>NC_134859.1:6145000-7345000 GCF_049852395.1 Peromyscus maniculatus bairdii | reverse complement strand
CCTCAAATATATACAATACAGTTTGTATGCATTTGTTCACATGAACAACACTCATTGAGTGCCTTCTCTCTGTCTTGCAGCTGAGGATAAATACTTTCTCTGCTTTGACTTCTTATTAATGATTAGTGACAGTTTAAAGTATTTACTGTGTGTTTTTGACTATCTACTTTTTCAATACTTTAGTGAATTGATTACCCTTAGAATTCTGGTGTCAGCTAAGAGTTTTCTTTCTAATAGATGTCCATGTTACTTCTGTTTCATATTTTATTTTTATCCCAAACCACTTCAGACTATCCCAAATGAAGAAATGCCTTAAGGAATTTATAATTTTAGTGGGGGGACTTGTGCACTTCCCTATTATCAAAGATGTTGACTGCTTATTTTAAATTAATACTTTATCATGTTGGGAAAATGTCTATTATGGATATTGTGGCCCACATTTGTCATCTCAAAACTTGTGAGGCTGAAGCAGGAAGATTCTGAGTTGGAGGCCACTAAGATACATAGTGAGACCCTGTCAAAGGAAGGGGGGCTCCTGTAGGTGGAGTTTTTCTTTGGAACCACCAGCCAGCTCTGTCCCATCAGCCAACCCCCAAATAACTACACAGAGATTTAGTATTAATTGTAAATGCTTGGATAATACCTTAGGCTTGTTTTTAGATAGCTCCTATAACTTAAATTAATCCATTTCTATTCATCTATGTGCTGCCCTGAGGTTCATTTACCTCATTTACATACTTCCCATCTGCTCACTCTGTATCTCATAGCATCTCCTCATCTGTCTCCTTTCTTCCCAGCATCCTTTTAGTTTGGCTTTCCTGCCTAACCTCTTTTTGCCTAGCTACCAGCCAGTCAGATCTTTATTAATCCAATCAGAAGGCACCTTGGCAAAGGCACATCTTCATAGTGTATTTATTAAATGTTATTCCATAACATTTCCCCCTTTTTGTCTAATTTAAAAAAAAGAAAGGTTCTATCTCTAACATAGTAAAGCTATATAAAATAAGAACGATTATCAAGTAATGTCTAAATAGAAAGGGAAGATAATAACCATAACAAAAGTGAAACTATATACAACAGGAACAATTTATCAAGTATGGATTACACTCATAATGTCTAGTCCATATGTAAATTGGCAAAATTAGAGAAATTACTCCATCAGCTATCCTCTCCTGAAGAGTCCAAAGTTTTGTACCTAATTTACTTTCTACCATGATTTGGGGGAACTACAACTATAACTATCTGGTCTTCAACCCCCTCAAAGACCTGAAAAAGGATATAATATTACCTACATAATATTATAGGAAGTGCATAGCAAATGACTTTCAAAATTAAGAGAAATGACAAAAACAGATGGCTGCCTGGACAGTTACCCCAGGCTTCATCTGTAATATTGGGCCATCCTTCTTCAGCCTACAGGCCTAGAATATCTGACAGATATTTCTGTGAAGCAGGAATTTTGAAGGACTGTCCTTGCCTGTCTTGGAAAAGTTCATCAGTCACATTCTTTTGTGTCCTGCTTATCCAATTTGGACAGCATACTGTCAGCAGTCAAGGCAAGGGCAGTTTCTTGCCCAGTAGCTAACTTTTGCAGCAAAGAAAGTAAACTCCATATGGAGTTTCTTCAATGCCCATCATCTTCTCTGAAGTAGATTGGTGCTGCCAGGAGCAGACGTGTCTCATTGTCATAAAAAGCCTTATATTACTCAAACATCTTAAATACCATATTCTGTAGATCTCTGACATGTTTGAAGATGGACCTGACTATCTAAAATATATCTGTTTGACCTTGAAAACATACCTACCCTGACTACAAGTTTCATTGTAATAGGTCACTAATGATTAACCTGCATTTCTTTATTATACTAAATAGTTTGCAATAGTAACTTTCAAGGACTAGAAATTTACATTACATTGTTAAATGAGGTACATAGGTACAATACTTTAAACAAGAGTAGAAATGTACATACAGTATTTTCTAACAAAAATAACCTTAAATTTGTTTCAATATACAAAATATCTTAAACAAAAGTAAAAACATATATGCAGTATAACAAAAATAACCTTAAGTTTGTACCAATATACAAAAATCCATACCGATGTAAAATATTTAAGACTAGTAGTTGCTTTTTTAGTTTACAAGTATATTCAATAATCTACCCTTATCCTATCATTTATATATCCCCCTTTTTATTTTCAGAATGAGATCCCCAAATCTAATCTTCTTTGTTCAGCTTTTTTCCTGACCATTACCAATAACAACTTGTAACCAATCCCCCTAAGTGATGACAAATATCTATAACCCATGGAATGACCAAGAACTACCCACTCTACCTCTTGGGAATGTGGGCATCATGTTCTTAAAATTATTTCCTGTTGTCTGGGGGCAATGGTATCTTTATTGGATCCTGAGAAAATTGGAATAATAATCGAGTCCTGGAAGAGCTAGCTGTATCATTTGTTGTCCAGACTCTGTATAATAGGAAAGTGTAGGCTTATCTCACATCCTGGCTAGAATAGTCTGTGAGGCTGGACCATCTCAGCTAGCCACCTTGAAATTGTTCCGAGCAGTTTATAGTCCAAAGATGATCTTTAAGTGGTGTTCGTCAGCTTAATGCATTTCCAAAATCCAAGTGGAATAGTTACTGTGGGGCCCCATCATCCTTTTGGAGACTTCAAAGGTCACTGTTAGGAATGGTTATGGTTCACTTCAGAAAACTTAAACATTTTAAATCTCATATGCAACAGATCTTGGAGAGGTTAAAGGACCACAATTTATTAAATACATCCAGAGTACACAAACTTAATTCTTAGATACCTGATAGAGACTCAACCTCAAAATCATACACAGGAAGCTAGATAAAGCCTTTTTCTAGAATTAATACTCTATATGACCATTAATATTATGACAGAAAGTTTAATATATATATTAATCTTATAAATTTTGAGATAATATTTATGCCTTAAGAAAAATTTTAAAGAGTCAAAATAAAACCAAAGTATTATGTGAATAGTGGCAATAGAATAATCCCTTAATTTTGGGTTTTTCTCTCCCATATCAGGTGGCTTTTCTGTCATGAGACAGAGATTTTGGATTTTGCTTTAACAAGCATGCTTGAGTTTTGAGAAGGAGAGAGCTATGTTCCAACTCCAAAGCTAATTTTTAATTGAACTGAGACTACAAAAAGACCATTTGTCTTATATGTCTGTAGAGAACAGCAGAAACAAACATTGGTAAAGATTTATAAAATTTTAGCCCATTGGAAATGTGCTATATCATTAGGCCAATTTACTCTTTTTCTTGAGACATTTTCTCCTTCTCCTCCTCCTCCTCCTCCTCCTCCTACTTCAGATGTCTCATTTGTCCAGTGGTCTTCAGATTCCTTAGCTAGATGCCTTCATTCTCCTGGAAAGACAAAAACAAAAAACAAAACACACACATAAAAGAAAAAAATCCTGCCCCAACCCTAACTTTGGGAAGTTTCCTATGGTGATATTTTATTTGTCCTGAAATGTGATTTTATTTGTATGTTAATAAATAAAGTTGCCTACGGGTCAGAGCTAATAGCAAGCCATAGCAGAAATTGGGTGGTGGTGGTGGTGCATGCATTTAATCCCAGCACTTGGGAGACAGAGCTAAGCAGATCTCTGTGTGTTCAAGGATACAGCCAACATGGAGACATACACCTTTAAAGTCAATATCAACCATAGAAGACCTGGAGGTCTGTATAGATGGGCAGTGACGAGGAGGTCATGTGGTTGAGTTTACAACCAATGAGAAGGCAGAATAGAAAGTTAATAAAAAGTACAAACACACAGGAAGTAGGTCTCTTGCTGAGGAGGACAGCAGCAGCAGTGAAGGATAAGGTTTTTAGCTCTTAGCTATTGCTCTGACCTCTTGGGCTTTTATCTTTGCATTGGCTCTGTGTTTCTTATTTAATAAGATGGTTACATCTACAGTTTCCTTTTTGGCAAGTTACATCTGATCAAATGAAAGGCAGTTGGTAGTCTTATATGTTAGTTTAGATTGAATGGTCATGCTGTTTGATGAACTATCTCTTCTTTTAATCAAGAGGTCTCTCCTATTTAAATCTAATCTTTATCAATTTTGATGGTATCCATAGCTTTTCTTCTCCTGTGGAAACAAAAGCAAAGCCTCTTCCTCAATGTAATGCATATTCTGGTTTCCATTCTGAAATCAAGATACTTTAAAATATATAGGTTGGTTTAATCTCAGCAGCTATTGTTGCTTCATCACCAATCAGAAAAATTAAAGACAACACAATAACATATAGGATCGAGATTCCCCTTGTATTTTCCATCTTTATGTGGCTTTTTAACTTTTATTTTATTCCTTTTTTAAGGACTTTATTATTTTTGAACTATTTTTAGACTGTCTATACTCTTTCTCTTTTCTTTCCCAAGCCTATATATTTTTCAAACATATCATAACCCATTTAGAGGTTTTTTTCTATCTGGATTTGTCTTTATGGCATATCTGTGATCTTTTTGTCTGCATAAACAAAACTTAAACCCACCATGCAGCTTAGTTCATGGTGAGCTGGCAAGGCTCACTCTGGTGCCTCAAGTCCACAGCAAGCAGCAGGGAGATGCCTCTCTGTGCCATGGCCTGTGTGAGTGACTGCAGGACTAGGAAACTTGTTTGGCTCCATTTTTGTGTGTTTGGAATCTTTTCTTAAGCTTTATTAGATTTTATGTGGATATACATAATCAAGCCCCATGCTGGGTGCCATTCGTAGGTGGAGTTTTGCTTCAGAACAACCAGCCCAGCCAGCTCTGTTCTGTCAGCTGGCTCCCAAATAACCATACGGGGACTTAATATTAATTATAAATGCTCAGCCAATAGCTTAGCCTTGCTTTTAGCTAGCTCCTATAACTTAAATTAACACATTTCTATTCATCTATGTGCTGCCCCAAGGTTCATTTACCTCATCTATGTACTTCTCATCCTGCTTGCTCATGGCATTTCCTTGTGACTCCCTTAACTCTGTTCCCCTTCTTCCCAACATCCTCTTAGTTTGGCTTTCCCACCTAACCTCTTTTTTGCCTTGCTACTGGCCAGTCAGCTCTGTATTAATCCAATCAGAAGGCACCTTGGCAAAGATACCTCTTCACGATGTACAAAAAGATTATTCCATTACAGGGTTCAATTACTCTTTAATTTTGACTGATATTGAGTTTTATCTACTAGGGGTTTTCCTTTACATTTAACCTACTCTAGTATTTCTTGTACATAAAAATGTTAACCATGCTCATGCAATGAAATGTAATTAGCCCAATGGTTACACACACACACACACACACACACACACACACACACACACACACACACGCACGCACAAAAGGAGGAGAAGCAGTTGGGGAAAGAGGAGATTCAGAAGGAGTGAGGGGAGAAGAGAGGTTAATGACTGTGCATACAACTGGAACGCATTATGTAAATGTATAAAACTGTCAGAGAACAGATTAAAATACAAAACAGTGCAACATCATATTGGAGTTCATCTTAGGCAAACTTTTACATATATTTCTAGAATCAGACTTTTCTTTTGATATTTAGCATTGCAGTAAGACATAGTAGACCTCACAATTGTTTTGTTTCTAGATTACTGTATTTGCTGTTATTTATCAGAGACCAGAATTAAATAGTGCTTGGTAACACTTGAAGAAAGAAAAGTTAATGTGATTCCTCATTTTCCGCAATGTGAATTGTGCCTTTCAAAAGAGTCCAGGGCCTGGAGAGATGCTCACTGGTTAAAGCACTTGCCACACAAGCATGAGGACCAGAGTTTGGATCCACAGAATCCATGTAAATTCTGGGTGAGTTCATTGGCTCACTTATAAGTCCAGCATCTAAAAATAGACAGTAGATACCCCAGAGCAAGGCAGCTAGCAAAACTAGCTATATCAGTGAGCTCTGGGTTTGATTAAGAAACTCTGCCTCAATGAGTATAGTAGAAGCATAAGATGAAGGGTGATTCTCCACATCAAGCTCAGGCCTCTACATATATGTGCACACATCTGCACACAAAGGTACTCACACACATATAAAGCTTGCAAACACATAAAACACACACATGCAAAACAAACAAAAAAACCTGTACATTCACAACAAAATTTATTGCCAGTCTTTCAATACCAAAAATCCTTATCCTTGAGTTGCCTGTTTTCAGGCATTTGCCTGGATGGCTGGAATGCATCACAAGGTACTGGTTTAAAGATAAAATCTGATTTTTTTCCCCTGCATCCCTGTGTATCCTAAAGTAATTTGTTACCTGAGGATAAAAATACAAAAAGATTCTCTAAAACCTTTTCCAGCAGCGATCTATCACTGGAAAACACCAGTATTCATGAAGGACGGGTCACTCAGTGGCATGAGGTAACTAAAGTAAGGTAACTAAGGTAACATGAGGTAACATGAGGTAAGCTGTGGAGGTAAGAGGAAAGAAAAATTCTTCTAAGTGTTACAAGTATCAGGCTTACTCATTTTAGACATCAAATGATCTCACAGTTCTCAGTTCCACTCCGTCAGCCTTACGCCTCATGGAATATCCTTTGCAGGTGTTGACAGTAGTTCTGGTAGCAGGTTCCAGGACTGGATGACCTTGATTTTCTGTCTCTGGAAGCCATTGTGTACAGCATCATTTTGAGTCTGGATTTCAGTGGAATGCAGCATTTTCATAGGCATTGGCAGTTTAGGAGACTTTGAATCTTGGATTTAGACAAACCTTGGTTTGTATATCAACTGAGGGACATTTTGTTTTAGCAAACTTTTCAAACTAAAGCAGCTTAAGCAACAATACCATTCACACGACTAAAATATTCAGACTCTGGAAGACAAATGCTGCATGTTGTTGCTCATATATGAATCCTAGCTTTTAATTTTTACATGTATGTGCATATATATATGGAGAGCATAAGTCATGAAGCTAGACACAGGTCATAAAAGACGAAAGGGGAGGCTTGGGAAAGCAGCAGAATACATGTGACATGAACACAGAAGGGGTTACTCGGGTAGAAGGGCAGAAAGGAGCAGGCAAATAATGGAGATGGAGGAGAAGATCAACAACAACAAAAATATGCTCTAAAATGTCATAACGAAATATAATATTTTGGATGATGATTTCAAAACAAATATTAAAACCCCACAAGAGGCCTTTAGTATGGCTTATGCTAACCAGATCAAAGACATCACCAAAGACTTGACATCTGCCTCCCTCATTTCTTTGCTCTCTGAAACACCAAAAGGAGACACTGGACTGTGGCAACAACATGGCTGCCAGATACGCACGTCTTCAGAACGCATCTTCCAGGGAAAGAAAGGGAGAATTTTCTAAGAATTTCTGCAGGAAAGAGGGAATTTTCTATCTATTCCTCCTAGAATCTCAAACTCATTCTAAGGGAAGGATTCCAACTCGGGAAACTCAGCTAGAGACCCCCAAGGTCAACCTTAGATAGCCAGAAGGTGAGGACTAGGACACATCTGGTTTGTGTTACATGCATTCATAATCCTTGGTCAGAGGCTAAGGTCATCTCCAAAAGAAGAGGAGATGGGAAGCAAGAAGCAGCATTGCCCACCGGGACTGAGTCCTGCTCCATGGGCTTGATAGCGCATTTGGGCTCCATTACTCAGCTTCTTTGCATTCAAAATGTGAATAACGGGGACTGGGGAGACGGCTTGGTCAGTACACTGCTTACCGCACAAGGATCCTCAGAACCCCTGGGGAAAGCTGGGCATGTCAGAGAACACCTACAATCTCAGTTCTGAGAAAGTAAAGACAGGAGGATCCCTGGAGATCATCAGCCAGTCAGTAAGGGAGACAGCCTGTCTCAGAAGATAAGGTAGAGAGTGATTAAGGAAGGCATCTGATATCAAGCTGTACACACATGTGCATACACACACACACACACACACACACACACACACACACACACACACACACACACACACACACACCAAAGAAAGAAAAGACTGGATAATGTCTCTCCATGGGACTCAGCCTCAAATGGGATGTTGTGTATGAAGTGCCCCATACAGTGACTACTCAAGAAATACAGATCTAGTCACCCATCACCATCATTTCCTGATCTTTGTGCCTTTGAGGAAAACCTACTCCTTGAAGTAAGAGACCAGATTTCTGCTCAACCCCATCCTGTGGGATTTGCACAGAGTAGAAGAAAGCTCACCACCCTGAAGTTCATTGTGAGTGTTAGCATGGCTCCTTAGGAAAGTCAGCAAGGCCAGGCAGAAATCTCTGTACACCTTGAGGCCAGCAGAAATTCATGGGCATGTGCCCATAATGCATTCTGCCAGTGCTGTGCGTGATAAAGGAGCAGATGTTGAAGAAGAAGCCTGCCCCTGGCAATATCTGTTAATTGATGTGGTGTGTGCTTTTATGGAAGCTTGATTATGGTGTTTTATTTCCAGCTATCAGAGAAACCCTAGAATGCTCAGGTTCAGTACACCCTTCTAAAAGAACTTTAGGGAAATTACTGGAGTCATTGTTAAAAACAACGTCTGCACCAGCAAAGAAGCAACTCCTCTATTTAGTCTTTCAAAGGGGTTGGGGCTCAACACAAATGGTCCACTTAAAGGGGAATCAAACCTCTAATTCCAGCACTCTGGAAGCTGAGGCAGGAGGATCATGAGTTTGAGGCCAGCCCAGCTATGAATCTCTGCCTCAAAGAGGGGAGGGAAGGCAGGGTAAAGAGAGGATCAGTTTTAATAAGATTTTTTTTTGCATTATAGTCCAGAAAGATGGTTAAGTAGACAAAGGCATTTATTGTCAAGCCTGACAACCTGAGTTCAATCCTGTAACTCATCCTCTAACTTACACACACACACACATACACACACACACACACACACACACACACACACACACACACACACACAAATATAAATAAAAAAATCTAAAAATTCTGCTTTTGCGGTTGTGGCCAAAATATCTACAGGAACAACTTGAGGAATGGAAGGGTACATTTTGCTCATGATCTCAGAGGTTTCAGCCTCTGAGGAGGAAATGACAGAGCAGTGTCTCACATCCCAGCAGCCAGGAAACAGGTAAACCTGTACTAACAGCTTCCTCCTTCCTCCCTTTTTGCTTCACCTGAGCCCCTCACTGTGGGATGCTGACACACACAGGGAAGTTCTTGGCACCTTAGTTAATCCCCTCTGGAAATGCTCTTGGGATACATTCCGAGATATGCTTTGCTAACCCAGGCATCAGGAGACAATCAAAACTAGCCATCACAGACTCAGTCTTGTAAATTTATTATGAGCATTATAGATACACAAAAGGTCACAGAGTTAGGTGTGAACAGACACACCCAAGTAATATTCATTAGCTCACCAAGTAGAAATGAATAGAAAAAGTAAAAACAGCAAATAAGTGTGTGTGTGTGTGTGTGTGTGTGTGTATCTGAGAGACAGAGAGAGGGGGGTAGGGAGAAAGAGAGAGAGAGAGAGAGAGAGAGAGAGAGAGAGAGAGAGAGAGAGAGAGAGAGAGAAAGGGAGGCATAGAATACAAGCACATTTTTCTTGACTACCCATCAACCTGGCCATCTCAGGTACTGATAGCTGATTCAGCTAAATAAGGCCATCTATACAATTGCCCTTGAAAGATTCCTGGGCCAGAGGCTTAAATATATAAACACTACCCAAGGCACTGAGTTATAATGCCTCTTGTCAGGCTCCAACTTGTGGATTCAGTTAATCCTCACTTTGGAAAGAAACAGACAAAATCTATCAACCTGACAGCATTCATCAGTCCTCTGTGCTTCATCCTGTCCTCAGGAAAATCAGGAAGAGTGATCCATGGGGTATGGCTGAGGAGAGCTTTCTTCCTAACCACCATTAAGACAATGAAAATGACAGCTCTTAATTTTGTTCTTCTTTATAGATGAATAAAACTCCTTTGTGTATGTATTCTACATTATTTTCTTTATTCACTGTTGATAGAAGAGGGTACCCAGGCTGATTCCACAGCTTTGCTAGAGAATAGTGCCATATTAAAGTAAGTGTTCCTGTAGAAGGCTTACTTTGGCAGAGGAAGAAGGTATATACTCATAAATGGAATGGATGAATCACACAGCTGTTTTATTTTTGGATTTTAAGGAACTGCCATATTGCTCTCCATGGTGGCTACACTAATCTACATTCTGGAGGTGATAGTGGTAAGCTAAGTAAGTCAGACCCAGAGACATAAATATCAAACGCTTTCTCTCATACGTGGAAGCTAGAAGGGAAAATGGACATGAAGTGAGATGGAGAAATTTTAAGAATTGTAGAGGTAGATCAGAAAGGGGAGAGGAATAAAGAGTAATAGAAGAATGACTATAATCAAAGTGCATTGTGTGAATATGTGTGGTGACTCTCTGTGTGCAATTAATATGTGCCAATAACAGGGTAAATGCACATGAAATAGAAAAGAGACTATTTGGAGAGAGGAAGGGAACTAGGTGGTGTGACAGGGTGAAACAGAGCGATGGTACAAATGTGATCAAAGTCCATGATGTACATTTATGAAAATGTCATAATGAAACACATTATTTTGTGAAATAACCACATGTTAATAAGAAATAATAACATCTCCTTAGAGCCAGCTGGCACCCTGGTATGTTCTGTATCGGCATCAAGGCACCCACATGTTAGAGACAAGGAAACAGAACCATAAGGGATGAGAAGGTGGCTCCACTGGTGACCTGCTTGCTGTACAGCATGATGACCTGAGTTCAGATCCCCAACATTCACACAAAGGACTTCCATGGGCATACACCCCTAATCCCAGTGCTGGAAAGGCAGAAGCAGGGGGATATCTGGTAGCTAGTCCTGTCCAATCAGTGAGCTCCAGATTCAGTGAGAGACTCTGTATGAAAAAATAAAGTGGAGACAACCGTCATGATTTCAGATCGCCACATGAGCATTCATTGGGGTACAAACCTGAATCTATCTCTCTCTCTCTCTCTCTCTCTCTCTCTCTCTCTCTCTCTCTCTCTCTCTCTCTCTCTCTCTCTCTCGGGGGTGGTGCACAACACTCAATTACATTCATTTTAAGCCTAATAACCAATCTGTCTGCAATTTTAACTCATCTGGTTCTGTCCTCTAGACAGTAAGGTAAATTCTACTTCAGCAAGTCACTCATCCATACAGAACTGTGTGAGTTCTCTAGAGCTACTGTAACAGAATACCATGCCCTGGGTGTCAAGGATAATGCCTCACAGCTCTGAAGCCTGGAAGTATGAGAATGGGGAATTGACAGAACTAGATTTTCCACAATGCCTCTCAGCTTGAAAATGGTTCCCTCTGTGTGCAGATGCCCTACACCTTTCTTATAGGCACATCTGTTTTAGCAGCAGGTTCAGCCCAGTAACATGACTTTGTCTGCTGTGAGTCAGGAATGATCAGCAAAGACTGGTGTGTTGATATCTTGGTCCCAACTAGTAGCAGGATTTGGAGAAGTCAGAACTTTCAGGGGATAGGGCCTAGCTGGAGGAAGTAGGTTATTTAGGATATGCCCTTGAAGACTAGTTAGGCCTAGTAGCTTTTCTCCCCTTCTCCCCTCCTCCCTGTTCCTTCTCCCCCTTCCTCTCCTCTCCTCTCCTCCTCCTCTTCTTCCTCCCCCTCCTTCTTGTCTCCCCTCCTTCTCTCTCTCTCTCCATCCTTCTTTTTCTTCCTCTCCCTCTTCCTCCTGACTACCATGGGATGGAAAGATGTCTTCCACCATGTTCTTCTGACTTAACACTGTCCTAAAAGAAGACTAGCTGAATGACTATGGGCTTGAACCCATTGAAACCACAAAATGGACCTTTTCTCCTTTAAGTTGATTTTTCTCAGTATTTTGTCATAGTGATAGAAAGCTAACAAAGAAGTTATATCCAAATAGAGGTGTACTCTGGAGTTTGGGGTATTTAAGACTTGAACATGTGGCTTTTAAGCATTATAATTCAGCCTCTAATGAAGTCACCAAAGAGTTCCTTCCCCCAAGCATGCAATCTTGACATTTCAGAACCAGCCCTGATAAGTATTTTTTAATTTCTAGAATATTCTTTATCAAAGTGGAAGGGCATAAGACTCACACATGGAAGGAGGTATGACTTTGGAGAGAGGCTCATGCTATCTCAGATTTGAAAGGAAACATGGAGCTGGGGAGATGATCTAGTGGGTAAAGCATTTCCTATGAAGGCACAAGGACCTGAGTTCAGACCCTCAGAATCTATATAAAAGGAGGGCACGTAATGTGTGTCTGTATTCCCAGCACTTCTATAGTGAGATGAACGATGGAAACAGGAGAATCCCCAGAATCTCAGATCCAGCTACCCTGGTGTACTCAGTGTATGGAATGAGATTTTTGTCTCCAACAAGGTGGAAGGTAGGAGCCAAGACCTGAAGGAGGCTCCTGCCCTCCACATAAGCACTGTGACACATGTGCTCCCACATACACACATCATGCATGTGTCATACACACAAGAAAAGAAATAACAAAAGGACAGGAAGGAAGGAAGGAAGGAAGGAAGGAAGGAAGGAAGGAAGGAAGGAAGGAAGGAAGGAAGGAAGGAAGGAAGGAAGGAAAGAAAGAAGGAAGGAAGAGTGTGGTGGTATTGTGTTCCCCAAATATTGTGTACCCTAATAAATTGATCTGGGGTCAGAGAACAGAAAAGCCACTAGATACTTAGGCTAGAAAATATTGGCACTCATGCCTTTAATCCTAGCATTCCAGAGGCAGAAATCCATGTGTTCAAGGATACAGCCAAGCATGGTGACTCACACCTTTAATCCCAGGGAGTGATGGTAGAAGGCAGAAAGATATATAAGGCGTGAGGACCAGGAACTAGCAGCATTTGGCCTGGTTAAGCTTTTGTCTTGGTTAAGCTTTCAGGCTTTCAAGCAGCACAGTTCAGCTGAGAGCCATTAGGATATGAGGACACAGAGCTTCCAGTCTGAGGAAACAAGATCAGCTGAGAAGTTGGCCAGGTGAGGTTAGCTGTGGCTTGTTCTGTCTCTCTGATCTTCCAGTATTCACCCCAATATTTGGCTCTGGGTTTGTTTTATTAATAAAGACTCTTTAAGATTCATGCTACAAGAGAGGAAGGAAGGAAGAGAGGGAGGGAGGGAGGGAGGGAGGGAGGGAGGGAGGGAGGGAGGGAGGGAGGGAGGGAGGCTCCAGAGAATATGATGCCTGGAATAGAATCAAGAAAATCTTGTAAGTGGAGTAAAAGACAAATACAGAATATATGGTTTGTGGGTAAATCCCATTTCTCCCAAATTATATGGCTGTAAAGTATCTTACATGGTCCAGCTTTGACTCCTCCTATGATAGCTCTAAAGACTTACGTTGATGGCTCTGAAAGCCAGTGAAGTCCTTTCACCCCCAGACTTATGTTACCTCCAGGTTAACACCACAGTGTCTCTAAGCACTTCTCAGTGAAGGCATCTTCCATCTAACCATGCCCATTGTCCCTCTCTAATGAAGACACACTCAAGTTAAGATTCTATATTCTCCTCCTCTGTCTTCTCCTCAAGGAAGTACCAGGAGCTCCACTTTATGTCCTTGGGATCCAGGAGGGTAGCCAGATTTCAAGCTTTAAGCCTCACTGTCCTCAGGCATCATTTCAACTCCTTAGTCCACAGAGAGAGGGGTGGTGCTTGGTGATGAGCTAATTTAGTATCCACTGCCAAGGTACCCAGTAGTTAAACAGATTAAATTAATTCTCCTTAGAGCAGCAATTTTCAACGTTGGCTGCACATTGTGTTCACCTCGGGAGCTTTAAAAAAATAGTGATAGCTGAGTCCCACCCCAAGATTCTGGTTTAATTGGTCTGGGGTGCAGCCCAGGTACCAGGATATTTTAAAACTCTCCAGATTGTACAAATCTCAAGTGAATAGAGAACAATTATCTTAGTGTGGTGACTCTCAAAATCTAGTCCCTGGGCCAGATACATCAACATCACCTGGGCCACTGTTTAAAAACATGGATTCTTGGGTTCCATTCCAATCTCTTGAGTCAGAATCTCCGGAGGTAGAGCCCAGCAGTCTGTTTTGACTCACTCTCAGAGGGTGGGGCTGGTTGCTAAGGGGTGACAAGGGTTAAGGGCCAGTGTTCTAGTGGTCTTCAGATGTCAGGCTGCACTCAGCTCTGACTGAATCTGCTCAAAGCTGAAGACAATTGGCTTCCCATCCAAGTTCAACCTCACTTTTGTTTCTAGACTTCACACTCACTTGTCATAGAAAGAATGCCATAGACTGCATTAATTACTTTTCTCAGTGCTGGCATGAAGGAACCAGACATAAGCAACTTAAGAAGGATTTGTTTGGGCCCAAAGTTTGAGAAGGTTCAGTCCACCATGGCCAGAAAGATGTGCCAGAGTTTGTGGCAGTGGGAGTCCAGGCTGGGACTTCTTGGTATTCCTCACATGTCAACAGATGGGGACACAGGGTGGAGAATGCTGGCATTCAGCTGGCTTTCCTTTCTTCTTTAATTTTGAAATATTTATCTTAACTTCTTAAGATTTTTTTATGTGTGTGGGTGTTTTGACTGCACGTATGTCTGTACACCTTGTGCATGCACTGCCCACAAGGCCACAGGAGTGCCAGATCTCTCAAAGCTAGAGTTACAGGTAGTTGTGAGCTGCCGAGTAGGTGCAAGGAATTGATCCTGGGTCTTCTGGAAGAGCAGCCAGTGCTCTTAACCACTGAGTCATCTCTCCAAGCCCTGCCTTTCCCTTTTAATTTAGTCTGGTACTACAACCTATGGGATAGTGGCCACCCACAATCAGGATGGGACTTTCTTCCTTGTGAATCCTCTCTGGAAATTACATTCACATATACAACCAGAAGTGTGTCTCCTGGGTGCTTTTAAATCCACTCAGGCTAATAATCAAGATGAGCCATCATGGTGCCTAGGCCCATGTTTCAGCTGACCATGGAGTCTGTCTTTCTGGAAGACTTGTGTTGACAGTTGACACCTATATTTGCAGTCAAATGCTCTACTATTAAGGTCCTCCTGGCATGCATTTAAAATAAAAAGACCTGGCTTCACAAACCCAACTGCTGTGGTATGTCATTCTGTATGCTATGACTATATGTTGCTCTGATTTGGTTGATAAATAAAACACTGATTGGCCAGTAGCCAGGCAGGAAGTATAGGTGGGGCAAGCAGAGAAGAGAATTCTGAAAGAGGAAGGTTGAGTCAGGAGTTGCCAGCCAGACACAGAGGAAGCAAGATGAGAAGGCAGAACTGAGAAAAGGTACCAAGCCACATGGCTAAACATAAATAAGAATTATTAGTTAATATAAGTGTAAGAGCTAGTCAGTAATAAGCCTGAGCTAATGGCCAAACAGTTATAATTAATATAAGCCTCTGTGTGTTTACTTGGGGAACACAAGTGGAAGAGATTTGTCCCAACTTCTGGCCAGGCAGGGCACAGGAAAACTTTCAGCTACACCCAACTCCAACTTGGCCCATCAGTTCTGATAACTGTACTACTGCACTGTTTTAGATCATAATTACTTCGCTAGGGGCACACCTGTGTGTGCACACAGAGGTCAGAGGGGGGTGTTGGGTATCCTAGTCTATCTCACTCTACCTTATTTCTATGAGGCAGGGCCTTTCACTGAACCTGGAGCTATGCTTGCAGCCAGAAAGCCCCAGTGACCCTGTCTCTGTACCCACAGTGCTGGGGTTATATGCACATGTGGCCATAACTAGATTTTACTTTGGTGCTAGGAATTCAAACCCAGGTCTTTATGCTTGTGTAGCTAGCATATCTACCTACCGACTGTACCATCTGCCAGCCCCTGGATCAAACTTTCTCATCTAAAAAATGTGCCCCATATGTCCAGTCATGAATGGACCTAATCATGAATGTTGATCCCATTTTCCCTCAAGCCAATGTTTCCTCTGCTTATTTATATCTCCAACTACTTTCCTGCATAGACCTCTCAAAATTAAATAAAAAAGTATATTGGTATAAGTTTATTGTCTGAAAACTTAGAGAATTGAAAGGGACAAAAAAGAAAGTAAAAACCATGACATCCACCTCTCAAACACAAACACTGTCAACACTTTGGTGTGTTTATTTCCTTCTTATTTTTTAAATTATTTCTTTTTTTCTCTATTGTGGATTCCATTATTTTTGGTTAATTGCTCCTTAACATAAGGTCTCCCCTGGAGTGGTTGATATACCCAGTGTCATACCCTTGAAGAAAAATTATTTTCCCTCTCCCATCAGGTATAAATGACAGTTTCATTGTTAACCTTCACACAGTGGCTAGGATTACCTTCATTCACTCATTCATTGATTGATTCATTTTTTAATATAACAATAAAAGAAAATAAGATAAAACAAAAACTATCACATGGAGATTAGAGAAGACAGGCCATTAAAAGAACAGAGCCCAGAGAAGACATAAGAGTCAGAGATCCATTTGTTTCCACATTCAGAGACAACATAAAACACTAACCTGGAAACTATAATATAACTGAACCTTGTGCAGACCCTGGCAGGCCCTGTGCATGCTGCCTCAGTCTCTGTAAGTTAATATGTGCATTGATACTGTCGATCAAAACAAGAAGGCCTTGTTTACTTGGTGTCCTCCATCCCTCTGGCTCTTCCATGGGGTTCCCTGAGCTCTGGGGGGGGTGGATTTTGATGGGGACATCCCATTTAGAGCTGTGTGTTCCAAGGTTTCTCACTCTCTATGTAATGTCTGGCTATGGGTCTCTATATTTGTTCCCATCTGCTGCAGGAGGAAGCTCCTCTGATGATGATTAAACAAGGCACTGATCTATGAGTATAGCAGAACATCATTAAAAGTCATTTTATCACTACTACATTGTTTTCTTTTTATTTTTTTTTCTATTTCGTTTTTTGTTTGTTTATTTGTTTTAGACCAGTTGTATTTGGTTTTGCCCTGGATCCCCGGGGCTATCTCATCTCAGGTTCTGGATCAGCCAAGCAATGTGGGTTCCATCTCATGGAGTAGGCCTTAACTCAAATCAGTTACCGATTGGTGACTCCCACAAGCTTTGTGTCCATTGCCCTAGCATATCTTGCAGGCAGAACACCATTTTAGATAAAGGTTTTGTGGCTGGCTTGGTATTGGTTGTGGAATAGAATATTTGTTTAACTGTGTAAAGATGTATTGCATTTGTTTATGCTGCATTTGTTTAATTATGTAAAGATGTGTTGCTTTTGTTTATGCTGCGTTTTTTTTTAACTATGCAAAGATGTGTTGCTGTTTTATCTTGCCTGCCTAGGGCACCTGATTAGTCTAATAAAAAGCTAAACAGCCAATAGATAGGCAGAGGAGGGATAGGTAGGGCTGGTGGGGAGAGAGAAAAGGGGAGCCAGTCAGCCAGCCAGGGGTAAGACAGACAGACACAAAGAAAGCAGAAAAGCAGGATAGACAGTACATAGATGAGGTAAACAAGCCCCAGGGCAGCACATAGTTTAATAGAAATGGGTTAATTTAATTAAAAAAACTATCTAGAAACAAGCCTCAGCTAAGGCCAAGTATTCATAGTTAAATAATAAGTCTCCATGTCATGATGTGGGGAGTGGCAGTCCAAGAAAGTCTGCTACATTTGGCAACCAATGGGGGGCACATATTTCTTTGTAGAGCCTGAGAAAGTTAGAAAAAAGAACACAAGTGACATGACTTCCCGGTGCTCATAGCATACAGAGGTGTGGCTCTGCCTTACAGTGAGCACTTGAGGGGCTGGCACATTAAATAGAAACAAGCTAAGTAAAAATTCCTGCCACAGTGTGGGCACCAACTTCCTAGAGCTGGGGCAGTTAAATGCAGCTCCTGGTTAAATGCAACTCTCTGCCAGTCCTCGGGGTGTAAAGTTTGGCTTTCACAGACCCAAGCAGGGTGGAGCCGGCTACCAGCACAAAACCTCATGGTGAATTTAAGGTTTGGCTCACATAGTCAGAGAACAAACACTGCAGGTGCACAGTAAAGCAGGTCCAGACTGAGAAAACCTCTAAACAGGTGATAGTGTGTTTTAAATGATGCATAAGTGCTTAAGAAAGAAAAGAAAATGAGTATAGACAGCCATAGGAAAAAACAAGTAGTTTAAAAATAATAAGTAAAGTCTTTAAAGAGAGAGAGTAAAGTGATACAAAGGAAAAATGCCATGTAAAGATGGGAAATACACAGGAAATCTGGATCCTGCATGGCACTATGTTGACTGTGAATTTTTTGAATGCTGATGAGAAAATGACAACTGTTGAGAGACACTGGCTTGTAAAAGGTACTGCTGAATTAAACCAGCCGAGATACTTTAAGGATGTCTTAACTTTAAAATGGAATTCAGAAAATGTATTGCACTGGGGGAGAAGTTATGCTTTTGTTTCCACAGGAAACAAAAGGCTATGGATTTCTTCAAGATTAATAGAGATCAAATTTGATCGGGGGAGACCTGAAAATATCAGCTACAGACATAAAGAAATAAACGAAGAAAAACTACAAGACAGGTTACATATATACTGATCCCTCTGCATGGGAATAGTTCTGAGACTGGGCAACATATGTTACTAGTTTTTCAAGTACTTTACAATTATCTCAGTTTTCTCAGGATCCCCTAAAGATGCCATCACCCCCAGACAATAGGAAGCAGTCTAGAGAACACAACAACCACATTTCCAAGAGATGGGGTGGGTGGGTTTTGGTCATTCGGTGGGTTATGGATGTTTGTTATCATTCAATAGAGATATAGGAATATAGGATAAAAAGACAACTATTCATCTCAAGCATTTTATTTTGGTATGGATTTTTGTATATTGATACAAATTTAAGGTTATTTTGTCATACTGTGTATATGTTTCTACTGTTTAGGATAATTAAGAAATGCAGGTTAGTAGTTAGTCACATATAATAATCCAACTTCTAGTCATGTTAGGTATGCTTTCAATGTTAAACAGATATAGTTTAGATATATCATCTTCAAATGCTTCAGGGACTTACAAAATATGACATTTAAGATGTTTAATAACCTAAGGCTTTTCATGACAGTGAGACATGCCTGCTCCTGGCAACCCCAATCTACTTCATAAAAGGATGATGGGCATCAAAGAACCTCCATATGTACTTTGCTTTCATTGTGGCAAAGTTAGCCTTTGGGCAAGAAACTGCCCTTGCCTCAACTGCTGACAGTATACTATCCAAACTGGGCATGCAGGACACAAAGGAAAGTGACTGTCGAATTTTGCCAAGACAAGGCAGGACAGTCCTTCAAAATTCCTGCTTCATGGAAAAGTCTGCCAGATATTCTAGGCCTGTAAGCCAAAGATGGATGCCCCAACATTGCAGAGGAAATTTGGGTGACTGTACTGCACTTCCTGTTTACTTAGGAAATATTATATCCTTCTGGGATCTTTGATGGAGTTAAAGACTAGATAGTTATAGTTATAGTTTTCCTTAGTTATGATAGAAGATAAACTAAGTACAAAACTTTGGACTCACCAAGGTAAGATAAATAATGGAATATTTTCTCTGAATTTGCCAAATACAAATCGACTGGATATTGTAAATGTAATTCCTACTTGATAATTGTTCTTATTGTATATAGTTTTACTATATTAAAGTTAATACCTTTCCTTTGTATTTACACAAAAAAGGTGGAAATGTTGTGGAATAAAATATTTGTTTAACTATGTAAAGATGTGTTGCATTTGTTGATGCTGCATTTGTTTAACTATGTAAAGATGTGTTACTGTTTTAACTTGCCTGCCTAAGGCATTCAATTAGTCTAATAAAAAGCTGAAGGGTCAACAGCTAGGCAGAGGAGGGATAGGCAGGGCTAGAGGGGAGGCAGAAGAGGGGAACTAGCCAGCCAGCTAGGGTATTAGGTTTACATACTACCCATCAAATGGCCCTTAATTTAGCTGTCTCTCTCATGCTCCCTTCCACCACCTCTTCCCCCTTCCCATCCCCACTTGATCCTCCCATTGCAGACCCTCCCACCCATCCATAAATATTTACTCTGTTCACCTTTCATAGTGACATCTATCTGTTCCCTTCAGTCCCTTACTCTATGCCTGCCCTCTTTGGTTCTATGAACTCTAGCTTGGTTATCATTGACTTAGCAGCTAATATCCACATATACGTGAAGACATACCATAATGTCTTCTGTGTCTGGAATATCTGATTCAGTATGCCTGCAAATTTCATGATATCTTTTTTTAATGGCTGAGTAATACTCCATGTGTAAATATGCCACATTTTCCTTATATTCCTTCTGTTGAGGGGCACCTAGGCTATTTCCATTTTCTGGCTGTTAGGAAAAGAGTAGCAATGAACATGGTTGAGCAAGTGTTTTTTAATTACATCATTTTCCCTTCCCTTTCCTACATTCAAACCTTGCCATATAACCCTCCTTCCTCTTTTTTCCAAATTCATGGCTTTTTTCATTAATTATTGTTACATACATATATGCATATATATATACATATACATATATATATATACATTCCCACATACACAAGTACCTGATTTGTCTGTACAATGTTACTTGTATGTATGTTTTCCTTTTTCTCCTCACATAATGCACTCTGTAAAACAACCCCAGGTTTCAGTCCAGCATGGGCTACACAGGATTCTTGGCCAACCTGGGCTATCTAGTGAGGTCCTGTCTCCAAAAACAAACAAACAAAAAACTGGGCATCCTAGCCTACTCCCTTTATCTCAGCACTGAGGAGGCAGAGGTAGGTGGATCTCTGAGTTCCAGACCTAAGTTTTCCAGGTCAGCTATACCTACACAGTGTAATTTTGTCTTTAAAAAAAAGAAAAGAAAAGAAAAAAATCTAAACCATTTATTTCAAGGAAGATTGTAGTTTGGCTTTAGAAAGTATATTTTGGAAAAATAAGTATATTCTGGGGCTGAAAGAGATGGGAGAGAATAATGATTTATTTTGCTCCAAAATGCATAGCAAGATAGATCATAAAGGGGCAAAAAATACAAGTCATAAGTTGTGTCTTCCTGATTGAAATATTGACCTCAATACTTCAGTACTTCACTGTGACACCGTGTGTGTATGTGTGTGTGTGTGTGTGTGTGTGTGTGTGTGTGCATTTGTATGTGTGTACACGATGTCATATGAGGGTTCAAGTGACATGGAATGAGTGGAGGTCAAAAGACAGCCTCAGGTATTGGTGCTCACCTCCCCCTTGTCTGCCAATGCTATGCCACACTGGCTTCTGGAGATTCTCCTATGTTCAACTCCCATCTCCCTAGAAGAGCCATGGGGACTACAAAACATAGTGCTTGCTGATTATTCGAAGGGCTGTGTGTATTAAGACATTTCTCTACATGCATACAGTGTACTTTGATCACATTCACCCCTCTACTACTCCATCTTATCCTCCCTCTTCCCCCTTCTCCTCTTTTACATCTCCATCTCTTTCACTCTCTTTTTCCCCTGGATTCAACAGCACAGGAAAGGAAACAGGATGGGTCTTTGTGAGAACAACGTATTTCATGGAATATAAAGATTTACAGTTCCTCCATTTTCCTACAGACAACAAAATTTCACCCTACTATATCTGATTGAAATTCCGTAGTAAGTGAGTGAGTGAGTGTTTGTGTGTGTGAGTGTGAGTGTGTGTGAGTGTGTGTGTGTGTGTGTGTGTGTGTGTGTGTGTGTGTGTGTGTGTGTGTTCTTTCTCCATTCATCTGTTGATGGACACCTAGGCTGATTCCGTAAGTTGGTTGTTAGTGGTTCTTCCATAAGTATAAATGTGCAAGTGTCTCTACAGTGAGCTGAAGATTCAAAGCCAAAATATGTTGTACAATCATTGGCACATCACAAGATCTGAGGTAAGTTTTTTCTTTCTTTGTGACATGTGTGATCTCAAGGTCATCCTCAGCCATATAGTGCATTTAAGGCTAACCAGGGTTACTTTGAACCTGTCCTTTTAAAAAGAAGTAACATAGGGATGGAACAGTGGCTCTGCAGTTAAGAGCACTGACTGCTCTTCCAGAGAACCCATGTTCAATCCTCAGTATCCATATGGTGCTGCATAACCATCTGTAACTCCAGTCCCAAGTGATCTGACCCTTTTCTAGCCTCTACAGTCACCACACGCACATGGTGCACAGACATACATGGAGACAAAAACATCCATACACACAAAATTTTAAAAAATTTTAAGTGACATATGTCATACTAGTTCATTAAACTTCATATGCAAAAGCTAAATGTAGTTTTTCAACTGTATGACTGTACAGTAGCAATAAGCCATGGCATAAGCAGTTACATCCATTCTGATCTTTTCCCAGGTCATGATTCTGGGCAGCAGCTGTGAGCCTTAGCAACCAGTGAGCCGCAAGGTCACTGAACAATTAACATCTGTGTGTGATTAAGTACTACTTAGCTTATGATATGTCCAACTTACCATGAGTCCTTTGGTAAATAACCTCATTGTAATTCAAGGAGCATGCATGTATGCATATACATGCATTGTAATGCATGTACTTCAGATATGTACTTCATGTGAACACAGTATGTGCACCTGTGTGGGGGTGGGTGAATAGGTGTAACTTCACAGGGTGAACAAAATGAAATGCACCAAAACATTGACAGCACTTTCCACTGCATATGAGGATCATGGGTCATTCTTAGTGTCTCTCTTTACACATTTCCCATGCTTACTGGTTTTTCCACAGTGTGTCTGTATTGACGTCTTGAGCATTAGAACAATTTTTTAATGTTTGCATGAGAAAAGAAGAGGAAAGCTATAAACTATAAATGGAACCGAGTGTATGACTAAGCACTTGATCTGTTTGTGTAACCAGACCATTCTTCATGGACCAAGAGTATTTTCCATTTTATTGCAAATTCTTCATAGTATCATTAGTGATGCCTACATAACAGCATACAAATGAATGAATCATAATTGATTTAATCCTCTGTTGTTACATAATTAGGAAATAATTGAGTTGTTTCCATTTTTCATACTATTATCAGCAACTATGCAGGGCATTTTTGTGCATAAATGTCAGCTACCTCTCTCAACACTTTTATATCCTGTTCTACATATCTAAGCCTTGCTTGCCCTCTTATTTCTCACACCTTCTGGAATACCTCACAAGCCTGAGTTGGTATTATCAAAGTCTTTTGTTTACTGTTGCTGTCTCTCCTAATCACTATGCTCGAATTCCTGAGCTGGAACCTTGTCTAGCTCCAGCCAGCAGCTATAAGGCCCAGTGCTTCAACTACACTGTCACCACACTGCACATTTCTCTTCAAACAGAGCCTCGTAAAAACACTTCCAGCAGCTGTGCACATTCATCACTAGAGCCATAAATGATGCTGCTGCCGTGATTCATCAAATGTTCAGAGTAATCCTGTCATTGGGTGCTCCCAAGATCCTGCTGATGCCCCGGAAACACTCTCCCCACCCCAGTGTGTGTGTGTGTATGTGTGTGTGTGTGTGTGTGTGTGTGTGTGTGTGTTTCTCTCTGTGTCTCTCTCTGTCTCTCTCTCTGGCTTCAAATCAATTGTGCATAGGGCTTTTTAAGATCAACAATTCTTACACAACATCAAAGTAGTCAAATTTTTAGCACAGATGAAGGAGGAGCTTCACAAAGCCCCACCCCTAGCTTTGCTGCTGGAGTAGGGAAACCATTTTCTTCATGGAATAGCCCACGTTAGGAACTGGCCATGCTCCAGTGGGATGGTCCTACACTCCTGAACACAAAGACACCATTTATTGCACTCAAGGGGCTATAAAAAGAGGGCATGAAGTTTTCAGGGGACGTTGGGGATAGTGGCGGAAGTTGGAAGTAGAATGGGGGAGTCAATATGGTCAAATACCTTGCATACATTACGAAATTCTCAAAGAATGTAACCAAGATAAATATAAAAACTTAACTTTTTTATCAAATTATTTTATGTGTATGAGTGTTTGTGTCTGTGTGTGTGTGTGTGTGTGTGTGTGTGTGTGTGTGTGTGTGTGTGTGTGTGTGTGTGTGTGTACCACATGCCTGCAGTGTCTATGGAGGCCAGAAGAGGATGTTGAATCTACCGAAACTTCAGTTACAGATGGTATGAGCCACCATATGAGTACTGGGAGTTGAACACCTGGGTTTTCTTTATCAAAATAAATCAGGGGCTGGAGAAGTGGCTCAGCAGTTAAGAGCTCACACTGCTCTTCTAGAGGACTTGATTTTGGTTGCCAGCTCCCATACACGGCAACTTACAACTGCCTGTAACTCCAACTCCAGAGGGTTCAATGCCCCCTTCTGGCCTCTGAGAGTACCTGCAGAAATGTGTACATATCCACACATAGACACATAGACAATTACACAGAATTTAAAATAAATAAATCAAGTCTAAAAAATCAACAATTCTCTAAATGTGGTATCTCATTCTTGCAATCATAATTTTGGGGATATGGAGGCAGAAAGATTAAGAATTCAAGACCAGCCTTGACTATATAAAACTCGGTCTCTAGCACACATACACACTAAATGAATTCGATGGCCATGACTTTCAGTTCTTCAACAAACACATCAAGCATCATCACACAGGGGCACAGTAAGAGGCTCTAGCCATCCGCACATTACTCGCTAAGCCTAGGTGTGGACTCCCAGGATTCTTCTCTGTGAATAAAGCTATACAGAAATTCCAGGGACAATACACATGGAAGCTTAATTAAAATGAAGAGTTTGAGGCTGAGATAAGAAGACAGATCTGTGCACAAGGTTTTATCCATATTATAATAAACTTCTCAACATTTGTGAGCCTCGGGCCTCTTGATTGTAAGATGATGTATAAAAATATACTATACGTCATTAGAAGACGTCTTTAGAAGACCTGCTACGTATCATGCATGCAAGGCAAACAGTGTCAACTTGCCACATAGGATGCCTTGCTTTGTTAACATCAGACAATGATCCAGCCCTTCTGAGCTTCCATTTTTCCCATCTACAAAATGAGAGATTTTTCATTACATCAGTGGTTTTTTGGTCCTAGCTGCAAACTAAAATCACTAGGAGCATTTAAAAATATCCAGATGTCCAGGCTCTGTGCCCAGAGATACTAGTTTAATTGGCCCAAGTCTCTGCTCTTGGCATTGACGCCTTTTAAAGTCTCTCAGGTGATTCTAATACAAAGACTGCATTGAGAACCACTGCATCCAATGAGCAGAACCTTGCAAGCCAGCAGCCAGGGCTCGTATTAAGAAAAGTCATTTGAATAATCATTAAAACTACCTGTTTTCCTGCAGGAGTATCCTGGGATAGTGTATTTGAAAGGGAACAATTAACCCTTCAGCAAAAAATATCTTGAAAATGTTCAATTCAAACTTAACAAAATCAGTTTCTGTTTGAAGGGAAATTTCACTAAAATAAGTTTTTTTACTACTCTGACATTATTCAGGGGAGTCTTGTATCATCTCTGCATGCTTTTGGTAGGGCTCTTATCCCCAAGTAAAAAATCTAGGGGGAAAGAGATATCAATTTTATTTTGTGAAAATACTTGATGGAGTTAATGAGTGTGTGTTTTTAATAGTTCCCTTGGGAAATGCTATACAGTAAATATAATTGAAAGTAGGAGATGGAGCTGATTATTCATCAAGCATAGATTTGAAGAATCCAATTATGAAAAGAATGATGCAATGTGGAACACGGAATGACTGCTAACAAAGCAGTACATTTGCTGAAGTGTTTTAGAGAGCTCTCAAGTCTGCAAGATTGATAAAAATTACCACACTGATATCTTGCTCAGCCTTTGTTATTTGCGATGTCTGATCCTTATAAAGAGAATAGAATACATCCTCATTTCAAAATTCTTATAGAGAGAAAAATAGCTCATATTCTCTGAAAAGGCCAGGCTTTAAAATACTGAAGAGCGAGGCCAGGCAGCACAGACCCATAGTCTCGGGTACTTGGGGGACTGAGACAGAAGGATTGCAAATTAAAGGTATTCCTGGGTGAGTTCAAGGCAAGCTTTGGCAGCTTAATAACACCATCTCTCAAAATTAAAAACAGAGAAAAGAGAACTGGAGGAAGAGTTGTGTGGCAAAGAGATTGTCTAGCATGTGTGTCCTTAGGTTCCATCCCAACCAACATATTCCAAAAAAAAAAAAAGATACTGATGATCAATGAATAGAAGAAAGAAAGAAAGAAAGAAAGAAAGAAAGAAAGAAAGAAAGAAAGAAAGAAAGAAAGAAAGAAAGAAAGAAAGAAAGAAAGAAGACAAAACAATGGCTTTTGGGGACACTGAACATCAGGCAACAGAAAAGACAAAGATCCCTAAAAGATAGAACACAAATGAGAAAAGCCATGAGACTGCCAAAGCATTAGTCATGAAAGATGCCTGAGGCCACAAAAGAGAAACATGGGTTCTAGGAGGAAGCCAGCAGAATTCCAGGGCTGAGTGGTCAAGTTCCAGGCAAACCAAGGTAGCTGGGGTTTACAGGTCAGGGAACTGGGAGGAGATTTACAGAGTCCTCTCTTAAAAATTCAGCCAAGTGCTATGTACACATTGGCTTGAGAAACATCCCAAGGTCAAAAATGAATACTTCAATAAGCCAACCTAAACACTGTCATTTAAAGTACACATAACAGTTTTGATACAGTCATGGGGGGTGACTATCCCTAACACTGTTCTTGACTCATATAACCAATCTTAATCATGACCCAAGAAAGAAAACTATTTCCAAAATCAACTGCATTCCAGAACATCTCAAAAAGCTGTGTGAGAACACAAAAGTAGTCCACATACAAGAGCGACCAGCCTCCTATCAAATAAGTCAGTCATGCAAGAGCAAAAGAGAACATAGACCTTGAAGAGGGAAAAAAAATCAATAAAAATGGCCTGACTCAGGATAAACACATAATTTTAAAATAGAAGACAAAGTAACTTTGTTTCAAGTCAGGTCTTGTGGCATAGTCATGTAAATTCTGCTGTTTGGGAGGCTGAGGCAGGAGGATTACAAGTTTAAGGCCTCGGCTACACCATGAGAAAAAAACCAGCCCATTCAACTTAGTGAGATTTTGAGTTAAAATAAAAAATTTTAAGGAGTCTAGAGATATAGCTCAGTAGTAGAATGCTTAACTAATGTGTAAGAGGTCACGGTTCAATAACCAGCACACCAGGAGAAAAGCATATAACTGTATTTCATGTATTCAGAGTCAGGCAGAAACAGAGATACTTCAAATGATCCAAGTCTTGGTTCTAAAACTAAAACTGATAATGTCTGAAATGAAGGGCACACAGGACAGGATTCACCAAAAACAACAGGCCAGAGTTTTAAAATGGAAAAGAGTGTCTGCACTGTAAATCAACCTCAGGCAGCCTAACATGTTTAAAACTGAAGGACCCAAAGGATGGAAGCCTGATAGAAACATCTTCAGAGAAAATTAATGGTCCAGATGGCTGAAAATCTGACAAAAACTATAAGCCCTGATTCAGTAAGTTCAACAAACTAAGTTTGGAAGGAAAGGAGTAGGGGAGGGAGGGAGGGAGGGAGGGAGGGAGGGAGGGAGGGAGGGAGGGAGGGAGGAGGGGAGAAAGGAGGGAGGGAAGAGAGGGAAGAAAGGTGGGAGGGAGGGAAGAGGGGGAAAAGCAAAAAGAAAGATGGGAGGAAGGGAGGGAGGAGGATACAACAAAACATCATAATCAAATCTATCAAAAGCTTAGTAAAGACAATCTTAATAAAAATAAATAAATAAACAACTAGATTCAGAGAGACGGCTCAGCGGGTGAGGACACTTGCTGCCAAGGCTAATGACCTGAGTTCAATCCCCAAGATCCACATGGTGAAGAAGAGAACTGACTCTCAGTTGGTATCCTCTGACTCCCGCACGGGCACTGTAGCACATGTGCACACAAGATAAATAAGGAATGAATGAATGAATGAATGAATGAATGAATGAATGAATGAATGAATGAAGAGCTAGAGCAAAACAGCATGGATAATGAAAGAGAATGAAAAGAATGGTGACAGATCTCCCCTCAGAAACAATGCAGCCCCAAAACTACAGTGAACAGCAAACATCTCAAAGTAACAGAAGAAAAAGCTCAAAAATCTACAGCCAGAAAAAAATGCAGAAACAGCAATATTTTTAATGAAAGCAAAATAAAGATAATTTCAACATAAAGAATATGAAAAAATTATCTCCAGCAGAGCTGCACTCCAAAAACAAATATTAAAGAAGGAGCTGGAGAGATAGCTCAGTGGTTAAGAGTACTTGTTGCTCTTGCAGAGGACTCTGATCCAATTCCCAGCATCCACACAGTGGCTCATGACTGCCCATGACTTCAGTTCCAGGGGATCCTGTGGCAATATTTTATTTGTACTCTAACAAAAAGCTTGCCTGAGGATCAGAGGAAAAAGCCAGGCACTACATTAAACATAGAGATCAGGCAGTGTTAGCACATGCCTTTAATCCTAGCATTCAGGAGGCAGAGATTCATCTGGATCTCTGTGAGTTCAAGGTCACACTGGGAACAGAGCCAGGCTTGGTGGCACACACCTTTAATCCAAGCACCAGTTAACCATAGAGATCTGGAGGTCTGTACAGACAGACAGGAAGTGATAGAGCTGGGCAGAAAGAGGAAGTGATGTAGCTGAGCAGAGAGAGGAAGTAAGATGGCAGGACACAGAAAGGTATATAGGTGTGAGTAAACAGGAAGTAGCTCTCTCTTGGGCTGAGAATTTCCTAGTGGTAAGAACTTGTGGCTGGCTTGTTCTGTTCCTCTGATCTTTCAGCTTTCACCCCAATATCTGGCTCCAGGTTTTTATTAATAAGACCATTTTGCAATTCGTGTTACAGAATCCAATGCCTGTTTCTGGCCTCCTCTGTGGGCACCAGGGACACATGAGGTAAAATACTCATACACATAAAATAAATGAAAAAAGCAAAACAGAATAAATTCCTCCAAGCAGGAAACTAATACCAGATAGGAAGACAGATCTATCCCAGGACTGATGAGCTCTAGATGTAAAAGTATAAGACACCCCTCCCTCTTGTTTCTCTGCTTAAGGAGTTGACCCAAGGCCTTGCATGTGTGAGCAAGTGTGCCCCTACTAAGCTCCATCTCCAGCCCAGACTCTCTTCTTGTCTGTCATCCTAGGCAGCTGCATGTGTATGTGCGGGTGTGCACACACCTGTATGCATATAGACATCAGAAATCAAGCTGAACTTCCTTCCTCAGGGGCTAGCTACCTTGTTTTCAGAAATGGAGTCTCCTGTTGGCCTGGACCTCATGTGATAAGCTAAACTTGTTGGCCAGAGATTCCATATCTCTGCCTCCCCAGAGCTGAGAGGTTACAATGGCATGCCACGATGTCTGACTTCTTGGAGTTTGTTGTTGTTGTTGTGAGGGGTTTTTTGATATGTTTTTAAATTTTTATGCAATATATTTTGATCATATCCTTTCCCCTCCCCCAACTCCTCCCAGAGTCTCCCTGACTCCCTACCCACTCAACTTCATGTTCACTTTCACACTGGCGCTCACACTCACTCATGTGTTCTCTCTCTCTCTCTCTCTCTCTCTCTCTCTCTCTCTCTCTCTCTCTCTCTCTCTCAATAAAAAACAAGGAAAACAGTCTTAAAATCAAAATAGACTAACTAAAAAAATAAAGGGAAGGAAGGAAGGAAGGAAGGAAGGAAGGAAGGAAGGAAGGAAGGAAGGAAGGAAGGAAGGAAGGAAGAAAGGAAATCAAAAATGTTTTTAAATGCCAAAACAAAAATTACACACACACACAAATGGAGTCCTTTTTGTGTTGTCCTGAACATGGAGCCTGCTCTGGAGTGTGGTATCAATTGTGACTAGCTTCTTGGTTAGGGATGGGACTTTGGAACAGCATTTTCCAAACACAAGCAGGACTGCTACACACATGCACCCACAGAGACTATGACAATATGAACAAGACCTGGAAAAGTTCATGCCTTGTTTTTATCATGGGTTCTGGGAGATTGAACTTTTGTCCTCCATGCTTGTAAGGCAAGCACTTCTTTACTGGCAAAATTCAATGGTTCAGAGCACATGCTACCTTTGCAGAAGGCTCAAGTTTGGTTCCCAGCACCCATATTGGGAAACTCATACCTGTAACTTTAGCATCTGATGCCCCCTTCTGCCCTCCAAGGGCACCCACAGTCACATGGTCTGTCCCACATACAGACACATAAATAAAAGTATATCTTTTTAAAATTTCAAGATGATAGATTTTTAGCAAAACAAAATGGTCTTAAAGTTTAGAATATATGCATAAGTAAATTACAATATCAGCATGGCATGAATGTAATAAGGAGCTGATATTGTTCTTTAAGTAATATAGTACTACAAGAAGACTGATTATGAAAAAGTAGATGCATAACACATACCCTAATGCCAACTATTAAAATAACTAAATGGGAAGTTGTAGCTAACCATTCAATAAGGAAAATACAGTTGAATCATAAAACTATTAAGCTATTCAAAATAAAAGGACAGAAACATTAAATATCTTTATATTATATATATATATATATATATATATATATATATATATATATATATATCCAAAGGAAAATGAATGGGTAGGACAGATGGAGAACAAGTAATAAAATTAAAGACAAATCTAATTGTGTCAATAGTAACACCAAATTGAAATGGGCAAAACACCTCCAACTAATAGGTAGAAATTTTCAAGCCATATTTCAAAATAACAACCCACAGGAACCATGGCTCAGTGGTTAAAGGAGCTTGCTACTCCTCCAGGGGACTTAAGTTCAGTTCTCAGCACCCACATGGTATCATAACTATACATAATTCTATCTCCAAATGTCTGATGGTCCCTTTTGTCCTCTGCAAACACCCACACATGCATATACATACCCACACACAGACACACAAGCATACAAATACCCACACACAGACACACATGCATACACATAAATAAAACAAAATATTTTAAAAGGCAAGGTCCAACTGTATGCTATGTATAAGATATGACTCAGTACCTTTTAAAAGCTAAGTCATCTGAAGTATATTCTCTAGCCACAGGGAATTTAAATTATGAGTCAGTAAAGGAAACTTATCTGGAAAGATATCTGAAAACATCCAAATGTTTAGACTTCAAACTAGCCTGAAGGTCAAACTAAAAATTAAAAAGAAAGTTGTGATTTATTTTTAATCATAAATTTTCTTTATTCTTAAGAATGTCATACATGTATCCAATAAGATATGATCCCATCCACTTCCCGTTCCCCCCAACTTCCACCATATGCTCCCCAACATGTCCCCCTCCCAACTTCATTTCCTCTTGTTTGTTTGTCTGTTTGGGGTTTTTGTTTGTTATTTCTTTGTATATAACACACAAGACTAACCAGTGCTGCCCATATGTGCACGGATGTGGAGCCCTCTACTGGAGCACCCTCAAAACAGAACAATGCCCCTCCCCTGTCAGCTATCAATTGCCAGTATCTCCTCAGTAAGGGGTGGGACTGGGAAAGCACCTGCTTGTCCATGCCATAATTTTGGTTGGCTTGATCTTGTGCAAGTCTCAAGCAGGCCAAAGCTACTGAGAGTTCATGAGTATGACAGTCACGTCCTGTCCAGAGGGTGGTGCTTCACAGCATCATCCCCACCTCCAGCTCTTAGATTTTTCCTGTTTCCTCTTCTGTGATGTTATGAGTACCATTCTGAAGTAATCAAAAAATAATAAGGAAATATATGTGGAAATTTGTGGTAAAGCAACAAACGGGGAAATGCATGGTCTTCCTACATGCACTAGAAAAAAGGAAGGTCGTCAATCAGCGTCCCTGGAAAAACAAAAAAGAAGAGAAATTAAATCAAAGTGAGCAGCAGAAGAAAATAAATGTGTTATTCAGTTTTATCATGGCTGTGTCAACACTTGCTATAAACTACTTAGAAAGAGGAACTGTTTCTTTGGCTCAGGGTCCAGATGCTTTGGTCATTGGTTGCTTTGCCCTGTGCACTTGGAAAGAACATCATGGTGGGGAGGGCATGCTGCAGAAGAAGTTTCTCACCTCCTTGTAGACAAGAAGTGGAGAAGGAGACAGGACCGAGATACCTGCAAGCATCACCCCCTGTAACTCCTTTCCCTAACTAGGCTGCACCTCCTTTACTGAAGTTTCCTCCAACTCTTGAAGTAGCGTCACCTGCTGGGGAGTACATCTCAATACAGGAATCATTTGGGAGAAGAGGTGGTATTTCATATGCAAACCACAATAATAAAGATCAGAGTAGAAATCAATGAAATGAAGATCAATAAAACCAAAAGCTGCTTCTTTGACAAAAAAAAAAACTCAATCATATTGATGAAGCTGTATTGCTCTATTATTTAGATGTACAACAAAAAAAACGCAACAGAAGGCATAAATTACTAGGATTAGGAATGAGAAAGAGAATATCAATACAGATAGTAAAGGAATAATAAAGAAATATTATGAACACTGTATTGAACTTTATGTCAATAAGTCCAACAACTCAAATAAAAATAAATACACAATTACAAAAATTGATTGCATTTCCACACAAGCAAACAATTGGAGTTGAAGTTTTAAAATAAATAGTATCTACAATAACATCAAAAACATAAAATGTAGGAATAAATCTGACAGACAATGTAGAATAAGACTTCTCTGACATGTACAAGGCATGGCTGAGAGAAATTAAACAAGATCTAAACAGATGGCAAGGAAAAAAAGTCTTGTTCATGGATTGAAGTGAGTTAAAATGTCAATTCTCCCTCAGCTGGTCTATAGATCCACAAGAAGCCCAATCAGAATCATGGAATCATACACACAGAAACTGAAAAGCTGCTGCAAAATTCAGAGTGAACTGCCAAGACTTACACAGCCTCAAAGGGAGCTTCAGAGAGCAGCTTCCCAAAAGGAGAGCTGCTGCTGCTGCCTCCAGACTTCTTGGTAAGACTCTTTTAAGTTGCACTTGGCTTCAAACTATGAATGAGTACTATTTCTCCCAAAACTAATTTTAAAATAAAATAAGGGGCTGGGGAGATAACTCAGTTTGAAAGTCTTGCTTCATAAGCGTGAGGACCTGAGTTCAATCCCGAGAACTCACATTGGAAGCTGAGTGTGGTGGTGCACACTTGGAATGGCAGTGTTGATGGAGCAGCGGCAGGCAGGTCCCTGGTCTCCCTTCAAGCCAGCTTAGCCAAATGGACCAGTTCAATCTAATGGGACCCTGTCTCAAAAACCAAGGTGGACAATACCTGAGAAAGGACACTAGAGGTTGGCCTCTAGTCTTCCCACTGACATGTACATCCATGAACCCACACATTCACATGTACTTGCACACATGTGTGTGCACAAACACACACACTCAAATCAAATCAAACAGTAAAGCATAACAAAAACTTCCTCCCAATAAAGACAGTAAATTTCTCTGAGCCTCAGTTTGCTAATTTGCATCTTAGCAATAGCAATATCTGCATTGAACTGTACAGTACACTGATGTGTTTAGTGTTGGACAGTAACTCGTTCACTCGCCAAGCAAAGGTTTAAGTTCATACCTGCTACTGTAAACCTAGCTAGAAGACCATGGCTGGTGAGCTCGTAGATGCTACGAGGGAACCTGTTATTGCTATCTTGCTACATGGACATGTCAAACTGCTCTCCAGATATTTAGGTTTATAATCAGGGACTAAGAGAAGCTTCTTTTTGCAATGAGCAGCAGTTAAAACAGATTCATAGTGATAAAGTGCTCAAAATAAATGACTGAGGCATGCTAGTCCTACAGTGAATATTACCTGTCTCCCCATCTTAGTTGGGGTTCCTATTGCAGTGATAATAAGACACCATGACCATAATCAACTTCTGGAGGAAAGTGTTTATTTGACTTACACTTCCCCATCATAGTCCATCATTGAAGAAAGTCAGGACAGGAACTCAAGGCAGGAACTCCAAGGTAAGAACTGAAGCAGAGGAATGGATTAGTGGCTTGCTGGCTTGCTTCCCCAAGGCTTGCTCAGTCTGCTTTCTTATACACCCCAGGACCACCTGACCAAGGGTGCTGCCCACAATGGGCTGGACCTTTTACACCAATTGCTAATTAAGAAAATGTATCACAGGCTTCTCCACAGCCCTATCTGGTGGGGGCATTTTCTCAATTAAGACTCCCTCTTCCCAGATGATATGAGCAAGGGGGGGGGGGTCAAGATCATGATGGGGAAATCTACAGAGACAACTGAACCAAGCTCATAGGAACTCATAAACTGTAAACCGACAGTTGTGGAACCTGCATGGGACCAAACTAGGTAGGACCTCTGCATACAGGAGACAGTTGTGTAGCTTAGTCTGTTTGAGGGGCCCCTGGCAGTGGGATCAAGATCTAGCCCTGGTGTATGAGCTGACTTTCTGGAGCCTATTACCTATGGTGGGACACCTTGCTCAGCCTTGATGCAGGGGGGGGGGGAAGGGGCTTAGTCCTGCCTCAACTGAATGTACCAGGCTTTGCTGACTCCCCATGGGAGCCCTTACCCTTTTGGAGGAGGGGATTGGGGCTGAGTCTGGGGGAAGGCTTCGGGTGAGGAGGGGAGCAGGAGGAGGGATGAGAGGGCGATCTGTGGTTGGTATGTGAAATGAATTAAAATTTTTCTTAAATAAAAAAAAGAAAAAAATGAAGAAGAAAAAAAGACTCCCTCTTCCCAAATGGCTCCAGCTTGTGTCAAGTTGTGTCAGGACACACCCCCACCCTCAGAGCTCAGGGGTACCACAGAGGATTGGGCAGTAGGAATGTTAAGAACTAGAAGATTGGGGAAGAGTGCTATGAAACAGTCTTCCAGAGGTGGCATGGCTGTCCCTCTCATGAACTCTCAACAGTTGTGGTCTCCTGCATAAGATCAAGTCAAACAATGCCTGTCATTGATGGGAGAAGGGCACATGAGGACCCACCCCTACCTGAGCACATGTTGTTAGTTAATGGCTGCCAAGGACGGAGAGCCATTTTTCTTTAGTGGCATAGCCACTGATAAGCTGCCCATGGTCCACAACATATCCTTTCATTCATGCACATGCCAGCAGCCCTGATTAAACTCCACGGGCTGCAAAAATTAAACAGATATGAAAGCAGGAGGAGGCTGTATTGGCAAGAAGAGGGACTCCATGGTGAGTGGGAGGGGTAAGAGAGGGGAACGTGGTGAATACGATCTAAATATATTATATATCCGTATGAAATTGTCAAAGAATAAATTAAAAATTATTCTTAAGAACTTTGCAGCTCCCCTGATGTGTACTAGCCCTCTGCTACAGGACAATCGTGTTTGTCGGGGCAGAAGCACACGTGATTCCTGGGTCCTGAAGCCAATACTGCAGGGAGGAGAGAACATAATGAGAGATTAATCAAACTGCCCATCATCAGGGAAAAGAAAAACAACAAACGCTGGTGAGGATGTGGCACAAAGTGCCATCACTATGTAAATCAGTACAGAAGTTCCATAAAAAGCTCAAATAGACTGCCGTACGATGCAGCTCTATCACTCGTGGAAAGACTTGGGTGTCCGTTCACCTGAGGGAAGCTCAGTCGGCACATCAAGAGATACTTGCACATCCATGTTGATTGCAACACTGTTCCCAACAGTCACAATATAGAATCAGCCTAGGTATGCTTCCACAGACAGGGGGATAAAGGAAGTGTGGTATATGTGCACAATTGAGTTTTATTCCCTAATAAAGAGGAATGAAGTATGTCACTTGCAGGAAAATGGATAGAGCTTGAAATCCTTGTGAGATTAGCGGCTTCCACAAAGACAAGTATTCCATGTTTTTTCTCATTTGTACAATCTCGGGGTAGGGGAGCATGAAACCAAAGCAAAGAGGAAAGGTGAGAGGGGGAGGGGAAATAAGAAAGAGTGACAAGAGAGGCCCCACCCACACTCACTAGGTTCAGGGGCACGGGGCAGAAGACACTAGAGAGATCCCCCACCCACAGCCATGCGGTAAGGGCCAGTATGAGTGGGGGTAGGCATTACTATGAAGAGCAAGTGTGTGATAGGGAGATGGGAGAGAAAGAAAAGCGCAACAGTTTGTACACTATTAAGAGAGGAGGAACTAGAGACTCAAGAGTAGTGAGGAACAGCCCAATGTGAGTAGCCACAGAGATGTCCCAGGCCGTGCTGGGACCGAGGGCCATGTCTGGGTCCATAGCCCTGCAGCAAGAGGGGTCTAGGCTGATGTCCATGGCCCATGTTACCACCAAAAGCCATGCAGATGGTGCCTGGTCTGGGCTGCTGCCTGGGACCATGTTGGTATCTGAGGCCTGCACAAAGCTGGCCCCACCTTAACACACCTTAACAAAATATTTAAGTGGTACTTCACTTGGAAAAGCTGGTCCCCCATACCTCGCCAGGGCAGTGCGGGAGAGCTGGCCCTGGTGGTGTGGGAGAGTGGACAGGCTGACCAACTCAGCTATCACCCAGGCCCAGATCCAGGGCTTTGAGTTGGCTTACCCTAGCATCTACCCCATCTATGACCTGCTGATTCTGCAGAACCAAAGCTACAAGATCTCTATGACACAGGGCAACAACAGGATATCCAAGAGGAGTCCCTGTGAGGATTCGGTATTGATGGTGTAGCAGAAGCCAGAGGCCTCGAACCAGACCAATGACTCATTGCAATGAACATTTGCAAGTAAAGCTGTTTGGACAAAAGGGTAGACTGGGTGACACATTGTGACACACCAAAGCTTCCTAAGTGAGATGGAGGTTTTTGTTGTTGTTGTTTGGTTGATTGGTTTTTGGGTTTGTTTTAATTTTATTTTTAATAATTTTTTGTTTTATTTTGTGGGGGAGGTTGCAAGGGTGGGGAGGGCCAGGAGATGAGTAGAATTGGGGTACATGATGTGAAATTCACAAAGAATCAATAAAGAAAAAAAAGAGTAACAGAGGGGTTGAATATGGTGAATGTACATTACATGAATGTATGGAAATGTTATCATGGAAGCCCTTGCACTGTACAATTAATGTATGCTAATAATAAATGAGGATAGGGCCAGCAAGGTAAGTGCCTCAGTGCGTAAAATGCTTAACGCCAACTGTGATGAGCTGAATTCAATCCCAGGACCCACATAGTGAAAAGTGGAAAGAGAGGACAAACTCCCACCGGTTGTCCCCTGACCTCCACACACATGCTGTAGCAGATGCACACACACACACACACACACACACACACACACACACACACACACACACAAATAAATAAAATGTAATAAATGAAGATAAGTAGAAACGAAGATACAGTCTGGCATTCCCTATGTTTGAACTGCCTATGGACACCTTGAAAGCTTCCTCTGCTTCTTCTAATACACGATGTGATTCTGCTCCTAGCAACCTATCCTAAAGAAGTCAGCTGAATGTGACCAAAATGCATGTGCTAAGTCACTGTACAGCAAAGCACATTACAGCTAAAACCGTCACCCTTCAGGAAGTGTTGAATTGCTTGTGACAGACTGTTCAAAGGGATGTTGCGCAGTCATTAAAATATTTTGTTATAAAAAATCAATGCTTTTAAACTATCTCTTAAAGCTTTTACACACAGGAAGGGAGGTCTAGATGTAGAACTGAGTAAAGAAAAAAGAAAAAGAAAAAAGGATTGAAGGTTTAGCATGGTCTCCATTATAGAAAACAAGAAATCATTAATAATACACTATTAATAGCAATAATGTGAGAAAACGGGCCAAAGACTTCCTAAGTGGCTGCTTCTGGGTGGAGGAATTAAGAATGATTTTTTGCTCTGCTTCCTTGTTGCTGTACTTTCATATCTTTAGAAACTCGCCATATATCACTTTTATAGTCAGGGAAAAAGTGAGCATAAAATTATGTGTGGGAGAAAAGGCTAGGACAAAACACGGGAAAATATTAACTGTGGTTATGACAGCATTGGAGATGGTTGGAGGAGGTGGCTCTTTTTCAGGATTTTATGTATGGTAGTTTCTCATTTCTGTGGTGGTAAAATATATGAAATTAAAAGTTAGTAATCCCAGCATTATTTATAAGACTGGAAAGCTAAAAACAACATAAATATTCAATTGAAGACCGGTTGAATGCGTCAGAGTCTAACTGCAAGAGAGGACAGGGTGCAGCCGTGCAAATGTCTGCCTGGGCCTTAAGGGTGGAGTAGGATGTTTACGGTGTACAGTTAAGCCGAAACTTTGCAGGAAGGGCCTTTCCCAATGTTTGACCTGGTAATGTTTTGTTTTGTTTTGTTTTTATTTATTTATTTATTTTGTTTTGTTTTGTTTTTACATCCCAGCCAAAGATTCCCCTTCCTTTCTCCCCCAGCTCCTTCCCCCCATCTCTCCCCTACCCCATCTACTCCTCCTCCTCTGTTTCTTTTCAGATACGGGCAGGCCTCCCATGGATGTTAGCCATCCATGGCATATCAAGTTGCAGGCACCCCCTCTTCTGTTAAGGCTGCAAAATGCAATCTGGTAGGAGGAATAGAGTCCCAAAAGCAGGTAAAAGAGTCAAGGAGTCCCACATGAAGACACAACTGTCACATATATACAGCGGGCCTATGCAGGCTCCCTGTATGTCGGTTCAGTCTCTATGAGCCCCTATGAGCCCAGGTTAGTTGATTCTGTGGGTTTTCTTGTAGTGCCCTTGACCCCATTGGTTCCTACAATCCTTCCTCCCCATCTTCCTCAGGATTACCCAAGCTCTGCCTAATGTTTGGCTGTGGGTCTCTGCATCTGTTTCCATCAGTTGCTGGGTGAAGCCTCTCTGATGGCAATTGTGCTAGGCACTGATTTATGAGTGTAGCAGAACATCATTAGGAATCATTTCAATGACTTTTTTCCAGTCATGTTTGGTTCTATCCAAGGTCTCTAGAGTATCCTACCTCTGGGTCCTGGTCTTTGGGGTGAGCTCACTCTCAGGGGGCATGGGCCTCCAGCTGGGCCACTCATTAGTTGCTCATTTCCACAATTTCTGCTCCATCTTTACCCCTAGAACATCTTGTGGGCAAAACAAATTCTAGGTCCAAGGGTTTGTGGCTGGGTTGGTGCCCCTGTCCCTCCATTGGAAGTCTTGCCTGGTTATGTGGGGCATACATGGGCTCCAAAGATGGTGCTGAGAGGAAGTTGGACAGATGGAGCCCAAGTTGTTTACACTGAGATTAGATTCAAATGGTGCTGAGAGGAAGTTAGACCAAGTTGTTTACGCTGAGATTAGACACAAAGATCAGGAGATGATGTCAGTGCAGAAACAGCTCATAAACAAAAAAAAAAAAAAAATGAGTATAGGGTGACCTTTAAAACCATTGGTTGGTTCCTTCCACCCCCGCCTAGGGTTCTGACGTTTTCTGTTATGAAAGAGGCTTACTGCCTAACAATAAACTTGCTTGACTTGACTCCACTCTGTGTCTGATTGTCTCTGGGTAAGAAGGAGGCTGGGGAACAGGCGAGCGGCACACACTTACCTTTCCTCAGTTCCAGGCCACCTCTTCAGAGGTAACCTAAGTTCCCAGTGGGACAAGACCCCACATGGTTACAGGAGATGGCCAGTTCAGGCTCTATATCCCCTATTGCTAGGAGTCTTAGCTAGGCTCGCCCTCATAGATTCCTGGGAGTTTCCATTGTTCTAGGTTTCTAGCTCATCCCAAAGATGCCCCAGATTCTAATTGTCTCTGTCAGTACTCCCTCCCTTCATCCTCCCCTCACCTGATTTGACCTAATAGGGGAAATATTTAGAAGAAAATATGTATAAGTATTACCAGTTCTTACCTGTAGTTTATAAATAATTTTCATTTTAATTGCTGTGCCTCTTACCATCTTATGTATTATGAACATATGCAGCTTATTCTGAATGTCGTGTGTGTGTGTGTGTGTGTGTGTGTGTGTGTGTGTGTGTGTGTGTGAGAGAGAGAGGGAGAGAGAGAGAGAGAGAGAGAGAGAGAGAGAGAGAGAGAGAGAGAGAGAGAGAGAGAGAGATTTCTGGAGATCAAACTCGAGACTGTGCTTGCAAAGCAAGCGCTTTACCAACTGAGCTATCTCCCTTCCAGCTTTATGTTTCAATATTTTTAAACAAGAAAAGTAAAGGCAGCATTCAGCTGAAGTTTTCTTATCATGTTATTTAGCCTTGCAAAACTGTGACCAAAGTACACAAGATAATTATTTTAAAAGAATGGCTTGTTGGCTTTGGGCACACAGTTCTAGGGTTTCCAGGTCTGGTTCTTTAGATCCACTGATTCTAGTCCCATGGTGGCAGGACCATGAGGTTGACAGGTGGACAAAAAGATGGGAGGATACCCACAGAACCTTCCTTTTGTGACCTATCCCAAGAAAGACCATGTTTGGCCAGATCTGAATCATATGTTTATCTTTATGCTTAAAGATCATCTCACCTGAAAGGATGAGTCCTCTTTCTGGGTGCCAAAATGAAAAAAAAAAGAGGACAGGAAATATGGCTCATAAGTTAAGAGCTCATTCTGATATTTCATAGAATCCAAGCTCAGTTGCCAGAGCCCACATCAGGAGGCTCACAACTACCTCTTAACTCCCGTTTCCAGGGGATCTGATACCCACTTTTAATCTCCTTTGGAACCCAATATCTCTCTCTTCCAAAGTCTGCCCTCTCCTTTTTTATTTCTTGGACATAATATACAGAGTTCTTACCCTTGCTTCCCTTGTAGCTAGGATGGTGATTGACATCCAGGTTATGGAGCTGAAGCAGATTCCTGACTGTCCTTCTGAGGCCAGACATTTAAGAAGTGATGGGTCACCTCCTCCCTACTATCCTGCTCCATTCCCACCTAGATAAATCTGATAAGCAGACAGTAGATGATGATAAACTCTGCAAGGTAGAGGAGCCATAGTTCCCACTTGGAAAAGATCTGCTGTGTCATTTGAATAACCCAAAACTGTTGCCTACAAGAAACAGGCTTTGGCTGGTTTGTTTTATCATGTCTGAAGATACTTGTTACTCTCATCTACTCTAGCCTAATTACATGGTGTTGTTATGAGGTAAGCCCATCAGAGACACCATGCAGACATTCTTAAAGCCACAAAGAAAGTCTTTATTGCTGGCTGGCGGCTGCACAGGGAACTTGCCCAAATCATGCAGCCCTGAGCCCTACAGCTCTTTGTCTTTTATGCACAAAAACACATCCTGGTTGTGACCTTTCAGTTAGAAAGAAGCTGAACTATGGTAGCCAAAAAGCAAGGTTAATACATATAGGCACTCATGTAATTAAGGACTAGGTCTTTGTTCTCATTTTGGCAAGTGTTGGGGCCCATGTACTGGTTTTTAAGGTCAAAATGGTGCTTCTAACACAACATCAGTCATGCTAAGTTCTGGGGACCTGTTAAAATTACATAGGCTGAAAAAAAGGCATGAAAAGATAAAACTATACACACTACAAGTAATACTGGCTAAAAAAAATAATTGTAAAACTAATACACATAGCCCAACTCATAGAAAGTTCAATGTGAAGGTTGGAAGCCCAGAGTACTCATTAAATATTGGCCAAATGGTAAAAAGCTGTAATTTTAGGGATGTCAAACAAATATAAGACACAAGGAAACTCTATTCATTAGCCTCCCAGAAGATGCTGAAGACACTGAGAGATGATTCTAGAACTCTGCTTTTGCTCACTGTGCTTAATGAAAGGAAAGTCTCCAAAAGACAGCTCAGATGCCCGCAGCAGTCCTGAGGCCAGGAGATTTATTTCAGAAAAAAAAATTGGTAAGGACATGCTTGCTTCATTGGGTGCCCATCCATGTGGAAGACAGAGCAACAAAAAATGGGCTTCTCTACCTCTGCCGAGGAGCCTGAGGGGCTTTGATGCATATCCTTACAGTCAACATCCATAGCTTTTAAACAGTTGGCTTAACAACTACCTTTAATTTCACTGAACATAAGTTATTGATCCTGATCTGTGCTGCCTGGAAGCCCAATCCTGATTGTTAATTGAGCTATTGATTTCTGGCTCACATTAACTGTTCCCAAAGGGGTGAATCCTAGGTAATGTGGGCAGGTATGCTGCAGGCAGTGGAGGGGGTGAGGGCTCTGCAGGAAAGTGATTTTAATTAGTAATAATAGCTTCATACTTAGCTGACTGGTTTGTAATACACTCGGTGACATACCTATACATCAGGCAGCAAACCAGCAGTTGTCCTTTCTATAGGAAAATTAAATTGGGTCAATTATCTAACTGTTGGGTGATTCCAGATAGTTACTTAACTCAAAATGAACTTCTTGCTACATGCATCAAATCCATAGCTCGCCACACAAAGCAGGCTCCAGCCCAGAAATAAAACTCAGTCTGGCTGGCCCCTCCCCGATCTTCCCAATATAACATTTAATGCTTAAGTTTTTCCAACAAACAAATGAAATGACCGTTTCCAGGGGAATGGCTGCACAAAAGGATTTGCATCTCTGTTGTAGAATAATGATTATGTAGTTGCTTGTTGACACCAATTATTGTGGCAGATCAGATTCCATGGTAGATGCACTGGAAGCTAAAAAACAAAGTCACATTCCAGGGAGGTATACATAATAGGAGCACAATTTTATAAAACAAGCAATTATCAACAGCCCTACATGATCACATAGGCCAATAGAAAGGCATGCTAACATCATCTAACATTGCAGTGGTGGTGGATGGGCAGGCATGGAAGCACAATTTTCTTTTAAGATACAGTACATTGTACATTGCATATTCATTCAGTGTATACTTATTATAAATATTAACTCATGTACATTACATATCTATTTAGTACATACTTATTATAAATACTAGCTCACCATTAACTCAGTCCCCTGATGTAGGTAATGTGGTAGTTTGAATGAGAACAGCCCCCATAGGCCCATATGTTTGAATGTTTGGTCTCCAGTTAGTGGAACTGTTTGGGAAGGATTAGGTGTGGCCTTGTTGGAGGAGGTATGTCACTGGGGGTGGGCTTTAAAGTTTCAAAAGCCCACACCAGGCCTCTCTCTCTCTCTCTCTCTCTCTCTCTCTCTCTCTCTCTCTCTCTCTCTCTCACACACACACACACACACACACACACACACACACACACACACACACACTCACTCTCTCTCTCCTCTGTCTCTCTGGCTGCTGCCTAGGGATCAAGATGCAAAGCTCTCAGCTACTGCCCTAGCATCATGCTGGTCTGCCTCCCACCATGATGATAATGGACTAATCTTCTCGAACTATAAACAAGCCCCCAATTAATTCCTTTCTTTTGTAGGAGTTGCCTTGGTCATGGTGCATTTTTCCAAGCAATAGAACACTAAGGCAAATACCTTTATCATTTCTATTCTTTATTTTTACTGAGAAACAAAAAAATTACCAATTACTTGAGTGATAAATTTGAAGTTTAACACTATTGCCTGCATTCTTAAGCACTACATTCTGCTTACCATCTTTATGAAAGGAAATTTACCAGTTAATGACAATGTTTACATTAGGGTAGAAAAAAATCTAAGCAGTTTTCACATATTGTTCAAATATTTTATGATAAGTATAAGGTATTTACTCAGTTAAGATTACTCAGCCACATCAGTAAGACTACTGGCCTACTTGTCTCAATTAACAAGCATCTATTGAGTTCCTACTACATACCTGTCAGTGTGTTAAGGTATCTGCATAGTCTCATTTAATCTTCGTGCTGTATATGTAATATTCTATCACAAACCATACTTCACAGATACAGATATGAAGGCTGAGAGAAGTATCTTGTACGAGTCCATAAAGAAAGTAGTAGTTGATTTCTAAGTTTTACAGGTGATCTCATCTCCATTTTACAGAGTTCATTTTGGGATATAAAGTCTACCTCATAGTGGCAGAGCTGGGACTTGAACTAAAGCCTCTGTGACTTCAAAGCTGCCAGGAGTCAAAATACAGGCATTGTTAAGCCACAGTGCTAACCTTCCAATTAAAAGCTACCACTAACTCAGGTTGACATTGACTCATGGAGAGCATCTATTGTGTATTCACAGGTTGCCAAGAAGTACAAAGAGATGAGAAGTCAACAAAAAAACTACAAAAAGTCTACACAGGAAAAGAAGCACATAGTTCTGCCAATTATAAGAGAAGGCTTCTCAAAGGAAGGAACAGCTTATCCAATCTCTAAGTGAAATGTAAGTATTCACTACAGGGTAACATATAGGGAGATATGTCCAACACATTCATGGCCTGTACAAAGCATGGATAAATGATCATGGTCGTAGTCACAATAGTGATGACGGTAAGGATGATGGTGGTAATGGTGCTGATAGTGATGGTGATGATAACAATAGCAGTGATGGCAATAATGATGATTATAATGATGCCTGTTGTGATAATAATGACAATGGTAGCAGTGGTGCAGCTCTTGATGGTGATGGCAGTGGTGATGAAGATGATGGTGATGCTAATGATAGGTTGCAGTGGTGTTTGTGTGGTGATGATGGTGATGATCATGGTGGTGGTGGTTGTTATAAGCCCCTCGAGACACACAAGTGGCCAGGCCCCTCCACTGAGGACCTCTAACCACCAGGTTCCATCCAGAGAACACTCTGACTACCCTCACAGCTGGACCCAGCCCCCACCTGGTGGAGTAAAAAGCCCAAGCTCTGGACTTGAAATTTTACCAATCCCCACTCTGGAAATCTCCACACTGAACCCCCCACCCCAAGAAATCCTTTGTAAACCCTGTCTTCTGCTCAATTCTCTGCTGTGCCCACCTAAGCAGAGGCAGCCACCCTCCTGGGTTTTTCCCTTCAGTAAATCTCTTGTGTGAAATTCGTTGTGCTATGTGACTTGTGGTATTCCTTGCTGTGGTATTCCTTGGCTCCCAACTGCCAGGATACCTTTCCTTTCAGAGCTGTAATGCTTACATTGCTCCCTAATCAGCAAGCTGCCACTAAATTCAAACACCTCAGATAGATTGCAAATCTATTTATGTTCTCCATGTGGATCTGTACTTTATGCATAAAGAGATTTTTAATGCCTAAAATATTTTGTCACTGTTTGACAACCTGCCACACCCAGTCACAAAGACATGCTTCAGGGCAGTCCTTCTCAGCACAAATTGATTTGGGCAATGTCTGAACACTGGGCATTCCTGAGTGCATGTTTAGTTGTCAAAGTGGAGAGTGAACTGCTACCGACATCCCACAATCAACAGGGTAGCAGCCTGACCACCACAGAGAATTTTAGAACCACAAGTGTCAGTAATGCTGAGGTTAAAGAAAGCCTGCTTGAAGGAAAAACTAGGCTGATGGAGTCTAACCTCTCAATGGTAGAATGGCATTTAATAAAGGAGATGAAGCCACCCACAAGCCAAGAAGAATGGGAAGCTGAATTCCAAAAACACCAGCAATTTCCAGAATTTAAAATCCTAAATCATGACAGGACACTGGCGGTGGTGGCACACGCCTTTAATCCCAGCACTCGGGAAGCAGAGACAGGCAGATCTCTGTGAGTTCAAGGCCAGCCTGGGCTACCAAGTGAGTTCTAGGAAAGGCGCAAAGCTACACAGAGAAACCCTGTCTCGAAAAACAAAAAAGAAAAAAAGAAAGAAAGCCTGCTTGAAACCAGTTTATTCCTCATTTTTGTCATGTTAAATGAAACAAACCCACCAGTCACAGGCATACATGAGAAACACAGAAACTGCAAGATTACGTGTCTGTGGCTTCTGGACAGACGCCCTGTGATCACATGTAGGACAGAATTATCCAGAGGTACGCGGATGTAAAATGGCTTTCCCCTTCCCATAATCCTTCACTACATCAGCTTGAAGGAGTTGGTCGGCTACAAACAGCTCAGTCTGGTTTCTCACATCTGAGCCCCCAACCGAGTTCAGGGGAAAGCGCAGTCTGTTTGACAAGTGTAAGCTTCTGGCAAGCGCTGTTTAAGATGGAGGCGTCCTCTGAGGAGAGACATCCACACAGCCATGGCCAGTGTGATTCCAGCAGCGGTGGAACGGAGTCCGACCTTGTGCAGGCTGGAGCCTGGTAGAAGAAGGAGCAACGCTGATTTCTGATGACTGTCAAATGAGAGCTACTTTGGGCTGAGTTGTAGGGAACTGGAGATCTATAAACCTTTTTATGTGCGGGCGGACAGGAGCTGGCATTGTTTCCAGAGAGTTTCCCGGGCGAGAGGAGAGAAGCAAGAGGTTGAGTGACAGCCGGGCAAGGACTAAGTTTACCTTTTATTAACGGGCTCATAACGCTACTTTAAAAAAATAAATTAAAGCTAGAAAAATACCTTTGGATTTACTGCCTGAAGGGAAGGGGGATGGAAGCTTTGCAGATCAGCCCTGTCGTGACATTGCAGAGATGTGCTCTTGCAAGATCAGCTGAATGTCCAGAGGCTGCGAAGCATACCCCAGGGCAGGCTGCTCTTGCCTTTGACCCTGGGTAATTGGCACCTGTAGTGTGCGGAACTGAGTGAGGCCTGAGATGGGTAGCCCTCCGCAGCCCAGGCTGCATTCTACAGGAGGAGCCACTGGGAGCTCATTCCTCATCATTCAACTAGACCCTGAGTCGGAAACCTGTAAATCACCCTGACAGCTCCCTTGTGGTTGAGCCCCTAGGCCGGTCCTAGGACTCCTTACTAATCTAGATGCAAGCGCTGGAGCCTAGCAACAATCTGCAGTTTTTTCCTGCCTTGCCTCACCATTCCTCTTTCCCCATTCCCAGCTTCATTTCTTTTTTAGTTCTGTCCATTTCCCACCTTCCCTCTCCTTTCTTTTCTTCTCAAGGGATATCAGTTAAAAGAAGGCAAATATAATCACGTCATTTGTCAGTAATCCTGAGGGGCTTCCCACTATACCTAACCAAGTGCTCAAGCATAGAACACGCGCGCGCACGCGCACAGACACACACACACAAGTCAGCACTCACATTCACATCCCAACCTAGCTCTAACACCAGTCCACTGGCTTGTTTTAACTGTCAACGTGACACAACCTAGAATCACCGAGAAGAGAGTCTTAGTGAGCAATGATCTGGATCAAGGCTACTGCAGGCATGTGTGTGGAGGATTGTCTCAACTGTTCACTGAGGTGGGAAGACCTACTTTGAAAGTGAGCAGCACCATTTCATGGGCTGGGCCCTGAACTGTGTGAGAGCAGGGGGGGGAAAAACTTCTGAGTACTGAGAGAATGGGGATCCATGCATCTATTCTCTCTCTGCTCTTGACTGTGGACAAGATGCCTTTAAGTTCCTGCTTGACATCCCAGAAACAACGGGGTAAAGCCGAAAATTGAAAGCCGGATGAAGCTTTTCCTCTCTTAAGCGATTTTGTCATGATATTTGTCACAGCAGCAGCAAAGAACTCGAACACTGCAGACACATGCCACTTGTTGCCGTTCTCACACACAGCACGCCACCTCTGCCCTCTCCACCTGGTTACTGCGACCTAACATCTAGTAAATGCCTTCCTCTCTGCTAAAGAGATGTAATGCTCATTCACTGAATTCTCAGAAGAATCCAATGAGGCTAACTCTGCTACTCCTATTTTCCAGATATAGGAATAGAGGTTTGAGAAATAGCATTGACCATCAAAGATGGCCTCAAGTTATAGAAGGGATTTGAACCCAGTCGTGACCAGTAGTATAACTGGGTGACTCTACTACTCCCACATCTGCGTCCTGCACCAGCTGTCTCTCCCTCAGAAATTTTCTCTATGCATAGTAAGACTTTGCTTTTCCTGGCATGCACACCCTCTAATAGGTGTGCATCCCGATATTTCATTTTGCTTCATGCACCGACATATTGAATGCCCAAACCGTTATAGAATGAACAGTAAGTTACTGAGTAAGAACCAACCCCCAAAATGTGGTGGTTCCTAGATTTGAATCTCCGAAACCAGCACTGAGTCTTTGGTGCTGTGTCCCTGAGACCAAGCCTAGCCTTTGTGACAAAGCAAGTATTCATACTCCATCTGAAGAGTGAGTGAATGAAGGCAAGGTCGGGAGAGATGGCACTTTCTTATTGACAGTCCATCTTGGAAATAATTGTGAGGAAATCTTCTCAGAGGGACTGTCCACAGCCATACCTCACTGTCCTGATCACCAACGACATCACTTGTTCTTCTTAATTACTTCTTTTTGCTCTTCTGAGATTTCAACCCAGGGCATCATATATACTAAGTAAGCACCCTACAACTATATCTGTAGCCCATTTTCTTTATATTTTGTTTTATTTTTGAGACAGAATCTTATTAAGCTGCCCAGGTTTGCCTTGAACTTGCAATCCTCTTGCCTAAGCATCACAAGCAGATGACTGGTCTGTACCTGCAGAGACAATCCCATGTTTATTGGACTCCTAATAAGCACTTTGCATTGTGCTACATGATAGAGATTATCAATGAATAAATGCAACCTTGGCCTTGACTGGAATATCTAGAAGAAGAACAAAAGGCAATTATGGCAGAGTCCTAAGTAGCTAAATGGGGACAAGCAGGGGTGCCAGGGGATCATTTACTAGGAGTAAAGAGCTTAGGGGTGAGGTCATATGTATATGCTAAACCATATGCAAGGCATGGGAGTCTTCCTGTAGAAAGTGATGTCTGAGTAAAGACTTGAAAGATATGGTGAAACTAGCCATTTCAGCGTGTGTGTGTGTGTGTGTGTGTGTGTGTGTGTGTGTGTGTGTGTGTGTGTATCCATGCAGGCACACATGCACACTCACATGTGCACACTCATAAACACAAGTACATATGTGCAAACTAGCATGCATACTTCCCTGGGAAAGGTATCAAGAAAGGTATGCCAGGGACAGCTGAGGTGGCTCCATGGGTAAAGGTGCCAGCCTCCAAGCCTGACAAAACTGAATTCAATCCCCAGGACCCACATGGTGAAAGGAAAGAGCTGATTCCTACAAATTATGTTCTGACCTCCATAGCTGCATCCCCAATAAATAAATAAAATACAATTTTAAAAGGAGAGGTATTCTAGGTAGGTGTCAGCATACACAGGAGGGAGAGGGAGAGAAAATGGAAAACGTTCATTACAGTTTGTGCATGTGCTCAGCATACAAGATAGGCCAGAACTGAAGCTGGGGAAAGATTTCCCTCCGTGTCCTGTTGAAGAGCTTCTGTTTTACCAGAGGAGTTGTGATCTCATTCTATAATTCTGAGAGGTAGGGAGGGAGGGAGGGAGGGAGGGAGGGAGGGAGGGAGGGAGGGAGGGAGGGAGGAGGGAAATGCTTCATGGCAGAAGACTGCGATTCCCAGTGTACCAAATACAAAGGATTGTTATGATAGAAGATGGAAACTCAGCAGGGGGAATAGGGAGGCATTGCAGTGGCTCCTTCGTGTGTTTCCACCACTGAACACCTGGTTAGGATGCTTGTTTTCAGCCCATATGCCCTTGTGGATGGAGGGGACCTTGGTGATTAGATGGACAGACACCTCACCTACCTCAGGGACCTCTCTATAGTTATTTTCTTTTGCTGATGCCTTTTACCCCTTGTCACTTTTTAAAAATAAATTCGTCTCTTTTAATGCGCAGTATTGGACAATATTGATCATATTAAAGCAAAAATGTATAAATCAGCTATTGGAATGCACAGAGAAGTGGATAACTAAAAGAAGATTCAGTATGGGTCAGCTTGGGGCTGAGTGGAAGCCTCATCTCATCTTCTTACTCAGAAGATCCATGAACTCCAGTCAGGCTTGGGCTCAGAAGCAGCTGAGTTGAAGGGACACTGAGGGTGGTAAGGACACATCCACAAGGTCATAGTCACTTCACTGTCTTTCAAACATTCTTCTCCTCACACCCTCCCCTGCTCAGCAAGCTTATCTACAGGGTCAGATGGCATGAATTGAGTACCAATAGCTTGCCAAGTCCTAGAAAATCAGAGATATGTGTCTCGTTCAATGTCACTGAAGATCTCAAAATCTAATCCTTGAACAACTAGAATTGGATTAAAGGAAATAAGCTTTAAGTAGTCATTATCCTACATAACACCCTTTGAGTCTGCTTTATAACATGAATTATTCCTTTTAATCCTCACAGCAGTCCCAGAAGGTAAGTTTCTACTGAGTCCCTTTTCTGAGTGAGGAAACAAGCTCTCAGAGGTCCAGTGAGGTCTAGCTGGCCATCATAGAAGAGAGGAAGAGGGGCAGAGGAGCCCTCAATACCTGAGCCACCCCCTCCTCTCTCCTTCTGTATGTGCATGCATCCGTGTGTGTGTGTGCGCGCGCGCGCGCATACACACAGTCACACACACACACACACACACACACACACACACACACACACACACACACACACACACGAAACCTTAGTTTTTGAAACAGTCTCTCACCGAACCTGGAGCTCACCAATTCAGCTAATCATGGGCATCCTCCTGTCTCTGACTCCCCAGCACTGGGCTTCCAGGCACGGCTACCATTCCCGGTTTTTACATGGTGCTGAGGATAAAGTCGGGTCCTCATGACTGTCCAGCAAGCACTTTACTCACTAAGCATCTCCCCAGCCTGCTTAGCTCCTGCTCGGGGCAATGTGCAGGTTATAGCTGTGGGATGGAGAGGGGGGACAGACTGGGAGGCCACAGTGACAGCCCCAGCTTTCAGCCCCTGCTCACTAGCTGTTGTGGGGGTTGGAGAGGAAGGATATAGAAATGAGGTCACTACTGATACACACCAGTGAAATATGTAAGCGACTGAATGATAGAAGGGAAAAAAGTCAAAGTGAGCTTCTATCATGTCTCCACTCTCCCCAGAACAGGACAGGCAGACACATCCCCTCCTAAGCAGAAACAGTGAGCCTTGTGTTGTTTCAAAGGTTTCTTGAGTTGACTGCATTGCAGGCACAGTGTGGAAAGCTCTTCTTCACCAGCACCCTGTATAATCTGCCCTTCCTTCCTGTATAATACCACATTCCTAGTCTCACTGCACCCAGCCTTACTAACCTCCCACTCTACACAGTCACCTCTTTTCTATTTTCCTGTTTGCCTAAACCCAACTGCCAGGTTTCTTTATTCTCATCACTCCAGTCTCAGCTAGAAATTCACCTACAGAGAAAAGTTTGCCCTGAGGTCCTCCCTCCTACCATCCTAGAGACCTACAGAGAAAGAGAAAGACGGGCACTAATTTTATTCCTGTGTCTAAAATGGAAAAATCCTGGGTGCTTGAGGAATAAACATTGCAGGTACTTGGTATGGGTAGAAACATAGAACTCCATTTCCATGTAAATGACCCAGACAAGCAAAGTACTGACTCACCCCAAGAACGATCTACCCAGAGTGGGGGTGATGTTTGCAAGAACACCAGATGTTGGGCTGAAAATGACCCATCTTGACATCTGAAGGCTATCAAGGGAGATGTTGGGACTGGAGGACAGGCAAAGCAAAAGCATCAGGACAGAGTTCATTTAGAAGTGACTTTACATATTAAGGTAATTCCCAGTATAATTCAGGTGTCTGATGGGGGATGGAAGGATAATGGAAAGAAGAGTCCTTTAAAAGTGCTGAAGACAGAGCAGAATCCATAATTCCATCTACAGGTAATGGTAGTTGAAATTGGTTGTCCCTGATTTGAATAATCTTGATGGCATCGTTATTTTTAATTGTGATTAGTGGTCTTAATGTGCCAATAAATAAGACAAGAGAGAAGGCACAACCTTGCCTTGTCCCGCAAATGATTCGGAGTGGAGACTGCTGGAGGCGGGCAGGCAGGCTCGGAACAGGCAAAGCCACCACCCGGACAGTATTTCAAAACTGAAGGATGATTTTCAAGAGTGTTTGAGACAGAATGCTTAGGAGTAAATTTCCTCCACTCCAAGGTCAAGCAATTCCACCAAAAACAAACATAAAGAAACACGGATCCTGCAAATCCGGAGAGCAGCTTTCCAGTGAGACAGTCTGGTCCAGAAACTCCAGGCTCCATTAGCTGGTTTGTTAGCAGCACTGCTTAGTTCTGAAGCAAGGTATCGGCACAGCGGCCCAATGGAAGGTTCTTCTCTGAACATTTTGAATATATTCTCAGTACTAGAGGAAAAATGAGGTAGATAAATAAGTAGGTAAGAAAGTAATCCCAGAACCAAGATGGCTGGCCACCAAGACTCCACTGCCAGCAACAGGTACGTCTCCAAAAAACCCTGCCCCAGGGAAATGTTATTTTTCTTTTTGTTGGTTGGTTTTTTGTTGGTTTGTTTGTTTGTTTGTTTGTTTGTTTTTTCAAGACATGGTTTCTCTGTTTAGCCCTGGCTGTCTTGGAACTCACTTTGTAGTCCAGGCTGGCCTCAAACTCAGAGATCCGCCTGCCTCTGCCTCCCGAGTGCAGGGATTAAAGGCGTGCACCACCACCGCCCGGCCAGGGAAATGTTGTTTTCCTAGGACTGCCATAGCAAGGGAGCACAGCCTAGGTGAGCCGAGACAATATATTTTCTCAGATCTCTAGAGGCCAGAAGTCTGAAATCCACAGTGAAACCAGTCTCCCAGCTTCACATTGTGGCTAGTGCTCCCAGGCCTGGAGACTCTCCCACCAGACTCTGTCTCCATGATCACATAGTTACCAGCCCTGTGTGTTTGTGTCTTCATGAGTCATTCTCCCCTGTGTACCTGCCCATTTCTGTGTCGCTACAACTTTAATGGCACCAATTATACTGGATTCTGGGCCCACCTTCCTCCAGTATGACCTCAGCTTACATCTAAATTATATCCACAGAGACTATATTACCAAATGAAGATGCACACAGAACAATGCTAAATTAAGCATCTGTTTGAAGAGTGTCTAGTTGTATCCTCAACAGGAAATAAATTGCTATAGTGAGAAAAAGGGCTAGAAGAGAAAGGGGAGGGGAAGAAGGGAGGGAGGGGTGAGAAAAGGAAGGAAAGGAAAACAGAAAGGGAGGGGAGGGGAAGGAAAGAAAGAAGAAGAAGAGATCGGGAGGAAGGAAAGGAGGTAAGATGCTCCAATGATGCTTCATGGAAGTCTGTAGACATTGCCCACTTTTTGAAGACTGGATCTATTCCAGCAAATCAATCATTAAGTTAATAAATTCCTCAGTTCAGTAAGTCTATTGGCCTGTGTCACACTACATTAAAGTTCCTGCTGATGTCACTCTGGTGCTAGACAACAGGAATGGGTACAGGTCCCTCCATTCAGTCCAGTCCAAACAAGGCTCAGAGAGACTAAAGGAATGCCAGAGCTTATGGCAGATGTTATTTTAATCCAGAGACTGGCTTTCCTTATACTGTAGTACCTTTCTAAATTTTAACCTCAGTGACTGGGTGTCTGAATAAGAGAATGAATGGCTGAAGGAACTATCCATTCACTCATGTAGTAGTCTCCAATGTTTCTGGGGATATTCTGAGAACTGGACTAGAGAAAGGTAATTTGATCTATTTGTACCAGAGTTTAGCACAGATTCCATCATGGTGTTCCCAGATATCAAGCCATGTGATTAAAAATAGTCCTTTTACCAACCACGCCATGTCTCCAGCCCTAGATAGTTAGTAATCTGCCAATATTTGAGTCAGCCTCCCTATTGCTGTTTAGTTTGCGAGAGATATGTAACAAAGAATGCGAGCTTGCTGGCTTAACCCACATGCTCATTTCCTTACAATTTTAGAGACCTTTCCAAGGTCAAGGAGTCAACAAGATTAGTTCCTACTGAGAGCTATGAGGACTCTGCTCTGTGCCTCTCTCCTCGATTTATAGGTAGCCTTCTCCCTCCTGTGTCTTCCCATTCTGTGTCCACATCTTCTCTCCTTCTCCTCCTTCTCCTAGGCCTCCTCTTCCTCCTCCTCCTCCTCCTTTTTTGAGGATACTCACCATTCTGAATAGAGACCACCTAAAGATCTCGTTTTGAGTCACCTCTTTAAGGACTCTTTGCTCCAATTTGGTTACATTCTGAAGCCCTAGATATTAGGATATCAATATAGGAATTTAGGAAAGATAATTCATCCCATAACACTGTTTTCACTTGTACCATGGAGACCTAAGGCAAGATCATTTAATCAAGTTTTAGATAATTCCAATGAATGTTCAGCTTCATTCATTTAGGCCCCTGGTCTCATGTTTCTCAATACAAGAAATAATTACAAGTCTATGATATTAAATTTCTCAGTTAAGGAGAAATTATAGATCTCTACTCCCAAGCTACCCATAGTCCTAAGCAAACTCTGCACTTGAAGTTCAAGGTCAGGAAAACTAAAAATACATAGAAGCTGTGTGAAAATTAGCTGGGCCCTGAAGGATAGGTAAAGTAGAGATGTACAGCAGTGAAGAGAAATGGCAACAGAAACCAGAAGGGAGAAGACTAGAGGCTGAAAGTCCACTTCGTCCCCCTGCTCTTAAGGACCTAGAGAATGGACTTTATCCTGTTAGATTTGTCAAAGGAAAGATGTGTCTTTTCACATGACATTAAGACTTTGAGTGAGTGAGTGAATGAGTGAGTGAGTGAGTGAGTAAGTAAGTAAGTAAGTGAGTACCATAGTACACATGTGGAGGTCAGGGGACAACCCATGGTGACAGTCTTTGACTTCCACCTTGTTTGAGGCAAAGTCATCTGTTGTACAGCAAGCTAGCTGGCCTATGAGTTTCTGGGCATGCTCCTGTCTAAGCCTCCCATCTATGAGTTTCTGGACATGCTCCTGTCTAAGCCTCCCATCTCACCTTAGAAGGCCTAAGAGTACAGATGCATGCTACCATGCCCAGCTTTATCTGAAACTCAAGTCTTCATGCTTACATAACAAGAACTTTATCCAGTGAGCATCCACCCAGGAGTCCTAGCCAGAGGGTCCTATGCCCCATTGTGAAGCTCTTTTCCGTCTTTCAAGAGAGTGTCTCCTCTTCTGATGTGTCTGTTCTTGCCAATTATCACACGAAGCTAATGGAAGGGAGTTAACAGGAAGTGTCAGAGAGTTTTATAAAATTATCATGTCAACTCTCTTCCTGTCAGTATGCATAAGGGAAGAAGACAAGAAAATGATATTGTCATTTAATAGTTCACTTCAGATCTTCATCTCTTATCACTCATCATTACTCCGTATTAATGACTCTGTATTGGCAATCTCTGCCTGTCAGTTATTCTATAATGGATCTCACCAAGATTGTGGCTGGACAACTTTCATTAGGAAGCAATTTGAACTGAATTTAACTTGGGGACACTGGCAGACTAACTGGAGCCATTACGTCTCCCCAGTTCCTTGCTTCTAGGAACTTCCTCCTCCTCCTCCTCCTCCTCCTCCTCCTCCTCCTCCTCCTCCTCCTCCTCCTCCTCCTCCTCTTTCTCTCTAGCTAAGGAGCAGACAGACAGGTGGAAAAAATATGGCCCTTGAAGGCACTGAGCTTGGACCCTGATGACACCACTACCTAGGTGTACTGCCCTAACTGTACCAGTTCACATCAGGAGTCTCAGTTTCCTAATGTGCAGAATGGGTAGTAGTAGGATCCTCTTCAGGGGATCACTGTAGGGCTTGAGAGAAATGTAAAAATGATTGACATGTTGCTCAGCCCTAAGTTGGTATCCATCTACGGTACCTATCAGACTTTTAATTAGTATAAACTGAATGAGGGAAGATTTGATGGGTAACCCCTTCCCAAAATAATGTCCAGTCCTCTCATTTTCCCAGCAGGAAGGAAGCAAAAAGCTTGCTAAATTCTTACTGCATGTATCTGGCTCCTACTATGTGCCAGGTGTGGTATCTACTAGATACTAGTGGTTCTCAACCTCCCTAATGCTGCAACTCTTTAATACAGTTCCTCAGGTGTGGTGACACCCCCCCCCCAACATAAAATCATTTGTTGCTACTTCATAAGTAATTTTTCTACTGTTATGAATATTTTTGTTTGCTTGTTGAGACAGGTTTTCTCTGTGTAGCTTTGGAGCCTTTCCTGGAACTCACTCTGTAGCCCAGGCTGGCCTCTGTCTCCTGAGTGCTGGGATTAAAGGCGTGCGCCACCACCACCTGGCTTCTGTTATGAATCTTAATGTAAATATCTGATATGCAGCTCCCATGGGGGTCAAGAGCTGTCGTACCAGAGGGTCCTTAATGCACCATGCTCTCTCCAGCCTCACACGCTGTTCTCTCTGCTTGCATGTTCTACTCCCTCTTAACCCTGGTGACCTACAAGAAATAAAATGGCTTTTCCTCTGAGCTTAGCTTCCTTGGGAAGGCCCTCCCTGATCCCTTGGACACCAGTAGCCATGGCTTCTTCTTTTTTGTTGTTGTTATTGTTTTGTTTTATTGGGTTTTGTTTTTGTTTTTGGAGACAGGGTTTCTCTGTGTAGCCCTTGCTGTCCTAGAACTCACTCTATAGACCAGGGTAGCCTGAAACTCATGGAGATCCGAGGCCTCTGCCTCCTAAGTGCTAGGATTAAAGGCATGCGCCACCACTGCCCAACCAACCATGGCTTCTTACAGCTCCTAATCACAGCTGTAATTACACATGTGATATCAACATGGGTTGCTTATCTCTTCCACAGACTGCAGCCTCCAGGAACAGTGTGTCTTGTGTGTGGGATCTCAATGCCTGGCACAGGGAAGAGGGGGAGAGTAAAAGAGATCTTGAGAACAGTCAAACACATTTAAAATGCAAAGTGACATGATGACAGCTGACTGAATGCAGCTCAGATGACAGAAAGATACCACCTCGTTCTCCTTCTCCAAGACTCAGTTCGGCATCCCAGGTATCTATAACTAGAACAGATAAGCAAACTATGGTGTGTCCATGCAACAAAGTGCTATTTGGTAATTCAGAAAAAAAAAATATCACACACTGTATCATTTCATTCATGTAAAATCCTAGAATACAAATGACTCTCCCATAGTAGAAACAAAGACGCAGCTCTTTTGCCTGGAGAGGGTGGCTAGGACCTATTGAAAAGAGGTACAAGAGAAGTCTTTTGAGTGACGCAGTGTTCTAGACCATGATAAGCATGTGGATAACAGTGTGTGCATTTATCAAAGGGTGAAGAAATGTACATCTACGATCTCAGTGCTTGCCAATTTTGCATGAAAAGAAACATCTGTAAAAATAAAGGTGAAAATAACATAATCAATAATGCTGATTGTTCCTGGAAGGACTAACATTTTTACTGTTCACTCCATAGTATGCTACAGTAGACAGCAAAAGGATTATACTAAAATAACCTTCACATGCCATAGACCTGTCAGGGTTCATCAATAAGTGTGGAACAATCTGAAGCAAAGGCCCCCACTTCCAGCCCATCATAGTGCCCCTTGAGGTTATATTTCACTTCTTCCCACCTTCTTTCCCCTCTTAAGCTCCAGGAATGGCCTGTGAGAGCATCCCTAGCAGAGGCAGCTGCCTTGGCCTCTGGCTGTCTATCCCACACCCCCAGCACCTGCTAATTGTAAGAAACAACATATGGCAGGCAGCCTGGCTGCAGACCCCACCGGCTCTCCTGACTTGCAGCCCAACCGTGGAGGCAAGCTGCACGCTGAGCTGCTGGGATCGAAGCGATGTCATTAGAAAATGATTCATACCCCTCTGCCTTAATGAGGACTCACACCTGAGGGCTTCCTATTACCCAATCGATGGCTACAGTGCCGCTCCCAGCCAGCAGCCTCTTACTCTCCTTTCTCGTCTCTAATAATATTTGCAAGTCAGTTAGATGGGGAGTTTCTCCTCTCTCCTTGGACAACCCAAGCTCAGAGAAGAAACCAAACCAGAGAAGCATCTCTGAAAATGTCTTGAGTCAAGTTGATGAGTCCCATATGGAAGAGCCTGGAGGATAGAGATTCCTCCCTGGGCTTTTCTTCTGAGTTGGAAGGCATATTATAGTGGGCACCTTCTGGTCTCAGAAGTCAACACCTCCACTGACTCCCTGTAGTTTAACGTGTGTGTGTGTGTGTGTGTGTGTGTGTGTGATCATCACTGGGAGGTGATGGTAGGAGCCTGTAATCCCAGATCTCATGAGACAAAGGCAGGAGGATCACACCTTTGAGGCTATCTTGGGCTACGCATGAGTTTGAGGCTGGCTTGACCTGTATGTGACCCTGTCTCAAAGAAACAATAAATTCTCCAGGTGAGCTCAAGCCACGGGGGCTAACTCTGTGAGTTAACACCAAGAAAATGTGAGGGAACACGAAAACCCCAAATGCTAGAAGTAGCTTGGCATGTCTGAGGACTTGTGGACCTCTGCGATCCCACAGGGAGTAGAGGAAGCACTACCAGGAGATAGGTATCAACTAAGAGAGAGAGACAAGAGAAGAGAGCACCAGGGCTTTGGACTCAGAGGCTGAGCATAGACCCCATTCACCATACCTTGTAAGTAAGGTGATGGCACAGTGACAGTCACCAGGGGTCAGTAGCCGTACAGTTGTGGCGAAGATACAGCCATCCATCCTACTTGTGCCTGGAAAGTCTTTCAGTGGACACAAGGTTCCTTTTATTCCTGTCTTCGCCAGCATCTGGTGGCACTTATTTTCTTAATGATCACCATTCTGACTGGGATGATATGGAATCTCAGTGTGGTTTTGATGTGTGCTTCTCTGGTGGTTGACGTTGAACATTTTTTTTTTTCATGTCTTATTGGCCATTTGCTCTGGAGGTTCTTTTCAGAAATGAGGGAAGCCACATCAGTAAGAGGCCTAGCCACAGGGTAGCTCAGTGTGTCTTCCTGCCCCTTCCCTGCTCCTACAATCTGTTCTCAGGAATCCAATCTTAGATTCTGCCATGTTATCCACCTGCCTGCCCCAAAATGAGGCCAGAGCTGTCTCTTCCCACCTGATCACAGTAGAGACAGGTCCTGAGTCTGCCCTCTTCTCTGCCTGTCTCCCCCAGATCAGCCTACAGCTGCTCCATCCCACCTGATCACAGTAGAGAAGGTCCTGAGTCTGCCCTCTTCTCTGCCTGTCTCCCCGAGATCAGTCCACAGCTGCTCCATCCCACCTGATCACAGTAGAGAAGGTCCGGAGTCTGCCCTCTTCTCTGCCTGTCTCCCCGAGATCAGTCCACAGCTGCTCCATCCCACCTGATCACAGTAGAGACAGGTCCTGAGTCTGCCCTCTTCTCTGCCTGTCTCCCCGAGATCAGCCTACAGCTGCTCCATCCCACCTGATCACAGCAGACGCAGGGTCTGTCACACAGAGTCATACAACTCCGTGTCATCTTTTCTTCTTGCTGTCCACAGCACAGCAGGGTTTGTTTGCTTCATCTCTTGGTTCTGTCGCTGCTGTTTCCCAACAACTCTGACTCTTGGATTCTTTTCGACCATTCTTTCTAGAGGCCAGGGGAAGCTCCTGTAACTCTGGACTTGCTTGCAGGTTACTATGTGAATTAACCTGTAAAGGTAAAACTATGTGGGGTCTGGAGAGATGGCTAAAGTATTTGCTGTACAAACACAGAGCTCTCAGTTCAAATCCCCAGCACTCATGTCAAAGGCTTTTGTGGTGAGTGCCTGTAACTAGAAGGCAGAAGATCCTGGAGGCTTGCTAGTCCAGTAAAAACGTCACTTTGTAAACAAATAGGTGGAGAGCAATAGGCAAACATACCCAGAGTTGACCCATGTTCAAGCATAGAAGATTGCACCTGCATACAACACACACACACACACACACACACACACACACACACACACACGTTAAACTACAGGGAGTCAGTGTTGACTTCTGAGACCAGAAGGTGCCCACTAGAATATGCCTTCCAAATCAGAAGAAAAGCCCAGGGAGGAGAAAAGTCACCCCAAGTCAACACCAGACGTTAGGCAATCTAGCAGCAGAAGCCATAACTAACACTAACTTTTAAAACTTCAACACATACTTATAGACAGTATCCCAGGGAGGAAAGGTAAAGCTGGATGCTGAGAACTGGCTTCCCTGGCTGAACAGAATGAGCCCTGCTTACCTTGTAGGAAGAGTACTCTCCTGTACCTAAAACATGGCTTGAGCAGTGGATAGAAACCGCACTTCAATGCCCATGCCAAACATTCACTCAGCTTTGACTATTCTGATAGTCTTCTACACTCTGGGCACTGTACACAGCCCTAAAGAATCACTGAAAAACAAAACCAGAAGGGTTCTCAGCCCCTCAAAAGTCATGCTTAATGACGAGTCACAGGGGTAGTTTTGACATCACAACTCAAGTAAACAGAGCTAAGTAGAGAGCAACCTGGGAACCTTGAAGAAGAAGGATTGGTAGGACCTGGAAAGTGGGGCTCTCTGCCCTGAGGAAGAGACCCTGTGACCTGAGAGGACATTGCAAAATCTGCTCCCTGTTTCCACATTATTCACTCACCCACCAGTCATCCAGTGAGTACTAATTGATCACTAACTGCATAGACAACCTCATCTAAGGCAGAAAGGACATTGCATTGAGCAATACAAACAAATCTCCCACTATAATGCTCTTATATTCTCACCATATTTGACTCCCAGGTTTTTGGTCTGCCCAACTGCTGTAGCCAGGAGGCCATGTGCATACATCCTCTCTTCTCATTTCTCAAGGTCAATTGACATCTTATATCATTCCAGCTGTTTATGGATCAATGTGTGTGCCACACCAACTGATCTCCTGGGTACAAATGACCGCAAGGGATAATTTCACACTAAAATATGAATGACTGATTCCCAGACTACTTAAGAGATGACCAAGGACACTGGGAGTGCTTTCCTGGAGAAAACTCAGTGGGAGGCCGTGAATGGCTCCAAATGTGCTGCTGCAGAGCAGAGGCAAGCTTCTATGTGGGGAGAGTTACATGGTGACAGTGTCACACCATTTAAAGCTAACAACAAAAGGACCTTTTCCTACGTGCTGGGCTACTGCTTCCTGGTGACATTTAGACGTGGGCTGGGTGACCATTGATTGAGTAAGGGTCAGTTTCTGGGGCCTTGGGTCTCTTAGAGTCTATTTCACTCCTGTTCTTTGTTTCACTCTTTGCCAATTTCATACACGTCTAAACCGAGATTGGGGAATTCTTACCCCCCATTACCCTCGTCACATTCCTATGTAAACCTTCCTTCAGGACTCTGTCCTTTTAAATTTCAGTTGTTTTGTTGTGCTATTTGTCTTTATTTTTGTTTGTTTGTTTGGTTTGGTTTGGTTTGGTTTGGTTTGGTTTGGTTTGGTTTGGTTTGGTTTGGTTTGGTTTGGTTTGGGGGGTGGGGGGGGGTTAGGGTTTCTCTGTGTAGCCCTGGCTGTCCTGGAACTCATTCTGTAGACCAGGCTGGCCTTAAACTCAGGCTCAGAGATCCACCCACCTCTGCCACCTGAATGCTGGGATTAAAGGCATGTGCCACCACCCCTGGCTTTAATTTTAGCTTTTAATTAACATTCAAAGTAACATGTTTCCCTGTGGCATTTCCATACATACTTAGTTTGAATTGGTCTCTCCAGCTCACCCATCCTCCCCATCTCCCTGCCCCTCCTTCTTGATTTCCTCCCCCAGGATTCTCATTGCTATGTTGCATTGCCCTCCCCATCCACCTTCCTCACAGGCTGCTTTCTAGACTCTTGATGCCCCAAATTCTCTCCTTCATGAATACACAGACATGAAAATTAGAAGCTAGGATGCACATACAAGAAAGAACATGTGGTAAGTTTCTTTTTGAACCTGGCTTTTTTCATTTAATATAGTCATTTTCCAGTTGCTTCTGTTTTCCTGCAAAATTCATAATTTCATTTTTTCTTTACAGCTGAATAAAATTCCACTATGTAAAAAGAAATGAAATAATGAACTTTGCAGGTCAATGGATAGAACTAGAAAAGATCATATTGAGTGAAGGAACTCAGACCCAGAAAGACATCAAATGTTCTCTCCCCTTTGAGGGTCCAAGCTCCAAATCTTCAGATGTAAATGGATATCCTGGGATAACTATAGAAATTGGGAAAGTTAAAAGGGACCATTGCTGGGTTTAGGGACGAAGGTCAGCAATAGAGAGGGAAATGGTAGGGTATAGATGATCTGATTGGGGAAATGGGGGAAACAGGATGCTCTAATGAGGTAGTGGGTAAAGAGGGAAATAAATACAGAAGAAGAAGGAAGAAGGGTACAATAACAGTAAGGATTCTGAAAAAGCTATAAGGAATGACTATCTACCTAACAATACTGTGCTGGATAGTTTCAGACCAACTTGACACAAATTAGAGTTATCTGAAAGGAGGAAGCCTCAATTGAGAAGATGCCTCCATAAAATCTGGCTATAGGCATTTTCTCAATTAGTGATTGATGAGGGAGGGACCGGCCCATTGTGGGTGGTGCCATCCCTGGGTTGGTAGTCCTTAGTTCTATAAGAAAGTAGGCTGAGCAAGCCATGGGAAGCAAGCCAGGAAGCAGCACTCCTCATGGCTTATGCATCAGCTCCTGTTTCCAGGTTCCTGCCCTGCTTGAGTTCCTGTCCTGGCTCTCTTCAATGATGGAATACAATGTAGAAGTGCAAACCAAATAAACCCTTTCCTCCTATCTGAGTTAGGGTTTCTATTGCTGTGAAGAAACACCATGATCACAGCAACTCATATAAAGGAAAACATTTAACTGAGGTGGCTGCTTACAGTTTCAGAGGTTTAGTCCATTATAATTGTAGCAGGGAGCATGGCGGCATGCAGGCAGACATGGTGCTGGAGAAGAAGCTGCTACATTTTGATCCCACAGGCAATAGGAAATGGTCTGTCTCACTGACACAGTTTGAGCATATATGAGACCTCAAAACCCACCTCACCATGACACACTTCCTCCAACAAGACCACACCTACTCCAAACAAGGACACACCTCCTAATGCGCTTATGAGGGCCAATTCTATTCAAACTATCACATTCCACTCCCTAGCCCCATAAGCTTGTAACTACATTGTAGCTAGAGTTTTCCTGCCTTGCCCACAGTCAGGACAAATCTTTGTCACCCGCCAGTCCCACAGCCGCTCAGACCCAACCAAGTAAACACAGAGACTTATATTGCATACAAACTGTATGGCCGTGGCAGGCTTCTTGCTAACTGTTCTTATAGCTTAAATTAATCCATTTCCATAAATCTATACCTTGCCACATGGCTGGTGGCTTACCGGCGTCTTTACATGCTGCTGGTCATGGCGGCAGCTGGCAGTGTCTCTCTAACTCAGCCTTCCACTTCCCAGAATTCTTTTCCTCCTTGTCCCGCCTATACTTCCTCCTGCCTGGCCACTGGCCAATCAGTGTTTTATTTATTGACCAATCAGAGCAACAGATTTGACAAACAGACCATCCCACAGCACTACATCATAATGCAAAATGCATTTAGTTCAACTTCAAAAGTCCCATAGTCTATCACAGTCTCAACAATGTTTTAAAGTCCAAAGTCTCTTCTGAGAGTCATGCAATTGCTTAACTGTAATCCCCTGTAAAACCAAAATCAAAAAACAGATCACATACTTCCAATATATAATGGCACAGGATATAAATTACCACCAAGATGTAGGGAAGGCAGCATAGTGTGGAAATACTGGACCAAAGCAAGACCAAAAATCAGCCGGGCAAACTCCAAACTCTGAATCTCCATGTCTGATGTCAAAGCTCTCTTTAGATCTCCAACTCCTTTCAGCTTTGATGACTATGACACATTTCTTTCTCTTGGGCTGGTTCCACTCCCTGTTAGTAGCTCTCCTCAGCAGGTGTCACACAACTCTGGCATCTCCAACATTTTGGGGTCTCCAAGGCAATCCAGGCTTCGCCTTCACAGCTTCACACAATGGCCTCTCTAGGCCTCCATTCAGAGACACCCCCAACACCTGCCTGGCCTCAGCAGCTTTCTTTAGTTGCACAGGCAAATTCCATAGCCCCTTCCTTCTGTCACTGACTCTAAAGCCAGAATCACGTGGCCAAAGCTGCCAAGTTTTGCTGCTTGCTGGGGCTGGAACATGGCTCCCTCATTCAATTACTTCTTCACCTGCTTTTTGTTTTGAATGGTTTCCTTCACTACCTAAACTTGGCTGTTCTGGAACTTGTTCTATAGACCAGGCTGGCCTCAAACTCAGAGATCCACCAGCCTCTGCCTTTCATGTGCTGTGATTAAAGGCATACACCACTATGCCTGGACCTAGGCTGTTCTTTAATTCCTTTTCACAAGTTGGAGATTTGGCAGGGTGGGCTCTTGCCCTGAGGTCACCACTCCCTTTATTCCATTCCTTAACCCATTTATCTCCTTGAACACAGGATTTAGTTCTATTCCACTTCTTGGTGCCCTTTTTCTCAATCTGTACATTTTGTATTTTATTTACTCAGCTTGTTCCTTTTCATTATAAATCTTCATTAGCGTTAACACTAATAACCATATGACAGAGTTTGTACTGGGCTGTTTTGAGATTTCTTCTGCCAATGGAATTAATCCAGAACTCCTTACTTTAGCCTCAGGCAGAGTCTTCAAACAAGGGCAAAAGGCAGCCACATTCTTCATCAAAATATCACAAGACTGGTCCCTAGGCCACATACTAACATTCTTCTTCTCTGAAACATCTTGATCCAGGCACCCACAGTTCAAATCACACTCAGCACCACTGTCCTCCATGCTCCTACAAAGATGGCTCATTAAGCAGCACTTAAAGCATTCAACTGCTTTTCTAATCCACAGTTCCAAGGTCCACATTCCTTCAAACAAAAGCATGATCAGGCCTATCACAGTAATAACCCAGTCCCTGGTATCATCTTTTGACTAAGTTAGGGCTTCTATTGCTGTGAAGAAATACCATGACCACAGCAACTCATATAAAGGAAAACATTTAACTGAGGTGGCTACTTACAGTTTCAGAGGTTTAGTCCATTATCATCATGGTAGGGAGCATGGCGGCACGCAGGCAGACATGGTGCTGGAGAAGGAGCTGCTTCATCTTGATCCCACAGACAACAGGAAGTGGTCTGTCTCACTGGGAGTGGCTTAAGCATATATGAGACCTCAAAGCCCACCTCCTCAGTGACACACTTCCTTCAATAAGACCACACCTACTCCAACAAGGCCACACCTCCTAATAGTGCCACTCCCTATGAGCATATAGAGATCTATTGCATTCAAACTACCACACCTCCTCAACTTGCTTTTTGTTGATGGTGTTTCATCACATCAACCAAAACCTTATCTATGACAAATACCTTTAATGCACACATACGTCAGTGTGTAAATATACATATAAGGTCTAAATGAAATGTTCCCATTTGTGCTGACAATGCTTCCTCGAAGAGCCATGGAGCATCTAATTTCAAACCCCAGTACTAAGTATGAGAAACTTACTTCTGAGTTGATTATCGATTGGTCAGGGTTAGCCAAGAGATTCCCAAAACATTACACTGCTGTTGACCTTGTTTGTCCCCCAGTGGTGAAAGGCAAGTCCCTGTTGCTGAAGACACCATGCACTTCATATGCAGAACCCAAAGGCCCCAAGCTAGATATAACCCAAAGCCTCCCCACTGAGGACTAGCTTTCTTGGTGCTAAAAGTCATCATACAAGCTTACAAAGGAGGGAAGCAACCAACCATCCTACCCAGCTATATGACACCTATGAACCACAGCAATGACCAGCACGACATGATGACCCCAAGGATGCAGCAGTGACAAGCACAGCTTGGCTGTAACCAACAGCTCTCTAATTTGACTTAAGATGTGCTCAACAAGAGAAAAATCATGCCTGGGACTGGAAACCTAGGCAACTCCTCAGGGCTGGTGAAGTCATGAATGTTACAGGAAAACCTATAACTGCCATTTTACCAAACCAGCATAATCTCTAACTACATTCTAAATATTTATCCTTATGCCAACAGATAAGGGTAGTTCTCATCCCTTCAGAAAGGAAACTTCTCTTTGCAGCAGATGGAGACCATTACAGAAAAACCACAATGGATCAGAGCAGGGTTGTGGGGTCCAGTCCCAATGGATACATCTACAAAACAACTCCTGCATGTAAGATCAAGGATCATTTGAGAAGAAAAGATTCTAAGAGCCAGAGGAACAGGGAGTTTGTTGTGAGATTGTGTCTCCTAGAAATGCCAGAAGCTACACCAGTGAAGGCTCACCAACATGGCTGTCTAAACTTGACCTGAACAAGGCTGACACCAGTGGACATGCTAAAGTGGACAGGGGAAAGCTCATTATAACTCAACTACAGGCAACTAAGGAATGCTCGCTGTGGAAGAAAGAGTCTTCTGCAGAGAAGGTCACACCAATTGGTTTTCCAGTACCAAATGGTCAGCCTTGAAGTAGGCATACAAGTAACATTATATAGATTGAACAGGTTATATTCAAGTATGCACACACACACACACACACACACACACATATATATATGCATATAACAACAATTAGCCATGAATTTCAAAGAGAGTAAGGAGGAGTATGTGGTAAGATTTGGAGGAAGGAAAGGAAAGGGATAAGTGATGTATTTATAATCTCAAAAATAAAAATATATAAATAAAATTCCAGTCCTTATATGTACCCCATTTTTATTAACCATTCATCTATTGATGGATATCTAGGCTCAGTTCTCTAGCTATTGTGAATGCAGTGGCAATAAACATTTATGTACAAGTATCTCTGTGGCAGGGTTCAGAGTCCTTTGGGTGGCACAGCCGGGAGTGCTGTGCCTGGGTCATGTGACAGGTCTATTTTTAGGTTTTTGAGAAGCCTCTACTGCCATCTCCATGGTGACTCCAGCGGTTCACACCCCTACCAACAGTGAATAAGAATTTTCCCACATCCTCATCAGCATTTATTACCTGTCTTCTCGTTGATAACTATTCTGACTAGGGTGAGATCAAATCTCAAAGTAGTTTTAATTTGTGTTTCCCTGACGGCTAAAGACCTCGAACACTCTTAGAGACACTTACTGGCCGTTCTTGTAACAGACTCTCCGTCTCACTCTCCAGAACTTCAAGTTGGTCAGATTGGTCCTGTACTGCTTCCTGTGGGCTTCTTCCACTGCACACACACCTTGGAGCTCACCTTTGACGACCTCCCACCCAGCTAACCGGGTGCTCTGTGCACCCTCCCCTGACAAACATTCAGAGTCTAAAGTGCAGGGCACTGGCCCGCTGGAGCCTCCAGAGCCCACCCACCTGCAGTGCTTACATCACCAAGAGTGTGACCAAAGCATCACAGACTCAGGCCTCAGAGAAGTTTAGCATGGCTTGGGAAGATGAGGATTCAATTATCAGGCAGCTACAACTCTGTCACTTCCAGTAGAGGGAAGGGGAAGGCTGTGGTGCTTTGAGGAGATAACTTCATTAACTGAGTAGCACCAATTGTATTTAACTACACCCAATAATCTCTCATATAGTTATAGAACTGTAAAATTTTTAATTGGCTTCCACTAGCTTATATAATTCTCCCAGAAACCCAGTGGTGTGGAAAAGACAAGGATCCTGATCTCCATTTTACACATGATGGAATTAGAACTTAGCAACAGAAATTGAGTGACACGAGGCCACATCACAAGAAGAGGACGAAAGCCATACTCGGGCAGATGACTGGGATTCCTGTACTGCTTCCTGTGGGCTTCTTCCACTGCACCCACACTTCAGAGGGGCCCCAGGCACATTAGGGAAAGGACAATGGCTTTGGGAGAAGTGAATTAAGGGGAACTATTAAACAGATGAGTGGAGGTGTCTCAGGTACCAGATATTCAGACCAGCATGAAGGAGTCCCAGCTGTATACCAGTGCGTTGTCTCCCTGTCACATAGATAAGAGAACAAACGACTTGCTGTTTCCTTTTGGTTGACAGAGATAGGAAAAGACAGGAATACAACAATATTTGTGATGGTCACGGGTACATATTATTACTACTATGTAAATCAGAGGTTGGAGTTTAATGATTCTAAAATACACTACTGAAATCAAATGGGAGAAGTGATTTGAGACAACTTCTGTGTCGCTTTGAAGAGTTTGGAGGAACTGTTTCGATCCAGATCACAGATATAAATGCCTGACACTCCTGCTGACTGAACTAGCTCCTAGTGTCAGGCTCTTGCAAAAGTGACATGAGTCGCTGCCTCTGAGATGAAAGATAAGAACATCAAAAGGCCAGGACCCCAAGTGTGTGACAGACTCAGGACTGTGGGATTTTAGGTCTCCACAGCTGCAACTGTCTTATTGACATTCCATGCAATGAGTGATCAGCATGGTCCAAGCAAATCCCTTCTCCTTGGAGATCACCACCACAGTAGCAAAATAACTAAGATTACTTCCTCCTTCCTTACATACCCAGCCCTGTTCCAGGAAATATTTACTGGTCAATGTGTCTGTTTTTACTTTTCCTCCTGATATAATAAAAATACCCTGACAAAAGCAACTTGAAGGAGAAGGGGCTTATTTCAGCTCAGAGTGTCTGATTATGCAGCCCCTGGTGGGAGGGAGGTCATAGCTGTTCACGGTCTACAGAGACAGGGAAATCACAAGGACAAGAGCGTGAGAAAGCTGCTCATGCTGCATTCGGAGTCAAGAAGCAACGAATGCCTGTGCTCAGCTCCCTGTCTCATTTTCATATGGTCCAAGGTTCAGACTCAGAGAATGGGCCATGCACAGTGAACAGTCTTCCCATCTCAATTAACATAATCAAGATAATCCCCCACAGGCGTGCCCAGAGGCCCCTCTCCCAGGTGATTCCAGATCTCATCAAGTTGACAACTGAGATGAACCATCACAGTGACTAAGTCATAAAATAGAAAATTATGAACTCTAATTAACTTATTATTAATTCATAAGATGTGAGAAGAACAAGCTCATATAAACAAAGTTCACGGGTGTGAATCAAGTCATCCAAAGTGATAGAAAGTCATTGTTCAATAACTATCTATTGAATGCCTATTTGCTGCACAGGCTTGTATTTTCTTGTTATAGATTTTTCTTTCATTCAATATGTATTTAATTAAGCATCAATTGTACAGATCAAAAAATCAAGACTAGACCTTCAAGTGGCCAAGGAGGGAGTGAGCACATCTAGAATACACAGTGTCAACACAATACGTATGTCCAAATTTATGGACATAAATGTATTGCTTCTCTGCAAACACTCTGTGTAGCAGGAAATATCTACTGTCCTAAGCCTGCTGAGGCTGTGAGTGGGTCATGCAAAACTAAGGTGGAGATGGGCAGTGATGTCCTGACACTCCCGGCCAGCTCAGGGGTGCACTGAGACAGACAATATTCTAAGACAAGCTAGGTGCACAGGGGAGATCTCGTGAAGCTTTTGCAAACTCCAAAATTACAGTCATTTCCTCCACTAATTCAGCCTCCTTTCCTGCCCTTCCCAGGAACGACCCACATCCTTCTAGAATTGTACAGTGGGAAGATGGAAGTAGCCTCGGCAACAGAGCAAACAGGAAGCTGCCCCTCCCCCATTTTCCTTCGAGCTCTAGTTTCTTAAACACTCAAGTGAGCTCGAAGTGTTCTGAATTCTACATTTTTCTATAGCAAATCAGAAAAGCTAGGCATCCCCATCTTTTGCACTGCTAAAGTTATTATACCCAGGCTTCTGGTCAGGGGGCCTGTTAGTTAACAAGATTGTCGTAATTCTGTTAATTGAACAGCAAAGAAACAAAGAACAGTCACGATAAAGATGTCCACTCTTTCAAAGCCAAGACACTCTGGGTTGGCTGGACAGCTCAGTAGGTAGAGTGAGGACTAGGGTCCTAGCATTCCAAAAACTGCTGGGTGGGAATGGTGAGCTGCCCATACTCCCAACACGAGAGAGGCAGAGACGGGATCCCTGGAGGAATATGTGGAAGCAGAAAGTTGAATCAGCAAGTTCTGGGTTCAAGTACATAAGGTAGAGAGTGATCAAGAAAGACAGTGAATACCAACCTCTGGCTGCTACATGCACACACATAACTGTGCACGTGCACACTCACACACACACACAGGAGCACCCACATTCATGTAAGCATGCATATACATATACAAATGGACACCACATATATATCCATACAAGAAATAAAATAATAATAAAAAAAAAAGAGGTGCCAGGTGGTGGTAGCTCACTCCTTTAATCCCAATACTTGAGAGGCAGAGGCAGGTGGATTTCTGAGTTTGAGGCCAGCCTGGTCTACAAAGTGAGTTCCAGGACAGTCAGGACTACCTGTGAAAACTTGTCTCAAAAAAAAAAGTCCTGAGATAGTGTCATCTATCAGAGAATGGAAACCACAGCTGGGTTTGAACACCGTCACTCAAACCTGAGTGAGTTTGCTGCTTTCTATAGTATGAGAACATTGTATGACTCCAATTCTCTGCATCCCGTGTCTCTTCCCTTTACTATCTACACTCAAAGAGCTTGAGCAAATCCTAGAACCAGTAAGTGGGGCTGGATTCCCATTTATGTCTACATCACTACAGCTACTACAAATTTCTGCTATGCCTCAAGTCTCCATTTGAGGCAACAGACAAGCATATTCAAGTTTAAAGGAGCCTTATACTCTACAGAGCCAGAGCACAAATTCTAAAATGGGGACTTTCCCCCATAGCATCCCAGAGAAGCACCTTCTTCATTGTCCAATAGGTAAACCATCCTAATCCACCTGCCTCATGTGAGGTTCAGATTCAATTTTCAGTTTTGATATAATGCATTGTTGTGGTTGGCATATAAAATGTTCCCCTATAGGATCATGTTTGATGCCCCAGCCTGCAGTCTCTCTGTCTCTCTCTGTCTCTGTGTCTCTGTCTGTCTCTGTCTCTGTCCCTGTCTTTCTCTCTCTCTCTCTCTCTCTCTCTCTCTCTCTCTCTCTCTCTCTCTCTCTCTCTCTCTCTCTTTCTCTCTCTCCCCCTTCGCTCACATTCCTGCTGCCTTTCCTGCCTGCTTCCACATCTTCCCAACATGAGGGACTGTATCTGTACCCTCTCTGAACTATAAGCCAAAATAAACCCTTTCTCCCTTAAATTGCTTTTGTTTGGGTATTTTATCTATCACACAACACAAAATAAATTAGTACAGGCATCCTACTGTGTGATCCACCAGTGTCTCTGACCATGTCTCTCCTGTGGTCTTCACAGGCATCCCACAGTGTGATCCACCCGGTGCCTCTGACTGACCATGCCTCTCCTGTGGTCTTGGGAAATAAATTTCCAACTGTAGCCTGATTCTATTGTGCCCCATTAGCCAAGCCAGGCCCTTTCTCCTCTCCCATAAAAGGGAAGTTTGGACACACATCTACCTTTAGAAGTTAATTCCCTTTTTCACCTTGGGGTAAACTCTGCATTTGGCAATACACACTCAACAAATGAGCTCAGGGAAAAAAATAAATAAGTAAAAGTCTTGCCATTACACTGGACAGTGTGAACCGTAATTAAAAAGCCCCATTATGCCATTTGAACGGGAACACTCGAGCCGTCATTAAGCTGAAACAGAATTCCTTCAGGGAGAAATTATTTCTCGTTTGATTTCTGTCAAAATGGCTTTGACTTTGAGGATACATCTACAGAATGGTGTATCCAGGCTCCGCCTCTGCGCCCGTGCTCAAACAAAGGAGACGTTTGCTTCGAACAGATGAAACCTGATTAAAGATTCATTTCAAATTAACTTCCCTTGCTTATTTCTCTTTTGTAATCTTTATTATTACTTTAAGGGGAGAAAAAATAGAAAAAAGAAAGCAACCCTTCTCAGCTCTGCACATAAATCTTCATAGTAGCCACTCAACAATATCATTAATTCCCTCTGAATATTCGAGCAATGCAAAGCAGCAAGCTCTTATACAATGGCAATTTGTTGGGAAGTCATGCCAATCTATCTTGGATGTTGTTTTATTAAAGTACGAGATGAAACTCACTGACAAAATGCAATGATCTGAAGGAAGATGCCGCATGACGTTGACCTGACCTTCTGAGCCCTGTCCCCAAGGTCACAATAAGCACAAGGAATGGGGAATGAATTAACCTCTGAGTGCACAAGCCCTGGACTTTGCAGTTCCTGGCTGGGCAGCAGTGGAGCTTTAGATTGCTTATGCTGGGTTGAGGTGGGCAGTCTAATGTATCCAAAGCTCCGCAGAAGTAGAGAGGCAACTTGGGGGTCAGGGGGGGGACTCCAAATCCTGGATGCTACTGAGATCTCAGTATTTTATATACATACCTGAGGGGTGGGAACGTGAACAGAGGTCAAGTGTGAGGAAGAAAGAAAGAAGCCAGAGAGAACTTACTGAAAAAGAAGACAGGTATGCTGTGACTCTAAAACACCCTCCACAAATTTCCGTTTTACACTCCGTCCCCGGTTGTGGCTCTATTTTGAAAGCTGTAGAACATTTAAGAGGTGAGGCCTGGCTCGAAAAATGAAGTCACTAGGGGTAGAGCTGTAAAGGTTGTATGAGCTTCCTGTTCCAGCCTACTGGCTCTGCTTCCTGGTCCTCATTATTTGAACAGGCCGACTCCTCACACCCTCACTCTAGGGACCAAGCCTCTGCTGCTTCCATGCCTCCAACACTGATGGACTGAAGCCTCAGAAACTATGAGATAAACTAAGCCCTTCCTCCACTAAGGGTTTTATAACCCTGAATAATAAAATAATAATAATATCACAAAAAGTTATTAATTAAAAAAAGGAAAAAGAAGAGGGAAATGAGTTATAAAGAAAGGTAATAGGTGCCGTTTGGGGCACATAGCCTCTGGAGATGACCATTCAGCAGTGGCCCTGCTATGCCTAAGTCTTTAGGAACACATCAAGACCAGGGATGTAGCCTAAGAGTTAAAAGAGTTGAAGCTATAATGGGGGTGAGATGGAATAGGAAAAAGCACACAAGGTTTCTGAAATGCTGAGAAACACCAATAACAGGTGCAGATACTGAAGGAGTACACTGTTCAAAAAGGAGACAACGGGCACACCAAGATCCAGAGGATTCAGGTATAATAAAATCCAAGGGCTATGGCATTTCAAGTAATGGTTAAATCAACAGTATCAAACACATTAGTGAAATCTGGTATAATAAACAAACTGGACCCAACAAAGTTAAGGGCATTGAATATCTCAAAGAACATCCTTGGGGCATTGGAAGAAGTCTAAATATCTGTCAAGAGGAAATCAGAGCAAGAAATGGAAGAAAATAAGAGTATGCAACTCTTTCCAAAACATAAGGGAAGAAATAGGAGGGAAGGAGAAGAAAACTTGAAGGGAGGTGATGGGACAATTTAGGGTCAAAGAGATGAGTACGTTGACATGTTGACAAGGTAGACTCAAAAGGACAGCGATACTGAAACTCTGTGAGGCAGTGGTCATAGAGCAGAGAAAGGACACCTCTACTCAGCCTGGAGGAAGCAAGACAATGGCGTGTCTGGTGCAACTGCATCTGGGGAAAGCTGGGCAAAGACAGTCGGGATTACCTCAATTCCTCCAATGAGTTTTGAAACCAGAATAGGATAAGTATTGCTGAAGAAAATTAAGGACCCCAGTGTCTCAGAGGCTTAGTATCACAAGACTTCCTCTCACATCCCACCAGCTAACTTGGGTCTTCGGAGCTGTACATCTTGCTGTAGTCACTGAAGAACCCAGATGGTGTTGATATATATAATTCCATCACACTCGCATAATGGTATTACAGCAGAAAGAAATGTGGCATCCTGTATCTGTGCTTAAAGCTGCTCTCATGGAGCTGGGAATGTTGCTCAGTTGGTAGAGGTCTTGACTAGCACCCACGAATCCTTGAGTTCAATGCTCAGTACCACATAAGCCATATGTGGTAGCCCACATCTGTAATCTGAGCACTTAGGAGGTGAAGGCATCAGAAGCTCAAGGCCATTCTCTGCCACTTAGTGAGCTTGAAGTCATCTTGAGCTACAAAAGATTCACGCCTAGGGGAAAAGCTACTCTCACCTGACCTGGGGCCAAAACAAGCCCCAGGGCCAATGTTTAATTTAAAGACTGACATTTGTCTAGAAGGAAGAGATGTAGAAATCCTTGGTAAGTGATACAGGCATTCACTACAATGAAAGTGTAGGTCCAGTTCCCACACAGCCAGAGAAGTGGGTCAGGAATTTAGAAGGGTCTTCAAGAGACTTAGAAGGGTAAATGATTTGGGATAAATAAAGGGACTGACGAATGGTCTTGATGCCCTCGGATGCTCAACAGCCAGTATTTGGAGTGGTGTCGTGATCTTTAACAAGCCCATCTCCTCTCAAAGGCTCTGTCTTGTGGTCTGATGGTTAGTAAGCAGCCCTGACAAATCTCATGAGAGTATTGAAACACCATTCCACTTAGCATCCCTCTGCCTATCTTGAGTCTAGGGGACCGGCCAGTGCCATTGATAGCACACACATTGTGGCATCTACACCACAGCATTCTGAAGCACTTAATAAGTAAAGGCCACCTTCCCAGATACTGTATGAGAACAGAAGTCAACCGAACCAGCCTGGTTTCCTTTTTCCCTCCTCCTCACACCCCTCTGCTTCCCTGCCTCCGACTTATTGCTGGGCTCAGAGCCACACCATTGGGTGAACGGAAGAAGAAGAAAGAAAGGGGGTTGGGGGGAGAAAGATGGCATTACTAGAACAGAGGCAGGAGATGATGAATTAAGGGAGAACCATTAATTTTTCATTCTGACAGATTATTGTCTGTCAGAGAGCAAAAGAGGTGGCTCTTATGCCCAGAGATGAGACATTTGCTCTTTGTGATGCAGGCTTCTCCATTTTTTTCCCTAGAATAAAGTAGTGGACACCCAAAGAATAAAAAATTTATGACAATCTATAATTTACATGCTAGAAATAAATAATGAACTACATCCTGTCATTAAATTGGCTCTTTGCTTTTCTTAATCCCTTGGGTGATAAATATGGTTTTGTAACAACATTTAGTATAAATTGATTTTTGTGTGTGTGGTAGAGTGGAGGAAGGGGAATTGTTTTAAATGCTTTAGATGTAAATAGATGGTCCTAGATATTGTATTGCCTTGGGTCTTGATACACAATAGTCCTATTAATGTGGCTTTACATTAAGACTGGCATTAATTAAAGGAGTATGTCAGTGACACATTTTGCAGACCAATGCTGATGGTGTAAAGCTTCTGAATTTAATGAATGGAAGTATGGACTGCCACTGTGGTATTGGGCTAGCTCCCACAGAAGGACAATAGGAGAGGAGAGGATGACTTTTTTGGGAGTCAGGAAATAAATGGCCTCTCCCAGACACTGATTAAGGTCATGACAAAACACATTGCTTTTTAATCTCTACACTTTCTCATCTGTAAAGTGAGGATGAGGATAATGGGTGTTTAAATAGTCAATTAATTAATATATGTAAAACAAATATTGGCACAGTTACTACAATTGTTGGTGTCCTTAAAGAACATGCAATAGGTTATGTAATCATAGTTTATATTTTTCGAGCTCCAAGTGTTTACCTGACCTTGTTTGAAGTCCTTTAGATGCATTAACATCTATAATCCTTGCATCTCTCCTATAAGGTGGGTGTTACCATCTTCTCATTTTGCTATTAAGAAAACTGAGGTACAAAGACAGTAAAGAATTCACTAAAGCAAACCAGCAGAGGTCATGGTAGAAAGGTAGAGCTGAGATCATTTATGGACTAAAAAAGTGTAGCTATACCTACCTTGAGCTAAGCATCTCCCAGGAGTAGGGAATAGAGCAGTGGACAGAGGGAAGGCTCTCCATACTCACAGAGCTTACATTCCGATTGAAGAGATCAAAATAAATGCACATGAAACCTGAAGAAAAATGACTATTGAAGAATTAGAAAATGAATCAAGGGAGATCCACTGAGAAAGGGGGGGTACTATAGTTTAAAGCAGTTGGTATTTTGAATGGAGTAGAGCATAGGACGTCTGCATCCAGGTGATTCTGTCTGGAACAGTATGTCGGGGAAAGACTGGGTCTGAGGACTGCATAGGTATATGCTTCCAAACTGCCTTATATTTGTTGTCAAACTTGAGGAAATTTGCTTAGTGTCTCCAGGCTTCAGCTTCTTGGGCTGCAAAGTGAAAATACCACCTTGACGGAGTTGTTTCAAAGATGAAATGTGATAAAGTTGATAGTGAGGAGAATGAGGCCACCTTCTTTCCCTCGTATCCACCATAGAGGTAATCATGGCACCTGCCATTTAAGTTACTATATAAAATAAATGAGATCGTCTATACTAAAGTGAAAAGAAATGAATTTAGAGGTGACACTAAACACCTATTTGAATTGGGTAGCCATTAATTTTTGTGACCAAGTGTCAAAAGTTATAAATAATGATCTTAGAAAAGAATGCTTTCTTAGCTGTCAAAGAGCCGTGCTGGCCCAGGAGGTCACAAGATGATACATGCACATAAACACAGCCTGGCAACATTGCCTGAGTTATTTGATTTTTCCTGGGGAGTCTACTTCCCCTCACTCCAGATAGAGAGCAGGCAATAAAACCAAAGAAATTATTCCATCCAACTCTATTTGGTGAGCCAAAAAATACACAAAGGAACCAGGCACAGGGGTGAGTGGTTACTTACAGGAGCATGGGCAGCTTGTGGGCAGTTACAGCATCAGAGAAGAGTGCTCCACCTCCTGGCACTTGCTAACCACTTAGTTATCTTCAAGGCGGAGAGGGGCCTCAAGTGTTCCTGAGCCTTCCCCACTTACATCAGGAGATATTGCTGAGCCAATCTTGTGAGGCGAGAGTCTCACACAGTACTCATAGCTTCTGTGATTTCAAGATGACAGTAGCAATGGCATGCCTAAAGAGCAGAGAGACAGCAGTCTAGGAGATGGTAGTGATAGTAGTGACCAGTTCTAACTCTTTGCATGACCTAGGAGCTATGCTGTTCACATTGCTCACTGCCTTCCTCAGATCTCATCATGCCCTGATTATAGAGCTACACACAGGCTCAGTGAGTCTAAGAATGTTCCCCATGTTCATCCAGGAACTAAGTGGCAAAGTTGGATCTGGGGATTTTACCTTCACTCCTAGAATGATTTTCTTGTCTGAGAAGTTGGGTATCATGAAGACATTTTTCAAGGCATAGTATTTGTTAAATGTTGCTTCTCGGAGAGATGATGAGCAAGCCCTCCTTCTATGACCCAGGAAAGCTATACAGAGGATGGTATCCCTTCTCCAAGGTGATCCATCTTTTATGAACAACTGCTTCCCAGAAGCTTATGCATTACATATTGTAGTCAGACTTAAGATTTTCTGATGAAATTGATACAGCAGATGTCTAAACATTGTTCCTTCTCTTTCTCCATCATTCATGGCAAATGCTTTCTAATAACCCAACATAAAGGACAGGAGAGCGGGGATGACAGAATTTAAAGCTATCTTTGCCTCCTGAGTGCAGTAGGATTACATGGAGATGCTAATCTATAGAATTCCTAAAGATTGGGTCCATGTGGTATTTTCCATAACTGCTTAGATCTCAGCCTTGGCTGTGAAATCCCACACTGTGGTGTGTTAATTTTTATCCTTCTTAGTTAATAGGTAAAGGGTCTCTCCATGAGAGGAGACCATGGGAACCATTTGGCCTGAGTTATCATTGTGAAAGTGGAAAACTGAGACCCCAAGGGAGAGACTAGCTTAACCCACATCCCATGGCAAGACTGTTTCAGGACTGCTACCCAGAAATCTTACCTTCTACAGTAAACTTTTCCAGAAAGACTGCTCTGAAACACCATTCTCCTTCAGGAAAATACAAAGTGAAGTGATGGGGAAGTTATCATTCCACAGATTGGTAATAACTAGATGTTCTCTGTTGAGGCTCAAACTCTAGCTAAAGCCTAGACAAGGCTCAAAGACTGCAGTGAGGTGTGTGTATATACAGCAACATCCTGCACCTGAGAGAAATACCCTCTCCCTCCATGTCAGGATGAGGTCCACAAAGACCATAATGACAAAGGCTTCTTCCTTTTCCTAAAATAACACAATAGTAAGTGGCTTTTACCTGTTTTCTTATAGAAGTAAATGATTTCCTTTGCCTATAAGTCTTTAAGTCAAGATTGATCTTCCCATCTACTGAGATAGACATTATTGAATGTCTACTGTATACCAAGTACTAGGAGATACAGGAATGAGAAAAACAGACAAGTCCTGTCCTTACCTGGAGACAAGTGGCACCCCAGGGACAAGAGAAGGAGGAGGATGACCTGGAGGAGGAGAAGGAGGGAGAGGAAGAGGAGAAGGAAGGAGGAAAAGTTAGGAGGAAGAAGAAGAGGAGAAGAGAGGAAAAGGAAGATATATCAGAGGAGTACAGGAAGGGGAGATGAGTTGGAGATGGAGGAAGAGGAGGAGGAACAGGGAGAAGACACAGGAAGAAGAAGAGGAGAAGAAGGAGGAACAGAGGCATAAAAATCACACAGAAGAGAACAGGGTACAGGAAAAAACTAAGACCCACAAAGCACAAGAGCCATCCTATGAGACACAAAAACAAAGAGCAGCAGACACACAGAGAGAAAACTTCAGTTCACAGAGACAGAAAATGACAGAATAAGACAGAGAAGCAGTCATTTGGATGACATTCATCCAAGGAGAAAGCTGATTGGCTCACAAGTTGGGCATAAAGCCTAAATGTTCTAATAAGGTACTTTCTCTGAGGTTGTATGTGACTCCAGAAAAGAGAGGTTCTGGGCAAAGACAGCTGTTAAGATGCACAATTTCCAATGATTCCAATTAGACAAAAGCCTCCACAAGTTTCTTTCCCATCGAGAATGAAAAGAGAAAAAGATTGCCAGATTTGTGAACATGTAGAAGCCATAGTACAGTGAGTGGCCAAGCAGAAGCAAAATCTGAGTAAGGCATTATCAAAGAACACTCTGTTACCATGTGTACTCACAATGCATCCTTCTCTCGGACCCTGACCTCTCCTGTGGAGAGCTCTAAGAGACAAAAACACAAAGGACTTGGGGAACCGGAGTGACTGCCCAAGTAACCCAAGAAACAAGTCCACATGGTGAGCCCCATGGCTCAGCTCACCTGTTGATAAAGGAAAGAGATTTCTACACCATTACCAAGAGGAGCTTAGTTTACCTGTCTGTAATCTCACCCAGTGAATAGCTTTGTATGCCTTCCACATATAAGTAACCCTCAAATATATTTACCCCACAGAACTATAAACTCATTTAGCCAACTGATACTTGAAACATCCACCCAGATGAACTTTATATAATTTCAAGTTCAGTATTCCAAAGTTAAACCCATAGTTTTCCAATTTAAACAATTCAGAAAAAAAAAAATAGCCTTTTTTTTCATTTCCATGGAAGGAATGTAGATGTGGGTTATCCTATAAGTCAGTGAGTTTCTGTTTTTTGTTTGTTTGTTTCTTTGTTTGTTTGTTTGATGAAGTCTCACTGTATAACCCCAGATGGTCTGGAATTTGCTATCCCAGGCTGGCCTTGAATTTTCATCCTTCCTCTTGTGTCTGACTCCCAAGTACTGAGATTATCAGCCAGCACCACCACACCTGGTGCAAGCCATTGTTTCTGGAAAACACCTACCCTGGCCACCCATGAGGAGACATTGTTGTTTCAAAGTAGGAATACCACAAGGTGTCTGGAATTCTTCAGTGAGCATGCCTTCCCACCTGCTCACCCCTGGTGGGGACTCTGCTTCCAAAACAAGGGTAGAGAAGGGACTCACTATGTGAGCAGCCTCCCATTTCCAGTGATCGGAGATAACATACTTTGCCCATTCTCTCAATTTGGAATGACCAGTGCTTGTTGAAATAGCAAGATTGTTGCCTAGAAGGACCAATTAACCATGAGAAATTATTTACAAATGACTTTAAAGGGTGCTCTAAGTTTCTTTTCTGTTGTGTTGGTTTCTTAGGGGACATTTTTAGGCTGTATTAATTACTACAATTTAACTCTGCTGGAAATAAAATAAGTATCAAAGAGCTTTGCTGGAAACTAATGCTGGCCTCCAGTCTAGAGAAAGGATTGAAAGATTTCCCTCTCCAGCTAAAGCAACTGGAAATTCTGAGCCACTGTGGAAGCTGCACGGACTCTTTCTGGAAGCAACTCCACAAAGCTCATAGAAAGGTTCAGCCTGATCCTTTTCACCCAAGATCTACCACTTGAACCAGATGGTGCCAGAGGATGGGGCTCTCTGGTTGGCCAGTCATTTACTTCTGATCGCCATGACTATAAGAATTTGGGAAAGATCTCAGGACAGGTTTTTTTGTTTTGTTTTTTGTTTTGTTTTGTTTTTTTTAGAAAAACAGCTAATAGCCTCTACCTGTGTTATTAGATTCCAAGGATGATGTGGTGGTGAAGCTGCTGCTGGTGGTGGTGCTGGAGAAGAAAACTACAGCATCACCGATGATGGTGACAGCAGTAATCACTTATCGCTTATGTTAGAGACATTGTATCACACAGTTTTCACAAAGACAACACTATCATCCTTGACAAATAACACAACCAAGACTTAGAGAAATTTTAGAAGATGTACCTGGGCTGCTAAGATGACTGAACAGGTAAAGGCACTTGCCACCAAGCTAACCACCTGAACTCTATCCCATGGTGGAAAGACAGAACAGACTCTTGTAAGTTATCCTCTGACCTCCACACACTCAGAGAGAGAGAGAGAGAGAGAGAGAGAGAGAGAGAGAGAGAGAGAATAGATGATAGATTAGATAGATAATTGATAGATAGATAGATAGATAGATAGATAGATAGATAGATAGATAGATAGATAGACAGATAGATAGACAGATAGACAGATGGATAGAAAGATAAACTAAGATCCCCCTAATTCACACTACTAAGAAACAGAATAGTTGGAAGGTCCGTGAAATGGCTCAGTCGAAAAGTATTCACTGCACAAGCATAAAAACCTGATTCCATCCCAGAACCGACTTGAAAAAGTCGGACATGACAGTGTAAGACCAACACTGAAAGATAGAGACGGGCATCCCGGGGCTCACTGGGCAGCCTAGCTTTCTTGGGAAGTCCCAATCTCGAAAACCAAAAGGTGGATCGTGTACAGAGGAATGACAATAGAGGCTGTCCTCTGTTACACACACACACACACACACACACACACACACACACACACACGAAGGGAAGGAGGGAAGTGGGGGGGGGCGGGTAGGTGCTGCATGATTTGAAAACCAGTTTTGGGGCCGGGCGTTGGTGGCGCACGCCTTTAATCCCAGCACTCGGGAAGCAGAGGCAGGCGGATCTCTGTGAGTTCGAGGCCAGCCTGGGCTACCAAGTGAGCTCCAGGAAAGGCGCAAAGCTACACAGAGAAACCCTGTCTCGAAAAACCAAAAAAAAAAAAAAAAAAAAAAAAAACCAGTTTTGGTATGTTAGTAATTGATTACTATGTAACACACTGCCCTAGTAGTCAGTGTTCCTGTGGGTCAGGAACCCAGCCATGGCTTAGTAGGTACCTCAGATTTTCTCAGAGTCCAGAGTCAAACTGTCAAAGACCACTGAAGTCTAACCCAAAGGCTCGACTGGACAAGGATCCATTTCTAAGCTCACTCAGAGTGGGGGAACCTCTTGGCAGGATTCATTTCTTGGTGGGCTGTTGGGCTAAGGGTCTCTGTTTCTTACTGTTGATCAGATATGAGTCACTAGATTGAATTTACAGTTAAAGGAAGAGAGTTACATGGAGTTGCTGATCCCTGAGACTGTGTTGAAGGCTGTCTAGCTATGGGATGCTTTCCTTCTGGGTTAAGAATACTACATCAATGTGCATACCATTAGGTCTTCTGAAAGGGCCCTCTCCCATTCCCAAACCTATCTGCTGCCTTTGTCTTGCCCACACTCCTGAGATTTCCAGATGCATTTGAAATCTAGCCACAATCTCCTCGATTGCAATATTTTTCCTCCTCATTTCTCCACCACTCCTGAAATATTCAATCCAGAGAAGCCTCCTGCACCATGTCTAGCCTGGGAACACCTAATCCAGTCCCTTGTTTTACAGATAAGAGCACTGAGACTCAGACTCAGTCAAGAGAAGGGTCGTCCCCAAAATCCCACAGGAAGCCAGAGGCAGGGCTGGGACCCTAAATCTCATCTGCTGCACATCCCAACACACCAGGATCCTTGCTGGGAAATCAATCCAAACCAGGCACTTGAGCTCTAAGGAGAATGCAGACATTTCATCAACATACAAATGAGGGAAACATTTAGGCGGCTCTTCTCCCTCTGTCCCCATCCTTTTCTTCACAGGGGGCTGCCTTCATTCCCCCCTGGGAGTGGGAAGAACTCACTAGTTAACTGAGCAGTGAGCAAGCCTTTTTGGGTGAAAATCTAGGAGGCCTGGTGAATGCAGCTTCACTGTGGTCACACAATGCCCTCTAGCCCTGAGTCGGGGTAGTTCCAGGAGGAAAAACTTGAAAACAATGAAGGCTCATGAACACACAAAGCCCAATGTGCAATTACGACAAAGCTGTACAATTGGGGGTCCTGTGGACCAAAGAACTGGCAAAGCCCCACACAATTTATGGGCACAGTGCCAGATTCTCTGCGAGTCTGTCCTTTCCACGGACTCTTAAGAGAGATCACAGCAACATCACTGAACAAAAGGATTGAGACCTTTCTACTAATTGTAACTTTCCAAATATCTGGAACATCTTCACTGATTTAAGAGATTACCAAAATGATCTTCAGTGTATGCAGCTCTTTGTTGGTGGAGAGTACTTGGTTTTTAGAGTCTTGGGGATTCATTCAGAGCCTTGCATGTGCTAGGCAAATGCTACCAGAGCTTCAACCCCAGCCTGAGCATGCACTTTTCATATATCAAATGCAAATACTGTGAGGGTTTAATGTCATATGTCTACCCTGCACTGCCCACCTATCAGAGTATTGCATTCCTTCCTCAGAGTAGCCATTCAGAAGCTGATATTTATATTGCAGATTTGATTTAATTCAACAGATATCTACTAAATACCCATGTGCTGGATGCTGAGGAAGTAAGCCAGAATGGTATTAAGCAATAGCTCTCCAGTTTCTTTCCACTTTACTACTCCTGAGCTTTGCCAATCCCTGGGGTCCCCTTGGGTCACCCTTGGTGCCAGGGTTGGAAGTGTGACTGTTCAAAGCTCCTCTTCTTCCTACCCACTAAGAAGGTTCCAGGGAATCAGCATCCCTACCTAAACCTCGGAACTGAGTTTACCAGAAGAGAAGGCAGCTGTGCATGCCCCTAAAGAAGAATCTGCAAGGGAACAAAGACAAATTAGGCCAAGAGAGCTGAGCCTGGGCAAAAGCACATCTGACGGCGGCCTGGACCCTAGACCTTTTGTCTGTCTTCTAATGAAACGGAAACTGGTTTTATGTCACTATCAACAGAAAGAACATCATGGCTAATCCATCCTTGAGGAGCTCACAACTATTTCTAACACAGAACATTGTATGAGCACTATTATTTAAACACACATACAATTGTGAATTTCTTCTGAAAAACTTAGAATATTGAAGACTCCCCAGTAGGAAGTCTCCCTTTTGCCTTGATGTGTCAGAATGATTTGGACAGGCAACAATTATCAGGAGGAAGGTAAGGAAAAGGTAGAGGGAGGCAGGACCACACTCCTGAGCTTGGGAGAAGGTTCCCATAGGCTGGATTCGGAATCCTCCTTGTAAGGACAGTGAAACCACATCCTCTGGACATGGATACATGTCGGTTCCACTCAAACACTCATAAGACTTGCATAAGATTGAGTCTCATCAGTATTCCAGCATAGGCTGGGAAGGGGCCCATGAGACCCTGACTCCCAGCTGAGAAGCTATTGGCAGTTAATGGCTGCTGTGAAGGGAAGAGTCATTTCTGCCCAACCACAATTCCTTCTACCCAAAGCAATAACAAAACACGTGAAAGCAGGAGAGGCTCCTTAGGAAGGCAAAGGGGCTCCATGGGAATGTGAGGGGGACAAAAGATGATGGAGAGAGGGGTAAAAATGCCAAAGTGTATGTATGAAATTGTCAAAGAATTTAAGTCTAAATTGTGATTTTATATGTAGCTGAGATGACTCAGACCTCAGCTACCAGGACCACAAAATAAGATCATATTCATTTGTTAAATTATTTTTGAGATATGTCATATGCCATAAAATTCATCTTTTCAACATTTACAGTCAATGAGTTTGGGTGTGTTTGTAAAGTTTTACAACTATTATCAGTACCCTCCATCACGAATCCCCCTTCCCCCTCTTCCTCTCATCCTTAGCAATGCTAATACGTTTTCTGTCTCTGTGGGGATGACTATTTGGGACATGCATTTTATTCAGATTCCATTTACATTATTTTATTATTACCTTTACAGTGCTGGCCATCAAACCTTGGTCTCTGTGCATGCTAAGAAAATGCTCACCTCTGAGCTATACCCAAAGCTATTCACTGTAGGCATTTCTGTCGAGGGAGAAAAAGATAGAGAGGAAGGAAAGGAGAGAGAGACAGAGACAGAGACAGAGACAGAGACAGAGAGAGTCAGAGAGAGACAGAGAGACAGAGAGAGATCAGATACAATGTACATGTCACACTCAGAAGACAACTTTCGGGGGTCAGTTCCTTTCACCGAGGGTTCTGAGGATTGAGCTCAGGTCAGTGAGCGGTGTGACAGTCGCTTTCCCCTCCTGAGTCCTCTCAACAAGCCAACAATAAGATTCTATTGTCGCCGGGCGGTGGTGGCGCACGCCTTTAATCCCAGCACTCAGGAGGCAGAGGCAGGCGGATCTCTGTGAGTTCGAGGCCAGCCTGGTCTCCAAAGCGAGTTCCAGGAAAGGAGCAAAGCTACACAGAGAAACCCTGTCTCAAAAAAACAAAAAAAAAAAAAGATTCTATTTTCTTTCTTTCTGTTTTTTTGTTGTTGCTGTTTTGGTTTTGGCTGTGTGGAGGTGAGGTCATGGAGGTAGAGAGTGGTAAGATCATCCATGGTATCTTTTTCAATTGCTCGCCACCTTTTTCCTTTTCTGAGACAAGGTTTCTCATTGAACCTAGAACTAATAGTTTCAGATAGACTGAGTGGTTAGTGAGACCCCAGGATCTGCCTATCTCCCCGCCACCATCCCCAATGCTGAGGTTACAGATTCGTGACAACCCACCCAGCTTTCCATGGATGCTGGGGATCCTAGCGTGGGTCCTCAGGCTTGTGCAGCAAGCGTCTTACTGACTGAGCCGTCTCTCCCCAGCCTCAAGGCTCTATTTCCCCCTCGCTCTTCTTCCTGTCACTTCCTCAATCACAGCACACCGCCTGTCCAAAATCTGCTCCCGTGATCGTCCAAAATCTTTTTCCAAATCCCACTGGGAACACTTTGCCTTTGGAGATAATAGTGCTAAGGATTAGAACCAGAGGTTGGGATGAGGGTAGGAGGTGATGGAGAGGCTGAACAGGAACCAGGATGGGATGTGGCCTGCAGTGAGATGACGTGCCAGGGATGGGAATCCGGGGCTTGCAACTCAAGCTCTATGCAGAGAAACCCCAAAGCCACTGACAGACAGGAAGAGACGCAGGCAGATGCCTCTTTGGGTTCACTCTTCCAGATAATAGGCACCTGCTTGCCACAGAATCTCTCCATGTTTGGCTGCCCTCCAAAGCTAACTTTTTTCTTGGCTGTGTTATAATAAACATCTTTATTAACTAGAGTTGGGGATATAAAAGAAATTTGGAGATTTCAGTTTTTTTCATCATTATCATTAAAAGACATTGCCACGTTTGATATGAGACAAGGGGACAAAAGTGAAAGCATTGTCGTGTTTGCTTCAACACACATAACCAAAATTGGAACAGTGCGGAGATGATTAGCATTGCCCTGCACAGGAGGACACTCACGTCTGTGAAGCATTCCACACTTTTAAATAATGAAGAAATTCTCAGGGCAGAGTTCTAGAGAGTGGGATGAGTTTCTTCGGAAATCTAGACTATTCTGTCTCAGGCTGAGGAGCTTGTGGGAGAAGGCTGTTGTCGGAATACTTTTCTCCTTTCTTGTATTTCAAAGTGCATGCATTGCTAAGTTATGCATCTCCTCATTTGAGCAGCTCAAGACAGTGACAGCTAGATTAGCTTGTGTCAGTATTTAGCGTGTCCCCAAATCACCTCAAGTTCTTATTTTAAAAGCCAGGCTCCTGGACACCATCCCCAGAGTTTCACGATGTCCTTGAAGCCAGCGTTTGAGGAAGAGACTCGGGCAGCACTAGTTCTGCAGTCACAAATTAACTCCAAGCAGTTGAGAATGTCTGCTGGAGCTCTAGGTTGAGACAAGGTCTGAGCATAAGCCATCAACTGGTGATGTCTGCCGTGGGCAGAGCATGGGTAGCCGAGGCACAAAGGTCATGTGTTTCTCGTTACTACAGCAAGCATTCTTTGAGTGCACAGCCTGTGTCCTCCTACCCAGGAGCCATGCTAATCATCTCTGAATCAATCCAGTTTTAGTATATGTGTGCCAAAGAGATCGCGAGAATCCCTTCGTTCATATCAAATATAAGGATCTGGATGCTCCCCTAATAGTTGTGCCAGAAACCCCATCCAAGGACTGAGGAATCTGGATGCAGACATCCACGGCTAGGCCCCGGGTGGAGCACTGGGAGTCTAATTAGTGAGAAAGAGGAGGGTTTATATGAGCGAGAATTGTTGAAACCAAGGTTGGATAAAGCACAGGGACAAATAGCCAAACGAATGGAAACACATGAACTATGAACGAAAGGCTGAGGGGCCCCCAGCTGGATCAGGCCCTCTGAATAGGTGAGACAGTCGATTGGCTTGATCTGTTTGGGAGGCATCTAGGCAGTGGTACTAGGTCCTGGGCTTGTTGCATGAGTTAGCTGTTTGAAACCTGGGACTTATGCAGGGATGCTTGGCTCAATCTGGGAGGAGGGGACTGGACCTGCCTGGACTGAGTCTATCAGGTCGATCCCAGTCCTCGGGGGAGACCTTGATCTGGAGGAGGTGAGAATAGGGGGTGGGCTGGGGGGAAGGGGAGGGGGGCAGGAAGGGAGAGAACAAGGGAATCTGTGGCTATTATGTAGAACTGAATAGTATTGTAAAATAAAATAAAATAAAATAAAATAAAATAAAATAAAATAAAATAAAATAAGAAAAAAGAAAAAAAACTGATTTGGTGAGAACATTAAAGAGAAATTGTTATAAAAAAAAAAAAAAAAAAGGATCTGGGTGCTCAAACATACCGACCCCGGAAGAGTAACTAAGTCATTTCAGTCTGACTGTAGGAAAGCCTATAAGGGGATGCATCCTAAAACTAAACGTGTGGTTGACTACAAAGACAAGGACATAGTGCTGTGACAAGGCAGTGACGGGGCAAGGACGTGTGCCCACCTGGACAGAAGACAACTGAGCCTGATCTTGGAGAATAAATAGGAATTTTCCAGGTGAGCATAGGCGAAAAAATACCAAAGATAGAGATGATTACAGATGCTGCAAACAAGAATACTAGAAAGGGATGTTTCCTGGGATTTGTTTATTTTATGTGTGCATACACACACACACACACACACACACACACACACACACACACACACACACACATCCTAGGCCCACAAACATGCTGTTTCTTAAAACTTTAAGACTTATTGAGAGGGAGTTAGGGGAGGGGGTGGTATTGGAAGTGTTGGAGCAAGGGATAGGGGAAATGATATAATTATATTTTAATTAAAATTCAAAATAATTAAATAAAAGACTTACGGTGCTCCCACATGAAATCTTTGCTCCCAGTAGGCTAGTCTGTATTCTAATGTCTCGGTTTAAATGTCAACTCTTGTTCAACAAAGAAAGTTACCAGAATTTAGTGTGGGGGTGGGGTGCACACACATGCTGAAGTACAGCACACGTCAGGTAAAGCAGAAGGATGCAAAGCTACAAAAGCCAGACAGGTACTGATGCCTGGTCTCCATGCACTCACCAGGCCACACCCAAGTCCAGGCAGTGGTCATTGGGATAGCACATAGAAATTCCATTTGCTATATATACTATCTTGCCATTCATGAATCGCAGACCTAACAAACTGGGAGGCTGTGCAACAACTCCCTCTGCCCCTCCCCATCCCAGCACAATAACCTTAAAAGAGGACTGACCTATTTTCCAGAGCTTGCCCTTTCCCCGAGAGGCATCGTGTTAGGTACTTTCCTGTTGCTGTGATAAGACACCATGACCAAGACAACTCATAGAAGGAAGGGTTTATTTGGGGCTCACAATTCCAGAGGGTTAGGAATCCATGCCCATCACGGCAGGGAGCGTGCGCACAGGCAGGAAGGCAGGCACGGTGCTGGCAGAGCATCCGATGGCTCACATCCACGTCCACAAACAGGAAGCTGAGAGCTGGAAGCACACCCTGGGAACCGTGCGAGTCTTTGGAAACCTCAAAGCCCACGCCAGTGTCACACCATACCTCCTAACCCTTCCCAAGCAGCCTCCAGCTGAGGACTGAGCACCCAAATGCTCAAGATTGATGGGGGTCATATCATCCAGAGCACCCCAAGTATGAAACTCAAGCTGGCCACCACACAGAACAGCTCAAAGATAAAGCTTGAGCACTGGTTTGCATGTGTGCTTCTGAGAGGCTAAGAGTTGTACAGACTCCAAGGTGGACAGACAGATAGGGAGAGGGGCCATGACTGGGTGAGAAAGAAGGTGAACTTCCAAGATGGCCGGCTTCTTCCTCACCTTCCCTACCCAAGACAAAAGCCTGGCCGCTCGGAACACAGGCCTAGCGGGCTTTTTTCTCCCACCAGTCAGCCTCCCTGCTGATGGACTGGTGGACTGGCCAGAGGAGTTCGAGGCCAACCTGTCTTCCTTCAAACTGACCAACCTTTAATAAGGATTGTGGGGGGTGGCGGGGTGGCTGGGAGGGGTGTCGGGGTGGCTGGAGGGTGTCGGGGTGCTTGGGGGGTGTCGGGGTGGCTGGGGGGTGTCGGGATGGCTGGGGGGTGTCGGGGTGGCTGGGGGGGTGTCAGGGTGGCTGGAGGGTATCGGGGTGCTTGGGGGGGTGTTGGGGTGGCTGGGGGTTGTCAGGGTGACTGGGGGTGTCGGGATGGCTGGGAGGGGTGTCGGGGTGGCTGGAGGGTGTCGGGGTGCTTGGGGGGGTGGCGGGGTGGCGGGGTGGCTGGGGGGGTGGCGGGGTGGCTGATGGGTGTCGGGGTGGTTGGGGGGTGTTGGGGTGGCTGGGGGGGTTGTCGGGGTGGCTGGGGGGTGGCTGGGGGGTGACGGGGTGGCTGGGGGGGTGTCGGGGTGGCTGGGGGGTTGTTTCCTCACGCCTAATAGAAGCCTCTCTACACAGACTGGTTTGCAGTGTTTGCACTGTTTGAGATTTTTCCCTGCCGCTACCTGTTGCACTTGAGCATTTTCCCACCCTTTAGTCCTCTAACTTGTAGAAATGAACCTGACCAAGTCCCCTACTCTTTTCCTCTTTCCTAGGAAAGTTCGTTTACAGAAGTCACTAACTTGTCCGCCACCTACAGGCACCTTTGCTCAGTGGAAACACCCCAGCTCAATTAGCTCAGACAAAGTAGCATCACTACACCGAAGAACCCAAACAACTCAAAACCAGTCCTGACTTGGAGACTGGCAGCCATGGAAGGGCTGCTCTCACTTGCTCTCAGCTGCCCCCACCCCCCACCCCCCCACCCCTCACCCCCCCACCCCCGTGTGAGCATTAACAAATGCAGAAAAGGGTAAACATGGAAACAGGAGTCAAGTGTTGTAAGTCACCAAGGAGTGGGCAGTTCTAGGGAAAGAGTCACACAAAAATAAACCAACGAACCAAACAAAGTCACTCGTGGGTTTTAAAGTAGCATGCCTTCTCCCCGAACAAGCCCTAGAGCATTTGATCACCTTATGTAAGTAAAAATAAACCACAGAAGGACAGGAATGATAGCTAGGTGGGGAAAGCCCTTGTCCTGCAAACAGGAGGACCTAAGTTCCACTCCAGAAGCCATACTGAAAATAAAAAGCATGGTGTGGGTGATACACTTGTAATCACAGTGTTAGCGAGGCAGAGACAGGCAGATCCCTGGGCTGTCTGGTTAGCCTGCCTGGCCCACATGGTGCATTCCAGGCCAAAGACAGTACTTGTCTCAAAAACAAACGAGGTGGATGGCCCCTGAAGGATGACCGCTAATGGCCACACACATGCAGACACGCGGGCACACAGAACTGTGAAGAGGGAAAGGGATGTAGGGATGCGGAGAGGGAGAAAGAGTGGGGAAAGAGAGGTAAGGCAGGGGAGAGGGAGCCACACCACAGAACCGGAAGCAGGGCGCACAGTTTCTTTTTCCTACCATCGCCTTGAAAGTATCACTCCATTTGCTAATTTCACAAATTTTGGTTACGTGCTGGACACAGTATGTATTGAAGATACAGGAGTGAGCACCAGGCAAGACCTCCCTCCTTCAGGAACACAATAGCTGGGAACCCAGAAATCCCACAGGCAGATGTATCTGTTCATAGCAATCACTATAAGAAAATAAAATCAAAGAATCGGAGGGAGTAGGATATGGCGGAAATAGGAAGATGGGAACCAACTTTAGCCTGGCCAGGCAAAGTGTGATGTTTGGGGGCTGGAGAGATGGCTCAGAGGTTAAGAGCACTGGCTGTTCTTCCAGAGGTCCTGAGTTCAATTCCCAGCAACCACATGGTGGCTCACAACCATCTACAATGAGATCTGGTTCCCTTTTCTGGCCTGCAGGGATACATGCAGGCAGAACACTGTATACATAATAAATAAATAAATCTTAAAAAAAAAAAAAAAAAAAAAAAGGTATGTTTAGGGTGAACACGTGACACCAGGCCAGAGAACAGCTGATAGGAAGCCAATCCTACAGAGATGTAAGAAATGAAGGCTCCATATAGGAGTACCACTGTGAAGCAGAGAGAAGCTGGATGCTTTGGTTAACAAATGGAAGGTCCGTGGAGCTAAAACAGAGTCATGAAGGAGAAGAGGAGAGAAATCAAGTCTAATTGGAGAGTTGGGCAAGAGGCAGAAGACAATGAAGGATGTTACTTAAAAACAACAGTGGTAGAAACACAGCTGAGCGGGCAGTGTACTTGCCTAGCATGCATGAAGGCCTGGGTTTGATCCCCTGCAGCCACGTAAACCAAAACTACCCCTATAATCCTAGTACTTGGGAAGTAGAAGCAGGAGGACCAGAGGCTCAAGGTTATCCTTGGCTACATAGCACTTTTAAGGGCCTCTCTCAAACTGCAGCAAAGAAGAAAAGAAGTGGGTCTGAGCTGCATTTGTGACTGTGACCATGAACCTTGCAGGCTGTAGACAGTTAATTACAAGATACAAAGGAAAACCCAAAAGAGTCAATGGAGTTACCCAAGAGATAATGAGGTCTGAATCTTGATCTATGTAGTTCCAGAATGCCCACTGCATGGATTTAAAAAAAAGGCTGAGCATCCTAACATGGGTGAAAGGACATCCTGAAGACTGAATCCTGCCAGCCCACAGAGCAGAGGCTCTCAGGAGATTAGCCTTGTAAATGTGGAGTGTGCACATTAGACCTGTCTGAAAAGCCAGAAAACATTGCACTGAATGTTTACTCTGTGTCAGATTCTTCCAAGGGCTTTCCATGTTGTATTCTTTACCAACCAAATTATGAGGGGCATTCCCACAGTAGAGGGCAAAGAAGATGGAGGTCTCTACTTGCTTGCCAACTAGCAAGACTTGGAATAGCTGGAGCCTCTTCCACAGTTCATGACTCATTAGACCCTACTGTAACACGCAGCACAGTAGGTACTCAAGCGTGGGCAAGGATGCTATGTTCTCCGAAATCACTCACTCCATACTCTTCCCCCTTTGTTTTCATCTTCTGGTACCCCACATCATTCTGCCACTGGGTACCCCACATGGATACAATGCCGAACTTTCCCAATGAGTCTATGGCCCTCTTCCCATTTCCTCCATTTTGTAGGTGAAAAGCTGCAATTGAGCTAAGGTTTTAGCTAGGGCCTTCCAAAGGCTTCGCTCTTATCCTGAGGTCTGAGGGAACCCTGGGAATGGAAACACGAATCTGGGATAAAATTAGAGGGTGGCATCAGTGGTAGTAACAGCCTCATCCTGACTGCTCTGCTCAGGTCAAAGGTGGCACTGTTTACCTTTTTCTCCATAATGAATTAAAATGAATGAAGAAGAAGAAGGATTGCCCAATTGTGGACTGGCTCACGCTGTCCTGGGCCATGTGTCAGCACTGGCATGGGTCTGATGCAAGGGAAGAGTTAAGGTTTGAATTATTATCAGAATTAGGGTGCTTTATTGGTTCACATCACCCAATCTTCCCCAGCCATTATGGCTTCACCAAAACATTAAACTACTTTAAACTTTCATTTTCCTCTTAAAACGAAATTAGTTCGGAGGAAATTGTGTTTTCTGAGCTCCAGTTTCAGCCTCAGGCAGAGGGAGTTACAGTACAGCGCACAAATAAACAACAATCACGGCCTAATTACTAACTAGTAGGAGCAGCGCTGTCAGTGCCACGGTCCTGGAGGGAGGCAGGGCTCAAGTGGACCTCCTCTGGAAGCCTGGGGTACTGACATGGTAATCTTCTGCTCCTCAGGCCTTGAAGGCCAAAGACAAAGGAATGTCTGAGGCACACCAAGTCTCTGCCCTCTGGGTACTAACCTATGCTATCCTGTGCTCTCCCTACCACCACCATCCCACCCCTAACCCCCACCCCACCCCCACTGAGACCTCTACTGGGGTAATCCTAGGGATAGAATCGGAGCCAGAAGCAAAGACTAATGGGTTAAGAGCTGAGGATCTGTTGTGTGTCAGGAAATACACAGCACTCCTCATTTTTAATGGTTATCAGACATCTATTCTTTCTATTTGTCCACCTGCTTTGCAGAAATATTCCTTTTATGTCAAGCATATATCAAATTCTTTTTGCCTTGTGATCAATGATGAGCCTATCATAGATCCTCAAACGGTGGAGTGATTAAGGCTAAACCAATCACAGGTCCTCAATTATTGTAGGGCATTGGTCATGTGATTAGAGTTACACCAACCAGTAGGACCTCAAATAGCCCAAAAATAAAGCGCAGGACGTCAGGTGCCTGAAGCTAAGCTGCTTGTAAGACCTCACCACTCTGGAATGTGATTGGTTCAAGGGCAGCAGTCGATGGAAGATCAGCCAATCACAATTTTTCTCTGGGATTTTTCTGCCTAGAGCAGGAAATAAGGTTCGGTCCTTATTTTCCAGATCTAGAAAAATACAACTTTTGATGGCCATGGATGTGAAAGTCATTCCCAGAAAGACAGGAAAGTGGTGGGTGGGGGTGGCAGTCCTGGAGGAGGAAGTTGCGGGATGGAAGGAGACAAAGAATGCCATCTCTGGCAAGACTCTTAGTCTGTCTATTGGTTGCCTTGCCCAAGCCCATAACCCAGGGCAGCTTTCACCTCCCATGAGCATAGTCCAGCCGGATCCCTGTCACAAGGCAGCAGGGGCTCGGTGACAGCCCCTTCTCTATAGCTAACCTGTACTGGGGAAGCACTGCAGTCACCTACTATGTATTTATTGCACTGACTTCCTAAATCCGCAGAACTGTGAAGGTGGTACCAAGGACACGCCCATTTCACATTTAAGGAAACTGAGGCAAAGAGATATTAAAGTGATTTCTCCAAGGTCATACACCTTAGAACTGTAGAATAAAAAGGGTTGTCTTTTATGAACGTCGATGCTTCCTTGAAAAGAATGGTGTAGGCACTGTTATCCCACTTCACAGATTGGGGATGATCCAGAGTTTAAGAAACCCAGCTTCCAGGCCACCTTCTTCATCCTTCCCTCCCTTACTTCCAGACAAAATCTGCCCATTGGATTTTCTCAGCCACTGCACCAACGCACAAGCCCTGAGCTGATCCCTTTTTATTTCTACAAATGGAAATATCTTTATTGTGTTTTCTTTTTCTGCGGTATCTGAAGATGATCCACGCTGCCTGATGTTATTCTCACCGGTAGTGCTCCAGCCCACAGATGCCAAGGGCTGAAACTTCCTGTTATACAACTGTTCCGAACTTCCAGGGCTGATTGCCCCTGGCAGAAGCAGCCCCAGACAGGCCAGAGCGTTTGATGCCGGGAGAGCGTGTCAAGGCTGCCTGGGCATTTGCTAGTCCCTTTTAATTTCAAGAGCAAGAGAGTCTAGATGTGCAGAAATGAGGGGAAGGCGAAAAGACAAGGAGAGAGAAGGGCAAGGTGAGGTAAAGCAGGGGCTTTGTGAAGCAGCAGTCAAGAGCAAAACCAATATCATCATTGCTCATTCCCCTGCTGGGCTCCTGATAAGGCAAGGCATTTGAGATTGCTCCTGAAAATGGGGATTTGGCCAGGGTGACCTTGGATGCAAGGACTCACAAAGCAACCCAGAACTCTTCCTGTCCAGGCCCTGCAGTGGATGTGACTGAGAAGAGTCCCTGTGTCCCCATGAAAGCCTTGTCTCGTGACTGGGCTATGCAAACAAGCTGCCTATTTTGGCCTATTTTCGAGTAGATCCCTTTGGGGAGAGAAGAGGTGGCATTAGTAACGGTTAGCGTGGGATGCTTGCATGACTTGAGTGTAGGGTTCAAGTGTGAGTCTCTTTTTCAGCAAACCCTGGTAGCCTTACAGTAGGGCTTGCCCTCCACTGGACTCCCACCCTCTGGCTTCCATAAAACCATCATCTGAAACAGATTTCTCTCTGCTAGAGGCTGAAGAGGGGGGACCATTAGATAGGGGGCATATTCATTTCCTATCATGAATACAACAAATTACTGTAAACCCAGAAGCTTAAACCCATATGTGCTTATTAATTTACAGCCCTGGAGTCTAGAATGGCCTCCCTGGGCCAAAATTGAGACAGGATTGTAGTCTCAGATGAAGGCTCAAGGGAAGAATTCATGTCGCTGTTCTCCTCAGCCTCCAGTGGTCGCAGACAGTCTCTGGCTCACAGTCCCTTCCTTCAAGCCAAGTTACTCTCCTCTTGTCAGTCCTGTTCTCTCTTCCATCTCCCTTCTCTACTCGGAAGGAACCCAGCGATTACAGCCCTCAGCCCTCCAGGATGATCTCCCCTATGCAGTGTCGGCCATTCTAATCCTGATTCTGCCCATGGCCTTTATTCCCCTCTGTGAGATAACCTAACACAGTCACGTGTCCCTGGGACTGGGGCTCAGATGTCCAATGGGATCATAATTATACTGCCTTTTATAGAGACTTTGGCAAAATCCTCATCCTGTGTGCTTGTTTGTTGATACTGTTGATTTGAGATCGCATCTCAATAGGTGTCCCAGGCTAGCTTCCAACTTGTTACCTTCCTGCCTCATCCTCAAAGAGAATTAAATGCATACACCACCAAACCCAGCTCATGAAATCCTCAATTGTACACTGGGTGCCCTTGACCTCCTTTTGCCAAGGTCAGTGAGAAAACTTGACCAAGTGACTCAGAAGCTTGCCTCTCACTCCCCAAAGAAAATGCTGCTCATGTGGACATCTGCTGAGGCACCACTGGTGCGGCAGAGCCACGGAGAACAATTCGTGTGTGAGCAAGAATGGTGCTGACACTCGTGTGTGTTTGAGCCTGGGTTGGCCTCAAGTTCTCAATCCTCCTGCCTCAGTCTCCTGGGATGAGATTAGAGGTATACAGGATGATATTCAGAAAGAATGCTGGGGATTCTCAAAGGTAGCCCCTCCCTTGGAAGCAGACAATCAGACCTGCTGTGAAATGTTCTGTATGGCAAATGTGTTGCTCTGATTGGTCAATAAATAAAACACTGATTGGCCTGTGGCTAGGCAGGAAGTATCGGCGGGACTAACAGAGAGGAGAAAAGAAAGAACAGGAAGGCAGAAGGAGTCACTGCCAGACGCCGCCAGGACAAGCAGCATGTGAAGAGGCCGGTAAGCCACGAGCCACGTGGCAAGGTATATATTTATGGAAATGGATTAATTTAAGCTATAAGAACAGTTAGCAAGAAGCCTGCCATGGCCATACAGTTTGTAAGCAATGTAAGTCTCTGTGTTTACTTGGTTGGGTCTGAGCGGCTGTGGGACTGGCGGGTGACAAAGATTTGTCCTGACTGTGGGCAAGGCAGGAAAACTCTAGCTACAGAGACCTTCTTGCACACACACACAAGCACCACAGTTCCTTCTAAGGAATGACACATGCTTACTCACACGCAGAATGTCCTCCTGTGCTACTGCACGGTCACGGTGTTGACGCAGGTCCTAGACCACCGGATGTTGGTTCAAAGAAGGCTTTGCTGTCACATCAGGGCCAGCATGTTGGGTGTGGCTATGCAGTGCCGTGTGCCTTCAATAGCAGGGCTGTGCAGTAGTGTCACACACAGATGAGCACAGATTCATTTTAGGCCCTCGGGGTGTCTGTCCTTGGTGGGATTCTGGACTCTTGGGCTATGGCTAGATGGACAGCCAGCTAGGACATGGATTTAGATCCTTGGACAAAGGCTGAGACACTAGTGCAGACATCCTGACATCTAGGGAGAAGTAGTTCTTGGGGTCTGGGTATTCAAGGGTCCTCTGATGCAGCCTAACTTCTGGACATGTGAGTTTTAAAGGCTCCAAACTGCAGAAGCTGGCTTCCTTCTTCAACTGGTCGAACGTCAGTGGTGTCCCTGGGGAAGGCCCCTTCTGGTTTTTTCCATGCCTTGCCTCTCCTGCATTCATCTCCCCGCTCCTCTCTCTTCCTTCTGTGTCTCCCTCTCTCCCCTCTGTCTCTCTGTCTCCTGTCTGCCCCTGGCTCTGTCCTTCCACCTGGGCCTGTCTCTCCCTATTTCTTTATTCGCCTCTGCCTTTCTTTCCCTCTCTACCTCTGTGTCTCTGCTGGTCTCCCGTCCCTGTCCCTCTGTCCCTGTCTCACTCTTCCAGTGTTTGCATATACAACACATTATTTCCTTTTCTGTGTATTTTATGCTTAAGTGTGTGTGCAAAAGAGAGAGAGAGATTGTGTGTGTATGTTTATATGTGTGTGTGTTTATGTATGTACGTGTTTTGTGTATGATCATGTGTGTGTGTGTTGTGTGTAAGTTGTTTGTGTATGCATTGTATGTCTGCATTGTTCATAGGTGTGTGTGTGGTACATGCCTGTGTGTTTGTGCATATGTGTTGTGTGTATTGTGTGTGCTGTGTGTGCACATACACGTGTGTGGTTGGTCTCTGTGCACTGGCATCTGCTTTTCTTTTCCGCCCTCTCTCTGCGTCTTCGCTGTCCTCAAAGCTCTGACTTTGGATCCTATTTTCCCTTTGGCGTCTCCTCCCTTCACTCTCCTCCTGTGCGTCACTCCATCCCGTATTCCTCTTTGGTGCTCCTCTTGTCTCTCTGCAGTGTGGCAGAGAGAGGGAAGGAGAGGAGGAAAGACAGAGGCAGAGGAAGGGGATGAGCTCCACTCTGCCTCCCCTCACCCCCCCAACCCCACCCCCTCAGTCTTGGCTCTGAGCTCATACGCCAGGCTCTGCCCACACCCCTACAAGAACCTCAGTGTCCCAGTCAACCAGTACAGAAGGGGAGCACAGCCTCCCCTTGTGTGTCCAAAGTGCAAGTTCACTGAGTAGGAGCAGCCAAGGCTTTTAAACAGGCTGCAGTTCTCCAGGGGACAGTCTGCTTTTTCTCCAGAAAAGAGGAGAAAAGAACTGCTCAGTGTCCCCGTAAGAGTGCTGTGTCCCCATTCCCTGTCAGCACTTTTACTGTTAACGTTCTCCATAAGGAAACTCTCGTTCCAGGACTGAGAAGCGGGCTTGGAGGGGGAACGGGAAGAAAGAAATAATTATGTGCCCAGCTCTTGGCAGCTGCAAGTTTTTTTCTTCCCATTTTATGTTCCAAGTCATAATCCTACACATATAAAATTTAACCACCACTGCATTGTTAGCATTTTGCAGAAAGAATTCTTCAGCTACAGCACCAACCAATTTACTTAAAAGACTTGCTGGAGTCTGTTTACAGCCAGCAGGCCCAGGTCGGCTTGTAACACTCCCAGTGTACCGGGTGACAGGTACCCTGGCTTTTCCCCATCGCTTCCTCAGAGATGCAGCACACGGGCCTATAGAGCTGCTGGCTCTTTGAAGAACATCCCACCTGTGGCTTCATTTCAGGGAAGGCCTTAGGGTATTGTCAGCGGAAGCAGGAGAGACTCCATTCTGGAACCTTCCCAGGCTGGGGTCACACCAGGCTCTCCATTTCCTCTCTGGGTGACTTTGGACCAGTGGCTAAACCCCTGTGAGCCCCAGTTCTGGTTTCTTCCATGGAAGATAGGAACGTCAGCCTCATCTCGCAAGCTTTTGTAAGGATGATATGGAATGTTCCATGACGTGAGTCCAATACATGTAGGAGACATGTCCTGCCCAAGACAGTGTCTGTTTTGTTCTTCATTCCAACTCAAAGGTTGGAGTCTGGCAAGTATTTCATGCTTAGTAAATGGGTAAAAGAGCATAGGAATGAGCTATGGATGAACTGCCTCCCTACTTCTGGCCTAAGGTCAGACTCCATAGATTATTCCCAGCTATGACTTTAAAATATTCCTTCTTTCTCTCTGCTTCTAGGTGTCAAAGGGCCTTTCCAGCCCATGCATTTCACAATGTTAGGACTCTGAGCAGGGCACTGCAGGGAGTCCATAGGAGTTAAAACTCTTTGACACCAAAACCCCATCTTAAGTGACCTTAAACACCGAACCAATACAGCTAGCATGTCTACACCTGCAGTGACTGCATCCAAGGTCCTGAGCCCATTATCACAGCTTCTTCCATGACCATCATCTGCTTCCTCAATTCATCTCAAGATGGCTGTCTTCCCAAGCTGGGTCCTACGGCCCTATGCTCCAGTGGTTTTAACTCAACATAAGCTGAATCTAGCCCACTGGCTCTTCTGTAAATAAGGGTTTACTGGAGCACTGCCACATCTATTCATTGGTGTGTAGTTGACAGCAACGTTTGCAAAGCAAGGACAGAGTTCAGAAGCTTCAATAGACATAGACAAAAAGATAAAGAAAAAAGAAAGCACCATGACAGTCATTATTGGACCCATCACAAACCATGCTTTCTGACCCTTACCTACAACAGAGCCCTGCATTTGTCATGTCGGAATGGTGGTTTGAATGAGAATGGTCCCCACAGAGGCTCATATATTTGAATTCATGGTCCCCAGTTGGTGGAACTGTTCTGGGAAGGATTAGGAGGTGTGGCCTTATTGGAGGAGGTGTGTCACTGGGGGCAGACTCTGAGGTTTCAAAAGCCCACTCCATTCCCAGCCAGCCCTCTGACTCCTGTTTGTGGAACAGATGTAAGCTCTCAACTACTGCTCCAGCACCACAACTGCCTGTCTGCTGCCAGACTCCCCACCATGATGGCCATAGATTCGCCCTCTGAAACTGTAAGAAAGCTTCCAATTAAATGCCTTCTGCAAGTTGCCTTGACCGTGGTGTCTCTTCACAACAATAGAAAGGAAGATAAAACAGGGGATTAAAGTCTGAAGGTCAGGAATATGGCTCTTCCTAAACCATTCCCTAGAGCTTAGGAAACACTAATAAGCCCATCTTCATCCTGTGGACACCCCTCCACTTGAAGGTGAAATCAGCCAAATTCCTCCCCACTGAGGTCATAAAAAACAGGAGACGCATGCATTCCCTCGGAGAAAGAAGGGCAGTTGCTAGAGGAAGAGGAAAAGGAAAAGTCAGGCAAACCAAGGGAATCTCATCACACAGACTGAATAAATGAACACAGGGCTCATGTCCAGCATCAGAGGCACCAACATCAGATTCCAGCTTGCCAAAAGCATTCAGTTCCCAAAGAATCTCTTGGATACAAGCTTTCAGTTAACAAACAGGTGCTTCTTTTCTGAAATAAGCATTCAGGTGGACTCATGTATTGGGATATCCAGAGCCAGCCTGTCCTCACCGTTGTTGATTCAGCAGAGAGTGGAGAAAACCAAGTCGAACACTATTGATCTTTCTGTTCAAGACACTGCCATGGCGGAGGCTCAGCAACACAAACCTCTTAAACCAAAGGCAGCATTTGAAGCTGGAAATGACCCTTCAGACCCCGCCCATGACACCTGCTCCCTACTCATCAGGCTGTGACACTCTCCCAGTTCCAGAAAGCACCCCATGAGCACAGGAGACAAAGCCAATCAATCACAGAACTCTTCTCCCACACACGAACCCCCCACCACCACCCCTGCTCTTCAATGCAGCAGACATGCATGCATGCACTCATTGTCAATGGTGGTTGTGTTAAGCCTTCTTATCTGCCCTGGCTATCCAGATTCCAGAATCCTCATCTAGCCACAAAGAAAAGCTTGCTTTGCCTCTCTCTATTCTAAATGCATGTCTCCTCATAATAGTGCCTTATTGAAATATATTAAGAAACCAAATGTCTATCAATATATGAATGAATAAACCAAGTAATATGTATATACAATGGAGTATTGTTTCGCCTTTAAAAGGAAATTCTGACATCTGCTGTAGCATGGAAGAAATCTAAGCTCTAAGTGAAATAAGCTTCACACAAAATGATAAATAGTATAATTCATTTAAATAAGATCACCATGCAGACAGAAAAATACATGCTATTAGAGTCTGGAAACTGAGAAAATGGAGAGCTCATGTTTAATAGGCCTAGAGTTTCTAAGTGAAAGTTCTGGAGTTGGATGGTGATGGTAGTGGCTTCCCAATAATATCAGTGTATTTTAAAAACCACTGGATTGTGCCCAGGTCTAAGGAAACATCACAGAATAGAGAGGCCAAAGGAATGTGGGAGCCAGACATGGGAACACTGCTATGAAACGCTGTCTTCTGGGCGTGACAGGACTGTTGCACACATGCATTCCCAGCAGCTGGGCTTCCGTGCATAAAACTTGTACAAGATTAGCTGGGTGGTGATGACACACATCTTTGACCCCTGCACTCAGGAGTCAGAGGCTGACAGATCTCTGAGTTCAAGGCCAGCCTGGTCTACAGAGTGAGTTCCAGGATAGCCAGAGCTACACAGAGAAACCCCACGGGGGGGGGGGGGGGGGTCCAAGATCAAGCTAGCCTAAGTCAGCATGGGTGGGAGGGGCTCATGTGAGTCTCCCCAGCCCTGGCTGAGGTGCCCCACCCCCACCCAAGGTACTGTTCCAGCTACTGAAGGGGGAGAGTCACTTTTCTTCGAAAGTGTGGCCACTGGTAGGTGGTCTATTCCCCAGTTGTTGGCCCCAGAATCATGCGCAGATGGGCAACACTAATTGGACTCAGGGGTATTTAAAAAGGTGGGGAGGATAGGAAGTTCGGAGGGAGACATGCTGTGGGGGCTGTGGAGAACTGGAGGGAGGAAGAAGGTGGATATGGCCAAAACATAATGTATGTATGTATGTATCAAATTTTCAAAGAATAAATAAAATATATTTTAAAAATAACTCATGTTTTTAAAAAATTATCTTTAAGATGCAAATGATTTTGTATCATCAGCTTGGTGTTCAAGTTCTTCATTGTTCCTGCCCATCTGTCTAGCTTTATCCCACAGTCTTTCATGATCTCCCCGCACCCAAGCTTTCTCTTCCCCCAGGAAACAGATTGTGCTAGCTTACATGCCTTCTTTCCCAGGTTCGAGAACCACTTGGTTCTTCTTCAGCCTTGGGTCCTGATCTTACCTTGACATCCTCCAGATCTCACTGTGATTGACATTTCATCTATAACACTGACTGGATTCCACGGAAGCGGAATGTCTCTCACTTCCTAAGTTTTTCTCCAGCACTGTGCCTTAGAGGCTCATCTCCATTCCTCTCGTTCTATCTGTCTTTCTCTTCCACCATTTCAGCCTGATCTTGCAAAGTCGCACTGAGCCCAGTGCACACCATCCATAAGAAACACTTCCTCACTGTGCCCAAGCATCCAGAGGGTTTGCCCCAGCATAAGCTCACCTGAGAGTTTGTTTTAAACCGTAGGCTCTTGGGCCACTGAGTTGGCTCATTGATAACGGCACTTACACCAGCCTGACAACCTGAATTTGATCCATGGATCCCACATGTTATAAGGAAAGAATCCAACTCCTGCAAGTTGTCCTCTGGCCTCCACACATGGTGGCATACATGTGCACACCAACAGACAGATAAATAAATAGATGTAAAATAATTACTTATAAAATGTAAGTTCTGAACCCACTTAGAAATTCAGATTATCTGTCCAACACATATCAGAAGTGGCATTCTAGAGTCTGCCAAGTCAAGGTAAATTTTAAACCCTGGTCTGCGAAACATCAGGCTGAGGTTGAGGGAAACAAACCGCTGGCTTTAGGAAGAGTGCTGCTACAATGTGCATCCAGGTATAATGTTTCCTTAGATTGCACTGCATCTTTGATTTCACATCCAATCTACTTTGTACTTAGTCCCAAGCAATTACTGTTAAATATTGTCATTGTGTAGCTTGTTTTCCTATAAATAGCGTCATTATGAAATTTTCACAGATGTTGCCACTTTCTACTTAATTGTCTACACCTGGGCTATTTTAACCACTGAGGTTATAAACAGGGAACAGGCTCCCATGCTCTCAATGAATAGCAGCCACAGAGTGAGAACTACACGACCCACTGGCGAGCTGCACAGAGGATGACTGCAAAATGCCCATCTACTCATTCAACTAATGTCTGCTGAGATGTTTTTCATATTTCATTACTGCATCATGCAAATGTGCCCTAGGAATCTGGCTGAGGAAAAGGTGGACTAATTTGCCAGGTAGAGCAGCAATGTCAATGACCTTAGGTGCTGATGCAATAGTACTTGGTAGAGGACCTGTCCAGTGGATTGTGAGACAGGGAAACTTCCTATAGTCTACTAATTACCCAAGGTCTTTTATGACTTTTCATCATCTACCTGCTCCCCATCCTTCACTGAGCAACTTCAACTCTTCCTCTTGGCCATCTCTGAGTGATCAAGACTCACCAGGTCTGAGCCATGTGTTATCCCGGGGGATGAGAAGAGGAGGCCAGGCTGGTTCTAACCCAACCATGGAGATTAAGAACCTGGTAGAGGCAGTCCCTTGTGGTGGCTGATAATGACTATAAACTGGAAAGGGTCTAGATCACCATGTCTATGAAGCAGTTTCTAGACTAGGTTAAGTGAGGTAGGACCCACCTTAGATGTCTGCAATGCCATTCCATCAGCTGGGGTCCTGGATTGAATAACAAGCAGAAAGTAAGCCGAGCAACAGCACTCCTTGTTCTCTGCTTCATGACTGTGGATGCCATGCGACCAGCTGCCTCATGTTCCTGTTGCTGTGCCTTCCGCATCGTCATGGATGATACTCTCAAACTGTGGGCCAAAATGAGCCCTTCCTTCTTTGAGTTGTTTTTACTGGGTATTTTGCTGCAGCAGCAAGACAAGTAACAAAGCTCCAAAGGAAAGTGGGTGTCGTCGGAAGATAGGGAATGCTGCAGACCCCCACGAGTGTTCATTCCAAAGATGGCCTGTCCCTCTAAGCCCAGCTACATGACACCACTGCTCTAGGGGGTAATGAATTGATAATAGCATGCCCATCCCCATTCCCAGCCCTGGCCTACCAGCTTCCCAGAACTCCAAAGCTATCCCTGATATATTCCCACATCTGGCATGACAGGATGAGAAATTGAGCGCGGGCTGCAGCTGACAGAAGAGGCAGAGAATCTCTGCTTGTTCCCCTAACAGATGGGCACCTGTCAGAGAAGCCCTCAGGAAAAAATGTGGTCTCTCAAGGTCTCCTGCCTGTAGACTTTAAATTTTTCCACTGCACCCTGGCATGGCTATTAATTAATATTATTATTATCTTTCATTGAGATGGATGGGAATACTAATTGCTCCTCTCATTCAAATCTCTTCATAGTCATACTTATCTTTAGACAAATAACAACATAGAGACAAATGATTGATGCTCAGCATTTAGCACTCATTTGTAAGTGAGTTGTCTGTGTTGATCTTCCTGCCACTGACCTGGGATCCTTGTCTTGCTCTTCTTCTCCACCCTACCCTTTTCCCTCTTCCCCCTTCCCTCCCTTCAGTGACCATAACATTAGTTCCTTGGTTGGGAGCAGAGAAAAAGAGGAGCCTCCTTGAAATAAAGCATGGCATGGTGGAAGAACAGTAGCTTATTTCCCATAAAATCAAATATACAACCAAGACCCAAGGCCTGTTCCTTCACTCTGATAATTGTATGACCTTGAGACACTATCAGTTGCCCAAAGCTGCCTCCATTTGGAATGTCTTAGTCATTTTTCTATTGCTCCCATTAGACACCATTACCATGGAAACTTATGGAGGAAAAAGTTTATTGGGGACTTACAGTTTCAGAGGGTGAGTCCATCACCATCATGATGGAGAGCATGGCAGAGACAGACATGATGCTGGAGCTCCCATCCTGATCCACAAGCATGAGTCAGAGGGAGCTAACTGGGAATGGGAGCTTCCTCACATCCCAACCCCAATAGTACACCTCCTCCAACAAGGCCACACCTCCTAACCTTTCCCAAACAGTTCCACCAAGCATTCAAACAAATGAGCCTGTGTGGACCATTCTCATTCAAACCACCACATGGGGTAAATACACAAAGCACCCAAATATGAATGAATAAAAAGGTTTCTATAATGATGGGTCAGTCACCAGTGCTTGAACTTGATGAAGATGTAGAGGAAGGTAGAGGAATAGGGGAGGTTTACAGCAGAAGGAAGGGACTTTAGGCATGCCCTGATTGGGGTCTAGTGAGAGATGCCAAAGGAGGCTCTCTCAATGAGCATCCTGTACAATGCATGGCAGTGCACACTTAAGATTCTCACTTGGTCCTGAGTTGGAAGCATGAGCAAACCTGTTCCTCAGAGAAGTTGTTTGTCAACTGAGTCCTGGCAATTTGGAGTCAGATGATACCATCTTGCATGGTCTGACCATTGTCCATGTAATGTTTGTTCCCTCGGGCTGTTCTCCAATAAATTGAGGTTGAAAATGATGCCTAACAGTAGATATGGAGAGAACAACAAGAGATGATATATAAATTGCTCAGCTTCACACCTGGCATTGTTTGTACATTTTTAGTCCCTGTTCATGATGAGAAAACCATGATGAGCAGACAAGAAAAGTCTCTAAGCTTACATGCTCCTCTTAGTGTTAGAAAACAACCCATAAAGTACCAAGCAACGAAACAATGTCATGCCAAGACAAACGCTAGGGGAGTAATACGGGGTTGTGGGAGCATATTCTACCAGGGATCGAGAGGTTGTCACTGAACTATAGAAGGGTGATCAGAAAAGACCTTCCTGGGAAGATGATAGCAGACATGGAGGCGACCTTAGCCACATACTGGCCTCGGGGAAAAGCCATCAAATGACAAGCAGGGTACGTAGAGCCAAGGCATGGTGTTTCAAAACCATGATGAAGGCCAGGATGATTGCAGTGGAGTAGCTGCTGAGGAACAGTGAGGACCAAACCTCAGAGGGCCAGGTGTGTGGAGACAGGCTGCTGAGCATGCTCCGTGGCTTTTTCTTTAAAAGCAAAGGTAAGTGAAGCATTGGTGGTTGAAATGGTGCTTCCTGATTCTCCTTGAGGAGACATGAATACATGTCTATCCACCCCAGAAAAGGCAACAACAGATCAAAAGAACCATTCCAGCCATGTCTAGTTCAGTGGGTGAGTGACTTTATAGGACTTCTCCATGGCTGTGATGGTGCTCTTTCAAATCCCAGGGTGTTTACCATGACCAAAAATCAACTTGGAGAGGAAATGGTTTCACCTTACAGTTTCAGTCCATCACTGAGAGAAGCTAAGGCAGGAACTCAAGGCAGGAACCCGGAGGTAGAACCTGAAGCAGAAGCCAGGCAGGAATGCTGCTTACTGGTTTGTTCTGGCTGCTTCAGCTACCTTTCTTAGACAGCCCATAAGAGGATAATACAGTCCATAATAAGCAAAGCCCTCACACACCACCACCACCATCATCACCAGTACCAAAAAATGCCCCCACAGACTAGTCTGAAAATGTCAGTTCCTTGCTTGAGGTCCACTCCTCCCAGGTGACTCTACTTGATACAAATTGACAGCAACTAAAGAGCACAGCTTACTAAAAAGAACATGAGTGAGTGACAGGTTATGGGGATGTGAGTGATCTCAGAATAGCTTACATTATTAAAGAAGTCCCATACCAACATGAACGACAACCTCACAAAGCTGCAAAGACGGGGTGCCTTACCGCCACCTTTATACTCCAGCACCATGTTTAGGTGGTGCATGATTACATGCACCTGGGGCGCTGCTCTCAGGTGAAGATCTAATGACCCTTCCAGGCCCCTCCTCCTCTGAGAGAACATCGACAGGTTTGGTCTTGTGAGGGCGCTGTGAGATTAACCCCGGTTGCTGATAAAAAGATGCCAATGGCCATGTCATGTCCAGAGGACAATGTCCACACAGATACAGCAGTAACAGGAGCCCAATCTGCATTTTTAGTGCATGCTCCAGAGCCACAAAACTGTCGTGGTGGCCCAGCTATGAACTGGGCTGGTAGCATCAGATATGGAGGGGCATCATCCAGTGCACATGCTGGAGGGTGAAGCAACAGAACTTGCCAATGGGTGGGACTTGAGGCAAGATAAAGGAAAGTGAGGAAGCAAAGATGGGCTCTGGGTTTGGTGGGTAGAGGAGGAGCCATAATTTCATCTGAATGGCTGTGTTCACCAATTGTGGGAGAGTTTGGAAATGAAAGAGGCAAGCAGGAAAGGACCGTGGCTGAAGAGAAGAAGGAAGGACAGTCTCACCCAGCCTCCAGCTTGTTTTAAAGATAGATGGGAAATAGCTACACAGTGCAGAGTACCGTGTGCACGCCTTCCCTTACTTTCCCGTCCCCTCCCTGCTCACCCTGGAGCTGTGATTTTTCTCCCAGCTGCACAGTGTAGGCAGCTGCTGAGGGTGGAGAGAAGGCATCCACAGGCCCTTCATCACCCCTCTTCCTCTTCCACAGAGGAGAAGAGCAGGGTCTCCATGGCCAAATTTCCTAATTACCTTCACAGCAGCTCTCAGATCCCTGGTTGACACTCCTGAAAAAATGAAATGCATCTAGATGAGGAGCCCAAGCGGGGAGCTGGCCTGCTATTGGTCAGAGATAACTAGGCTGTTGTCCGAGACTCTCAGAGAGGGCTGTTCAGGAACATTAGCTAGGTCTGCTGGCATTTTGCAGGCTGCAGCATGCAGAGAGATGGAATGAGCCAGGCAGGGGATGTGGTGGTCATCAGAAACAAACTCTACTGGGGCTGTGGGCTGCAAGGGTGTCCTGGTGATAGGGGAGATGGAGATTCCAGCACTTCTAGAAGCTACAGCCGATGTCCTGTCTGGTTCCTTTAGACAAAAGCCCCCGTGAGGGGTGCAGTGAAAGAGCGTTTATCACTTCACTCTGATGCCTCAATTTGCCTCTGCGACCCTCCATTTTCTCACCTGTAAAACGGGGTTACCAATGTGTTCTTAGTGGTTCTGCTCAAGACTCTGGGAAGTCTTATGCCCCAAAGTGTCCCACAGGACTGGAGAGATTGTTCAGCAGTTAAAGTGTTTGCCACCCAAACATCTGGACCAGAGTTCAGTTCCCCAAAAACCCAAGTACATATCAGATGGGAATAGCAGCAGCCTGTATGCAAGTCCAGCCTCCAAAAGCAGAGACTGGGGGAATTCCCAAATCAAGCTTGATACTGAAATTAGCCAAATTCCCAAGCTCTCACTTTGACTGAGAAACCCTGCCTCAATTAATAAGGTAGAAAAGTGACCAAGAATGATTTCCGTATATATGTGTACACATTTGCGTGCACACATACACATATGTGCACTGATACACATACAAAAACACATGGACACACATATTCATACCACACACAAGCAAGTGAAAAGTAGTAAAAAATTAAAAATATTAATATCTCATAAGGTCCCTAGAATGTGACAGATGTCCGGTAAATACGGCTCCTTCTAGCCTCACTCACTTCTGTCTCTTTTTCCCTGCTACTGTTGTTTGTTTTACTTTTCATTTTTGTTTTGTTACTGGTCATGGTTTTTGGTTGGTTGGTTGGTTGGTTTGTTTGTTTGAGCACTAGGGGATGGAACCCATGGCAGTAGTTTTGGCTTTTATTTTATTTTATAATTAACTTAATTTTACACATCAGCCACAGATTCCCCTGTCCTACCTCCTCCCACCCTCCACCCTCCCCCCAATCAACCCCCCATTCCCACCTTCTCCAGGGCAAGGACTCCCCTGGGGATTCAGCTCGGCTTTTATTTTAAAATCAGAAGAAAGTCATGGGTGGGTTAAGACAAGGTAGTGACAAGCAGTTTGCATTGTGCCTGTTATACAAGCCCCTCCTCCTGCAATATGCCCCTCCTCCTGCAATGCAAGCCCCTCCTCCTGTGATGTGCCCCTCCTCCTGCAATGCAAGCCCCTCCTCCTGATATATAAGCCCCTCCTCCTGAGATATGCCCCTCCTCCTGCAATGCAAGCCCCTCCTCCTGCGATGTGCCCCTCCTCCTGCAATGCAAGCCCCTCCTCCTGCTGCCTTGTGCCCCTCCTCCTGCTATACCAGCCCCTCCTCCTGCTGCCATGTGCCCTCGCCTCCATCCTTCACTTCTGATAGGATCACTCTTGTAAGGCCATCATGTCTTCATACCAACTCAATATCCCAGATCTGTCCTGGATTCCTGCAGCCAAAAATGAGTTCCCAGCTCCATCTTCCAATCTCACCACTTATGCCTGACCTCCTCATTGCCTCCTGATTTTTTGAAGTCACCTGATGGATGACTATCAAGACGCTGCTCCATCAGCACAGTAGCTAATGCTTGTTAGATGTTTACAGTGCACCCAACATTGTGCGGAGCATTTCCCATCCACCCTCCCAGCTCATCGGCAAATCTACCCACAGAGCAAGTCTTGTTAGTGTCCTCATTTACAAATAGGAAAACTGAGGCTCTGAAGAGCTCAAACCCTCCCTGAGGATGCCAGTGATAAAAGGCAGAGCAGGGACTCACACTCGTAGTCTGTCTACAGTGTACCTAACCTAACCACCACGTTGTGCTTGTATGATACCATCTCCCGACCACACATCCTGCACTTCCTCCTGCCTTGTTTTCTCATTCAAGGTTCATAATAACACAGAAAATGAGAAGTTTTCTTCTTTCTGCCATGCCCATTTTGCATGTAAAAAGGAAAAAAATCAAGGTCTGAGTAAAAAGTAACTTACCCAATACCAAGAGATGTGAATGACAAGTAAGACGCAAACTTAGCTTTACAAAAGTGAAAGATAAGACATGGCATAGCAGTTGAGCCTCTTCCCATCGGCACAGACTCGCCGTAGATCTGCTTGTGCTGTAGGAGAACTTAAGTAACGGCCTCCCCTCTCATGCCTGTGTGGATAAATCAGTAAATAACTTCTGGTGTCTTTTCTGAAGCACATTCCACCTCCATTTTCAATAGAGTCTCTCATCAGTCCAGAGCTTAAACAGACAAGCTGGGCAGACTCGCTTATTTCTACCTTCTCATCTTGCTACCCATGGGGTTATAAGCATGCACCACCATGCATTGTAGACTCTAGGGATCAAACCCAGGTCCTCACGCTTACAAAGCAAGCTCGTTGCGCTTCACCAACAAGCCGTCTCCTCAGCCCTCACAGATTTGCTTCTGATTCTGAAATTAAACATTCACCTTTAAGATTAGAGTAGGAGAATTAACAACTATTACCGTTATTGTTCTGACACTTGTGATGGTTTTTCTGAAGGGTGAGTGAAGGCACCTTCCCTCGATCAGTACTGAAAACCCAGGAGGGAACAAAAGAGCTTTCTGAGCTATCAGTCAAAACTCCCTATGGATCTCTGTCATGAATGCTCTTGCCTAGCCAAGATCTTGAGATGTGTTGGTCCTGAGTACATCACAAGAGGAAAAAGCAAAATATTATTGCTGTTGAGAACACAGCCTGGCTGTCCACTAGGGATTAGCTGGAGCTGATACCTGGGGTTCACAGTCAGACCTTGGATAAATGACTTTAACCCTCCAAAGATAAGCATTCTCCTTTAAAACAAAAAGTGATAAAAGTTAACACACACAACACGTAACACATACATGTACAATACAACACAACACACACATACACACAAATGCACACACATACTACCCTATTACAGATATTGGAGGAAGTGCTGAGTATAAAGAATTTAGCCAGGTTCCAAGTCAGTGAGAGCTCCAGACATGGTACCTTAGAAGTCGGGAAGCTCCATGAGTGATAAAAGAGCACAATGATGAAGAGATGGAAAGACATAGACAAGCTGTATCAATGGTGAAAAGGATCAGAAAGGCCTAGCTTTGATTCCTAACCACCCCCAGAAGCCCAGTGACAAGCCCATAAAAGGGCTTTATGAGGAAAGTAACCAGGCTAGAGCAGGCTACTCAATCAACTTTGGGCATCTCTCTCTCCACCCACAACATCCTGCCTGGCATTCCACAGTGGGGAGAGATTAACCACCACCCCCGCACCCAGTCTGTTTCTTCTTTGATGGGTTACCTCCTCCCAACAATCCCCTCCGTCCTTTTCCATCATCCCCAGACTCCACCCACACCTAACCACCTTCTCCACCTCATAGCTCCCTGAAGATCCAGGCTTTCATCTTTCCCATTGGTTCATTTCTCCTTATAAATTTAGCTCTGCCACCCTCTCCCAAGAGCAGTCTCAGAAGCCCCTCCAAGACAAAGATTAGAATGTTTTCAATATGGCCCAATTGTGCTTCGGGGAACTGCGTGGTGTGTCTCAACCCTCCCTCGCTCCTCGGTGATAAACAGCAACTTTTCATTTTATCCTAGAGCACCAGAAACCATGAAGGCAACCATCTCCTCCAAACTGCTTCTTTCTCACTGAAGAGCCCTTTGTTTTCCCGAGTCTATCTGTATACACTCAGGTGTCTGAGCGGGTTTACAGCTCATTGCTAACCAGAGCACTCAGGTGTTGAAAATGCCCCTAAACAGCAGTGAGCAAATGTCTCCATTCTCCAGCCCTGCAGCTGGCTAAGGTACTGCAGTTTGGGTATGAAGGTGGTTTCATTAGGTTACCAGAAAAGAGGTAGGATGCTGGTCAGGATATGAGCATGAACTGTGGTGGAAACTGGAAGACAGAGCCAATGTAGTAATATTCAACAGTCAGAGAGTAAACTGAGGTTACAGAGAAAAGCAGTCTGCTGGCATATGAGGAGTAAATTGGAAAATGAGGAACAAAAGGAGATAGATGATGGGGTCATTGAAAAGCTTAAGGGGTAGCATACACCAGCATCAGAGCCCCACCATGTATATGTCTCCTTGCTCTATCAATTCGTCAGTGAAATTAGCTATGGCAAATTATTTACACCATAGTCATGGGCAGACACTACAATCATAGCTTTGTGCAGTGTTTACTTGAAAACTGCCTGCTAGCCTAGATGTCCATCAAAAGATGCATGATGGGGGCTGGAGAGATGGCTCATCAGTTATGAGCACTGGTTGCTCTTTCAGAGGACCCAAGTTCAATCATTGTAACTCTAGTTCCAGGGGAATCTGGTTTCCATGGGCACTGCAAGCATGTGGTGCACAGAGTCCATACATTCAGGGAAAACATCCACATACATAAAATGGCTTTAAACTTTACAGATGGTATAACATGGCATGAAAGCAAAAGGGTGAAGATTTCATGGGGTAAGTAGAGAACCAGCATGATGGGTACAGAAGAGGTGAGGAAGGAAAGCAAGGGAGATGAATTAGAACAAAGTCCAATGATACATATATCATATATATATATATATATATATATATGCAAACTCCCCAGTGAAACCCACTACCCCAGTACTTTTATGATAACTTTAAAATAACAATTTTAATGTGATGTATATACAAATGGAGTTTTATTCAGCTGTAAAAAAAGAATGAAACTATACCATTTGTAGAAAAATATAAAGAAATGGAGATCCTCATTTTACATGAAATAAGCCAAACTCCAAAAAATAAATAACATGTTTTTTTCCTGTGAAGAACCTGTATGTGTATGTGTATAGTGTGTCTGTATGTGTGTGTTTATGTGTGTGTAGTGTGTGTATGTGTGTAGTGTGTGTATGTATGTGTGTGAATGTGTGTAGTGTGTGTGTGTATGTGTGTGTATGTGTATAGTGTGTATATGTGTATAGTGTGTGTATGTGTATAGTGTATGTATGTGTGTGTGTTTATGTGTGTAGTGTGTGTATGTGTGTAGTGTGTGTATGTATGTGTATGTATGTTTATGTGTGTGTATGTGTGTAGTATGTGTGTGTATCTGTGTGTGTATGTGTGTGTGTGTGATGAAAGCAAAAGAGTAATAGTGTAGAGGAAGAACAAAGGAGAATAATGGAGGCAGGGACAAAAATACATATTGTATGTTGTCTCTTGTACACAGAATCTAAATTTTTAAAAACACGCCTAACAAATAAGAGTATAAGGACCACTTGAGGACCAGAGTGGGACTCACGAGAGAGGAGAGGGAACAAGGGAGGGTAATGAGAATGAAAGCACAAAATAGCTGTGTGTTGCATAAATATGAAGTCCATCACCTTTACTCATCTAAAATATACAAAATAAACATTTAACTATTTAAAACTAGAGAAACCTGGCCATTGAGCACTTACTAGTGCATCCATGGAGAGGAAGGCGGCCCCAAAGTCCCACCTCTTGCTGAGGAGCTATTGGCAACTGGTGGCTGCCAGGGGATGTGGCTATTGATAGGTCTTCCGTGACCTATGTGCATATAGGTTGACTAATTAGACTTGAGTTATTAATAACAATTTTTAAAGAGGGCATGGCATCAGGAGACAGAGTGTGCAAGCACTCGGGATAGTTGGGGGACGTAGTGGTGTGTGCACATCTACAAAATACATTACCAAAGGATAGGTAAAATATTATCTAAAAATAATTAATGAAGCTTACTCTTCAAAGACATGTTCATGTGGACAGTGATTGGCCCCAGAAAGAGAAAACAATAGCCACTTCAGACATCTGAGTCCAATTCACACTTGATCAGCTTGAAAGAGGCAGAGGTAGTACACACAGCCTAGGAGCAAAGAAAAGTTGAGGGAAATTCTCTCCCTCCCTCCCTCCCTCCTTCCCTCCCTCCCTCCCTCCCTCCCTCTCTCTCTCCTTCTCTCTCTCTCATGTGTGTACCTATGCATATATATGTTGCAGCTCATTTCAGAACTTACCAAAACCAAGAAAAAAAAATTCTACTATTTCTCATCTTTTCCAACTTACTTTTAGAGTACTTACTTTAAAAAAAAAAAAATAGAATTCAGACAGCCACGTTGTTTTAAGAGGATTCTTCTTCAATAATTGCCTTTTTCCCCCTTCAGATGTTCAGAGGTGATGTCCACCACCAGGAAAACACAGATTAAAAGAAAGTGGGTGTTTGCCTGTGAGTCCAGCCCGCCTCACGAGCAGGGTGCTTATAACGAGAAGATGGCTGTCTGAGAGAAAAGCCAATCCGTCGTTTTCCTGCCCAACCTTTACAAATTGTGCCCGTGTGGCAGACTTTGAATCACTTTTTCTAACAGCCTCTGAAAACAAATGCAAAACCTTTCAAGTTCATTCAAAGTCATTACAACACTTTCCAGAACTGAATCAATTACCGTAACCTCTGTGGGTGTGTAAAATATGAAATTACCAGCACCCTTGCAGAGCTTCAGAATTGGTAAATTAGCAGAAATTGATTATGGGAGTTTGGGGAGCAGCCCCTGGTGGACTAAGTGTCTTGATGACAAACAGCAATGTATTGTTTGTGAGATTTAGTTTGATGGAATCATCTTGTCCGCTAATGACACTCTGCTTCAGCTGTCACTGATGTCACCCTCTAACAAATTGACACTAAGGCTGATGTCTCCATGCTGTGATGGACAGGAACAAGGCACTCAGATTCTTCTTGCAGGTCTAGTATCTGTCTGTGTTGGAGCACCATCGAGATGAGAGCTGTGCTCCTCAGATGCACTTACCATGGCTTCTCCTGGACACCGTGGGCCACATATTCAGAACAGAGCATGACTGAGGTTCCCAGTGTGGAGAAGGTTTTTATTGTTCTTATCATTCCTTTCTCATAGCCTGATCTTTGCTCTCACCTACATGGATCCAGTTTCTCTCTCTCTCTCTCTCTCTCTCTCTCTCTCTCTCTCTCTCTCTCTCTCTCTCTGTACGTGTAGTGTGCGTATATAGTATGTGCACACACGTGGAGGCATCAGGTGTTTTCCTCAATCACTATCCACATTATTTTTGAGATGGGGTCCCTCACTGACCCTGGCGCTCCCTGGTTTGATTAGACTGGCCGGCCTGCAGGCTCCACCACCCCAGGGATGCGATTGCAGATGCGTGCACACTGGGTGGGCTTTTGCATGCCCACAGGGTACAGAGCACAGGTCCTCATCCTTGTAAGACAGGCACTGTACTCACTGAGCCATCTCTCCAGTCCCTGCATTCACTATCTGAACCAAGGTTTTAGAGAGGACAGGACAACTGCACCCTTAAAGTCAGTATTCCCAATGAATTCTCTCTTTAAGTCTGCATTCTTGTTTTGATTTGTCTCAAAGCAAGAATTAGTACTCAAAGTAGTCTTTGCTAGAAATGGAAACCAAAAAAAAAAAAAAAAGTGGCGGCAAAATCCTCCAGCATTAGGACCCCAGGACCTATGGGGTTTCTGCAGGGCTCCCCTCTTTTATCCAGCCACAGCTGGGAGGTGCCAGCCAGGAGCTCTTCACTGAAGCTGGGAAACTCAGATCCCCTGTTGGGGTCTTTGACATTTGGAAGATGGGGATTTAGACTCTATGTGACACTGGAAATACGTCACAGTGATCCCCCAAGTGTCAGAGTCTTTAGATCTTGTCCTTAGAGTGGACCTTGCCTTTATTGGTTCTTTTTCTTTTTTTTTCTTTTTTTTTCTTTTTTTTTCTTTTTTTTTCTTTTTTTTTTCTTTTTTTTTCTTTTTTTTTTCTTTTCTTTTTTTTTTCTTTTTTTTTTTTTTTTTTTTTTTTTTTTTGGTTTTTCGAGACAGGGTTTCTCTGTGTAGCTTTGCGCCTTTCCTGGAGCTCACTTGGTAGCCCAGGCTGGCCTCAAACTCACAGAGATCCGCCTGGCTCTGCCTCCCAAGTGCTAGGATTAAAGGCGTGCGCCACCATCGCCCGGCCTTGGTTCTTTTTCAAGATTTAGTTTTGTTATTTTTAACTGTGTGTATGTGTGTTTCTCATGTGTGGATATGTGGGTGTGAGTGCGAGTTCTCAGGGAAGCCAGAGGTGACGGATCCCCTAGAGCTGGGGTTGCAGGGAGTTGTGAGGCCCCTGACATGGGGGTAAGAATTGATCCTCTGCAAGGGTATTAAATGATCTTAACTCAGCCATCTCTGCAGCCCAAGATTTTCCATTTTTAATTCTGTGTTTGTTGGGTGGAAGAGTCAGAGTATGTGAACATGTGTGTAGATGCTTTCAGAGGCCACAAGAAGGCATCGGATTCCCCGGCACTGGACTTGTGGCAGTTGTGAGCTGCCCACTGTGGGTGCTGGGAACCAAATACAAGCCCTCTGCAAGAGCAGTACACACTCTTAACTGCTGAGCCATCTCTCCAGCCCCATCTTTAGTGATTCTTGATTGTCCAATACCTTCTGAATAATCCTTACCTTTCCTTGAAAGTCTCCTTTTTTATCTTAACTTGCTACAGTCCATTCCTGTGCTTACAAGCCAAACAATTGTTAAATCAATTATTATATACCATAAGCTGGGAGGCTGTCAAAGCAGTCAAACTGTCCTGAATAATAGGATCAGTGTCCCCCATGGACCTCTGCTTTGCACTTGCAGAGTAGGAAGAGTCTGGGATGTGAATCCACCCCGCATTTGAATGTTGACTCAGCTACATGAGCTTTCTTGGAGTCAGCTAACCTCATACCCGTGTGCCTTGACTTCCTCACCTGTTCAACAGAGGTGAGACAGAATGCCTTTCAGGGACATTTTGGAAACTGTGTGAGACAACAATCATAATCATGTTATGAGGGAGAAGGATGGCTCAGTCAGTACGGTACTTGCAGCACAAGCCTGAGGACCCAAATTCAGGACCCTAGCACCCATGTGAAAGAGAAGAATGAGGCTGTAATCCAGAACTGAGGAAGCAGAAACAGAAGGACCCTGGAGCTCTCTGGCCAGCCAGGATAGCCAAACTTGAGACCCTGTCTCAAAAATAAGACAGAGTAATAAAGAAGATGCCCAGTGTTGACCTCTGACACCTGTCCACATGTGAATACATATACACATATACACACAAGAACACACAAAAAAACACAGCATAGGCACATAGTAGGTGCTCAGTGACACTCTCCAGATGGGAAGCCTAAGGCAGGATTGGGAAAGTCCTCCTAGAATCCCACTGGGACCACAAATAGCCATGGTTGCTGCAGCCAAGACCCACCTAACTCAATGCAGAGCTAAAGTACAGGAAAATATTACCCCGCTCGTCTTGAAAGCCTCGTTTTCAGGAGAATCTCATGATTGGTATTGAAGAGTGAATGTGTTCCCCTCCAGCCCCAATTCATCCCTTATCAAGAGAAGATAAGGTACTCCCAGGCAAGAAGCAGAAGCAGGAGGAAGGACTGAAAATGTGTGCATAGAAGCCTCCACACAACGGGCCATAACCTCCCTATCACTGTACCATCCATCCCGACAAATAATGCCCTCCCATACCTGGAATACAAGGAAAGTTATAAATACAATTCGAGTCCATTCCCCACTGTCCCAGGGTCATTTCTGTCGCAGTGACAAACACCGTGATGAAAAGCAACGTGATGAGGAAGTGGACTTGGAATGAGCTTCTATGAGAGATGTTTAGGAAAGTGACTAAGAATGTAGACTCAATAATCAAATGGCCTATGTTCAAGTCCCGCCTCCTACCAGAGGTGCCCAGATGGCAAGGGAACGCATTATCAGATAGATGAGGCAGCTAGTGCAAAGGCCCTGGATGGAACCATCTACCTTTGCTGGGGAGATGGTCCAGTTAACAATGTGCTTACCTCACAAACACAATGACCTGAGTTTGATCCCCAGAACCCATATAAAAACAAAATATAGCAGCTAGGTGTAGTGCTAAGCACTTGAACTCACAGCACTGGGGAGGTGGAGGCGGGTGCATCCCTGGAGCTCACTGGACAGTCAGCTTAGCTGAGCTGGCAAGATCCAGGCCAGTAAGAGACCCTGTCTCAAAGATCAGAGTGGACAGCTCCAACAGGATGACACTTGGGCTTGGTCTCTAGCCTCCACGTGTGTAAATGTGCGTGCAACTGCACATTTACACACATATACTCCACACCCATGCACAAAAAAAGTAGTGCTATAAGATAGAGACCAAAGATCAAAACATGAACCTTCACAACCATCTACAAATACAGCTCCAGGAAATATCTCTCTCTCTCTCTCTCTCTCTCTCTCTCTCTCTCTCTCTCTCTCTCTCTCTCTCTCTTCTCTCTCTCTCATACACACACACACACACACACACACACACACACACACACACACATACACATACACTTACATATGATTCAAAATAAAAATAGGGACTGGAGAGATAATTCTGTGGTTAAGAGTACTCGTTGCTCTTCCAGAGGACCTGGTTTGATTCCCAGCACCCACATGTTGGCTCACAACTATCTATAACTCCATTCCAAGGGATCTGATGCCTTCTTCTGGCCTCCATGGGCATCAGGAATACACATAGTGCACAAACATGCAGGCAAAATATCTATACAAATCAAATAAAATTAAAGCATTTTTTGTAAAAACAATTCAAAAGAATGGGTAATAAAAATATGGTACATTTACTCAATGGAATACTATTCCTCTGTTAAGAAAAATGAAATTATTAAATTTTCAGGTAAATGGACAGAGCTAGAATCATCCTTAGTGAGATAATCTAGACACAAAAAGAGAAATATTGTATGGTTTCTCTTACATGTGGTTGCTAGCTTTTAAAGTTTCAATATGTATGCTACAATCTGAACCGCCACAGAGGTTAGGTACCTAGTCAGGGAGTTCTGGTGGGGAAGTCTCTCAAGGAAGGGGAAATAGAATGTATTGTTATGGAGAGACGAAGAGGGCACTAGAATAGGAGAAACGTGGAAGAGGATGGGAGAGAAGATAAAGGAGGGAATATGGGGAGTGGACAACAAATGCTAAAGACCATTTGAAAAGCACAGAAACCTACTGCTTGTAAAAGCTTCCTAAAATATATACATATGCAAAAGGAATCTGAATGGGGTCACCAAAGAACAGGGGAGACAATGCCCTAGACATCTTGTGCCACCAAGTAAGACCTCCAGTGCCAGGCGTGGTATAGTGGTTTGAACAAGAATGACCCCCATAAGCTCATGTATTTGGATGCTTGATGAGGGAGTGGCACTACTTAAAAGGAATTGGGAGAAGTGGCCTTCTTGGAGGAAGTGTGTCACTAGCTTTGGGGTTTTAAAAGCCCAAGCCAGTAGTCCTAAGTGTCTCTCTTCCTGCTGCCCGCAGATCTGGATCTAGAAATCTCAGCTACTTCTCCAACACTGTGTCTGCCTACGTGCCACCATGCTACCTACCCCCATGATGACAATGGACTAAAGCTCTGAAACTGTAAGCAAGCTCCAATTAAATGTTTTCCTTTATAAGAGTTGCCGTGGTCATGGTGGCCTCTTCACAGCAATAGAACACTGACTAAGACACATGGGTTACATCTTATCAAGTTTTTGGCCAAATGGGGCCTCATGGAAACTCCTGAACATCACAGGATATTGCCAAGGCTATTGTTTTTTCTCCAAAACCTAATGGTGGGGCCCTATTGTTGAAGACAACATAACGTACAGAGAAATCAAATTGGTGCCTAACTAGAAGCTTCATCCCTACTGACAAGTATTCATGGTACTGGAAGGTACTCTGCATGCTGCTGGAGGAAAAGACAATCATCGATCTCACATAGCTGCAACCTTGCAACCTATAACAGTGGCCTGCCTGTAAGATATTCTCATGCAATCATGGCACAAATGTTATAAAAGTAACCAACCACTTTCTGATTGGATTTAAAGTCCACTTCATGAGCTGGAACCCACACCTGACACTGCTCAAGTGGCCAAGAGCCTGACAGATCACGGACCCTAGGAGATAGCCTACTACTATCATTATGCTAAAGGAGCATGACAATAAAATGATTCCTAAAGACATACTGCTGTACCCATAGATCAGTGCCTTGCTCGGCCATCGGAGAATCTTTTTCTTGCAATTGATAGGAACTAACTCGGGGACCTACAACTGGATAATGTGTAGAGAGTGAGAGACTTTGGGGCACTCAGTCCTAAATAGATGTCTGCAAAGCCCTACACGCAATGCTCAGGGCCCTAGGCAGAAGAAGGTGTGGAAAGACTGTAAGAGCTAGAGGTGATGATTGCCTGCAATGAAACAGTGTCTTCCAGCTACAGCTGGACTGATGCATATACAAACTCAAAGAGACTGTGGCAGCATGCCCAGGGCCTGCATAGGTTCAAGCCAAATGGAGTCCCAGCAGTGAGAGGGAGGGGGAAACACGGACATGGGCTCCCATCCTAAGCAAGACGCTATCGGCAATTGATAGACACTGGCCAAGAAAAAAATCCACTTTTCCTCAATGGAGTCTCACTGAGTATATTAATCACACTTCAGGGCAGGCCCATACTCAAGAATAGTTGGCCAACACAAAACAAACTTAATGGTATTTTTGTGGATTTTTTTTCTTATTTTTCTTTGTTTGGGTTTTTTTATCTTGTCTTTTGCTCATTTATTTTTAATTTCCATTTTAGTATTTTGTAGTTTTTTGGGGGTTTTGGGGATTTTGTTTTGGTGTGTGTGTGTGTGTGTGTGTGTGTGTGTGTGTGTGTGTGTGTTTCCTGTTGGTTGTTTGGGTTGGGTTAGGTTGGGTTGAGCTGTTGTTTTTCTTAAGAGAGAAAGAGGGAAAAACAGGAAGTTGATGAGTAAGGAGGTGGAGATGATCTGGGAGATACTGGAGAAGAAATAGCATGATCAAAATATATTGCATGGAAAAAAACTTCCAATAAAAATGAATAAATAACTCAAAAGAAAAGAAAAACCAGTATGAACTTAAGGGACCATTCCAGATGTAAATCATAAGCTCCCCTAAAATGCAATGAGTCTGGGAGCTACTTTCTACAAATTATTTCCCCTCATTGTCACCTAGAATGGAATCTAATTTTTTGACCATTTCTGATATGAATATGCTCATTCCAAATGCACACACACACACACACACACACACACACACACTTTTGAGGAATCCTTAGGTTCTATAAAGGGAAACACATGCACTTTGCCCTCCACTGTGAAGGCCGCGTCTGGCTTGGACAGTGCTCTCTTCTAATTAACAGGCCTCGTGTCCCTGCCCCCACCTTCTGCCTTGCTCCTCCACACACACTGCCTCCTCCCAGAGTATCCAATCACAGCCCTTTCCAGCCTTCACACCATAGGGGAGCATCTCTAGAATCTAGAGCAGGGCCGTGCTGCTTTCATCAGGAGAAACTCCATGGGCTCCTGACAGATCAGAGGGAAGAACTCTCCGGCTTTTCATTCTGTTAACATAATGAGGGGATAACCTGGTATTTAAATTGCAGCCACAGTGGTAAATCTGCATTGTCAGCCTTCAACGTGATTTACAAAATAATTTAAAAATGCATGAGCCTTCTTCTTTATAAAACATAGGGGTGCGAAGTTAAATTTTAAATATTTTATCACCCAAGGTGAGCTCTTTGCCCCATGGCCATCACTCACAGAGCACACTCCCTGGGTATGCTTCTGAGACCCTCCATTATCAAATGTGCAAGGGCTCTTGGAAGCTGCTTTTGCCTTTGGTCATTCGAGAGCTCCGGTTCACCATCTTTGTGGACAATGGCTTCTGCAGGTATCCCAGGAAGATTCTAGTTCTTCCTTAGAACTGAGCAAGAACCCGTTGACTTGAAGTTTCTCTTGCAAGATAAGGACAGAGCCCTCGGAAGAGAGCTTGAAGAGTCCTTTGCAGAACGTAGCAAAAGCCCCGGCGTTGTCACTACCTAGAAAAGATTGCCTCTAGACAAGGAGTGGCTAAGGACCTCCAATCAATCAGGGAGAGGAGGAGGAGCACTTGCTGCTTCCTCAGAGGACCCGAGCTCAGTTCACTTGTGAGGGAGCTCACAAGCGCCCTAACTACAACTCCAGGCATCCATGCCCTCTTCCAGCCTCCTGGGACACGCACACACATGACATATGCACATACACATAAATAATATTTTTTTAATCTGGGAAGAAAGAAAATGCTGGGCTTGGAAGGTAATTCTTTACAAGTTTCCTACTCAGCCACCAAGAATATCAGCCATGTACTGGATGCTTTAGAATCAGGCTCCTACAGCCCCTTGGGAGAAAGCTGACTCCCCACATCCCTTTTAACTGCTGCTAATGCATTTTCAAAGTTATTCCTTTTGTTTCAGCTAAAATTCTTTGGAGAAACTTAAGAGGAATCAGTCAAGATTACCAAGCCAATCTGGCTCATCCCTTTAGGTGACCTAGAGTAAATTTAGCTCATTCTAATACTGATCTGAGCATGCCCAGAAGTGCTAGAATCTGCCATCTTTCTTCTTCAAAAACCTGTGGCTTATAACCCAGAACAGCTTACAATGAGGATGTTCACAAAATTGTCTGCCCTACATCCACTTTCCTATATAAATATGCATAGATTCTCCAGTAAAATCCTCACACTTCCTTAGTTCAGAGAGAACATCGCTTTATAAATAACCCCACCGTTCACTTTACCTGCTGCAGGTAATAACACTCTGTCTTCTGTCATCTTCTGGCTGTGCTTTACTTTTTCCTGTCCTCTCCAAGAGGTGATCGTGTGTATGCACCCCTAAAGGAGCTAACTGCTGGATGGTGTTGTGGTAAAATGACCCTACTCTCAAGACTCACAAAACCATCTGGGGATGTTGCCTCACTTCACAGCTCTTCCACTTAATTCTATCACCGCAAGAGGCAAAGTAGTGGGTGGACAATGTGGTTCATTCACGGAGAGAGGGAAAAATTGTGCTCAAGTGGGGCAGGAGATGTTGCTAAAACTGTGGTCCTTACAGCAGCAGCAGCATCTGAGTGGTGTGTTCAACCTTGGTCCCCAGGCCCCCTCCAAATGAACTGAGTCAGAATATGGAGGAATAGGAAACCAAGAGCCTCTGTGGGTGGTTAGCTTCCTTGCTGGTTCCCAAGCACAGAAGAATAGGAACACAGGATTGCAGTGGTAGTTCAAAATCCTGATTCAACATGAAATTCCTCTTCTTTTTGTTTAACTTTCTTTTTATTTATTGTTCTATTGTGAAGAGACACCACAACCAAGGTAATTCTTATAAAAAGGAGGCATTTAATGTGGGACTTGCTTACCGTTTTAGAGGTTTGCCATTATGGTAGGGAGCGTGGCAGCATGCAGCCAGACATGGTGCTGGAGAAGTAGCTGAGAGCTACATCCTGAACTCCAGGCAGCAGGCAAAAAGAGAGAGTGACTAGGCCTGGTGTAAGCTTTTGTAACCTCCTCCAACAAGGCCACACCTCCTCCAACAAAGCCACACCTATTCCAACAAGGCCACACCTCCTATTGCTTCCCTGACAGCTCCTCAACTGGGGACTAAGCCTGCAAATGTATGAGCCTTTGAGGGCCAATCTCTCTCAAACTACTCCAATTTCCCTTGGTGATTCTCAAGTGCAACTATGCCTGACCACAACTAAGGTACAGGAGTGTTGGGTCTTTAGATGTCTGTGAACTAGGATCTGTACTCAACTTGTTCTTCTCTATATGATGGAGTGCTCAGTATTTCAGAAAATAGTTCTTATTGACTGTAATGCTTTATACCTGCAACTACACTGAAAGTTCCTTCCACTGTATTCAGATCAATCAAATAATGAGGGTGGAAAGAATTTGCAAGGTTTGACCCAGCTACATCCTTTTATATCTTTCACTTTCTCATCACTTTCCCACTCTCTCACACCACTCAGGAGCTATCCTTAACTGCTCTCACTCCATGAAAATTTGCTAAAAGACAAATATCTGAGATTAGTCAACCACACGGTGGCCGGAGTGAGTCAGCTGGAGAGGCAGGTATTGGATGCCAGAAACCTGGCTCCACTTGCCTGTACCCTTGTAGACCTTGGACAAGTCCCTTTGCTCTCTGGGTCTCACTGGCTGCATCCCAAAGTACTGGGGCTTCCCTAGATCTCTTCATCTAACCCAGGAAATTATTGGGAAGTGTAAATGTACTAATGTAATCATCCAACAGAAGGAGAGAATGAGGAAAGGAAGGCAGGGAGGGAAGGAAAGGGTGGGGGAAGGGGGGAAGGAAGGGAGGGGGAAGGAAGAAAGAATAAAGGTGGAAAGAGTGAGGAGAGAAAAGAGAACAGGAAGAAGGAGAGAATGGAGTGGAAGAGGAAGATTGGAGAAGAGGGAAGAGAGGTAAAGGAAAGATGGAAGGAAGAAAGAGAGATAGAAAGAAAGAGAAGGAAAGGAAAAAGAGGGAAAGAAAGGAAAGAAGAAAGAGAGGGAGGAAGAAAGAGAGGGAGGGAGAGAGGAAGGAGGGATGGCTAGAAGGAGGGAAGCAGAAGAAATGGAGGAAGAGATCTTAAAAGCTTTTAAAAAACTTTCTAATGCACCAAGGAAAATATTTTGAAAATTTAGACAACAACACTACTCTTTATATAGTTACTTATTACACAGCGCTGGTGTGCTGTTTGAATCACAAATTGCATGCTAATGGCCTAATTCATAAACCATTGACATTCTTTATGAGTCCTTAGCATTCAGAAATGAAGAATTTGTGTTCAAAATATAATTTGCATTGCAAAATTCAATAATTTAGTTTCTCATATTCATTAATGCCTAAAACCACAACACATAACTTATCCCATTCCAACTCCCTTCTTAGGACACTGGAAAAAGAAGGGTTGCAGCTGGGAAATCAAGTACCGCTTTTATGGCTGTGTTTGGAACTGCACCGAGAGTCATCACCAGGAGAGTCACTACTGGAGGATACTGCTGCGGAGCTCAGAGACTTCACAAGCCAACGCAGAAATCCATTTAACCTTCCTGATCTGAGGAACCCCATCTGAGACAAAATATCTTGCAGAAGGAGAGGTACATCTTCCAGAAACATAGTAGGAAACCCAGTTAAACAGCCAACACCATGTTTGATGTAACAACTGGATAGTCTGTGAGGCACACAGCTGAACAGTCTGTAGAGCCCTCGGTGAAAGGATAAATGAAACAGCTGGACAGTCCATGGGGTGCTTGGTTGAATACACTGAGGGACGCCCATGTCTTAGTTTTAATTGTCCATTTGACACAGCCTAGAGTTATCTGAGAGGATACAGCCTTGATTAAAGAAATTCCTCAATCGGATTGGCCTGTGGGTATATCTGTGAAGGATTATCTTGATTAATAATTGATGGTGGAGGGCCAGTCCACTGTGGGTGACACCAACTCTGTACATCCTGGCTGTATAACTTGCTAAGCCTGAGTCAGTGAGCGTGGACCAGAGTGAGCCTGAACACAGCATTCCTCCATGGTTTCTGCTTCAAGCTCCTGCTCTCACTCCCCTCAAGATGGATTGTGAGTTAGAAGTGTAAATAAGCAAGCCCTTTCCTCCTCCAGGTTGCTTTTGGTTGGAGTATTTATCATAGCAACAGAAAGGAAACTGGAACAATCCAGAAATCAGATACTTAATGCAGAAGGGTGTAGGACAGACACTCTATGAACTAGCGAAAAGAAAACAGTTCTTGGCAGATGCACCTGTTGTGAGATAGAAACCTGACTCACATATATGAGAGATGAGGGTGAACATCTCCAGCTCCTTGAAAACAAACTTACTTTGGTTGGAATTCCTTAGTGAAGTCATTGTGGCAGAGAAGGCAGCGGGATGGACAGCCAGCAGCTGTGGTGGCAGGAATGCAAGGCCACTTACTCACATGTGGACAAATCAGAAAACAGAAAAGAAAAAAGAAGCTATAAGCCTCAGGCCTGCCTCCAGTGAACCATCCTCTCCAATGAGACGACTCTTGAAGGTTCCACCGCCTCCCAAACAGTGCCACCAGTGGGAACCAGGTGTTCCAAAATGAGCCTATGGAAGACATTGCACATTCAAACCATACTATTCACCCCTGGCCCCCATAGGCTTATGGTCATCTCATGGTGCAAAATATAGCTAATCCAACTTTGACATCTCCATAGCCTCACCTTTCCAACACTGATCAAAAGTTCAAAGTCTCGTCTGAAACTCAGGGCAGTCTATTAACTGTAGGTCTCTGCATAATTTAAAACAAGTTACATGCTTCCAACATACAATGGCACACGGCACCAAATAAACATTCCCATTGCAAAATGGAGGAACAGGAAGATGGCAAGGAAAGATCAGATCAAAGCCAGACCAAACTCAGGTGTGTGAACACTGAAGCTATGCACCCAGTATCTGGGGCACACAGTTGTTGTGGAGTATTATTTTAAGATGTGCTACATTTGTTTATGATGTGGAACCTTTGTTTAATGATGCAAAGATGTATTGTATCCTTTTATGTTGCAATTGTTTAACTCTGTGAAGCTGTGTTACTGTGACTGTCTAAAACACCTGATAAAGATCTGAATGGCCAACAGTGAGGCAGGAGAAAGGACAGGTGGGGCTGGCAGGAAGAGAGAATAAATAGAAGGAGAAATCTGGGAGAAAGGAAGAAAGAGCAAGAGAAAAGGAGAGGAGGATGCTAGGGGCCAGCCACACAGTCAGTCACGGAGTAAGGGTGAAAGTAAGATACACAGAAGTAAGAAAAGGAACAAGCCCAGAGGCAAAAGGTAGATGGGATAATTTAAGAAAAGCTGGCAAGAAACAAGCCAAGGTAAGGTCAGGCATTTATAATTAAGAATAAGCCTCCATGTGTGATTTATTTGGAAGCTGGGTGGCAGGCTCAGATGCCTAGATGCCAGTGTAAAAACACAGTCAACAACAGCCAAAGAAATATGCCACCCCCAGAGTCCAGCTATCCTACTACAGCAAGCTCTGAACATTCCATCACAGCTGAAGCACAAGAAAATGACCTTAAAACCAACTTTATGAAGTTGATAGATATCCTTAAAAAGGAAATGAAGAAATCAAGGAAAAGACAAAAATGGAGGAATGAATAAATCCCTTAAAGAAAGCTGGGAGGAGGGGACAAATAAACAGTTGAAGGAAACTAATAAAACGGGTCAAGACCTGAAAATGGAAACAGAAACAATAAAGAAAATGCAAACTGAGGGAATGTTGGAAATGGAGAATCTAAGTGAGCGAACAGGAAATCCAGACACGAGTATCACTAACAGCATATAAGACATGGAAGAGAGAATCTCAGGCATTGAAGATCCGATAGAAATTATATATATACATCAGTCAAAGAAAATGTTAAATCTAAGAAATTCCTGACAAAAAAACATCTGGGCAATCTGGGACACTGTGAAAAAACCAAACTTAAGAATAATAGGACTAGAAGAAGGAGAATAAACCCAGCTCAAATGGCCAGAAATATTTTCAAAAAAAATCATAAAAGAAATTTTTCTCATTCCCCTGTCCCTTGCCCTCCATTACCCCACCCCACCCCCAGTTTGTTCATGTAGATCTCATCCATTTCTCCATCACTGGGTGATCCATGCATCCTTCCTAGGGTCCTCCTTACTAGCTAGCCTCCCTGGAGCTGTGGCTTGCAGTCTGGTTATCCTTTGCTTTACATCTAGTATCCACTTATGAGTGAGTACATACCATGTTTGTCCTTCTGAGTCTGGGTTACCTCACTCAGGATGATATATTCCATTAATTTGCCTACAAACCTCATGATGTCATTGTTTTTCTCTGCTGAGTAGTACTCCATTGTGTATATGTACCACATTTTCTTTATCCGTTCTTCATTTGAGGGGCATCTAGGTTTGAACCTTCATCCAGTGAATGATGGAAGCAGATGCAGAGATTCACGGCCGGGTCCCAGGCAGAGCTCCAGGAGTCCAATCAATGAGAGAGAGGAGGGATTCTACAAGCAAGAGATACCAAGACCATGATTGGAAAAAGACAATTAACCAAACTAGTAGAAACACATGAACTGTGGACCAATAGCTGAGGAGCCCCCATAGTACTGGACTAGGCACTCTGGATAAGCGAGACAGTTGTTTAGCTCGAACTGTTTAGGAGGCCCCCAGGCAGTGTGATTGGGACCCATCCCTAGTGCATGAGCCTACTTTTTGGAACTTAGTGCCTATGGTGAGACACTTTTTGCAGTGTTGGTGCAGTGAGGAGGGGCTTGGACCTGCCTCAACTGAATGTACTAGGCTCTGCTGACTCCCCATGAGAGACCTTGCCTTGGAAGAGGTGGGAATGGGGGGTGGGTTGGGGGAAAAGGCTGGGGGAGCGGGAGGAGAGAGGACAGGGGAATCTGTGGTTGGTATGTAAAATGAATAGAAAATCTCCTAAATAAAAAAAAAGAAGTTTTTCTAACCTACAGGAGGAGATGCCTATAAGGGTACAAGAAACATACAGAACACCAAATAGATTGGACCAAACAAGAAAGTCCTGTCTACACATAATAATCAAAACACTAAACATACAGAACAAAGAAAAAATATTAAGAGCTGCAAGGGGAAAAGGTCAAGTAACATATAAAGCAGACCTGTTAGAATTACACCTGACTTCTCAATGGAGACTATAAAAGCCAGAAGGGCCTGCACAGATCTCCCGCAGACTCTAACAAATGACAGATGCCAGCCAGACTACCAAACCCAGGAAAACTTTCAATCATCATATGTGGAGAAAACAAGATATTCCATGATAAATACAAATTTAAACAGTATCTATCTACAAATCCAGCCCTACAGAAGGTACTAGAAGGAAAACTTTTGTTGTTGTTGTTGTTGTTGTTGTTGTTGTTGTTTTTACTCTTTGGCTCTTTGCTCTTTTGGAGGGCCAGCTCCCAAATAAATACATGGAGGCTTATTCTTACTTATAAATGCCTGGCCTTAGCTTGGCTTGTTTCTAGCCAGCTTTTCTTAACTTAAATTAGCCCATCTACCTTTTGCTTCTGGACTTTTACCTTTCTCTATTTCTGTATATCTTTTCTTTACTTCTTACTCCATGAATGGCTGTGTAGCTGGGTAGCCGGTCCCTTGTGTCCTCCTCTCCTTCTCTCATTCCTTGATCCTCTCCCACCAGATTTCTTCTTTTTATTCTCTCTGCCTGCCAGCCCTGCCTATCCTTTCTCCTGCCTTGCTATTGACCATTCAGCTCTTTATTAGACCAATCAGGTGTTTTAGACAGGCAAAGTATCACAGCTTCACAGAGTTAAACAAATGTAACATAAAAGAATGCAACACATCTTTGCATCATTAAAACAAATATCCACAGCATAAACAAATGTAACACATCTTAAAATAATATTCAACAACATTTCCCCCTTTTGTCTAAATAAAAATAAAAGGTTTTAACTCTAACATAGTAAAACTACATACAACAAAAATGGTTATCAAGAATTATATTTACAATACTTAATCCATTTGTATTCAGCAAATTCGGAGAAAATACTACATTATCTGTTTTATCTTAGTGAGTCCAAAGTTTTATACCTAACTCACTTTTTAATCATAACTAAGCAAAACTGAAACTCTAATTATTTAGTCTTTAACTCCATCAAAGACCCCAAAAGGAATTAATATTACCTGACATCTGCCTGGACAGTCACCCAAAGTTCCTCTGCAATGTTGGAGTATCCATCTTTAGCCTACCAGCCTAGCAGACTTTTCAGTGAAGCAGGAAATTTGAAGGACTGTCCTGCCTTGTATTGGCAAAGTTTGTCAGTCACTTTCCTCTGTGTCCTACAAAATAACCGGCAGACTCTTCTGTGAAGCAGGAATCTTGAAGGACAAAGCATGTTTTGGCAAAATTCAGCAGTCACTTTCCTGTGGATTCTGCATGTCCAGTCTATATATCACACAGTCAAGCAGTCAAGGCAAAAGCAGTTTCTTATTTAAATGGTTCATCTTGCAACAATTAAAGCAAACTCCTGGCACAACCATATCCGAATGGAATGGCAGAAGTCATAAAGCCAGCACAGCTGCTTGACAAAGTTCCAGGAAAGCTGAGCCTCATGATGGCTGCCATTCTACCTTTGGTTTTCATCTCTACCTGTTACATACTTGGGCACTTTTAATATTTGTACAATTTGGGGATGTTGTATTGATGGAAAATTCCTTATGAATCATTTATGCCTTCTCCCAGGAATGCTGGTTCTAAGCTTACCCAGGAAAGTCCTGAACATACTATTCCCCCCCACACACACACACACTTTTGGGGAGATATCCTTATCTACTTGAAGGTCTTCCTTACACCTTGGAGGTTGTAACACATAAAGGAGAAGCCAGTGGTCTCTTTATGAGGCTATGAGACATTCTTGAAACATCTGTCCCTGTACTTACACTGGAATAAGATATTCAAAACAAAGTAAATTTAAAAAGGTCAACAAGATTTGCTGGCCTAGAGGAATTGGCCACAGTTCAGATTACAAGCCTCTTCGCACTGTATACTCAGACAATTACATTGGCATACAACTCTGCCCTACATAGAGACATATTGGTGAGCAAAGTATGGAGTGGAAAGATGATAAAAGTATAAGAAGTCAGGACCTCCTTCTCTTAAAAGTTAGAGCCACTATAATGTCAAGGAACAACAGAATGCCAAATTCTATAAAGATATAAATATGAACATTGATTGTATTATGCCAGGGTTTTAATAAAAACTACAGCAGTTTTAGCCTGAGGATTTTCCCTGAGCACTCTGGCCATTAAGAGTTAGTAATACACTGCCTGAGACATGGCAAAATGCCCAGGGTGACTTGGACATTTTGTTTTGGTCTAATGTCCTTGAAGCAAACAAAACAACCAGCCCAAGCACAGGCTGTCATATGCCTCTAGATTCTCAAAATTTGGGTTATGGGTTTATGAATAAGAATGATAACTCTGTTTATTAATGATGTCAAAACTTGGGGGAAAATGATTGGAAATGATAACTCTGTTCTGTCATAGTTTTTTAATGATGACTAAAAGATGAGCAAAAGGAAGTGAAACACATGTCCAAAAACAAAAATGATATAATCTATGTTCTGGAGCATCATAAATGTATCCCTGCTAACTAAATTCTGTATAAATAAAGAAACACTCTGGCTGCTAGTCAGTCAGGCTGCAAGATTCTCCCAACCACCATGGCCTGGCTCACTTCCTTCTGCTGACTCCTTACACCCTCTGCGGGACCCATCCACCACTGGGGAATGGCTCCCGGCAAACTCCTATGAAGTTTCTTCAGTGCCCATCATCCTTTAATGAAGTAAATTGGTACTGCCAGGGGCAGATGTGTCTCAGTGTCATGAAAAGCCCTAAGTTAACAAAACAATTTAAATTTGCCATATTCTATATGTCTTTGAAGTCTTTGAAGACCATTTATCTATCTAAAGTATATATCTGTATGATCTTGAAAATATGCATTATGTATCTACAAATTTGATTGTTATAAGTGACTAACTACTAACCTATGTTTTCTAATTATCCTAAATACTTTATAATAATAGAAATTTTACCATACATTTAAATGAACTGCATAGATACAAAGCAAAAAAAAAAGAGTAGAAGCATATATACAATGTAACAAAAATAACTTTAAAATTATATCAAAATGCTATATTCCCCTAAACGATAACAAACATCCATAACCCACCAAATAACCAAAAGCCTCCCACAGCCTTCTTGGGAATGTGGGCATCGTGTTCTCCAAACTGCTTCCTGTTGTTTGTGGGCAAGACATTTTTATAGTCCCTGAGAAGATTTGAGACAATGGCAAAGTCCTGGGGAACCGGCTGTAGCCTTTGTTGATATTGATCACCTGTCAAGATTCAAGAGGTCTCCCTGATCAAACCACATTAACCTGGAAGGAACCTACAGCCTCTCACTTTCTACGGAAACAAAACTCCGGAGATTTTAATTTCCATTTGGCAAGTATATTTTTGACTTCTTTTTTAAAGTTAAGATAGCTCTAAAGTATCTAGGTTTGTTCGATTTTTCAATCCTGCTCACAATCCCATGTCTACCAGCAGCTGTCTCTTGCCATCGGTAATCAAAAAATTCAAAATCAACATAATACTATACCAGATACAGACTCCCTGTGTATTTCCCAAGGTACACAACTTTTTTATTTTATATTACTTTTACTGTCTCTTTAAATACTTTATTTTTTTTAGCTATTTATTTCTTTTTGTGACTGTCTATACCCATTTTCTTTTCTTCCTTAAGCCTATGCCATTGTTAAACACACTTTTTAGTTTTGAACATTTTTAGAGGTTTTTTTCCATCTGAACCTGCTTTACTGCATATCATTGAGCCTTTCTTCATCGCATGAGCCTTTGAACTGCTAAGCTACACCTTGGTCCTCTGCACTGCTCTAGCAGCTGGCTCTGCCCACTTGGTTCATGAGAGCCAAGCCTAAAGCTCTTAGCTCAACTGGAGGTTTGTCTGACCAGGAACCGCATTCAACCTTCCTAGAACTCTAGAATGCTAATGCTTACACTGCCACAGGCATTTTTACTTGTTGTTGTTGTTGTTGTTGTTATTGTTGTTGTCATTCCTACCTAACTTTCTAACTGCTCAAGAGCTTGTCAGCAGGCAGAAACTCTTAAAGGAATAATATCCTCTCCCCGCCCCCTCAGCTTTCTTAAGCCTTACATGGAAAGTCAGCCCCAATTGGGCACCAAAATATTGGTTTTTTTACTTTGGCTTTTTGGCTCTTTGCTCTTTCAGACGGCCCACTACCCATCTCCCAAATAAATGCATGGAGGCTTATTCTTACTTATAAATGCCTGGCCTTAGCTTGGCTTGTTTCTAGCCAGCTTTTCTTAACTTAAATTAGCCCTCTACTTTTGCCTCTGAGCTTTTACATTTCTCTACTTCTGTCAATTTTTTCTTTACTTCTTACTCCATGGCTGGCTGAGTAACTGGGTAGATGGCTCCTTGCATCCTCCTCTCCTCCTTCTCTTGTTTCTTGATCATCTCCCCCCAGATTTCTCCTCCTCTTTATTCTCTCTGCCTGCCATCCCTGCCTATCCTTTCTTCTACCTTTCTATTGGCTGTTTAGCTCTTTATTAAACCAATGAGGTATTTTAGACAGACAAAATACCATCACTTCACAGAGTTAAACAAATGCAACATAAAAGAATATAACATCTTTACATCATTAAAACAAATGTTCCACAGCATAAACAAATGTAACACATCTTAAAATATTTTCCACAATAGAAAACTCCAACCCAAGGAAGCTAACTCCACCCATGAAAACATAGGGAATAAATATTCTCACACAAACAAAACCAAAAGAAAGGAAACACATACACACAAACACACAGCACTAACAACAACAAATAAGAGAAATTAATAGTCATTGGTCATTGAATTTCTCTCAATACCAATGGACTCAATTACCCAATAAAAATACATAGACTAACAGAATGGATGGGAAAACAAGATCCGTCCTTCTGCTGCATACAAGAAACATACTTCATCATCAAATATAAACATTACCTCAGAGTAAAGAGTTGGAAAAAGATTTTCCAAGCATGTGGACCTAAAAAGCAAGCTGGAGTAGCCATTCTAATATCTAACAAAAGAGACTTCAAACCAAAATTAATCAAAAGGGATGGGGAAAGACATTTCATACTCATCAAAGGAAAAATCCACCAAGATGGTGTTTCAGTTCTTAGCATCCATGCCCCAAATGCAAAGGCACCTATGTTAGTGAAAGAAACATTACTAAAGCTTAAACCATATTTTGACCCTCACACATTGATAGTGGGAGACTTCTACTCTCACCAATGGACAGGTTATCCAGACAGAAACTAAACAGAGAAATACTGGAGCTAACAGATGTTATAAACCAAAAGGACCTAACAGGTATCTACAGAACATTCCACCCAAACTCAAAAGAACACACCTTCTCCTCAGGACCTCACGGAACTTTCTCCAAAATTAACCACATACTCAGTCACAAAGCAAGCCTCAACAGATAGAAGAAAGTTGAAATAACCCCCTGCATCTTATCAACCACCACTGATTAAAGCTGGATTTCAGAAACAACAGAAAGCCTACAAACTCATAGAAACAGAACAACTCTCTTTTGAATGAAAACTGTGTCAAGACAGAAATAAAGAAATTAAAAACTTTCTAGAATTCAATGAAAATGAATGCACAACATACCCAAACTTATGAGACACAATGAAAGCAGTGCTAAGAGGAAAATTCACAACACTAAGTGCCTACATCAAAAAAAAAAAAAAAGGAAAGATATCATACTAGCAATTTAAAAGCTCACCTGAAAGCTCTAGAAAAACAATGAGCAGATGAGGCAGTCAGAGGAACGAGGGCAGTGATCTGTCTTACTTAGGGTTTCCACTGCTGTGAAGAGACCCCATGACCACAGCATCTCTTATAAAGGAAAACATTTAAATGTGGTGGCTTACAGTACAGAGTTTCAGTCCGTTATCATCATGGTGAGACATGACAGCGTGCAGGCAGACATGGTGTTGGAGCTGAGAGTTCTACATCTTGCAGGCAACAAGAAGTGAACTGTCTCACTGGGCATGGCTTGAGCATATGAGACCTCAAAGCTCACCGCCACAGTGACACATTTCCTCCAACAAAGCCACACCTGCTAATAGTGCCACTTCCTCTGGCAGCTGTTGTCTTTCAAACCACTGCATGATCACATGGGACCTCATATACACATTGCCAGGAAATAATAGAGTATCTTAAGCAGGTATCTTAGTTACCTTCTTCTTGCTGTGATAAAATACCCTAACTAAAGCAGCTTAAGGGAAGGTGGGTGTGTACTTTAGTTCACAGTTCAAGGTCCCATCCATGCTGGAGAAAATCAAGGTGGCAGGAGTTTAAAGCCACTGGCTACATGGCATCCACAATCAGGAAACAGAAATGACTGTAAAATGACCAGCTCTTTCCCTCATTTAATACAGTTCCAGAGTGGAATGGTCTCACCCACAATCAAGACAGGTATTCCCAAATCAATTAATGTAATCAAGATAATCCCCCACATGCATGTTCCAAGGCCTGTCTCCCAGGTGACTCTATTTCCTAGCAAGTAGACAATTCACACTAACCGTCACAGCAGATAAGAGGCATGACTTAGTCTGTAGCTTTGAGATTCTCACTGGGACCGGGCAGTGGTGGCACACACCTTTAATCCCAGCACTCAGAGGCAGAGGCAGGTGGATCTTGGTGAGTTCAAGGCCAGCCTGGTCTATGGAATAAGTTCCAGAATAGCCAGGGCTACACAGAGAAACCCTTGCTTGAAAAACCAAAAACTAAAAAAAAAAAAAAAGATTCTCACTGGGTACCTCATGGAATCAAATTCTTAAATGAATTATAAAGCACCTATAAGTGTTCCTAGGAAAAGTATCAACCTGGGGACCCTGTCCACAAGAAAGGCTTAACAAAAACTCTCCATCAAGGCCCCTGGCACAGGGTTCTTAAGGAAAAGCCGCCACACAGGCCTCACACCCAGCACCTCCCTAGAAAGACTGAAGGTGACTCTCACTTTGAAATTTGTTCAACTTCCTCCTCCTCTATCCCTGCAAACTCGGCAGCCTTGCCGTGAGAGCAAGTCATTCATCAGCAAACCTAAAATATTTATTGTGCATATCTTAAAGGCCAAAGTGCTCCATCATGGGGCTCTGCCCAGATGGGGACAAGTTCCACAGCGCCGATGACTGAGATGAGGATGTGCCAGACAAAATTGCAGGCAATTAATCTGTGCGAATGGGATTCTTCAAAGGGGACTAGAGGACTCGCTTCAGACCACAGAGAAACCAGCCCATAATGACCACCATTAAAATTTAATACAATTTGCTTATTTTAAAGAAACAGAATTGCTCATGTTCCTCACAGCGATCATTCATCCTGGTCCTGCGGGGAAAATGGGAGAGGTCACAATGTGGAGGATACAGGTTTGCTTAAGGGTGGATCTTGAGCCAAATTCCCAAAGGAGGGACTTCCCCAAGCACCTGCATCTGCCTTACTTCCATTCACTACGCTTTGGGGTAAAAAATGGGATGGCATGCACCAGTGCTTTAGTGGGGTGCTGGAGGAATAGATGGTAATGGGCAAGATGGCTGTTGTTTCTAACCTGAAGCAACTCATTCAGTCTTCAAAATCCTCATTTATGAAATCTATGGATCTGTCAGCACAAGGTCAGCATTGGATTTATGTTTCTATCATCATCATCACCATTGTTATTATTGTTGCTATGGTTATGACTGTACACCTAACTATTGGTCTTTGGGATTTGGGGAAATCTCTAAGGTTTCCATAAAATGGGATTATTGTATTGTGTGTCTTCCCCATTGAGTTCTTAAGGAAATTTGACCAAGTAGCATGTGCTCAGTACTTAGAGCCATGACAAGGGCAGCAGACAGCTACTCCTTTTGAGGTCAACGTCTTCATCGTGCTCAGTGATTGACTTTATCTGTAGTTCAGGGTTTGCCTTTTTACAACTAAGGCTGCTACCAAGATGCTCCGAGGAGGTGCTGCTGGAGGAAATGGGGCTGGCAGAAGTGTCACGATCTGGTGCTGGCTCTGCCCAGTCCCTGAGTCATTCTGTGCCCAGTGTACCCATCAATAAATTAGGAGAGATACAAAGGGAACTTCATTAGCATGGTGCTGAAATTGAATGTAGTCATGGAAACTAACACACCAAGAAGAGTTAAAAAGTACTATATAAATACAGAGTATAGATCATTATTGTTTATTAAGTGAGAATGAATATATATCATTATTATTTGGACTCATCTAGCCCTGAGATAGTGGATAAATCAGAAAAATGTCAAGCCAGAGTGAAACACGGACCTCCAGAAACCAGAGTGCAGAGCTTTGTCTCTCTCTCTCTCTCTCTCTCTCTCTCTCTCTCTCTCTCTCTCTCTCTCTTGCAATCTTTGCTGAAAGACATTTGAAGTGAAGTTAATAATTGAAATGTAATGAATAACTGCAGTTTAGGGTCCATAGCACAATCATAATTGCCAGTTTATTACTTTTTTAATATATTTGCCAAGTATTAATAATATTGAAATAATGCAAGAAGATCATGGGGAATAAATGAAATATATCATTTGTCAAGGAAGAAGAATTTCCAAACAGTAGGCACTGCGCTTATGAGTCTGGTGATGAATGCAGCATCGCCCTGAATCCGTCAGCGCAGGGAGACACCTGCAAGTTCGGGTCTCTGCATAATTCTCGTGCAGTCAGAGAGGGAGGTAGAGGAGATTTGCCAAGTGCCAAGTTCCAGATCCGAAAACAACTAAGAAGTCCAAGGATCTTTGCTAAAGACCTTTCTGCTCTCAAGCCTTCTTTGTCCTCACCAGAAAATGAAAGACAAATGTATCTACACGATGCACACGCCTGTAATGACAGCACTGGAAAGGCCTAAACAGGAGGGTCACGAGTTCAAGGCCAGCCTGGGCTACATAGGAGTAGGTTCAAAGTCAAGCTGGGCTACATAGTACGACCATTTCTCAAAAATAAATGGATGACATAAAATAGATGCAAAAATATGAGGGAATCAAAATGGGTAGTAAGCCACTGCTCATTTTTATTATTTTTCTTAACCTTGGACCAAGTGTTCTGAAAGAACTTTACGTAATGAGTATGTGCATTCACGCATGTGGGGGTGTTGGGGGTGTCTATGTGTCTGTGTGTGTCTGTGGGATGGGAGACAGACAGACAGACTTATCCAAGTCTTGTCCTCTGCTCAGGGAACACTGACCTGGATAAAGGAGCTCCATATTCTTATCTCAGGTGCAGGGGTCATACCATACAATGGAAAAAATAGTGGCGAATCTGTTAGTAAAATTGGTGACAGGAGTGAAATCTGGAGAATGTCACCCTCACATGGACCGTCAGGTCCCACTGGCAAAGCCTCTCTTGTTCCTTCACCTTACATGCTTTCCTTCTTGCCTGATGCCACATCTTAAGCACATATGATGTGTGGGCACTCAGCTAAGGACATGAGGACTAAGAAGGATGTGGACCTAGAGCTGGGGCATGGATATCATCACTGTTCATGGTCTGGGTCACCATTTCCAGCCGGTAGTTAAGGGAAGAGCAAAGGGATGATCACTGGGGACTTTCTTCACTCTGGCTGTAAGAACTGTGTGTTTCCATTTTTTCCTCCAAATATAAAATCAGCATCATAATAAACGGCACCTGAATGTAACTGAGGCTGATATTTTCATGAACACCTTCCCATACAGACACAGATCCCACACAGAGAAGACTGCTTGGCACCAGACACTGACATCATTCCCAGTGAGACTCTACTGTTTCTTTCTTGTTATTCAACGTTGGGAAGTTCTTTCCAGGACCACAGAGCCTTACAGAGTGGTTCTGATGTGTTGGTTTCCTGCTAGTCATTGACCACAGATGTCAAAGCTCTATTCCACAGCAGCTACAAAAATAGAAAAGAAAGTCTCCGTGCACTATTACGGGACAATCACCAAGGCAGGCTAAGGATAAAAAGAGGGCTTAAGCTCCTATTTCTGTTGGGAGTTGGGGGTTAAAAAAAGAGATAGAGAGAGGGAGAGAGAGAGAAAGGGAAGAAGGAAGGAAAGGAAAGCCAAGCAAAGTGCCAGAGAGACAGGAGGGTGTGTAAAGCAGTTGCTCTGAAGATGTTTTCGTTTGCTGTTTGTTGTTGTGATAAACAACTTTAGAAAGGTTCCGGTTTTGATTACAGGTCCATCTCCAAGATAGCCAGGGCAAGAACTCAAGCAAGAGCTGAGGCAGAACCCATGGAGGAACTCTGCTTACTGGCTTGTTATCTCTCATGCTCAACCTGCTTTCTTATACAACCCAGGACCACATGCCTAAGGGTGGCACCACCCACAGTGGGCTGGGCCTTCCCACATCAATCATTATCTCAAAAATGGCCCACAGATACATCCACAGGCCAGTCCTCTCAAGGTACCTCTTCCACCGAGGTGCCTCCACACACTTTTCCCTGGTGTGTCAAGTGATAACCCAGATCAGCCGACACAGAAGGGAAGCCTGAAGGGCTGTGCTGTGACTCTGCAGGGGAACCCAGTGAGCAAGGACGGCCAGTGGGAGAGAGGGGTGTCACTGTGTACCCCACTGCACTTGAGGATATTGGAATCACACAAGTGGATTAACATAGGCAGTGTGTGTGTGTGTGTGTGTGTGTGTGTGTGTGTGTACATGCACAGTACTCATACATGTATCAGCCTAGGTGTTTACAGTGCTTATCTAGTACTCGTGGAGCTCTTGATTTGAGCCATACCACCTCATAAACTAGGTGTGTAGAATATGCTTATAAGAATAGCACTCAGGAGGATCCAGATTTCAAGGTCATCTTTGGTTGTGTCCTAAGTTTGAGACCACCCTGAGCTACAGGAGACCATCTCAAAAAATATGTGTGTATATGTGTGTGTGTGTATTGTACTGTTTTCACAAGTGTTGTTGTATAAACATACACAATTTTATTAAAGTGCAAGAATTGAGGCTATATTTGAATTATATAATTTATTAACATACATGCTTTTGCTTTTTTAAAACTAGCTCATCGTGTATCCCCAGCTCCCAGCTTAATACCTGGTTTATAAAGAAGAGCACTGTAAACATTTATCAAATAACTTGATGATTGGATTAACAAGCAGATTCTTTTACTACAATATCATATTCATGAGCTGCATTGTTCATGGTCTCTTCCATTCTTTTTCAGTTTGGCTTTTCTGTTACAATCTGAATATCACAGGAACACATCCTATATGTGAACAAAGTCTTCATTGTGCATGGTGGCAAATAAATGTTTGAGATCCCTTGGGAGATATATTATTTGGGGTTCTCTAAAGAAAGAGAACACATAGAATAAATTTATATTGCAAGGGGAATCTATTAGATTGACTTACATGATAGGGGCTGGGTAGCCTAACAATGGCTGTCGGCACACTGAAGAGGCTAAGAACCTGGTAACTGCTCAGTCCATGAGGCTGGATGCCTCAGTAGCCCCAATCAGATGCTGAATGCCTGGGTGGTTCCTGGGGAGCTTCTTGTCTTCAATCCACATTGGAAGGCTGAAGAAGCTGAAGTTCCTTAGCAAGGATAGCAACAGCAGCAGCAGCAACAATAAAACAGATGCACTCACTCGCAAAAGGGGAAGGCAGGCAGGCAAAGGCCACTGTTTTTCAAACTGGGACCTCTTTCTATCTGGGCCAAAAGAAGGTTCATCACACCCTAGGAAAGGGTCTTCTTTCCTACATATTCTCTGGGAATGCCCCCATAGACATGCCCAGGGGTCTACCTATTAGTTGATTTCAGATTCAGTCTAGTTTTCAACCAGAATCAATCACCATAGGAGGACTGCATTCAAGCACCTTCACCACTCTGAACCAGCACCCCAGGGCAGATTTGCAGGTCGTGGGTCATCCCCTCTGGAAGGAGCTGTGGAGTGGCAGGATTGGAGGAGAGGCTGGGGAGAGGCTGGTAAGAAGCCATGAGTCCTGGATAGATGCTCCACCAAGTGGGACCAGGTTGAGACAACAGATGCCCTGAGGATACAGTAAGCAGATCTTATTTGAGGACACTCTGTGCATGGTCTCCATCTCACCAACAGCAGTGGGTCCTGTTTGGGGTTGGAGAGTGAGAGAGCTACATTGAATGCAGATTTTACAAACAGAGCTAAGACTAAAGCCTTAAGCTAGAACCCTTCAAGGTGGTGCTGAGTGATATCTCAGGAAAAAGAAAACAGGAGTGACTAATTAAATCTCTGGAGAAGCTGGATATGACTGTACATATCCATAATCTCAACAGCCAGGAGGTACAGAAAGGTAATTAAGCATTCAAAAGCAGCCTCGACTACAGCAGGTTCAAACCCTGCCTGAGCTACCTGAGAGCCTGTCTCAAATAATAAGAAGGAGGAGAAAACAGAGGAGAACGCAGAAAAGGGAAGATGGAGAGGAGGAGAAAGAAGAAAAAGAAGGAGAAGAGAGGACGGAGGACCTGGAGGAGCAGGAGATGAGACACAGTTTAGCTGATGGTGAGTTTCAGGCAAAGAAGAGGTCTCTATATAGACAGGAAATGGCTTTTTGAAACAGTTCCATCCTCTTATGAGATGAAGCCACAGACTAACATCGCCACATCTTAAATTCATTTGACATTTCAGAAAATAATTAATGGTGTTGGTTTTATTAATGTTTTAAAATATAAATTTAAAATGTGACAAACGAATGAGAAACAGCAGTCTGTTTTAATGAAATTTTCACTTCCACCATCAATAAATCATAGATTAGAAAGAGCCTTGCATTGGGTCACAGTACCTTTTCCTGTCTGTGTGGGAAAATCATCTAACGCAGGGAATGGAAAAGCGTCTGGAAGTCTGCAGGACTCAAGAAGACAAACTTGGGCTGCAGCACGATGGACCATCATGGAGTTGACTTTGTTCACTTTCTTTTGACAGTTTCCAAGAGATACTTCGCCCATCCCCTGGCTAGAAATAAACCAATTCTTCTCTGTTTCAGTTGTGTACAGAACTCAAGGAGATGGGTATTTTGGTGCACTCCTGTAATCCCAGCCCTTGGGAGACTGAGGCAGGAAGATCATAAACCTGAACTGTATAGCAAGCTCTGTCTCAAAAGAATAACCCAAGGGCTGGGGATGTAACTTGATTGGTAGAAAGCTTGCTTGGCACACAAAGCCCTGGCTTCAGTCTTCCATACTACACAAGCAGGCCATGGTAAACTGTATCTGTAACCCTGGCACTGGAAAAGCGAGTGCAAGAGGATCAGAAGTTCGAGGTCACCTTCATCTACACAGAGTTCAAGGCCAGCCTAGCTACATGAGACCCTGTCTCTTAAAAAAAAAAAAAAAAAAAAAAAAGTCTGAGAACACTGCAGTACACCTTAGTGACCCACAGTAAGGTGACAAGGAGGGGGCTGTGGGTCTAACCTGGGGTCTCATGAAAGCCAGGCAAGAGGTTTATCCCCAAGTGCCATTTCCAGCCTCCTTTTTACTACTTATCTTTAGACAGGGTCTCACTAAGTTGTCAGGCTTGTCGTGAAATCACTCTATAACCCAGACAGACCTTGAACTTGTGTCTTCCTGCCTAAGCCTCCCAAGAAGTTGGGCTACCTTGTCTCAAATACATAAGAAGGAAGGGGGAGGGAGAAGAAGGAGGGAGGAGACAGAAGAAAAAGAAAGAGGAGGAAGGGGAGAAAATGAAAAAGAGGAAGGAGAGGAGGAAGAATAAGGAAGGGGAGGAAGGGGAGCAGGAAGAGGTGATGAGGCTGAAAACACCAGGCAACTCTGTTTTTACAGAATTCACAGTAATTACATGCATTTATGGGTTACAGTGTGAATGAGATAACTTGATGTACACGATGTAAATGATCAAACTGGAGTAACTAGCATTTTATTCCTCTTTATTTACTGTAAATTTCAAACTCGTGTCTTTCAGTTATTTTTATAATCATTTTGATGAATTCTGTAGTCACCCTCCTGTGCTGTAGAACACTATATCACCCGAGATAAATCCCATGTCTGCTCCTCTGACACCATCTTGGAAAAAGCTCATCTTCAGTCTGGGACTCACCAAGGGTCGGGCTCCCTCCCGGTGAGCTGGGTCAAATGCACAAAACTGTCCGTTATGTAAGAACTCCTCAGGGACGCAGCGTTGAAACTGGAAATTCCCTCTTCTCCGGAGTCTTCTTAGGCTGTCTCTGAGTCGGGTAGGGGGTGTGGTGGTTAATACTGATTTTCAGTGTAACAGGATCTAGGATCTCCTTGGAGACAAACCTCTGGGCACATCTCGAAGGATTGTCTAATTAGCTTAATTAGTGTGAGAAGACACACCCTAAACACCAGCAGCAGCATGCCCTGGCACAGGGCCTTAGACCTTCAACAAAGGAGGAAGGAGCCAAGCACAGCAGTCCTTGCTCTCTGCTTCCTGATTGTGGTGCGGTGTGCCCCGCCGCCTCACACTCCTGATTGTGTTACTGTGCGCCCCACCGCCGCCTCACACTCCTGATTGTGTTACTGTGCGCCCCGCCGCCGCCTCACACTCCTGACTGTGGTGCGGTGTGCCCCGCCGCCTCACACTCCTGATTGTGTTACTGTGCCCCGCCGCCTCACACTCCTGATTGTGGTGCGGTGTGCCCCGCCGCCGCCTCACACTCCTAACTGTGGTGCGGTGCGCCCCGCCGCCTCACACTCCTGATTGTGGTGCGGTGTGCCCCGCCGCCTCACACTCCTGATTGTGGTGCGGTGTGCCCCTCCGCCGCCTCACACTCCTAACTGTGGTGCGGTGCGCCCCGCCGCCTCACACTCCTGACTGTGGTGCGGTGCGCCCCGCCGCCGCCTCACACTCCTGATTGTGGTGCGGTGCGCCCCGCCGCTTCACACTCCTGATTGTGGTGCGGTGTGCCCCGCCGCCTCACACTCCTGATTGTGGTGCGGTGTGCCCCGCCGCCTCACACTCCTGATTGTGGTGCGGTGCGCCCCGCCGCCGCTTCACACTCCTGATTGTGGTGCGGTGCGCCCCGCCGCCTCACACTCCTTACTGTGGTGCGGTGTGCCCCGCTGCCTCACACTCCCGATGCCACCCGTTATGATGGGCAGTACGCCCTCCAACTGTGAGCCACAAGAAACCCTTCCTCTTTTCAATGGCATCTTGCAGGGCACCTGGTCACAGCCGTGAGACAGTGGAGGAGGGACAGGGTTTGAACTGTGCTCTGCGGATGTTGGATGGTCTCCCAGAAGCACCAGCGTCCTTGGGTCTTGTGGGGAGGGCGGATCGGGCCTGGCGTTGGCGGGTGCTTTGGAGGAGCTGGGAAACCTGTCTGGAATCACCTGTGTTTCAGCTCCTCAGTCCTTGCAGCTCTCCCGGAGTCCTCCCTCTGCACCAGAGAATCACAGCCTTGTCTTCTGAGGGCAGATTGGAATGCCAGAATGTATGGAGATTAATCACAGAATAATACAAACTGCCGCTTATCATGGCTCATATAGTTGACATAATTACCCTACAGGCAACATGAAAACCTTGTACTGCAGTAACTCCCAGCCAGGAGAAAAGGCAGCGTTGCTGATAACACAAAAGAGGGAAGAATACTGAACACAGCCCTTTGAAAACTTTTAATTAATTTTCACCCTTGCAGCATAATTGGTGTCAGTTCAAACTTCAGTGTTTCCAGAGCCCTTGGCCTTGTTGCAGAGAAATTTAGGACCAGCATGGGCTGCCTATAGAGAAAGCTAGGCCTTGGTCAGGGGTGAATAAAGACGTAAATGAAGAACCAAAGCACCCCCCTTTCAAGCAAGCCCCTCACCCCAGCTTGAAACAGGCCTGAGTTTCAAAATCCTCAGAGCTGCTGACATAGGTCCCAGGACAAAGTCAGGATATTTGAAGAGCCATCTGATAACAACTGATTAACCACAGAATGCCCCAATGCCGGAGATGGTCAAAGTACAAAGTCAGAATGTTTGAAGGACGATCTGGTAGCAATTGATTAACCACACAATGTCCCAATGCCGGAGGTAGTCTATAAAGTTTGACAAACAACCAGTTAAAACTACAAAGTAAGATAACACAGAAATTCTGAAAAGCCCCTGAAACTTGAGCCAATCAGAATTGTAACCATACTAGCACCCCTAAATGATGTAGCCTTGTGGTTTTGCCTTTCAAACCTGAGCTTGCAGAGGGGCGGGCACCTCCTCCAGCCTCTACTGTGTGGGATGGCTTGACGAGGGCCCTGCTGTGCGGCTTGAACTGCTTCATTAAACCTTGCTTTGCATTTCGGTGAGTTCGTGTCTCTGCTGGCCTCTTCGGGGGGGGGGGGGGTGTCTCGCACCCAGGGCACAACAGCAAATGAGTATTTCTGCATCTTTAACTTAGGCTTGTCACTTGTCCATTTAAAATTCTTCCACAGCTCCCCACTGCCAGTGCTAGTTCCCACCGAGGCAGCCACGTCATCACCTGGCGCCAGGTGCCTTTCCACCGTCAGCCATGTGACAAGCGCACCCCTTAAAACTGCCAGTCCTCTCTCTTGCTTCTCTTCTTCCTCTTTTGCCTGTTCCCTCTGTCTGGGTCTGTCTGTCTGTCTGTCTGCCTCTCTCGTGTCCCTATTCCAAGACAGCCTTTCACTCTCTCACTCTCCCCATCCCCCAACAGACCCCTTGCACTGACTCTGTTGCACATGGCGTGTTCTCTTAGCGGCATACCTTGGCAGGGCCCTCTGCGGGTACCCACCTTCCCTGTTTTTATCCTTTCAGCCCGCCCTATGAAATCAGACGAAGAACTTACAGTGTGGTTGCAGATCCTTGCAAGGGCTGGCTCGCCTTGTGTGTTAGTTCTCTTGCTCATGTGACTGAACAGCTGGCTTAAGGAAGGGGAGATTTATTTGATTGATAGTTGGCGAAGATACAGTCCATCGTGGCAGGGAAGACATGAAGGGCTCATTACACTGTATCTTCACTCTATAAAGCCTTCAGGCCCACCCTCAGTGACCCTCTTCTTCCAGGGAGACTCTACCTCCTAGAGGTTCCACGAGGTTTCAGAGCCGGGCCAGCACCGGGGGACCAAGTCTTCAAACCCGTGAGCCTATGGTCATTTCGAATTCCAGCCACACCTATCAGTCTCCCTGCTGTCTCTCCTCCCCCCTGCACCAGACTTCATGGATTTCCTGCTGTCTCTCAGATGCACTATTCTCCCCCAAACTTTTCATGTGCGCAGCTGTCAATCACCTCTCCAGACCCTTCACCTCCAAACTCCAGCCGGAATGATGATATCATTCATAAAATGTAATCATTCAGATGCCAGCGTGTCCCCAAAGCCTTCCACAGTTTCCCACCTTGAGCTCTCAGAGCTTTACCGTTGCTCCTCTGTCTCAAACCATATCCGACCATTGCAGGCAGGGGTGGATCTCCTTCCCCTCCCCTGCAAAGGCTCCTTATTGCTGAGTGTATCTACAACAGAGGATTTGTCCCTAGAATGCGCTCCATAGATACAAATCTGACACTTTGTGGCTGTCAGTTGTATAGGATTCTATATTGTAAACCCCTTATCTTTCCTACAGAATTACTCTAATTCTTTAGTCCAACTGACACATATAACCCAACAGTTTCCTTTTTTTGCTCAGGAAGCTCAAAGCTAAATCTCATGTTGCCAAAACATTGCAAAAGCATTAGCCCACAGGTGGTGGTCGTCATCGTCGTCGTCGTCATTGATGACAATGATGATGGTAATTTTCTTTTTCCCTCGCTCTGATTTGATTTGTTGTTGTTTTCTGGTTCCAATTTTCTGATCCTCTCTTCTTATTTTAGCCACCTTTACTGTTCAAGCTGTTTATATACACGGGCATGTTTCACCTCTCACTGCACAGAGAACACAGCGGTCAGATAAGTAGCAAGTGTGAGCAGCAAACCAGGACTGAGCAAACATCTGCTGAGTGTTAACTATGAACCTGGCATCACAGTGAGGCCCTGTACATGCACAGAAGAGAAGACACGGCTCCTCCACTCAAGGTCCCCTCTGTCCATCAGGGAGTGGTTGCAGCACAGAGCAGACAGCCGCCATAATGACCCAGTGCCCCAGGGTATCTTGGGAGCAGGAAAAGTAGAACATTAGACTTCTAGGGAAGTGGGGTGAGGGGGCTTCCATAGGCTTGTGTGTTCAAATACTTCATCTCCTTCTAGTATTGATATTTGTACAGGTCGTGGGCCCTTTAAGAGGTGGGGCCTTACTGAAGGAAGTGGGTCTCAGGGGGCAGCACTTAGGGTCACAGTGAATTCCTGTGCCAGCCTCAGTCCTCTGGGCTTCCTGGTCAGCCAAAGTGGGAGCTGCCCAAACTCCTGTCGCCACTCCAGCCGACACGCCTTTCACACCCTAAGAAGAAACTCATTCTCAAGAATAAGAAAAGTAATGAGATGGGATAATACTTGAGTAGGGACTTCGTGGATATGTAGGAGTTTAGAGTTTTCAAAAAAGCCGCATTTGCTGAACTTCAAGGCTGCCGAGTGATTTGATATTGCAAGAGGACAGGTGTGAATAGTGACTGACCTACTGAGACAAAGAAGGACCAATCCAAAGACACATCTGGGAAGAGTTTCCACTCTGGGCCACTGTTCATATCCTCTTACATGGGGGACCTCTTTCCCACACTCAGAAGGTCTATGGCAGCTGTTTTAATGCCAACTGACTGAGAAAACACATCACAGCAAAAGTTATGGGAAGTTCAACGATGCGTTTAAATTAATTTGTACTTTTTTTCAACCCAATCAAGTCTACAGACATTTGAAAAATAGCTTCCCCTGGAAACATCCACTGTTCTCCTCCGAGATGTGAATAAAATATGAGTGTGTCTCTCCTGCGCAGTTATCTGATCCCAAACATCTTGGGGTTTTTTTTTCCTCTCTCTCTCTCTCTCTCTCTCTCTCTCTCTCTCTAGCATCTTCTCCTGTGGTGCTCAGCATGGAGATGTAGCCTTGGCAACACGTATTCCCACAGGTGCTCTGAGAGCTTTCCTCTCTATTAAGTGCACGTTGCTTCATCCTTCTTTGGTCCCTCATTATGCCTCTTTGCTGTGTCCTCCACTGGTAATCCATTGTGGTCCAGTTTCGTCTTGGCATGCTCATCTAGTTTGATGGTCCTTGAGTCTTTCTGTGTGTTGGAATCACCTAGAGTGTCAGCTGAAACTCAGGTTCCTTCAAATGTCTCTTCAGGAGTTTAATTCAATAGATTTTTCTAATACGAAGCCTGAGAACCTGCATTTATGATGACTTCCCCTGTCACGCTAAAGTTTCTTATGCAAGGGCCACATACATTTTGATAACGACCAACCTGCCCAACCTTACTCACCCTGTTTTAGGTCACTTTGTCAGTGGTTTCATAGTTTCTGGTACAGTTTCACACTCCTTAGAAATTTCCTTGTTTCTGTTTGGGATTTGGTTTTATTAATATAGTCCAGGTTGACATCAAACTCACTTTGTAGCCAAGGATGACCTTGAACTCTTGGTCCTCCTGCCTCTACTTCCCATGTGCTGGGATTGCAAGCATGTGCCACCATGCCTTTTTATAAAGAAATAACATCATGGGCCCAAATAGCTGTCACTTGGGAGCTCCTGACTGACATTGACCCAGCAAACAGTAGAAGCTGCATTAGTTCATCTTATCATTGCTGTGAGAAAACACCATCCAAAAAACAACCTGAGAGAGGAAGAGATGACTGAGGGCCATGGTTTGAGGGGACAGTCCATCCCGATGGGGACAGAATGGTGGCAGGAGTGTGAGGTGCCTGGCCATGCTGGATCTGCAGTCGGGAAGCGGAGAGATGGATTCTGGTCCTCAGCTGGCCCCTCCTTTCTCTTTTCATCCCACCTGCAATCGCAGGCCACAAAATCGTTGCTCACATGGAGGGTGGGTTTTCCTTCCTCAACCAAACCTATTGGGAACACCTTCATGGACACCCAGAGGTGTGTTTCCATGGCGATTCTAAACCTAGTCAAGGTGACAATGAACACCGATCATTTCAGAAGTGCCGTCTGGAACTCAGACGTGGACACGGTAATCCTCAGAGTCTGCTAGGCATGAGGGACACGGTCAAGCCCTTCAAATGCGCCATTTTAGAACAACCCTGAGAAGCAGGCGCTCTGGTGACACCCTTTTCCAGGATGACACCCTTTTCCAGGATGACACCCTTTTCCAGAATGACACCCTTTTCCAGAATGACACCCTTTTCCAGAATGACACCCTTTTCCAGGATGACACCCTTTTCCAGGATGACACCCTTTTCCAGGATGACACCCTCTCCGGGCAAGCAGCTAACGCATGTGCTCATTCAACCATGCACAGTTGCTAACCTCACTGAGTGATGGGCTTAGATTCCAACTCAAGGCAAGACTCACTTCTTGGAGACCAGGCTTTCCTTTCCGTCTTATTTACAGTCAGTCTCTGAGGGTACATGGTGCACTTCCTCAGGAAATTGACACATCCTAGACAAATGTTCTGAACAGATGTCTCGACCCAGGCTTTTCTGTCACCCAGACTGGTTCACTTCCACAGCCCTAACAAATCCAGATGCTGCAGGTTCAAAGAGGATGCCACAGTCCACTCAAGGGTATGACGGGTACTGTGGTTTGAAAGAAAATGGCCCCCAAAGGAAGTGACACTATTAGGAGGTGTGGTCTTGTTTAAGTAGGTGTGGCCTTGTTGGAGGAAGTGTGTCATTGTGGGGGTGGGCTTTGAAATCTCCTATGCTCAAGCTATGCTCAGGGACATAGTTCACTTCCTGTTGCCTGCAGATCAATATGTAGAAGTCTCAGCTCCTTCTCCAGCACCATGTCTGCCTACATACTGCCATGTTTCCTGCCATGATGATAATGGACTAAACCTCTGAAACTGTATGCTAGCCCTAATTAAATGTTTTCCTTTTTAAGAGTTGCCATGCTTGCCAGGTTGGGGATTTAGCTCAGTGGTAGAGCGCTTGCCTAGCAGGCGCAAGGCCCTGGGTTTGGTCCTCAGCTCCGGGGGGGGGGGGGGGGGGGGGGCGGGAGTTGCCATGCTCATGGGGTTTCTTCATAGCAATAGAAACCCAAGCTAAGACAATGGGCCTCTTAGTCCCACAGCGAAGAGCAGGTCCTCAGCTGTGAACTTGCCTTTTGACCGTGTGATGAAAGTCTAGCAAGCTAGTCACAAGGAAGACAGGACAGGTGGAAGAGCATGGCTCTCTGGGATAGTGGAAATGTATTTTGGGGTAAGGAGAGGCCTTTATGAATACAGGAGCTCTGTTGGGTGCCCTACTCTGGGCCCTAAAAGTAGCCTGGGCTTATGAATCTTGTCCTTCTCCAAGCTTCATCCTCCACATAGCCGGATGTGTAGGAGCTCACAGTATCCTTTGAAATTCATTTTTCCTAGTTTTCCCCCCATGCAAAAAGTGTGTGTGTGTGTGTGTGTGTGTGTGTGTGTGTGTGTGTTATACAGACACTAGCGACTCAATCACTCCACCTTTATTGTTTGAGACAGGGTCTCTCGTTAACCCTGAAGTACACTGAATTGCTCGCCGGTTGTGTCCACTCCAAGGCTGGGGTTGCAGTCACATGCAAGATACCAGGCCCAACTTTTTCATGATTGCTGGGATCTGAACTCAGACCCTCATAGTTGTGTGGCAGCCATTTCACCAAGACCTGTGAAAGTCTAATAGGAGTCTGTCCATTTATTGTGACCCTTTGTTGGGGGAGGGCACAACCCACTATTCATGTGACCCTTTGGTGGGGGGAGGGCACAACCCACTATTTATGTGACCCTTTGTTGGGGGGAGGGCACAACCCACTATTCATGTGACCCTTTGAGGGGGGCACAACCCGATGTTCAGGGTGGGTCTTCCCATTTCAGTCAACCCTATCTAGAAACTCCCTCATAGACCTTGCCCAGAAATCTGTTCTAGCCCTTGTCAAGGTGACGATGGGTCCCCAGCCTGTCCTAGTCACTGGAGTGTAGAATGTGCACTTCCTATCCTTAAAAATCAGTTTTCTAGAGCCGGGCATGGTGGCGCACGCCTTTAATCCCAGCACTCGGGAGGCAGAGGCAGGCGGATCTTTGTGAGTTCGAGGCCAGCCTGGGCTACCAAGTGAGCTCCAGGAAAGGCGCAAAGCTACACAGAGAAACCCTGTCTCGAAAAAACCAAAAAAAAAAAAAAAAAAAAAAAATCAGTTTTCTAGGAAACCACATGCAGTGACCCTCTTGAGCAGCAGCGTCCTTCTCCCCCTGCTCGGCTGAATCTGGGAGCGTATGTACACACCACACAACACAACCCGTCCTGCAGAGGGCTCTGCAATCCAGGCTGGCATAAACACACTCTGATGGTTACACCAGGTGCTCTCCAGAGACACAGTCCTCAGAACGTGTCCCTGTCCGAAGTAGTGCAAGACTGTGCTTCTCTGGGTCTTTGTGCCTGTCTTGTTTTCCTGTGTGTACCCGCATCTCTCCCTCCCCCTCTCTCTTCTCCTCACAAACCCACCATCCATTCCCAGGGGACCTCACTTGTAAATATTTGGAAAGGCTCGGGCTGTTGTTAGAACAAGACTGGGACGATGACTCTGTTCTGCTGGCTCAAAAGGCCTAAGATCCCATCCCAGCTGTGGATGTCGAGTGTCTAGGAAACAAGAAATGAACATCACAACCATGGATCAGCCCGGCACACACACACACACACACACACACACACACACACACACACACACACACACACCACATTAAACCCAGGATGTCCATCCCTGGGAGTGGAGCAGTGTGGATAATGCAGGATTCTGTCACCACTGAAGAGCTTCCCAAAGCAGGCCCCCACAGTCTCAGGCTCTTGGCAGCCAAGGACTGGTCCCTCCCTGTGTGAGAGGAGCCACATCATGCCAGGGACCTGGCCAGCCCTGAGTATCGTCTACAGTGAAGAAGTCACAGACAAGAGCAGATGCAGGCGGGATTTGTCTCTCTGGCCGCTGTCCCCAGGGAGGCTCCCCTTCCTATGACAGGGCCCGGTGAGCCCTGAACCATCTGCCCATTGTCAGTTACAGGGCACAACTCTCCTAGCATAACGGCCACCATCCTCACTGAAAAGTCCATCTGGGTCCTGTCTGCTGACTGTGGACGTTCTTTTATAGACGGGGTGGGTGGGGAGGGTCAGGAGACTTCCACTGACTGCAGAGCACCCCCCAGCACACTCCTGGTCTCTCCACAGACCTCCTGCACCCACCCTTCCCTGCCATTCACTCTCTACAGGGCAGACTAAGGGACCTTTACGGCTGCCATTCTCACCCGCTGAACGAGAGAGGATGGCAACACCTGGGCCCATTCTTAGAACGTCTATTCCAAGGAGCTGGAGAGCCGGCTCCGCAGTTAAGAGCACTGGCTGCTCTTCCAGATGATGTGGGTTCAACTCCCAGCACCCATGTGGTGGCTCACAACCATCTGCAGCTCCAGTCCCCAGAATTCCCTCTTCCGACCTCTGTGGGCACCGGGTGTACATGTGGTGCACAGCCACACATGCAGGCAAGACACTGAGGCGCATGGAATAAAACAATATTGATGTTTAATTTAAAATTTGTTTTGAAACTTTTATTCCACTGGACACCATTGAGGCCCGAGTACTGTGAGTTTGGGGTCTTCCTGTGACAGTGTTGGGCGACAGTGGTGGGAAGAATCTGCATGCACCTCCAGGACCTGGCTGAAGAAACATCCGCAGGCTCTCAAAGGCGAGCGAAACCAGACAAGGACAGAACGGAACAGGACGGCGCAACTGCAGAACCCCCGCCCAATGACGCAGTCTTCCCCCCGGCCATGATTGTAGCCACAGCCCTCCCACCCCCTTCTCTCTCGCCCATCCATCACTCCCTCAGCTCCCTTTCATTGCCTTCTAACATGTCACCTTGTCCCCACAGCAAGGCCTTCTCTCCTGCCACCCCCTGCCTGCCCGGCTGCGTCCTGACACGCAGGCTCTTTCTTGTCCGGGTCTGAGTATCACGTCACCTGCTGGATGTGGCGGGTCACCTCATCGCCGTGCTCTGGTGTCTTGACATTACCCACAGCCTGACCGCTGTGTGTTCCTGGCTCTTCTTCACTGTCTGTCTCCATGTGACGAGGGGAGGGCAGGGACCCTTCCCACCACCCCACTCGCCTACTGCATTTCCATCGTGGTGACAAAATACCCAGACAAAAAGCAATTCCAGGTGATGGTCCATCACTTCAGGGAAATCAGAGCAAGAGCTCCAAGCACCTAGTCGCATCAAAACCAGTCGAGAGCGGAGAGCAATGAATGCGCGCATGCTTGTGGTCAGCTTGAACAGCCGGCCCTGGGGCTGGGGCTGCCCACATTCCAGCCTGATCCAGGGGACCCCTCACTGAAGCACTCTTCTCAGGTGAGTTCTGACCAGCTGACAATCTGAAACCACCACACCCACTCATGTGCCCCCTGGCTCGGCACCCTTCTTAACACGTGAGATGTCCACAGACACTTGGTGAACCAATGGATGGATTCCTTCCCTTCAAAGCTGTTGCTCCTGTTCACACAGGAGGCTCCTGGCCTCAGCTCTGTCGACATGTAGACCAGGAAGGTGCTACCTTCAACCTCTGCCCTCTACATGGAGAGCACCGCTGAAGCTGAGAACTCCTGCCCTGCACCGTCTCCCTTCCTGGTAAAACTCAGGTTTTAACAAACATGCTCAGCCCCGGCTGTTGGTCCTCCAGCGCAGTTCCACCAGGTGACCAGCAGATGGCAGCAAAGACCGTCCTTCTGGTAATGTGGCCTCTGCAAACATTCCCTGGCCCTGGACAACAGGCAGCCTCTAGCAGGATTTGTCAGCTGGTGGCAGCTGCCTAGTGTTTACACTTCTCCTGAATAAACAGAAGATGTCCCGTGTCCAAGGTCCAGGGGCACAGAAGTGGTGGGTGGCGTAGGTGTTGGCAGGAAAGCAGAGGATTGTTCTGGAATTCCCAGTTCCGAGTTTCATTCCCATTGTGACCCTTGTGCCTCTGGGGCAGTTAACAGGCTGCCTGTGCCTCAGCTTCCTCATGCCTAACCTGCTAGGTCTATCTCCATCGTACTATATGTTTCCCACGCCTCTCCCCCCTCCCCCCCAGGTCAGCCCAGCGATGCAGGCTGGCTCTGTAGTCAATGCCCCTCGGTCTTTCCAGCGTTTGTTGACTGACTGACTGGTCTGTAGAACATGTAGTAAGTACTCACTGGGAATCAACTGTGAAGACGATGTCACGATGAGGAATGATGACGTCGCATGGGGTGGCATGAGAAAGACGTGCGGTGAACATGATGTAAAAATGAAGAGGCCATGTTGAGGGATGCTGCCGTACAGTTGATGATGTCACGGCGAGAGAGACAGTGGCGTCCTGAAGTTGGTGTCGTTGTGGTGGTTTTGATGAGAATGCCCCCCATAGACTCATATGTTTGAATAATTGGTCCTCAGTTGGTGGAGCTGTTTTGGGAAGGATTAAGCGGTGTGGACAGGTTGGAGGAGGTGTGTCACTGGGGATTGGCTTTGAGTTTTCAAAAGCCACCCCATTCCCAGGTAGTCTCTCTGCCCCAGTGCTGTGCCATGCCAGCCCGCCGCCACGGCCCCTTCCCACCCGCCCGCCACCACGGCCCCTGCCATGATGGTCACAGACGCTAACCTGCAACTGTGAGCCCCAGTTTTAACACTTTCCTTTCTAAGTTTCCTTAGTCATGGTGCTTTGTCACAGCAATAGAAAAGTAACCAAGACAGTCGTAGGATGTTGACGTCACACAAGGGCAGTGATGTCGTTGGTGACTGTGATGATGTCCTTTGGATGGCAATGTCACGTGAAGATGGTGGCATCTCGAAGAGGCAAAGTCATGATGCTGAGAACTGTGTTGCTAATATGCTAATAACACACCGACACACCAGCAACTTCTGAGCTCCTTCAGCCCGAGGCTCTCTGCCTCCAATCTAGGGGATTCCAGTGAGTCCTCCCTGAGCACTGCCAAGCTCCACCCACACAGAGAGCGCACTCATCCCAGACCTGGAGAGGGCTGATGCCTGGCCTTCGCTGGGCACAGACACAGGGCGGACCATCCTGTGTCTATCCCAGGGGTAGCCCGCGGTTTTGAGGGCTGATCTAACTGCCTGCAGCTGCCACCTGCTCCTCTTTCTGGGGGGTCTCCTGGCAACCTGGAGAAGTGTGGGGGACGACACTGCCCACCGGAGTGGTCTAGAGGATCTGGGATGAGTCTGCTCACCATGCCAAAGGGAGCTGCTAGACTAGAGACTCATTGCACAAGAAAACCTTTCCTGCAGAGAACTGGGCAGGACTCTTCCCAGCTCCTCCTCCATTTCCGCCTCCAGTCCCCTCTTACACCCCCACCCCTCCTCCACCCCCTCCACTTCCTCTGCTACTCCCCACTCCCCTTCTCCACCCTACTTCCCTCCTCCACTCCCTCCTTCCTCCACTTCCTCCTCTTCCTCCTCACCCACTTCCTCCTCTACCCCTCCACTTCCTCCTCCATCCCTTCCACTCAGGCACTGGCTGGAGTGACCCCGCCCCCCGCCGGGAACCTTCCCTCCTTGGTGCTGGAACCCAGAGTCTGGCTTCTCCCTGGTGCCCCCCACTGTGCCCTCCCCCATCTGTGTCAGGTTGTGTGGAGCCCAGGGCAGCATCTGAGGGAGAGGCCCCAGCCCTGAGCCTGCTCACAGAAGCTGGAACCCAGAATTGCTCTTAAGAGCAAAATATGCCCGTGTCTCTGTGCACCTTTGCACAAGTTAACTAACCTCTCTGATCCACCCAACCTTGCCTCACAAAGAAGAGAAGCTGATCCTAAGGTCGGGGCTGAGGACAAAGTGAAGCCAGAGAAGGCCCGGAGCGGGCAGAGGTCCGGAGCTGCGAGGTGGTTAGGACTGGCGTTTATTTCGGGGGACCTGGGTTCCACACTGCCTCTCCTCTAGCAGTCCACCGGACACACACACACATGCATACAACGCAGCAGCGGAGTGAGCAGCTGAGAGAGCTCAGGTGGAGCTCGGCCGAGTGGGCACGGCTGGCCCTCTGGCCTCTGTCAAGGGCATTGGAGGAAGCGAAGGCTGCCGGGAGCCCCGAAGCTCTGAGGCCTCTGGGTTGACCAAGCTCAGACAGCCTGGTCCTCCCTCTGCCTCAGGCTGAGCGCTCGTGCAGCTGCCAAGAAGGCCACCCCAGTGAGCAGCTCCGAGACAAAGCTAACCCAGCTGAGGGCCAGGGACCAGCCAAAGCGGATGTCCACCTGATCCAGCAGGGCCCGCTCCTCCAGGAGGCACGCTGCCTCTCGGAAGGCGGCTGCAGAGTATGCGATGTAGACGCTGATTCCGGTGAGGGTCACCATGGCTGCAGGGAGAGACCAGGACAGTCAGTCAGAGCCTTGGGGCCTGCCCCTCCTCCCTGCCCCTCCTCCCTGCCCCTCCTCCCTGCCCCTCCTCCCAGCCCCTCCACTCCCCCACTCCTGTTCTCCACCTCCTCAGCTTCCTCCTACACTGAGGACATCCTTTTCTGTCACTCCCCACCTAATTCCCCCGAGACAGGGTCACTCACTGAACCTGGAGCCAAACTGGGAGTCCGCCCGGTCCTGTCTCCAGTCCTGAGCGCTGGGGCTACATGTATTCCCACAACCGTGCTTGGTCTGTTCCCGGGGCTTGGGGGATCCGAACTAAGTCCTCGGCTTGCACAGCAAATGCTCTTACACCAATACAGGGAGCCAGAGAGCAACCATCTGGGCCATAGTCCCACTTTCTCTGGCCAGCCATGTAAGCAAAAACTGCCTTGTTTGGATTTGATTGATTTAGTTTGGTTTAGTTAGGCTTGGTTTAAGTGTGGTTTGGGCTTTTGGGGGTGTGGTTTGGATTTGGGTTTGAGGGGAATGGTTTGATTTGGTATTGGTTTTATGTTTCTAAGAGTTATACTGTATGGTATTATCTGGATTTCAACTTGAGATCCTCCAGCCTCAGCCTCCTGAGTGCTGGAATGACAAGTGTGTACAACCACACCTTGGTGTGTGCCACCTCCTGATAAGTAACCTTTGTCTGTATCCACCATGTGATATACATGGTTTTAACATGTGTGCATATGGTGGAGCAGCTTTAGAAGTTATTAGCACGTGCATTGATTCACACAGCCTCCTTTTGTGGTGAAACACGTAAGTCTACCTTCTCAGCCACAAGCAAGTGCAGTGTACATGGGTGCATGATGCATTGTGTACTAACTGTAATCACCAGAATGGACAACAGGTCCCTGAACTTATCACTCCTGCTAAACGAAGCTGAGAGCTGTTCAACCAGCATATCCCCGGTCCTCGCCAAAGCTCCTGCTAGGGTTTTAGTCTGTCTCACTGAGGCCCTGCAGCAAAGTGAAATCACGTGCACTGTGTCCTGCCGGGCCTGGTCAGTCTGGCTCCCCACATCAGAACCACTGCTCAGCAGGGAGCAGCAGAGGCAGCAGGTGCCAGGGTCTCTCGCCCCCCGCAACTCTAAGCTGGAAGCCAAGGCCATCAACGGGAGACCAGACGGAGGTGACAGGCACAGCTCTTCAGTAAGGTGCTAGGGATGACGCCCAAGGCTGTGTCCTCCTCCCCCTTCCTTGGAACCGGAGATCTTGGGGCCTCAAGGCTGGAAACCTCTGCCCCTTCCATCTGATATCCCAACGAGGAAAGGCCCTCACAGGAGCTGAGACCCGCCCCTAAAGAGGGCTGCTGCACAGCCCTCACCACCCACGCATCTGGACCTGGACCCTGGGCAGGTGGAAACCTACCTCCAAAGAGAAAGAGGGTCCCAGTGAGCTGCAGGAGGAGGTGGGCTCGAAGGAGGAAGCTCAAGAACCCGGTCATCCCCCCGAACACCATCATGATCAGACTAAAAGGTAACAAGATCACAAACGTCCCGTGCATGGCTAGAGAGAAGGAGACCAGGTACAGGAAGTCACTAACAGTATTCAATAATTTCCATAAGCTTACCATGTACCCGCAATAATAGGAACACCACAACTACTTCTACTGATAAAAGAACGGCGGAGAGTCCAGTGTGCATGGTCTGTACTGAGCATCATTGCACTTACTCTCTATGACCCCTAGAGGGCAGTGTTGTATTATTATTATTTTCTCAGTGCAGCATCAAGGGACTGATGTTCTAATGAGCATGCGAATAAACAAATAAGCCTATGAGATAAGCACCAGGGCTCCTGGAAAATTTAGTTCTCGTCTAGGCTGGGGATATTTTCGAGTGGGTGAGCAGGTGAACAGGCAGAAGAAATGGAGAAAGGTCCTTTCATAAAACCCTGTACCCAAATTTTATCTCTGCCCCTGGCCCCACCCCCAAATTACAGGTGCCCCATAAATCCAAGGCACATGACTCATTTTATCCTGGGGGTGGATCTAATCTCATCCCACATCCCAGGAGAAACTACACACCCAAAAGCCTTTGTGATCTTAATAAAAAAATGTTAATAAAATATCACACAGGGACCAGAGAGATGGTTCTGTGGTAAAAGCACCTGCCATAATCAGCCTGAATTTTGGACCCCACATAAAAGTGGAAAGAGCACCAACTCCACGCTGTTGTCCTCAGACCTCTCCATGTAGGCTGTGGTGCACATGCCCACACACCACACACACACAAGAACAACAAGAGTTTAAAACTCTGTAATCCAGGCAGTCTCTGACCAGGATCGGGGACTCCACCACGGTGCAAAAGTAGATCGGGTGGAAATTGCCCTTTCCATTTTTGACCTTTTGTGGGAGTGCTAGAGATTCGAACTCGGGCCCTCACTCCGTGCAGCAAGCATTTGACTCACTAAGGCGGCTCCTCGGGCCACCAGGATGTCCTCAGTTCAGCAGATGAGTAGATGGTGTCTGCTCTGAGCCCAGCTCCACGGTCCAGAGACAGACAAACAATTCACAGACAGTGCCCCCTGTGGGTGAACTGATAGACTGCATGCAGGAATTATCATCCAGATCACAGTGCTTCTAAGAGTCACACAGTCCTCAACCTCCATTACATCACCCACCTCAACCACAGGCACACGCCAGCACTGAGGCAGCTGGGATACGTGTGTCCCTCAATTGTCTCAGGATAGGCCAAGCACAGGCTGCCACACTCCCCTCCCCAGGGCTCCAGTGTGGTCCACACCACCATCTGAGAGCCCAGGAGCCATGGCTAGCTGGGATGCATCTTTGCAAACCAGTTTTCTCATCTATTAGAGAGCCAACAAATATCCCATCCTCTAAGCCTATGTGTTGAGGACCCAGCACATTAAAAAAAAATCACCCATCAAGGAGTTGGGGAGATGGTTCAGTCCATTAAGTGACTGCTGTTCAAACACGGGGACCTGAGTCTAGGCCCTTAGCATTTAGAAAAAGTGGGGTACAGCAGCACACATCTGTAACACCAGAGCTGGGCATGTGGAAAGATGCATTCTTGCTGCTGTTAGCCAGTCAGTGTAACTGAATCGGTGAGCTCCAGAGAAATAGAAACTGTCTCTAAACTCTGTCTCGGCCTTTAATCCTAGCAGATCTCTGTGAGTTCAAAGCCAGCCTGGTCTACAGAGCGAGTTCCAGGACAGCCAGGGCTACACAGGGAAACCCTGTCTCAAAACACACACACAAAAATAAAATAAAATAAAAAAAACACCCATACACATAAATTTTTTTAAAAAAAATAACAATCTCAAAAACAAAAAGTTTAAAACAGGCATTGCTGTGGGATGTCTTTCTGTATGCTGTGATTATGTGTTGCTCTGATTGGTTGATAAATAAAGCCATTTGGCCTATGGAAAGTCAGGTTATAGCTAGGTAGGAAATTGAAGAGAGAGACAGGAAGAAGAAAAAGACAGAGGAGAGAGACACCAGCACCTCCAGGAGAAGCAAGATGTGAAAATATCAGTAAGCCACGGCGACGTGGCAATTTACAGATTAATAGAAATGGGCCAAGTTATAAGAGCTAACTAGCAAGAAGACTGCCATAGGCCATGCAATTGGTAATTACTATCAAGCCTCTGAATGATTATTTTATACGGCTTTGGGACCTTGGGGCTGGGCAAGACCGGAGAAACCATCTGACTACAGGGCATTGTGGTACATGCCTATAATCCCAGCAGCTGGGAGGTAGGGACAGAAGGATCCGAAATTCAAGGTCATCCTCAGCTACATAGTTCACTCATGGCCAGCCTGGGCTACATGAGACCCTGCCAAAACAAAAAGCACCAGGAATTTATTTGCTAAGCTGTAGAGTCAAGGTGTTCAAAATCAAGGTCCTTGTCCCACTGCAGGAGGTGGCCCTTCCTTCCTCACAGCAGCTGTTTCCGGGCAGCAGTCAGCAACACAGGGCATTCATTCTTGGCTTAGCCGGCTGCACTCCAGGCTCCAGCTCCATGTCTGCCTCTTCCTCTTCTAAGGACACACTCGCCATGGGTTTTACAGCCCATCACGTCAGCTCCAGGGGACCTCACCTGGGGGTCCTCAGCTACATCTGCAGTGTTGCTTTTCCCAAATAGATCAATCTCCGGGTCTGGAGCTGAGGACATGGCGAATCTTTTCTGGATGTATTTATTTAACGTGAGGGCGTGCCATGGCGCACATGTGGAGGTCAGAGGATGCTTGGCGGAGTCGGCTCTCTCTTTCCACCTATGCCTGGCGGTGCTTTGAATGTGCACTGTCCCCCACGGGCTCTCGTGTTTGAGCTTTGTCCCCAGCTGGTGGCACTGTGGGAAGGTTGTGGAGCCTTCGGAATGCGGAGCCCTGCCAGAAGACATTCATTCATCCCAGAGGTCCCGTGGGCTTTGAGGTTTGACAGCCTGACCCCATTTCCCACTCGTCTTGGCTTCCTCGGTGTGGACGCAGTGTGACCAGCCAGCCTCCTGCTCCTGCCGCCATGCTGTCGCCTGCTGCTGGGCCTTCCTCACCGTGATGGACGCCGTCCCTCTGGAACTGTGAGCCAGAGCAGTCTTTGCCGTGGGTGTTCTGTCGCAGGAACAGAACAGAAGCTAACGTGGGGCTTCTAGGGATGCTACTCAGCTCACAAGGCTTGTGAGGCAAGTGCTCTTCCCGCCGAGCTGCCTCTTAGACCCAGGCATATATATATATATTGTTAGTGGCATCATTTTTTAGTATAGCATCATTTACCACACTACCATACCGTCAGTGGTATACAGTAGGAGCATCACATATGCCAAAAGTAGGTGCTCAGTAGATGGTAGTATCTTTATATTATAGATGGCTGTGTGGTGTTAGTTACTATAGTACTATACTGGCCATGATTGGGATAAGTGTCTCCAAAGCTTGTCCCCGCTTGGCTCTATCACAGGGTGATGGGACAGTAGGATCCGGGGACAGGAGCGAGGTCTGAAGTCGGCTGGGGTGTCTTCCAAGGACATTGCAGGACCCTGGCTTCTTTCTCATTCTTACATCCTGGCAGTTTTAAGTGAGCAGTTCTGCTTGGTCATGTGTCCCCACCACAGTGTGTCACCACAGCCCCAAGTGATGGGCCCAAGGGACAGTACAGTGTGACCTTCGAAACTTTGTGTCCTGGTGAGTCGATCACATCAGGTGTTCTCATAAGGGAACGCTGACTAATCCAGCTGAGAACTGCAGCAACAGCATCATGTGGCCCAGGACGTTCTGTAACTGGCATGTTCGTTCCTCGGTGCGGCTTTATATTCTAGGCACACTGATCTCTTCTTACAGGCTACGTAATTTTCCTTAACTTTATCTACACACATAAATGTCTAGTCATCCTCATTCTATGCACTGAGGCTCTTCCATTCTTTCCTTTTTATTACTTCAAACCAGCATGGCATCGCTCTTCCCAGAAATGTCACACAGATTCTAGAAGCAGAACCAACCTTTTCAATTTTTTAAACATGGGATTGGCTTTCCACAGAACCCCAGAAAGGCAGCCCTCACACCCAAGCCTCCATTCTCCCAAGGAATTAAGGCCTGCCTTCGTCAGCTTTCCATTTCTGTGGTAAAATATCTGAGAGAAAAAAAATTAAAAAGAAGAAAGGTTGATTTGGGCTCAGAGCTCCCAAGGTTTCCGTCCATGGTCACCTGGCTCCTTGGCTTTCGGGCTGGTGACAGTGCAGAAATATCATAACAGAGAATTGTTCATCTCTGGGCAGCCGGGAAGCAGAGAGGGAGAGGAGGCCACTACCCCACTCCTCAGCCTCTTCCTCCAACCGGCTCCACAGCCTCAAGCTCATTCAGCTCCAACTCATCCACAGAGTCATCCATGGACACGGCGAGTGCCTCGTTCGGTAACGACCTCTCAGCCCTTGCCTTTCCTAGAGCTCTCCACACACCACTGGAGGAGATTCCATATCTAAAGCATGACAGACTCCTGAGCTCCGACCGACCTCGCTCTCTCTCCACATCCCACCTCGCCTGCAGCACCACTCTGAGGAAATCATACATAATGTCCCTCCTGTGACCAGAGCCGCTCGACACTGAGTGTTTTATGTCCTTCTCTCTGTTCCGCCCCCACACTTCCATTTTCATTTCCCACCCAGCTTCATTTTAATTTTCCACACTACTGCAGCGGCCCTGCATCCAGAACACCAGCAAACCCGGTCGGGTGATTTTTCTCCCTAATCTTGCGGCCTCACGGAGGCCAGGCCCCAGCTCAGTCAGCCTCGGCTGCTGCGGAAAGCATTTGACCTCCGAGTCCGCCTGATCATGGTCACCTACTCTGAAGACACAGCTGAAGATGAGCCTGGACAGGTCAGGCACGCCTCTGAGAAGCACTTTCTAGCCCACCCTCCAGAACTACAGGCCTTCTGGCTGTTTCTGAAACATACTGGTCCAATCCTGTTCCACTTGCTCTTCCTCCTCAGTCTCCTCTCTGAGGCAGAGTAGCCTGAAACTCTGGTCAGTCTCACACACATGTGTGTGTGAGTACATGCATGTGCCAGTGTGTGTTTACATGTTCCTGAGCGTGCAGGTCTGAGTGTGCTTGTGTGATGTGCATGTAGAGGCCAGAGGTCAACTTCAGGTGTCGTTTCTAAGGACGGCACTCAGTTTGGCTGGACAGAGAACCCCAGGGATCCACCTGTGGCCTAGCTGCCCACTAGTACCAGGGTGGGGGGAGTTGAGGGGGGTTACGAATTTTATTTTGCTTTTGGCTGTGGTTTGATTGGGTTTTGTAGGTTCTGGGTGTGAAACTGGGGTCCTCATGCTTTCACGGCAAGCACTTTACCAACGGCGCCAGCTCCCGGGTCCTCTGGTCTTCTTGTACACACATTGAACTGAAATGTGACTCAGCACAGCATCATTCCAACAGAGGAGAAGTAAACTGCCAGGGTTCAAGTCCCAGATCGGCCAGCTACTGTGCAAACTTAAGTAACTCACCTACCCTCTCTGTGCCATATGCTTCCTCACCTACAAAGCTGGGTGTGATAATATGTATAATATTGGCCCCTCATGGGCTGTTGTGGAAATTTAAAAAGTTGATCCTGTGAAGACGACAGAGCAGTGTTTGGCCCACAGCGTCTGTCTTATGGTCTTCAATGCCAGACAGACAGACAAACACTAGGAGGGAAGCAAATGTACGCTAAATATATCAGGAGGTCAGGCAGAGAGATGGCCCAGGGGTGAAATGCCTGATATGCAAGTGTGAGGACCCAAGTTCAAAACCCAGCGTCCACACCGAGGCCAGGTGTGGCAGCATGTAATGGGTACCCATTCCAGCTTTGATCTGGAAGTTCCAACCCCCACTGAGGCTTCAGCAACTGTCACGCCTACAAGACAGGGCCAAGGGAGGCGCCTGGAGACCTGAGATCTGAATGGGCCAGCTCTCTCTGTTTCTGGACCCTAGACGGTAGAGGTTGACCGAGCAGAGCTCCAGAGAACACCGTTGGACTGTGATACACCTTCCCAGACCCCACGACCTACCTATCCCTTCATTTGTAAGTTATCCACTAAATAAATCTTCCTTTTAACTACATGGAGTGGCCTTAATAATTTCGCCAATAGCAGCGCCCATTTGTAACCCTACAGGTTGGGCAAGGAGGGCAATCTGGTCATGGGAACTCACTGCCAGATGTCTAGCTGAAACAGGAAGCTCCAGGTTCAGCGAGAGACCCTCAAAACAGGGTGTAAAATGATACAGAAAGACACAACACTAACCTCTGACCTACACATGTGTATGCCTGGCATGTACACCTTCACACACAACACACACACACACACACACACACACACACACACACACACACCATGCACACATGCACATATAAAAAACTTCTTTTTAAAAACTTTATTAAATGCCGGGCTGTGGTAGCGCACGCCTTTAATCCCAGCACTCGGGAGGCAGAGGCAGGTGGATCTCTGTGAGTTTGAGGCCAGCCTGGTCTCCAAAGCGAGTTCTAGGAAAGGTGCAAAGCTACACAGAGAAACCCTGTCTCGAAAAACCAAAAAAAAAAAAAAAAAACTTTATTACGTGTGCATTTGTGTGCATATGTGTGTGTATATGTTGGAGAGATGATGTGTGTCATTTCATGCATGTAGAGCTCAGAGGACAACTTTATGGAGTCGATTCTCTCTTATCATGTCTGCATGGGTTCCAAGGACAAAACTCAAATCCTCAGACTTGCACGGCAAGTCTTTACCCACTGAGCCATTTTGCCACCCCTCAGAAATCTCTACAAATAAATATGTTTCCAAGTGGGAAGCTGGAGGCTCAGGGATGTAATAAAGATGTAAGCATTCATTGAACTCCTACTGTATACAGATCCTATCCCTGGATCTTTGCACATAGAATCTCATTTCCTCCCAGAAGAGCCCATTTATGGTCACAGGTGACTGCTAAGAATTCACACAGGTGGGTAAGTTGCAGTCACAAAACCCTACTCCCTGTTCATTGTCTTTAAGGGGCTGATGCCATTTCTGCCCCTTTAATAAGAGTGTCCATGAGGGCCAGAGTGGTAGCACACACCATTAATCCCTGTGCCCAGGAGGCAGAGGCAGAATTCGAGGCAAGCCTAGTCAACAGACTGAGTTCCAGAACAGCCTCGGAAAGGGAGAAAAAATAAAGAAAAGAAAAGGAATGGTTACATGGTGCAACCTGGCCAGTCAGCACATGGTGTCTTTTAACTTCAGTCAATTGGTGCAACACAAAGGCCTATGATCCAATCTGGCCCAATGGGATAACCCCTCCCTTCTGGACTGCAAGATTCAGCCCAAACACACCCCCATCCAAAGCAAAGTGCACAGAGGGAAAAAAAGGGACAGAGCCCCAGGGATCCCAACACACTAGACCTCCTCAAAAATGTGGGCCAGCCATTCCTCCTCCTCTTTAAGTTGGCATAATTGGTGTTTTTGTCATTTGCCACCAAAAGATTCCTGGCTTGCACCCTTAGTCCACTGGTTGTCCACCACAGCTCTTGAAGAGTGCTGAGTGACAACTTCCTTGCCACAAAAAGCACTTTCCTAGAGTGAATCTGGAAGCCAAATAAATACTCAAGCCAGGGTATCAAGACGGCTGCTGAGGGACGCGCCCCCTGGATGCTGAACTGGTTGGTTTTCATCTGAGAAGAGAGTCTTAATGAGGAATTACCTAGACCTGGTTGGCTTGTGGGCATGTCTGGGGGCGGGTGTTGTCTTAATTGTTGGTTGAGTTGGGGAGACCCACCCTAAATGTGGAAGGCATTATTTCACGCACTGGGCCCTGACTATATAGAACAGTGGTTCTCAGCCTTCCTAACACTGCAGCCTTTTAATACAGTTCCTTGTGTTGTGGTGACCCCCAGCCATAAAATTATTTTCATTGCTACTTCATAAATGTAAATTTGCTACTTTTATGAATCATAATGTAAATATCTGTGTTTTCCAATGGTCTTAGGAGACCCCTGTGAAAGGGTCATTCCACCCCCTCAAAGGTTCTCAACCCTCGGGTTAAGGAATGCTTATATAAAAGTAGAGACCACTAGCTGAGTACTAGCCAGCAAGCAAAAATCCATGCATCCCTTTTGCTCTTGAATGTGGACACAATGCTCTAAGTCCCTGCCTTGACTTCCTCACAATCAGGACTATAAACTGGAATTGTGGGCCAAGCAAATTCTTTCCCTCCTAAGTTGCTCTTTGTCGGGGTGTTTGCTACAGCAACAGAAACAGAGCTCGAACAGATGGCGTCCTCTGTCCCTGGCCGGAAGAGGTGAGGAGTGGGGCCATCTGCTCACTCCTCCCCAGATGGCCCAATGGAATCATAAGGCCGTGGTGATGGGGTATGCCTGACCACTCTGCCTGCCGGGCTCAGAATACACTACAGTGGTCTCTCCGCAGGCTTGAGTTTTCTGTCCACCACGCCCACCAGGATCAGCTCAGGGGCCGACTCAGGACAACTCTGTTGTCAGCCTGTCTCTCTGGCCAATACAAAGGATCTTCAAATGACTGGAACATCTTTACATCATAAAGAGCTTGGACTAAACACAAAATTCATTTATAGGAGAAAACCAATTCTGAGAAAAAGCTCTCTCTGGAGGTGATTTGCAATGAGTGCACAGTCCAAAGGGGCAGCTTGTCCTCATTCCTGATAATACAGTGGGAATCACAGCAGCTCCGGCACTTGGTATATGTAACCAAGCACTCGCCACCCTGGGCTTATTAAAGATACCTCTCAAATTCCGTCCTCACCTTGAGATTAAAAGGCCATCAAGATGGCTGGGGGTAGGGTGGGGGAAGTGCTCGCCATGCAAGCCTGCTGGCCTGCTTGAGATCCCCAGAACCCACATAAAGGCAGAAAGAGAGAACAGTTCATGAAGTTGTTCTCTGATCTACACACAGACAATAATAACAAACAATTTTAAAAGTGCTCTGTGTAAGAAGGAGGTTAAACAAAAAAAGATTAGAAAGAAGATGGCTGGTGCCCTCAACACGAGGGAGCTGATCCCAGACAGGTGGAGGAAATGCCCAAGGTCACACGTACGGCTGGTAGTGGAGCTGTGGTTATGTTGACATCAGAGGTCGAGCGCCAAGGAAGCTGCTGAGTGAGACTTCCGCCTGTTTCTCAGAGTCGGGGAACAAGTAGGGCTGTTACTGTAACAAGTTCAAAGGAACGCCAGCCCAGTGTCAACCACCTCTAGCTGTTGGTTCACCTAGAAGCAGGACAAGGTGGCTGAATGACAGCATCCAGCGTGGCGAGGAGTCTAAAGATAGAGAGTCTGCACGGGGCTGTAGGGGGAAAGCGGAAGATTGCTGACAGCTCGCCTGTCAAGCCCTTCTTTGAGACAACGTGTTGCCCAACACTCACACAACAGCTACAAAGCAAATGAGGTCCTAAGCGATGCTCATTTTGCTCATGCAATGTCTGGGTTTATCATGATTGTTACTATTTTCTCCCTCCGAGCTGGGGATAGAACCCAGGACCTTGCACATGCTGGGCAAGTCACTGAGCTATACCTCCAGACCGCTTTAAACTATTAATTTAGTTTAAGTCACCCAGGCTGACACTGAACTCGCACTGGAGCCCAGCAGTCTTCCGTCTTCCTGCCTTGGCCTCCTGATGGTTCATGCATTTTTGTTCTCATTTTGGGGATCCTGACAGCACCCATAATGGTTTGGACAACTCCTTTTGGTCACTATGGAAATGAGTGAAAGGCAAAAAAAATCGACCCTGGGATCAAGAGGGCCAGAGAACCAAGTTAGGCCTGGACCCTTCTCTCTGATACTAGATGATTCTAGATGATTCTTGAGGCAGTGCTCAGACAGCAGCCAAAGTACTGCTCAATGCCGCTGGAGTACCTCACAGTACAGATCACCTACACCCTCCTCAGCCCCAACACAGGGGCGGCCTCAGGAAGCTGCTGGCATTGGGAACTTACACAGAGGTGTGCTGGAGCTGGCTGATGGGCAGCTGACAAGAGCCAGGGAAGGCTTGGGGAATTCTGTGAGCCAAGTAATATTGTGCTGGCAACTTAAAACTGGTCACAGCGGAAATATTTACACCACAGAAATGGGCTAATACCGTGAATCAAGGGCTTTTAATTTTTTTTTCCAGGAGTTATTTGTTAAATATTTCCCATCATGCTATGGACTTGGGAGAAACAGTTCTGATCCATTCATCTATCTGTACATCCATCCATCCACTCATCCATTCATTCACTCATTCCTTCACCCATCTAGTTGTTCACTAATGCAGCCATTCGCTCACTCACTCATCCATCTGTCTAGTCATTCACTCATCCAGTCATTCATTCAACCTTTCATCCATTCATTCACAGGCCCAGCGACTCATTCATATATATTGGATGTATAACATGTAATTTTGACCCATAATGTAGCTTGCATTCACTCTTGTAGACTTTTGCTTTGTGATCTGCTGTGTTCCAGGTTCTGTGCTAAGTGCTGACAATTCAACAGTGGGAAGGAGAGCTATAACCCCTTGCCTTTGTGGACTTCACAGACTAATGAGAGAGTCAGATTCTACACCCAGAAGAGCATAATGACCTTTACAATGAGAAGGAGATTAGCCAAGCTAAGCTGGTAGGTGGAGGCAGAGACACAGAAGAGGAAGCAGCATGTGCGGAGTCCTATGGCAGGAGGAGGCCTGGGGCGCGGAGGGAAGTGCTGGGGAAGAAAGGAGAGGACAGGGAGCTACTGTCGCTTCCGAAGCCTCGGGCTGTGTGCCCAAGGCCCCCCACATCCAAGGCCTGCAGGTTTCCACCCTCAGTTCCTTCTCAGATCCCCTCTATGGGACCCTTCCTGGACTCAGTTTCCAAGTGAAAGCCAAAAATGGAGGCGATGTTCAGGCCTGGTGCTACAGGCCTATAATCCCAGCCACTCAGGCTGAGGGCAGGAGCATTGCAAGTCCAAGGCCCGACAGAGCTACAGAGTATGCTCAAGACCAGGCTAGAAAACAGTGGGACTGTTCAAACAAAAACTAAAAAGAAGGAAAGAGGGCTAGGGATAGCATTGGGTGGTAGAGCATTTGCTGGGTGTGAGCACAGCCCTGGATCTCGTGCCCAGTACCGAGGTGGATGGAGAGAAGATGGAAGTACCAGCTTCACAGGGTGGATGTGAGAAGCAACTAAAGACAACGATGAGAAGCTCTTGGTTTGGTGTCTGCACAACTCTAAGTTTCAAAGGATGAAATTGCTCCTTTGTTTCCTTCCTTCCACAAGTGCCCTTCGGCCTTTTCCTCTCTTCTCTACGGAGGGTTAGGCCCAGGGGGAGGTGCTGGGAAAGCCTGACGCCAGCAAGGCACACGCAGTGGCCCTTCAGACTGACTGTTCTCCACCTCCTAAGCACCTGCCTTGAAGAACCCCACACGCTCTCCACTGACAAGCTGGCCCTCGGTCTACGAGACATGGCCTCTCATTCGGCCTTCAGCATCCAAAGATGTTCAGACACCGGTGTGGGCTCCCCTACCGTCTTTCGTGGTGATTGCCACTCAAATGCAATTGCTCATGTAGTGAGGGCCTCTCTCCGCAGCGAGTCTATAAGGGCCTAGGGGGCATTGCTTAGATTTGAGTTCTCAGTCACCAAGTTGCCTGGTGCACAGGACTGTCGATTAGTTGGAAGAACTCTACACACATTCTAGGTAGAGCAAGAGCGGCCCCGCCCCCCTGACGTAGCCCCAGTCTTGTCTCAGGCCTGGTGGTCAAAGGCCACCACCCACCACCATCACAACCACTGCAGTTCCTCCATCCATCCACTACCCCCAGACTTACTGAGAAGCTGTCGGCTTGAGTCGCTGACCGTCACATTCTCCTGCCAGAAGGGGTTCATCAGCGGCGTGCAGGAGCTCTGGACTGATAGAAGGGAGGAGTTCACGGGCAGGACCCTGGCATTTTTCCCCGCAAATTCTCCCTAGATGTCTCCCACCCAAGACAGCAAACGGAGCGTTGTGCACTTGTGAGCCTAGCTGGGCCCGGCCAGGAGCACTTGTGCAGGCCATCCGCTCTGTCCACCCTCCACGCACCCCTAAGTGAGAGAGGAGTGTGAGCCAAGCAACAGGTCCCAGGCTTGCAGGTACAGCACCATGGTGCGAACGCGGACACCTGGGGAGGACCCTTACCCCGGCAAGTCCGCCAGAGACCAGAGTGGGAGCTCAGAGGCTCCAGCTGGCTGTGGTTGGCGGGTCCCCGGTCCTGCGCCCCCGAGCTGTTCCTCTCCAGCCTCTCGGTGTCGATGATGTACCAGAAGTCGGTGCCGATGGCGACCGCCAGCAGCACGAAACTGATGGCCCCACTCAGTGCCGCGGCGCCCGCCAGAGCGCCCAGGCGCACCCGCATCTCCCAGCGTAGGGCCCCTGGGCGCAGGCTCCTGCCCACGCTCCCCGTCTGTTCGCTGCACCCCAGGTTCTCCAGCGTGGATCTGGAACGCGGCTCAAACTCTGGCTCCACCACCCTCACCTGAGCGATCACACTCGCACGTGCTCCAGCTCGGACCCTCGATCTCGGGGCTCCCTGTCCTCTCTGACCTCCTCCCTGGTGCCTTCCGACCCTCCCCGGAGCACCCGTCCCAGACCCGCGCCGTCGCTGCCTCCTCGCTCAGCTCCACCCTGTGCCGGGTGCGCAGTCCCAGCGCCTTCCTCCTTCTAGCCCGGCACTTTTCTCCCCAGACCCCACTACTGCCCCCACTTCCTAGCCTCACTCTCCATGAACTCCCCAGCAGCTCGCCGCCACTTCGGCCTCGGCCCTCCTTGCTCTCCCCACACCTCTGCTTTGACCCCCCACTGCAGCCTGGATCCACCTTCACTTCCCACAGCTCTGGTTCAGGGCCAGTGCCCTAAAACCTCAGGAAGACTGGCTCCCAAGGCAAGCAGGCGGACTGAGGGAGGGGCCGAGGGGGCGGTGCTGGAGAGAGGGCGGACTTCAGACACTGGAGTCAGAGAGGGGGCGACACTCTCTAGTCTGAGGGTACAGATTCTCCTGCAATGCCTTCTCCTGAAACGATTTTGATTCCAAAATCCACCTTCAAGTAATTTTTATGGACTGGCTACAAAGGAAAAAGGCAGATTTGGTTTTTTTGTTTAAAAAAAAAAAAAATTCTTTGAAGTAGGGAAGGCCAGGTTCTGTGAATCTATTTTCTTTGTCACCAAAGTCTTCATCATCACAGCCACCACCACCTCCATCACCCCCACCCCACCACCGCCATTACCACTACCACCACCTTCACCATCTCTACCATTGCTCTCACCCCATAATCATTACCTCCACCATCCCCACCCTCACCCCCCACCACCAACAACAACAACCATCCCCACCCTAACCTCACCCCACCATCACCAACAACCATCCCCACCCTAACCTCACCCCACCATCACCAACAACCATCCCCACCCTCACCCCACCATCACCAACAACCATGCCCACCCTCACCCCACCATCACCAACAACCATCCCCACCCTCACCCCACCACCATCACCAACAACCATCCCCACCCTCACCCCACCATCACCAAAAATAAGCTTCATCACCACCATTACCGGAGGCAGACAAACCTCATTACCATTCTCTTTACCATCATCAGCATTCTTAACAACCTTACCATGTTCTTAGCCAGCATAAACCTTCCATTCCTTCAAGAAAGACTTGCAACACCAGTGAGTCTGAAACAAGGGCCCAGGTTGAGGAGGAAGGCATAAGCAGCCCAAACACAACCTAGACTTCCCAGTCCTTCTCATGCAAGACACCGGAGAAAATACTCATGTGTGTGCGGCATATGGCAGTGAAGGAAGCAGGTTCTAAGAGCCAGACCTAGCCTGCCTTGGGGGCTGCAGCTCTCAGCCACCCTCAGGCTGCCCTCATGGCTGAGGGGTCAAACCCTTGGTACTGCTGCGATACATTCTTAAAGAACATCATGCTAACATCCAAAAGTGAACAGGCTATGGTCAAGCCCAGGATCATTAAAGTGTGCTTAGAACATCCCAAGGGATGGTGGTGGGGGTGAGTAACCATAGGGAGGTCTCAGTCTCTGAGGAAGTGACATTGATCCTGAGACATGGACGAGACACCAGCCTATCATGCTATAGAAGTGTGTCAGTTTGGGTACATTCCAGAGACGCTGAAAGAATCGGTGAGAAACCCCACATCTGACAGAGGATTGATCTCCACAATATATAAAGAACTCAAAAAACTAGACATCAAAGTACTGAACAGTCCAATTAAAAAAATGGGCTAAAGAGCTAAAAAGAGAATTCACAAAACAAGAACTACAAATGGCTGAAAGACATTTAAAGAAATGCTCAACATCCTTCATCATCAGAGAAATGCAAATCAAAACGACTCTGAGATACCACCTTACACCTGTTAGAATGGCTACGATCAAAAACACCAATGACAACCAATGTTGGAGAGGATGTGGAGCAAAGGGAACACTCCTCCACTGTTGGTGGGAATGTAAACTTATACAACCACTGTGGAAATCAGTATGGCAGTTTCTCAGAAAATTAGGAATCAAACTACCTCAAGACCCAGCCATCCCACTCTTGGGCATATACCCAAGGAATGCTGATTCATACCATAAAGATACATGCTCAGCTATGTTCATAGCAGCACTATTTGTAATAGCCAGAACCTGGAAACAACCTAGATGCCCATCAACAGAAGAATGGATGAAAAAAATGTGGTACATATACACAATGGAGTACTACTTAACAGAGAAAAACAATGAAAGCATGAAATTTGCAGGCAAATGAATGGAACTAGAAAAAATCATCCTGAGTGAGGTAACCCAAGCCCAGAAAGACAGTCATGGTATATACTCACTCATAGGTGGATTCTAGATATAAAATAAAGAACAATCAGACCACAACCCATAGAACCATAGAGGCTATATATATAGATAGCATGGAGGTCCCTAGGACGACTGTGGCTTATAATAAATTTCAGTTTTACTCAATTATTGAAAAAAATAGCCAAATGAATGGAAACACATGAACTATGAACCAAAGGCTGAGGGGCCCCCAGCTGGATCAGGCCCTCTGAATAGGTGAGACAGTTGATTGCCTTGATCAGTTTGGGAGGCAACTAGGCAGTGGGACCAAGTCCTGTGCTCATTGCATGAGTTGGCTGTTTGAAACCTGGAGCTTATGCAGGGACACTTGGCTCAGTCTGGGAGGAAGGGACTGGACCTGCCTGGACTGAATCTACCAGGTTGATCGCAGTCCTCGGGGGAGGACTTATCCTGGAGGAGGTGGGAATGGGGGGTAGGCTGGGGATAAGGGGAGGGGGTGGGAGGGGGGAGAATAGGGGAACCCATGGCTGATATGTAGAACTGAATGGTATTGTAAAATTATATATATATATATATATATATATATATATAAAGAATCGGTGAGAGAAAGAGGCACAGAAGAGGGAGATGGGGGTGGAGGGCAATGGTGTACAGCTCTGCAGGTTCATGAGGGGGACTTGGGGTTTCAGAGCACCCAGGATGGAAAGTTTAAATCCCTGGACAGTTTAAAGCAGGAACCTGAAATGTTCTAACTTACATGGTGGGGGGCCCCAAACCCTCAGTCTCTGTGCTATTAGTGTATAGCGCTGAATGGCAAGAAGCAGGAACAGCTGAGGAGGTGAGGGAGCAGGAGAGGTGGGTCAGCAGGTGAGAGCCCTGCTGTACAAGCTTGAGGATCTGAGTTCAAATCCCCAGAATGCACATTAAAACCAGACGCAGTCACATGCACTTGTAACCCCAGCTTAGGGTGGGAAGGTCAAAGGTGGAAGGATCGCCAGGGCTTGCCCATCTCCAGGGCTTGCCGATCGCAGGGCTTGTGAATCTCCAAGGCTTGCCCATCTCCAAGGCTTGCTGATCGCCAGCCTCACTCCAGATTTAGAGAGAACCCAGCCTAAAAACAACAAAGCAGTGTACACCTGAAATCCCTGCGCACACCCCCCCCCACACCGTTTCCATGGCATGTAGAAGAATGTGCACACACACATACATGTACACATACAACACAAAAAAAACAATTAAGAGGAGTTGGGAAGACATACTAGAAGAAGCGAGGGATCCTGTGACTTGGGCTAGCCTAGTAACATGGTGAACAAGAAAGTGTATGTTGTGTTTTACATTGAAAGGTTAGAATCGATCAGGACAGCGTTAATGTGGAGAATTATGCTGTCATTGCTTTTCTCATTCCCAAAGCCTTCTTAACCTTCATCCTTCTCACCCCCATCTTCATCCTCAGCAGCATCAGCGTGCTGAAGCCGTAATTCAATCCTCAATGTCGCTTGCCCTTGGTTGGCTTTGTAAAAGTCACTGGCTCTGGAAGTCACACAGCTGGACACTGTGTTTCTAGTTTCCCACCGGCTTTGCTGTAAAGGACACTTCTGACTAAGGCCACCTGATGAGTCCAACACTGCTCCTCAACATAGGTTATCTCTCCGGTCCTCTGAGGCAAGTGGCTCTTCTCTGTGTTCCCTGGTCCTCCGGGAGGGGCGGGGGAAACCTCTTTCTATCTTTTCCCATCCCCTGCATCAAAGACACTTTTTGTACTCCAAGCTATCACAGCAGAATGAACTGTCCTTGGGAGGACATCAGTCATAAGACCTTTTAATCGGTTGCTTTTCTTCAGATTTACAGAACCTAGAACACAACTTGTAGATAGCAGCAGCCCACAAATCAGAAAAATAGGCCCCTCCCCTGAAATTTGTAACCACCCTGCAATTTATGATCAGACCACTGCCTGCCTATCTGACACATCTCCCCACAACTCCCTACATGAGCCTCCTGCCCATCAGCAACCCCTAAAGAGGTGGTCTTAGTTGCACAGATCTTTATTCTTGTGACAGCAGCTTATCCTTGTGAACTTGGATACATAGTTGCAAGCTAATGGAGTTATCAACTGCAAAATGGCATCTTCTTATTCTGCAAACTATTTTTCCAGAACCCTCTCTGTCACCACTGATGTGTGTGTGTGTGTGTGTGTGTGTGTGTGTGTGTGTGTGTGTGTGTGTGTATGTGCTCACCTATGAATGTACATGTACATGTAAAGGTCCTCTCTCAATGAATCTGAACATCACCATTTAAGCTAGACTGCCTGGCCAGTGAGTCCCAAAGACCCACCTGTCTCTGCTCCCCATCCAGCCCTGGGGTTACAGGTGTGCTCCACCATGCCCAGGGTTTGCATGGGTGTAAAGGGATTTAAAATAGGTCCTTACACAATAGCACTTTACGCACTAAGCCATATTCACACCCCCAGCTTTGTTTGCTTCTAAACTCGGCCACACAGTTACCATCATTCTCATTAGAGACATCACCAGGCAGGAGATCAGGAGTTCAAGGACAGCTTCCAACATAAAGGGAGTTCAAGGCTGGCCTGGGTTATATGAAACCCTATCTCAACACACCAATTACTCACAAAATAATATATTTGAGATATACTTTTAAAATATGTTGTGTTGGCGGCCGGTGGTGGCACACACCTTTGATCCCAGCATTCAGGAGGCAAAGCCAGGCAGATCTCTGTGAGTTCGAGGCCAGCCTGGTCTACAGAGCAAGATCCAGGACAGACACCAATACTACATAGAGAAACCCTGTCTCGGAAAAAACCAAACAACAAAAAAAGTGTTGTGTAGTTTGTCTGAAGTTTGAACTTAATTAGTTATTCTGCATTTTACATGATGAACCCAGTTGACTCCAGTAAGAAAACCAAGACACATATACCAGAGGCGACAACATGGACAGTCACGGGTCAAGCCACTAGGGACCCCCCATGTCTAGCATGGGCATGTCCCCTGGTGGGTGTCCACGCTCCTCACCTGTAGAAAACACTCTTGAAGGTTTCTCTGCAAAGATAATTTTGAAGGCTTTGAAAAATCCCTTTTCCCCTGAGGATTTTAACATCATCTAGCTGAACTGTGCCCAGTCACTCTGAAAGGAACAGTCAGTGATGTTCTTAATAACGCTGATGTGTATGTTGGAGTGGGTCATATCAAATGCTGTATAGCATCATGACTCAGCCAGTCAACCACAGAGCCCTGATCAAACATGCTGACTCCTGACACAGGAGCCAAATACCGGTACCAGGCACCCTGCTGGTCAGGGATGGAGCACTGGAGAGCAGTGCCCAGCATGGATTCCAGAAGCTGGTCTGTGTCTTAAATCAGCATCCAACAGGCTGTGTGAGCACTGAGAACTTGATTCCCTGAGCCCTGGTTTCCTCACCAACCCCAGAAGGACAACACAGAGAGGAAATGAACTGCTGTGGGTGAAGGTCTACCGGTGACATCACAGTATGTGGGGTGCACCACTAACAATGGACCCGGGAGATGCTTTAATAGGAAGGGGAGGATGTCAGGACAGACACTGTGATGGCTAACCGTGATTATCAACTTGTCTAGATCTGGAATCACTTGTGAGTGGGTCTGTGAGGGCACTGAGGGGAGGGTTAGCTGAGGGGAAGGGGTGGGGTAGCCCCGCCCAGCTGTGAGAGCAAATGTAAAGAGGAAAAGAGATCTGAGCAAAAAACAGTGCCCTGCCTGCCTGCCTGGGCTTCCTCTGGTGAGGCGGCTGCTGCTGCTGCTGCTGCCGCCGCCGCCGCCGCCGCCGCCGCCGCCGCATTACCATTATTCACTGACATCAGAACCCAGCTTCAAGGTATCTCCAGGCCCCTCACTGCTAGATTGGGATTGTTGAGACATGCAGCTTTGTGGGACTGAGCTGTTACTGGATTCTGAGTCTCTCTGGTGTAGAAGATGGGATTGTTAATCTACCCAGCCCGTACCAAGTAAGACAATTTAATAAGTCCCCTCATGTGATATACATTCCTTCTGCCAGGTCTTCCTGCTAGAGAATCCTACGTCCATCACAGAGAAGTTGGTCTTTCAACATGAAGCCCGGAGCATCACCAAAAATCATATGTTTGAGTCAACAGGACTCATGCCTGGCTGTTCTTCTTGCTTACCAGCACATGAACTTGAGTAGATCACTTTTCTGGTAGCCTCAGTTTACCTATCTGTAAAGTTCTGGTTGGCAGCATCCCTCCAATCACAGGGCCCTCTTCCTGGTGTCCAGCCTTTGTATGAGGTTACCTGACCCTGTGACCTCATCTGAACTCATTAGAGTCGAAAGTGTTGTTGCCATGGTTGTGTTCTGGGGTTCTGGAGCCTGTGAATTTGGGGAGAACACTAGTCAAGCAAGCACACATGCCAGACCTGATCTGCAGAGACTCCGGCCAGCTGTAGCTCTCTGGATCCAAGGAGCTGATGAGGCAGAAATGGTCATGGCTTGTGGCTTAGTTACTCTCCCCTGCTCCCATGAGTCTGCAGCTTGTAACCCCCTCGTCCAGAATAAGAAGGTTCCTTTGAGTTTCCTCCATCTGGAAAGTCTGCCTGTCCATAAGGAAATGAACACGGGCATGCACCTCTAATGACAACTAAACCCCTGGACTTGAGAGACAAGGTCTTCCCGCCCAGTGCTCTCTCCTAGCACGACCTTGGAGTGCCTTTCACTTGGTGGGGGCGGGGAGGGGGTGGCAGGACCAGAGCACATGGGCAACTCCAATCCTGGCTCATTCCTCTAGCATCACAACACACAGTCTTTGAGCTTCCTGGACTTATGAAAGTCTTTCTCATCTATGGGCCTTTAAACCACTGACTCCTTAGACTGCAGTGTTCTTGAAATGTCTGGCTCCACTACCACCTGGTGGAGCCAAACATTCCAGAGGTGGAATGATGTGGGGTCGGGGGAGCTGGCAACAAGCCAGCAAGTGAGACGCTTCCGATCCCTGTTCCTCTTACAGCCAGGCATGGTAGTGTGTGCCCATAATCCCAGGAAGAAGCAAGAGGATTAGGAGTTCAAGGTTATCCTCAGCTATATAGCAAGTTGGAGACCACATAATGCTCTGCCTTAAATAATTTTTTTTTTAATGGAGATACAGTGTAGCTGGTCAAGTGCTTGCCTGGTAAGTGTGAAGGCTTGAATTCAATCCCCAGAACTGACAAGGGAAAAACAAACAAAACAAAAAAGTGGAGATGTGTGCTTGTAATCCCAGTCCTGGGGAAGCCAGACAAGTGGATCCTGGGGATCCATGGCCTAATTTGCCTGCTCCAGGCCAATGAGAGACCCTGTCAAAAGAAAAGATAGATGGTGCCTGAGAAAAGACATCCAAGGAAGTCCTCTAGTCAATGCACATCTGTGCACATACACTCACCCATACTTGCATCTGCACACACACCTGATACACACACACACACAAACACACACACACACACACACACACACACACACACCTGCACACACACAAAACACAAAGGCCCCTTGCCTTGGGTTTGCAAGTATAAGGCTCTTACAGGCATTTAGGGGACAGGATAGACCAGATAGGCACATGCCAGGGAAGTTATTCATTCTCGTGGCCTCTTCTTCTGACATGGCTCCTATAAATATAAAGAAAAGTAACTAAGATCAATCTGGTGGTGCAGGCCTGTCATCCCAACTGTGCTGGAGGCTGAGCCAAGATCATAAGTTCAAGGCCAGCGTGGGCAACTTAGCAAGAGCCTGTCTCAATTTTTGTTTTAAGTAGAGGAAGTTGGAGAGTAAACATTAGCCTAGCTTGTGTGGAGCCTCAGGTCAACTCCTAACGCTGCACAAAATAAAAAATAAAGAGGAAGGAAAGAAGACAAAAGTCATTAATTAGAAAACCTGTGACTCCTGAATTTTTAGTTGTTGGGTTTTTTTTTTTCAAGAACAAATGATTCTGCCCTTAATTCTTAGGAAACAGGTATTTTTCCCCAGAAGACAGATGATGAGAAGCAGTTGCTCTTCCCTGGAGGATGGAGGAGCTGATGAAAAGAACTTGCCCTGGAGAACCAGGAAAGAGGATGGTCTGTGGAACACGGAGCAGGGAAGGGTTTGCTTTTTAGTTGTTTGGCTAACTAGTTGGTTGGATCAAGAGTTCAAGGTCATCATCAGCTACAGAGAGCTTGAGGGAGGCCTGCCTGGTGTGAATGAGACCCTGCCTCAAAAAACATAATCAATTAATCAATCAATCAGAAGAGGGGGCTTTTGTCTAGTTAGAATATTAATGTAATTTCAGGAAGTATGGTGGCCATTTTGCAACCGTTAGAACAAACCATCATTCGATTGGCAAAACAGAAAACACCATTGAAGAGCTACCCCACCCTTGAAATGCCCACCCCAAAACTCCATTAGAGCATTAAAAAAGCCCCTTATCTTAGGGTGTCTGGTACTTACAGCTGGATGCACCGTGAATTGATCAGACAGGGATGACATTGATCTTATCCAGCTCATAACATTGGCTTTTAGGCTTGTCCACATCACACTGTAGATGTTTGATAAAGATTTGTTGACTTAGGAAATGAATAAATGAACTCTGCACACACACACCCAGAGAAAGGCCTCTTACTGCAAGCATAGTGCCTACTTTATGTGGTAAACCCATCAGAAGCTAACTGAGGTTTCTAAGAGTTATAGCCAGGATGTCTACATGGTTGTTAAGATTGCCACACTCTGTGTGCCTGAGGTCATGATGTGCTGCTGGCCAGCTGGACTCTGAAGTCCTGAACCCACACATAGCTGTTTCAGCTTGAGCCTTCCCTGTCCATTAGAGACTCCAGAGAAGACACTGTCCATGAACTGTATGATGTAATCACCTTGGAATAAAAAGGGATCGTGGACCTACATCCCATTTTCCCATCACATGCCTGTTGTAATGCCAGCAAACAAGGCTGGAGCTACTTCCTCTCCATTCCAGAGGCTTTCCCAAATTGAATGGTCCAGAGAAAAGATGCTGGCAGGAGACACAGACAGATGGGAGGAGCTCAGAGTAGAGCCAGAACCAGTTGCCTCTTTGAGCCTTTGTTTACTCATCTGTAAGAAGAGCTTTAAAAAAGTCCTCTTCTAGAAATTCACGCCAGCAGCATGTGTGTGTGTGTGTGTGTGTGTGTGTGTGTGTGTGTGTGTGTGTGTGTTCGTGAGTACAGGGTTAATATAGGTGTACATATGTCGAGGCACATGTGAGGAGGGCAGAGGATGACCTCAAACATCAATCCACCTTGCACCTTGTTTGATACAGGGCCTCTTGCTATTCATCACAGCATAAGCCAGATGCACTCACCGGCCCTGGAGTTTCTGAGGTTCTCATCTCTGCCCCCCATCTCTCCATGGTAACATTGGAATTACAGATGGTGTTCGTACATCCAGCTTTCCCTGGGTTCTGGGGAATCTGAACTCTGGTGCTTTTATTTGCGCATCACGTAGCTTATCTATTGAGCATTACCTCCACCACCACCACCCCCGCCCTGCTCCACAACAGCTAGTCAATGTGCTGGAACATTACAATGTGGCAGGCACCTCCAGGGAATCTCCCTTATGAATCGTTACATCAATCTTATGAAAAAAAGTCCACTAATACAAGTCCATTACAGGTGAGAACACTAGGGCTCAGAGAGGTTGACAAGTGGATGGACATCACACAGCGCTCAAGTAAAGGAGGCAGGATGCAGACAAGAGTCTGTCTAAACCTAGAGGCACACCTGGAATGTTGAGCTGGCTCCATGCCTTTGTATTCCAGTAGCATCAAGTCAGACTAATATGTAAGAGCTGATCAGTCAACACAGAGTAGCATGCTCTCACCGGCACGTTTGAGGTTCTCACTGGAGAACCCCTCACTTCAGATGTCACCCCCGTCACATGTTAGCTGAATGACACTAGAAAACTGTTCCCCTCTGACCACCATGCTTCTTCTGTAAAGGGATACAATGTTTGGGATTGTAAAGTATAAGCAACTCTAAGCCCTTTACCTGAGCCATGTAAAGAAACTGGTCTGCCTGAGCAATGGAACATTCTACAACTAGGAAAGCAAACAAAATGCTGACATGTGCATGGCACAGCACGGGTGAATTGAAACACCGTCATTCCAAGTGCAGGAAGACAATGTCAAAAGACATCGCAGGCCCAGGGAGATGACTCGGTGATTAACAGCACTTGCTGCTCTTGCAGAGGGCCCAGAATTAGTGCCCAGTACCCACACCATGGCTCACAACTATCTGTTACTCCAGTTCCGGAGTGTCTGATGCCTTCTTCTGACCTCCTCAGGTACCAGGCATGCACACATGCAGGCAAATCACCCATGCACATAAAATTAAAATAAGGGAATCGTGTAAAATGACCCAGAAGAGGCCAGCTAATTAACAGGTGCCTGGGGACACAGAGAAGGTGAAGAATGATGGTACGTGGACTTGAAGGTGATCTGGGAGTGGCACAAGTGCTATTTAAATAGATTATGGTCAGAAGGATGACAGACAAGTCATTGAGTCATTTGAACACATGCACACTCCGGAGTCAGTGTCTGCCTTACCTGGGCCTGAATGAGGTGGAGGAAGGAGGGGGGTGCTCAGGAATAACCATAACGCTGAAGATCGGGGACAATAGTGGTTGAAGTGACAAAGATGGAGATGACTGCCACACCCGCCGTACAGTGAAAATGCCGGTGGCAGATGCCGGCTCCATGGCTGGAATTCTTGCTTAGCAGGTAAAAAGCCTGGCTTCCATCCCCAAAATCACAGGTGAGACACACCTGTGACCCCAGCACTCAGGATGTGGAGGCAGGAGGATCAGGAGCTCCAGGTCATCCACAGCCATAGAATTGGAGGACAATCTGAACTACAGGAGACCCTACTGAAAGAAAGAAAGAATGAGAGGGGAGATGGAGGGGGAGGCGAGTGAGGAGAAGAGAAGACAGAAGGAGGAGGGCCCAAAAGAAGATGCCTGCTGTATCCCAGATACCCACTGCAGCACTGGCCGAGTCAGCACAGCAGTCCGGGAAGCAGCTGTGGCCGTTGTTAGATCTGCAGCATCTGCACTCACCATTGGCCTCAGGAGGCTGGCTGCCTGTCCCTGGCCTTGGATTTCCAGCAAGTCAGGAGCCTCATGGAGCCTCAGTTCCTCTGTCAGTGTGAAGGTGCTCCAGACCTCAAGGCTGCAAGACCATGATCTAGAAAGAGTAGCAAAGAGCTGACTGAGTTCTGTGGCCCATGGGAGCAGATGGTCAATGATTATCCAGTTATGAGCTTGGACTGTGACCTAACAAGTTCACACAGCTACTGAAATATGAGCTGACATTCAACCCCAGGGCTGGTTCGGAGTTCAAAGCCATCGCAGGTGCCCAGGTATTAAAATGAGCAATTAGGTCTGACATTGGCTCCTACTCCAGAACCTTGGACAGCAGCCAGTGGGCACCATCTCCTCCTGAAAGTATTTACAATTCTAGAGGAGTCCTATGTCTCTACATACAGCTAATGCCAGAAGTGCCACATCAGTACCCAGCACTGCCTCCCGCCAGCTCCCTAAGGCCCTCTTAAGCTGGGCCAAAGGAGCCCATGCCAGAAATTCACTGATCAAGATTCTGCACGCCGCAGGGATGGCAGGTGGAGGACTGGAATCAGAACCCAGCCGGATCCTGTTGCCTTGACGCAGCCAGCCCCCAGGGACACCGCATGCCTTCCCCAGCCAGGCTCTGCAAGGACAGATGACAAGAAATGAATTTGGCCCTTCTTCCTATGGGAGAGCTATGAGAAGTTGGGAGGAAGGGCAGAGAAAGTTAACCCAGCATCTCCTCCTCTCTGACCTACATCTCACCCTCTTCAGCCTCTCCTTTCTGACCTCTGGCTCACTTTATATGCAAGCATTATATCCTCTCTGACCTCTGGTCCAGCCTTATCCAGCATCTCCTTTTGAACTGCAGTTCATCCTCACTCTGAAATTTCCTCTCTGACATCTGGTCCATCCTTACATCACTCTGACTCACTCACCTCACTCTAATGTTCCTAGGATCCCATTCAGCCCCCTATAGCATCCAATAAATCTCTCCATCTCAAAAGCCTTCATTTAGCTTTCCTTCCAAAGTCCTCTTTGGATAATACTCTCACAATTTTTAGAGGTTGAGCTATGGAAATATTTTATGTGTCATGGTTCTATCCTCCATGAGCCCTAACTGTATATGGACTTACAGTGACTCACATGTCAGAGATGAAGGACACTCTGGACAGTACTAAGGTTTTGGATATGATGTATCTTGATGGGTTCCTGTGTCGGAAGTTTGATCCAATGTGAATGTTCAAATGGTGGACTTTGAAGAGGTCGGAAGACTCAGGTCCCCAAGGGTGTGCCCTTCAAGGAACTGAGTACCTCTGATGGTTTGTTTATGTGGTGATGTGAATAGAACCCAGGACCTCACAAAAGCTAGGCAAGTGTTTCAGCATCCAATCACAAACCTGGCATTCTGAGAAGGGTTTTCATACCAGGAGCAAGCCCAAGAATGCTCCCCACTCTAGATTCCTGTTGGAAATGGGGCTGCTTTCTCCCCACGTGTTCCTGCCATCACCACCCACCATAACACAGTGCAGCCAAGGGCCCTCTCCAGAACCCATCTCCTGTGGGTTCCATACCGGCTAGCTCCATACCGGCTAGCTCAATAAACAGCCTTACTCTGTAAAGCTAGGCGGCCTCCAGTGAAATGAGTGACTGAGGCAAAGTCACTACAACAGCAAAGACTTCCCAGGCACAGCAGCATGGACCCGTCAATCACAACTACTTGGGAGGCAGGGGCAAAAACACTGAAAGTTCAAGGGAACTTGGGCTGCACAGTCAGATCCAAAGTCAAAAGCAGAGCAGGGATTCTAACGGTGTTCATCTGTCCTTTGTTGTCAGTGTGACTGGAGCAGGAGTCAACTGAAAGGCATACCTCTGGACACACTTGGGAGGGATTTTCTTAGTTAGGATGGTTAGAATGGGAAGAGCCACCCGAATGTGAGTGGGACCTTCCATTAGCAGCCCATATATAAGGAGACCAAAGAGAAAACATTCGGGTTTTTGCCTGTCTGCCTTCAAATCATGCTGTCAAATTCATCTACTTCTGCTGATCTCCAGGAATTTCCCAGGCCTTCAGTACCAGACTAGCACTGCTGAGGCATACAGCCTCATAGACTGAGCAATTACTGGGTTCTTGGCCTCTCCAATGTGCAGATGGTATTGTTGGACTACTCAGTTAATATTGTTCAAGTCAATCAAATAAACACCCTTAGGAAAGAAAATACATTCATTCTGTGGGTTCTGTCCCTCTACTAAAATCCTAACACTGCGCTAACACAAGGCCAGGGGAATCAAAAAGCAGGTCACTGAAAGAAGGCTTTAAGGAAAAACAAATTGTGCGTGACAGATCAGGCATGCTGGGGCTGGCCTACAGGATGCCAGGCTTCTCTTTGTACCGCTGCCCTCCAGAGGTATATCTGTGAATGCAAGGCCAGAGAAGAAGCTTAAGCAGCCAGTCGGTGTCCTCAGAGCACCCCAGGCCACATTCGGCCACGTGCCATCAAGACTCCAAGAACTAGGCCACTGATCTCCAGCTCAGTCGAGTGAATGTCTGAGGCCCCTGTGAGCCCTGGTCTCCCCACTGGACACCACGGCTGATCGCTGGTGCCAATGAGCTAGCCTCTGGGCAATCCACCTCCGGGCTTCTCCCAGACCCTGGAATTGTTGTTGTTTTGGTTTTTGTTAGACTATCTTTACAGCCCTTTAGGGTCACAGCAAAACAGAGGGGACAGTACCATTTCCTATACGCCCCTGCGCCATCATGCAGCCTTTCCCATTATCCACATCTCCTATCAGAGGGCCTCAGTGGTTACACTGGTAAGCCCCCTTGGCCCATGTCCATCACCCAGAGCCTGAAGTTTTGTGGAGAAGCACTTTCTCAGAATTTCTACAGCAAGCTAGGGTAATAAAGTGTCTAGACACAGACCAGATGAGCCTGCCTCATCCATCCTCTGTCGAGACTCACAGTCTGCACAGAAACCCCTAGAGGACTAGCAGTGAGACTCCTGGGTCACTGGGCTGTGGATGAGCAGAAAGGTGCATCATAAAAAATGGTATGCCACTCATTTAGCTTGGGAGAAAATGGAAATAAAAGCTAGTGTCCTGCAACCAGGTGAATGCCGTTAACCTGTCAAGGGCATGTCTTCTAATGTCTTCAAGCACTGGGGCTTGAGAATTGGAGGCTGCTGTTGTGGCCAAGGATGCCATCCTCTTCCCCAGCCCCCTGCAGAGTGTAAGGATTATTAAAATGACAAAGTGCTCAGTAATGAGCACTTCCTGCCAGGCCCTGCCCCGTTCTTCAGCCATGCTGACTCTATTAACCCTGTGAAGACTGCAGTGGCCTCGCCCTCTGTGGGGTGGGGTGCATCATGCATTTGCCTGTGTATGAAGGCCGGGGGACAACCTCAGGCATAATTCTTCAGGACGCTGTTGACCTGGGGGCTTTTTGCTGATGGGTCTCTCTCTGACCTGGAACTCACCAATTAAGTTGGGGGGTGGCAAGCAGGCCCCAAGGATCTTCCTGTCTCTGCCATCCCAGTACTGGGGTAGGTAACACCATGCCTGGCTTAAAAAAAAAAAAAAGAAAAGAAAAGAATTTGTTGGGGGTGCGGGAGCTGGAGAGATGGCCCAGTGCTTAAAGCACTTGCTGCTCTGCAGAGGACCCCAATTTGATTCCCAGAATTCATGAGGCTCACAACTAACTTTAACTCCAGGTCCAGGGCATCTGATGGGCTTTTCTGGTCTCAACAGGCAGACACATGCGTATGATGTACAGGCAAAACACTTGTGCACATACAATAAAAATAAATCTTTAATTTTCCCTTTACTTAATTTAACTAACAATTTCATTCACTTATTTGTTTATTTGAGTGTGTGTGCATATGCATGCATGCCACATGCGTGTTGATGTCAGACAACGACGTGTAGTATCAGTTCTCTCCTTCCCCAGTGTGGATCCCTGGGATCAAACTCGGGTCATTTCAGCTTGGCAGCAAGCGCCTTTACCCACTAAGCCATCTTGCTGGCCCACACCTAGATTTCTACATGGGCCCTGAGCCTTGAACTCAGATCCTCATGCTTGTATGGCAAGCACTTTTACTCATTGCCATCTCTCCAGCCCCTTTCCGGTCTTAAAGACAAGGAGGCTGAATCTTGGAACCAGTACAAACCAGCCCACTGCAGCCCTGGGAGTTTTACTGTAGCTCCAACCCACAGACTGAGTGTTACTGAGGTGAAATTCCGTAAGGGGATTCTGCGCTTCCAACGCCCACAGCCAGCCACAGGTGAGTACTGGGTCTAATCGGTCACCGCTGACAGAAAGCATGGTTCCCAACATCTCTTGACTGTTACCTGAGTTGTTTTTATCACAGAGTACCTGACACAGACAAGTAGAAAAGAGAGGCAAGGTTTGTCCTGGCTCACAGTTCAGACCTGTCGGTTCACTGTGGTGAGGAGGGCGGCATGGCGCAGTTTACATCATAGCAGACAAGAAACAGAGAGAAACTATAAGGAGAATCCAAGCAGGAAATGGGCCCCAAGGACATGCTCCTGGAAATCTACTTCCTCTGACCAGGCCCCACCTACCTCTCTCTCCCTCCAAATAATGCCATCCTATTACAAAGACAGCAAGAGATTAACCCATTGATCAGGTCAGAGTCCTTTCTTTCTTTCTTCCTATCTTTCTTCCTATCTTCCTTCCTTCCTTTCCTCCTTCCTTTCTTTCTTTCTTTCTTTCTTTCTTTCTTTCTTTCTTTCTTTCTTTCTTTCTTTCTTTCTTGCTTGCTTGCTTGCTTGCTTGCTTGCTTTCTTGCTTTCTAAAGAAGACCAGACAGTCACATGCAGCGCCTCATCTGGTGTGCCTGGAGTCTTGGAGGCCTAACTTCCCTCTGTCCTACAAATGGACTTTGGAGGTTCCAGCAGATGAAGCTCCTCATCTGCCCGTGACAAAGACTAGTCCTCTTCTGTCAAGGAAGGCCAACCTCTGACAGAGCATACAGAATAGTGAGGGAGGAAGGGGACACCTGCCTAGCCAGCCAGGTCAGCAGATCAACTCTGGTAATCAATGGAGTGACAGATGTCACAGCCAGATCAGCCCCACATCCAGAGCCCTTGTGTTCTAATCCTCTCAGGAAGACTCATGGACACCACCAGAGGCATGCACAAATATGCTAAGTAGTTTTTAGTCCAGTAAAGTTGACCATTGAGTTTAGCCCCACTTTGGGAAACTGTCCACAAATGAGTGCAGGAGAGGTATTTGTATCTGTTGTTCAGGGTCCCCTGTCCCCTACCCAGGGACCAACATATAACCTGGCACATGGTCCTTTATAAGCAATACTAATTATCATATACATGACATATCATACGTGCCAAGCACTGCTCTCATTGTAGAGCATTATTCAATCCCCATGGGAATCCTGTGGAACGAATTCATAGCAATAGCGCCTGTGGACCAAGGCATGTGGCTTCAATGAGACTGTGCATGAAGGTGGTTGGCCCAGTTCCTGGCACCAGGAAACAGTAGATACCAGGGATATATAACCCAAGCTCTCTTTCTCAAAACAGGACTCATCCCATGGGCTAGCGCTGCCCACATTCAGGGTGTGTCTCTCCACCTCAGTCAGTTCTTCCTGGAAATGTCCTCCCAGACCCTCCCAGAAACATGTTTCCATGGTGACTCTAAATCCCATTCAGTGTGTAACACCAGAGTTTCTCCCTTCACAGTGAGAGTGTGCCTGGGTTCTGACTCGAAACAAAATGGTCCAGGCTGGAATCCAGTGACACTCATTTTCACAGATCCCTCCATGGGAAGAAAGGATGATTTTTTTTCATATAGTAGAAGCAAATAGAGTTATTTCTAAAGTCCCTTTAACAAGGTATGATTTAAACAAAAATGTTGCATAAATAACTAGGCTCTGGATTTGAGGAGGAAACCATAAAGATGTCTGGGAGCAGACTTTATGGATCTTATATGGCTGCTCTGTGCACGATATCCACTAGTCATTGGTGGCTGCCTATCTGGCTGTTTATCGGGAGTTTTGAAAGAGACTCTGGATATGTAGCCCAGGCTGACCTTGAACCTGTGGCCCTCCTGCCTCAGTCTCCCAAATAGTAGGATTCTGTAGTGGTTATACCACTGTAATGGTTAATATGATTGACAACTTGTCAGGATCTAGAATCATCTAGGAGATATGCTTCCAGGCATGCCTGGGAGGGATTGTCCCAATTAGGTTCATAAAAGGGAGGAGTCTCACACTAAGCATGAGCAGTACCATTCCTGGGATTGGGTACTGGGATGAATGTGCAGGAGAAAGAGAGCTGAGCACCCAAAAGCAATGGCCTGAAATGGAACCTCTAAAGCCACAAGCCAAAAGAAACCTTTTCTCCTCTTACGTTATTTTTTCTAGTATTTTCTCACTCAATGGAAAGGTGAGTAACATAAGCATGTGTGCATCATAGCAACTAGAAATGAAAAAGCCTGGCCAAGCTCCAAAGTGACCTTGAGATGTTCATTCTTAAACTTGGGATGGCTCGGGTACTCTGCCTTTTTAACTCTGTGCAATGTGAATTCTTCTGGGGCTTCTGCTTGAGAATACCAGGGAAAGAAAGGAAAATACATTGAGCAAATACTGTTTGGTATCTAAAGGTCCCTGTTTCGATCCTAGGTTTCCACAGCAAAATGTAGGTACTGTGCTGTGTGGGGATGGCGGATTGGGCTGAATAGCAGGTTTAAGAGAGATGCAGAGATGAATCCAGATAAAAGGTCTTTAATGGCACCAGCCAACAGCTAGACAAAGAAAAGTCTTTGGAGTGGGCTCCAAGTTAATACATGATCTGTGCTCTCATGATTTGGTCGCCTGCTAAGAGTTGGGGTGACACCCAATAGGGAGTAGAGAGATTCATGTGTGACTAGAATTCGCTTAGCCTCAGACCCCAGGCGATGGGAGGCTGGGCTCGCTTTTCTACCCTGCCCCTGGAGCAGCAAAGATGGCGCTGGGCTTTAACTGCGGTGTTGGTTTAGGGCCTGAAGGATCCGAGTGCTGGGACAGATTGTACATTCGGCTACATTCTGCTACTTTGTTTTGTTTCTAAAGAGAGCCCCCCACCACACACACACACACACACACACACACACACAGGTGGGTGCTGTTTGTCTACTTTACGGATGAGGAAACAGAGGCTCTGAGACATTAGTAACTTGCCCAGGCCTCATGGCTTGTACTTTTAGGAAGGAATCCCAGACTCCAAAGCCCAGGACTTTGTGTGCCTTCCAACATGCTGTCTCTCCTAAGTGAGCGAGAAGTCCATTCCTGGCGCCTCGGCTCCCCTGCTACCCCGGCATCCAGCGTCCTTCACTTAGCTCCTTTATCTGTGGGGACAAGTCAATAATGTGAGTCCTGGTTGTCTAGGTCCCCCTCCCTGCCAGCCCCACTGCCCAAAGTCGTGGTGTCCGACCATCTGCCTCCCCCATTCCCCTAAGTTCCTCCTCTGCTTTCCCCATGGCACTCAGCCCTGCTGTCTGGAACACATTTTCCCAACTGAGAAAGAAGAAATCGAAAATTTTGTTTGCTCTAGCTACCCTTCTCACCCATGGCTAAAAGCCTCGCACAGAACGATAATATCTAAAGCCATTTGGAAACCAAGGTAGGAGCTCGGCCTCCCCCAAGTCAGTATTTACTGAATCTGCACCGTGAGCCAGAAGCTGGCTTTGGTCGGGCTAGGATCAGCAGAAATGAGAAGGGACTAAGGTTGGGCACCTGGGGGTTGGGGCTCCCCAGCACTCCTTCCCCATCCCAAGCAAGTGAACCTCAGATTCCTGATCTTCAAACCAGAGGCCTTTGGGACGTGGGGAGGACACAGCAGGACTGAGCCTTGGGCCTAGGGCCCATGTGTCGAGGGGATGTGAGAGCCCATTCCCTAAGCAAAGCTTTGGAAGCTAACCGCGGAAGATGCGACCCTCCTGGCGAGCCTGCCACCCTGCATCGATTAGATTTGGCTTGCAAAATGTTCCGGAGATGAAAGGAGCTGCCAGGGAGCCAGATAATCAAAGCTTCTTTGTGACCTGAAGTTCCTATCGCTGGCTGGAAAAGAGAAAAATGACAAAAGACCACAGAACAGGCTGAGCCTCAGCAACAGCACCCCTCCCACCGCTGAGTCGCACACATGGGGAGGGGGAGGGGCAAGCCTGTCCATCCCTCCTATACTGGGGAAGCTAGCACTCAGAGACGGTAAGGATAACTCCCAAGTCTGCCCAAAGCCAGGTCTCAGGTCTCACCCTTTGCCTTCCTCCTGCTGCCCAGGGCCTTTCCTGGCCATATTTTATTCCTTTCTCCATCCTGAAGTCTGCTTTCCAACCACCAAGTCAGTCAGTTTCACCCCTGCCCAAACAGTGTGTCTGTGTGCTCCCTGCACAATGCAGCAGTGGAACCTAGGTATCCTGGGCAACTGAAGGGGCTGCAGTTTCTTCAAGGATTCAGCCCCTGAGAGGGGGCTGTGGTAGATGGCCTAAACCCATGTGTGTACAGCCGGTACTAAGCAGATCCAGTGGGTTGGGAGGGATGGGAAGGGAGAGGGAGAGAGACAGATAAAAGAGCACTGTGAAGCTGAGGGGAAAATGTGTGGAGGAATAAGGGAAGAACTGGATGGGAGGGAACAGAAAACCAAAGCACCTTGTGTGCACATAGGAAATTGTCAAGCAAAAATTATTTAAAAAGAGAAAGGAATGAGAAAACACATCTGAGGCAGTCCTTCACATCTCCACACAGTGGCCATGGATGCTTGGCCATCCATCATGCTGCCCTCTAACTGGATATGGGGAACAGGCTGCACACAGAATCTCAAGGTGCCCCTAAAAGGCGGGTGCGGGGCTGGGCTGGCTCGCGGAGTGGGAAACTGGTGGGCTCAGCTGGATCAACCTTCAATGAGCTGGGACAATGGCTCCACAGCCACAGTGCTTGCCCTGAAAGTGTCAGGATCAGAGTCCAGGTCCCCAGAATCCACATCAATGATGGATGGGCATAGTGGCCTGCCCGGAATTCTAGCCTCAGAAGAAGACAGGGGATCCCAGAGCAAGCTGGGCAGTGAGACTAGACGTACCCAGAATATCTGGGTTTGGTTGAGAGATACTGCCTCAGTGCATAAAGAGGAAGGGTGGAGGAGAATTTCCAGCATCAACCTCAGGTTTCCACACACTCACATACATGTACCCACACACATATGGAACATTCATTTACACATATGCCCACCACACAAATGGAAACAGAAAAATAAACAAATAATGTTTTTTGTCAGGTGATTTAAATGGGAATCTATAACTCTCAGAAACAGACCTTGCAAGTAGAAAAGCCCTAAATGACAAGGGTTGCAGGCAGGGCAAGGACACACCCAGCTTCACTGCTACCCAGGTCCAGAGGCAGGAGGATGACTGACAGGTTGCATAAGTTATATACTAACTAGACCCATTGTTCTGTGGAATTTTCTACATGCCCCTTACCCAGCAAGGTTTTGGGGACTTTCCAAGCACCAGCACCAGCCCAAACCACAAAGAACATCATTCCTCTTAGCTTAATTTGGTAACATCAACCAGTCTTGGATGCATGGGTCTCTCAAAACTCTGGGAATGGAGCAGCTTTGCACCCTGCTTCACGGGAATGAGCTGGACAGTGTTTAGAATGTCGCTAGGTCTATGTCACCCCCTAGCTCACAGGGTGGAAGTAACAGTCATTCACATTACTTTTGCTCCCCAAGAGGTCAACACAGAGGAAAGAGCAGCTCATGGAGCCTGCCCGACATCCATTGGATTTGTTTTGAGTAAGTGATTGCGTTATGGTCATTCTTCTAAACACCATACTGCAATGAAAAGGAATGACATTCACTGGGCACCACATAGGAATAGAATAATTTCATGAAAGTGAAACAAAAAGGTCCAAATATGAAAACATATGCCTGCTTTGCTTCTTATTAAGTTTAAAATAAGCAGACCCATTCATTTGGCTATTTTTTTTCAGTAATTGAGTAAAACTGAAATTTATTATAAGCCACAGTCGTCCTAGGGACCTCCATGCTATATATATAGCCTCCATGGTTCTATGGGTTGTGGTCTGATTGTTCTTTATTTTATATCTAGAATCCACCTATGAGTGAGTACATACCATAACTGTCTTTCTGGGCTTGGGTTACCTCACTCAGGATGATTTTTTCTAGTTCCATCTATTTGCCTGCAAATTTCATGCTTTCGTTGTTTTTCTCTGTTAAGTAGTACTCCATTGTGTATATGTACCACATTTTTTTCATCCATTCTTCCGTTGACGGGCATCTAGGTTGTTTCCAGGTTCTGGCTATTACAAATAGTGCTGCTATGAACATAGCTGAGCATGTATCTTTATGGTATGAATCAGCATTCCTTGGGTATATGCCCAAGAGTGGGATGGCTGGGTCTTGAGGTAGTTCGATTCCTAATTTTCTGAGAAACCGCCATACTGATTTCCACAGTGGTTGTACAAGTTTACATTCCCACCAACAGTGGAGGAGTGTTCCCTTTGCTCCACATCCTCTCCAACATTGACTGTTACTGAAAAAAAAAATAGCCAAATGAATGGAAACACATGAACTATAAACCAAAGGCTGAGGGGCCCCCAGCTGGATCAGGCCCTCTGTATAGGTGAGACAGATGATTGGCTTGATCAGTTTGGGAGGCAATTAGGCAGTGGAACCAAGTCCTGTGCTCATTGCATGAGTTGGCTGTTTGAAACCTGGAGCTTATGCAGGGACACTTGGCTCAGTCTGGGAGGAAGGGACTGGACCTCCCTGGACTGAGTCTACCAGGTTGATCGCAGTCCTCGGGGGAGGACTTGTCCTGGAAGAGGTGGGAATGGAGGGTAGGCTGGGGGTAAGGGGAGGGGGTGGGAGGGGGGAGAATAGGGGAACCCATGGCTGATATGTAGAACAGAATGGTATTGGAAAATATTATATATATATATATATATAATATATATAAAATAAGCAGACCCAAGCTATGTTGTGAGGTGAATGCACACACAACAATACGATGAAACCCAGCCAACAACTGAGGACCTTGGAAGGGAGGGTGATAGGTTTCTGTAAAGGAGGGCACGGGAATAAACAGAGGTCTCTTGGATGGGTTGTCAATTGGCTGTTTATTTTACAGCTGTTGTATATGCATGCTATCAGTAACGTTGTTGTTATTATTGTTGTTGTTGTTGTGCTGTGCTTTAGAGAGACAGAATCTTGTTGTGTAGTCCAGGTTGGCCTGGAATTTGCTGTGTAGTTTAGGCTGGCCTGGGACTCACTATCTCTCATGATAGAAATGTGTTCAGACTGTCATTAGGTAATTGCAAATTAAAACATCAATGAAATAGCACTACCTACCTTTAAAGTGGCCAAAATCCAGAACACCGGAACAGCAGATGCTATCAAGGATAAGTGTGATACAATGTATAGTCTGATAAACTTGCCTAAGGATCAGAGGACAGAGCCAGCCTCTAGAGTAGACACAGAGCCAGGCAGTGGTGGCACACCCTTTAATCCCAGCACTTGAGATCTCATGCCTTTGCTTGGGAAGCACACACGCCTTTAATCCCAGGAAGTAATATGGCAGGGCAGAGAAAGGTATGCAAGGCATGAGGAAACAGGAACTCACTCTCTTTAGGCTGAGGATTTCATAGAGGTCAGAACTAGTGGCTGACTGCTCTGCGTCTCTGAGCTTTCAGCTTTCACCCTGATATCTGGCTCTGGGTTTTTTATTAAAAGACCATCTAAGATTCGAACAACAGATGAAAGACAATGAGAACTGCCAATCTTTGCTACTGGGAAGGAGAAATGGTACAACTACTTTGGAAGATGCATTGATTTCTAAGAAAATTAAACATGCTCTTTCCGTGAGATCCTACAGCTGTGCTCCTTGATTATTCACTCAAATGAACTGAATATTTATTTCCACACAAAAGTTAGCACAGTGGTACTTATAGCAGCTTTTTTCATAATAACCAAAAAACTTAAAGGAGGCAAAATGTCCTGTGAATTAATAAAATAGTGGTTTTTCAAATAACGTGAAATTATTCAGCACGAAAAGGATGGGCTACAAAGCCATGAAAAGAAATGGAGGAAACTGTAACACGAATTGCTAAACAGTATTATTAATAGAAAAAACCCAGAGCCAGATATCATGCTGAAAGCAGAAAGAATAAGCCAGCCACACCTCTCTCTCTCTCTCTCTCTCTCTCTCTCTCTCTCTCTCTCTCTCTCTCTCTCTTTTCTGAGACAGGGTTTCTCCATGTAGTTTTAGTGTCTGTCCTGGAGCTCACTCTGTAGCCCAGGTTGGTCTCGAACTCACAGAGATCCGCCTGGCTCTGCCTCCCGAGTGCTGGGATTAAAGGCATGTGCCACCACTGCCCAGCTCAGCCACAAGTTCTTACCTCTACGAAATCCTTAGCCTCAAAAGAGTGAGTTCCTGTTTCTTCTTGTCTTATATACCTTTCTCTGACCAGACATCACTTCCTGGAATTAAAGATGTGTGCCACCACTGCCTAGCTCTGTTCCCAGTGTGGCCTTGAACTCACAGAGATCTCTGTCTCCCGAGTGATAGGATTGAGGGTGTGTGCCATCACTGTCTGGCCTCTATGTCTAATCTAGTGGCTGGTTCTGTCCTCTGATCCCCTGATAAGTTTTATTGGGGTGGACAATATATCACCACAGGAAACTCAAATGCATGTAGTGAAAGAAGCCAGGCTTCAAAGTTTACCTGTTGCATGGTTCCTCCTACGAGGTGACATGGAAAAGGTAAAACCTTGGAGTTTAAAGTCCATGCATGGGTTTGAGGGAGGCAGAGATAACTAGGCAGAGCCAGGAGGACTTTCAGAGAAGTGACAATATTCCGTGTGATATCGTAATGGTAGACACATGTCATCACACACATGTTCCAAACCCTAAGATACACATCACCAAGAGAGAATCCTTGTATAAACCACAGACTTCAAGTGACAACAGTGTGTTGGGCAAATACATTGTTATCAAAGCTGCTGTGAGCATCACTGCTGGGATAGGTGGAAGCTCAGGAGTAAGGGGATATCTCCCTTTTCTTCTTCTCAATGGAACCTAAAATTGCCCTTAAAGGGAAGTTTACTAGGCTGGCTGGACAGCCTAAAGTAAAGCTCTTGCCGTGAAGCATGAGGACCTGAGTCTGATCCCCAGGATCAAGATGCTCAGACGTTTGTCTCCATGGTGATTCTAGGTCCTGTCAAGTTGACAATCGACATTAACCATCATAGGCAATGACTGTTGGATAAGCAGGAGTATTCTCCAGTCCACCATGACACTGCTCCCCATCTCCACATCCACCGGTGATGTGCCTCTGCCCTGAAGATTCCACAGACTATGCAGAGATCTGACATGAAATGGGGAATTTAGAAGGAGATGGCTGAAAATGATCAAAGTTACTCACAATGTTCTACCAGCATGCGTAAGCTCCCCTGGGACCTGGGGAATCCCAGGAAGGAAAGCAGAGCTGGCTGGTAACAATTGAAAGTGGATATTATTCTCCCAAAGCCAGACTCTGGAAGGAACAGGTTGACTTCTCCTTATTTCTCAAGGGAACACGTTGATCCAGTTGTCAATCAGTGGCTAAAACCTCTCCTTCCCACTAAGCTGGTCACAACATCTTCTCAGAAGCTGTCTCTTCCCAGAGGCATCCAAGGCAGCAGCGCCCCCAGTGGCATGAGGTGGTATCTCCAAGGTCTTTTTCATCCTGCAAACCATGGTACTTGCTTTTGGCGCACATACCATAGGAACAGCATGTGTGTGCATATACACATGTGGAGACACAGGTTGACATCAGGTATCCTCCTCAATCACTCTTCACTCGTGTGTGTGTGTGTGTGTGTGTGTGTGTGTGTGTGTGTGTGTGTGTGTCTTCGTGTGGTATGTGCATGTGGGTGGAGGTGCACACAGAGGCCTGAAGAGGGTGCCAGATCCTCTGGAGCTGGAGTTACAAGCAGTTGTAAGTAAATAAAATATGGGTGATGGGAACTGAACTCTGGCCTCTGAAAGATCAGCAAGTGCTATTAACTGCTGAGCCATCTCTCCAGTTCCTTCACCTTATTTTTTGAGACAGAGCCTCTTGCTGAACCTGGAACTCACTTGTTCAGTTACACCAGCTGGCCAATGAACTCCCCAGTACAGGGATCACAGGCTCACCAGCACACCAGCTTTTTATGTTGGTGCTAAGTGTGGAACTTGGGTCCTCATGCAAATACATCACCACTAAGCATCTCCCCAGTCCCTGTCATCATTCTGTGGAAACGCTCTGTCTCTGCTCATTCTTCTAGATACTCACTGAGTCTTCCCTCACATTTTCAAAAGTTTCCTTTTCAGTATCATGTCCCCAAGAACTCGTGTGTTCTGTCTTGTAACTGAAAAAAAAACTTGCACAGCATAACCATCAGCATTGGGAAGTGGGAACTGAACAGTGGCACTGAACACATTCACAACACAATGCAGCTGCCCCCTCCACCTTGACGACCCCCAGGAGGCTCAGCCTCCACTAATCAGTCACCCATCCTTTTTCTCGACACCCTCCTCCCCCAAATAACCACTAGCCTACTTATCATCTGTACGAAGTTTTGCCTCCTCTGGACACTTCCTATAAATGGTATCCTATACCATGTGACTACTGTGCCTGGCTTCTTTCACTCAGCATATTGTTTTCAAGGTTATAGTAATGTGCATCAAGGCTCCATTCATTTTTACAACTGAATACTATTTGATGATATCTTATTTTGTTTTCTATTGCTGTGACAAAACACTGACCAAACCCAACTTGGGTGATGAAAGTGTTTATTTGTCTTATAGCTTATAGTCCATCACTGAAGGAAGCCAAGGCAAGAACTCAAGTCAGGAATTTAGAGGCAGAAACTGAAGCAGAGACCATGAAAGAAAGCTGCTTACTGGCTTGCTCTCCTTGGCTTGCTCTGTCTGCTTGCTTGAGATGATAGATAGATAGATAGATAGATAGATAGATAGATAGATAGATAGATAGATAGATAGATAGATAGATAGATAGATAGTGTATGAATGTTCTGTCTGCATGTATGTATGTGCTCACTGAGGCCAGAGAGGTCCTCAGACCCCCTTGGAACTGGCGTCAGCACCATAGAGGTGCTGGGAACTTAACTTGGGTCCTCTGCAAGAGCAGCCACTGTTCTTCACCAAGCAGCAGCCTCTCCAGCTCTTCAGCCTGCTTTCTTATACAACTCAGAACTATCTTTCCAGGGGTGGCACCACCCCTAGAGAGCTGGACCCTCAATCACTGATCAGGAAATGCCCCATAGACTTGCCTACAAGCCGGTCGTATGGAGACATTTTCTCAACTGTGGTTCCTGCTTCCCAGGTGGCTGCAGCTTGTGTCAAGTTGACACAGAAATTACCCAGCACACGTGATAGGGACCACTGAGTGTTACTCAGGCTTCTTCAGTTGGTGACATTTGAGTTGCTTCCCCTCTGGAGAGTAGCATGGTGGTAGTGCCACAGTTTGGGCACAAGCATTTGTTCACACTTGTTCATACAGATTCTCTTTTGTGGTTCTGTCTTGTCTTTCAAGACAGGGTCTCCTGTGGCCTAGGCTAGTTTCAGACTCCTGATCCTCCTTCCTCAATCTGGCAAGTGCTGGCACACACCTGGTCTATGCAGTGCTGGGAATAGAACCCAGGGCCTCATAGATGCCAAGCAAGCACTCTACCCACTGAGCTACATCCCCAGTCCTGTACCTTTACTTTTTATAAGCTTTTAGCTGTATAGTACTGTAAGTTGCTTTCTTGGTCAAATAACAGGACTCAGTAAAGTGAGAGAAGGTACTGCAGGTCACTCTGTGTGGTGAAGAGACACTGTCTGTGACTCTGTGTGTGCAATGTCATTCACTCTCAGGCAGACATCAAGGTACCAGTTGCTGTCTGTATGCAAGAAACTAGAAAATGGGACTTAAAGAAGCAACCACCCAAGTCATTCACGTGAAAAAGTCTCTATAATCAGGCATGGAAGAAATGATGGAGTTCATGGGTGGCTGAGCAGGGCATTTGAACCCATGTCTGTGCATCTGAAAGTGAACCTTCTCACATCTCTGTGTGCAATCAGAGGCCAGGATAACATCCTTGTACAATTAAAGCAGCTGCAGGAAGCGACTCACAGAATTCAAACCACCTGCCTCAGTAGTTCTGGAGACAAGCTCATTTTCCTAGAGGACAGCAACTCCCTGGGCTGGCAGAAAGTGGGGGACTTCCAGAAAGGTCCCTGTGGACTAGCAAAGCTAATACCAATCACCTGATAGCAGCAGAAACTGAAAGCTGGTTTCCACCTCTCACCACTTTGTCTATGCCTTCCCTCTGGTGCAGGCAGGATCTGTGCAGATGGTGGGAATAAGGGGCAGTCCAGCCTCTGAGTATGTGTTTTAACCCTTGCATTGCCAAGCCTGAGGAAGCTGCTTAGAGAAAAAGAAGACCCCGGAGCTAAGAAAGAACCAAGTGCTCTAAGGCCTGGTCCAGGGCCTGGACATGTCAGAGCCTGGAGTCCATATCCCAGCTCTGCAGCTTGCTAGAGAAGGGTGAGCAAGATGCCACTTGAGCCTCAGAAGTTTGTGAGCACAGAATAACTTAGGGGGCCACTGAGATGACTGGGGGGGGGGTAAAGGTGCTTACTGTAAAGCCTGCTGTCCTGAGTTGTGCCCCATGTAAGAACTGATTTGGTGATTCCCATCTGTAAGCCCAGCACTCCTACAGGGAGATGGGAGGCGGCGGTAGGAGAATTGGCTGCAAGTTCCCTAGGCCAGCCAATCCTGCCACCAGTACAGTGGCAGAAGCAAGACAGACCCTGGCTCAATGAGGTGGAAAGAGAGAACTGAAAGGATGATAAATGATGCTGGTGGCGGTGCTGGTTACCACGTGGAAAGGTCACAAGCCACGGCCATGACGACCTAGTGACAGAAAGCTTTATTAGGAGGAAGGGGCAGTACAAGAGAACCAGACCTGGGAAGGACCATGTGCGGAGGGCAGAGAGAAAGATAGGGGGAGAGAGAGCAGAGAGAGAGAAGGTGGGGTCTACATCCGGCTTTTTTAAGGCGCAGATTGTGTGACCACGCCGCACACACATACTTGCCAGCACCCACTGATGATGTAAGACGCAAGACCCTGAACTGCACATGTGTAGCTGGAGTAAGGGCAGAATTCTAACAAGAACTCCCCAAAGTTGTTCTCTAACATCCACACACATGCAGTGCCATGCACACACACACACAGGTGTGTGCACAAGCAAGGAAGAAAAGTTGGGAAGGAAGTGAGGGAGTCTGAAGAGATGGCTCAGGAGTTAAGGTCACAGATCTCGTGGGCTCCTTAGATCCCAGAGAAATCGCTACTTTTTAAATTGAGATCTGAGGATGTCTTTGAGAGGTGAATGCTTTCCACTGACTCCCCAGTAAATGCCTCAAGAAATCACCAGACACAAGTAACAGCAATGTCTCCAGAACTTTCTGTGCTGATGGAGATGTCCTACAGATGAGCTGTACCACGTGGCAGCCACCAGCCACCAGCCACCAGTCCGCATGTGGCCACTGAGTCCTTGACATGAGACTGGTTCACTGATAATGGAACTGAGTTCTTTGTTTCACTGTGTTTTGACTCCTTCGAGCTGAAACGTACAGGTCACCTATGGTTGCAGCCACCTCACTGGATCGCACATCTCTGAGGATGTCATTTCCTCCCCATGAATGGTTCCTGCAAGATGAAAACAAGTATGCTCACATAATGGGAAGCATGCCAGCATGTTGTGCTTCCAGATGTTAGAGTACAGATGTTAGCATTAGTACTGCCTGATTGCTTTATTCCGAGAATTAAGTGAATTTAAAGACATGAAACTCATTGAACTGAATGGTGTCTGGCACCTGGTAAACATCACATAGGACATGCCTTTTGTCAGCTCAGTTGAAATTCTACTCTTGCTGGGTGCAGGCACATGCCTGTAATCCCAACACTTGAGAGGCAGAGGTTTGGGTTCCAGGACACCCAGGGCTACATACAGAAACCCTGTCGCGCAGAAGAGGAATTAAGGAATTCTACTCTTACAAACAGATGACTTGAATCCTAACCACCACCCCCCATTGCTCCATGAGGGTAGATGTGCTGTCCGTGTTACCCGTGTGGCACTGCCAGCATGTAACATGGAGTTCCAACAGAAGGGGCAACCAATCACCAGACGGATGGTGTCAATCAACCACAGAGCTGCTTGGTCAATGAATTAGGAGTTTCTAGGGACAACAGAAGAGCTGGTTGGACTCCTCGCGTGAAAAGGACCGATGAGTTTTCAGGGGGTGTGACTGAAAGCACCAGAAAAGCAGTAACTGTGGCCTACACACATACACACACACACACACACACACACACACACACACACACACACACACACACACGGACACTTACTGTCACCTCGCTTAAAGGCCGAGGCGAGAGGCAGTTACACAATGCTGACTGAGTGACGTCCTCGGCACTGCCCAGCTGGCCTGCTACGCCATCCCTCAGGTGGGGCCTTTACGGCACAAGAGAGTAGACATGATAAATTGTGGAAGGAATTATTTTTTAAAAATGTATCTTAAAACCAAGCATGGTGGCACACGCCTATAATCTTAACACTTGAAAGGTAGAAGCAGGAAGATCAGGAGTTCAAGGTCATCCTCAGCTACATAGCAAGTTCAAAGTCAACCTGGGCTATGTGAAATCCTGTCAAAAACAAAACAAACACCTCACAGGGTATAGTGGCACACACTTTTGACTCCAGCAATCAGGAGGCAGAAGCAAGGCTATCCTGGTATACACTGAGGTCCAGGATAGCCAGGACTACATGACCCTATGTAAAACAAACAACTTTAAAAAAGAAAAGAAAAGAAGATATTGTGTTGGGCCTGTGGAGAGTAGGGGAGTTGGCCCCACCCCTCACCTCACCAGTCAGAGAGCTGGCTTCTGTGGACATGGGCGCAGGAGAGCTGGCAGGCTGACCAATTCAGCTACCACCCAGACCCTGATCCAGGTCTTTAGGTTGGCTCACCCCAACCAATCTTCCTCATCTGTGAGCTGCTGGAGGGCGTAAAAGGGCCAGTCCTGTGGATCTACAGCCAGCCGCAGGATCCCCACGACTCAGGGCAGCAGCAAATGTCCGAGAATCTCTGTGAGGGTCCAATATTGATGGTGTAACAGAAGCCAGAGGCCTCGAACTAGACTAATAGTTCATTGCAATAAACATTTGAAAGTAAAGCCACTGGGGAAAAAGGTATGCTACATGGCACACTGCAGCTTCCAATGCCACCATGACAAAGATGTGATGGAGAGGTGGGAAAGACAGAGGAGAGGAATGGTACATGCGCAGAAGGCTACGGTTGATAGAGGACTATTTTTATCAGTTATTTTGTATTTTCTTTTTGTGGGGAAGTTACAAGGGTGGTGGGCTATATGGAAGGACTGGGAGATGAATGGGATTGGGGTGCATGATGTGAAAATCTCAAAGAGTCAATAAAAATATGTTAGAGAGAAAACAGAGTTCTCAACTGGTCTCAGCTACTTGAGAGGTTGTGGTAAGATGGCCACAAGCTCTAGACACAAGACCTTGTCTGGAAATAAAGAAACAGAAGAGCACTGGCCTGGCTTGCCTGAGGCTGGTCCAAGAACAATTACCAAAAGAAAGGAGAGGGGAGGGGGGGAATGAGTCAATTCCTCCCTCCTCCCCTCCATCCTTCCCCTCCTCTCAGGGCTGAGGATGGAACTCCAAGCCTCATGCATGCTAGGCAAGCATTCTACCACCAAGCTCTAATCTCAGCCATCTCCTCTTAAGGAAAAAGTCCCAGGAACTACTCCATGACACATTCACTTCCCATTATCCCTATTAGCTAGCCATTAGGAAGGCTGGGAAATGTAGTTTTAAATTCTGAAGAGGTTTTACTCAGTTACAGAAGAAAAAGAAAAGGGATGCTGTCCATGCCCTATGAAGGAAGTATAAGGGAGTGAAACTGGAATGATCAACAGAGCCCAGGGGGCGTTTAAACTTGGCTCTGAAAATGATAGGAAGCATTAAAAGATATTAATCACCTCAAGATCACAATGACAAGCTGCCCAGACCACCATATGTCTCTGCTCAACTGCTTAACTGCTGTGGAATAATCCTTATGTACACTGTGAATAGGTATTGCCATGATTGTTAATAAAGAGCTGGCTGGCCAATAGCTAGACAGGAAGAAGTTAGGATTATTCCACAGCACTTAACACATCTGGGCAGTCCAGAGGTACCCATCAATGCACTTAACACATCTGGGCAGTCCAGAGGTACCCATCAATGCCAAGTCTGCTCTCCACTCTTTCTGCACTCTTTCTTTTCACCTGTGAACACTTGCCTGCCTGCGTTCCTTCCTTCCTCCCTTTGTTCCTTAATTCCTTCCCTCCATAAATCTTTGCCAAGGAGACCCTACCTGCCAGGCACTGCAGAAGGAGCAGTGACTGATGGACAGGACTCTTGCCCTGCTGGAGCCTACATCCTGATGGGTTGGACAGACCACAAGCACATAAGCACGTAAAATATTTGTTTTGCTAGAGTAGAAGTGTTACAGAGAACAACAAAGGTGCAGGGTGTTATGCCCAGATTATGACCCCCCCAAAGAATCCACCGTAGACCTTTGGATGTCCAGAATGCAACAGCAAGGTTTATTCTGCAGATACAAGTCTAGACAGGGACTCATTCCTACACCCAATACAGTGAGGCAGGGAGGAGTCCCTCTTTCTTGGGGAAGTTAGTTTTTATAGGCAAAACCCATAAAATTTCTTAGAGGGGAGGGGGTTAGTACGGGTCCATCCTTGATTGGTCAAGTTTTTCCCGGGCCTGGACTTCTTCTTTTATCTTATCTGTTTGCCCTGTCAGGAGTTTTACAACTCATCTCCGGGGTCTGGTCTTGTTATCTCTGGAGAGGGGCATCTCGTGGTTAATTGGTTACCATCAGACATCCTGACTCTGTCCTTTTGTTCCTGGGGCTGGCGCCATCATTTCTGGGGACTTGAAACTGGCCTGGCCTAGATCACAGTCCCCAAAGCCGCCACTGAAGACTTTTAGGTACAGAATGCAAAAGTAAGGTGTTTTCTAAGTTTACAAGTCTCCAGGGAGGCTCTTCCAAACCTCTCACTCACAGCAGGGAGGTTGGAAGGAGCCTCCCTTTTCTTTGTGAGGCTAGTTCTTAAAGGCACAGACCATATAATTTATTTTAACCCGCCTCCCTTTTTTAGTCTTTTGGTCGAATATCCTGACTGTGTTTTCTAAAGTCCCTGTAGCAGATACAGCCACCTGGGGAAAAGGGGTCTAAGTTCTTATCTACACTTAGGAATCCTGGTTTAAGCTTCTCTTTGTCTGTAGGGGATAGAGTGGGGGGTTTTACTGAGGTATCACATTTCCCCCCTTTCTTTGTTCCTAGAGGGGCTCAATCATGAGCCCCTAACTTGCTCTAATTCAAGAGATTCCCATGTTCTCACTTCGGGGTCTGCACACGACTCGTATTCAGTGGTCCTGACTTGTGTATAACCCCATTGTACCATGAGTTATATGCTGCCTAGCCTCTGTTTTATAAATTGTACTAGTCTGTTAAGTATATAGGGCCTGAATAAGATAATGAGGATCACAGTGGGCCCTATTAGACTTGCCTCTATGTTAGGGAGCTTTTTTGACCCAGCATTTCAGCCTTACTGAAAAGGGAAAATGGACGAAGTGTTTTCTTCTGGAACTGCTTCAAGCTGGCACTGGGGCGCAGTTGTCGGGCATGGGGCAGAAAGTTGAAATGCTGGTCAAAGACTGGGCAAGGGGCATTTGTCAGAAGCATGTAGCTGCCTGACCCCATAGGGACAGGGAAGAATCATGTTAGCTGGGCTGGTCCACATCAGCTTTTAGCAAGTCTGGAGCTCACAGTCGTCTGGAGCAATGCAGTCAGCAACTGAAGCTTGGAGGTGACTGCCAGCCTAATGGAGATCTGTTGGGACAAATTTAAACTAGAAACAGAAGTTAAAATTTATGAACTTATTTGGAACCCCTAGGTCCATATCTTTAGTAATCGGAAAAGCACTAGTCCCAAAACCATGAGAGAGGAAAATATTATCTTTAGGAATACTTATCTGGGGTCCTTCCGACCTCTGTGAAGTGGATCTAGATTTTATGACTCTTTTTATCCTTTGAGGCCTGCTTACAAAATGACATAAAAGTTTTAGATACATTAGTATTATTAATCTGTACTGAAATCCATATTGTAAACAAAGCAGGTAATGGGTATCTGTAAAACAGCAGAAGTGGACTCATACCCTTGAGTCCCAACAAGAACTACAGATTTGGGTTAAAAGCTTGTGCATTTTTCTTCTGTCCAGAAAGCCAGGTATAAATTGGACAGAGATTTTTGGCCTCATGAGAAGCACTTTTAGGTTTATATTTACATATATTTAGATGACATCTAAAACAAATTTAAAATGTTGAGCTTGTAACTGAACAATAAGTAGTCATTGCTCTCCCAGCTCATCAGGGCTCCTAAATGTTAAGCTCTGAACCATAGAACAAGAGAGTAATCTGAAATATATTTTATCTTAAATCATTATTTTTTTGAGATCGTCAAAGCTTAGAAGTTTTTTTTTTTTATCCTAAAAGTGAACTAACAAGCTAGCTATCTCCTTGCAGAAGGATCTGGTTGTGTGATGCTGCCACGCTGACATAGTTAGAGCTAGCTTGGCCATCAGTACTATCAGAAATCTGAGAAGGATAATATCTGAATGCAGACCAAGAAGCTTCCAATCCTATAAATTACAGGGACCAATCCCTACCCAGGTCTCCAGAGCGTTGGAGGCACCAGTCAGAACAGCATCAATCTTCTTTCACCATCCGCCCCATTACGATCCTGCTTCCTGACTTCAGCACAAGCAGCTCCATCACAAGCTTCCCATCAGCTCCTTCACCAGGCTCTAATGTGACCATCATTTTTCCATCAGGCTGGGGGATGCTTCGGAAGAGACAATGTTGCTCCCAGATGAACTGTCCAGTCAACTTGATATCTATATCTACCTGGCCAACCCTGGTGACATTATCTTTGATGTGGTAGGGAAGACATTCAGATATCAAGGAGTCCTCATTTAGATTTACCAGGTAGGGAGTCTTTTATAGTACAGTGCCATCCTCTCAGACAGCCATGCCCATCTTATCCAGCAATGTTTTTCTCTCCATTCTGAGGGCTTTTGTCTTTTTTTTTTTTTTTTAAGTCTCATTTATCTTGGCAATAATCTTTTTCCATCTCTTGTAGCCTCTCTATGGCCTCCTCAGGCCCAATCTGGGGCTCAGCACTGGGGGAGAAGGAGGGCTCCAGCTCCCCATTGTGTGAAGGAGGAGACTAGGGTGAAGCTGGGGTGGGAGGAGATGATACCACTGACAGAGCATCTCCAGGACTGTTCTCTTTTACCTTTAGACCTCTTAGGGCAGAGGCTGAGAGTCCCTGAGTCATCAGCAGCTCCCAAAAATGCACCACCTCCTTCTGCAGCTCTCGGGTAAGCCAGGCATTGGGGCATCTTGCCCTGTGGTCAGTGTAGCCATGATCCAGGCAGAGACGTTGTGGTGCCTTGTATGTAATCTTCTTTGGAGACCTTGGGTCACTGCTAGGATTGGAAGCCTGTCTGATATAATAAGCTTTTAGATCAACATTTAAATGCCATATTCTGCAGATCTCTGAAGTATGAGGGCTGTCCAAGTGTATCTGAATAGACAAACTTTGATTCTAGTTACTTGTTTCAAGCTCAACCCTGAAAACATATGCAAGGGACTGAGTAAATAAGTAAACATATCCCTGTAATATTATACCAGTATTTATTTACCCTGATTATAATTTAAAAAGAACTCAATTATTTATGACTGACTATTTATGTTCTTTAATAGTCTACAAAAGTAGCCTAAAAACAATGCTTTTAAGTTGAAGCTCTTCTAGCATCAAATATGAGTTCAGTAAAGAAACCAAAATAAAATATCAATATAAAACATATATATGTATCATTTTATCTAAATAACCTGAGCTTAACAAACTTAGCAAATACAAGGAGGCTAGACAACATTTTTAAACATTTTTAAGTCATTGGTTTTTAACTATAAAAACTGTTTTTAAAAGATTAAGATCTCTCAAATGTCTTTTGTAATATCAGCAATAAAATATTATTATAATTTTTTAAGGGGCAGAAAACATGGCATAAATTACAAAGTTTAGCTGCCAGAGCAAGGTATTTTCCTGTATATAAAAAAGCATTTAGGTACAGCTTTAATATTAATCAAATAAACATATGTTGCCATCTATTTAAATTTTCTATATACTTGCTGTTGAACACTTGGTAAAGACATAAGTACTTAGGTGTTAACTCAAGTAGATCTTTATAACCTTAGTAAAAGATAGCCAGCCACATGGCTGCCCATGAGGTCACCAGCCAAGATGGAGGGAGCCATATGGTTGCCGTTTAAAGCTCATTTTTTAAAACAATAACTTGCACGCATACACACAGTTGGATCCAAGTTACATACATACATACATACAGTTAAAGCTTGCTTACATTTTTAAGTCACATACCTGTATACATACACACATAAGCAGTTTGCAGAATCATTAGCCATTCTTAAGATGAAAACCAGTAAGAATTAACTTTTAAATTCAGTATTTGCAGGTATAAGAAACCATAACAAACAGTTTACATCATATCCCCTCTGACCTTCTACAACCTTCCATGTACCTTTAGTCCATTCCTTTGATCCCTCAAACATTTACGCTAGACAAATTTTATATTTTTTTTTTCTTAAAACAGTAACTCTTACCAAAGTCCTTCTTGTGATTTTCCTCAGTACTCTAGAATGTATTGTAAAGTTGCAATATTTTAAGCAAGAACAGAAATACATGCATATACCATAACAAGAAGAACTCTGAATTTGCATCAGCACTATACCATAAACAAGAAACTGTTAGTTAAACTTATAACATAGCCATGGTAGCTTATTAATCATAGGCAGTGACATTTTATTCTTGGAGCCAGACCTTTATAACTTATTTTAATAGCTTGCATTTTATATAAAATCTTTATATCTTAGACCCTATATAAATCTTATTTAAATCTTATAATTTATTTAAACTTTAAAGTTGAACTTTAAAGTTTTATATTTTTATATCTTTTAACTATTTATTTAGACCCAAAATATCATATATTTAAACCCTCATGACATGTTTAAGCCTTTAAATTTTTATATCTTAAACTGCTTTTTTTTAAATCAAAAATCATGTATTTAAACTTTTATCTTAACCAACAATAATTTGAAACCAATTTTCTTAAATGATGGCAAGTATTTGTAACACATTGAACTCAAATGACCAAAACCCATGTAAATTTTTGTTTTTCTGTGGAAACAAAAGCATAATTTTCCTAGTATCTTGAACTGGTAACATTTTTTTTTTTTTTAAGCAATATCAGGACAGAGAAGGGTTAACAAGTGAAATTCCTGGCTGGCAGAAGAAACCTTGAAGTTACCACAGTAAAGGAAGGGAGGGGGAGCAGTGGTCATAAAGTATGTCCTTGGCTGCCAGTGTTCCTGAAAAAAAAGTTTTTGTTAACTCCTCTGACTAAAGTCAGATTCTCTGTTCAGTGTTCACACAGTTGTCAGTTACAGGTAGCCATTGCCCTGTCCAGAGCAGGACATGAGAATCTTAGCCTGCCTGTACCGAGAGCACGCACTCCCACCCTCGTGAGAGCAGCCAGCTGCCTGCAGTCCTGATAGCAAGAGAGCTAGGGAGGGAGGGAGGTGAGTAGCAGAAACAGATGACATTACACAGACAATTCAAGTACCAGCACATCAGCACTGAGATGATGATGGCCTCACTCACAGCAAGCAAGCCCCTCGATTGCGGCTCGCACATCCTTCTGGTGGGCTAGGCAAAGGTCTAGTGGAGAAGAAGGGGACTGTCCCATAGCGTCCATCACAGTCAAGTCAACAATGAGAACAGTTAACACACTACACACAAGACCAAGGGCACACGAAAGAAAAACTTTGCCCCAAGGAGACAACCAACAAAGCTCCAAGAACAACAGCCTGATGTGCTCTGGGGAGAGTGACCCTCCAGGCTCAATCACAGCAAAAACAATCCAGATTTCTGTCCTTGATCAAACAGACATCAGGGGGCTTTCACATCCCTGTCAGTCAGACATGTACCTTATTTCTTGGAAGAGAAACAGAGTGTAAAGTAACAATGACCACAATAAAACATACAAAAAAAACCCCACAAAATGGCTCTAACAAATTCCCGGGACAAAATACAAAGTGGCACTTTTTCCCACCGTGGGGAAAGGTACCCAAAGATGCTCCTCTCCTAAGCACTCCCTGGAGAAGACTCCCAAAATCAAATGGTCACCTCTGAGGTGGCCCCAAATGGCTCGGGACTAGGGGGTCCCTTGCCCAAATGAGGGAATGAGACGTCTCTCTTTCCCTCCCAGGATCACTGTCCGGACACGTCTGTCCCAGTGAGAGCCTGCAAAGTACAAATCGAGCCTGCAAAGTACAAATCCTTCGAAGTACAAATCAGTCGACCGGCGCAAAACATAACGAACGAGACAAGACAGAGACAGAGACAAGACAAAGAGCGCTCTTACCGGTAGATGTCAATAAACCTCTGGACCCTTGAGGGTCCCGGTGGGGTCTCTGGGGTTTCCCGGCCAACGCACCAAATGTTATGCCCAGATTATGACCCCCCAAAGAATCCACCGTAGACCTTTGGATGTCCAGAATGCAACAGCAAGGTTTATTCTGCAGATACAAGTCTAGACAGGGACTCATTCCTACACCCAATACAGTGAGGCAGGGAGGAGTCCCTCTTTCTTGGGGAAGTTAGTTTTTATAGGCAAAACCCATAAAATTTCTTAGAGGGGAGGGGGTTAGTACGGGTCCATCCTTGATTGGTCAAGTTTTTCCCGGGCCTGGACTTCTTCTTTTATCTTATCTGTTTGCCCTGTCAGGAGTTTTACAACTCATCTCCGGGGTCTGGTCTTGTTATCTCTGGAGAGGGGCATCTCGTGGTTAATTGGTTACCATCAGACATCCTGACTCTGTCCTTTTGTTCCTGGGGCTGGCGCCATCATTTCTGGGGACTTGAAACTGGCCTGGCCTAGATCACAGTCCCCAAAGCCGCCACTGAAGACTTTTAGGTACAGAATGCAAAAGTAAGGTGTTTTCTAAGTTTACAAGTCTCCAGGGAGGCTCTTCCAAACCTCTCACTCACAGCAGGGAGGTTGGAAGGAGCCTCCCTTTTCTTTGTGAGGCTAGTTCTTAAAGGCACAGACCATATAATTTATTTTAACCCGCCTCCCTTTTTTAGTCTTTTGGTCGAATATCCTGACTGTGTTTTCTAAAGTCCCTGTAGCAGATACAGCCACCTGGGGAAAAGGGGTCTAAGTTCTTATCTACACTTAGGAATCCTGGTTTAAGCTTCTCTTTGTCTGTAGGGGATAGAGTGGGGGGTTTTACTGAGGTATCACACAGGGAATGCTTAGGTGAGACGGTAGCTCTGAGGAGGATGGCCAGGGAAGGTCTCAGTGCTGAAACAAGGCCTGGAGAAGGTGAGGGACCAAGCAGGTGGGTGTCAAGGGGTGCAGCTCCTCAGTTAATGCAAAGGAATCAGAGGGGACCATGGCTAGGACATGAGAGGCAGTAAGTCCAGTGTGGCTGCATCAGGAAGACTAGATGAAATGGCAGTGGGTGGGATGGGGGGCATCTATTGTAACTTTTGCTTTAAAAGACTCACTCCAGCCTGGGGCAGTGTCGCAGGCTATAATCCCAGCACTTGGGAGATGGAGGCATGAGGATCAGGAGTTCAAGAGCAGCCTTGGCTATACAGTGGGTTGGAGACTAGCCTGAGCTAGCAAGGCTGTGCCACTAACAACAACTAAAAATCAAATAGGATCACTCAGAGAGAACCAGGGCCAGAGTTCGATCCCAAGTCACCCAGCTGGATCACTAGATTGGGATATTTTGTAAAACACAGTCTGTTTTCTTCCCCCCCCCCCCCACCGGCCGTTTGTGTTGCTTGGTCACCCTGCTGACTCTTGTGTTGTAGCAGCAGTAGCCATGAAATTGGTGTTGACTCACTTCTGCTCTGAAAAGACAAATCTTGGCTTAAATGCAGTTACCAAAAGGATGCCAGCTGGGCTTGGGGAGAGCAAAGGAGTGCTCACACGTGTGCGTACACATGCTCAGACAGGAGTGTGCATTTTACACGTGGCCTGGTATGAGTGTGCATGTCTATGTGTTCATTGACCCATGGTCTACGGGTGGGTTCAGCTCTCTCTCTCTCTCTCTCTCTCTCTCTCTCTCTCTCTCTCTCTCTCCCTCTCTCTCTCTCTCAAAGCCATGGAGCCAGCAATACTGGACCTCTGAAATCATGAGTCAAAATACATAATCCCTCCATTAACTTGTTTTTTCTTGGGTATTTGTCACAACCACAAAAATAAATGATTTAATACACAGCCTCCAACCTTAGGCACCTCCCACTTTCAGCATTCTGAGCAGGAGAAAGTTTACCTAAGGTATAATATTTGCCTCATATTTCATTTCATGCTAGACTCCAATTAGAAAGATTCTGGAATCACCCTGTTGCTGGAGACTTGATGAGTAGATGCATTAGTATCTGCCAAATGCTAACAAGGATACTAAATGCAGAGGTATAAATAACAATGAGAAGAAGCAAGGAGTGTGCTAGCTAACGCACAGGCTGGATCCCTTACCCTCAAATTTGAACAGAAGCCTTGTTACTTAGTAGCTGAATGACCCTTCCAATCTGCCTGCCTTGCAGGAATGAGAATATTCCAAAACTGTGGTTCTCAACCTTCCTAATGCTGCAACCCATTCCCATAAAATTATTTCCATTGCTACTTCATAACTGTAATTTTGCTTCTGTTATGAATCATAATGTAAATATCTGATATGCAGGATATCTGATATGCGACCCTGTGAAAGGGTCATAAAACTCCCCCTGGAGTCCCAACCCACAGGTTGAGAAGCGCTGGACTAAAGAGACACCTGTGCTCCTTCCTTCTTTTGGCTATCACATTATTGAAACCGCGGACCCCCAAAATGTTAATTCCCCAAGAATCTCAAGCTAGGAGAAGACAAAGGCTAAAGCCAGAGACCAACCACAGGGGGAACTTGTCTCCCAGAAAGAGATTTACAGCTTTTCAGAACACCTTGCAGGAGAGATTGGAGCCCAAACAATGATGGAGCAATGGTGGACAGGACCACACCTTGAGCAAGACTGCTTAGCTCTGCATAACTCTAGCTCTCTACTTTAAAATAAGTGTCCTATCAGGGCCCCGAAGATGCACTTGGGTGGGTCAGTGGATGGATATTTTTGTCCCTCTTCCTAATGTGGCCGTTACTGACTAAAGCTCCTTTGTCTGCTTTTGACTATTACTTGTTTCGTTGGCTTATTAGGACCAGGGGCCAAACCTAGCTTATTGGAGCTCTGGTCAGAGCTAGGCTCTGACCTTTAATGACTCTACCCTGGTAACACCGAAAGCAAATCAACTTTCTTTTTTCTTTTGTGCTAAGCTCTCTACACCGTCGACATCCTTCTTGTAAAATTCTTTACAGGAGGGATTCCCGACAATCAAACGCAGATGCGACTCCTCCTCTCCCGCAGGCCAGCTGCAGGTGTCAGCTGCCGGCAGCCGCATGCGCATGCGCGACCCAAGCCGGAGCGTGTACCACGCGTGCGCAGACTGTCTGTCATGGCGGCCTCCTGAGTTCCACGGCGAGGGATTCGCGGGGGACTCCAGCCCAGGGTCATGGCGGGTAAGCGCCCGGGAGAGGCGGCGGGACTGGGCAGGACCCAGGGAGCATCGTGGCTTTGGGAGCCAGGCTTCCACGACCTTGAAGCCTGAACCCTAACTCCTCCCTCAGCCTCAGTTTCCCCTCCTCTGTGGGACCTCTTCTCGGCTTCCGTACTGAGTGAGGCCGAGCCACTTGGTGTGGGACTGGGAAGGGAAGGAGAGGCCGGGTCACTGACGGACTCTAAGGCTAGCCCACAGGCCAGTGGCCGGCCGGGAAGGGAGGAGGTCCCTGGACCCCTGACGCCACTCTGCGCGTGGCCAGCCTTTTCTCGCACCCCTGCACCCCGAGCGCTCCAGCTTCCTGGCTTTCCCTTATCCAGCTCCTCATTTTGATGGTTCAAGTGGGAGTGCGTCTCGCCATCCCAACAGATCGGTTTGAACAACACTGCAGGCCCTTAAAGAAATTCGTGGGAATCCGGCTCCGCAGTCTTCCAAGAGGCTCCCCTACAGGGATTTGCAGCCTGCAACCTGGGGCTACTTTTTCAGCAGTTCCCTGGAGGAATCAGAAACCCCGCCCCCACCCCACCCCCAACCCTGACATTCCCTGGTGCAAACTGCATCTGCTGTTTCTAAGTAGAGAAACTGGCCCAAGGTCTTTATCCATCTTCCCAGCACCTTCTTCTATAACCATGACACTAGAGTTATTTATTGTTTACTGCTGATCCCTGAAAGGGGTGCTTGTCTCATTTAATCCTCACAGAGGCCCCCAAATAGACAGGAGTGCCGCCCAATTTCCAGAATGCTGATTCCTAGGAGAATCCCTTAAAGGGACTTCCATCTTAGGCCACATTTTCTGGGAAGCCTGCTTGGTTGAGACTTTTGGGGGGGGTTGGAGGGGTCGAGACAGGGTTTCTCTGTGTAGCTTTGTGCCTTTCCTGGAACTCGCTCTGTAGACCAGGCTGGCCTCGAATTCACAAAGATCCACCTGCCTCGGCCTCCCGAGTGCTGGGATTAAAGGCGTGCACCACCACCACCACCACCACCACCACCACCACCACCACCACCACCCGGCTTAGTTGAGACATTGTGGAAGAAATTTACCACGAATTAGTAATAAATTTCTTCTCCAGCTATATGTAAGACAATTTGGTCTTTGTAATAATTCCCATTTTCAGAAAGCGCAATGAGCATTCATTCCCTGGGATATAGTTTTTTGTTGTTTTTTTTTTTTAATTCCAGCAAAAGTGCACCATAGCAACACATGCTATCCTTTTATTCATGTTCAACATTGCCAAAGACAGCAGAGAGGATTTTTGTTTTAGCCAAAACACTCTAGGCAGGAGGCTTGTCTTCCCTGCAGAACCAGGGGAGCCAGTCTACCTCGAACCAGTCCGTTGGTTGAGGCTAGGCTGTGTTTCCTCTGCCTGCATCTTGTCTGGTTTTTGTTGCCAGTGGTTTGGCTGATGGCTGAACACTTCCTCCATGTCATTCATGTGAAATCCAGCTGTAGTTTGCCTGATTGCCAGCCGCTGTTCACAACCTGCTTGCTCTGCTGGCTTATCATCTTGTGAAGGAGAGAGCAAGCTTGGAGAACAGCTTTCTGTGTTGGTATCTCTGCCATTCCCTGGCAGTCATCGGAATACAGGCGCTCCAGCTGTGGGTAGTTGGAGCATGAAGACATCTGAATTATGATAGGAAAATTAAAGTGTTTCTATCTTCCAGTGTGCAAACATGGAGGTCCCACAAGGTTTGATAACACACAGTAGTACATACACCAGCCAGGTAGGAACTGTTCCTATAGGCAGCAGTTGAGGTCAGGTTGAAGTCAAACACTTGAAACCAAACTCAGAGCAAAGAAGTTGCTGCTGGTTTACACCTGCTGTGATTGAAGGACTATGCACAGCGCTTTGCCCCCGTCTCTCCCTACCCCCCAGCCCCCCACCCCTGTCTCTCCCTACCCCCACACTGTCCAGGCTTCTGAGGCTTCCTTTGGCCACCTGGTTGGGTGACTCTAGTGTTCCCTCTAGGATCCAGCATCCTGAGTACTTGCTCTTCTTCCCTCTCAGGTGCATCCCAGGAGTAACATGGGCCAGCCATGGATGAGATAACTTTCAAAAGTGACACTGTGCTGTCAGATGTCCACCTGTACACCCCCAACCAGAGACACCTCATGGTGCGGCTGAATGGCATGGGACAGCCAGGTAAGATCCAGGCCTGTGGCTTGGTGCCTGGTGGGGGCCCACTTTATCTTCTCTCTCTTTCTCATACTTCTTTTGGGGGTAAAGACTAGATTGTTTTGAGCTGTTGTCTTTTTGGAGGGGAGTGGGGAGTCACCTTTTTTTTTAATTAAAATTTTATTGCCAAAAAACTGACTAAACAAAAGTCACACACCAAATTTAACCAGACCCAAAGTCTACACATTTCAGTGAACTTTTATACAGTAAACCATTCTGTATATTTCTATACAGAATAGCCATTCTGAAGCTGTGAAGCTTCACATTGGATTTTATGATTTTACTATCAAATGATTTCTCTTTCTTCCCCCACTTATCCTCCAACAAAAACAAAACAAAAACAAAAACAAAATCCATGATACAGTTCAAGCTAGAACAACAACAAACTTGGCTTTCTTTAGTGAATCAGGTTCCTTATCTACATTCAGTGTGTCACCTAAGTGTACTTCCTTCACTGAGGACCTGCTGAGTGTCACACCCTGACCTAGCACAGGAGTGCACGAGTGAGTGAGCCCACAGTCCATGCAGGGACGACGCCAGGGCTGTGTGTGACCGCAGGCCCCAGACAGTCACCTTCGTCCTGTGCCTGGCTGCTCTGTTCCCTTCCTCCTTAGCGTCCCGTCTTTTCGTCTACACAGCCTTGCTGGCTCCTCCCCCTCCGGCCAAGCATGGCTTTCAAAGATGCACACCCAGCCGTAGCACGGCCCTGACTCGGATGCCCCGTGGTCCCCATGGCTCTAAGGAACGTGTGGCCCGCTACTGGGCCTGAGAGCCTTAGGCAGTGTGCCCAGCCCAGTCATCCTGCCCTCCTTGATCTCTGTAGCCACCTTCACCTCCATCTGTCCCTCGGTTCTGCACCACTTTCCTCCTTCTCAGCCGTAACTCCTGGGGTGTCTCTGTGGGCCTCACAGCCACCTTCCCTAGTCAGTTACCCAGCATTCATTCATTGTTGGGTGTGTTTATTAATAGCTGTCCCAGTTTGGATACCATTATACCAGGCATTGGCAAACTACAGCCTGTGTGGCCACCAGGCCCTGCTTTGTTCTTATAACATTCTGCTGAAACACCACCAGGCCTGCTTGTTTGTGTGTTTTTATGACTACAGACAGTTGGGCAGTTGCAGCAGAGATCATATGGCTCAGAGAGCTTAGGATATTTGTTTCTTGACCTACTGAAGAAAACATTTGCTGGCCCCAGCCGTACATGGTTGCCACTGTGTGTCACAGTCTGTAATTATCCTGTTTACTTTATCACCCTAAGATGCTGCATTCTGCTTTGTATCCCCAGCACTTAAAATTGTACTCAGCACAGTCGGCAGTCGGTGCATGTTTGTTGAGTGGGTGGGTGAGTAAATGAATAGATGGGTGGGTAAGATGAATGAAAAGATAAACGGGTAGATGGTAGGTGATGGGTGAGTGGATGGGGAGTAGATGGATGGACAAATGGGTAAATGAGTGGGTGAAATGGATGAATGGACAGGGTGGGTAGATGAATTGATATATGGATGGGTGGCAGGTAAGTAGATGGATGGACAGTGGTAGATGGTTAAGATGGGTGATGGATGGGTGGGTAGATGACTAGATGATAGAAGGATACATGGGATAAGTGGATGGTTGGATGAACAAATGGATGGATGAATGGGTACATAAGTAAAATGGATGGAAGGGTAGATGAATAGATGATGGGTGGATGAATAGATGGGTGGTTGGGTAGGTAGGTAGATGGATGCTTAAAACTTGGTATGGGGTGTGATACTGTAGGAGACTGAAGGAGGGTCAGCTGACTAAGCACTAAAAGCTAGGAAGGATCTGTCTCAAGAGCTAAGGGAAGACATTCCAGAAAGAGGAAATGGCTCCACAAAGGCAGCAAGAACTATCATCAGGCCTTGCCATTGTCCCCTGCTCCTCAGTAATGTCACAGGGCCATTTTCCTGGAGAAGGTGGTGAACAGTGAGCTGGGCCTAATGTAAAGTCAGGTGAGGGAACAGAGGTAGAGAGGACTGGGGACACTGGGCAGCCTCTGTGGTCACTGGTGTTGGCCTTGGCTGGCCTGCGGTAGATGCCCTTATTCCTGGCATGCAAGGTTGGAAACAGGCTCAGAGCAAACAGGTGCCTGAACCAGCCTGGTATTGAGCATTCTGAAGTCCTCGCTCTTTTTGTCTCTGGCACACCTCCCCTGGCACATGCACTTACTGAAATCTGTCTCAGTGACTTTCTGGCCACCTGGTGGTGAGGGATGGCCCGTGTTCTTGTCCTGCTGTCTTTAAGAAGCTGCTGAAGCACCAGGCAGCCTGGGTTTGTAGCCTTGGCCACTTTCCCAGCTCACTCACCTCTGAGCCTCAGTGTCCACGTCTATGAAATGAGCTGGTAGACTATCTTCATGGTGACGCTGCAGTTGGTCACATGACACAGGCCAGGTGCCTGCAGACACTCAGCAGAGGCTGCTCCATCAGGGAGCTGCTACCTCGGCCTCCCAGATGGTCGCTGCTGAGTCCAACAAGCCTCTGCTGCTGCTCCGTCTGTACACCCCCACTAGCCTTTAAAAGTCTCTCCAGTTGAGCTGGGCATGTGACGCAGCTAGGAGAGTGCTTGCCTAACTCACACTCAGCCCTGGGTTTGAACCCCAGCACCACACAAAATTGGACATGATGGTGCTTGTGTATGATCCAAACACTGGGTGGTAAAATGAGGAAGATCAGAATTTGAAGGTCACCCTCAACTACATAATGAGTTTGAGGCTAGCCTGGGCCATAAGGGACCCCATCTCCAAAGAAAAATTAAGTGTCTCCACTTAGCAGTCTGACTTCTCAGAGAGGAGACAGACAGAGCCTTGGCATTGCTCACTTTGTTTTTGTCTCGCTTACAGTCTTCCTGTCCCAGTTCAAGCTCCTGTGGAGTCAGGACTCTTGGACAGACTCGGGGGCTGAGGACAATGGTCCCAGAGATGTCTCCACACAGGAGACGCCTCTTGCTGGGTCAGGAAGTGGCCACAGTCATGAGGATTTGTCCCTCCAGGCTGGCGATGACATCACCATCCAGGAAGGGTTGGGTGTTCCCCTGGATGAGGATGGGGACCTGGATGTGGTGCGAAGACCACGGGCTGCTTCTGACCCCAACCCAGCAGAGCCTGCAAGAGACAAGGTACATCCCATGATTCTAGCACAGGAGGAAGATGACGTCATGGGAGATCGGGCACAGGAGAGCTGCCCCCACGACATCATCAAAATAGGTAAATAAAGGTCTTGTTCTCTGGCCACCAAGGCAGTGTCACAGTGGCTGGTGGTGCACAACAGAGCTGTGGCTATCAGCTCTGAGTTCAGAAGTGGCTCTAGTGAGCTGGGAACAGGCAATGCCCCAGCCAGCAGAGTCTGTTCCAAACCTGTAGATCTTCTCTTGCTCAGGACTCTTCCCTGGCTCCCATTGCCCTGGGGATGGAATCCAGATGACTCAGCTTAAAAAGCTGGGGTGACATGGTCCCCACCCACCCCTCACCACCAGTGACCTTGTGACCCCAGACTTTGACATGTTCTTCTCCCTTCTGGGTCTCTGCTGGGCTGCACTTTCGTCCTTGAGTGCTTGCTACCAACCTCTACTTTCTAGCACATTCCTAAGTGGCCCAGGTCCCAGCTCAGGTCCCACTTCCTCCAGAAAGCGCTCTCCTGCCTCTGGCTCCCACGTTCTCTGACCCAGTGCACAGGAGTGAGAGCCAGAACAGTTTGTGGGATGCTCGGCTGGGCTCCGTGGAAACAGGAAGCCTGGGAAATGCAGCAGCCAGAGTGTGGAGTAGAGAGGCTGTCAGTTCCCAGCAACCTGCAGTGGGCAATGAGAGGGAGAGGTGGTACCGCCCAGTTAAGGGGTTTTGACAGACCCTCAGAGACGACACTGGGAGTCCTGCTGCTTGGGCTCAACAGGCAGAGCAAGGGTCTGAGGACCCCAGGTGTTGTGTGACACTGTTTCTAGGAAGACACGAACAAATGTCTGCCATCCCAGGTCAAACAGATGACAGACCAAAGGGAGGATACCATCAAAGTCTACCTTAGTGAGCCAGTGGGCTGTGCTGGGTTTACTTACAAGAGTGTGGGTGAAGGGTGACTTCAGAAACCACTGCCGACAGCTGCGTCACTGGAGCCCACCCCACCCGAAACTGCAACCCTGGAGCTCACTGCCCAGGACAGAATGTATGCTGGCTACTCAAGAGTGACAGCTGCCCACCCCATCTACCATCTAATATTTATTCCTCTGGTAGTCCTGGGGGCCACCAGGAATCAAGGCACACCGACTCCCAAATGTTTGCAACATTAACAGAAGACCAATAAATCTATAATTAGCGTGGATGCTTTCAGTCCCCTGATTTTAGTTTAGTTTATTTTTCTTTAAAGATTTATTAAGTATACAGTGTTTTATCTGCACATATGCCTGCAGGCCAGAAGAGGGCACCAGATCTCATCACAGATGGTTGTGAGCCACCATGTGGTTGCTGGAATTGAACTCAGGACCTCTGGAAGAGCAGCCAGTGCTCTTAACCGCTGAGCCATCTCTCTAGCCCCTTAGATTGGTTTCTATTGCTGCGATAAACACCATGATCAAAAGCAACTCCGGGAAGAAAGTTTTATTCAGTTTATGTGTCGATCACTATCTGTCACTGAGGGAAATCAGGGCAGGAACCAGGGAGGAACACTGCTTTTTGGCTTGCTCGTAGGCTTATATTTAGCTGCCTTTCTTGATTATTGATGTAATAAAGCCCAGCCACTATGGGCAGCACTAACCATGGGCAGGTGGTCGTGGACTATCTTAAGAAAGGGGAACAAGCCAGTAAGCACCATTCCTCCAGAGTCTGCTTCAGGCACTGCCTCCAGGTTATATGCCTGCCCTGACTTGCCCTCACTATGACTGTGATGTAGAGGTTTAAACAGAAGAAGTTGGCTTTGGTCAGTGTTTTATCACAGCCCTGGGAAAGTAAACTAGGATGCTTCCCTCCCCTCCAGGACTAGAGTAACAGAGTGTCGTCCCACAGTGACTCTGGCTTCCAGTGAGCAAGCTAAGGACAATTTCCACCAGGAAGGTGGGGAATATGGCAGCCTCCCAGCCGCCCCTCCCACTCTTTCCTGTGGCCTTGGGTCTTCAGAGGTGGAAGTTCTCTCTCAGTCAGGGGTCTTGCCTGCCCAGGACACCACAGTTGGCCTGGGCTGGACTCACCTTTTACAGGGCTGGGCCATCCACCCTTCACATGCAGACAGCCTTGGGCCTTCCGGATCCCTCAGCTGAGGCTTGTACAAGGAGTCAAGAATGCAGCTCCCACAGGGTACTAGTGATAGATTAGCTGACTCAGAAACTTTTGGTTTAAAATCCTCTTTTGTTTCCACCTGACTTTAGAAAAACATCACGACACATTTGGACTTAAAATGTTTTTTTCTTGAGCTATTCATTTCCTTGACCCAGCTCCAGCCCTCAAGTGTATGAGGGTTGGGGACATTGATGAGATCAGCAGTTTCTAACCATCGCTGATCCTGCTCCTTGTAAAGCCTAGGCTGGCTGTACCCTGCACAAGGACAGAGTTATCTGTGCTCCAGCGCTTGTGAGAGGCTATCTGACCACAGAGCCCATGTTCTCCTCAAGGGTCCATACTCTCCAAACTCTGGGGTTGAACTTGTCTCATCTATAAAATGGGGGTGACCAGATCCAACAGAGTCTCAGGGTGTGAGCCCAGGCTGGCTCATGGGTGTCCATACGCATGTTCAATGAAGGAATGTGACATTGAGAGGTTGGTGGGTGACTTTTTGTTCTGATTCCCAGCTGGTGGCACATGTTGAGCCTCAGCATGCCTTTTACCCTTCTGAGAGAAATCTAGGTTGCTCGGTCCCTTCCAACCACAGCCCAAGTGGAGACAGTCACTGTTTGAGTTTTGTTCTTGTTTAATTTGTGTGTGCGCGCGCAGAGGTCAGAGGACAACGTTGTAGAGCTGGTTCTCTCCTCCCGCTTACGTGGGTTCTGGATTGGATTCAGGTTGTCAGGCTTGCAGAACAAGCGCATCTGCCTGAGGAGCTACCTCACAGGCCTTGTTTTGTTTGTCTTTTAGAAGGGCCTCACTCACTCTTTAGTCCAAACTGACCCCAATCCTGCTAGAACTACAGGTGTGAACTGCCATACCCAGCTTGATCCTCAGTTTTTGTTCTGAGACTGTATTTGAGTTCAAGGCCAGCCTGGGCTGCAGAGTGAGTTCCAGGACAACCAGGGCTACACAGAGAAACCCTGTCTCAAAAACCCAAAAAAAGGAAATTTTATGAGCAGAGTGGTTGGTATACACTCTGAATTCCAATATATCTCAGAACAGAATTCATATGGTTGGAAGGAATGGAAACAGGAGCTGAAGGAGAAAAAGAAACACTGGACAACACTGTCTCTGCCACTACATTAGAACTCACTCATGTTTCCTTTCTTTCTTTCTTTCTTTTTTTTTTTTTTTGAGTTGGAGTCTCACAGTGCAGCCCAGGTTGGCCTGGGGCTCTCTATGTATTAAATGTTTGCAAATGGGCTGTGTGAGGTTAAAACAAACAAAGGAACACAGCAGAGAAGTTTCCAGAGCCTGCCATGCTCACACAAACTCAAATAGTCTCGGAACAAAAACTGAGGATGAAGCCTCTGCCTCCTGAGTGCTGGGATTAAAGCCATGCACCACCACACCCAGCTTCTCATGAACTTTAAATATATATATATATATATATATATATAAATTGAAACTTGCTGTGTTAGCTTCTGGTGCAGTTTTAAGCATAAGAAAATATTTTGGAAGTAGCTCTAATTATTATTAGCATGTAAATAGATTTCAGTTTTAAGGTGGCAGTTCACATAGTATGATACGTGTGTGTACTTTAGCTGGGTTCAGACCTGATGTGCCCCCTGGTCCATGGGCCACACACCTGGCCTCAGTGATGCTCCCATCTGGCAGCATAGTCCAAGCCTCGGCTTCTCTTTTGGTCGTTTACTCTGCCGCCCATCAGCCAGGCTGGCAGACTGTCACACTGCCCCTCCCTGTTGTCTTCTGTCTGCCTCTGTTTCACCACGGACCTTTCTCTTGGTTTCTGTCCTGTCCAGAGCATACCATGGCCACGCCCCTGGAGGATGTTGGCAAGCAGGTGGGTAGGCCCTGTTCACTTCTTGTGGCCCCGAGGGTCTCTCAGAGCCTCAAGTCACCTGTGGCTCTATGTCCTCTGTCTTACAGGTGTGGCGGGGCGCCCTGTTCCTAGCGGACTATATTTTGTTCCGAAGGGACCTCTTCCAGGGACGCACCGTGCTGGAGCTTGGGGCAGGCACAGGGCTTGCCAGCATTGTGGCAGCCACCATGGCGCACACCGTTTACTGTACAGGTAACAACTCTGTGGCTCAGCTAAGGACTTGGTGGGCTCCATGATGTCTACCATCTGTGAAAGCGAACAAGGTCACCAGGAGCTGGACACTGGCGGCTCCTGATTTCCCCAGCTTCCGCCCACCCTCCATTTTTTGTCCAAATGACCCTCAACACCCAGCCACCAGTGTCACCCTGGAGCCACAAGCCCACTGGGCATGCAGTGTCCGGTGCCCTTTCCCGGCTCACCCTCCAAGGAAGAGCAAACATCCCAAGAAGCCCCAAGCTGTTCTCTTCATAGGGGTCACACTGGTTTATCATTTGTATCTGATGACAGAAACAGGACTTCTCCTTAGGATAAAGTGCGAAACATAAAATGAAAATTACTCTTAATGTTACAGTCCCCAGAGTGATTCACCAGTGTGCCGTGTGTTAGACACTGCTGTGGGCCAAGAGCAGATCCAGAACACGAGTCCTGACACCAGGGACTCACCAGGAAACCTACTTCTAACCATTCGTATGTGAATGTGTGCACGTGTGTGTGTGTGTGTGTGTGTGTGTGTGTGTGTGTGTGTGTGTGTGTTACAGTCTACAGTCTTTGTAATTTACCTTTTTTTTTTTTTTTTTTTTTTTTTTTTTTTTGCTTTCTTTTGTTTGTTGTTGTTGTTTTTTCCTTTTTTAGTTTTTTGGTTTTTTTGAGACAGGGTTTCTCTATGTAGCCCTGACTGTCCTGGATCTCACTCTGTAGACCAGGCTGGCCTCGAACTCACAGAGATCCGCCTGCTTCTGCCTCCTAATTGTTGGGATTAAAGGCATGCGCCACCACTGCCAAGCATAATTTATCATCTTTTCCCCCTTACATGTTCTCCTTTTTTTTTTTTTAAGTTTTATTTTTGTTTGTTTATTTATTTGTGTTTTACACTTTTTTCTTTTGAGACAGAGTTTCTCCGTGTAGTTTTGGTGCCTGTCCTGCATCTTGCTCTGTAGACCACGCTGGCTTCGAACTCACAGAGATCTGCCTGGCCCTGCCTCCTGAGTGCTGGGATTAAAGGCGTGCACCGCCGCCGCCGCCGCCCGGCTTTTATTTGTGTTTTAAATTTGAGACAGTCTCACTATGTTTCCCAATATACCTGGAACTCATCTGCCTCTGCCTTCCAAAGTGCTAGGATAAAGGTGTACCCCACCATGCCCAACTTATTTTTAAATTGTATATATTGAAGTATGTGCATATGAGGACAGGTGCCCTCCGAGGGCATCAGATCCCCTGGAGCTGGAATTACAATTGATTGTGAGCCATCTGATGTAGGTGCTGGGAACCAAACTTGGGTCCTCTGCAGGAACAGTGTGGTGGGCCAGAGAGTTGGCTCAGAGATCGAGAGCACTGACTGCTTTTCCAGAGGACCCAGGTTCAATTCCCAGCGCCCACATGACAGGTTACAACTTCTGTAATTCTAAGATCTGACACAGACATATATGTAGGTAAAACACCAACACACATAAAATAAAAATAAATAATTTTAAAAGTGTGGCATCTCAACCTCAGAGCCATCTTTCCATCACCCTTTAGTACATACTCTTAAGGAATAACTGAAATGTCTATAAATAGTTACTATATACTATGTGAGTACACACACTCATGCACACACTATATACTAAGTGAGTACACACACACAGAGCCAAAAATCTTGAGAAGTATTTCTTCAAGAGCATGTTCCTGTGTCCTTAAAAATTATTCTGTGACTTTTAATAACTAGATCATTTTTATCATTTTGTCATCCCTTGCCAGGCAATCTAATTATCCTGTGCTTTCTCACATTTTTCAATTGCAGCAATGAACATCTTTGTACCTCATCTGATAATCCTTATAGTGATGAGCTGATCCTCTGTGTGGCAAACTGATTTTTTTTTTTTTAAAGATTTATTTATTTATTATGTATACAGCATGTATGACTACAGGCCAGAAGAGGGCGCTAGATCCCATTACAGATGGTTGTGAGCCACCATGTGGTTGCTGGGAATTGAACTCAGGACCTCTGGAAGAGCAGTCAGTGCTCTTAACCTCTGAGCCATCTCTCCAGCCCGGCAAACTGATTTTTGTTTTAATATTTAAATTTGAAATTATATCAGACTCACTCTGAAGTTCCTAAGATAATCCAGAATGTGTCGTGTACCCTTCATCCAGCTTCCAGAGATGCTAACACCTTAAATGCCCGTAGCCCAGCAGTCTGGCTCCTGGTGGTGGCTCTCCATGAAAAAACGATGGAGATGGTGTCTTAACAGACCGTGTGTCATGGTGCACCCTTCTGTCATTCCAGATGTCGGCACAGACCTCCTGGCCATGTGCCAACGAAACGTTGCCCTCAACAGCCACCTGGCTGCCACTAGAGGTGAGGGCCAGTCTTGGGGGGTAGGGAGCTTGGTGGCAGGCCACACTGTCACCCAGTGGACACAGTGTTGGGGTGGCTTCCCTTTGCATCAGATGTTTCCTATAGCATAGATGACCTTGTCTTGGGCACAGTGAAGCCCTCCTGACGTCCCTGGGCTGACAGACAAGTTCGTCCTCTCCTCCATGCATTTGCTCATTCTGTTAGTGCTATCCTAGTCACAGTCATCTGCTAACCTGCCAGCCCCTGAAGGTGGCCAGTCTCCGGGGATGGGACCAGGACTGATGATGTTTATATTCCCTGTGTCTGCAGAGTCACTGGCACTGAGCATTGAAAACGTGGGAAGAGAAGGGGATGGGAAAAGATAAGATAACCGCTGGTTAGATGGTGAGGATGGGTGGGAGAGTCGGTGCTTTTCCCCGTGGTGTGCAGTTTGGGAGTTCTGCCTGCTTTTTTGCAGATGGTGTGATTAAGGTCAAGGAACTGGACTGGCTGAAAGACGACCTCTGCACAGGTGTGTGCTTCCTGCAGTGGTACCCGTTCAGTGGCTCCTCTGTGGAACCCACAGTCCCGGCTGCCTCCACAGCCCCCATCTTGTGGGGGTTCCCTCCACAGCCCCCATCTTGTGGGGGTTCCCTCCACAGCCCACATCTTGTGGGGGGTTCCCTCCACAGCCCCCATCTTGTGGGGGTTCCCTCCACAGCCCCCATCTTGTGGGGGTTCCCTCCACAGCCCCCATCTTGTGGGGGGTTCCCTCCACAGCCCCCATCTTGTGGGGGTTCCCTCCACAGCCCCCATCTTGTGGGGGTTCCCTCCACAGCCCCCATCTTGTGGGGGTTCCCTCCACAGCCCACATCTTGTGGGGGGTTCCCTCCACAGCCCATACCTTGTGGGGGTTCCCTCCACGGCCCATACCTTGTGGGGGTTCCCTCCACAGCCCACATCTTGTGGGGGTTCCCTCCACAGCCCCCATCTTGTGGGGGGTTCCCTCCACAGCCCACACCTTGTGGGGGGTTCCCTCCACAGCCCACATCTTGTCTGGGTTCCCTCCACAGCCCACATCTTGTGGGGGGTTCCCTCCACAGCCCACATCTTGTGGGGGGTTCCCTCCACAGCCCACATCTTGTGGGGGGTTCCCTCCACAGCCCACATCTTGTGGGGGGTTCCCTCCACAGCCCACATCTTGTGGGGGTTCCCTCCACAGCCCACATCTTGTGGGGGTTCCCTCCACAGCCCACATCTTGTGGGGGGTTCCCTCCACAGCCCACATCTTGTGGGGGGTTCCCTCCACAGCCCACACCTTGTGGGGGGTTCCCTCCACAGCCCACATCTTGTGGGGGGTTCCCTCCACAGCCCACATCTTGTGGGGGGTTCCCTCCACAGCCCACATCTTGTGGGGGGTTCCCTCCACAGCTCACATCTTGTGGGGGTTCCCTCCACAGCCCACACCTTGTCGGGGTTCCCTCCACAGCCCACACCTTGTGGGGGTTCCCTCCACAGCCCACACCTTGTCGGGGTTCCCTCCACAGCCCACACCTTGTCGGGGTTCCCTCCACAGCCCACATCTTGTGGGGGGTTCCCTCCACAGCCCACACCTTGTGGGGGGTTCCCTCCACAGCCCACATCTTGTCGGGGTTCCCTCCACAGCCCACACCTTGTGGGGGGGTTCCCTCCACAGCCCACATCTTGTCGGGGTTCCCTCCACAGCCCACACCTTGTGGGGGTTCCCTCCACAGCCCACATCTTGTCGGGGTTCCCTCCACAGCCCACATCTTGTCGGGGTTCCCTCCACAGCCCACATCTTGTCGGGGTTCCCTCCACAGCCCACATCTTGTGGGGGGTTCCCTCCACAGCCCACATCTTGTGGGGGTTCCCTCCACAGCCCACACCTTGTGGGGGGTTCCCTCCACAGCCCACATCTTGTGGGGGTTCCCTCCACAGCCCACATCTTGTGGGGGTTCCCTCCACGGCCCACATCTTGTGGGGGGTTCCCCCCACAGGCTTCTGAGCTGCAGCCATTCTCTTCCTCTTGCCGCATGCTGCTGCTCACAACTCCCAGTGTCACTGGGGGATCAGTTCTCAAGGAGCGGAGTTTAAATTCTTCCACAGACTGTTAGACCTGAGGCTTGCTACTTATACAGCAGCTTCTTTCTTCTTCCCTGTCAGTAAGGAAACTGACTGACTGACCCTCCCAAGCACTCTGCTGTGACCTTGACCCAAGGCTTCCCAGCCATCTTCTGAGAGGGGTTTTAGTCGGCCTTCTGTAAACGCAGAGTGATGTAACCCTTTTCATGGTCTCCCACAGTGAGTCAGTTTGGGTGGTGGTAGACAGATAATGTTCTCATAGGGCTCCTGGCCAAGTGGCAAGGAAGGATGGAACCCACTTGCCCCTCACTGGTGGGAAGAATGCCCTTAACTGTGTCCCTAGTGTAGGGCATCCTGTCTCCAGCCGCCCCCCTTCTCATCTTTCCTTCCTTCCTTCTCTCTCTCTTTTTTTTAAACAAAGCCTCATTAGGTAGCTGCGGCTGTCCTGAAACTCAATATGTAGACCAGGCTGGTCTCGAACTCACAAAGATCTGCCTGCCTCCTGATTGCTGGAATTACCAGAGTGTACCACCACACCAGGCTCAGCCTTGTCTCTTGTCCTGAAGCTTCCTTTGGTCAGTTTGCAGTAAGAGCTGGTGGCCAGCAAAGGAAGGAATGGCCACTCAGTCTTTTCTTCTTTGGTAGATCCCAAAGTCCCCTTCAGCTGGTCCGAGGAAGACATCAGTGACCTGTATGATCACACCACTGTGCTGTTGGCAGCTGAAGGTGAGTGGTTCTCTGTCACCCTGCATCCTTGTCATTACCTGTATCTTACAGGATCCCTCGTGCAGAGCACGCACTCTTGTGCTCACAGATAAGCAGTAGGGAAACCAGGAATGTTAAACACTCGGGGTTTGTCCTCAGCGGAGGAGCTGTATACCTGTTTTCTACCCAGAAACCTGGGAGTGGATGTGGTTAACAGCCTGCTGATCTGTGTGTCTGTCGAGCCAGGACACACCCAACCCCCCAGACTGTTCTGTTTATCCCTGGCTCTTCCTCCCTAGACCTTTACCTTGAGCACTGTTTCTCAGTAGAACCCTCCCAGGGTGATGTCCCATGTCCAGATCTTCCCCTAGGCCCTTAAGCTATAGAGCCGTTATTATGGGCGAGTACTTTGTCACATGTACTTTGCAGAAGAGTTTTGATGTATTCACTCCTTAAGCTTTATTGTGGTAATTGTCACCAGGGAACCTTTTTCCAAAGTTATGCTGGACTTAAATATGTCAAAAATAAACTGCCTGGGGTCAGACTCTAGAAGTTTGAACCAACACCGGATACTGAGTCATGCTGAACTGGATTTCCTTCTTGCCTCACACGGATGTTACTTTGCCAGTCCTAGTGTTTGCAGAGACCCCAGATCCTCACCTGCTCTGATTGATTTCTTCAGAGATGTCAAATTAGCACCTGGAAGGCACCAGCAGCCCTAAGAATGGCTCGTTGAACTTCATCCGGATGAGTAAGATGGGAGCTGCTGTGGACGGACAGTGGCCAGCTGTGTTTCCCCAAGGTCACTCCCTGCCAGGCCCCTGTTTCGTGTGGCTGTCGGTCCACAGCAGAATTGCAGAGACCTGGCTTCAGATCATTGCCAGTGTCCAAGCCATGGAGGTGACTATAGGCTGAGACACACACACACACACACACACACACACACACACACACACACACACACACACTTACTTCTGGGAAAGTCAAATACTCATTGGTGCTCCGTCCTTGTCCTTGTGAAGGTCTTAGCAAACACTGCCCAACCGTGAGGAGGCTGGAAATGCCGTGGTCTGCCTGCCATGTGGAACAGCTAACAGTGTTTGCTGGGAGAGTCTCTAGCTGGGACTTAGAGAACTGTCTCACTACACCCTTAGAGACATCCTAGAAGCTCCCTTCCAGAACATTCCTCCACAGCTGCTACTGTTTGTGATGCTAAGGATCCGCTCCATGGTGTTTCTGTGGGTCCCTCTGAGTAGGTCTCCCCGAAGGGACACTTTTTCCCCAATACCCTTCTCTCCCCAGTGTTCTACGACGATGACTTAACCGACGCCCTGTTTAGCACGCTCTCCCGACTCGTCCACAGACTGAAAAACGCCTGCACCGCCATCCTGTCAGTGGAGAAAAGGTGAGCTCTGCTGCCCCGCGGCCGCGCCCTCACTGTGGTGTCACTGCATTCACTGCGTCTGTTGTGCCCTACTGTGTGCTGGGCTGGGCCCCCCCTCACATCCATCCCTTCGTTTAGTCTGTGATAAACTCTTACCAGGCACAGCCAGCCCGGCCCCATTTGGAGCCGGCAAGGCTGAGAGACACAGTGAGGTTTGCCAGATGAGGACCTGCCTGAGACCACACCCTCACCACTGGCCCACTTCCTGTCATCTTCCACATGCTAAGGCCATCATCAAGGCCTGCCATTAGTATCACTTATACTTTGTTTTTCCATGAAAAGGAAGTTTTCTTGTTCCTATGTCTTCTTTTTTTTTTTTTTTGGGGGGGGGGGGGGTGAGGACTAAACCCAGGGCCTTGTGCTTGCTAGCCAAGCGCTCTACCACTGAGCTAAATCCCCAACCCCGTTCCTATGTCTTCAGTGAAACTTAAAAATGAAAAAAGAAAAAAAAAAAGGAATGGTTAGTAAAAATAGGAGTGAAGGAATTCCTTTGTGGAAGCCACATATCCCTCCCATTGTCTTTGTGCCCGGACCCCTGCAGAATATCTGCTTCAGCTTTGCCTCTTCCACACCGGATTTTGGTTCCAAGCTAAACATCCTTGGATCTTGTCACGGCATTGTTTGTCCCAGTAACACCCCGTTCCTCCTTCAGACACAGTGTCCAGGGGAAGCAGGGGCCTCATTTTGATCCTCACTCCAGAGACTGTAAACAGGAGACTTAGAGCCGATGGGAAACGCTGAATTCTGTACAGGACGGACGGGTCAGGAGCTGTCTTTGTTTGCTTGGGCATAGTGGCTCACAGCTGTCATCCCAGCACTTGGGAGATTGAAACAGGAGAATCAGAAGCTCAAGGCCAGCCTGGGCTACATTGTGAATTCAGACCTGTCTCAAAAAAACAAAAACAACAACAACAAAAAAGACAACCAAACGAAAGGTTGTTCATTTCATTTGAGGAAAGAATCGTTATCTTTTCCAGATATGTACAGACGTACCTGCTGGAGAAATGCTGGGGTGTCTGGTATTTGCTTGTTGATGAGAGAGAGAGGAGGAACTCTGGAAACACGGGGGCGGAGTGGCTGAGAGTCGGTGCTGGTGGAAGCTGCCAGTGGCTTCCTGGCAGTTTGCTATACAGTTCTTGCTACTTGGAGGTTTGAGGTTTTTTACAATAAAAGATTTGTAAAGAAAAAGAAGGGGTTGTGGAGGAGGTTTAACAGGTAGAGCACTTGCTAGACAATGAGCATCCCCAGCACCCAGGAAAATGCCAAGTAGGTGGGGTGGCCTCCAGATTACAAACCGGGGTTCAAGTGAGAGAGACCTTGTCTTAGCATATAAGAAAGAAGAAAATGTCAGCCTCTGGCCTCCACACTTAGACATGCACACACACAAACATAAGAACATGCATGTATGCTGCACACACATGCAAAAAGAAAAAGATGAACAGTCTGAATTCAAGGTAATTCATTTCACAGATTCCCTTTTCCACAGCCCCTCGTTCCCCCTTCCCATAGATGGTACCCACAGCACCCAGCCAGCAAATCTACCCTGGAATCCATTTGCAGCAACTCTTGAGATGGGCATCTGCCTTTCCAGAGTGTCATCTTGGCAGGTGACCTCAGCTCCCTAAAGCTACAGCTGTGAGTAGAGCCGATAGCCATTCTGGAAACAGGCTTCTGTGCAGGCTCTGGAAGGAATTTGCTCACAGGCTGGGTGCAGAGGAGACACTTAAATCCAGACTCAAGGGCACTAAGTAGGAAGCAGACTGTGAGGATGGGTGCAGCAGAACCAGCCCTTCCTGGTCATGATGAGTGTGTTGCTGCTGGTCAATCCACAGGTTCAACTTCACACTCAGACACTTGGACGTCACATGTGAAGCCTACGATCACTTCCGTGCCTCCCTGGACTCCCTGGAGAAGCTGGCTGATGGCAGGTTGCGCTTCACGGTGGAGCCTGTGGAGGCCTCCTTCCCACAGCTGCTCCTCTACGAGCGCATCCGACAGCTGGTAGATGCAGCCCCAGGAGGGTGGTGGGAAACACAGCAATGGGCAGCCTTACCATCCCATTCATAGTCTGCCCAGGAGAGGCTGCAGATTTATCCCTGGGATCCCTGGGGGTTTGACCCGATCTCAGTAGTCACTTGACCAGAACAGCTCTGTGGCTGTTGTCTCCTGTTCTTTCCCTGTGGGCAGTTAAGACTCCAGAGGAAGCTAGAGGGGCAGGCATCAGTTCCCCCAAGCAGCATCAGGAGGAAAGCTTAATCTGGATCACATTTTAAGAGGGCACAGTCACGTTGGGGAAGATGAGGCCACAGGAGCAGATGGCAGCTGGTCACATTGTGCCCACCTTAGGAAGCAGTGAACAGGAAGTGGGTCCAGCCTGCACAGTGACCCACTTCCTCTTCCTCCTGCAAGGCTCCACCTGCTCAAGGTTTCACACCCTTCCTAACCAGTGTGTCCAGGTGGGGACCAAGTGTTCAGACACAGGATCCTGTAGGAGGCATTCCAAATTCAAGCCACAGCAAAGCAGGTCCTCTGGGGAGCAGTAGGTCAGTGGGAAGGATCCGGGAGTTGTAAGGCAGGCCTGGGTCATGTCTGATGACAGCAACAGACGGAAGCAGGTTTGTTCTGGCTCCCAGTTTGCGGGCACCGTCCATCTCAGTGGGAAGTGACAGCGGCAGGCCTGGGAGGCGGCTGGTCACATTCCATCCGGTCAGCAAGCAGAGAGGTGAGCGCTGGTGCTCAGCTCCCTCCCTCCCTTTTAAGTCAAGGGACCCAGCCCATGGTATAATGCCACCCACATTTAGGATGGGACTTATCATCTTAATTAACCCAATCTAGAAAGTCCATCACACACATGCGCAGAAGTTTGTCTCCCAGGTGATTGTAGGTCCTATCAATTGACAGTGTTAACCGTCATGCTAATGGCTACATCTGCTCTGTGGAGACGCTGCTGCCTCTCTGGCCAAGAACGAAGGCTCACACCAGGCCCTTGATAATCCTACAGTTGTAACCAGCATGTGCTCAGTGCCACACACCTTTTGTCCGCTGTCTTAGCTAATGCACCCAGCCTGGAACAGTCATCTTAGAGCCAAGGCACCTGCTATTACAGCTTTTAAACCAGCACTCAGAGTAAACTTGAAAACTCAAAATTACCCTGAAAATTACCAGGAGCTGGAGTCACAGAAGCCCATCTGGCATCTCTTGTTCTCTCTGCCTTTTGGCTGTGGAGATCAGGCCTCGTTCTCAGGAGAGGGGGAGACAGTGTCAGAGGGAGGGGCCCAGCTTTCTCACGCTCCTTTTGTCCCTTCTTAGGAAATGGAGTAGCTGCAGACCACAGTGGCTAAGGTCCCCAAAATGGCAAGACTGAAGCCACTTGCTGCCATTCCTCCAGTCCCTGGTGACCATGTGACATACCACTATCCCTTTGGCTAGTTCCAGACTTAGTCTGCACAGCCAGTGTGCCACCGTGTAATGGCCAGAGCCTCGAAGACAGGAAGGACCCCCGTCCCTGCCCTGGTGGCCCTGCTCTGTGAGTCCTCAGACCTTTCATTTCTGTGTGTTGCAGGAGCTCTGGAAGATCGTAGTGGAACCAGCAGCATGAGCCACCTCTGAAAGGTGTGACCCCTGACGGTTGTCAATATGTTTCAAATAAAAACACACCCTCTGTGCACTGAGATACTGTCATTAAACACAGGGATCTCCTGGGATCCATCACCACCTGCAGCAATCGCCCAAAAATTCTGTTGTTGCTCCGAGTGTGGTGGCTTGGCTGTGTCGGGCTTGTCACACAGCTCCCAGGCACTCCCGAGCCACTTGGTCAAAGTCGGCAAATGTTCTGGGTGGCTGCACTCTGGTTGTTTCTGTGGTGAACTTTGTGTGGGGTGGGACCCTAACTGTGTCATCACTTTCCACACTGCCTCTGCTAGTAGGACTCGGCACTTGTCTAGCGTGTGTGAAGTCCTGGGTTCCATTGAAAATTATATAGAGGTGGACTGAGAGCTAGCTCAGCTGGTGGGATAGTTGTCTAGCAGATACACAGAACCCGAGAATCCATCCCTAGCACCGCATAAAATGGATGTGGCAGTACATAGCTGTAATACCAATGTTAAGAGGTATCCACCAGAGAAACCACTCAGACACGGGTTCAAGCCAATAGAAAGTGTGGTGGGACACACCTTTATCCCAGCACTTGGGAGCAGAGGCAGGCAGATCTGAGTTCAAGGCCAGTCTGATGTACAGAACAAGTTCCAGGACAGCCAAGGCTATCTCAAAAAAAAAAGGTCTTAATTAGCCAGCTGGTGGCTACACTGAGTGTTTGGGACCCAGCTGCAGTCCTGAGCCCTTCTCAGGATGGGCTATAAAGCACAAAACCCACATCCTGGGTTGACATGCCTCAGTTAGCCAGACAGTTAACCAGAAGCGAACTACAGAAGCCAAAAGGCAAGGTTAGTACTTGCTCAGCACTATGGACTTTGATGGCTCAGGTCTTTGATCTCATTTTGGTAGATGTTGGTGTCTACATGCTGAGTTCCAAGGCCTAGATGGTACTTCCAATATGGTATCAGTTGTGCCAAGGTCCGGGGTCTGTTACACCACCACTCAAGATGTTGAGGCAGGAGAATGAAAGTTCAGTTGGTCTGGTGAAATGGCCGCTTGTAGCAGAGCCTGAGGACCTGAGTTCAGATCCCCACACTGGCCCTGCAGAGGGGAGTGGGACAGCCAGACGGGCAGATCTCTGGAGCTCGTTGGCCATGCAACCAAGACAAAGCAGTGAGCTCCAGGCTCTGTGAGAGCCCGTATGTCAACAAGACAGAGAGCACTGAGGACTCATGCCCTCGGCCTAGCGCCAGGGAGAACAGTCAGGCCAACCTTGAAGCTCATTGGCCAGCCAGTCTAGCCAGTGCAGTAAGCTTCAGGCTCAGTGAAAGACGCTCAACGTTTACCTCTGGCCTCCACACACACCTGCGTGCATGAGTACACAGCCATACCAACAAGTCCATATGCCATCTCACACACACACACACACACACACACACACACACACACACACACACACACTGCCTTCCCCTCTAAAAATGTTCTTCAAAATGACCCCCACAAAGGGCCAGGCATAGTGGCACATACTTTTAATCCCAGCACTTGAGAGACAGAGGCAGACAGATCTATGTGAATTTAAGACCAGCCTTCTCTACATAGTTCCAAGACAGCCAGGGCTACATAGAAAGACCCTATCTCAAAAACAAAAGAAAAAATCAGAGAGGAGACCCAGTGAGGGACAATTCCCTAGCTCTCTGGGGAGAAGCCCATATTGTGTAATTGTCCCCAAGCAATAGAGTAGTGCCAGCTTCTTCACCCAGCGCACGAGGGCAAGCCACTTTCATGCCTAAGCCACTCATCCTAAGACCTTCCTCCTGACAGCCCAGAATTCCTCTTGGCTGTAATTTACTGTGTGACCAGGGCGTCCTGTCCCAGCCGAGCCTCTGTCTTACAGCCTCCAGAGAGCATTTTTTGCAGTGATATTTCAGAATCATCAAACCATTGAGATACATGGTAGGTAATTAACCCAAGCCATTGGAGTCAGTTTTTCTTGACACATTCTAACATTTTCTGAGAAATATATGGCCCAAGGAGATGATGCAGCTGCTCAACCATAGCCTGAACAGGAAAGATTTGTTCAATCAACAAAACGTGGTACCATATCCCTCTACACCCCCACCAGCTTCTCAGATGATGACATCTAGATTAGTCGGGGTCCAGGTGCTATCAGTTCTTACCTGGTTCCTAGATAGGGGCTCCCTCTGCAATTAACGTGCCCATGATATGTTCCATGATGATGGTCCAGAGCACATGGGTAATACCAAGGCTAGAATGTGTCATTCCTGGTTATAGATAAACTCAAGGGCTAGGGATTTGAGTCAGTTGCTGGAGTGCTTGCCTGTCATCCATAAACCCCTGGGTTCAGTCTCCTGCACTGCATAAAACCAGGCACATGTCTAATTCCAGCCCTGGGAGGTAGAGGGAAGACAGAAATTCTGGGTCATCTTTGGCTGCATAGTAAGTTTGAGGCCAGCTTGTTGAGATCCTGTCTCAACAACAGTGAAGGCTCAGTCAGTAGAATGTAAGTGTGAGGACCTGAGTTTGGTCCCCAGGCATCACCATGTAATGCACTGTGGCATGTGCTTGAAATCCCGAGTATGGGGAAGCAGAGGTAGGATCTTTGGAGCTCACAGCCCAAGCAGCCTAGCCTGTGTGGTGAGTTTCAGGCCAGTGAGAGACCATTTCAAAAAAAAAAAAAAGATAAAGCTGGAAAGATGGCTCAGCAGCTAAGGTCACTGGCTGCTCTTGCAGAGGACCTGGGTTTGACTCCCAGCACCTCACAACCTTCTGCAACTAGTTTTGGGGGATCTGGTGCTCTCTCCCTCTTCTGACTTCTGTGAGCATTGTATGCAGTGTACACATATGCTATGTATACATACATGCAGGCAAAGCACTTGTATACATAGAAATAAAATAGTTTAAAAAAAGGTGGGGCCCAGTGAGATGACTTAACAGGTAAAGATACCTGGGTTCCCTTAGTTCAACCCCTAAGGACCTACATGGTAGAAGGAGACCCAACTCCAGAAAGTTGTCCTCTGACCTCCACATACATGCCATGCACATGTGTATACACTGTCTCTGTCTCTAAAGTAAATGAATAAAATTTAAAGAAAAAAAAAACATGGTAGATGTTGTCCTGTGGAACAACACTTAATATTGACCTCTGGCCTCCTCATGAATATGAACACATATATCACCACCAAAAAATATTTACACACACACACACACACACACACACACACACACACCTATAACCCCAGCATCGGGAAGACAGGGACAGGAAAGCTAGAAGTTCAAGGTCAGCCTTTGCAATATTGCAAGTTCAAGACCAGTCCACATGAAACCCTAGCTCAATAACAATACATACTAACTCCAAGTCCTGGATCTGTTGCATACCACCCAGGTGGCCTCTGGCAAGTGCCCTGGCCTCTTGTAACCTCAGATTCACCTGTGAAGAGTTAAGACTCCTTTCCCCGGGGCGCCATGAGTACCTTCAACGCTGGGGATGTTTCAGTGGGTGAGGGTACTGTTCTAGTGTGGTTGCCAGTTTGGGCATATTCTCGGCTGGCACACCTGTGTGATCTATGCTGTTCATTGTCTGAAATCATGGCTCCTGTACAAAAGACAAGCATTCACTAAATGAAATAGCTTGTGTTTGGTCCTCTTTCCCAAAAGAAACTTGGGAAGTCACCTCTAGGCTCTGTACTGCCCTCAGAAATCACTCTGAGGCCTGCGGATGTGGACTCAGTTGGGTTCCCATGGGGACACAGCCTCTTGTCAGTCCCAGCTGATATTCAGAGACTCTGATTTGTGCATTGGTGGGAAGGTACTGGTGGGGTAATTGGCAGGGGTATGTGAAGCAGGGGCGGGGGTATAGCTACCCTCAGTGATTAAAGCCCATGGTAGGAGGGGCTGGGATGATTCAGTTGGTAGAGTTTGCCTAGCATGCACAAAGCCCAGGTTCTAGCCCCAGCATCACATAGACCAGGCACAGTGGTACATGCCTGTAATCCCAGTACTTAGGAGATGGAGGCAGGAGGATCAATTCAAAGTTGTCCTTGATTATGTAGAGAGAGAGAAGCCAACCTGGGCTACATGAAGGCATGTCTCAGAAAGGTAACAGCATGACTGACAGCCAGCTAGTCAACATGGATTTCCCACAGAAAGGACCTGGTGACACTGAGCAGCAGCATTATGAGCATTAAAACACCCTTGAGCGGCCTGGAGACATGACTCAGCAGTTAAGAGTGCTTACTGCTCTTCTAGAGGGCCGGACTTAGGTTTTCAGCACCCACATCTGTAACTCAAAATGGCCTATAACTCCAGCTCCCAGAAAGCCAATGCCCTCTCGTGGACTCTGTGGGCACTGCACACACAGAGACACACATGTGCACATAAATAAAAATAAATAAAAAAAAAACCCACACAGCTTTCTTGCTGTAGGCAGTAAAACCCTCATCAGTTGAAGTTCAGCAAACCTGCTTGTCACTTGAGACTCAGCCTGCAGAGGTGAGTGCAGGCTGAGGATGCAGACACAAGGTCCTCCCCATCCCCATTACGTAGGTTTGGAGGACACACTTGGAGAGTATTGACCCAGGCTTGGGAGCACATGTGCTCATGACGCAAACTCACTGCCGTCAGCCATGCTGTTCCCTCACAAGCCTCACCTCCAAGCCCAGGGGAAAACAGCTTCAGAGTAGCCTAGGGCAGAAGCTCCTGGAAAAGATGATGGCGCACTCCTGTAATCCAAGCACTTGGGAGGCAGAGGCGGGAACATTGCTAGCACTAGGCCAGCCTGGGCTACATAATGAGGCAGACCCTATCTCAATTAAAAAGAAAAGAAAAGAAAGGCTGGGCATGGTGGCACACACCTTTAATCCAAGCACTCGGGAGGCAGAGGCAGGTGGATCTCTGAGAGTTTGAAGTTAACCTGGTCTACATGGTGAGTTGCAGCACAACATAGAAAGACCCTGTGTCTCAAAAAGGAAAAAGAAAGAAAGAAAGAAAGAAAGAAAGAAAGAAAGAAAGAAAGAAAGGAAGGAAGGAAGGAAGGAAGGAAGGAAGGAAGGAAGGAAGGAAGGAAGGAAGGAAGGAAGGAAGGAAGAAAGAAAGAGAAAGAAAGAAAGAAAGAAAGAAAGAAAGAAAGAAAGAAAGAAAGAAAGAAAGAAAGAAAGAAAGAAAGAAAGGAAGAAAGGAAGAAAGGAAGAAAGGAAGGAAGAAAAGAAAAGAAAGAAGAAAAGAAGAAAGATAAATGTTGGAGAACCAATATAACATGATACCAATGTCCCTTCTCCATGGCTCCCTTTAGTCCCTACTTTCAAGTCACTGTGACCACAGAGCCCAACAGAAATAACTTAAAGGGGTAAAAGGCTCATTTTGGTCCCTTGTTTCTGGGGGCTTCAGCCCACCTTGGTGGGGAGGTGCACAGTGAAACAGGATGCACAGGAGCCAGGGTCCCAGCAGAACCTTCCAAGGCTCACTCCTAGGGACTTGCTTCTCCCAGCCAGGCCTGATGCCCTGAAGATTAAACAGCGTACCAAAGAGGCACCAGAGTCTCGTTTGAACAGCTCTAGGGATATCAGATTCAAAGCTCAATGCCCACCATGCCCACGGGAGCCAGAGAATGCTGTCCTGAAACGGTAAAAGAGGTAGCTGTAGTCAGGGGCCTAGGGAACTCTTCCAAGGTCACACATACATTCTTAGGCATGAAGTCAGGATTTGAACCCAGGACATAGAGTTCCAGAGTCTGAGTATCTACTTGCCAGGCTATCCACCACTCCAAGTAACTTACCCACATGATGTAACCAAGACATGGCAACTTATTAACATGTGAAACTTACACACCATGCTGCTAACTGTCATTAATTCCAAGGAAGGAGAACTGTAACATGTTAGGGTCCATGCTGTATGCTCATAGTTTGTTATAGCCAGTGTCGTTTCTGAGGTAGTTTTGTTTTAATGTGTCTGAGGGTTTTTCCTTTATGTATGACTAAGCACTATGTGCATGCAGTGCCCACAGAGACAGAAGAGTATCCCATGCCCTAGAACTGGCCTTACAGACTGTTCTGAAATACCCTGTGGGTGCTGGAAATTGATCCTGAGTCTTCTAGAAGAGCACCCAGTGCTCTTAACTGCTGAGCCATCATTCCAACCTCCTGAGTCTTTTGCTTGTTTTGTTTTCTGATTAAAATGATAAAATATTGGAAGGTAGTGCAGGAAGATCTCTGAGTTCAAGGCCAGCCTGAACTACAATAGTGAGTTCCAGAACAGCCAGGGCCACACAGGGAAACCCTGTCTTGGAGAGGGAAAAATACAATAAAAATAAACTTACTACACACACCTCAAAAGCAATCCTCTACAAGTGACAAGTTTCAAGACTAGTGGTTCAAATTAACCATTCTTTTGAAATATAGCTATATAGCCAATTTAGAAAAACAAAAACAATTTCAGCCCAGATATTCCAGAAAGACTTGAAGAAAGACATTGGAAGACCAGTTCTCAGGTGGGTTTGAGGCTGCAATATCCTGTACTCAACACAGTACAGTCCCGAAGTATGTGAAATGATCCACCAGTGGGCTTCCCCTCCATCACTGAGGGAGTTCAAAGCCAGCCTGATTTAAAGACCCCATGGGACTGGCTTTTGCATTCATTTCCCAGCCTGATGCTATGTCTATCAGATTCTTTGTGGATGCTGGGTATTTTTCTAGGAACTACATAGACATGGAAGAGGAGGTTTCCACACCTCACTGAGGAGCTATACCCAAAAGGCATCTGGCATAAGTATATATAGTCCCTAACATGGGACTCAGCTTCACCATGGGGCTATTGATGTTGTTTTGATACGCTCTTAGGATACTGGGCAAATTAGGATGAACTAAGTACATTCTGTTGACATACTTTCAACTTAACAACAGGTCTGTGGAGACAAGACTTCACAGTAAATTGAGCAGCTGTCCATACCATAATGCCAGGAAACATAAAGAGGAAGGACTCAATGCCCAGAAGTGAGGTGCAAGGTGACCTTAGACCAAAACCTTGACCAGAGTGTTTCTGTAGCCATTGATTAGAATGTGTTTTATGACGCCATAAAACTAAAGCTGCAAGGTGTTTTCCTGCATGGGATGATAGTCCCCATGGAAACCATGTTTTTGCCCTGTAAGACAATTACTGGGTTTATGTCTCATAGCAATCATATCTCATCTTCCACCCCCACCCCCCTGACCTAACAAAACGCCTGGGTTTTCATGTCCCTTGGTGAACATGGTTTCCTGTCTAGTCCTTCATTGGTAAAGTAAGTAAGACTTTGATATGTATTCCCACTCAGTTTTTTAGCTCAAGCTGGCCTCAAACTCACTATATACCTGAGAATGATCTAAACTTACAATCCTCCTGCCTCCACCTCCTGAGTGCTAGGATTATAGAGCCAACAGCGCATGTAGTTTATGTAGTAGTAGGGATGGAAGCCAGGGCTTCTTGGGTGCCAGGCGAGCCCTCGGCCAACAGAACTGCAGACCTAGCCTGGACTTTGCTCTTGATCCCACCCTGGAGATCACCAGGAACGACTCCCAGAGATGAATCTCCTCCCGTATGGTCCAAGGCTGGAGACTCCCTCACCCAGTGCTCACACGGGCGCCTGGAACAGTTCTCACCACGAGGTGGCAGCCTAACTTCATGAATGAATGAATGAATGAATGGGGCCCATCTGAAAGACATCTGGCACCTTGACAACTCCAAAGTGAGTCCCCAGGGACTCTTGAGAGGCCCGCACTGTTGTGATCTATATCATACAGTTGTCTAACACTAGTTCTGAGCACCCTTAGCACCCAGCTACTCCTGTATCCTAATTCAGATCACACCCATGAATCTTAAGCATTTACCAACCATTAGTTGCAGTTATCTGGGTAACTTGACTCATTACCCATTTTATTTTCTGGCAGTGCTGGGGATGGCACCCAGTACTTTATACATACTAAGTAACACACTACCTCTAAGTCACATCTTCAGACTCTGCACCCATTTTAGATGCTGGTAAGCCAAGGCTCAAAGGTTTAAATGGGCCAACCAAGGCTGTGGACTCAGAAATAGCAAGTGTGTAGTCTAAACCAAGGTCCATCATCTTGAAGGAGAAAGTGCAGTGTCTTCTTCATTTTGGTTGCCTGTGAAGGCTACTGTAGGTCTGCAAGAGATCAGGGGCCATGTGGGCAGGATACCTGGCTGTGCCATTGGCCTAAGATGAGTAGAAGGGCCAGTCCTGCCAGGGATAAGATGGGGTTCAACCTTTTTCTTACTTCCTTGGGATTCAGGAAACAAGCAACGATTTTGTTTGGAGCTGCAGGTCTCACCCAGGAAAGAGGCAAGTCTCACATGCAGCTGGTAGAATTTCAGAAGTGACCTGGAAGACTCTCCAATCAGTGGCTTGGATGCTAGGACCAAAGACAAAGTAAGCTTTCTTCCCACGTCTTTTTTCCCCCCTGGGGTTTCCTGAGAAGTGGAAGAGCTTGGTAGCTAAAACATGGCACCTGGCATCCAAACTCAAGCCCACCCCCACACACATTCCTCTGATCTCAGTGTCCTAGCCTCTCCTACTTCCTTGTCAAGGTTGCATCTGGTAGTGTAAGCACAGTATCTATCATGTGAGATGTAGCTGAAGAGTTTATGACTGTGAGATGTAACGGAAGAGTTTATGACAGTGGTTTACACCACTGCCATCCCCATCCTCATCACCATCATGACCATCATCAGCATTACCATAACAATAATCACCATCATCACCACCACCACCACATCATCATCATCATCATCATCATCATCATCATCATCATCATCATCATCATTGTGATGGTTTAAATAAGAATGACCACCATAGGCCCCTATGTTTGAATGCTGGGTCCCCAGTTGGTGGACTGCCTAGGAAGGATTTGGTGTGGCTTTGTTGGAAGAGGTGTGTCACTGGGTACAGGCTTTGAGGTTTCAAAAGCCCATACTAGACCGTGTGTGTGTGTGTGTGTGTGTGTGTGTGTGTGTGTGTGTGTGTGTGTCTTCCTCTCCTTTTCCCTCTCTCCCTCAAGTCCCCTCTCTACCCTATGCTTCTGGATCAGATGTAAGCTCTCAGCTACTGCTCCAGCACCATGCCTGCCTGCCTGATACCATGTCCCCACCATGATGGCCTTGGGATCCATGAGTCCGCCAATTAAGTTCTTTCTTTTATGAGTTGCCTTGGTCATGGTGTTTTGTCACACTATAGAAAAGTACCTAAGACAATCATCATCATCACCTACTGTTTCGTTTCTATTGACTGCCTATTTCTAGGTGATGGAAATTCCCCAAGTAGGTGCCACACTCAAAAGTTAATGATGGTAAAACAATCTCACTTATCTAACTGCTTTGCCTAAGCGTTACTTGATTGATGTGGTGGGTTATTTTAGGAAGAAAAAAAAAATCAGCCAAGTTCTTAAGAGCATTAGCACTGAAAGGTTTCTATGGCAACACACACCTGGATGTTCCAGGGAGAGGGAGGGCAACCACACAGGGAGGAGTTCAGAATAACGGCAAGATGGGGCTCCTCCTGCTCCTTGCTCCTGGGAGTGTTCACCAGCCCCAAGTGTTCCACCCCTCGGTAAGATGCTGTGTTCAAAAGTTTTAGAACCTTGACACAGCCCTATAGGGTAAGTGCTATGATTCTTACCCTGATCCTGCAGCTGAGAAAAAAACTGAGGCTCCAAGAGGTTAAAGCTTGGCCAAGGGGAGTCTGCTAATCATGGACTGGTGAGTTGGACCTCTGGGGTTCTACTTGTCAAACTGGAGGAGTGTGGCGGAGCAGGTTTCTCTGCGTCGTGCTGGGCTGCTGTGGAGGGTTTCTGGGCACTGACCCATGTTTAGCACCTTCACCTACAGGAAGGAGAGCACCTCCCTTCCCCCACCATCATAGTAGTTGTCTTAGTCAGGGTTTCTATTGCTGTGAAAAGACACCGTGACCACGGCAACTCCTATGAAGGAAAACACTTCATTGGGATGGCTCAATTACAGTTTCAGAGGTTCATTCCATTACCATCATGGCAGGACATGGCGGTATGCAGGCAGACATGGTGCTAGAGAAGGAGTTGAGAGTTTCACATCTTGATTCGCAGGCGGCAGCAGAAGACTACGCCATACTGGGCATAACTTGAGCATAGGAGACCTCAAAGCCCACTCCCACAGTGACACACTTCCTCCAACAGGGCCACACCCACTTCAACAAGGCCACACCCACTTCAACAAGGCCACACCTGCTTATAGTGCCGCTCCCTGTGGGACTATAGCGGCCATTTTATTTCATACCACCACAGCAGTGATATCCAAAGTGTCCCCAAGACAACATTGTGTTGCTCAAAACTCACCCTGGGACTGGCAAGATGGTTCAGTGGGTAAAGGTGCTTGCTGCCAAGCCTGATGACGTGAGTTCAAATCTGCAACACCTGTACAAAATCCCAGCATGATGGTATATGAGCTTATGACCCCAGTGCTTAGGGAATGGAGACAGATCCCATGGGCTTGATGACCAGCTAGGATGGCCAGAGCAATCCCCTCCAGATTCAGTGAAAAGGACCATTGCTCAGTTGTTTTTCTACTGCTGTGAAGAGACACCATGACCAAGGCTGTTTATAAATGAAAGCTTGTTTACAGTTTCAGAGGATTAGTACGTGACCATCATGATGGGGTGCTTAGCAGCAGGAAGGCAGACCTGGTGCTGGAGAAGTAGCTAAGAGCTTACATCCTAAGCTGCAGGCAGAAGCAGAGAGAAAAACTGTTTCTAAAACTAAGGTGAGGAGTGATTAAGGAAGACATTTGACATCAGTCTCTGAGCTATACATGCAATCACATACGTGTACATCCTCACATATATGCACACACTCACAGGAACATGTACTTACACCATACACCTATCCTTACTGCAATGGTTTGGAAGAGACTGTCTCCCAAAGGCCCAGATATGTGAACACTTGGTCCCCAGCTGTGGCACTGTTTGGGGGAGTTTCGGGGGTGTGATTTGATGGAGGAATTCCATCACTGAGGCTTTAAGAACAAAAGCCCTGCTGACTTCCAGTTTGTCCTCTGCTTCATGCTGGTGGTTGAGGCTGTACACTCACTGCTTCCTGCTCCAGCTGCCATGGCTGCCACTTGCCGCCATGCTCCCCGGCATGATGGATTTCTATCCCCTTGAAACCCTAAGTTCAAATAAACTTTCTTTTATAAGTTGCCCTGGTCATGGCATTTTATTGCAGCGTCAGAAAAATAACTACAAATGCACACACACACACATACACAGAGAGAGAGAGAGAGAGAGAGAGAGAGAGAGAGAGAGAGAGAGAGAGAGAGAGAAGAGAGAGAAGAGAGAGAATTAAAGAAAGTACTGCCTGTCAGCACTCTTTATGTCTTGCATGGCTGCCTATCCTGTCACTCTGAGACTCAGCCTGAGGGCTTTTTGGCCACTTCCTGCTCGGTCTGAAGGATGAGGCAGAAGTGCTGAGGCCCGGTTGGCCAGCTATTGCTTGAGCAATGGCCTGTAGCTGAAGTCCTCCCGCTCCCTTGCTCCTTGAGGGGCTGACTGGAGTGAATGTTCTGCACTGGGCCCAGCATTCCCAAGGGAATGGACTTCCAGTTCCCGACACAGTCATTAGCTGGAGAATCTGAATGCCAGCATCTACTCACGGTGTCTCCCCACAAGTAAAGCACTCAAGAGTGCTTGTCTCAAGGTCATCTGATTCTTGAGAAACACAAATTATAACTCTGATGATTATAGCAATACAATATTGGCTAACCTTGTTAAGAGCTGCCTGCCTGTCAGCCACTCCATTCCACATGACAAATTCTAAGACGTTTCTCCCACATAACACCCACAACGCTGCACATGTTTACATTACAACATCAACCCCACTTTGCAGATGAAAACTAAGGCTCAGAGATTTTAGGTGATCAATGTAAACTCATACAAACCTTTTAAAAAAGATTTATTTTTAATTACATATACTTGTATATGTATGGATATGTGCTTATGGGTGTGGGTAACTATAAGGACCAGAAGAGGGCACTGGATCTTCTGAGGCTGGAGTTAGAGGGATTTGTGAGCTGCTAGATGCAGGTGTTGGGAACCGAACTCAACCCTCTGCAAGGGTGGTGCATTTGCTTGACCACTGAGCCATCTCTCCAGCCCCTCATACAAGTCTTTACAGTTACAGCTAGAATTATGAGCCCAGATTGATATAACTACAGTTTGAGAGCATATACTTGGTGTCACACTGTTTCCTGTGGTGGGGATGGGGTTATTTGTGTTTTGTCTTTCCTTGCCTATAAGAGAGGAGAGATGGGGATGGGGATGGGGGGAAAGAATTTTTGGATTTTCTGATCCTGCGCAATAAAAGCTCCAACTTGGCTTGGGTTTCAGCTACTGTGAAATTTCAGCAAGGAGATTCTGGACAGCTCCTCAGGGCAGAATCTCCCAGGCAGGGGAGTGATGAGACAGATTAGTAAACATAAATAGATGGTTCCCTATGTGACAAACAGCATCAGAACCCAGGCCTCCAGGAGCTCACCAGGGATGCCAGCTTTGGCTGTTCTCTCCAGCAGTGAAGATGGCGTATTTCTTTTGAGTCTTGGTTTTTCAGTGCTTGTGGTTGAAGGAAGGGCCTTCGCGTGTCCAGACAAATGCACCACCACTTAGCTTCATGCTCAGCCCTCCGGCAGTGAAGATGGGAACGGAAATCACATCCCATCTGACCCTGAGACTCCCTGGGGATGTAAAGATGGTGCTAGACTTACAATGGGGTTTAAAGGACAAACCCACAGCTCCCCAACACACACACACACACACACACACACACACACACACACACACACACACACACCCCTCCAGGACCATGAAACAGACCCAAGGTTTCAAGAAATCTGCTGTTCACAGAATTCTGGGAAGCAGTCAACCCCACCATGAACTCTGGAGCATGGAGGCTGCAAAAGCAGTCAGTTCGACCTGCCTCCCAGCCTGAGTTTGGAAAAGACTTCACCCCCAAAAAATCAGTTCCTAGGCCTGCCAAAGCCAGGCCTTCTGTACTCTCTACTCTCAACTACAAAAACCTATTCTCAGACCCTGTGTGGTGCATTCTCCTGGACCTCCATACACTGAGCCATGGAGTTTGGGGACACCAACCTCTCACATCAATGAATGTTTATGCTCAATATTTTGAGGGTGAACTGAGTCCTTTCTTTTCCTCCATTGACTTATTACTTACAGGTTACCTTGTGATAAATCCACCTTAAATTGAAAATGCCAATGAATCCAAAATAATGCACCTCAATCGTATCTAATATGAGAGCTAAGCCTGGCCTGCCTTAAACATGCTCAGAAGACTTACACCACATCACAGTTGGGCTAGTCAGCTAACCCAAAGCCTGCTTCACAGTCAAGGGCAGACTATCTCATATCATCTGTTGAATCTTAAATTGCATGTGAGGGACATACCTGCGTTGTGTTTGCTATCAGCACACACAGATAAGAGTGGACCCGGCCTGAAGAATCTCAAAGGCACTGTATTAGTCAGGGCTCTCTAGAGTCATAGAATTTATGGAATGAATCTTTCTCATGTGTGGGAGGCCAGCTCCCACCTTCTTAGGGGTTCTTATGAAGAGGAGAGAGGGATAAGAAAATATTAGATAGAAAGATAGTGAAGAGGAGAAAGACAGAAACACAGGATAGCTTCGGGAGGGCCTGGGTCAGTATCCAACAGCCTTTTCCGTTCATTCAAAGGGGCTTTTTATAACAATGCCAAGGGGTGGAGCAAAAGACTTCCCCCTTGCTAGATGTAGACCCTTCCAAACACCTGGTAACCATGCCAGTGGTCAAATCATCCCCTTATGCAGCCCTGCTGGGTAAAGCAAGCTCAGATTCTCAGACCCTGGGTAAGTTCTCACTAGGAAACCTCTTTGGGTCTCCACACTCTCATATATATAAATTTATTGGAATGACTTTTAGGCTGCAGTCCAACAATGGCTAGTTATGAATGGAAAGTCCAAGACTCTAGTAGTTGCTCAGTCCCAGGAGCTGGGTGTCTCAGCTGGTCTTCTGGGATCCCAGAGAAGAAATGGATGTGCTGATGGGCAAGGGCAACAAATCCTTCCTTCTTCCATTGTCCTTATATAGGCTTCTAGTAGAAGGTGTGACCCAGATTAAAGGCGTGTGCCTTCCAGCCTCAAGATGCAGATCAAAAGCATGTTATCTTCTTGCCTCAAGATCTGGATCACATGGAACTAGAAAATATCATCCTGAGTGAGGTAACCCAAACTCAGAAGGACAAACATGGTATGTACTCACTCATAAGTGGATACTAGATATAAAGCAAAGAACAATCAGACTGCAACCCACAGATCCAGGGAGGCTACATAGCAGGAGAGACCCTAGGATGACTGTGGCTTATATAAGTTTTGGTTTTACTCAATCACTGGACAAGTATCAGTGAAACATTTCACTATTAGGATAAGAATTAGTACCGTATCAAGCTGATGATAGAAAAAGAAAAAGATCTGGATCACAGTGTGCCCTCCATTTCTGGATTGTAGTTCATTCCAGATATAGTCAAGTTGACAACCAAAGACAGCCATCACAGGCACTGAACTAAAGTTAAAGACTGAGTGCCAGGAATGCCACCAGTTTTTGTCTGGGAGCTGCTGCTTGCTGCTGCCCAGCATCATGATACCATTACACCATGCTAACCTGGAAAATATATTAAAATTCAAGAACCAAGAGACAGTTTCTATTGATTGCACATTGCTTTGACCCTATCATAGAGTGAAAAACTCTGAACTCAACTGTGGCAACTTGAAAACTGACTGCATTGGCAAGAATTTGTAGTCAGTGGGGAGGACTCTCCAGGCACAAGACAAAAAGGCCTAGAGTGTGTCTAGCATCTTCCATGTCCTTGGAATTCCATCCACACTGACCTCTCAGCAAGCAGTAAGCAGGTGTGCCTCTCACCTCTCACTGCCCTATGCCTTGTCTGCCCCTAGGAAGCAGTAGGTGTGTGTAGTCCAATTGCAATTATTCCAGTGTGTTCTGTGCTGGGGTGGGGAACAACACTATTCTTCCCTGTCCTGATTTCTCCTCTCTTTCCAAGACAGAAGCTCTCAATAGCCCAGGCTGACCTTAGACTGATGGAAATCCTCCTGCTTCAGCCTCCCAAGTTCTGGTACTATAGGCAGTGTGTGCCACCACACTCAAGTTTCAGGAGGTCTAGGTGGGGGGTATGGGAGTGGAGAGGGAAGAAGAATTGAGCAAGGTGTCATGTAGCTCAGGCTGGCCTCAAACTTGAGGGTAACCTTGAACCTCCTGCACCCACTTCCTGAATGTTGGAATTACAAGCATGCCCCTGGTTCATGCAGGGCTGAGAATCAAACCCAGGGCTTCGTTCAAGCTAGGCAAGTGCTCTCCCAACTGAATCTCTTCCCACCATGGTGTCTTTCTCAAACTGGCAGCTCTGAAAAGTCCCGGTCACCACAGTGACAACAGAGCAAAGCTATGACAGGTCTGTGCCATGTCACAGGCCCAGCAGTTTCTACAAGGTACAGCTCAATTATAAAACACTGTCAGGTCTTACTGGGTCACTCAGATGAGGAAAGGAAGAGGCAGCCTGGGTCTCCTAGGACCGCAGCACAGAGGCAAGATGCATGGGAATGGAAGGGAAGACCCATGAAAGTCTCTCTCTTCATACTCAGGCCTCAGCCAAAATGTCACACTGTTCCAGATGACCCCTGACCAGCATGACTGAAGTGCTGCCCCAACCCTGAGTAAATCCTCTTATTGTTTCTTCCTCCTGAGCACTTTTCTTTTTAAATGTGGGCTTAGTTTTTCTCAAGACAGAGTTTGACTCTGTAGCCCAGGCTGGCCTAGAACTTATCACATAGCTCAAACTTGAGGCAATCCTCCTGCCTCCTGAATACCAGGATTACAAGAGTGCACCACCATAGCCAGCTCTCCTTCTGAGCACTCACTGGAATCGAACTCCCTTAGGTACTAGATTCTATCTTTTTATACACTGTAGCCCAACTCCAGATGGAGGCTCCTGGGCAGCGCCTCAAATCCCCAGGTTAGCACCTAAAACAGAATAGTTGCTAAATGCATTCATTGTTGAATGGGCTAATGAGTGGATGAAAAATAATAATCGGGGTGCAGAGAGATGACTCAGTGATAAAGAGTGCTTACTGCTTCTTGGAGGACTCTTGGTTCCCAGCACCACCATTAGGGGTTTACAACTGCCTGTGATCCCAGCCTCAGGGAATCAAGCACCCACTTCTTGCCTCTGTGGGCACACATATAACTGTAGACACACATGCAAATAAATTAAGATAATTATAATAAGTAAATGCAGTGGTTTGAATGAGAATGGCCCCCATAGACTCATATGCTTGAATACTTGGTCCCCAGTTGGTGGAACTGTTTGGGAAGGAATAGGAGGTGTGGACTGGTTGGAGGAGGTATGTGGGTGAGCTTTGAGGTTTTAAAAGCCCTATCATTCCTGGTTAGTGCTCTCATTGCCTCATGGTTGTGTCTCAGGATGTGAGCTCTCAGCCACTGCTTCATTGCCATGCCATGCCTGCCTGCCTAGGGCCTGCCTGCTACCATGCTCCCTGACATGATGGTCATGAACTCTAACTAACCCCCTTAAACAGTGAACCCCAAAATATGTCCTTCTTTATGTTGCCTTGGCCATGATGTCTTATCACGGAGATAGAAAAGTAACTAAGACAATGAATGAATTAATGACTCTAGCCATCCTTCCCAATCAAGGAGGCAACTTGGTAGAACTATGAAAACAAAGGCTGCACCGTGGGAAGCCAGAGAGGGTAGCTGTGTTAGACAGCGTTTTTATTGCTGTGAAGAGACACCATGACCATAGCAACTCCTATAAAAGAAAACATTCCATTGGGTGGCTTAGTCCGTTATCATCATGGCAGGACATGGCATCGTGCAGGCAGGCACAGCCATGGTGCTGGAGAAGGAGCTGAGAATGCTACACCTTGATCTGCAGGCAGCAGAAACAACTGTGTTTCACACTGAACATAGATTGACCATGGGAGACCTCAAAGCCCACCCCCATAGTGACACACTTCCTCCTACAAGGCCACACCTATTCCAACAAAGCCACACCTCCTAATAGTGCCACTCCCTATGGGGAGCCATTTTTTTTCAAACCACCACAGTGGAGGCAGAAGCAAAAGGATCTTCCCAGCAAGATCAAGGCCAGCCTGGGCTACATAGTATCCTCTAGGCCAGCTAGGACTACATAGAGAGACCCTGTCTCAAAAAAAAAAAAATTACAATGTGTGTGTGCCCACTAGGGGCTAGGAGCACATGTGTCTCTTTTATGCAGTGACACACTACATTAGATACATTTTATTGTGACTAAATGAGCAACAATATTAACCATTTTAGTCATTTTCAGATATACAGTGGAGCTCTGAAAGCATATCCTCGATGTTGTAAACTGAGCCATCACTATCCATTACTCACCACACCCACCCCCTGGAAAACACTCACACACACACACACACACACACACACACACACACACACACACACACGGAAATCAGTGTGGTGGTACACACTTTTAGTTCCAGTACTCAGGAGGCAGAGGCAGGATTTTGAGTTCCATACCGACCTGGGCTATATACCAAGACTCCATTAAAAAAAAAATGGGGTGAGGGTAGAAGGGCTGGAGGGATGGCTCAGTGGTTAAGAGCACTGGCTGCTCTTCCAGAGGACCTAAGTCCAGCACCCACATGAAGGCTCACAACCACCGATAACTCTAATACTAGGGAATTCAATACGGTCTTCTGGTTTCCATGGTTACCAAGCATAAACGTGGCACACAGATGTACATGCAGGCAAATCAATCCAACCAAACATATCATACACATATATCTTTTTAATTGGACCATGACTGTAGCTTAGTTAATGGAGAGAGCGAGCTTGCTTTGAATGCTGAGGCTGTGTTCCATCCCCAGCACCACATTAAACCAATGTGGTAGCACATGCTGGTCGCTCCAGCACTCAGGTGGCAGAGGCAGCAGAATTAGACGTTGAAAGGGTTTTGTCCTTGTTGTTTTTGTTTGGTTGGTTGGTTTTTGGTTTTTTCGAGACAGGGTTTCTCTGTGTTGTTGCCCTGGCTGTCCTGGATCTCGTTCTGTAGACCAGGCTGGCCTCAAACTCACAGAGATCCACCTGCCTCTGCCTCCCGAGTGTTGGGATTAAAGGTGTGTGCTACCTACCGTCTAGCTAAATTGAAGGTTTTATTTTGTTGTTGGTTTGTTTATGGGCTTGACAAAAGTTTGCGTTTGCTGGGAAGAGGAATTTCAACTGAGAAAAATCCTTCTATCAGACTGGCCTGTAGGCAAGTCTATAGGGCATTTTCTTGATTAATGATGGCTGTGGGAGGGCCCAGATCACAGCAGGCGGTGCCAGCTCTGGACAGATGATGGTTTTGAGTAGTCTAAGAAAGCAGGGTCAACAAGCAAGCCACGGGAACAAGCCTCTAAGCAGAGCTCTTCCCTGACCTCTGCTTCAATTCCTGCCTCCAGGTTCCAGCCTTGACGTCCCTTCATGACTGCCTATGGTGTAAGCCGAAATAAACCCTTTCCTCCCCAGGTTGCTATTGGCCATGGAGTTTATCACCACAACAGAACCGTAACCAGGAGACCGTCAAAGGCTCGGGGGTAGAGTGCCCGTCTAGCACTCACAATGCATTGCCCTTAGTTTGAGTCACAGTGCTGACAAGGAAAAAAGGAGGCCGAGAAAAGAAGTCGTTGCAAATTCAAATTGCAGTTATGAAGATTTGGACCTATGTTTTTGTCTTCCTTAACAACTTTACAATTTTAGATCTTCCACCGGTTGTCTGCCTTCCCAGCACTGGAATTACAAGCACGCACTAGCACTACCACGCCTGGACCTTTGTTGTTTGCTTTGTTTTTTGAGTCATGGTCTCACTGTGGGAGCCTCAGCTGGCCTGAACTCGCAATGTAGTCCAGGCTGGCTTTGAATACACAGAGATCCACTGGCCTCTGCCTCTAAAAAGCTGGGATTAACCTTATGTACCATGCCACCCGACCCACCCCGCACCCCACCCCGCACCCCGCACCCCACCCGGCTGTGCCTGGTTCTTTCTTTGTTTGTTTGTGTTTTTTAAACCTGGGTTTTAGGGGTTGAACTCGGGCCCTTCTGTTTCTGAGACCAACACTTTACTGACTGAGCCATCTCCCCTGACCCCTGACCCCTGACCCCTGACCTGCTGTGCAAAGCACAGACCTGGAAAACAGGTATGTCTTGACCCCAGACAAGTTCTTCCGGGTTTCTGGGCCTCATTTTCTTCTTCTTGGGGTGGAGTGGGGGGAATGGGGAAATGGGGGAGGGGCATGCTAGCTCTGATCGGAACCCAGGCTCTCTTTAAGCTTCGCACTCTCCACGGTCTTCATCGGTATCTCGGCAATGGTGCCCCCTACCCTACCCTCAGCCAGAGCGGCCCTTCTGGACAGACACTGAAATTGGGGAGTCCTGGGTGTCCCCTGGGAAACCTTCTCAGCACCCCACCCCACCCCCGCCCTGAAGACAACCACCGTCCGCAGGAAAACTGCAGGACTGTGGAAGTCAATGTGCCAAGGGCTGCCTCCTGCGGCGACAGTTTTCTTCACAGGTGGCGGAGTGAAACGATTTGAGAATCAGCTTGCAAAGCACCTGCTCCTAAACACCCCTTTCCTACTCCTTCCCGCTTAGCCGGAGAGAAAGCGGCAGCATGGCTCCCTCCGGAGCCCTGAGGTGGGGCCCCACAGTACGTTCAGACATAGCTGAATGAAGAAGGCTAAACAGATGAGCCATGGGCCCTTTCTTCTGAAGGCCTCCGCTCAGGATGAAGCAAACTTTTCCACCAAGAGCACATTGCAGGTGCCCAGCTCTGCCACGACACTGCCACCGACCACGCAGAAATGACTCTGGGTGGCCGTGTCCCGATAAAACTTTACTCGTGCTCACTGAAAAGTTCTTTTTGTATGGTTTTCATGGACCTTTTTTTTTTTTTTCCAGATTTTTTTTTTCTCCAGTCATTTAAAATATAAAACATAGGTTTAGTTCAATTTCATACAAAAACAGATGAGTCCTGGGCCTTTAATTCCAGCACTAGGCAATCTGAAACAAGAGGAACAGGAGATCAAGGCCAACCTGGACTACATAGTGAGACCCTGTCTAAAATGAGTATATCTCTACGCATTTGGCCCATGAGCTGGTTGGACAATCTAGGCTTAGAAGTTTGCTTTTCTGTTTCTGTTTTTAAATTTCAACTATTATTTTCTTAGTAGAGGAAGGTGTGTGTGTGTGTGTGTGTGTGTGTGTGTGTGTGTGTGTGTGTGTGACATTATAGAATAATTAGGGATTATTAAAGGGAGGCACATCCTCATAATCCCAGCACTGAAGAAGTTGAATCAGAAATACACAAACAGGTGTGGTGGCGCATGTCTTTAATCCCAGGACTGGGGAGGCAGAGGCAGGCAGATCTCTGAGTTTGAGGCCAGCCTGGTTTACAGTGTGAGTTCCAGGACATCAGGGCTATATAGAAAGACCCTGTATCAAAACAACAATAAAGGGATTGTCAGATATTTGAAGTTAAATTGGGCTATATTGTTAACAAACAACAGCAAAATAGCAACTTGAAAAACAAATAAAATTAGAATAATTCATAATTTCAATATGCAGAGACATCTATTTCTGCTAATGAGTATTATTTACCCATTCTGCCTCTCTATTAGTAGTACTTCTGTTCAATGTGATAGCTACTCATTTTGAGTTTGTTGTTTGTTTTTTAAGTGGGCAGCAGGGGATGATGGTTGAGACAGTCTCACAGTCTCACATGATAGCCCATGCTGACCTAGAATTTGATAAATAGCCCAAGCTGGCCTCAGTCTCATGGCAATCCTCCTGCCTCAGGCTCCTGAGTGCTGGGATTATAGGAATTATTCATCTCAGGTATCTCAGGAAGGCCTCAAATTTGCTTTTAGCCAACAAAGGCCTTGGATTCTGATTCTCTGCCTCTGTTTTGTGAATGCTGAGATTATAGGCATGAACTGTAAGATTTTATTTATTTTTATTTTTTGATATAGGGCCTCACTATGTAGCCCTGACTGTCCTGGAACTCACTATGAAAACCATTCTGGCCTTGAACTCACAGAGATCAACCTGCCTCCACCTGCCTCTGCCTCTGTAGTGGTGGGATTAAATGTGTGTGTCACCACACCCATAAGATTTTTTAAAATAGAAATATCCAATTTCTCTGAAGAATGGCTGAGATGAGGCTGAATCAGTGATCCATGAAACTGTGCAGTTCCTTGAAAGCTCACGGTCAGTAATGAGGGCAGAGCCATCTTGGTGGATGAAAAACATTTCCATCATTTTGCTTTAACCTGCCTTTCTTTGGGAAGTACTTGTTGACCATTTGCTTTCTTTGGGTAGCCGTGAGCAATAAAGGGATTATCAGCAGGTTAGTAAGGAAAACTTGATAGATTTACAACACAGCCTCCAGAAAATTCCTCAGGCAAAGTGACAGGATTAGCATCCAGCGCAATGGGCAGCGCCTTCTGGGTTCCCACAGGACGGAGGATCTGGACTTTCTTTCATATGCTCCTTTCAATTATTCTAGAGCCTTTGGGTTCTGTTAGGGATTGCAGTAGATTGCTAATTTGGAGAAATTTTATTTATTGTTTACTTCATATCTGTCTTCATCCCTTTATTTCTAGGTTTATAATCCATGACTAATATGAAGCTGCTTGGGTTCATGGACTCAAGTTAACAGGGACCTCTAGGCTTTGCAAGAGTCGACAAGATCAGGACACAGTTGCCTGAGATAAGCTTAGAGATGGTTAAATGTTTATGTCTTTGATCTACTGCCTGGTTGTATTCTCTGTCCAGTTAACTTGAGAAAGTTGTGGGACCATAAGAAATGAGCAAGCAACTGTCCTCCAAACACACATCATCCCATCAAACTCCGAAGGAAAAGAAATTCTCTCGCCCTTAGAAAGGGGGAGGGGCAGGCATGGCGACACACCCTCTTTAATCCTAGCACTCTCTGGAAGTAGAGGCAGGAGAATCTACCTAGCAAATTCCAGGGGGAGGGGGGAGAGTAGGAGGGCTAGGTGGAGCCAGCTAGGTATGGTGTCACATGCCTTTAATCTCAGCACTCAGGAGACAGAAGAAGACAGATCTCTGTTAGTTGGAGGCCAGACTGGTCTACATAGTGGGTTCCAGGACAGACAGGGCTATGTAGAGAGACCCTGTCTAATAAATAAATAAATGAAACAAGAAAGAAAGAAAAGAAGGGGGAAAGAGATGGCCGGGCAGTTAAGAGCGCGCGCATACTGCTTCTGCCAGAACCCTGAGTTCCATTCCCAGCGCCCAATTCTGTCAGCTCACAACCACCTGTAACTCCAGCTCCAGGGAATCCCAGGACCTCCAATGGCCTCCTCATATATAGACATACACAGACAGACAGATAGACAAATGATTAAAATAAAACAATCTTATTTTTAATGAGAGAAAAGGTATGGGACTATCATTTACTTCTTCGTTTTAACTAGTTTTCAGACTGAATTTTCAGTTTTCTGAACGCATACTCATAAAAGAGAAACAACCAATCCTGTCTCCCTTTATCATTAAGGGTACTGAGGAAGGGGGCGGGAAGAGACCTGCCCTGGGTCTGACTCCCACTTTAGCGTTCTTCTCATTGCCTGCTGTGCATTACTGATGAACCAGAGGTGGCGTGGAGGGCTGAAGGCACCGCCGACAGGTGCTTCAGCCTTGTTTCAGGGCCCGGGATTCTCAGGTTCCAGAGACCAGAAGCGAAGCACCGGGAGGAGCGGGCGGGGCAGCTTCGTTCACCAGCAGCCCCCAGGATCTTAGTGGGCACAATGAAGATTCACGTTAAATTAGTCTGCAAAGCCGCCCCCGCCCGTAAGGAAACGACCCCTAATCTCCATCAGACGTGGCTGGGGACCCTCAGGCTGCCTCTCCCCCAGCCCCTTGCTCCGGCCCTCGCGGCCCTCCTCCGAGACCCCCGGGCGCATCCTACCCGCGGAGGTCGGACTGTGCCCCCGCCCCGCCTTCTCCCTCCCCCCGGGGGCGGTGGCCCGTGGCGGGCGCTCTCATTGGTTGTGGCGCAAGCAAGGGTTGGAAACGGCGGTGCTGATTGGCCCGGACGGCTTGGCGAAGCTTGGGAGCCTGGCGAGTCGCTGGGGGAGCCGAGCAGACGCCAGGAGCAGCCTGGAGCATCGGAAGGTGATCGCGCTAGTCCAACCCGCGGATCGCAGCCTGTAGATCGCGGCCGGGGCCTGGAGGTAAGAGTGACGCGTCCGAGCGCGCGTGGCCGATCCTTCCGAGGGAAGCCCTGCACCCGGGAAGCCAGAGCCCAGGATCTTCCCCTAGAATCTGGGCCCTCCATCCAACCAGGACGCCTGCTCCTGCCCCGAAGGGAAAGGGTCTCCCACTCCCCAGGCCCCAGGAAGCAAGAGAGCTTCGTGTAACCTTCAGAAATGGGGTCGTTCGTCCTGGCCGCTGACTGGAGGAGGAAATCCTTCCCTTGTTTAACCCTTGGAATAGAAGCCGCTCCCCCAAGTGGAGTCCTGCCTCCCCAGATATCTAGACCCTCTACCATCTCCTCCCATTCCTAATAAACTAAGTTAGGGTCTTTTGCTTCTCTCTCATTCCTGTCTCCTTGGCATGTTGAGGTCATAGCTCGTATAGAAGGGTCCTGTCCCTCCCCGACTGTCAAAGTCCTAGAGAATAAGACCCTCCCTTCAACAAGGACATCCCAGGCCAAATCACCTACCTGCATACCTACCCCAGAAACTAGGTTCTGGATTCTGAAGACAAGTGAATTCTCTTCTATCCCTATGAAGACCCTTCTCCAACCATAGGAGAGGCCACACGTCCCCCTTCCCCCCAAAAAGGTTCTTAGGGACCTCTCCTTCCAGTGGAAGGGGAGGGGCTTCTACACCCAAATCAGGCACTCATTCCTGGCCAAGTGCTCTATCCTCCACGATCTTTTCACATAAATCCCACCCTATTAACACTACTGCCCTCCCATCCTTTCCCAGCCCACTCCAACTCCACTCCAAACCACCCGGACCCTCCGGATCATCCCTTCAACCTTCCTCAGCCCAATGGCAAAGACTGGAAGAGGCTTCCTAAAACTGAGGCCCTTGAAACCATGCCAGGCTTAGAGCCCCTTTCAGGAGCCTCCAAACTCTAAGAATACAGATGGCCCCGCACTGCAGGACCAGCAGGCACCCTCTTCCACCCCCACGCAACCCCACCAACACAAATAGAAAGGGCTGCTACTCAGTGTTACCCTCCAGAGGCAGGTCTCTGCACTCCTGGACAAAACGGAGTCAACACAGAGAAGGGCTGTTAGCCCACTTCCAAGGGTTCACTGTGTGCTTCCTGGGCCTGCCCCATCAATTCCTGTGGCTCTTGCCTGATGGAATTCCCTGGGCCTAAGGCCAAGAGAAGGATGCTGCTGGGCTTGTCCATTGGTCTGAGGACAGTGTTGGCTTAGCCGCATGGCTCCCTCACAATAGCCGAGTTTGGTGGGGGGCAGATCAGGAGACAGGAAAGCAATGAATCTTGGCTGGTTCTCTGGATCTGGGCACGGTGCTACAGGATAGGCCAGAGGTCAGCTTTGGGTCCAAGAGACCAGAGGTCAGCTCTGGGAGAGACAAATGACCCTGTCTGCAATCCTAAAATATAAAAGAGCATCTAGATTAAGACTGACCGTTTGTTTGGCAGCTGAACAAACTGAGGCACAAGGAGAGAAAGGGACTTGCTCAAGGTCACCCAGCATATCATTGACAAAACCTGCAGAGCTCCTACAGGGTCCCTGGGGCTCCCCAACACTAGCTCCAGTCTTCACATGAACAGTGGCACTTCCAGGCATCATGTAGAAAGCAGGAACACTGAGAAAGTCAGCTGAGAAGGAACAGAGCTTTTAGAACGTCTATCACCGCTCCACGGGCTCCCAGTGGAACCCATTCCTGGGGTCTGATAGGTTTCTGTTTTGAACCTGCTGTCAAGCCAAGCCAAATCCCAGCAGACCCAGCAGAGTAGATATTATCAGTTACAATATTCTAGAGCCGAGACCACGGTGGGGACCTCAGCTGCATCGCTGTCTTTGCTCCAGGAAGGATGCCTGAGGAAGTTGCACCCCTTTCCTCTCCATCTCTGCTTGTTCTCTCTGGTTCCTGTTCTCTGCAGTAATGGCTTGTCCCTACTCAGAGTCCTGCACCCTTTCCTGGCACATGGGTGATTCTCCAGGACCCTTCAGATAGATAAGCACTGGTAGATGGGAGAGTCTGAGGTACCAACTCTCCGGCCTTCTCTCAGCTGGAGGGTAGCTATCAGACTTCAAAGGAGAGAGAGCCGAGAGCTCAAGGTGGAAGCGCAGAGATGGGAGGGGGGTCTACCACCTGCTACTTGGTGTGCAATCTTGGGAAGGTCTTCTTTTCTTTCTTTCTTTCTTTCTTTCTTTCTTTCTTTCTTTCTTTCTTTCTTTCTTTCTTTCTTTCTTTCCTTCTTTCTTTCATTCTCTCTCTCTCTCTCTCTCTCTCTCTCTCTCTCTCTCTCTCTCTCTCTCTCTCTTTCTTTCTTCCTGGCAGTCTCATGTAGGACAGGCTGGCCTTCACCTCCCTGCACAGTAGAAGATGACCTTGAACTTCTGATCCTTCTCCCTCACCTCCTGAATGCTGGGATCACACTCAGTTTCCTTGCCGTGCTGAGACAGGAGTGAAGGGCTTAGTACCTGCTAGGCAAGCACTCTACCAACCACCTGAGCTATGGCCCTTGACCTTTGGGAAAGTCCTTCTTTCTCTGTTACTTATCCTTAGGACGAAATAAGTTAATCCTCAAAGGAAATAGCCCAGCTAGTAAGTAGAAACAGTGCTCACAATTTCTGCTACAAAGTCAGCTCAGACTGGCCGACCGTGGCAGCAAGGCTTCTAGATGTGCCTAGGCACCTCTGTTGTAGACAGGCCACCAGGACAGAGGCAGCAGAGGAATGTGGGCCACTGGAGACAAGTGAGGATTTAGGGAAACGGAGCAGTGTGCGGAATGGACCGCAGACCTTAAAGCCAGTCGGAACTTAGGGCCAGACATCCACCGGCTGCTTCTGGGGGACATGAGCAAGTCATTGATTTCTCTGAGCCTCAGTTCTTTGTCTTTAGCCTGTGGGGGTGGGCATCAGGTAAGAGACAGCCTGGAGAAAGGTTGCCTGTTCTTAGCGCCACTGGCATTTTGAGTTGGGTGATTCTCAGTGGTGAGTTTTATCTTCTTGGTTGTGCTTTAGACACTAGATGCCAGTAACACTACTTCAGTTGATAGCAAATTTCTTTTGGTAGGATCGGGAGTTGTGGGTATAATGTCTGGTATGCAAGCATGAGTTTGAATCCCCAGAACCACCTGAAAGCCAGGCTAGACAGCTAAGGGATGGAGACCAGTAAATACCTAGTTAGCCAGTCTTGCAAAAAGGATGGGCACCAGGTTCAATGAGAGACCCTGTCACCAGAGAATAAGGTGAGCAGCAGTAAGACATCTGGCCTCCACACATGTGTGCAAGGGTGAGCACAACCACACACACACACACACACACACACACACAAGAGCACATATATATACCACATACACACATACACACATGCATGCACACACACACACACACATCTCCCGATAATTAAACGTCTGATAGAGGACAAAGTCCTCCTCCTCCATGGAGAACAATTGCCCTAGTGTGGCTTCGGACGTGGCTGATGTGTGAGCTGAGCTGCCTCCTGTTGCACCAGCCTCTTGCTGCGGTGTCTTCCTGATGGAAGGGTGAGATTTCAGTTTCTCTCCTTTCAGCAGAACTTTGCCATTCACAGAGCATGATTAGGGTTCCCATTTTACAGACGATGGAGAGGAAAAGTCTTGTCTGGCAGCATCACCTTTCCCCATAGACACCAAAGACATGCTCAAGGAGAAGGCGCTTGAAATTTATTACCTTTATTTCTTTATGTGCGAGGGGGTTTGCACGTGCCACAGTGTGCATATCTGGGTCAGAGGACAGCTATCTTAGGGTTGTTCTTTCCTCCTAATTGGTGGGATGGAAAGCCGGTCCAGTCTTGACAGCAAGTACCTTCACCTGCTTGCTGAGCCCTGACCGAAGTTTTAGGACCCATTTTGTTCTAGAGACTTTCTCAGAAGGACATGAGGCACTCTCTCATACAATTTAAACTCCAGGGAGACCCAACATCCCAGCACTCAGGAATCTGCCCCAGCAATGTCCCCACATGTGTGCAGGTGACATAGAAACACCACTTTAGGGGCAGCATTCCCGTGTGCTCCAATGGAGAAAGGAACAGCGTTTTTAGAAGAATGAGGAAGATTTAGGCTGCAAGCCTGGAAAGGTCTTGGAGGCATATAATTCAGTGAAACAGTCACTGAATCCGCATAGAGAGGATGGTCCTATTTTAAAACCACAATATAAGTGCACAAGAAAATGAGGAGTTAGGGGCCATTGCGATGCCTCAGTGGGTGGAAGGACTTGTCACCAAGCTAATGACCAAGTTCCACCCCCGAGACCCACGTGTGGAGAGAAGTGACTCCTAAGAAGTAGTCTTCTGGCTTCCATAAGAATACTATCACACGGCCGGGCGTTGGTGGCGCACGCCTTTAATCCCAGCACTTGGGAGGCAGAGGCAGGCGGATCTCTGTGAGTTCGAGGCCAGCCTGGGCTACCAAGTGAGTTCCAGGAAAGGCGCAAAGCTACATAGAGAAACCCTGTCTCGAAAAACCAAAAAAAAAAAAAAAAAAAAAAAAAAAAAAAGAATACTATCACACACACACACACACACACACACACACACACACACACACAAATGTATTTAGGAATTTTTAAGAGGGTCCGGCGGTGGTGGCGCACGCCTTTAATCCCAGCACTTGGGAGGCAGAGGCAGATGGATCTCTGTGAGTTCGAGGTCAGCCTGGTCTGCAAAGCGAGTTCTAGGAAAGCCAGGGCTGCACAGAGAAACCCTGTCTCGGAAGAAAGCAAACAAACAAACAAACAAACAAACAAAAAATTGTAAAAAAAAAAAAATAGAATCACCATCTTAGCACATTAGTCAACTCATTGGAATGAGAAAAATGATAGGGAGTGATTCCCGAAAGGGGACACACTGGGTGTGTTCTGGGGGAAGAGGAGAAGGGGCCCCAGCCAGCTTCTCTTGCTTGAGAAACAAAGCCCAGAGGCTGAGCCTGATGCATACCTGAAGTTGCCAGTGGCAGAAACTCAGACCTTCTGAGCTTCCAGAGCGTTCTGGGGCTCAGAAACAGGACTCAGGGACTTCCTGTGTGCTGACTGCGTGTGTGGAGGGATGTCTCCAATGCCTGCTTGTGGAACTGGGCTTCTCTTGGCAGCCACTCTGGTCTCTCAGAGCCTTGTTACCCTGTCCTTCCATAGGGTGTTGGTAAAAGGCAAAAGAAAAGAAACAGAGGAAACAACGATAGAATTAAGAACGGGGGGCAGCAGTTGAAGCGACCTGACTGGGTTTGTGAGGCTTCCCGGGGACCTTGTGTTCCACCCCTCGGTTAACAGTCAGTACTTGGTCTACGTGGCCGCTGCCTCTCGTCTCTTCTCCCCTCTGCTTGCCTGTCCCCCGGCTGGGGACAGACGACAAAAGCCTCGTAAGTGACAGCTGGGGAGCCTGGGGGCTGCAGGAATGCTCAGCGGACTGGATTGATAGCCCCTGCACCACCATGCCTGACGGAGTTCTCAGCTGAAAGTCAGGGGAGGCCTCTGAGGGGAGCTGTGCTCCAGTCCCTCCTCCTGGGCCTGACTCACCAGCTCCCTCTGACACTGCATGCTAAGGGTTCAAAGAGTGGCCTCTGATTACATATCCCCTCCGTAATTCCACTTTCCAAGGGCAGATTGTCCTTCAAAAGCTGCTTCAAGATCCATCTTATTTCTTTTCCTTTTTTCCCTCCCCTCCTTTCCCCTCCCCTCCCATCCAATCCCCACCCCTCTCCTTTCTCCTCCCCTGTTCTCTCCTTTCCTCTCCTCACTTCCTTCCCTCAGCCCCTTAATATTTTGAGACAGAGCTTTACTATTAGCTCTGGCTAGACTAGTCCTCTCTATGTAGCCCAGGCTGGCCTTGCATTTGAGATGTAGCTCAGGCTGGTCTCAAACTCAGGACAGTCCTCCGGCCTCCGCTTCCGTGTGCTCAGTTAGAGACTCTGGCATCTTTTATGGGACATTTTCCTTTGGCCCTTCTCTACCCTAAGCCAGAAAACCATTTCTCCCTCCACCCACATCCCAGCCTCCTTTGGTATCTTCACTGTGGCTGGTTTTTTTCCTCTGTTAATTCCTTAGCAGGTGGGGCTTGCAACTGCCTTGCTTGTGCCCCTGTCCCAAATGCACTGCCCAGTTTCTAGCAGCAAGAAACATTTATTGAATGTATCTTTGCATTAGAAAATTTTGTATTTTATGTGTTTGAGAGTTTTTGCCCGCATGTATATATGTATACAATATGTGTGCCTGGTGCCTGAGCAGGGCAAAAGAAGGCCCTGGATGCCTTGGATGGAGAGTTGTAAGTTGCCACGTGGGTGCTGAGACTCAAAAGCAGGTCCTCAGCAAGAGCAGCAAGTGCTGTTAACCACGGAGCCATCTCTCTGGCCACTAGATGCTAGCGTGAATCTGCGCATTTTTGACATTGAGAAAACAGACATCACATAAAATTGAATGTTTAAACCACTTTAAAGGTACAGTTCTGTGACGTTAAGTACATTAACAGTGCTGTACTTCCATCATCACTACCTAGTTTTAAGATATGTTCATCACCCTGTAAGGAAGATTAAGAGATCAGTCTTTATGCGTTGGCTCTGAGTCCCTGTGGATTTGTGTCTTGGTGAGGGTTTCTGTTGCTGTGAAGAGACACCATGACCACAGCAGCTCTTGTACAGGAAAACATTTCACTGAGGTGGCAGCTTACAGTTTCAGAGGTTCAGTCCATTATCATCATGGTGGGGAGCAGGGTGGCATGAAGGCAGACATGGTGCTGGAGGAATAACTGAGAGTCCTACATCTTGCAGGCCACAGGAAGTCAACTGAGACACTGGGCGGTATCCTGAGCATAGAAAACCCAAAGCCCACCCCTACAGTGACACACTACCTCCACCAAGGCCACACCTCCTAAGAGTGTCACTCCATATGAGATTATGGGGGCCAGTGAAATTCAGACTACCACAACTTGCCTATCCCAAATACTTCATGACCTGTTGGTTTTAGCTTCTCCTGTATTTTGCATACGACAGACTTCTTCCCTTTTTAGGAGTGAAGTATATTCCATTATATAGGTTGATCATGATTCGCTCCTCCATTTACCAGTCAATACATGTGAATTGTTTTTATCTTACATACAGTGAACATGCATGTGCATGCATGATGGCTTAAAGACCTGGTTTTGAGCTGTGGATGTCGCTCATTTGGTACAGTGCTTGCCTAGCATGAAGCTCTGGCTTTACAGTCAGCCTCAGCTATAAATGAGTTTGAACCCTACCTGGGATTTGTGGAGACCCTATCTTTAAAAAGGGGGTAGGCATTTGCTGGGGAGCAGTTTAGTGGGCAAATGGCTTTTCTGGAAAGCGTGAGGACTGGAATTTGAATCTCCAGAACCTATGTAAAAGCCAAGCAGACTTGCTGGCCACTTGCAACTCCAGACTCTGGAAACAGAGACGGGGTAAACAAACTAGTGGGCAAAAAGAACCCATCCTCTTAGAGCTCGTATATGCAAACACGCGCACACACACACACATACACACACACACACACACACACACACACACACACACACACACACACACACACTGACAATGGTGCTGATCCTCATTTAACCTTCTGAGGAACTACCAGCCTGTCTCACAGCAACACTGTTTACATTCCCACCCGCAGTATGTGAGGGTTCCAGTGTCCACACATCCTGAGAAGTTACTATCTTCTGCGTTGTTTTGCAGCCTTTCTAGGGAGGTGATGTTGCTACATTGTTATTTTGGCCTATATTTCGGCAACCACTCACAGCACGACCATGAGTGTCCACTCAGGTGCTTGCTGCTCATCTGTGTCTCTTCAAGCCCTTTTCCACTAAAAAAAAAAAAAAAAAATAGAGGTTTGATGTGGTGACACACACCTTTAATCCCAGCATTCGGGAAGAAGAGGCTGGTGGATCTGAGTCCAAGACCAGCCTGGTCCAATAGAGAGCTCCGAGCCAGCCTGGGCTACTTTATGAGTAGTCTCATTAAACCAAAGTCTCAACAAAACAAAAAGAACAAATTCTATTGCATTTATTTATTGGGGGGCACACATGTTCTGTGGTGTGGTTGTAGAGGTCAGAGGATAGTTTTCAGTAACCGGTTCTCTCCTTCCTCCATGTGGGTTATGGGGATCAAACTTAGGTTGTGCGCGTGTATCTAAAGCACTTAGGGCTGAGGAAGCCTCGACTTTGCTGGCTTCCTAGGAGGGGGCAGCCAGCCACCCACTTAGCGCAGCGGCGTCCCTGGCCTCTTGCTGTATGTCTTTGTCAGTAGCAACCTCCACTCAAGCTGTGATGACTATCGCTGAATGTCCTGTGGGGAGCAAAACTGCTCCTGGTTGAGGATCATTAATTTAGAGGGGTCGTGCAACTGTTCCTTGGCTACGTGAGGAAATGGTAAACACATGGTGGAACACCCAACAACAGACCAAAGAGAGCAAAGAGAGCATTCCATCCAAGTCAATCTTGGTGAACTAACGCGTTTTCCAGGGTTGTCGGCACAGTGGTGAGTGGCTCAAAAGCAGCCTGATCACTGAAAAAGCCCCACCCCAGCGTGGGTGACAACTCACGGAAGCTGCACCCAGGAGCTCCCTGCCCAGCTTGCAGGCAGCTTTACCAGAAAGTCTTTTCTCCTCAGCAACTGCTTATCTCTTTTATAACCTTGGGAACAGTCCTTAGGAACCTTGAAGTTTTCATGGGCTTGTAAGTTTCCTTGGCTTCTGAGTCACACTTCTCCCTTCCCTTCCTTGCTCCAGGGGAGGAAAAAAACTACAAGGCTGAAACAAGCATAGAGAGCTAAAATTTCTGTATTTGCGGCGTATTTGTTGGATGTTGGACAGGTGGGTGGGTAGATTTGTGGATGGGTGAATGTATGCATGCGTGCATGGCTATGTGGATCAGTGGATGAATAGGTGGATAGATGGATTCAACCCCTTTCTCTGTTAGACAGACTGATGATGAATGGTTATGTGAATGAATGGATGAATGCACTGTATGATGTATGCACTCCATGAATGAATGGATGGATGAATGCACTGTATGATATGTGCACTCTATGAATGAATGGATGAATTCACTGTATGATGTGTGCACCCTATGAATGAATGGATGAATGCACTGTATGATGTGTGCACTCCATGAATGAATGGATGACTAACTGACTGCACTTTGTAAGATTTGGACATGTTCCTAGGCTACGCTGGAGCTCCTCTCTTCCCGCTGGAGTATGCTGCTTTCGCTCCTGAGCATGGTAGTCCTCACACTTTTAACATAGGCACCCGGTCGAAAGCTTTGTAAAATAGACAGACGAGCTCACCCATCAGAATTCAAGCTTTAACAGAATCACCAGGTGATAGACCACTCTCAAACCAGCTTCCTTGCCCTCTGCAAACCCTGACCAGTCCCGACCTCATCAGTCGGTCAGTTCCCAGAAGTCCCATCGCCTTCTGCCAGCATCTGTTCTTTGGCAAGCTGGGATCCACTGTGCTTTAGAACCTCATTATTTGGACTGAGGAGATGGCTCAGTGGATAAAAGCACAGGCACTTGTGCAAGATGAGGACCTGAGTTCAAGTCCCTAGAATGCATGTAAATGTCAGACGTGTGACTCGGGCATTTGCAATCCCAGAGCTTCCTTGAGGAGATGCGAGATGGAGTCAGGGGAATCCCAGAAGCCCGCTAGCCGCTAGCCAGCTAGCCTGGTGAGCATGTCAAAAAACAAAAAACAAAAAGAAGCCCTGTCCCAAAAGAAGTTGGAAGGTAAGGACTGACATCTGAGGTTGTCCTCTGACCCCACACCACCACTCAGGTTCATATGAGAGGCCCTGGGTAATTCCAGCACTTTCTTCAGTACAAAAAAAAAAAAGAGGAAATGGAATGAGAGAGGGAGGGAAGGAAGAGAGAGAGACAGAGAGAGAGAGAGAGAGAGAGAGAGAGAGAGAGAGAGAGAGAGAGAGAGAGAGAGAGTCAGTCTTTAAGACCTGGGGAAACCACAGAATAGGTGTTTGCCACAAAGCCATGAAGATCTGAATTTGGTCTCCAGCACCTTTGTAAAAAGCCAGGCATGAAGCCAGGCGTTGGTGGCATACGACTTTAATCCCAGCACTCAGAAGGCAGAGGCAGATCTCTGAGTTCAAGGCCAGCCTGGTCTACAGATTGAGTTCCAGAACAGCCAGGGCTACACAGAAAAACAAAACAAAACAAAGCAAGGCATGGTTGGGGCACTGGCCATCCCTGCACCGGGAAGGTGGAACCAGATCCCAGCAAGCCCCAAATTCCCGTAAGAGAAAAGATCTCAAAAAACAAGGCACGAAGCTCCTAAGTAGTACTACTCAAAGTTGACCTTTGGCCCACACTCTTATGTTACACATGCACTCTCACATGTGTGTACACATATCTGCACACAACAGAAAATAAGTCTTAAGTGGGAGAAGGGTGAAAAAGCATGGCTCTTGTGAAATGGAAAAAACAAATACTTGTTACTGGATTTATTAAGCAGATTTTACAAGTTCAAAGGAAAAGCCAGATACAGCATGGCCATGGATGCAGAAAAATGATGGCATGAGTCACAAATGCAGGCAGAAATGGTCTGACAAAGCAGAGCTTGCTTATCTATCAGTTTCCTGCAACTTACAAGGAGTTTAAAAAAAGAAAAAAAAAAAAAAAGCTGGCTCGAATGTAATGAACAAGGCTGGAATTAGATAACCCAAAGGCTGGTGTTTATGTAGACAGCGTACAGTTTCCCATTGATGAGCAATTTCTCTATATAAAACCAAGATTTCCAGAATGAGAGGCCCTTGATGGGACAGAGGCAGAGGGTGCAGGAAGGGGCAGATTACTACCAGCCAGGTGACTTTTTGGGCTGGACCCAGAGATCCACCGGGGACCATAGTAGGGGTTCTGAGCAAGGCAATGATGTGATTTCAGTAGCACTTGAAGAAGCTGGGCAGTGAATGGCAACTCGTCCCCCACCTTTGAGCCCAGGTTCCACATGGGAGCCAGCCAATCCTGCAGGCAGGTTTCTGGCCTTGTAGCCAAGGCTTCTAAGACCGTAAAGCTCCTTGGGGGCAAGGTTGGCCGAATGCCAGCCAAAAGAGCCAGGCACCACCTTACAGGCAGGGCTGTTCCCAAGCAGGAACAAAGGCTGCCTTCCCTCTCCTTGTCCACAGCTGTAAATAGCTCTCCGCTGGCTTTGCAGTCTGAGCGCCTTTGTGGGGACAGGCTGGAAATGAGCATACTAAGAAGTGTTTGTGCAAATTACTGCCTGAATGCACAGTCTACACCTGGCATTCTGCCCTGACCCTGAGTGTACCACCCTCCCAGGGGCTGCAAGCCAGGCTCGAAGAACACACACACAAGAGCATAGACAGTGTGACCTGGGGACAGGCTTGCAGAAGGCTTCCAAGCTGACCCAGTAAAGTCATGTTAAGAAGAGGAATCCTTCAAAGGATCCTGACCAAGTACCATTATCATGATGACTCATGAATGACGAAGGGGGCAGACATCCTAAGAGTTAGCCAGAACCTATGCATCTCACAAGGCAGGAATGACCAGATTTCAAACGTAAGAAACAGGCTCAGAAAGTAGACCCCACAGAGGGCTGTGCATAAGAGCAGCATCCAGTGTGTCCTGGGCACATGGACACATCTGGGGAATCCTCAGCTCCCTGGTTTCAGTGGACTCATCTCTCTGTGTGAGCAAGAATGTCCCTAGTCACTGAGAACTGGGGTGAGGGGGACCAGCTACCACAACAAATAGAAAAGAGGGTCAAAACATTAAGAAAAATGGGGCTGGTGAGATGGCTCAGCAAGTGAGTCTCACACCTGAGTTGGGTCCCCAGGACCCACAAAGGAGGCAGAGAACCAGCTCTGCATGTTGCTCTCCAACTTCCACGTTTGCCATGATGTCATGTGCATCCCCAAATAAATAGAGAGATTTTAAAATGTAGTTCAAAATTCTGCTGAGTGTGATGATGAATGACTATAATCTCTGTTCCAGAAGCTGAAGCGGGAGGATTGTTGAGTTTGAAGGCAGCATGGAATATGGTTCCAGCCAGCCTGGGCTGTGTAACAAGACGGAGAAAGGGAGCACCGAGGGCGTGTCTAGCATACACACATCTCTGTGTTCCATCATTAACACCACATAAACCAGGCATGGTGATGCACGAGTGTAATCCTAGCACTAAGGAGTAGAGGCAGCGGGATGAGAAGTTCAAGGTCATCCTCAGCTACTTAGCAAGTTTGGGGCTAAGACAGGTGAGACCCTATCCAGAGAGAGAGACATGACTAAGTGCTATGTATAACTGCTCACATCTATAATATTAGTATTCAAGAGACTGAGGCAGGGGGATTACCTTTAGTCCCAGACAAGCCTGGACTACAACTAAGACCCTACCTGAAAAGAAGAACAGCCAGGCTTGGTGGTGTATGCCTTTAATCCCAGCATTCAGGAGGCAGAGGCAGGTGGATCTTGTGAGTTCAAGGCCAGACTGATCTACAGAGTGAGTCCCAGGTCAGCCAGAACTATATAATGAGACTATGTCTCAACACACACACACACACACACACACACGCACGCACGCACGCACGCACGCACGCACGCACGCACGCACGCACGCACGCGCACACACACACACACACACACACACACACACGCGCACACGCACACACGCAAACAAAAACTCAGAGGAAGCAGGTGGGCTGTTGAGGCTTGGCTCCTTAGGCTGCTTCCTGGAACCTCTGCACCAGTTCGTAGCTGCATTAGTTGGTGGCTGAGAGGAACATCCTCCCCACAGGGACTGGAAACTCTTAGCAGCCACCATGTTCTAACACTACTTCTTGGAATGGAGCAGGTTCCAAAGGTTCCATGGTTGCTGTTTGTCATGATTCAAAAAGGTCACCGCCTTTATCCAGGTCAGCTCCCTGCACATCTGCCCTGAGGGACCAAGCAAGCACACGTATTTTGTATTCCGATTTTCTGGTCGGTGTTTTGCTACCTGCTCTGTGAATGAACACCTCCAATGCATGGGAAGAGGGAATTGTTCTGCCAGGATCCAAAGGCTGTTTCACCCCAGGCCAAAGACACTTTATCCTAAGTGACTGCAGGTTACAACTGGGGTTACAAGACTGCTAACCTTTAACTTGGGAAAGCATACGGTTGGGGCACACGGTCCTTTTCCCCTGGACTGACAGTCAAGTCCTTACAGAGACTCAGCTGGGAGCTGAAGCTGCCCCTCTGTCCTCCAGCTTAGGAGAGCAAGGAAGGACAACTGCAGAAGCCAAGAGGCTCCTCACACGGGGACTTATCACATACAGGCTGACCCTGGGAGCTACACCCAGGATCTGTAGGTAGTGCCAGGCTGTGCTTTTAATAGGGAGCAAAAGGGCACTCATGGCCTCGAACCTGTTAATCATTGAACCCCGCAGCAACTCTTAGTTCTCATCAGTATTTTACAAGCAAGGAAGGGGAGGCACGTAGAGAAGACAATGGGCCTTGAGACCGTCCACATCTGAAATTCCCGTGCTGTTTGATTAGAGCTGTACCAAGGGCAGGGTGGGCCTGCCGCTCGGTCGCAGAGAGCTAAACTATGGTGCATGAGGCTCTGGGCTGATTGATCCTCCAGCACGAGGGGTTGGGAAGAGACTAGGCAGAAATGTTACAGGACATCAATCCAGAGAGCAGCCACCCTAGTGCAGGGCTGGTCCCTGTCATTCACAGAAAAAGCCATTCTGATGCATGCACAGGCTAGGTGCTCTTTGGGAAAGTCATTTCCCCAGTTCCCCTTTCCCACGGGTCCACCACTCTGTTGTAGTTCTTCATTTCTCTGTCCCTAGCACTGGACCACAAGTCTCTTGAATCAAGATTCAAGATGCCTGAGTCCTCTGTGTCTTTAGCATCATCCTAGGATCAGCATCACAGTAAACGTCTCACCGTTAGTCCAGTGTGGGGTGTTGTATTTAATGATCCTGAGGATGTCTGCTGTCCTGATTTGCTCACAGGGGCTTGCTTTCTTTTATGTTGCCTGCCTTTTTCTCCTCCTTTCCCTTTTTCTTGTTTTGGGACACCATCTCATGTAGCACATAGTAGCCTCAGACTTGCTTCGTAGCCAAGGCTGGCTTTGAATTCCTGTTCCTGCTGCCTCCGCTTCCCAAGTGTCGGATGGGATTACAGGCATGCATCGCTATGTTCAGATACTTGCCTTTCTCATAAATAAACTTTTTACATTGAGATGGCCATCAAAGTGTAAAAGATTCATAAAGACCTCATTTACCCTTCATTACATGTTCCCCACGACCCCCACCTTACTAACCCATAGATAACTCAATAGTTCAACCAGGAAATTGGTGCTGATACACCCACCCATTCTTGGATTCCCTCTGCTTTACACATATTCACTGTGTACATTTGGGTTTTTTGATTTCATATTTAATCTTTTGAACTTTTTTTAGTGGTGTTGAATCAAACTCAAGACACTGTGCATGTCAGGAACACGATCTGCTACTCTCTCAGCCCCAACCTGGCCCGTTTTTAAACAGTTCTCACTCCCATCAGGATGCAAGTGAAATTAAGATGTCAGCGCCCATCTCAGGACCCCCCAGAGCTTGAGTCTGCAGAGGAGGCTATGGAGAGTGAGGAGGAGCTATGGGGCAAAGAGTAGATGTGGCGAGACACACCCTAAAATCTGCCTCCCCGGAGCAGGGAAGGGTGGCGTGGAGGACCACGTGGTTTTGAGAGTTTAAGCGAATGCAGCTCATGGTTTCTGCAGTTCCATCATCGCCGCTGCCCACTCGGAGGTTTCATCTTTGCTGAGCACCACCCAGTTTACAGTTTTGAATCCAGCTTGGCCGCCTCCCAGCAGAGAAACCTTGGGCAGGTGGGTGAACCTCTGCAGACCTCATTTGTAAAATGGGGCAATGGTCATATTGACTCAAGATTGACTCAAGGGTGTTGTGGGGCTAAAGGAGGGTAGTAATGGGAAGGCCTCAGGAATAGGAGCAGGTCTGATGCTGGGTCATGCTCAGTGAACAAGAGTGCTATTTTTAATACCTATTATTTCTTTCAATTAAATTGGTCTGCTTAATCATGGGCTCCAGCTATAGGTGGGTGGTCACAGGTCTCCTGTGTTTGTTTGCTTGCTTCCTTGTTGTGGGATATTTGATTGCACTGTGAAACTCCAAGACCCTGTTAGTAAAACTAACCTTGGATCAAGGGACAGAGCCAGCGACTAGTTGGCAGGAATTAGCCATAGAGCAGACAGAGGAGCCAGGAATATGGAGAGATGCTCAGGAAAGAGTGGGGAGGGACTTAGAGAGTTGAGGTCTTTTTTTGATTTGGGATGGGTGGAGAGATGTTCTCTTGCTGGGTCTCCAGACAAAAAGGAAGGTCAGTTGGTTGCTTCTTAGCTTCTGTGATCTAGTAGGTTTTCACCCCAACATCTGACTCCCGAGTCTTTATTGGTAAATAGAACAACTTAGTTAAAAACAACCCTTCTTTCTTTCTTTCCTTCCTTCTTTCCTTCCTTCTTTCCTTCCTTCCTCTCCTTCTTTGAGACAGGGTCTCATGTAGCCTGGGCCTTGAACTCTTAGTCCTCCTGCTTCTATCTCCCAAGTGCTGGGATTATAGGTTTGTGCCATCACCATGCCTAGTTCTCTTTCTCTGTCTGTCATCTCTCCTCTCTCTCTCTCTCTCTCTCTCTCTCTCTGCGTGTGTGCGTGCGTGCGTGCGTGCATGTGAATGTGGGAGTCAGAGGTTGATATGGGGTGTCTTCCTCAGTCACCCTCCACCTCATTTTTTGAGACAGGGTCTCTCACTGAGCCTGGAGCTCACTGATTCAGCTAGATTATCTGATCAATGAGCTCCAGGGATCCCCCTGCCTCTGCCTTCCCTACCCTAAGACTACAGGTGCATGCCACTGGGCCTAGCTTTTTAAGTGGATACTAGAGATCCAAACTCAGATCCTCGTGTTTACACAGCAGGCACTTTGCCGGCTGAGTCAGCTGCACAGCACCTGCCTCTCCTTTTTGTTAATGCGTATTAAACTGAAAATGTCACCATTAAGATAAATGGCATCTGTTGTTGTCATTTGGAGATTAGAAAATGCATTTCAAGACTCTGGGGTCCTGAGAAGTCTGCTGGATGCTTTCTAGCATGTGTGGGTCAAGTCATGTGACACTGAGCTTCAGTTTCTTCATGTAGAGAGTGTGATCTGCCTTGTAGAATGAATCAGGAGATTTTAGTTGATTGGCACCTCATAGGCTCTCCAGAAATGTCCCTACTTCCTGGCACATGTATCCTGAGACATCCCATTGTCTTCTTTGGACCTCAGAAACTGAAACATTAGACAAGATCTCATTAAAGTTTTCTGTAGATGAACAATCTTATTAAATAAGAAACACAGAGCCAAATGCAGAGTTAATAGCCCAAGAGGTCAGAGCAATAGCTAAGAGCTAAAAACCTTACCCTTCACTGCTGCTGCTGTCCTTCCTTTCTGCAAGAGACCTACTTCCTGTGTTTGTCCTTTTTAACTGACTTGCTGTTCTGCCTTCTCATTGGTTGTAAACCCAACCACATGACCTCCTCTTCACTGCCCATCTATACAGACCTCCAGGTCTTCTAAGGTTGGTATTGAGATTAAAGGTGTGTGTCTCCATGCTGGCTGTATCCTTGAACACACAGAGATCCACCTAGCTCTGCCTCCTAAGTGTTGAGATTAAAGGTGTGCACCACCACCGCCCGGCTCCTGCTGTAGCTTGCTATTACCTCTGACCCCCAGGCAACTTTATTTAGTAACATACAAATAAAATCACATTTCAGGACAAATAAAATATCACCATATTTCCCCTTTTCTATTTTATTTATTTTGCTTTTCACACGTTTTGTTTTGTCTTTCGAGACAGGGTTTACCCTGTGTAATGTTGCACCTTTCCTGGAACTCAACTCTGTAGCCCAGGCTGGCCTTGAACTCACAGAGATCCGCCTACCTCTGCCTCCCAAGTGCTGGGATTAAAGGCGTGCGCCACCACCGCCCGGCCCCCTTTTCTATTTTAATAAAAAGAAAAAAAAGGGAAAAAGTTATAACTAATATAAGAAAAACTATATACAAAAGTACAATAACTATATACCATATATACAAGCATAAATACCTAAAAAATGTATAGTCCATTTGTATTTGACAAATTCAGAGAAAATAATTCCATTATCTGTCCTATTTTGGTAAGTCTAAAATGTACCTGATTCACTTTCTATCCTAACTTATATTATTAACAGAACTGTCTTATAACATCTTTCAAATTTATACACTTATACCTCTTTAGTGTGTTTCTTTTCTGAAATTCTTAACAAGGAAAACTATAACTATAACTAACTAATCTTAAACTCCCTCAGAGACCCAAGAAGGAAATAATATTACCTAATAAAAAATAAAAACAGGAAGTGCATGCAAGCAGCTTCCAAAAAAAAACAAATGTGAGTTGACAGAAACAGCCAGCTGCCTGGACAGTCACCTGAGGTTTCTCCGCAGTGTTGGGGCATCATCTTCAGCCTATAGGCTTAGCATATCTGACAGATTCATTTGTGAACTAGAATGTACACAAGGTCAACAGTTCGACCTCACATTTGGTGAGAGCAGTCCATGTACCAGAAACACCTGAATTCCACTAGTGTCCTGTCATGATTCAGGATTTCAAATTCTGGAAATTGTTGATGGGTTTTTTTTTTGTTTTTTTTTTTAAATTCAGCTGTCCATTCTTCTTGGCTTGTGTGTGTGTGGCTTCATCTTGGCATCCCATTCTTCTCCACATCCTTCTATTAAATGCTAGTCTACTATTGTGAGGTGTGAGCTTAGTTACTCTTCAAGAATAACTGTTTCAGCTGCTGTTCCACTGCACATCAGAAGCCATGGGCCCACTACCTGTTCAGCTGCCTTCGAAGAAAAGGGCACTGTACCTTTTCTGGATTGCAAAGGTCACTTCAGGGCTGGTGCCATATTGTCATGGTCTCAGAAGATGCCTTTTGATAAAGCCACAACCACACTTGTCTTGGCAAGAATTGGTAGTCCTTTGTTTCGTGTCCTGTCTGTCCTGTTTGTCAGCAGTCAATTTGAGGATACTTTGTTTTCCAGTGGCTAACTTTTGCCGCAATGAAAGTTAACTCCATATGCAGTTTTCTTCAATGCCCATATTTTCTCTGAAGTAGATTGGTACTGCCAGGAGCCGACATGTCTCATAGTCATAACAAAAAAGAAAAATTTTCTAAGTTATTAAAACATTTTAAATGCCATATTCTGTAGATCTCTGAAGGGTTTGAAGATGACCTATCTATCTAAAATATATCTGCTCAATCTTGAAAACATACCTAATATGACTACAAGTTCTATTGTAATGTCTAACTACTAACTTTCATTTCTTTTTATCCTAATAGTTGGTAATAACAACATTCAAGGATCAGCAAATTGCATTACATTGTTAAATGAATGGTATAAGTACAATATCTTGAACAAAATTAGAAATATACATATAGCATTTTCTAACTATCAATTTCAATATATATGATTTGTATATAATATAAAAAGTCCAATCCAATGTAAAGTATTTAAAACTAGTAATTGTCTTAAAAAAAAAAACAACAAGAACCTTAAATCTAATCTCCTTTGCTTAGCCCTTTTTCTAACCCTTAACAACAACTTGTAACCAACCCTCCTAAACAATGAAAATTACCCCAGACCTAAAACCCATTAAAAGATCTTTGGGAATGTGGGCATCGTATTCTTAAAATTGCTTCCTGCTGGGTATGGGAGAAGGTATCTTTATTCTGAAAAGAAAAATTTTGGGTTAATTTTCAAATTCTAGGAAAGGTAACTATATCCTTTGTTATCCAGTCTGTGCATAATGCCAAAGTTCAGGACTTATCTCAAGTCCTTATTCAAGTAGTCTTTGAAACTGGATCATTTCATCTAGCCATCTCAAAATTGCTCTGAGCAATTTGTAGTTCAAAGTTGATCTGTAGATGATATTTGTCAGCTTAGTGATATTATTATTGTCCATGTGGAATTGTTGTTGTGGGGCCCCATCTTCTTCCTGGAGGTTTCAGTTGATGTTAGGCTTGGCCGTGATTTCCTGCAGAAAACTGATAAGAGACTTGAACACAAAAACATGTATAGGCAGCTAATTGAAGCCTTTTTTCTAGAATTAGTTAGTACTCTATATGACCATTAATACCTTAACAAAGTTTAAAATGTGTGTGTGTGTATAAATCCTGTAAATTTTGATATTAAATTCATACTTTAAGAAAAGTTTAAAGAATCAGAATAGAATCAAAGAATTGAGATTAGTAATAGAATAGTCCCTTAATTATTTGGTTTTTCTCCTGTCCCATGTCAGAAGATGGCTCTTTCTTCTGGCATGATACAGGGAGTTTGCATTTTCCTTTTAACAACATGCTTGAGTGTAGCTGGAGTTTTCTCTCTGGGTCCCACCAAGCCCTGGTAGTCTAACAGCCCACTTATAAAATTAACACACAGACGCTTATATTGTTTACAAACTACATGGCCATGGCAGGCTTCTTGCTTACTGTTCTATTAGTCTATAAGTTGCCACATAGGCTCATGGCTTACCAGTACCTTACATCTCACTTGTCATGGTGGCGACTGGCAGTGTCTCTCTGCCTCAGTCTTCCACTTCCCAGAATTCTCTTCTCTGCTTGTCCCGCCTATACTTCCTGCCTGGCTACTGGCCAATCAGCATTTTATTTATACAGAGTGATATCCACAGCACTTGAGTTTAAAGAAGGAGAGAGCCATTCTCCAACTGCAAAATCAGCTTTAAATTTTAATTGAACTGGGACTATTAGAAGACCAATAGTGTTAAATTTCTTTAGAGAAGAGCAGAAACAAACATTTAGGAAGATTTATGAAATTTTGTAGATGATATACCAAAAGGCCATTTTACTTTTTCCTGGGACAGATGATTTGTCCTTTTTCTTCAGTTGTCTCATTTGTCCTGTGTTCTTTAGATTCCTTAGCCTTCATTCTCCTAAAGGACAAAAACAAAAACCTTTCCCCAAGACTAATTTTGGGGAGGTTCCCTTTTGGCAAGTTATTATCTGGTTAAATGAAAAGGCATGTGTTATTGGTATAAGTTAGTTTAAATTGGATAGTCATGCTGGTTGATGAACTATCACCCCCTCTAATTAAGAGGTCTCTCTTGTTCAAATTGAACCTTTATCAATTTTGATGGTATCCACAGCTTGTCTTCTCCTGTAGAAACAAAAGCAAAACCTCATCCCCAATGTAATACATACCCTGGTTTCCATTCTGAGGTCAGCACATCCTTAAAGTATATAGGCTGATTTAATTCTGCAGTTTTTTCTATTATCCAGTGTCTCTCTGCAGCGGTTGTTCCTTTCTCATTGGCATTGAGAAAATTCAAAGTTAATAGAGTATTATGCAGTCTATTTCTAGGGGTTTTTGTTACCCCTTTCTGTTTATTTAGCATATTCTTTAGAGTTCTGTCTGATCTTTCTATAACTGCTCGGCCTGTAGGATTATGTGGTATACCTGTAATATGCTTTATATTGTAATAAGCAAAAAAAAAACTGTTTCATTTTAACAGAGACATAGGCTGGAGCATTGTCAGTTTTAATTTGTGCAGGTATACCCATGATGGCCATAACTTCTAGCAAATGAGTGATTAAAGAATCAGCTTTTTCAGAACTCAAAGCAGTTGCCTATTGAAATCCTGAATAAGTATCAATGGTATGGTGTACATATTTCAATTTTCCAAATTCTGCAAAGTGAAACACATCCATCTGCCGGATTTCATTCCTCTGAGTACCCTTTGGGTTACATCCTGCTGGTAATGGCATCTGATTGTAAAAGGAACAAATAGGACATTTCCTTATAATTTCCTTGGCTTGTTGCCAGGTTATAGAAAAATCCTTTTTTAAACCTTTACTATTGACAGGATGTTTTTTATGAAATTCTGCCTCCAGCATATTTCTTATCAATAATTTATCAATCTCATCATTGCCTTGTGCTAGAGGGACTGGCAGACCAGTATGGGATCAGATGTGAGTTATATATAAAGGATGACTCCTGTTCCTGATAGTATCTTGTAACTGGATAAATAGTGAAGTTAATTCTGAAGCATCAGGGATAAATTCTGCAGTCTCAATATGTAATACCACTCTTTCAGCATACTGAGAGTCAGTTACTATGTTGAGAGGTTCTGAAAAATCCATTAATACCAACAGAATAGCATACAATTCTGAGTTTTGAACTGAATTATAAGGACTTTGAACCACTTTACTTAAATTTTCTGATTTGTAACATGCCTTTCCTTGTTTGTTTGCATCTGTATAAAATGTACGAACTCCAGATATGGGGTTTTTCCCATACAATTCAAGGCAAGATCCAATCAGCTCTCTTTATAAGAACAATTCTATCACTTTTGGGATATTTGCTGTTAATTTCTCCCAAAAAATTACTGAAAGCTCTTTGCCAAGGTTCACTTTCTGTCCATAATTTTTCAATATCCTCCTTAGTTAAAGGACAATTTCTCCTGGGTCTATTCCTGCTAATTGATGAAGTCTGAATTTTCCTTTCCAAATCAAGTCAGAGATTTTTTCCACACAAGTTTTTAATTTTTTTATTTGGTTTATTTGGTTAAAATATCCATTCCAATATAATATCTTCCCTCTGCATTAATATTCCTATAGGAGAATGCCTAGAGGGTAAAATAACCAAAATGCAATCCAGCTTTGGATCAATACGATCCACGTGTCCTTCATGTACTTCCTTTTCTACCAAGGCCAATTCTTTCTCAGCTTCAGGTGATAATTCTCTTGGACTATTTAAGTCCTTGTCACCTTCTAAAGTTTTGAACAAATTATTCAGTTCATTATTTTTTACCCCAGCAATAGTTCGTAGATGAGAAATGTCTCCAAATAATCTTTGAAAGTCATTAAGAGTCTGTAGTCGATCTCTCCTAATTTGCACCTATTGGAGTCTAATTTTTTTTGTAGTTCTATTTTATATCCTAAATCATTTATAGAATCTCCTCTTTGTATCTTTTCAGGAACAAGTTGTAATCCCCAGCAAGGCAAACTTTTCTTTACGTCTTCAAACATTCTTTCTAAAGTATCTGCATTTGAGTCAGCTAGTAAAATATCATCCATATAATGATAAATTATAGATTTAGGAAATTTTTTACATATCACTTCCAATGGCTGTTGTACAAAATATTGGCACAGGGTTGGACGATTCAACATTACCTGTGGGAGGACCCTCCATTGAAATCTTTTAACCGGTTGAGAATTATTGTAAGTAGGCACCGTGAAGGCAAATCTTTCTCTGTCTTTTCCTTTTAAGGGTATTGAAAAGAAACAGTCTTTTAAATCAATAACTATGAGAGGCCATCCTTTTGGTAACAGAGTAGGCAAAGGAATTCCAGATTGTAGAGAGCCCATTGGCTGAATTACTTTGTTAATTGCTCTAAGATCTGTTACCATTCTCCATTTACCAGATTTCTTTTTAATAACAAATACAGGAGAATTCCAAGGGCTGGTTGATTCTTCAATATGCTGAGCATTTAACTGTTCTACCAGCTCGTCTAAAGCCTGGAGTTTCTCTGTTGTTAAAGGCCATTGCTGAACCCATACAGGCTTGTCTGTTAACCATTTTAAAGGTAGAGCTGTTGGTGTCTTTGGAAGATCATCAGTTGTTGTGCCCTGTTCTTGTATAATATGGATGGCTGGTGACCACTCATTAGAATAATATCTTCTAATATTTCTCTCAGAAACATGTGCTAGTTTATAATTTGTTTCTGAGGTTGGAGGGATGTTAATCTGAGTATTCCATTGTTGCAACAGGTGTCGACCCCACAGGTTCATAGCTATGTTAGCCACATATGGTTTTAATTTTCCTCTCTGTCCTTCTGGACCTATACATTCGAGCCATCTTGCACTCTGTTTCACTTGAGATAATGTTCCAATTCCTAACAGTTGAAAGTTTACCTCCTGAAGAGGCCAAGTTGGATTCCAAAATTCTGGTGCAATTATGGTAACGTAAGCACCTGTGTCTACCAGACCAGACAACAAAACACCATTTATTCTTATTGTTAATTTTGGTCTTTGTTCATTTATAGAAGTTTGCTAAATATATATATATATATATATATATATATATATATATATATGGTTTCTCCTGAATTTTCTGTTCTCTCTCTCTCAGCTGTTTCATCATGCCATGCAGCCTGATTTGTTCCATTAGGCATTTGGTTATTTAATTGCTCTGTGTAGGGGTTTCCTCTATGACTGCAGGAAAGGTCTGAACTGGATTTGCTGCGGGGGCCTGCCTGAGGCCCCTCTGGGGGTTTCCTGAAGACCGAGGCAAAGTATTACCTTGTCTGTCCCTTGTTGATCTACATTCGTTGGTCCATGGTTTTCCCTTACCACACCTTCTGCATACTCCAGAAGGAAGGGGCATTCTGTTGCCATTGTTCCTTGAAGAAACATTGTTTCTAGGAATGCCCTGTTTACAGTCCCTTTTCAAATGTCCTTGCTTTCCACATCCAAAACATCTGACATTCCTCAAGCCTCTTGAAATTGCTTCTTCTATTCACATATCATCATGGTCATGAGCCTCAACATTAAACGTGTCTCTAATCCAATCTTCTAAGGGTGCAGATCTTGCCTTTAATGGCCTGATTATTCTCTTGCATGCTGCATTCGCATCCTCAAAAGCCAAAGATTCAATTATTATCTGAATTTGGTACCATTCTATTTACTGCTGAAGTCAGTCTTTGTAAGAAATCTGTGAATGATTCTTTTGGGCCCTGTATAACCTTTGTAAATGACTCAGTTTTCTTTCCTGGTTCCTCAACTCTGCCCCATGCATTCAAGGCTGCCATTCAACATAGAACTAGGGTTTGGATATCCTATAAACATTGTATTTGTATTGCAGCATATTGGCCTTCTCCAACAAGCTGATCCTGGAAGATTTGTATACCTTTACCCCTCCATTGTTTTTCTATGTTTTTAGCTTCCTCTTTGAACCACATTTTCCACTGCAGCTGTGCCCCAGGTTCCAGAACATCGTTTACCAGCTCTCGCCAGTCCTGCGGTATAATCTTATTATAAGTTACCAGGAGTTTAACATTTGCTTTACATATGGGGAATGCATGCCGTAAGACACTATTGTCTCCTTAAATCTTCGTAAATCTAACATTTCAACTGGAGTCCAAATATTTTGTGCATTCACTTGACCATGTAGCTGCTGTTTTATCTGGTTACCAGATAAATTAAGGGTGATTGTGTGAAAACAGGCTTTCTTTCTGTAACCTTATAATCCAATCCTGAAACAACTTCACTGTTAATTTCTTCTGTCTGAATCTGAATTTCTCTATAATTCATTTTAACAGGTTTAACGGGGTTTTCTAAAACTTTTATCCTGGCACTTAAATTGACTATCTTTTTAAATAGTAAAATAAGGATAAGAAAAGTAATAATGTGCATAATCCCATCAATATTAATCTTCTCATATAGTTGTTCCATTTTCAGACTGCCTAAAATGTTATCAAACAAAGACCAATTTTGTTCCAATGTACACATAAAACCCATTTTTTTAAATGTGGAAAAAAATTCTCTTTTAAATAGTTTTTTCCTTTAAAATATCTGTTATCTTTATTGACTTACCAAATCTGTGTAGAACAGTAGAAATCCAAGGGAATTTCAAAACAGCTACCTAGCATCCAAGGTGGGAATCCAGAGAGAGAGAGAGAGAGAGAGAGAGAGAGAGAGAGAGAGAGAGAGAGAGAAAGGAAGAAAGAAAGAAAGAAAGAAAGAAAGAAAGAAAGAAAGAAAGAAAGAAAGAAAGAAAGAAAGAAAGAAAGAAAGAAAGAAAGAAAGAAAGAAAGAAAGAGTTCTGGCTAAAAGCTTAAATCCAACCGCGTGTTCCCGCTTGAGCTGAGCAGAGTCTGGGCTCCAGCTTCCTTAAGCTCCAACCATGTGCGTTGGCGTTTCCATGTAGCTGTTGCAATTACAGTTGAGTGCAGCCTACCGGTAGCTCTGGCAGGCCTGAGTTGTTTGTAGCACCGGATTTAAGCAAGTAGCTCCAGCTGCAGGTAACTGCTTGTAGCTACGGTCAGTTGGGCCTGAGACCTAAGCTGAGCTGGGCCCAAGCTAGGGAGCCGGGTCGCCCAGGTGGGAAACCAGACCCGCCACCAAGCCAAGCCAAGCAGTTTTTAATGAATTCTTGCCACGTGGGCACCAAATGTAGATGAACGGTCTTATTAAATAAGAAACACAGAGCCAAATGCAGAGTTAATAGCCCAAGAGGTCAGAGCAATAGCTAAGAACTGAAAACCTTACCCTTCACTGCTGCTGCTGTCCTCCTCAGCAAGAGACCTACTTCCTGTGTTTGTCCTTTTTATTGACTTTCTGTTCTGCCTTCTCATTGGTTGTAAACCCAACCACATGACCTCCTCATCACTGCCCATCTGTACAGACCTCCAAGGCTTCTATGGTTGATATTAAGATTAAAGGTGTGTGTCTCCATGCTGGCTGTATCCTTAAACACACAGAGATCCGCCTAGCTCTGCCTCCCAAGTGCTGAGATTAAAGGTGTGCACCACCACCGCCCGGCTCCTGCTGTAGCTTGCTATTAGCTCTGACCCCCAGGCAACTTTATTTAGTAACATACAAATAAAATCATATTTCAGGACAAATAAAATATCACCATAGTTTTCCATTTATATTATTTAATGCATACTACTACTATTCCTTCTCTCTCTCTCTCTCTCTCTCTCTCTCTCTCTCTCTCTCTCTCTCTCTCTCTGTGTTCATTCCATGGCACATATGTGGCGGTCAGAGATGGCAATCATTTTTCTCCTTCCATGATGTGGGTCCTATGGTTCAAACAGGTTGTCAGGCTTGTTGGCCAATGCCTTTACCTGCTAAGCCCTCTTGCCAGCCCCTCATTGAGGTTTTTGTTTTGTTTGTTTTGTTTTGTTTTGAGACAGGGTTTCTCTGTGTAGCTTTGGTGCCTTTCCTGGAAATAACTCTGTAGCCCAAGGCTGGCCTTGAACTCACAGAGATCTGCCCGCCTCTGCCTCCCGAGTACTGGGATTAAAGGTGTGTGCTGCTGCTGCTGCTGCTGCTGCTGCCGCCGCCGCCGCCGCCGCCACCCAGCTCATTGAGGTTTTTATCCAGCACCAAAAGTGTTTGATTCTAAGTTATCAGTTGTTACAACCACTAGGGTAGGAGTGGGGAGGCTTGCATTTGGTGCAGTCATGGTGTGACTGTGAGAGGCACATTTGCAAAGCTGAGACACCCTTCAGTAAGTTCCAGTTTGCGTCCTAAGCTAGGTTGGGCCAGGAGTTGATGAACAAAGAAAGAAATGCAGAAGAAGGAAAATCCAACAGGCTGCCACATCCCATTAACTTCATTCCAATATGGAGCCCTGGGTCTTGGCACTTGGGGACATGGAGTCTATCCTTGTCTGACCAGTGCCCATGTCTGTGTAAGTCTTTGCTGGGTCTCCTTGAGTCTGAAATGGCAAGTCCCAGTCTTGGGACTTGTCTTGGGATGTCCTCTGGGAATAAGAGTGTCTCGCTGACACTTTTGGGGAAAGTTGCCGAGTTGACAGGACATAGTTGAGCTGGCGTTGTGACAGAGAAGAGCTCTCCCCCGAGGCTTCCGTTCAAAGACTGGAGTGAGGAGCAGACGGCTCCCAGGGCTCCAGATAAGAGGCTGGAACAACTCACTGTGGTTTTAATTTCCTGCAGGAGCCAAATGATTGTGAAGATTGCCTTTCCTGGCCTCTGCAGAGCACCCCTAAGCTCTAGCTTATGACACTGCAGAAAACAAGAACAGACACAGGGTCTCTGGACTCAGTTTCTCCCCTTACAAAATGGCACTATCCTGTGTCACAGATGCTTAAGATTGTCACTAGTGGTCAGTGGGTAAAGGGCTTGCTGTGAAAGCATGATGACCTGAATTCAGATCCACAGCAACCATGTAAATGCCAGGTAAGGCAGCATGCACCTGTAACCCTGGTGCTGAGGACAGACAGACAGACAGACAGATCCCAGGAGCTTGCTAGTCAGCTAGTCTAGTCAAAACAGCAAACTACTGGTTCAGTAAGAGACTGTCTCTTAATTAGAATAAGATGGAGAAGTGGTTGAGGAAGGCAGTTCAGTGTCAACCTCTGGCCTGCATACAAGCTGCAGACAAGCATACCTGAGTGTGAATGCGCGTGCACACACACACACACACACACACACACACACACGGGCACACACACACACACACACACGGGCACACACACACACACACACACACACACGGGCACACGGACACACACACGGGTGCGCACACACGGGCGCACACACACAACATATAAATAAGAGAGTTAGCCATGTCTGAGCTTTAGTTGCCACAGGGTGAGTGCAGGAGAAGCTTGCCCCACAGAAGCATTTGCGGCTCCCTCATTTCTTCTCATCTGCCAAAGGAGGAGAGTGTCCCTGTGGTGGGAGATGCTGAGTCTAGTCTCAACACAAACAGTACTGAAGGTTCAGAGACAGACAGAAAGCTTCCTGTGGAAACTGGAGTGCTCCGCTCCTGGGGCCCCAGGGCAAGTACCTGCCACTGAACCAGAGAGTTTGCCTAAGGGAGTGAATTACCAACAGGGAATGGAAGTAGGTGTGGTGATGTAGGCCTGCCACCCCAGCTACTGTGGAGGCCAAAGGAGAATCACAAGTTCAAGGCCAGCATGGACTGTAGTAGAAATCTTAAAAGTTCTTATTAATAAAATCAAACCCGAGGTGAGTTTTTGGGGTCCATGCTGGTAGATCAGAGAGACAGAACAAGCCACAGCTATCTCACCTCGCCGGATCCTCAGCTGGTCTTGTCTCCTCAGACTGGAGGCCTCTGAGTCCTCATCCAGAATGGGTCTCAGCTGAACTACTGCTCAAAAGCCTGAATGCTTAACCAGCCAAAATCTTAATCAGCCAAATGCTTCTAGTTTCTGGTCCTCACGCCTTATATATATCTTTCTGCTTTCTACCACCACTCCCTGGGATTAAAGGCTGGCTTTCTAGGATTAAAGGCGTGTGTCACCTTGCTTGGCTATTTCCAATGTGCCCTTGAACTCACAGAGATCCAGAGGGATTTCTATCTCTGGAATGCTAGGATTAAAGGTGTGAGTGCCACCATTTTCTAGCCTTTGTATCTAGTGGCTGTCTGTTCTCTGACCCCAGATAAATTTATTAGAGTACACAATATTTTGGGGAACACAATACCACCACAATGGACAAGTTAGCAAAACCTTGTTGTGTGTGTGTGTGTGTGTGTGTGTGTGTGGTGTGGGGGGGGGTGCGGGGGTGTGGCGTGTGTGTTGGGGTGCTTGTGCCAATGTGTGCACATGTAAAGGAAAGAGAGCAATGTCAGGTATCTTTCTCTGCTGTTTATCCACCTTAGTATTTTGAGACTGAACACGGAGCTCACCAATTGGCCAGCTAGCTGGTTATCTAGCTACAGGGACCTCCTGTCTCCACCTCCCATCCCACTAGAGGATTACAGGTACCACTGACGTGCCGGGCTTCTTACATCACTGCTGAGGATCAGTGCAAGCGTCCTCAGGCTTGTGTGGCAAGCCTTTACCCATCTCCGCAGTCTCTGCACTTGGTTTTTGGAGACAGGTTCTCTCTGTGTATGCCTGGCTGGCCTAGAACTCACCCTTTAGAACCGAGTGACCTTGAACCGGCAGTGACAGCCTGCTGTGAGTGATTTCAGTGTGTGTCACCATATCTGATTTTTAAAATAATTTTCGAAGTCTCGGGAAATAAAATAAATGAAAAGGGCTGGGATGTAGCAAGGCCCTGGGTTCAATCTCCAATAGCAAAAGAGGGAGAGATGAACAGTAAACAGAGTCTCAGAACCCTCTGAACTGACTGAGTAAACTAATGTTTGAAGCTTTTCTCCAGCAGTCCAGAGCAGAAGGTGCTCACCCCCTGGACCCAATCCCATGCCATGCAGGGAGCTGTCTTAGTTACTGAGGTGAATCTACCTTCTGGTTGTTTCTTTCCCATTTTGAAACTTACAAAACCTTGCAGCCATGGTATCAGGCACATCTAGGACTTGAACCCGGGTCAGAGTACACAAGTCACACCTGTAACCCCTGCACCCTGTGTCCTCTGTAACCCTGCTTTCTCCTGCCGCGTTGCTCTCTACCCAGGACTTCCGCACAGAACGCACAACAGGACTGAGGGCCTGGCTGTGCAGGAAGACTCGTAGTGAAAGGCAGGCCCTGGACCCGGGAGTTCTCTGCAAGTTTGGAGGTCAGCAGTCCATCCACGGTGCTAGAGCACTAGTCAGTTCTTGTCCGTCCGTGGGTGCTTATGGGATTATGGAAACATTACAGGAGGAATCAGGGAGTGTTTCTGGCAGCCAGGTGCTTAAGGGACAGAGTGAAGAAGGCTGATCTTGTGCAAACCTGTTTCAGCTGACCAAAAGCAATCTGTGTTTCTTGTGGAGGAAGCATCTCGAGTTGAGTTTCTGTCTTAGGGTTTTTATTGCTGTGACAAGACACCATGACCATGGCATGTTTCTTATAAAGAACACATTTAATTGGAGGGAGGTTCACTTACAGTTTCAGAGGTTCAGTCCGTTATCATCATGGTGGGGAGCTTGGCAGTGTGCAGGCAGACGTGGTGCTGGAGCTGAGAGTGCTACATCTTGCAGGCAACAGGAAGTCGACTGAGACACTGGGTGGTCTCCTGAGCATAGAAAACCCAAAGCCCGTCCCCACAGTAACACACTTCTTCCAACACTGCCACACCTCCTAAGAGTGCCACTTCCTTTGGGGGCCATTTTCTTTCAAACTACCACAGTTATTATTTGTTGACTTTAATTTTTCCTGTTGGAAAGTCGGCCTGCTTTTCCCATCTGCAGGAGTTACTGCATTGCAGTGACAGAGATGAAGGGAGGTGAGGACTTTTATGCAGGATCACGTGGCATACAGACCATAGGAAACGGAGTAGGGCTGAGCAGGCTAAGGGCTGTGGGGCAGGAAACCGAAGCCTGGACCTGGCAGGTAGCGGTGAAGGTGGAGATGTAAGAGAGAGGGGGAGGAGATTCCAGGGCTGTTCTGGGGGTGGAGCCTAATACCGGACACCAGAGTTCAATTAGAGTTTATTTATATGAAACTATATGGGCTTTCTGGATTCAATAGATATAACTGTCCACCTAAATTTATTTCTGTTAAAAGTTAAGGTGCGCCGGGTGGCGGTGGCCTTTAATCCCAGCACTCGGGAGTCAGAGCCAGGCGGATCTCTGTGAGTTCAAGGCCATCTTGGTCTACAGAGTGAGATCCAGGACAGGCACCAAACTACACAGAGAAACCCTGTTTCAGGGGGAAAAAATAAAAAAGTAAAAATAAAAAGTTAAAGTGCAGGGCTGGAGAGATGGCTCAGGGGTTAAGAGCACTGGCTGCCCTTCCAGAGGACTGCCTTCCGTTCCCAGCACCCACATGGCAGTTTACAACATCAGTAACTCCAGTTCTGGGGGGTAGGGGTGACTGGTGCCCTCCGCTGTCTTCCACAGGCATCTGACATGCGTGAGAGTCACAGACACAAAGCACTCACATACATCAAGTAAAAACAAAGTTTTTAACGTTATTTTACTCTGTGAAGAAACTTAGGATGATTTCAAGGAGGCACCTTTGGTTCCCTCCCCTTTCATTTTAGAATTGCGTGTTTTGTTTTGTGTGTATGGGGTGTGGTAGTGCCATAGTGTCCGTGGGAAAGTCAGAGGACTACGTATTGGAGTCACTTTTCTCCTTCCATCATGTGAGTTCCAGGGATCGAACTCAGGTCCTCAGGCTTGGGGGCAGAGCTATCTCTCCAGCCTTCTGTTCTCCACCCCCAATCTTTCTCTGACCTACATTCTCAGTCCAAGGAGAAATGTTACAAACAATGTAAGTACACGAATGTGGACTTGGAAAGAGATGTACTTTGTGTCCTGCTGATAAATCAGCAAAAAAAAAGGGGGGGGCGGGGGAGAATGACTTCTGATGCCAAAGGGACCCTATCAAACCAGAGTCTGGGAGTGTTCCCTAAACTTGAGCTCCTGGTAACCCAGTGCAGAGGGCCACCACTTCTTACAGGGAGCAGACAGACCATTTGTGACTACACAGCTAAGCTTGGATCACCTAGGCCAGTGGCCATTTCCCCAGCTTCTAAATTCTGCTCTAGAGTGCAAAGGCAGCCATAGATAAGTGGGTAGAGCTGTGTTGCAATGAAAGTCCATTTTTAAAGGCCATGGCCCTGTGTTTCAGGTTCCTAGTCCAGAATTGAGTAAGCCAGAGTAACCTGGGCCCGAGAACACCTTCATTCCTCTAGGAATTCAGCGCGTCTTTCTCCAAGCTTCCCTGCTCTCCATTGAAGTGAGATGATAAAGTTTCACTTTATGCTGTGAACGTGCTAAACTCCCTGATTGTGCTGACCTACTTTCAACTTTTAAGCATTTCTCCCTGGGGATTGGAAGCCATTTTGACCTGGTTCAATGCCAGAACACTAATGTCCTTTTATGTCTGTTTGGAAGCTCATCTCTTTTCACGCTTCTCAAAACCAAACTGAATTCAGATCAACGTCCAAGTGCCTCTGGGCTCCCTGCTAATATCATGTCATGTAACTCGATCGTGTTTTCCATAATTAAATGTCTAGACCCCTTCGGCTGCCATTCATGTCCCCTCCTTCCCGTGACAGTTTTCCGGTTTACAGAGGAAACCAGACATGCTCTTTTCCCCTCTTGATAAAATTAACTGTATAGACCATTACCAAGCAATCAGAATGGAGACTGGGGTGGGGCTATCAGTAAGTACCACGCTTGCCTGGCATGCCCGAGGTGTTGGGTTCCATCCTCAGTACCACATAAAGCGGGTATAGGGGCACATGCCTGTAACCGCAGCACTTAAGACACAAAGATCCGAAGTTCAACGTCACCTTTAGTTATATAGTCCAGTCTGGGATACAGAAGACCCTGTCTCAAAAACAAAACTGAGCAAACATGGAAAAGAAGAGGGGGAGTGAGGAAGGAGGAGAAGGGAGAAAAAAGTAGCTTGCTACCCAGAACCTTCTATCCGAGATCAAGCTGTTAAACGGGTACCCCTCTTTAGGCCAGCCTTCCTTCGTCATAGTCTTGATTCATGCCTCCACAAATTATACTCAGACTTTATGTAAGATTCCATGGTTTTCCAGGCTTGGTGTGGTGGCATATGCCTTTTATTTGAGCACGCAGGAGGCAGGCGCAAGTGGATTTCTGATTTCGAGGCCAGCCTGGTTTACATAGCAAGTTCCAGGCCAGCCAGGGCTACGCAGTAAGACACTGTCTCAAAAACAATTTATTTTCCCCCATGGGTTTCTTATTTCTCTCATTGCATGGCTTCAAAAATCTTATTCCTATCTTTTTGCATAGTTTCTGGAAACTGTCCAGAGTACCAAGCTTTCACGCTGCTGTCTGCGGCTGAGCAAGCCCCTGCTCGGGCTGCTGCCAGTGTTCTCGGCTGTCCGCTCTTCATCCGGTATGTTCTAGAATACTTGCCCCACTGACAGCTACCTGGATTAGCTAAATGTCTGAAGCTGAGATTATTTAAGGTAAAAATATTTAAGATCTTGGAGTGGCGAGATGGCTCGGTGGCTAAGACTGTTTGCTTTGCAAGCCCGAGGATCTGAGTTCTGATCCCAGCACCCACAGAAAAACAAACAACAAAAACAGGCGAGCAACAGAGTCCCTGGGACTCACTGGCCAGCCTCATTGAAAAAAGTCAAATCTCATGTTCAGCGAGAAATCGAGTCTCAAGGGGGATAAGCTGGAAATTGATAAAGGACACCTGACGTCTCCAGCCTCTGCGTGCACTTACACGTATGTGCATTCACAATTAAAAAAACAAAAAGGACCTCTCTTTAGTCCTTGTGGCTATATTCTTCTCCAAAGGGGTTAGACCCGAGTGGTCCTAGGAGTGTCCTGACTCTCAGTCATGAGATGGGCAGATAGCATTAATGCCTGGGAGGTTCCTTCACTGACTCCACACACTGAATGCACACAGTTTTTTGTTTGTTCATTTTTGTTTTCTAAGCAGTTGAGAGAGGACAGATTTCACAGTCCTTGCAGCCAATGATGCCATCACCGAGTTTAGGCACTAGCCATTTCCCCACGACCCTCAGTAGAGCCTCTGTGTTCTCAGGATAGGACCTGTACACAGGAAACTTCTGGAACAGTTCCTCCATTTGCAGAAGCTGCATTTCCTCCGAGTCCTCGTCTTCATCTGTAACACGGAATAGCTACTCATGCAACAGAGGCCGGTGAGATGCCTCAGTAGGTCAAGGCACTTGTTGTCAAGCCCACGTTCAGTCTCTGGGGGTCCACATAGTAGAAGGAGAAAACCAACTTCCCACAAGTTAACCTCTGACCTCCATGAGAGCACCATGGCCCATGTGTACGCATAAGCACACGATAAATTAATATGTTAATTAAAATTTAATAAAAGTTTAAAAATTCTTTCAATGAATACTGAATGTTATCATGTGAACTGGGTATATGTAGCAGGAAAGACGTCTGTGCACCTAACTAACCATGGTGCCTGAAAAATAATTATATGGGGAGCTGGAAGAATGTAGTTTCAGAACTAGGAAAATCGTTTCCACGAGAAACTTAAAAATGCTTCTTTGAGGAAATATTTTGGGATATGTGAAATTTGGGTGATGAACAGAAGTTAACCAGGGAGGGAAGAAATACAGAGAGCAAGAATGACATATGCAAAAGCCCCGAGGCTGTCGCTCCGGGCACCTCCCAGGGGCTGTGTGACCTGGCGGAGTTAGAAGACATGGGTAGGGATGGCTGAAGAGCAGCAGGCTAAGGCTGAAAGGCAGGAAGATGACTATCTCTACATTTGTCCCTGGTCATCTGGGGGGTGGAATGAAGTAAGTGAATTTAAGACACTCTGGAGTCAGGGCAGAGGCTCCTCCCTCTTCCCTGGGTTTCTTCCTCAAGCTCATGACCAGGTCAGTCTAATCCTGTTGGAAACGTCAGAGCAAAGCTGTGGTTTCCTTTTATGACAGTCTGCAAGAAGCAAGAGAGTTGCTGACATTTCTAAGGCAGTGGCCACACTGTAGAACCAATAGATAAATAGACAGACAGACAGATAGACCACCTAACTGGACTTCACCCCTGAACATGTCAGCCTGGATTAAGGATGGTGGCTGCCCAGGTCACATTTGGTACAAGACCATGCCAAGCCCCGGACATAAAGTCATTCTCAGGAGCACACACACACAGTCAATATATGGATAGCATCATTAAAATGAGGGTCTAGACCAGACCAAGTAAGGGAGAGCTAGAGCCTCAGCCTTCCTGGGATGGGAGCCCATAAAGGGCTCTGAGCAAGTGGAAGCCTGACCTTCCACCCAGTTCACATCCCACTGAGACAAAAGGCACACTAGTGGGGGGAGCCTATTAAATCTTAATTAATCTTTAAATTAATCAGGTTTATTAATTCTTAAGATTTCTCAGTGGTAAGAAGTTCAGAGTTCACTACATATTCTTGTTTATTGCCTAATTGACTTTTGAGGTCTTGGGTAGCCAGGCTGGCCTAGAATTTACTATGTAACCAAGGATGACTTTGAACTTCTGATCCTTCTGGCTCCATGTCTTGGGTAGTGGGATTACAGGTATGTGCCACTACACATATTTTATGTGGTGCTGGAGATGAACCCCCAGGACTTGGTGCATGCCAGGCCAGCACTCTCCCAAACCCCCTGCACACTTTAACAAAGATGTGTGTGTGTGTGTGTGTGCGTGTGTGTGTGTGTGTGTGTGTGTGTGTGTGTGTGTGTGTGCAGGTGCCCATGGAGGCCAGAAAGGATGTCAGGTCCCCTGGAGCTGGATTTGCTGGGGGTTGTGAGCTGCCTAATGTAGATGCTGGGAACCAAATTCCGGGCCTCTGCAGGAGCAGCAAGGGCTCCTTTTCTTCCTTTCTTTTTTTTTTTAAATTCAAACCAATATATTTTGATTATATTCTTCCCTTCCCATCTTCTTCCAGATCCTCTTCCCCTCCATACCCATCTAACTTTAAGTTCTTTCTCAAAAAAACAAACAAAAATCTGACACAACAAAACCCCTCAAAAACAAGATAAAACCACATCCAAAAGGAAAAGAACAAATCACCAACAAAACCCCACCAAACTGCAACCGAATAAAAGCACCCAAATAAACCTGTGGAGTCCGTCTTATGCTGGTCTGCTACTCCTGACCATGAGGCCTGTGCTGGAGTGGTTGAGACCCAGTGTGACTCTGCTGTCAGGAGCTGACTTTCTCTCTCATGGCGGGCATGAGTGGCAGTTCAGTTGTTAACCAGGGTGGCTAGGTTTCCATCCATTCATTCACGTTTAAAAAAATATAACAAAATAAGATGTAACTGTTGTGCTCAGATCGTAACCCCCAGAGACCACCAAGGACGAGCATACCAGAATGCAAAAGCAAGGTTTATCTGTTACAAGTCATGACAGGGAACTCAACTCAAGCCATCTCAAGTGAGGCAGGGAAGAGTTACTCTTTCTTGGGGAAGTTAGTTTTTATAGGCAAAACCCATAAAGTTTCTTAGAGGGGAGGGGGTTAGTACGGGTCCATCCTTGATTGGTCCAGTTTTTCCCGGGGCTGGACTTTATCTTATTCTAGCTTATCTGTTTGCCCTGTCAGGAGTTTTACAACTCATCTCCGGGGTCTGGTCATGTTATCTCTGGAGAGGGGCATCTTGTGGTTAATTGGTTACCATCAGACATCCTGACTCTGTTCTTTTGTTCCTGGGGCTGGTGCCATCATTTCTGGGGACTTGAAACTGGCCTGGGTCTATCTATATTGAGATATCTTTGTCTAAGGCCCCCTTTTTGAGACAATAGAGTGAGGGTCTTGTTGTGCCTAGATCACATCCCCAAAGCCACCACTGGAGACTTTAGGTACAGAATGCAAAAGTAGGGTGTTTTCTAAGTTTACAAGTCTCCAGGGAGGCTCTTCCAAATCTCTCACTCACAGCAGGGAGGTTGGAAGGAGCACTCCCCTTTCTTTGTGAGGCTAGTTCTTAAAGGCACAGACCATATAATTTATTTTAACCCACCTCCCTTTTTAGTCTTTTGGTCGAATATCCTGACTGTGTTTTCCAAAGTCCCTGTAGCAGATACAGCCACCTGGGGAAAAGGGGTCTAAGTTCTTATCTACACTTAGGAATCCTGGTTTAAGCTTCTCTTTGTCTGTAGGGGATAAAGTGGGGGGTTTTACTGAGGTATCACATAACAAGATAAAACAAAAAAGATCACCTCAAAGTTGGACAAGACAAACCAGCAGAAGGAAGAGAGCCCAAGAGAAGGCAAAAGAATCAGAGACCCGTCCATTTGCACACTCAGGAATCCCATCAAAACACGAAACTGGGAGCCGCAGTATATGCAGAGGTGGAGGTGCATGCCGGTGCAGGCCTTGGGCTTGCTGCTTCGGTCTGTGAGGTCATATGAGCACTCAGGGCTCTTAACCACTGAGCCGTCTCTCCAGCCCCCATTTCATACTTTTTAAATGAATTCTTAAGTAATCAGTTTCCTGTACATGTGTGATTGATAGTACTAAAGTATTTGTCATCAACTGATAACAGCATGAGAGGTCAAGTTTTTGGCAAACTCTGCTTTAAGCAGCAGGTCCTGTGATCACTGCTAATATGCTGGGCAGATTCCTAAATTAGCTGAGATTCTCTCCTTATCGCTCACAAGAGCACCTATTCCACAGGCTCATGAGAATAAACAGTAGGTGCTCCGTGGACACTAGTGAGCATCCTCACTTAAAGGTGGGGGTAGTCTAGCCCCAGCTAAACTACATTCTCCAAGGAGATGCCTAGCTCCGAGCACCTGGACTGTCTCTGGTCTGAATTGAGACTCTGTAAGCATGAATACATGCCTAAATCTGGAGGTTGTTTGCCAAGAGGAATATGAATTACATTAATTAGCTTTTGCGCTGATTACATGTTGATATGATGAGGTTTTGGACACAGGTTAAATAGAATTTACACCTCACATTAACTTATCAATTTCTTGCCTTTTTATTGTGAACTATTAGAAGATTTGAAGTCACACAATTTACTTTGTGTGTGTGTTGCTAGGAACTGAAGTCAGCGCCTCCCGCCTGCCAGGCAAACATTCTACCACTGAACTACATCTCCATTTCTATATTTGTCTTCAACAGCACTTTTCCAAACATACCATCTAAGAAGTAGAGATGATTACTCAATGGAAAAAGCATAAACTTTGTAATCTGAAAGATTTAGGGGCTGAAATAGGATGGCCAAGAAATAGAGAGATGTAAGAGCAGATGGATGGGGAAAACAGAAAATCCTAACAGGCTTCATTCTCTTTATGTTGAACCACAAGTAATTTTTTTTTTAATGATCAAACACTTCATTTTATTCAGGCCAAAGTATTTTAGGGAAGTGCACAATATCTGCAATTTAGTTTAAAATGCATTTAAAAATGAATCAGGCCAAGAAAGCACTCGTGGTAACATTGTTAATGCCTGGAGTTGTGTGGTGGGCACGCATGCGTTCATTGTAGACTTTGTTTGAACTTTGCTGTGCACTGGAAATACCCATGATGAATTCACAGGAAACATTTCAACGACAGTTATTGGCAATCTCATGTAGCTTCACCTAATGTTTATTTGTCCCCTGGCTAAGCAATCCTTTTAAGTTTGACATCTGTAACATCAGTACTTCTACCACGTGGGGTCTCTTTTACCCTGTTCTCTCCAGATTTGGGGGCCAGAGGTTGGCGTTTCTCCTTCCTGGGGTTCAGGTTGAATTGTCCTGACATGCTGATTACTGTGCTGAACACACCAGTATCTGGCTTGTAATAATTATAGATTTCCTCTGCGATTTGATCCCATTGGTTGTCCCGGCAACGGCGTAATAGCTCAACTGAAGTGCTGTCACTGTGATTTAGAACCAACGAATCTCTCAGCCTCCCGTCTGGGGTGCCTCCGCCCTCTTGCTGTCGTTGTCATGGCAACTGATGAGCAGCACATGACCAAATGCTCTGTATCACACCCCTCACTGCTCGCCCATCCTGTGATCAGCCCCTCTTCCTCTCCCCACGGACAATGACCCCGGTTTGGGCTACGGGAGGAAGTGCTTGATTCCCAAGGTCACCTCTCACCCTGAGAAGGGAGAGCAGGTGGACCACAAAGCCAGAGAAGCTCCTGCACTCTGGAGGTCTTTGTGTGACCACATATACTCCTGAGTGGCAGGGGCTGCATCTGCTGAGCATCAGCCACAGCCACCTGAGTCCAGGGGAGCCATTTAGGGATCTGAGGCTTTGCCTGTCAGCACATTCCTCAGGGATGCCTGAGCCTTCCAAGGAAACATCTGAGGAGAGGCCCCTGGAATGAGGAAGGGGAAGAATCCCTTTCCGGGAAGTCCCAGGTGCTGTTTTCCTCTTTCTGGATTGAAGCAACTTGGCTTCACACATCTTTTTTCAACAGCTGTGTTCTAGTCCCCTTCCCTGCTCATCTTTCCCTCTGTCTGTTTTTCTTTGTTTCCTTCTGATTACTTCACCTTCTCTCCATCCTTTTACCTCATGCATGGGCTGGGTACCAACTCAGTACATCCTTCCTCAGGACTGCTTTGCTTCCAGAGGGCTCCTTGTGCCCTGAGTCTGTGTTTTGGGGCCTCCCTGGACACTCAGAGGATGAGCCGGCTGGCTGTCTCTGGGTCCTACAGAATGGCATAGAGGAAATGTTTTAAAGCAGGAAAGCTGAGCTGGTTCTGGGACGCTGACCACCAAGCAACGTGAGTGCAAGTTTGGGTGTGCGTGTGTCTCACATTCGTATCTTTCTCCTGGTGCATGGAGGTGTGTCTCAGTGTAATGTCAAGAGCATGTAACTGTGTGCATGCGGCCTTATATTTGTGAATGCGCACTTGTGTGTGGCTTTGTGTGTAAAGAACACAGAGATGTACATAAATTTTTTGACAGGTGCTTTATAGGGGACAACACAGCAGGCTGAGCCCCATTACAGTGGGAACAAAATAAAGATGGTCATAATAACGATAAGGAATGTCCTTTCACGGAGATGGAGAAATGCTGTAGGTGTTTGTTCTCTGGAAGTCAAGTACGGGTCACCTTGAAAAGGCATCTTACTCAGGCCCCAAAATAAATCATTCCCTCCCCTACTGGGGACTGGCACTGCACCTGCACCCCTTTGTTTTTGAAGCCACACTGAACGAGGGGCCCAGGGACACAACCTGCAGCTCGTTGCTTGCTTCCACAGGACAGAAAATTTGCATTGAGAGCTGCGGTGCAGTCTGGAAAGCTGGGGCCGAGAGCAGGCGTGGGTCAGCTTCGGAGCCCGGCTCCTTGCACGTTTCATACTCAATTAGAAGTTCATTTTTAATTTTTCTCAGAAGCAGCCCATGCCCCAAGAGGCAGCCAGAGGAAGTGATTTCAGAAAATGATATTTCATTTGCAGGGTGAGATGTGGGAATCCTGGCAGCTTGTAGGTTAAGATCCCGCGGCCAGTGTGTGGGAGCTGGCAGCCAAGTCACCCCATCAGGGAAGCCTTTGTGCTTAACCTGGCCCTGAATACTTGGGAGACTTGGCAAGCAGCGGGCAGACAGCAGCCTGGGTGAATGCTGACTGACGTGGAAAGTGTCCCAGGTACCCTGGGAGAGAGGGCATAGCCAGACCTTAACCTCTGGAAGTTTGTACTCCAAATCGATCGGAGGCCGGCATGGAGGGCGCCCCCCTCTTCCCCGCTCAGAGCTCTGCAGCCATTTTCCTCCTCAGGCCTCCCCTTTGCTTCTTAAGTCTCTCCAGCCCTGGCCATGGCTGCCTCGGTCATGGCTGCCTCTGTCATCTTGTGGAGATAAAGCCATCTGTAAACTTCCCTGTTCACTGCTGGCAGGAAAGTGTTTGTCTGTTTGTGACAGGGCTTCATGTAGCCCAGGCTATCCTTGAGCTGTTGCAGAGTCTAGCCCTGAATTCTTTTTTTCCCAGTTTAAAAGAGGATTTGATTTTTCCAGTGATCTCGTTTATTAGTTGCTGATTGACTTTAAAATATATTTGACAATTTTGTACACACATATAATGTATCTTATCATATTTACCCCCACTGTTCCCTCCCTTCATATCTCTCGTGGGCCTGTGACTCACTGGGTTAATTTAGTGTTACTTGCACGATAATGGATGAGGAGTTATTTTGAGGAACACGAACAACTTACTGATGGCTACACCTCTGAAGAAAATGGTTCCCTCTCCTCTTTTTTTTTTTTTTTTTTTGTTTTGTTTTTTGAGACATATATTCCACATATATTCCAGTAAGGCCGCACCTCCCAATAGTGCCACTGCCTAAAGGGCTATGGGGGCCATTTTCATTCAGGCTGCCACAAAATCCCTTTTCCAGTAGAGGAAGGAGAGGCAGATCTGATGCCTGCTGATTACTGTGGAATTACTGAGCAGCCCAGCGGGATTTTGACTGTAAGAAGTTAAAGAGTCTGAGTGGCTGTTACTCCTTCCTGTACTGCCAGGTGGAGAATACTGCAGCCAATGTGCCATGATGGTTCATACTGTGATCCCAGCCCTGGGAAGCAGGGCCAGGAAGATCAAGAGTTCAAAGCCAGCCATACCTACACAGCAAGTTCTAGGCCATCTTGGGCTTCCAGGGCCCCTGTCTCAAAACAAAGAACACTGGACAGAGAGCCAGCCTGGGCTCATGTCCTGGTTAGCAACCTAGCTGCCCTGTGAGTTATCCACTGATCCTCTCTCCCATCCTTCTTTTCCTTTTGTGGGTAGGTAAGAGTAGTATCTACTTTGGGACTGTTATGAACTTTAGAGATTGTTTTTATATGTCCAAAACTTAAGACAAGGCTCGGTCCAGGGGCAGTGATTAGGAAGCGTACACTGCCACCGTCTGCCTTTACTGTTGTATTGCGATCACAGTACCCCGGAGGTGGCCAGAGGACCCTCTCCTGGTACATATAGGGCCTGCTTGTGGGTTTTTGACCATCATAGCTCTGGACACAGTGTGCAATTTCAACACAAATGGTTGGTTTCTGATTCTGCTGTCAGTACCTTGAAACCCTTGGTATTTTTTTTAGTGGAGAATCTGACTATTGTCTTTGCACATGTCTGACATGTCATACGCTCCACCTGGCCTGTCACATTTCCTCTTCAGTCAGGAAGCAGGGAGAGATGAATGCGGGTGCCTCCTCCTCCTTTCTCCTTTTTATTCAGCCTTGGATGCCAGTTCAGGGCACGGTGCTATCCACGCTGAGGCTGAATCATCATCCCCCTTTAGTTAGCTAAACCTCTCTGAAAATGTCCTTACAGACTCCAGAGGTGTGCCTTTTAGGTGATCTAAATACAAACAAATTGACAGTCAAGATTATATATCACAGAGGGCAAGTCCCAAATGATGCCTCTTGGGTCTCATTCACAGCAACGTGTTAGGAGTTTTCCACACGTTTACACTGAAGAGCAAGACCAGTATCTAGGACTTACCTACAAACTAGAAGGATGTTCAGCCTCTGGATAGGACTCTCTGGAGTTCTATAAAGAACTGCAGAATATACACATCTGTTCAGTAGGAATTTATAGACAGGCAACACCTACCAGAGCCTCTAAAGTTGGGCCCTGGAGAGCTGAAATGAGGCTCTTTCATTTTGTTTGTTTTGTGTTATTTCCCTTTTTAAATATGATAGTTCCTCAGAGGAATCAGAAATTTGAGTGTTTGTAAATGTACTCCTTCCTGGCTCTTTTAGTTCTTTCAAGAATCCACCCTGAAACTGGCATGAAGGAGGAGCAGCCATTTTGAGCAGGCTTGGGTAGAGTCCTGTCAGTTATCTGGGCCCCTCCAAGGAGCTGGAGAGCAAAGAATGTCCCTCTGTGAAGTCAGATGATGTGTTTACTTGTTTATGGCCTGCCTTTTCTGATGGAATGCAGAGATTTTCCTGTTTCCACACCCTACACTCGGGTCCTTTAACTTAGTGTTGTGTATCCTGACAGTAGATAGTCAGGAAATACCAGAATCTAACAATGGATGGATGGATGGATGGATGAGTGAATGAATGAATGAATGAAGAGGCTAACAGGAAAGGCAGATACAAAAATATTAAAGGTAATCAGGGAAATAACCCATACTACACTGAGCTGAGGCTGTACCTCGGTGGGTACGTGCTTGCCTGGCATGCACAAAGCCCTGGGTTTGGTGCCCAGGACCGCATAAACTGGGTGTAGTGATGAACATCTGTAATCTCAGCACTCAGGACGTAGAGGCCAGAGGATCAGAAGTTCAAGGTCATACTCAGTGACATAACAACCTCAAGGCCAAGTTAGCTAAATGAGACAGTGTCTCAAAAAATAAAGAACATGTCATTTAAGTTTGTATGTAACTTGAGCATGGTAGATATTAGCAACTGTTAAAACTGGATAGTGGAGGGTGAGCACAGCAAGTCTATTCAGGCACCCCGTGGACTTGAAATTGTTTGTAACAAAGTCAGGCATGCTGGCCCGTGCCCATAATTATAGCACCTGGGAGGCTGAGGCAGAGAGGGTCACCATGAACTTAAAGGTTAGCCTGGTGAATTTTAGGCCAGCTTGGGATACATATACATAGTGAGACTGTCTTTAAAAAAACAAACAAACAAACAAACAAAAACACAACAGAGAGACAGTAGGTGAGGAGCGAGGGAGAGAGAGAAAGAGGGAGAAGGAAGGCAGGAAATGTAGATAAATGGCATCTAACTGTACCGGTCAAAAGCTTCCTAGAGGAGGTGACCTGAGGTACACCACAAAAAGATGCACAAGGAATCTGGGAAGATGGCTCAGCCAGTAAAACTGAAGGTCTGAGTTCAGACACCTGGCAACCAAGAAAAAACTGCTGTGTGTAACCCCGGGGCTTGGGAGCAGAGGCCAGAGGACCCCTGGAGCTCTATGGACAGCCAACCCAGCTGACCAGTGAGCTCCAGGTTCTGTGATCGACCAACTGTCTCAAAACAGTAAGGTTGTGAGTGATGGAGGAAGATACTCTCCATCAGTTTCTGGCTCCACATGCACACAAATGCACGGGACACTCACATGCACACACCCACACAAACATATTCCACACACACATACACACAAAAGAAAAGAGAAAAAAATGCCGGGCAGTGGTGGCGCATGCCTTTAATCCCAGCACTCAGGAGACAGAGCCGGTTGGATCTCTGTGAGTTCGAGGCCAGCCTGGTCTACAGAGCAAGATCCAGGACAGGCACCAAAACTACACGGAAAAACCCTGTCTTGAAAAACCGAGAGAGAGAGAGAGAGAGAGAGAGAGAGAGAGAGAGAGAGAGAGAGAGAGAATGCCCAAGACTGAGGAATGTCGGCAAGGGGTGGGGTAGGAAAGACACCACAGCTAATGATACTGGTTGACCAACAGAAGAGGAGTTTACACTCAGCTCCAATGAGACAGATAGCTAGGGGAGGTGGGGAGTACACTGTGCCCCCTCCCCCAAGACTGTAACTTTATCCTGTACCTGGGAGCCAGGTCATGTCCAGGAAAGAAAGTGACTGTGTTAGTTTTGCTGTGCAAGAAAACGAAGGGGTTAATGGAAGCCCTGAAGTGGTCCTGCCACCCTTCCCCCTCCACCTGGAGGACTGGTAGGGATTTCCAAAGTTTCCCACACCTGGTGAAAGGTCTGCTTTACTTTAATTGCAAGTTGCTTTTCCCATATAAGTGTCAATCAGAAACAAGGACAGGGCACTTCTCTCAAATTTGGGAACTAGGCACCTCAGGAACTCTGGGAGCTGTGGGCACATTGATGGCCTCCCCGATCCTGGAAAGAATGCCACAAAGCATAAATTCCCAGTTGTACTTGTCTAGATACTTAGTTCAGTGTGGATAAAGTGTTATAGCAAAGTTGATTCTTTTTAAGAGAGACAAAAGTAACAGTTGCTGGCCTTGAACCTTGATAACCAGGAGCGGCCCATGGCCACCTCCTCCTCCCCCCCACCCCCAGCCCCCCACCCCCGCAGAAACCTCTTCATGGCTCAGCCCTCAATTCTCCCCTTCATTAATTCCCATTCTCTTGACTAAGCGAACCTGAGCTAAACTCAAAAAACATCGTGGGTGGCACCGTTAATCCTTTAACAGCTCTGGCCATCTGCTCTCTGATAGCCTATGTGAAGGCTCCAAGCACCCCCTAAACGGATGGATTGAATTTCTCATGCAGACAAGCCACCAGGGAGGTGGATGCAGGCAGAGGACTTTCTAAAGAAAGACTGGAGCACCATTCAGGAGACCGGTGTCAGGAGGCCAGTGTTGGTGGCTGTGATGGCCACACTGAAGGGAAAGGCAGGCACAGCAACAAGGCCACAGATTCACACCCTGAGCTGTCATTCTGGGGCCAGTTGATGGAGAGCTTGCCTAGATCCCCAGCAACACATCAAACCAGGAGTGGTGGCTCACACCTGTACCTCCCAGGCTAGGGAGGTGAAGACAGGAGGGTCAGAGAAGTTAAAGGTCACCCTAGATACATAGTGAGTTCCTAGTGCACTAGCCTGAGATAATTGAGACCTTGTCCAAAAATAAAAATTTTGAAAAAGATTGGGGAACATCTGAACAGTTGCTCATACACGGAACTACCTTCTCAAGAACTAAGGAAATCATTGTAGTAAGAAAAGATATGCCAGCTAGACGGTAGTGGCGAAAGCCTTTAATCCCAGCACTTGGGAGGCAGAGGCAGACCAGCCTGGTCTACATAGCTAGTTAGTTCCAGGACAGCCAGGGCTACACAGAGAAACCCTGTCTTAAAGAAGAAAGAGAGAGAGTGTGTGTGAGGGAGAGAGAGAAGGAGAGAAAGGGAGAGAGAGGAGACGAAAAGACACGCCTGGGAAATTGGTACTTACTATGCAAGCATGAGGACCCAGGTTTGACTCCCCAAAACTCAGGGTAAAGGACTAGACCTAGTGCCTTCTACTTGTAGTCCCAACACTTGGAAGGAAGGACCTCTGGGGTTTACTGGTCAGCCAGTCTAGCTGAATTGATTAGTTCCAGGCTCAAGGAGAAACCATTTCAAGAAAAGTGGAGAGTGATTGAAGACCTGACATGAACCTCTGGCATGCAATATGGACTCATGTGCACCCTCCTACACACATGCACACACATGTGCAGGTTCACACACTGAAGAAGACAGAAAGGAAAGAGGTGGTCCCATCACTCTTTCCCAGCTCTGAGGTGCACGGAAGTCCACACTCTCACTTTCAAGAGAAGGAATTAAATCTAGGTCTTAGATTCAGACCATTACCAGGCCAAGGATGGTGAGTCTCAGTGTTGAGTAGAACCCCGAAGTCCCTTCTGCCAAAGACTGAGCCTGTGTCAGCCAGACAGATAAGGGACTGTGGGTACCATCTCCAGCCTCCAGTGGCACAGTTTGGAGAAAGACTGCATCCCCTGATGTAGGGCAGGACAATAAGCATAGGACTTTATACCGGAACTTAGGCTTGTCAATCAGAAATCAAACCCAGCACTGAGCAGAACCCAACAGACCCATGACTATCGACAGAGCGTCCAGACTCTCCCTAGGTCTACTGAGATGGACTTGAACTTCAATGAGCATTCCCTTCAGCCAGCTGAGGTGGCCTCAGGCCATGAAAATACAATGGCAGGCAGGCTGCCTTCATCCTGTCCCTCTGGGCACTGGTTTTGTCAGGCTGTCCACTCTGGGTACAGTGAAGCATTGTTATATTGCTGGCCGCAGGACTGCCCACCCATCTCTCTCCAGACTCCAGCATCACACGGAGAGCACAGTATCTGCCTGGGCAAAGAAGAGGGAGGTGGACACCAAGCCCTTGTACCAGCTGAGCCAGCTCCTCTGTGGTGATGCTCGGAGCCTAAGCACTGGCCGATGACGGCTAAGGCACGGAGCCCACCCTGGCCTCAAATGGATGTCTGAAGTTAGAAGACCATTTTTAGAAACACCCCAGTCTGTCCTTAATAACACTCCAACTATGATTTGGGGTACACTTGGACTTGGAGCCTCTTAACGCTGAAACAGTAACATCACAGCAACTCCACTACACATTGGACTTGGGAGTACCATCTAACCTGGGCGGGGTGCACGCGCGTGTGTGTGTGTGTGTGTGTGTGTGTGTGTGTGTGTGCACATACACATGCATGCACATGCACACAAAAATAAAAATAAATTTTAAGAAATCATTAAGTTTAAAAAGAAATTGAGCAAAATTTAAACAAACATGACAGAATGTATCAATAGCAGAAAAGATCAAACAGGGAAACCCGTCAGCTCCGTGACAGACGATTTGAAAATACACGATTTGAGGGGAGAAGAGTAAATATGAATAAAGAAGGCGTCGAGGGCTTTGGTACAGCATTAAAAGTGCATATATTCAGCCAGGCGGTGGTGGCACTCGCCTTTAATCCCAGCACTCAGGAGGCAGAGCCAGGTGGATCTCTGCGAGTTCAAGGCCAGCCTGGTCTACAGAGCGAGATCCACGACAGGTACCAAAGCTACACAGAGAAACCCTGTCAAAACAAAACAAAACAAACAAAAATAAGTACATATATTCAATGTTGAGGTTCAAAGGGGACCGGGAATGCCAAAAGATAGCTATTTAAAGTGATAATAACAACAACAACAAAACTCCCCAAATTTAGGGAGAGTGTAGATACCTAGGCATAGGACAGTCAACAGTGACATGCACATAATTAAGTCTGCTGCTCTATTTCATTCTGTTGTATTCATTTCAATGTGAGCAGAAACAATTTAGATGAGGCAAGGGTTTACTGGGCTCGTGCTTCAGGTCACAGTTTATCTCTGAGGGAAGTCAGGGCAGGAACTGAAGCAGAAACCACGGGAGAATGCTGCCAGTAGGCTCACTCACAGGCTTATGCTCAGCTAGCTTCCTGTACAGCCAGGAGAACCTGACCAGGTGTGGTGCCACCCAGAGGTGGCTGAGCCCTCCTACAACAGTTACCAACCCCAACAGTCCTCCAGAGGCATGCTCACACGCCAGCCCTTTCTCTCAGATGATTCTAAGCCATGCTGACAATGGACGCTAACCAGGACATCCACCTCAAGACATAATTGAGCTCTCAAAGGCTAAAGCTAAAGACAGGACTGTCAAAGCAAGAGGAGGAAAGAAACAGTACACAAGGATGTTTCATTTAACCCAGCTGCAGAGGTCTCAACAGAAACTTTGCAGGCTGGAGAAAAGATGAGATATTTACAATGCTGACAGAAAACAAACAAACAAAAAGAAACCCGCCAATGGAGATCACAATATTCTGCAGAGCTATCCTTTAGAAATGAAGGAGGAAGGGCTGGAGAGATGGCTCAGTGGTTAAGAAATGAAGGAGGAATTACAAAAACATGCTGCTGCCGGGTGGTGGTGGCCTTTAATCCCAGCATTGGGGGAGGGGGGCGCGGAGGGGAGCAGAGACAGGCAGATTTCTGAGTTCGAGGGCAGCCTGGTCTACAGAATGAGTTCCAGGACAACCAGAGCTGTTACACAGAGAAACTCTGTCTCGAAAAACCATTAAAATAAAATAAAATAAATAAATAAGTGAATAAATAAATAAACTGGCATGGCCACCTGACCTGTCATATAGGAAATCCTAGAGAGATGTCGCAGTGGTTTGAACACTTGCTGCTGCTCTTGCAGAGGACTTGGGTTTGGTTTCCAGCACCCACACAGTATCCCACACCATACTGCAACTCCATGTCCAGGGATCCAGTGCTTTTCCTCCCTTAGTTGCTTTTTGTTGGGTACTTGGTCACAGCAATAAGAAAAACAACTAATATAACAAACTAGTAGTAAAGGACCAACTTGTGCATATACACTTTCCCAGAACTGATTCTCAAAGAAACAGAAAACTCGAAGATACAAATAACAAATAATATTAAACCTGCAATGAAATGTCACCTTTCAGAGAAAAGCCTGGGACCAGATGGCTTCACTCTTGAATTCTACCAAACATTTAAAGAACAACTACTAATTATTCTTCAACAGCACAAAACACTGAAGAAGAAGCAGTTCTCCTAAACCTGTTCTGTAAGGTCAGCATTAGTTACTCTGGGACCCAGACTAAACAAGGACACAAGGAAACTAAAAAAGCCACGGGCCACTCTTCCAAAAACCTTCAACGAAACACTGCCAGACTGGGTCCGATAAATAGTACACTGCAGACTTGATAAGTAGATAGGAATCATGCCTGGAATGCAAGCGTGGTTCGACATACACAAACCAAAAAATACGGTATACCAGACCAAAAAAGACAAACTGTATGTTTGTCTCGGGAGACCCAGGAGAAAACTAATTATGAAATTCTGAGTTAATTAGGTATACAAGGAGCATATCACGATATGACACAGGCTATGTGTAGCAAACCGGAAGCCAACATGCAGAACCAGGGAAGGATGGAAGCTTTTCTGTAAGACCGGAACAAGTTCAACCCTTTCCTTCAACAGACTTCTGAAAATTCTAGGACACAACAAGACACACTAAGTAGGAGCTGTGTAGGGATGGAAACCTATACTAAAAAGGGCAAAAGGTCATGCGAGCTAGGTATCATTGCACCTCGAGGAGCTAGGAAAAAGCAAATGGGCAGAAAAAAAATTAAGGCTATCCAAATTAAAAGTTACAAGTCCCATGGTCACTGCTTGTAGACAGCAGGATCGCGTACAGAAAACACTAAAGATTTCCAAAAATTATTGCAACCAATGCACCAAAGTTGTTCCTTTCACCCCGTACCTTAGCATTTCCTTCATCTTTGCCCTTTAAAATATCTGTGTTGTTTTCTAAGTTACATGTTTGTTTATTTTGTGTGCCTGTATGTATGTGGGTTCGCATGTGGAGGTCAAAGGACAACTTTCAGGAGCTGGCTCTCTCCTTCTGCTGTATCGACGCAGGTCACCAGGCTGGGTGGCCAGTGCCTTCGCTGAGCCATCTCGGCGGCCCCATCCTTACATAAGCCTTTTTATTAGTGTGTATTAAGTGCAAATAGGGATGAGCTTATGAAGACAATCTTTTAAACATATGTACGTCGGCCATTTCAAATGGAGATTACATTGAATGCACACCCGTGTTTATACACATACATATACATGTATTTATATTTATGTATGTATCTATATTGAAGGAGACACCACCTCGCCCTACACAGCAGGCGCTCCCTCATGGACCCTGGATTAGGCACAAACCATATCCAAGCACCTGTTTTTACAGAGATCCTTTATTAAGCAGGGAAGAAAATTTAAAGTGGTTTCTTTTTCTGACTAAAGCAGAAAAACAGCAGCAAATGACCTTGCAGGTGTAATTTTTTCAGAATTTCAAGAAAAAGGGGAAGCCTGTGTTAGGATGGGCTAGGATGCAGTGGTATATTTTGATTGGGCATGTTAATTAGGGCAGCCAAAGGGGTCTTTAGATTGCTGGATTTCAATACTTCCATAGCTGGACGTTGGTGGTCAGCCTCAGGAGGAGGAAGTGGCCAAGTGAGGGAACAGACCTTGGTGGCTAGCTGTAGGGATGTCTTCTAACGGGTTTAGCACAGCAGAGGGAATGGGGAGAAGGAAGGGCAAGGCCCGCCAGAGCCATGCTCGCCACACTCGAGCTGGTCAGAGCCCTTTGTGTATAAAATCTGGAATTCACAAATGAGAGCAAACACGTCATATTTCTGTGTCTGACTTACTTTGCTTAACGTGATGATCTCTAGCTCCATCCATTTTCCTGAAAAGGGTACCATTTCATTCTGGTGCGTGTGTACCACGTTTTCTTTTTTTTTTTTTTTTTTTTTTGATTTTCGAGACAGGGTTTCTCTGTGTAGCTTTGCGCCTTTCCTGGAGCTCACTTGGTAGCCCAGGCTGGCCTCGAACTCACAGAGATCCGCCTGGCTCTGCCTCCCGAGTGCTGGGATTAAAGGCGTGCGCCACCACCGCCCGGCACCACGTTTTCTTTACCCCTTCCTCTCTTGACAGGCTGATAACCTGGCTATTGTGAAGAGTGCTGCAGTCAACATGGATGTCTAAGCGTCTGTGTGATATGTTGACTTAGCCTCCATCGGGGAAACACCCAGAAGTGCTGTACTGAGCCTAATGGTGGTGGTTCTGTTCCTAGTTCTTTGAGAAACCGTTTTGTATTCCGACCAGCAGGGTGTCCCAGCAGGCTCCCTCTCCCCCACCTTGCCGTGTTTGTCGTTGTTTTCTCAGTGGTAGCCATTCTGATCAGAGTGAGGGGAAATTCGCATTTCTGGGGGCTAAAGGATGCTGACAGTTTTTCCCATTTATTCCACCGTAGTACTCTCCTTTAGATATTAACCCTCCGCCGGATGTATAACTGGCCCATTTCTCCCGTGTGAGCTCCCTTCACTCGGAGGATTGTTTCCTTTGATGCGGAGAAGCTTTTCAATTTCCTGCTCTCTTACTTGTCAGTTCTTGGTTTTGTTTCTTGAGCTCTGGGCGGCCTTTGGAAAGTCCTTTTATGGGCCAGCATCTGGAAGTTTCTCAGCACTTTCCTTTCCCAGCTTCAAAGTTTGATGTTTACCAAGAAAGAAGATCTGTTTTTAATTCCTTTTCACCCAGGGCAGGAGGGAGGGATAGAGCTTCATTCTCTGTGCGGATCTTCACTACGCCTGGCACTGTGTGTGGAACAGGATTTTCTCCAGTGGATTCTTTTGGAACTTTTGAAAATTCAGGCAACAGTGTGGGTTCAGTTCTAGGTCCTGTGTTCTATTCCAACGCCCAGGTTCCTGTCTCTGTGCTAATAACTGCGTTTGTTACTGTGTCTCTGCCGATTAACTGAAGTCTGGAAGTAGAATGCCTCCAGCATTTTTCTTTGTGCTCAGGATCAATTTGCTATCTGGGGTCTTTTGTGCTTTTGTGTAAAATTTAGGATTGTTTTTTTCTAGTTCTGTGAGAATGTCACTGGAATAGATATGGGGATTGTATTGACTCCTTTGTACACCCTTTTTGTTGGTATAGCCATTTTCTCTGTATCAATTTCAGATAAGTCCAAATTATCTAAAAAACAAATCAAGGAAACAGTCCCTGTCATGGGAGCTACAAAAACAGAATGCCTGTGAGTAAGTTTAATCAAAAGTCAGATGATCTCAACGGAGTGGCGCATGCCTTTAACCCCAGCACTATGAGGGCAAAGGCAGGCGGATATCTGTGAGTTTAAGGCCAGTCTGGTCTACAGAGCGAGTTTTAGGACAGCCAGGGATGTTACACAGAGAAACCCTGTCTTGAAAAACCAAGAAGAAAAGAAAGAAAGGAAAAGAAAAGTCAGATGATCTCTAATGCAGACTTGAAACATTGATGAAAGAGACTGAAGAGGACACAAAATAGGAAGAGTCCATGTTCATGAGTTAGAAAAAAAAACAATGTTGTAGAAATAGCCTTACTTCCTGAAGAAGTCTACAGATGAAATGCAATCCCTATCAAGATTTGAATGGTGTTTCTATCAAATTAGAAACAAATACAAGCCTGAAATTTACATGCATACAGAGAGAGAGAGAGAGAGAGAGAGAGAGAGAGAGAGAGAGAGAGAGAAAGAGAGAGAGAGAGAGCAACCCTGAAATAAAGAACAAAGTAGGAGTTAATACACTACCTGACTTCCAAATACACTGCAGGGCAGGGTGTGGTTCAGGGATAGACCTTGCACTTGGTATTCACAAAGCCTTGAGTTCAGGGGCTGGAGAGACAGCACAGTGGTCGAGAGCACAAACTGCTCTTGCAGAGAACCCATGTTTGGTTCCCAGCACCCATGCCAAGCAGCTCATAACTGCCTGTGACTCCTGCTCCAGGGGAATCCAGTGACACTCCTGGGTGCACTGTACTCATGTGCACATACCGACATACAGATGCACATATATACACATAGTTAAAAACAATAATGATAATAATAATAGACCTATTTCTCCTGCAGTTGTACATAAAATGTTTTTACATTAAAAAAGGACAAATACTATAGAATTATATTACATGAAATATATAGAATATGCAAATTCATAGAGACAGAGAGATTAGACGTTATCTCAAGATGGAAAAGAAAGGAATATAGAGCAATGATTTCCTAAGTACAGAATCTCTGTTTTGTGTGATGGAAAAGTCTAACACATGGACAGTAGTATTAGGACATAATATCATTAATGTAATAAATCAATAAATTAAGGTAATTAATGACTATCATAAATATAATTATTGAGTGAATACTGCAAATGTAATCAATGAACACCACACATGTAATTAATATCATGAGTGTAATTAATATCATTAATATCATTAAATAAATAATTATAATAATAGACCTTTTTCAAAACCCTATGTTCAAAACCCAGCACCGCCCCCCAGACACACACACACAAAACAAATTATATACAAATAATAAAGGAGCATGAGTCTGCTTGTTTAGTGTTCTGTTATGGAAGGCAGGATGGCAAGACTTGGGATGGTTTTCATTACTCCACCCTCGGGTCTCCCCTTTATTACCTCTCTGTACTTAGATACCTAGATGTTTAAAGGATTGATGAGAAAGAAAACGGAGAAAAGGTAAGAAATCACATTCTTTTATTTTGTTTTGAGACAAGTTCTCACCATGCTACTATGGGCTGGCCTAGAACTAACTATGTAGACAAAGCTGACCTTGAACTCACAGAAATCTGCCTGCCTCTGCCTCCCAAGCGCTAGGACTAAAGGTGTGCGCCACCACACCTGGCTCATTTTTTTAAAAAAACACTTCATTTATTTTATGTGCGTTGGTATGAAAGTGTCAGATCAGCTACCATGTGAGTGCTGGGAATTGAACCTGGGTCCTCTGGAAGAGCAGCCAGTGCTCTTAACCGCTGAGCCATCTCTTCAGCCCCAACCTGGCTCATTTTTAAAAAAGAACCATGAGAACATTTGTTGCCTGGAACTGCTCTAGTACCACAGAGCTGTAAACGTCATTCCAGTTAGACTGGCTAATGATCAGGTGTGCTACCACACCCCTGAAATCCCAGCTCTGGGAGCAGAAGCAAGAAGATTACTGTGAACTTAAGGCCATCTTGGTATACCTACTGTGCTTCATGCCAGCTAGAGCTACATAGCAAGAAACAGTCTCAGAAAACAAAAACAAATGGACTGTCTTAGTACCTTCAAGTTGCTATAACAAAATACCATTGACTTGAATGCTTTATAGACAACTAAAAGTTATTCCTCATAGTTTTGGAGGCTAGAGTTCCAAGATTTAGACTGGGGTGCCAATAGATCTGGTGTCTCTAGAGGGCCCACTTTCTGACTCATGAATGACCAACTTTTCTCAGTGTCCTCACATGAAGGGAAGGTTGAAGGATCTCTCTGAGGCATCTTGATGAGGGCACTGATCTCATTTATGTGGCAGATTCACCCTCCTGACCTAATACACTCCCAAAGCCTCCATCTCCAAATAAGATCACCCCACGTGTGGTGATATTTTTTTTGTGATCTAACAAATAAGGCTCGCCTGAAGATCAGGGTACGGAGCTAAGCCACTAGTTAGCCATAGAGGCCAGGAAGTGCTGGCACACACATTTAATCCCAGCACTCGGGAGGCAGAGGCAGGTGGATCTCTGTGGCTTCAAGGCCACCCTGAGCAACACAAGATTGATCCAGTCTAAAAGAGAAAGAGAGCCAGGCAGTGGTGGTACACATCTTTGATCCAAGCACTTGGGATCTCATGCCTTTAATCCCAGCACTAGGGAGGTGGAGAAAGGAAGTGATGTGGCTGGGTGGAGAGAGGAATGTAAGGCAAGAGGAGACAGGAGGTCAGTCTCTTTCAGGCTGAGGAGTTCGTGAGGTAAGAGTTGGTAGCTGTGACTTGCTCTTTTGTCTCTCTGATCTTTCAGCATTTACCCCTATATCTGACTCCAGGTTTTCTTTCCAGTTAGAATTCAGGCTACGCTCCAGGCATAGCCCGCAACATGTGGATTTCAAGGGTGGAGGTGGGCGTGCCGAGGGGGGTAGGGGGGCACCCAGACAATCAGACCTTGGATGGGAGAGAGGCCTTCATGGAATTTGGAACTTTGCCCTCAGCAGGGACAGAGGGGCAAGTGTAGGGAAAGAGGCAAACGCGGGTTGAGGTTTCGTTGCTCAGTTGGGATTGAGCCAGGAAGGATAAGTGTGTGACCAGAACACGGGTCTCTAGGAAGCTGTAACATTGATAATAGTGAGGGTCCTTTATCTGTAAGAATGGATACATGTTGGTCCAAGTTGTCTGGTGACATTTTGGGGCTAAGTATTGACACCACCAAGCTGGTGATGTGATAAGGGTCATTATATTTACATCTAACTCGAGTCCCTTCTACCATAACCCCACTGTCTGCCGCTGGGTGGTCTTGTGTGAGAAGCAAAACCCTTTTTCCTCCTGGTAAACAGAGACAGTGTGAGTGCAGCCTACATGCATCGGTGTTGCTCTGGATTCACTTCTGTTGCTGCGATGAAACTCTTGTCTGGAGTCGCCAAGCTCTTCTACCTGCCCGACTGTGATGTGTTGCTCACCCGGCTCCTATTACCCTCCTTCTGCACCCCTCTGTTTTCCTTCGGTGCCAACCCTTGCTCATTTCGAGAACACTGTGGTGATATATTATTTGAAATCTAAGAAATAAAGCTTGCCTGAGGATCAGAGGATAGTGCCGGCCACAGAGTTAGCCATAGAAGTCAGGCAGTGGTGGCACACACCTTTAATCCTAGCACTCAGGAGACAGAGGCAGAGATCCGTCTGGATTTCTGTGAGTTCAAGGCCACTCTGGGCTACATGAGATTAATCCAGTGTAAAAGAGAAAGAGAGCCAGGCAGTGGTGACACATACCTTTAATTCCAGCACTGGGAACATTGAGACAGGAAGTGATATGGCTGGGCAGAGAAATATAAGGCAGAAGGAGACAGAAACTCACGCTCTTGCAGGCTGAGGAGCTGGTGAGGTAAGAGGTGGTGGCTGTGGCTTTCTCTGCTTCTCTGATCTTTCAGCTTTCACCCTGATATCTGGCTCTGGGTTTTTACTATAAGACCACCATTTAGAATTTGTGCAACAGAACACTGTTTCTCCTTCTTTACACAAGTCACCAATGAGATTATAAAACCCCGTAGGGCAGGCTGAGGAAAGGCACTCATATGGAGGGAGGAGTGTCCCTGCTATAGCAAACTTAAGGGGCCGCTTCCAGACCTAGCCTGGAGAACTGAAACCCGTGTTGCAAGCCACCCATCACTACTCTGTGAATGAGGCCCTGCTGACCATCTGCAAAGACCCAGGGCTCTGGCTTTATTGGTTGCTGTGGCAACCCCTGGCCTTTGGGACACTTGGCCATTGTGTGCCGTTGTGTCCCATTAAGTCTGTGAAAGCTGCCAGCTGCAAGTGAAGAAAAGAATGTCCTGAGACCCTGCCAGTCCTTTGTCTTAAGCTGAGTGAGATAGGGGAATGAAAAAGCATTCTGAAGCCCCGAGAGGCTGCGGGGGAGGTGTGTTGCTTTCTAACCATACAAACAGTCCACACAAAGTTTTCCTGTGTAAAGGTCCTGAGCAGTGCAGTGAAGACATGCCAGATGCCATCGTCAAGGTTTTTGTCAAGCATTTAGTGTTTAGTCAATGACTGCAAGTAGGCATTGCTCCTGAGCCAGACAAATAGCAGTGACGTGTGTGTGTGTGTGTGTGTGTGTGTGTGTGTGTGTGTGTGTGTGTGTGTGTGTGTGTGCTCATGGGCATGTGACAGGGGTTAGCATCTGTCACTCTCCACCTTATTTTATTTTTTGAGACAAGGTTTCTTTGTGTAGCCCTGGCTGTGGTGATATGTTGTGTACCCTAATAAACTTGCCTGAGGATCAGAGGACAGAGCCAGCCACTGGATTAGACACAACACAGGCAGAGGTGGCACACACCTTTCATCCCAGCACTTGAGATCTCATGCCTTTGCTTGGGAAGCCCATAGGCCTTTAATCCTAGGAAGTGATATGGCAGGGCAGAGAAAGGTATATAAGGCGTGAGGAAACAGGAACTCACTCTCTCTAGGCTGAGGATTTCGTAGAGTTAAGAGCTGGGGGCTGGTTGTTCAGCTTCTTTGATCTTTCAGCTTTCACCTTGATATCTGGCTCTGGGTTTTTTACTAAAAGACCATCTAAGATTCAAACAACACCTGGCTGTCCTAGAACTCACTGGGTAGACCAGGCTGGCCTTGAACTCACAGAAATCCACCTGCCTCTGCCTCCTGAATACTAGGATCAAAGGTGTGCTCACCAGCCTGGCCTCATATCTTTTTTGAGATGGACTCTCTCACAGAATCTGCAGTTCTCAGATTGAGCTAGACTAGCTAGCCAGTGAGTCCCAAGGGTCCTTCTGTCTCTACCTCCCAGTGCTGGGATTACAGGTGTGCTCAAAAGTGTGTGCCTTGTAATGTGTGTGCTGCGGCTTAGAGTCAGGTCCTCAGGCTTATGTGCAAGCACTTTACAGACTGACCCATCTCCCCAGCCTCAGAGGTGGCATCCCTCTGAAGGTTGCAAACAGTTGGGAGACATGGGTAATCAATGGGAAAGAATCTGTTTATATATAAATAAAATTTATTTTTATTTTTATATTCATTGGTGTTTTGCCCACGTGTGTGTTATGTGAAACTCTGAAACTGTGGTTCAGACAGATATGAGTTGCCATGTGGGTGCTGGGAATTGAGCCTGCGTCCTTTGGAAGGGTGGCCAGTGCTCTTAACGGCTGAGCCATCTCTCCAGCCCCAAGAATCTGGTTTCTGCACCATACCACACACCTCCTCTGCAGGTGACCACTGCAGTGTTTGCTCTCTTGCATCCCTGTGTTTGAGCTTCAGGGTCAGCAACCCTGTGTCCAGGACCTGTGGTCATGGTTACCCTCTGGTAGTTAGCAGAAGCTGTGCACGCGTGTCCAGAGCTCTTTCCTGCCCAGGTGGCACAAGTGAGACACAGGTGTATCGGTGTGAGTGGGACCTTGACACAACCTGGTACAACCAGGGCCACCAGTCTCTGGCCTGGCATCTCTGGGAACTTACAAGCCCATTCAACTTCTAAGTCTGTCAGCCAAATTAAGTTAGATATAAAATACACCAAAGGCTGGGGATATGGTTTGCCTAGTGTCCCTGGAGCCTTGGGCTGGAGATCCAGCACAAAACCAGGCATGGTGGTGGTGCCTGCAAGCCCAGCACTCAGGGGGTAGGGGAGGGTGGCTTCAGGAGGATCAGAAGTTCAAGGTTGACTTTGGCTACATAGTACCCTGTTTTTAAAGGGGGGAGCGGCTTTGAATGTCGTCTGTAAGCAATAAATGTGAGTGAATGCCCTTGCCCCTGCCACTCTCCCTGCGGAGTAAATGCCCTCCCTGGGAGGATTTTTGTTTGGGTGCTGTTTGGTTTCCTGTAATGCGGCATTGTGCTTACCAGGCCAGCACTGAGCGGGCAAACCCGGAAGCGGTGGTTCAGGTTCTCTTCCTGCCCTTTTACCTGAATTCTTCTCACCTTGTGGATCACAACATTGTACTCTCCTCTTCAGCCATCCTGCTCCAGCCCACTGTCCCATTGCACCGGGCAGATAAGAGGAAGCACAGGAGCTAATTAGCATTTTAATTACAGCTAGTGGGATGGGAGAGGTGGGCAGGACTGAGGCATTAGCTATCTGGATAGAGCAGAATTTTCAGCTTGGCTTGGTGGAGGTAGACCAGAATTACTGCGGAGCCACCACTCGGCTGAGGCAAAAGTTCTCTTTGCTTGCCATGCGTCTGATAACCACCGTGCTGTTTAATTGATTTTAAATTTCTCTTTGGTGTCTGATCACACTGAAGGAAAAGGCACCACTCGGTATTAGCCTACTTTTTTTTCCCTCCAGGAGACAGGCTTTCTCTGTGTAGCCCTGGCTTTCCTGGAACTCACTCTGTAGACCAGGCTGACCTTGAACTCAGATCCACCAGCCTCTGCCTCCTGAGTGCGGGGACTAAAGGTGTGCACCACCACTGCCTAGCAACTCACCTTTAAAACTGTCTATTCTCAGCTAGTTTCCCAGTCTATTTCTTTTGCTTAGTTGATTGGTTGGAGAAGGGGTGTGTGTGTGTGTGTGTGTGTGTGTGTGTGTGTGTGTGTGTGTGTGTGTGTGTTTTGTTTTGTGACAAGGTCTCATATAAAGCAGGCTGTCCTAGAACTCAACATATATCTAAGAATGACCTTGAACTTCTTCCCCCTACATCCACCTCAGAGTGCTAGGATAGCCTACCACCATGCCTGTGCTGGGCATAGAACCCAGGGCTTCATGCATGCTGAGCAAGCTCTCTACTCACTGAGCCACCTCGACAGCCCTGCATTTCCTGTTCTGGAAGTTTCACATCAGTGGAGTCATCTAACATGCAGCTTTTTCTGTGACATAGCCCGTGTCAGCCCTTTGTTCATCTCTGTGATTATCTATTCATCCGTTGATGGACGCATGGATTATGCCAGCCCCCAGGCTATTGTGAACAGTGGTGCAGTGAGCATATGGGATGGTGTGTTTAAGTCCCAGGCTATTGTGAACAGTGGTGCAGTGAGCATATGGGATGGTGTGTTTAAGTCCCAGGCTATTGTGAACAATAGTGCAGTGAGCATATGGAATGGTCCGTTTTCTTGTTACATTAGCATCTTAGTGGAATCTGCCGTATGGCAATTTTGTTTAACTTTTTTGGTTTTTTGGTTTTTTGAGACAGCCCTGGCTGTCCTGGAACTCACTCTGTAGACCAGGCTGGCCTCAAACTAAGAGATCCTCCTGCCTCTGCCTCCAGAGTGCTGAGATTAAAGGTGTGCACAGCCACCTCCCAGCTCCCTTTAACTTCTTGAGGAACTCACAGATTTTGTTATTTTTAATTAGCCTCCCTCTATAGCCTCTGAACTTGGTCTCGGTGCTAGGATTGCAGGACTGTACCACTACACCCTGTTTAGGAACCTGTAAATCTGGGCTATAAAATGGCTTAGCCAGTATATAGTTATTGTACTTTTGTATATAGTTTTTCTTTTGTTAGTTATAACCTTTTGCTTTTTTTCTTTTTATTAAAATAGAAAAGGGGAAATGTGGTGGTAATCTAATTGTACTGAAATGTGATTTTGATTGTATGTTAATAAATAAAGTTCAGATTCTCAGCAACAAAAGCTGAGAATCTGAACTCAGTTGCTGAGACCCATATGGTGGAAGGAGAGAACTGACTTCTAGAATTTGTCCCCTAACTCTACATTTCTACATATACATCACACACACACACACACACACACACACACACACACACACACACACACACCTGTTAAAAAGAAGCCATAATTCTTTTATTCACTTATTTATTGAGATGGGGTCTTGCTATATAGTAGCCCTCACTGTCCCCAAACTCCATAATCCTGCCACAGTGTATTAGTTTTCTTTTCTCTCTTTCTTTCTTTCTTTCTTTCTTTCTTTCTTTCTTTCTTTCTTTCTTTCTTTCTTTCTTTCTTTCTTTCTTCCTTCCTTCCTTCCTTCCTTCCTTCCTTCCTTCCTTCCTTCCTTCCTTTCTTTTTTGTTTTTGTTTTTGTTTTTGTTTTTTGAGACAGGGTTTCTCTGTGTGGCTTTGCGCCTTTCCTGGGACTCACTTGGTAGCCCAGGCTGGCCTCAAACTCACAGAGATCCACCTGTCTCTGCCTCCCGAGTGCTGGGATTAAAGGCGTGCGCCACCACTGCCTGGCTGTATTAGTTAGTTTTCTATTGCTGTGATAAAACACCATGACCAAGGCATCTCACAGAAGGAAGGGTTTGTTGGAGCCTACGATTCCAGAGGGTAAGAGTCCATCACCGTCAAGGTGGGGAGGCATGGGAACAGCAGGCATGATGGCTGGCAAGCTGAGAGCTCATATCTTGAACCACAAGCATGAAACAGAGCGACTGGAAATGGTGTGTGTTGTTTTTAATCTAAGTCTCAGTCTTACAATTCACCGATAAAGACTAGAGAGTCAGATACTGGGGTGAAAACCTGCTAGCTCAGAGAGGCCAAGGAGCAACCATCTGACCTTCCTCCTTAGCTGGTGTCTCAAAAGAAGAGCTTCTCTTCCATGGTTCTAAACCGAAAACACCGCCAGACTTGAAGTCCCTCCCTACTACTTCCTGTGCATTTCTCTGTCCATCTTCCTGACTCTCTCTTGCTCTCAATGGCTGCTTCCAGTCAACTAGTTGCTGGCTCTGCCTCTTGCACCAAGGTTGATTTTATTTAATTAACACAATCTCAGGATTCACAGTGTGATCAAATATCCCACAACAAGTCTGGGCCTTAAATTCTCAAAGCCCGCCACCAGTGACATACTTCTCCCAATAAGCCCAAACTTCCCCAAACTGTGCCACCAACTGGGAACTAAATATTCAAATACATGAACCTGTTGGGGACATTCTCATTTAAAGCATCACACATGGGCTTTCTCCAGTTCTGGAATTGCATATGTTTGCCATCACATAAAAGCAGAACCCAAATATCTGAACATCCACACCAACTTCAAGACTAAGGATTGTGGAGTTACTCCACAGCCTCCTCTGTCCTCTCTCCCATTTCGGTGTCCCACAAGCCTACTTTGTGTTCTCATGGCGACCCTGGTGTCCAATAGATCATCTGAATGCATGTCCTCTTCTCCTCTCAGGAAACCGGACAGCATGGCTAGGTCACCTCTTCTGGAGATGTCTCTCCACAGAAGTCAGAATAGACACTGTGCTTGGGGTGAGCTCCAGCAAATCCCACCCCTCCGCTCTGATCATGTCCGGCTCTGCCGTTATCAGGATCCTCCCTTCACTGTCCCCACATCTGACACCACTGAGCACTGCTCACCTCAGCTCTCCTTCTTTGGCTTTGGAATCTACTTAACTTTGCAGACACACACACACACACACACACACACACGCACGCACGCACGCACGCACGCACGCACGCACGCACGCACCTGCCTAGTCCAGAAGGAAGCTCCTCATCTTCCCATAGCACCTTGCACATACCAGCCAGTCAGTCACGATTCTATGCTGGAGTTGTTTGGTTGCTTGGTTTTGTTCTCGAGGCAAGTGCAGTCTTACAGAGCATCACTGGCTGACCTTGACCTCGCTCTGTAGCCTAGACTGGCCTTGAACTCACAGTCCTCCTTCATCAACCTCCCAAATGCTGGGACTACAGGTGCACTACCATGCCTAGCTTTTCGTTTTGTGCTCTGTGAAGTTCACTGTTGACAGTGAGCTGGGAATTCTTTTTATATGCATACCTTGCCAGGTTATTTTAGGAAATTAATGACAGGTTGAATAAAGCAGCCTAGTACATTGAATTCTCCCACCCTTCTGATCATAGCCCTCTGCCAGAGAATTAAGAACGTGTTTTATCTGATTTCTTCCTCCTATGCCTAAGTGACTCAGTGCCTTGCTTGTAACAGCTACTTAATTAACTCTTGTTGATTGAATTAGTGGGCAAGAAAGTGAATGAACAACATGAATTCTTCTGAGAATGTCTGACAGAGATTGTATTTTGTGATAAGCTTAGTTTCAGTTGCAGGGCACTGAAATGTCACACGTCACTAGGATACATTTTCCAAAATGACTTGTCATTGAAAGTGCATGAGTGTGTCTCTCATTTTGATGGGCTATTCAAACTTTCATGCTCAAGTCCTTTAAGATTCTTTAAGATTCTCAAAAACATATTTATTAAAATAAAATGTGTTCATTTTATTTTGTGTGTGAGTGTGCTTGCCTGAATCTGTGTATGTGTGCCACATATGTGCTTGGTGCCTGAGGAGGTCAGAAGAGGCCAGCGGATCTCCTGGAACTGGAGTGAACAATGGTTGTGAACCATCAAGTGGGTGCTGGGAATTGAACCCAGGTCCTCTGCAAGAGGGTCTTGTTGAGTCATCTCTCCAGCCCTTCAAAGACATATTTCATGGGAGAAGCTTGACTTCTGTGAAGTTTCAGTGCCGTTTGAGACAAGTGGCCTTAAGTGGGAGGTGGTGACTGCTTTTTCTACATAGTTACTCTGCTGCTGAATTAGTAGGCTTTCTTGAGTTGGACATATTAGAATCAACTTTTTAAAAACTCATTAAATTGTCAAAAGAAGAATATGGTTTCTAAGTTAATTTATGGTCACAGTTTTTGTGTTTGAATTTTCGAGACAGGGTTTCTCCATGTAGTTTTGGTGCCTGTCCTGGATCTCACTATGTAGACCAGGCTGGCCTCGAACTCACAGAGATCTGCCTGGCTTGGCCTCCTGAGTGCTGGGATCAAAGGCATGTGCCACCACCGCCTGGCTTATGGTCACAGTTTTAAAGCCTGCTGTTTTCTCCCTATTTTTTCTCTTATGAAAAGAAATGAAATGGATTCTCTGAATGGCTTCCTTTTGAGACAGGATCTCACCATGCAGCTTCTGGCTGGAACTCACTGTGGAGAGCAGGTTCCGTCTCACAAAGGTCTGCTCGCCCCTTCTTCCTAAGCACTGGGATTAAAGTCATGAGGTGCCATGACCAGCCTTGAACTACATCTCCCCACCTCCCCCACCCCCGCCACCTTTGAACCTTCTATCTACTGTGACTAGGGTAACTTAATTAATTAGTTTATTACAAGTACAGCAGTGTTTGGGGTCAGGCAGTCCAATAACCAACGTGGTCACCCCTGAGAGTACCCTCCCTCAGATCTGAAATGGGGGGGGCCTTGTTTGCTAGACAACTGGCCAGATATCTGGAGCCAGACAGTGTGCGCTTTGGAGCATTTCAATCCATACTCACGTGACAGCCTTTCCACCCAGGAAGAGTTAAGGTCTCCAGAACACAGCACAGCTGGCTGAGGTGGATCCTCCCAGAGACAAAAAAGTTGAACAGAATCTACTACTGTCCAGGGTCCATCATTCTGTCCATGACAACAGAAACTGCTCCAGTACCGGCAGGTTAAAACAAAGGTGGCCAGGCTGCGAAGGAATTTCTACACTTATTTACAAAGGCATTGTTCAGGTAGGAACTTGTAACTCTTATTCCTCATGTTTCCTTTTGATTCAGGGGACATCTGTGAGGAAAACACCACTGGCCCTCTTCATTTATGGGAGGAAGGAACTTGGATTTGCCCTAACAGTGGTAAATGTAGACAAATTTCTAAATGGTCTTATTAAATAAAAAACACGGAGCCAAATGTAGGAGTGAAAGCCTTAGATCAGGGAAATAGTGAGAGCCACCAGTCAACCTTACCTCACCAACTCTGCAGCTTCCAAATGCCATGACTTCCTGGCTACCCAGGCTTTTATTGCCTTGCTATTCTGCCCTCTCATTGGCTAACTTAGCCCAGCTACCTCACTTCCTCTTCCTAGCAGCTCTGTCACTTTCTGTTTGTCTGTACAGACCTCCAGGCTTCTATGATTAGTACTGGGATTAACGGTGTGTGTCACCCTGCTTGGCTCTGTTCCCTAGTGTGGCCTTGAACACACAGACCCTGCCTGCTAAGGGATTAAGGGAGTGTGCTACCGCTGCCTGACTTTTGTGTTTTCTTAAAATGACTTGCTATTTCCTCTGATCTCTAGGCAAACTTCATTTATTAACATACAAATAAAATATCACCACATTTCGGCACAAATGAAATATCACCATAGTTAGCAGGTGGTGCTTTAATTATCCACAGCCCAGATGAGCCTCAGGCACGAGACCCTAGATAGGGTGACAGTGTAGGAACCCAGGACTGCCTTGGTTTCAAAATGGAAAGTTTCGTGTGCTAGGAATCTCTCCATTCCAAGCACATTGGGACAGCTTGTCATCCTAAGACAGTATGTCCTATGAAATGGACACCAGTTGTCTCCCCACACACACTGGATACCCAAGCTCCCTGAACAGCCCATATAGGAACAGGTTTGAGATTTCTGAGCATCTAGCACTGAGTCATCAGAGATGTCTACTCTGAAGATTCCTGTCTGAATTTCCTTCCCCGGAGCACACGCTTGTCCTCACTTAAGGGGGTTCTTTTTTTTTTTTTGGTTTTTCGAGACAGGGTTTCTCTGTGTAGCTTTGCGCCTTTCCTGGAACTCACTTGGTAGCCCAGGCTGGCCTCGAACTCACAGAGATCTGCCTGGCTCTGCCTCCCGAGTGCTGGGATTAAAGGCGTGCGCCACCACCGCCCGGCTTTAAGGGGGTTCTTAATCCAACTCTGAGTTGTTAGGTGTGTGTGTGTGTGTGTGTGTGTGTGTGTGTGTGTGTGTGTGTGTAGGTAGGTAGGTAGGTAGGTAGGTATACACATGGCAGAGGTGTGTGGAAACCAGAGGTCAACCTTGGATGTCTTCTTCAGTCACTTTCCACATTGTGTTTTGAGACGGGGTCCCTCCTTCTCCTGGAGCTCACTGATTTGGTTAGACTGGCTAGCCAGCGAGCCCTAGGGACTCCACCTGTCTCCACTTCCCCTGGCACTGGGGTTGTAAGCACATACCACCACACTCAGCTCTTTCTCAGGGCTCTAGGGATCAAACTCAGACCCTTGTGCCTGCAGAGCAAGCACTTTACTAGGACCATTTCTCTAGGCCTCTATTTTTCCATCTAGAGAGTGGGCATGCTCATCCTGTCTGCAGTGTGAAAGATGAAAGGAAAAGGTATGTAAACTAAAGTGTATGTTCAGCACAAAATGTGCTTGATTGAAGAGTATTTGGCATACAGCGAAGGAATTTGTATCCTAAGAGCCTTCGCTACAAAGTGGGCAACCATGAGTTTAGATGTCTGTTGCGGTGCTGGGTCCCCGTGGGCCTAAGTCTGTGTTTATGGTCTCTTTCAGGACAGCCAAGAGTGAAAGGATCCTCTTCCTGAAGGAGGGGGTCATGGCCTTCTTGTTGATCGCCCGGCGGGTGGCCTGCAGCTCCCAGAAAAACCTCTGCCTCTTCACACGTGGTAAGCCCCCAAGGCCTTGGCATGACCTACTCCCCAAGAGACACAGTGATGACTAGGGGTCTCTGGTCAGAGTCCTCAAGGACAGAAGGATCTGGCTGCTTCTGGAGCTTTCCCAGCGTTCTTCAGTGAGACTGTCACCATTACTGCCATTGTGGACAACACACCTGTCCACAGATGGACAGTTCTCAAGTAGGAGTTGATGTGGCTGAGTGCCACTCTGCTCGGGGTGGTGGCCTCTAAGGCAGAAGGACCCAGAAAGGAAGAGACAGGGCTGGGGTTGATGCCAAGGAGTAAAGAAAGCCACAAAAATGAGGCTGGGGCATGTCGCTCAGTGGCAGAGTGCTTTCCTAGCACACAAAGCTGAGGGTTTACTCCCCAGCTCTGTATAAACCGGCATTTGGGCTGAGGAGATGGCTCATTAGATAACAGATTTACTGTGAGTGAGGACTGGAATTCAGATCTTCTCACAAAAGCTGATGGGGGTGGCAGCCTGCTTATAATTCCAGCCTTTAGGAATTGGAGACAGGAAGTCCCAGGGTAGGACGTCGAGTTAGACCAGTCTGATCAGGCCAGGGTTCATCAGGATACCTCAGGAGAACAACTGAAGAAGACACCTGACATCAGCTTCTCGTGTCCCGGCACACAACATTCACATGCACAAATACACCAAAGGGTGATGTGGGAACCACTCATAATCCCAGAACTCAGAGTTCAGGTCAGGAAGATCAGGAATTCCGGGTCATCCTCAGCTATATAGAAATATACATGAGACATGTTAAAAAAAAAAAAAAAGCTGAAGTCACAGGTACGCTGCCAATGGCCATATAATCCCAGCGTCCAGGAGGTTGAGTTGGGAGGGTCAGGAGTTCCTCAAGTACAGGCTTGGCTAGGAAGGAAAGAAGGAAGAGGGTGGGGAGGGAAGAAGGGAAGGGCAAAGGAAAAGTGATGAAGGGAAGAGCCCCCAGCTGATAACTGTCTGGCTCGAGTGTCTGGGCACTGAATCCCGCTGTGAACTCTGACCCACTCCGTCTAATCATGCGCAGCATGGGGCTGTCTCCAAGTGCTGACCTGCAGCGAGTCGGGATCTGTCACCAAGTCACTAATTGTACTTATTTATTTTTTAAACAAGGTCTCTTTAGCCTATTAGCTCCATAATCCCAGCACCCAGGATGCTGGGGCAGAAGGATCATGAGTTTAAGGCCAGTCTGGGATGTATCCTAGGGAGTTCTAGGCCAACAAACAGAAAAGGGCTGAGGCAATGGCTCAGTCTTTTTAACCTGGGTTGCAGGAATCGAACTCACGTAGTCAGGCTTGAGTGGCAAGTGCTTTTACCAGCTGAGCCTACTCTCCGGTCTTAATAAAAAGGGTTTGCCACACAAAGATGAGAATCAGCAGCCACATAAAATCTGGGTGTGTGCAGTGGTACACACCTGTAATTCCAGCATGGTAAAAAGAGGCAAGAGGGGCCCTAGGGTTTCTGGCTAGCTAGTCTAGCCAGCTCATTCAGTTCCAGAGTAACGGAGAGACCCTGCTGCAAAAAGTGAGGTTGGAGAGAGGGAAGAGTCACCACCCTACTTCAACACATGCACCTTACACATACACACACACACACACACACACACACACGTCCCATACACATGTGCACACACACACACACACACACATCCCATACACATGTGCACACACAAACACATACACACATCCCATACACACACACACACACACACACACATACACACACACACACACACACACACGTCCCATACACATGTGCACACACACACACACACACACACACACACACACCAAATGAATGAATGAATGAGAGGAAGGACAGTGCAGGGCTCTAGCTGGATTTTACCTTGACATTGTTTAGGTTCACATACAGAACAATTGTTTTCTGGGAACGATATTTTCATTTATTAAGACCAAAGAGTTGGCTCAGCTGGTAAAGGCATTTGCTACTTGTGCTGGCTAGTTTTATATCAACTTGACACAAGCTAGGGTTGTCTGAGAGGAGAGACCTCAATTGAGAAAATGTCTCCGTAAGATCTGAATGTAAGTAAGATCTTAATTAGTGATTGATGGAGGAGGGCCCAGCCCATTGTGGTTGGCTCCATCCCTGAGATGGTGGTCCTGGGTTCTATAAGAAAGCAGGCTGAGCAAGCCATGATGAGGAAGCCAGTCTGCAGCACCCCTCCATGGCCTCTGCGTCAGCTCCTGCCTCTGTTTCTTCCCTTCTTGAGTTCCTGACTTCCTTCAGTGATGAACTATGATATGGAAGTGTGACTCAAGTAAACCCTTTCCTTCCCAACTTGCTTTTGGTCATAGTGTTTCATCACAGCAATAGAAACCCTAATTAGGACACCGCTCAAGCCTGACAACCTGAGTTCAAAACCCAGGTCGAAAGCCGGATTTGGGGACAGGAGCTTTTAGCTATAATGCCAGCACTCCTGTGACAGAAGCAAGAGAGCTGGCCAGAAACGTGAGGGTCAGCTAGCCTAGGGTCTGCAGCACAGCAGCAGATGTGAGGGCCAGCTAGCCTGGGGTCTGCAGCGCAGCAGCAGATGTGAGGGCCAGCTAGCCTGGGGTCTGCAGTGCAGCAGCAGATGTGAGGGCCAGCTAGCCTGGGGTCTGCAGCGCAGCAGCAGATGTGAGGGCCAGCCAGCCTGGGGTCTGCAGCGCAGCAGCAGATGTGAGGGCCAGCTAGCCTGGGGTCTGCAGCCCAGCAGCAGATGTGAGGGCCAGCTAGCCTGGGGTCTGCAGCACAGTGGCAGAAATAACAAGAGACCCTGCCTCAACAGGGGGTGGGAGGAGTCGGGGGCAGGAGGGGGACGGGGGGGAGGGGGGGGACAAGAAAGGAAAGGACTCCTAAAAGTTGCCCTCTGACTTCCACATAGTCCCTGAGGCACATGGTGCATGAGTGTGCATGCATACACACTCTAAACTAACTAACAGTTATTTTTAAAGATCAAGAGGACATAAAGGGTGGGGTGGTGGGTGGTGCACGCCTATAATCCCAGCACTTGGGAGGCAGAGGCAGGTGGATCTCTGAGCTCGAGGCCAGCCTGGGCTATAGAGCTATTTTCAGGACAGCCAGGGCTACTCAGAGAAACCCTGTCTCAAAAAAAAAAAAAAAAAAAAAAAAAGGGAGGCTGTTAAGGACTTTTGTCGACTGTTCTCTGTGGTGTAAAGAACTGACCTTGAACCATGACCTAATGCCATGAACACCATCGTCACCACAGAGGGCGGGGTCCATGAACCTCTGTTACCTCCAGTCTTGTGTGCCCACGACATACTCCTACTTTCTACAGACCTTTTTCTTCTCTGTGATTCTGATAAGAATTCGAATCTGGGAGAAGTGTTGTTTTTGCTGAGGCACCAGATGAGGCGGCAGGGTATCCTCAGGGTCTGAGGAGTCGGAAGCATGCCCTGGCTTCCTTCCCTCCCTGGCCGGCTCTGGAATTAGTCACAAATCATGTCCATTTGTTTTTATTGTTTTTAATGTGGATACTAAGGATGGAGCTCAGGTCCTCACGCTTGTGTGTCAAGTACGTAACCATCTGAGCTATCTCCCCCCACCCCCTGCCCCATTATGGTTAATATTGATTGCCAACTTGACAGGGCCTAGAATCACGCAGACCGGTGGCTCTCAGCCTTCCTAACGCTGCCACCCTTTAATACAGTTCCTCATGTTGTAGTGACCTCCAGCCATAAAATTATTTCATTGCTATTTCATAACTGTAATTTTGCTACTGTTATGAATCGAAATGTAAATATCTAATATGTAGGATATCTGATATATGACCCCCAAAGGGGTTATACCCACCAGTTGAGAACAGCTGACGCCAGGTGGTGGTGGCGCACGCCTTTAATCCCAGCACTGGGGAGGCAGAGGCAGGAGGATCTCTGTGAGTTTGAGGCCAGCATGGACTACAGAGCAAGTTCCAGGACAGGCACCAAAGCTACAGAGAAAAATCCTGTCTCGAAAACTAAAAAAAAAAAAAAAAACCCAAAACCCAAAAAGAGAACAACTGACCTAACAAACCCCAGACATGTCTGTGAGGGAGTTCTAGATTAGGCTGAGGCGGGTCTTCCACAGGACCCACTTCGACTGTGGGCAGGACCATTCTAAGCACTGAGATTCCAAACTGAATTAAAGAGACCTCAAATCCGGGCATGGTGGTGCACCCCTTTAGTCCCAGCACTTGGGAGGCAGAGGCAGGCAGATCTCTGAGTTCAAAGCCAGCCTGGTCTACAGAGTGAATTCTAGGACAGCCAGGACTACACAGAGAGAAACGCCATCTTGAAAAATCAAAACCAAAACCAACCAACCAAACAAACAAAAAACCCAGGAGAAACCAAGCTGAGCACCAGTGTCCATCTCTTACTGGCTGTGGACACTGTGACCTCACAGTCCTGGCACAAGCCTTTCCTGCCACAAAGACTGTAGCCCTCACACTGTGAGCCAAAGGAAACCCACCTTCCTTGAGTTCCTTTTCCAGGAACTTCATCACAGCCGTGAAAAAAGTGACTGATGTGGACAGGGCCTCATGATGTTCCCCAAACTGGCCTGGAATTTCTGGGCTCAAGGGATGTCCTGCCTCAGCTTCCCTAGTATCTGCAATCAGACACATGCCCTTGCACCCAGCTCCCCTCTTAGAGCTTAACCGGAATGGGTGTACATTGTATCTTCCTGTCAGGTGGCAAAGATGCCTCTGAGCACCGGAGTGTTTGAGCAGCAAAGGATGACCAGCCAACATGTCACCAGTGCCGAGGCTGAGAGACTCTGCTCTGCAGATACACAACTGCATTTAATTTGGACTGGGTTTCTTTTTTTTTTAAATTTATTTATGTATTTTATGTATTTGGGTGATTTGTCTGCATGTATGTCTACACACCAGAAGAGGGCATCAGATCCTATTGTAGACATTCTGAGCCAACACGTGGGTGCTGGAAACTGAACTCAAGACTTCTGGAAGATCAGCCAGTGGCCTCAGCCACTGAACCATCTCTCCAGCCTCTGAATTTCTTTTTAAAGGTGTGTGTGTGTGTGTGTGTGTGTGTGTGTGTGTGTGTGTGTGTGTGTGTGTGTGTGTGTGAAGGTACCACCAGAGGCCAGAAGAAGGCATCAACTCTCCAGAGCTGGAATTACAGGCTGTTGTGGTCTGCCTAATGTGGGTGCTAGAAGCTGAACTCAGTCCTCTACAAGAACAGGAAGTGAGCCATTTCTTCCATCCTTAGAAGGCTTTGGACAGGCGGGATAGCTCAGTGGGAGAAAGCACTTGCCATTCAAGAGTAATGACCTAGATTCAATCCCTGAACACACAGGGAAAGGAAAGAACTAACTCCCAAAAGTTGTCCTCTGACCTCCACACATGCACTGTGTTGCTCTTATAACACACATACACACACACACACACACACACACACACACACACACACACACACACACACACGCTGAGCATAGAACCTAGGGCTTCCCACATGTTAGGAGCTCAGTACACTGGGTTCATCGTTTTCTTGCTGTGTGTCTTCAAAAAGTGAAATGGGGGCTGGGGAGATGACTCGTCAGATAAGAGCACTTGCTGCTCTGGCAGAGGACCTGGGTTTGGTTCCCAGCACCCAAGCCTCTCAGCTCACAGCCACCTTGGAGTTCCCACCTCTCCAGTTCCCAGGAATCTAACACCTTCTGGCCTCCAGGCACTGCCCACTCATGGTGCACATAGGGCAAACCAGCAAACACATGGAACAGGAAGCTGGGTCCGCTCGTCATGCTCCCTTAGGATGGAGCATTTCCTGCCACTTTGCTGGCTGTGGCTTCTCCCAGTCTTAGAATCTTCTTTGTTCTCACAGGTCTAATTGGGTCAGATGCAGTGTTCCTGGATGGCCTTGTCGGAACAAAGCTGAGGTCCTGAGGCCCCTGTTAAGAACTGAGGGCATCTGATGGGCGAATCCTCCTTGTGTCTTGTCACCGGGGCCTCTCATTGGTCTTCTGTGTTGCAGGATCCAGATACATCAGTCAAGCTGCTGCCAAAGTTGACATAGAATTTGACTATGATGGGCCACTGATGAAGACAGAAGTCCCAGGGCCTAGATCTCAGGTGAGTCAGCCACACCTGGGACAAAGACCCAGGAGACAGGTGCACAGACGGCTTAGGCATCCTTTCAGAGTGTCTGCTGGAGATGTGTGAAAAATGACCCAGGCCACTGTGAAGGAAGGTTTCAAGAGTGTCTCATACCTGCTGTCGGGAGGATGCTGCCTAAGTCACAGACTGGGGACATATGGCATCCAGATTGCTCATGCATTTAGAGCTAACCAGCAGTTAGGTAGGTGGCCTTGCTGGAGCCGTCTGTGGCCTAAGGGGTGGCTGGCTGTCAGCTGGTGCCTCTGCTCCATGGTCACTGTTCCTCCCGCTTGTCACACTGGACTTTATTCTGATCTTGCTGTAAGTCTATTGAGACTGAAGCTCCCCACTGGCTTTCAGACGCCCCCCCCCCCACCTTATTCTATTGGCCAAAGCAAGTCACATGGGTCACTGTCAGTCCAGAATTAAGGGCTGGGGCTGAACTCACAAGTGACACTGAAGTCGAAGTGTAGGGCCTGGGTGTCAGAGACCTGAGATTTTGATCTTGAAGGACAAAGATGAATCGAACATGAAGAAGGCGGTCTGCACAAGTGACAACAGAGCAGAATGGGGTCTAACGGGCAAGGAGAGAAAGGAGCCAGAGACCGGAAGAGGAAGGGGTGTGGACCGGCTGGGGGGACAATGGAAACAAACGTGCCGGTGAAATCTGTTACTTTGTATTCTAACCCAATAAAAAACAATGAGAAGATGGGCTGTTCAAGCTGGGCGTGGTGGCTCACACCTGTAATCCCAGCACTTGGGAGGTGGAAGCAGACGGACCAGGGTCATCCTCTGCTATGCAGAGAGTTCAAGGCCAGCCTGAGATACCTGGCAGGTTGTTTCCATAAGACAAATAGAAGTTGTCTTCTAGGCAAGAGATATGGTACAAACCTTTCAATGCTTTGGGATTTTTCTCTCTGATTTAGCGTGTTTCCTCCCCCGACAGTGGGATGCTGTCTTGCTTACTGCAAAAAGATCATTCCTTTTGCCATAGCATCTATTTTCTGAGTTCAGAAATATTTGTCTTAATGTAAGTGTTTCTATTTCTTTTGGATGGTTTTTGTCAAACAGAAGGCGAGAACTTCTCATGCATATTCCTCTTGGGGTGGATTCTAATTCTATAGAGAAAGGCCTAGAATAACTTTTCATATTTTTGTTGTTAATATTATTTTATATTTTTGTGTGGAAATATGTAATGTCTAACAGCTGAAGTCTCTTACACTAAATTATTTTGGGGGCTGAAATCTTGCTAATATCAAAGCAACTGGCTTTCAGTTCCTAGTTTCTGTTTGGAATAGAGGAAAGTGAATTGTAATCAGAAGTGGTTCTTTGTTGAGCAAATTAATGTTGTCAGTTAAGGTTCCTGATGAGGGAATTACATCTTTTCTTTCTTTTCTCCCCTAGTGCTGGAGATCAAACTAATAATGCAGAGCCTTGTGCTTTACCACTGAGAATTTAATTAATAATTTTATGTGCGTGGGTGTTTTGTCTGCATGTAAGTCTGTGTACCATGTACATGCAGTGCCCATGGAGACTGGAAGAGGTGTTTGGATTTCTTGGAACTGGAGTTACAGACAGTTATGAGCCGCCATGTGGATGCTGGGAACTGAACCTGGTTCAGTGGTCTTAACTTCTGAGCCATCTCTCCGGCCTAACTGAGCTTTCAGAAATGAGGACAAGGGCTAGCACATTCGGCTGATATAGGCGCCAGCCACTGAGCCTGTCACAGGGGTTGATTCCCAGTAACCCATATGGTGGAAAGAAAGAGCTGACTCCTGCAAGTTGTCCTCTGACTTTCACATGTGCAGTATATCCCACCCACAAACAAAAGAAAAGAAAAGAAATAAAAACTGTGAAATAAAACAAGGGCTAGTGAAATAAACAAGGGCTCAGTTGTAGGGCACTTACCCTGCATGGCAAGACCCTAGATTCTATGCCCAGCACCACAGAAAAAGAAGAGAGGGTCCTTTATTTTTGGACATTAAATGCCTTCAGTGTAAATTTTTTGTTGCATTTGTACTTCCAGACTGGTGTGGTGGCACAAAGCCCTTCATCCCAGAACTCTGAAGTCAAAGTGGCATATCTTTATAAGTGTGAGGCTGACCTAGTGTACTTACTGGGTTCTAGGCCAGCCTTGTCTCCAAAATAAATAAGAGAATAAAATAACTTTTTGCTTCCTTTTCTTTCCTGGGTATTTAAATCTGAATCTCTGATCTGTCTGTTGTAATTGCCACTTATTGTGATTTGGAGTAGATTTTTACCAATTATCTGTATTAAGTAATTTTTTAAATATTTAGTTATAATATTGACTAATTGCCTATCAAGTTCTTGGCATTGGAGCCAAAAACAAAGCCTCAATAATTGGAAAAACATGGGAGATATTTAAGCCACTTTGGCAGGAGTGTGCCATCCATGACTGATGCTTCTGTTCTTGCCTGCAGGAGTTAATGAAACAGCTGAACACAATCCAGGTAAGTGGGCACAAGGAGATTCCTTCTACTGTTTCTTTTTTTTAAATGATTTTATTTATGTGTGCATGTCTGTATGTATGTGTGCATGTCTGTATGTATATGTGCATGCGTGGAGTTACCCATGGTGGCCAGAAGAGGGAGTCAGATCCCCCTGAGGCTGGAGTTACAGGCAGATGTGGGCCCTCTCACATGGGTGCTTAGAACCAAACTTGGGTCCTCTGTTTAGCAATACAAGTTCTTAACCACTGAGTCATCTCTCCAGCCCATGTTTTTATTTCTTAATTTCTATTCATTTCTAGTTTTCTTAGTGGCTTCTCTGAGGCTTACCACACATTCTTTATTTAACTTGTCAGAACTTGCTTCTGAGTTACTTCTCAGCCTTTTTTTGTTGTGATAAACAAACAGACATAAAATTTTGCAAACCAATTTAAAGCAAGCCACTTGGGTCATCTTTCCCAGAGAAAGACACAGAAGCTTGCCAGCACCCACAGATTCCCATGTGGTGTAGAACGAACAGGATGCAGTCTGTTTCCACAGTCCAAGCCTAGTCCTAAAAGACTAAGAATCTGGGGAGGAGTAGCCAGCCTAAACCAGTTTCCTCTTTCCCAAGAATGCAGAGGCTGTGCACTTTTTCTGCAACTATGAAGAAAGCCGAGGCAACTACCTAGTAGATGTGGACGGCAACCGCATGTTGGACCTGTATTCTCAGATCTCCTCTGTCCCCATAGGTAAGAGATGGACAGTCACCTCTCGCTCCCTTTTTGTTATGATTATCAGGCTTTAGCTACTTGTCCTCCGTGTTTTACCACCCTTTCTCACCAAGAGTAAGCGAATGAACAAGTAACAGTGGAGAGACCATGATTAGACATTGTTTTGTTGTTGCTAGGGATTTTTCTTTTAATTTTAAGTATGGGGATGTTTTGCTTGCATGTGTGTATGTGTACCACCTGTGTGCAGTACCTACAGAGGCCTGAAGAGGGCATTGCATCCCCTGGGACCCAAATTACAGATGGTTGTGAGCCTCCATGTGGATATTGGAAATAAAACCAGGGTCCTCTAGAATAGTAGCCAGTGCTCTTAACTCTTGAGCCATCTTTCCAGTCCCTAGACATTGTTTGTTCATGTTATTTTTAAGACTTATTTAATTATGTATATGTATGTGAGTACAGGTACTCATGGAATCCCTGAAGCTGGAGTCACAGATGGTTGGGAACTGCCTAATATGGGTGTTGAGAACTGAACTTGGATTTTCTGCAAGAGCAGGAAGTGCTCTTAACCACTGAGCCACAGCTCCAGCCCATTAGACATTGTTGTAAATAATAAAGATTCTTTACAGGTTTGGTAGGCAGTTGTGATGAGATCAATTTGCCTTTAATGACTCTGCACTTGAAGTAAGAGAAGTTGGGATAGGAGATCCTACAGCAACACACAGAGCAAAGAAAGGAGATTCTTGCATTTATAGACTTTAGAGGGTAGGAGTCGCTGAGCTTAAGAAGGGAATGGTCTCTGAGCTTATCAGGTTAGTGAAGGTGCTAGATAGCATATAAAGCAGTAATTTAGGAAGCTGGTCCTCTTGCCCCACCCCACCTTGGATGCTTTGCAGTTTGGGGAAGATACTCAACAGGTGCAGCCTCTGTGATCTAACACATACTAGGGCCTTCTCTCCTTCTCCTCCAGACGGCACCGGATCAGTGTATATTCATTTCTTTACCTATTTTGCAACTAGGTGAAAAAAGCTAGAAGAGGTAAACTCACAGAGCAATCACAGCTCAATGGAGCTGTCTAAGTTAGGTTTCCTATCAGAGCTTCTTCAAGTTCCCTCTACAGAGGGAACACCCAGCTGAAAGGGAAGGCAGGAAGATAGCATCCAGCAAGAGAAGATCACAAGGGTGAGGTCTCTGCTCTCACAGGAGACTCTCTGCATGCCAGACTGAGGCAGACCACTGGCCCTTTTGCACCTCTGAGCTGGCTACTCATTGCCTATCCACTGCCAAGCGGAGGTCCAGCAAAGCGGCCTCCAGGCATGGAAGGCAGTTTCTGGAGGAGGAGGAGGCAGCTGGAGCCATTATCAGCCAACACAGACAGCAGCTGGAATATGGGGATGATCTGCCCGGGAAACGTAACCTCAGTGGATGCTAGCAGCAGCTGCCTCATCTGGGCTCCTCTCCCAGCCACATGGAGCTGATACAGACAGTGGGACCGGCAGGGTTAATTTGGAAATGAGGTAGCTGCTGTTTGCAGCTTGGATGGTTATTGTCCCTTTGGTTGATAGATGCCCAGCTGTGTTCAGTGGCCTGTGGGCTGTGTCTGTCCCTCCACAGATGATACTGCTTGTCTGCTGTAGAGGAGACAGGCATGGGGAGCTGGTTCTGATGCTCTGTGCTAACAGCTCCCCACCCCCACCTCCTGGCACCCCAGGATCTCCCTGAACCCCCAGCCTTGGGTGTCCATTCCTCCTCTCCCTCCCCAGCACTTGTCCTCAGACCCACTAACTTCCTGTTGAGATGTGACCAGACAGCAGCAGTGACTCATCCTTCAGGGATGCCTCAGCCTCCGAAGGCGCCAAGGATTTCAAGACTTACAAACCCCTTCTCCCCTTGGTTTTCATCAATTGTTGTTTGGATTTATATTTACTTATTTGTTGTGTGCGCATGTGTGAGTGTGCATGTGCATGCCATGGTGCAAGTGTGGAGGTCAGAGGACAGTTGGCAGGAGTCAGTTCTCTCCTTCCACCACGTAGGTTTGAGGGCTTGAACTCAGGTCATCAGCCTTGGCAGCAAGCACCTTTACCCACTCAGCCATCTCAATGCCCCCCAGGCTGGATTCGAACTCACCCCCAAGGGCTAGCTAGCATAGGCATGCACTACCAACCCAGCTCCCAGATAGTTTTTAAGCTAATACTCACTGAGAATTTACCAGAAGCCTGGCATATTGCCAAGCGTTTCACATGTTAGTATGTGGCCATGACTGCTCTGTTACAGGGTCTTCTGACATTACCCTCCACTGACCTCACTTTAGATTCCAGAGGTCACAGAACATGCTTGGTGGTACGGGAGCCTGAGGTCCCGCCAGGACACAATAATGAGTTCACCTCTTACGTTCCTACAGAGCAGCCTTGTAGACACCTGCCCTGCTGTGGGGGTCCCACAACTCAGAGCCAGGTGGAGGGTCCCCTAATCGGAGCTCTGTTTTCATCTCTTTCCTTGGGGAGCCAGTGACTCCAGCTGCCTCTGCAATTTAATGAGGTTTCCCAGGACCAGGCTTATCTACTGAGGCAGAAAAGTCATAGACACCCAGGCGGCATGATAAGCCAGAACTCTTGCCAAAAAATGGTTGGAAAAACCCAGAGAGTGTTCTCTCCTTGAGTGATGAGCAGTGTCTAGTCCTGGGCCCTGCAAGCCTGCGTGGGCTAGGGAAGAGACCCAATTACGTTCATTCCCTCTCCGGTCTTTCTGCTCCAGCGCCCTTCCCCACCCCCGTCTGTTCTCCACAGCCAGCACAGTGAAGCCAGAGTCTTGCCTGGTGGTGCTGGATGTTTAATACTTGTCTGAACAGTCTTTTAGGGAGGAAGACGGGCCCAGGTCCAGAGCCTCAGGCAGACACATGAGGATTGTTTTCACTTCATCCAGCTTCTAGCCTCAGTGATACAAAGTCTCCTTTCAAAGTAAATGCATTTAAATTAAAAAGTACCTTCCTCCAGTGAAGGTGCTAAGACAAGATACTGGAGACTGAGTAGCTTATAGACAACAATGCTTTCTCCCAGTTTTCAAAGCTGGGAGTCCAAGATCCAGGCATCACAGATTCAACGTCTTTCAGGGACAAGGTCCTCACAAGATGGGAGACGAAAGTCCCCTTTGATTTTTATAAAGGCACTAACTCCCTTTATGAGGGCTCCATCCACATGACCTAATCACCTTCCAAAGACCAGGAGTGGCTGCAAACAAGCTCTGAATACGTCACCTCAGGGGCCAAGATCTCCGCAGATGAGTGGAAGAAACATTGCAATTATGTGTGGTAAAAACCCACTTCCCCTCTAAGCTCCCCCTAGGGCTCTTTCCTCATATGTCTTATAAGCTTCTGAGTTCTTGCCCACACCACTGGTTTACTGTGCTATTAATTCATTCAACTAAAATGCATTGAGCTGAGTGAGTCCTCAGTGGGGATGGAGTGGGTAGAGACATCTCACAGTCCATCTCCTGACATCAGTGCACTCTTCCTTTGGCCTTCCTGCTGGGATTATTGCCAGGTGTGTTCATTACTTTTCTGGTGCTCTCATAAAATACCCTGACCAAAGCAACTTAAGAGAGAAGGGTTTATTCTGGCTCAGTTTAAAGGTGCAGTCCATCAAGTCAGGGGAAGCGTGGTGGCAGGACAGTGAAATGGCTGGTCACACCAGGCATAGTCGGGAAGCATAAGATGATGGATGCTGGCACTCAGCTCACTCAGTCTGTCTGTCTGTCTGTCTATCTACCTTCCTACCTACCTATCATCTATCTATCATCTTATCTATCTACCTATCATATATCTATATCCTAGCTATCATCTATCCTTCATCATATCTATCATCTATCTGTCATCTATCTATCTATCTATCTATCTATCTATCTATCTATCTATCTGTCTGTCTGTCTGTCTGTCTGTCTGTCTGTCTATCTATCTATCTATCTATCTTTTATCTTAGAGACAAGGTATCATTGTATAGTCCTGGCTAGCCTGAAACTCAATATGGTGCCACCATTTTCAGAGTGAGCCTTCCTACCTCAATTTACCTAATCAATTAAATCCTGCAAGGCACACCTAAAGGCTGGTTCCCAGATGATTCTAAGTACTGTCAAGTTGACAGTCAATAGAAACCTTGACCACAGGACTAGCAGTAATGAATAGAAAGCTCCCTGCACACAGTAGATGCTCAATAAATGTGAATTGCCATTTCAGAGGAGGGTGATTCTAAGATGAATTGCGGGGTCCAAGGCCTGCCTTGACATAAAGGACATTGTTGTGCCCAGATCGTAACCCCCAGAGAGACCACCAAGGACGAGCATACCAGAATGCAAAAGCAAGGTTTACTTCTGCTCCAAGTCATGACAGGGAACTCATCTCAAGCCCTCACTGGCAGTGAGGCAGGGAAGAGTTACTCTTTCTTATGGAAGTTAGTTTTTATAGGCAAAACCCATAAAATTTCTTAGAGGGGAGGGGGTTAGTACGGGTCCATCCTTGATTGGTCCAGTTTTTCCCGGGCCTGGACTTTATCTTATTCTAGCTTATCTGTTTGCCCTGTCAGGAGTTTTACAACTCATCTCCGGGGTCTGGTCATGTTATCTCTGGAGAGGGGCATCTCATAGTTAATCGGTTACCATCAAACATCCTGAGTTTGTTCTTTTGAGTTCCTGGGGCTGGTGCCATCATTTCTGGGGACTTGAAACTGGCCTGGGTCTATCTATATTGAGATATCTTTGTCTAAGGCCCCTTTTTTGAGACAATAGAGTGAGGGTCTTGTTGTGCCCAGATCACATCCCCAAAGCCACCACTGGAGACTTTAGGTACAGAATGCAAAAGTAAGGTGTATTCTAAGTTTACAAGCCTCCAGGGAGGCTCTTTTAAATCTCTCACTCACAGCAGGGAGGTTGGCAGGAGTGCTCCCCTTTCTTTTTGAGGCTAGTTCTTTTTTTTTTTTTTTTTGGTTTTTTGAGACAGGGTTTCTCTGTGTAGCTTTGCGCCTTTTCCTGGAACTCACTTGGTAGCCCAGGCTGGCCTCGAACTCACAGAGATCCGCCTGGCTCTGCCTCCCGAGTGCTGGGATTAAAGGCGTGCGCCACCACCGCCCGGCTTTGAGGCTAGTTCTTAAAGGCACAGACCATATAATTCATTTCAACCCGCCTTCCTTTTTTTAGTCTTTTGGACAAATATCCTGACTCTTTGTTTTCCAAAGTCCCTGTAGCATTTACAGCCACCTGGGGAAAAGGGGTCTAAGTTTTTATCTACACTTAGGAATCGTGGTTTAAGCTTCTCTTTGTCTGTAGGGGATAGAGTCGGAGGTTTTACTGAGGTATCACAGACATGAGGATGTTCCCTAATTTCTCAGAGTCATACTATTTGGGGGGGGGGGAGAGGAGAGTGGGGAGGATCTTATATAGCCCCAGCTGGCCCCAAACTCACTCAGTTCTCTCCTTTCACCATGTGGGTCCCAGGGATTGAACTCAGGGATGTAGGCCAAACTGGTCTTGAATTCCTGATTCTCCTGCCTCCACCTCACAAGAGCTGGGGTTACATGCATACACCACCACACCCAGCTGCATCTCCTGTTTTTCATCTGCACCAACAGCCTTGCCATGCCTGACCCCATAGGGCTTCTGGCAGAATAAGGGAGGATTATCAGGGTCAAGCATTAGCTCAGAGCCGGGCACGTAGTTGATGCTCAGGAAATGGGAATCAGAATGAATTATGATATATCATTAGTTTTATTTTGTTTGCTACAGAGTCTTGCTATGTACCTCAAGCTAACCTAGAACTCACTATGTAGTCTAGGCTAGCCTCAAAAATCACAGTTCTCCTGCCTCAACCTCTTATTACCAGGCTTTTTAAAAATCATCACCATCATCATCATCATCATATTTACTTATTTATTTAATGTATATGTTATGTGCATGTTCCCATGTACACACACACACACACACATACACACATACACACACACACACACACATCATGGTGTTCATATAGAGATCAAAGGACAACTGTGGAAGTCAGTTCTCTCCTTTCACCACGTGGGTCCCAGGGATTGAACTCAGGTCATCAGGTTTGTGGCAAATACCTTTTCCTGATGATCCATCTAGCTGGTGTGTGTGTGTGTGTGTGTGTGTGTGTGTGTGTGTGTGTGTGTGTGTGTGTGTGTGTTATGTATGTGTTTCAGAAATGTATAGGTAAAACCTGAAGTTTCTATGAACATTTTCTAAGGTTACTGAGTCAGATCAAGCTATATTTACATGCTTTCTCTGGTTCAACAGCACAATGGGCATCTAGTTCTCAGGAGCAGCTTGTTGGGGAAGAAGCATTAACAATGATGCCATTCAATACATTTTTCTTAGATTCAGTTTGGGGCCATTCATTACAAGTGGATAGAAATACAATTTGATCTTTGTTGTTGTTTTAGTTTTTTGAAACAGGGTTTCTCTGTGTAGCCCTGGCTGTCCTGGAACTCTCTATAGACCAGGCTGGCCTGGACCTCGCAGAGATCCTCCTGCCTCTGCCTCCTGAATACTGGGATTAAAGGCGTGCACCACCACTGCCTGACTGCATTTCCTTTTCTTATCTGGTCACACTGACTGGAATCTACTGCTGCAGTGAGCAGCAGTGGTGACAGAGGATGTCTTCATCTTGCTCTTGACTTTGCAGAGAAACATAGGGTCTTTTCACTGTTGATGAGGACATTAGCAGTGAGGTTTTCATCTCCCTCCCTCCCCCATCCCCTCCCTCCCTCCCTCCCACCCTTCCTTTCTTCCTACCTCCCTCCCCTTTCTGTTCTGAAACAGGGTCTCATGTAACTAGACTGAAACTCTCTGTGTAATTGAAGATGACCTTGAACTTCTAACCCTTCCGCCTCTACTCTGGACCGCTGGGATTGCAGTTGTGCGCCACCAAGCCTGGTTTACATGGTGCTGGGGGTGGAACCCAGGGCTTCCTGCCTGCTAGGCAAGCACTCTGCCAACTTCAACTACATCCCTAGCCCAGGAAGGTTTTGCACAAACTTCCTTTATCAAATTGAGGTGCCTTTTAATTCTTAGCTTTTTGGTTAATTATCGAAAGCTGTTGGGGTCCAGCCCCTCGATAGCCTTCTCTCAGAGTTCCAGAAGAGATGCCACTGGCAGCAGATTAATCTGAGGGATTCACTAACAAATCTATGCACACGGAACACTTTAGTCTGTACACTTTGTTCTGAGTCAGTTCTCTCTCTACACAGCTCCTTTTCTGCTCCCACGCTTAGCTCCTTTCTTACCCGATTCCCTCCACATCTTTCTGCTGTCCCCTCTAAGTTCTGTCTTGATTCCTTCATCTTAGTTCTGCCCCATCTTGGTCTTTCCTATCTTGTTCTTCCCCATCAGGCTCTTCCTCATCTCCCATCTTGTCCTTCTAGTTCTCCATCCAGTTCTCTTACCCACCTAGTTCTTCCCCGTCAGGTTCTTCCTCATCTCCCATCTTGTCTTTCCAGTTCTCTATCCAGTTCTCCAATCTGGTCCCCCAAGTCTCTGAGGTTTACAGTTATATACCTCTGCATTAGCAATGCTCTGGCCAAGGCAAGGTCACCAGGCTTGAATTCTTACAGGGTCATAAAGGCAGACAAGAGTTTTCCTCAGGCAGTGACTGTCAGTCAGGCTTTCTTTTACAACCCAAAGGGGGAGTGGTTAAGGGAGGAGGTCAACTAAGAGCTAAAATCGGTTAATATATCAGAAAAAGGGAATTTATGTGTCAAACTACATTCCTAGAGGTGGTTAGGTAAAATGTTAGGAGTCTATAATGTTAGTATAAATACCACCGAGGCTGTATAAGAAAGGAGGGTCTGAGCTTAATTCTGCACAAGGAACAAAGCTGTGTACCTAAGGTCCGACTGAATCTAGGCAGTGTCTCCTTGTGGAATTTGCCTTAACTCAGGAGACACGCAGGTGGTGGTCTGGAATGTTATTTCTGTTTGCCTGGAGAAAGGAAGCCTTTCCCGAGGCTGTTCTCCAAATACCTTAAATATGAATGTCCAAAGATTGATCAGTCCACACTGTTTAATAGTTCTTAGGATAAAGAATCAACTGGGAAAAACTATGAAAGTGCACATGAAATTCAAAGCAGAAGATAGCTGATATATTAGAAGCCAAATAACACCAAATAGGCCTTGAGATTTGGCTTTTTCCTCTGGAAGAATTCCTTGATTCTTCCAGGTATAGCTTTAGCATATACAGCCGAATTCCAACGACATTCCTGCGGCTTGCAGCATTACTTTTGTTTTTGGGTTTTGCTTTGGGGATACTTTTGTTTGTTTTCTATTATTATTGTTGTGTGTATGTGCACACATGCAGATGTATACCATAGCATCTGTGTGGAGGTCACAGGACAGCTCTGAAGTCAATTCCTGCTGTCCACATTTCTGTAGATTCTAGGGATTTAACTCTTGTCATCGGCTTTGGGGGGCATGCGCTTTACCTGCCAAGTCATCTCACCAGCCCTTCTTTTTATTGTTTGTTCGTTTGTTTAAGACAGATCTCATTTATCCCAGGCTCACCTCAAATTTACTATGCAGCCAAGGATGACCTTGAACTACTAGATTACAGGCATGGGCCCCCACCTCCAACTTCAGCACCTTGCTTGTTGAGTGTTTTTATCACAAAACAATACTGCATTTTGCCAATTTTTTTTTTTGCATCTATTGAGATAATCCTGAAAAAGCCATTATAATTGGTTTCTTCTAGCAAGCTATTCAGTGCATACATGCGCACACCTTCCTTTTTTTTTCAATTTATTTATTATTCTTTTATATACATTGGTGTTTTGCCTGCATGTCTGTGTGAGGGTGTCAGATCTTGGAGTTACAGACAGTTATTAGCTGCCATGTGGGTGCTGGGAATTGAACTCAGGACCTCTGGAAGAACAACCAGTGCTCTTAACCGCTGAGCCATCTCTCCAGCCCCACACCTACTTTCTATCTGCCCCCTTTTCACTTGGCAGTAGATCACACCACTGACTCCAGAAGCACAAACGAACCCCTCTCATCCCTTCCTCCGGCTGCATGGTGGTACAGCAGGGAGTTCATGCGCTTAAATTTTTTAAATTTTTTATTTACCTGATATGCTGTTGATAGCCGTAAGATGCTTTTCAAATTGTGTAACATCAGCCCCTCTGGAAAGTAAAAGCAGTGGGACCCTGGGAACATGCATGTGTATATGAAGGCGGGATGTGCCATGTGACATGGTGGTCACATTGCAGGTGGTGTCCCTTGGTCCTTGAAGAAACATTTACTGGGCTCCACCCCCGCCCGTGGACACTGGGAATGAGGCAGGACCTCATGCAGTCCATCACATTGGCCTGTCAATACTGGCATTGACCTTGCCTTTACCTCCTCGTGTTTCACTGGTCCAGCAGATCTCAAACCTGAACAAACATCCCTGTGTCCTCAGGGAGCTTGGAGCTCTCCAGGCTGCACTGACAGAGATTTCAAGTCAGGGGTCAGAGCCTTTGACACATACAGAGTGTTTGGGAGATGAAAACGTGGGGACAGGGAAAGAACTGGGGCGGGGAAAGTCACAGCTGTGGCGGCACTCTCTAACCTTACTGCACCCTCCTTTCCCCAGGTTACAACCATCCAGCTCTGGCGAAACTCATCCAGCAGCCTCAGAATGCGGTATGTCATGTCCCCCCACCCATGTGCAGCCTAAGGACAGACGGCTCATGACCAGACTCACTAGGCGTCTTTAGACGTGGTTCCTTCACAGCACTCGAGATGCTTGCTGAGCCTGTGCCCTGTGCCAGGCACTCAGGTGCCTTAGTGAGGTGCTGCCTAGGTCTCCTCAACTTGAAGTAAACTAGAGTCACTTGGGAAGAGGGAATGCCTCCATCCCCTTGTTCTGTGGGCATATCTGTGGGGCATTTCCTTGATTAGTAATAGATGGGGGAGGGTCCAGCTCACTGTGGGCAGTGCCGCCCCTGGGCAGTGTTCCTGGGTTGTATAAGGGAGCAAGCTGAGGGGCTGGAGAGATGGCTTAATAGTTAAGAGCACTTGTTGCTCTTGCAGAGGAGCTGTGTTGGGCTCCTAGCAACCATATGTTGGTTCACAACGTCTGTAACTCCAGTTCCAGGGGATCCAATACCTCTTCTGGCCTCCAGGCTCCTGTATGCATGTGATGCATATGTATCCTGTATGCACATACATAAATTCAGGCATGCACATAAAATAAAATAAATTTTATTTTTAAGAAAAGCTGAGCAAGCTGTGGGCAACATGCTAGTGAGCAGCACTCCTTCATGGACTCTGCTTCAGTTCCTGCGTCCAGGTCCTGCCTGGAGCTCCTGCCCTGGCTTCCCTCAGTGATGGATTGTAAGACAAATAAACCTTTTCCTCCCCAGAGCTGTTTTAGATATGGTCCTTATCACAGTGACAGAATGTAACTAGGACGGGAGAAAAACTCAGCATCCCCACTACCATGGAGACAGTCTCTTAACCCCATACACCAGTTGAGAACTGTAACCACAATTAGGCTACAAAATAAAGGACACAGTGCTGTACAGGCATAAGACAATGATAACGCTTAACATATATGAACATGTGCCAAGAGGTGAATCTCAGAGGTGCATGTGCCAAGTATAGTGTTGTGCTTTTTAAGATTTTTTTATTTTTATTTGAGTGTGTGTGTGTCTGTGTGTCTGTGTGTGTATGGGAATTGTGTGTATACAGTACTCTCAGAGGCCAAAAGAGGGCATCAGATCCTTGGGAACAGGAATTTTAGGCTGCTGATTACAGTTTGATGTGGATACTGGGAACCAAACCCAGGTCTCCTGCAAGAGGAGCAAGTAATTTTTTTTTTTTTTTTTGACCAGCAGACACCCAGGTAGATGCCAGGTCTCTTTCTTTTTTTAAAGATGTATTTATTTATTGTGTATACAGCATGTATGACTACAGGCCAGAAGAGGGCACCAGATCCCATTACAGATGGTTGTGAGCCACCATGTGGTTGCTGGGAATTGAACGCAGGACCTCTGGAAGAGCAGTCAGTGCTCTTAACCTCTGAGCCATCTCTCCAGCCCTGGAGCAAGTAATCTTAACCGAGCCATCTCTCCAGCTCCTCTTTTTAAATATACTTCTTTTGGTTTGGTTTGGTTTGGTTGGTTTTGGTTTTTGATTTTTCAAAACAGGGATTCTCTGTGTAACAGCCCTGGCTGTCCTGGAACTCGATCTATAGACCAGGCTGGCTTCGAACTCACAGATCTGCCTGCCTTTGCCAGCAGAGTGCTGGGATTAAAGGTGTGCGCCACCACGCCCAGATCTTAAATGTGCTTCTATGAAACCTTAGTGCATGTGTATGTATTGTATGTTGAGCACACCCCCTGTAACCCACCTATAACCATCTATATGGTCTGTGCTTTATGACAGTAACATTCTGTGTTTCGGGAGTGTTTAATAGATGGAGAAACTGAAAAACAAAAGGATTATACATCTGCCTGTACTAGCTTCTCATTTGCTAAGCGACTTAAGGGGGAAATGCTTATTTGGGCTCATAATTTGAGGGCACACCATCATGGTGGGGAGGACATGGTGGCAGGGACGAGGGGACATGGTGGCAGGGACGAGGCAGCTGGTCCCAGTGCACCTGACGTCAGGAGGCCTGGAGAGAGGAAAGCTTGCCAGCTCACTTGATTTAGTCCAGCACTCCGGCCATGTGATGGCACCACAAACACTTAGGGCGGGTCCTCCCACCGCAATGCAATCTAGAAAGTCCCTTGCTGACATTCTCAGAGGTGCTTCTAGATCCCATCAAGTTGACAGTCAGTATTAATCATCAAGCTGCCCAAGGTCACATGGGCCAGTGGAGGTGCTGGAGGTGAATCCAGGGAACTGAGTTCATCTGTGATGGAGTACTCAGAGGTCAGGAAAGACTTCTCAGGGATCTGTGGGAGGAGAGGCTGTGAGGTGGCAAGCCAGTGAAGGAGAGGCGCACTTGGGGAATAAAAGACAGAATGGCCTGAGCAGAGACAGCAGGAGGCAGGTAGACCAGAGCAGCAAGAGTTCACACCACCTTTGTCCTGGTTCCGTTTCTGTTGCTGTGAGAAAACACCGACCAAAACAACTTGGGAGGAAAGGGCTCATTGGCTTAAGGTCAGACTTCCTCCCTAACAGAAGTCAGGGCAGGAACCTGGCGGCAGCAGGAGCTGACTCGAGGCAGTGAAGGCTGCTGCTGACCAGCCTGTTCCCCGGGGCTTGCTCAATCTCTTCTCTTTTATAACCCAGGACCACCAGCCCAGGGATGGCACCACCCCCTCTCCCACCAATCATTAATCAAGAAAATGTCCTACAGACACACCCACAGGCCAGTCTGTCAGAGGGGAGGCCTCTTCCCAGACAAGTATAGCTAACAACAACAAAAACAAACAAACAAACACAGAACCAGTTCAGCCTTCAGTAGATTTTCTCAGCTTGGCACTGATGGTGTTTGGATCCAGGCCACTCCATGTTGTGGGGGCCTCTTGTTGTGGACGCATGCGTTCCCGTGAGGACCGTCTTTACATGTCAATTTCCTGGGGTGCGTCAGTTGTCAGAGTGGCCAGCACGAAGGAAGGCCTGAGTTCTAGCCACACCACTTACTGAACCAGGCATGGCGGTGAGCATCGATGATTTCCTCACTGGAGAGATGCAAGAGGACCACAAGTTCAGGGGCACCCCAGCTGCAGGAATTAGAGACCAGAATGGGTTACGTGAGAGCCTGTCTAAAGCATTAAGTAGTAACAAGAGAAATTTTACTTTCCTCTTTGTTCCACCCATACAATGTTGGTACTGTTGCATATATATTCATTTTCAATTATTATATTAACAGTCAGCCACGATTTTAATTTAAAACAATACCTGAAAGCTACGCATAGTGGCACGTGCCTATAATCCAAGCACTCTGAAAGCTGAAGCAGGAGAGTATCAGGAGTTCAAGTTCATCCTCAGCTAGATAGCAAGTTTGAAGCCAGCTTGGGCTACATGAGACCCTGTCTCAAAATGACAAACTCAGAGCGATACCTGTGTATGGCCTCTGCTTTGGGCCCGGGTCTGTTGAGCTTAACTGTGGACTCTGCTCCTGGGGCAGGCCCCAGGCTCCCAGCTGGAGGCTCATCCAGCCTATGGGCAGATTTCCTGGTCTCCCTGAAACCTACATCACCACCTGCTGTAAAGTCATGCCGTCTTCTACTCCTGCACATGTGATCGCCCTGGGCCAGAGGGAGACACAGAACTGTCTCCCTAGCTGGGCCCATTAGGAGTCTTCATGACAACTTCCCGGTGACACAGGCATGGTCCTGGGGGTGGCAGGAGGAGCGGGGTATCTAGCACCCTGTGGCTGCTCCTTCAGTGCCGATGTGCTGAACATGTGCCACAATGAGCCTGCGCTATATAACAGGATATGATATGCTTCACCTCTCACTGAGAATGGATGAGAGTAACAGGGATCAAAACAAGTCACCCAGCTATGATTTTTGCCATCCACATTAGATAGACCCTGCCCCTCTCTCCCGAAAGACACCTGTGTCTCTCCTCTTTGCTGCCCCACAAACGGAATCATTCCTCATATACTCTTTATCATGTTTGATTATTTTTTTCAAAAAGTCATGTGGACATTCATCCTCACCCTCGTGTGGGCAGGTGACTGTCCACCCAATAATTTTATGGCATTTCCATTGCCCTGTGTGAATATACTGCAACCAGCTTACCTACCCTCCTGAAGATAGTTCCACGTTGGGACTCTCAGGAAGATAACTGCTGTAGACGATGGTACCCATGGCATTTGTGGAATCCACTTGTGTGTTTCTAATGGATACAGAGCTAGCAGCAGAATTGTGGCCACGGTGGGTGTTCGTATTCTGTTTCTACAGATCCTGCCAGTTTGCACACTTACTGACCTGATTTCCCTTCCCACTAGCATTGGGGTGGGAGCGGGGTCTCCATCACTTCATATCCCGTAGTGTATGTGAGTGTCTGTGTGACTCGGGAGGACATCCTTGTCCACTCATGCCAAAAAAACTTGATCCCTAAAGGAAAGCAGGGACACACACACACACACAAAAAAAAGCCCAGTCCTAGTCAAGAAGAGAACCCCACTCTTACCTGTGCTGGGGGTGTAACTCTTGGTAGAGTGCTTGCCCAGCCTGCACAAAGCCCTGGGTTTCATCCCAGGCACTGTACGAACCGGGTGTGATTATGCATGACTCCAATTCCAGCCCTCAGGAGGTAGATGCAAATGATATCAGAAGCTCCAGGCCATCCTTAACTATGTGACAAATTCAGGGCTAGCCTGGTGGACAAAAGACCCTGTTCCGAAAAGTCCTTTTTAACCTCAGAATTGGAGGTCTCCTGAGAGAGCCATGATCAGTTGCCATGCCCGCCTTGGAGGTCCTAGAGGACAGTCTAGCCTCCAGTTAATTGAGCGGTGCACGGGGCTCCTGAGAAGGTGGCCAATGGAGCCAGAGGCTCAGAGGATGTGTTTACGATCAAAGCTGCTTTGTTTCAAAACTTGTTGCAGATCCCAGATGCCTTGGCAGCTGGTGCTGAAAGAATGTGTCAACAAACATGTCACACATCTTTGCCGTGTCAGCTGCCTGCGGAGGCAGTCTTCCCAACAACAAGGATTCTGATTTTTGCAATGACATCTCCCTGTTCTTACAGGACGCTTCCCTGCCTGCCCCACATACCTGTCACATCTTACCCAGGCAAGCACTGGTTCTCACCCTCACCTCCCCAGCTTGCTATGGGACCCCTGTCTTCCACCTAAGCCATTCAAGGCTGGAATTACAGGTGTGCCACCAAGACCACCAAGCATGTACTCGGGTTCTGGTCCTCATGCTTACCCAACAAAGCTTTACCACTTTCTCATCACCCCCACCCACATCTAGCTTCCTATCAACCCTCTCAGGCCACCGTAGCACCACTACGAAACTGGTGATTTCATGTCACTTCAGAAATGGATAGCGCCCCTTGATTCCATCTGGGTTCCAATTCTGACGTCTCTAGGACCATCTCAATACATTTCCCCCACACTGTGCACTGTGTATTGGACCGGCCCGTGCATGGTCACACTGCCGTGAGTAACAGCTACAGTCGGGCTTCTGTGCACCTGGGATGGATGCCAAGATGACCAAGTACGACACGCACCAGGCTGTGACTCCCAGGCCATTCTACCGTTCTTCTGTACTCTCTCTGTGCCTTCTCTCCTCAAGGCTCTCTATCAAGAGGCGCCCACATTGGCAGATGAAGACCCTGAAGTTCAGAGAGGTTAGGTGACTTGCCCAAGGCTTCACAGCCCTAGCCAGTTCTCCCTTGCTGTGCTTTAAGATGGCCAAGCTGGTAGCAAGCCTTCTGGAAACCTGTCCTCATTTGATTCTGCAGTCACATGTCCCAGATATCTTCTGTTCTTAATGTCACGCTTTGTCGAGCAAGAACACCACCCCCACATCTTTTCTGGGCCCAGATAGGCAATCAAGCTGCCGGCCCACCTGTCTCTCTCCAGGGGCCTTTTCCCTGCGGCCCGTGGCAGCACTTTGCGCCCACCCTGGTCTCATCATGTTCCTGATCTCCCCCAGGCCCCATGAGCAGACCAGAGCCAGAAGGAAATGCTATTTAAGGCCCTTGCCAACACACCAAGGTCTCCAGTTGTGTCAAGCAAATGTGTGGCCAGCATTAGCATTTCTGAAGTGAGGTGCCTGGAGCACCTGGCCCTGAATGCCATTAGAAGCCAGCAAGCCCTCTCTGGAGTCCTGTCTGTGTGTCTTGGGGCAAACTGCCTGACCTCTGTGGTTCTCAGCAGTGGTCATGAGGAGGGTTCATGATTTATACTTCTCATCCTTACTGCCCCCTCTGCATCTCCTAGTCCCACCAAGGAGGGCTCCCAAAGCAGGAAAAGCAACAAAGGTATGGATGTGCCCCACTTTCTACTGGCCTAGCCACACCCCAAAGCCACCAGGAGCCTCCCCCAATGCAGCAAGGGCACTGTTCCAATTTGCACTGAGCTTATTATCTGATCGTGTCCATGAGAGGGAAGTGTCCAAGAAGTCCCCACATCCCAGTGCAGCCTCCACGTGTCTGTTCTGGTTTGTTTGTGTTTCTGAGAGAATCTCCTGGAATCTAGGCTGGCCACAACCTCCCTGTGTAGCTGAGGACAGCCTTGAATTTCTGAGCTTCCTGCCTCCACTTCCCAAGAGCTTGCGATTGCTAGCATGAGCCACCATATAGATTTCTGCAGTGGTGGGCATGGAACCCAGGGCTTTGTGCATGATAGGTCAGCACTCTGCCAACAAAGCAGTGTCTTCAGCCTAGACCTCTCTGTGTATACCAGGTGGGCCTTGAACTTGACAGGAATCTACACCACACCCTGCCCAATCCCTACATTTTACCTACTTTTTATAATAAATGTTCTTTTTTTTTTCTTTTGGATTTTACTTTGGTTTTTCAAGACGCGGTTTCTCTGTGTAGCCTTGGTTATCCTAGGACTCACTCTGTAGACCAGGCTGGCCTCAAACTCAGAGACCTGCTGCCTCTGCCTCCCAAGTGCTGGGGTTAAAGGCATGTGCCACCACTACACAGCTTATAATAAATATTCTTATTCATAGCAAGAGAATACTTTTTGATTTATAGACAAACTGCAAAGACAGTTCATGTCTCCTTTCTCTAGCTGGCCCTTGTAGTTAAGGTCATTAACCAAATGATGCACACAAGTTAATGCTGCTCAGGGCCAAGCCAAAGACTTCACTTGGGACTCACCAGTCTACACAGTACTTTGGTGATGTGCCCTAGAATCCAAGCCAAGGTGCCAAGTTGCATTTAATGTGATCCTTTTTATAATGCAGGCCCACTTCCATGTGACCTCACTCCTTACCCCTTGAGCAGCCTCTCTCTGTTTCCAGCTCCTGCTGGTATGTGTCAGGGAGTGAATCCCCAGGACTGCTCTGTTCTCAGTCCACTGCAGGTGTGTTTGGTCCTTAGCATGAGGGCTGAGGGCCAGCTCCAGCACCCAGACAAGGAAGGGACAGCCTCCGACTACCCAGGAGCCCAGAAGGCTCCCTTCATCACTCTCTTGAAACCCTGAACTACCCTGAACTCACTGGCGTTGTCAAGTATGCCTGCCGCTCTGCCCCGATGCTCCAGCTGCTCATCTGACAGTTACAAGTTATCCTAAGGATGCAGGAAGGCCCTGCTCAGTGACGACCAGATGCACCGTGCTTCCTCTGTGGCCTCACTGTTGTACACTGGCTGGGATCATTCCCTCCTGGTGGAGTCGGGCAAGGAGGAAGGCCACAGGTAGGCAGTTGTGACCTCCTAGAGTGTTCCTGGAACTCCTGTAAGCAAAGATGGGCACAACGTGCTCTCCCTGTTTTAAAGATAAAGTCCTTGGGCTGGAGAGATGGCTCCGAGGTTAAGAGCACTGGCTGTTCTTCCAGAGGCTCTGAGTTCAATTCCCAGCAACCACATGGTGGCTCACAACCATCTGTAATGAGATCTGGTGCCCTCTTCTGGCTTACAGGAATACATGCAAGCAGAACACTGTAAACATAATAAGTAAATATTTTTTTTAAAAGATAAAGTTCTTGAATCTTCATTTTAAGTGACTTGCCGTTAATAACTTGGACTTTGTTTGGGGACTTTTGAGGCAGGGTCTTGTGTAGCCAGGCTTCAAACTCACTTTGTAGGTGAGGATGACCTTGAACTTCTGATTCTCCTGCCTCCACCTCCCCAGTTCTGGGGTTACAGAGGTATCCAGCACACCTGCTCTATGGGGTGTTGAGGATGGAACCCAAAGCTTCCTACCTCCTAGGCAAGCTCTCTACCACCTGAGCTTTGGCTCCAGCCCCTGAAGGTGTGTTAATATGTAGGCCCTTGCAATCCTATTCCTCAGCCAGAGGCCGTTTGAAGACACATTTTTGTCAGAATTTGAGAGTTGGTGCACATTTCCCCTTTCTTTGAAATGTGTTCCTACTGTCTTCCTCAGCCCATGGACCTCCCAGCAGCCACAGGGCAGGGCACACTCATCTTTTGACAAACAGGTTGGTCTCCGTCCTTACACTTCTCAGGTGTGAGGAGCAAACATCAGTTCAACATTGACTCACACTACTGATTTCCTTGCAGAGGGAATTCATTCTCTGGACCCGTATCTATCAAAATGGGGGGGATGGGATGATTGACGTAAAGATGCTTTTTTCTCTATTATCTAACCAGTTCCACCAACATATCTCAGTTCTATTTAGAAGTCCCACAGCTGTAGTGTGTGTGTGTGTGTGTGTGTGTGTGTGTAGTCGCACATGCATGCACTTGCATGTGTGTGAGTGTACAGGGGTGCGTGCACCACAGCACATGTGTGGAGGTCATAGGGCAGTCTCAGGGGTTAGTTTCTGTCTTCTACCTTGTTTATGACAATCTCTTGTTCCCCACTGTGCACTCCAGGCGGCTGCCTGAGCTGCCAAGAATTCTCCTGTCTCTGCCTCCCATCTTGACACAGGGACACTGGGGATATAGACACTCACTACCACATCCGACTTTACAGGAGTTCTGGGGATCTGAACTCGGGTCCTCACATTTACATGGTACTTTACCCACCAAGCCAGCTCTCCGGCCCCTGCTAGAACCTTAGAGTGCCCCTCCCCACCTTTTAAAATTAAGGTATAATATTGAATTCAAGGCTAGCCTGTGATATGTGAGACTGTGTCTCCCCGAAAAAACCCCAAACACTGAAATAGCACCCATGAGCCGACAGAGCCTGTTTGACCCCTCGACTTCACAAAGGCACCATGTGGAAGAGGACCTGGGTCGGAGGCCAAGGACTGACGTACTTTCCTGCTGTTCTTTTACAGAGCACTTTCATCAACAGACCTGCCTTGGGCATCCTGCCCCCAGAGAACTTTGTAGACAAGCTCCGGGAGTCCTTGATGTCGGTGAGTTTGGGGTAACCTCCCCATGTTTGTAGTCCGGCTTCCAGCCTGTCTGTCCTCAGAGGTGGTCAGGACAGGGTCAGGGAAGGATGAGACCCACAACTAGGGAGAATGGGTGTGCAGAGGGCAGCTGCTGCTGTAACTGTCTGGCTACATGAAACCCTGTCTCAAAAGGAAGAAAAAAGGGAGGGAAGGGAGGAAGGGAGGGAGGAAGGAAATGCATTGAAAAGAGGAGACAAGAGACAGCTTTGCTGAAATGACCAACTTTTTACCTGATTCTCTCATAAGCAGTTGTGTGTGTGTGTGTGTGTGTGTGTGTGTGTGTGTGTGTGTGTGTGTAAACAGGTCTCATATAGCCTAGAATGGCCTCAAATGCATGATCTATGTAGCCCAGGCTAGCTTCAAACTCACTATGGGGGTAGCCTTGAACTTTTGATCCTCCTGGATCTACTTAGTACAGGAGTGTGCCAGCACACCCATTTTATGCTGGGCCTGGAATCTGAACCCAGGGCTTTGTGCATGCTAGGCAAGTGCTCTACTAACTGAGCCACATTCCAGCCCTCAAGAGGAATGTTTTTATTTTTTTATTTTGAAGAAAAGAAAGAGTTTTGTGTGGGGGACAAAGGGCATCCTGGGGAAATGTGTTCATGTCCTGTGATGAGAACTTGGTCACCTCTTCCGTTCTCTTTGCCAAGAGATTAAAGTCACTGAGAACCTCAGCTTAACATATCTGTGCAGGTGCCTCAGGAGACACAGACCGAACTGATATTTCCACACACACTGCTTATTTTTAAACTTGAGACAGAGTGTCACCGGACAGGTGTCCACAAACATGCTGGGCTGGGTTCCACCGGTTTCTCTTGCTCTCTTTCCTCTCTGATGAACTCAAAGATCTCCCTGGGCTTCTCCTCCACCCTGGGAAAAACTAAGCTCACCCTTCCAACCTGCTGTTTCTGGTGCATCCCTGGTTCCCTCCCTGCCTCCCCAACCTCCCACCAATGCTGGAGGATTCAGCTCTAGGGATAGAAATGGGGTCCAAATGATTCATAGTGGGCTCCCTCTGCAGGTGGCGCCCAAAGGCATGTCCCAGCTCATCACCATGGCCTGTGGCTCCTGCTCCAATGAGAATGCATTCAAGACCATCTTCATGTGGTACCGGGTAAGCTTTGGGCAGGAGCACCCACGCCGACTCAGCCACGCTCTCACCCTCCCTCCCCAGTGTTTGACTCGGATATAATCTAGAGCAGCGGTTCTCAACCTTCCTAAGGCTGCGACCCTTTAATACAGTTCTTCATGGTGTGGTGATGCCCACCCTAAAATTATTTTCATTGCTACTTCACAACTGTAATTTTACTATTGTTATGAATCATAGTGTAAATATCTATGTTTTCTGATGGTTTTAGATGACCCCTGTGAAGGGGCTGCAACCCACAAGTTGAGAACTGCTGGTCTAGAGAGCTTGGCTGGAGCTCTCCAGCATCCCAGTGTGGCGTGGCACAAAAGGCTTAGCTTCTGCCTTGTAGTTATGTTCCTCCCAAGGCAGGCTTAGCCACCTGTTCCCAAGAAGCCAATTAAAAAGACAAATTAAATGCAAAAAAATGGGGATTTATTCAATGTGGCCACATCGGGAAGAGGGATAAATAAAAGAGGTCTGGTCACCCCAATCTGTCTTCCAGGTCGGGATATGAGATGCAGGTCTAAGTAGACAAGATCTCTGTAACCCAGCAGTCTGGCCAGGGTGTGGTCCCGCCCCCCCCCCATTGTCTCAGCTACAGTCTCTCCTGTAAGGTGCTGATATTTGTAAATCCTCCTCCAGGAGAGGGGCCCCCTCTTCCAGGAGAGGGGTCCCCCTAACTGTCCCTTGGGCTTTAGCCCTTTTTTCTCACAACATGAGACCCCAGGGGAATTTCAGCTTCTTGGGGTTTCCTTGTTTCAATAGCCTGACAGACAAATGTCTTCATTCCTGCCAGGAGGGTTACAGTCACGATTTTCCCTGCCATAAATTGTCCCATTTCAACAATCCTGGTTGCCGCTGACAAATATTTAGTTGCTTATTTCATTGCAAGCTCAACTAGTGTCATGTGTCTGTCTAGATAAGTCACGATAGAGCATCAAGTAAGCTCTTAAGAACATAGAGTGGTGGGGAGGGGACACCCCTTTTTCCCCAGCACATCTCTGATTCTGTTCTGTTCTGCTTTGGAAGAGTAAGGAACGAGGACAAAGAGGTTTCTCGAAAGAGGAGCTGGAGACCTGCATGGTTAACCAGGTAGGTGCAGACCTGAAGAGGTGGCTCAGTCAAGGTGTTTCATTCCAAGCCCGACAGCCCAAGTTCAGTCCTGTAACTCCATCACACCCACCCCATACCCTGCAACCACACCCCACACCCACCCCACACCCATCCTTCACCCCCACATCCCAACCCCACCCCACCCCCATCCCCCACCCCACACCCACCCTACACCCATCCCTCACCCCACATCCCACACCCGCCCTACACCATCACCCACCCCACACCCACACCCATCCCCCACCCCACACCCCCCCCACCCCACACCCATCCCTCACCCCACACCATCACCCACCCCACACCCACACCTACACCCACACCCACACGATGTAATTAGCTCATAGGTGTATCTGGGCCTACTTCTTCACCCATCTGAGGACTTGCCCTGGTCACTAGGTGAATCACCCCCGTCCATCTGAATGAGGAGTCCCCATGCTTTGCACCTAGAGTTCATTTCGCAGTATGAGGCTGAGTAGCACTCTTTCTAATTGGTCATTAATTATCCAGAACAGCTTCCTGAATTTGACAGTCTACAGAAACCGTGAATGTCTGCTCAAGTATACCAATTTCTTTTACCGTTTATTATAAAATAAAACTCAGGAACAAATACTAAGAATAAAAACCCGTGACCACGCACCACACACCAAGTGCCCCACAGCCCCTTGGCCCTGCCTCTTCCTCTTCCAAGGGCCTTTCTTTCCGTTTTCCCGGGGCCGCCAGGCAACTCCATGATCCATTCCGGCCAGCTGAACATGAACCCCGCGTCTCGAACCCATGCCCTACTCCTTTGGACATCGGACCACAACACAGACAAACTTCTCATAACATTCAAATCTAGAACAACCCAACCCATCAGCACAAATGTCTACAATAGTGTTCACTCCACTGGTATTTATAGTAATTTCAACCAGAAAAGGATGGACATCACCTATTCTGTACAAGCATGCAGAAAAATCAATTAAATATCCGGCTTCCAAATTCAGAAAGCATGCTACAGATGGGGTTCATCCTCACTTGATGTCCAAGGACAGCCTGGTCTACTAATGTTTTTAGACCTCATTCCTCACTTTTAGTAGCTACATCAAAGTGTACCTAATGATGTGTCTGTTGCCATTTTGTTGTGTTGTTTTATAGTGTCCATGAAGCCCGGGTTGACCTGAAGCCTGTAGGCTCAAACGTGCAGAGATCCCGCTGCATCTGCCTTTTTAGTACTGTGGCATTACAACCCTGTGCCACCAACCTAGCTTGGTCATCTGTTACCTTTACAATGTATGTCAGGAGAAATACAGGAAATAGTGATGAGAGTATTCTGGGATGTGTGGAAGGAGATCGTAGTTGGTCTCAGGAAGAATGCTCCAGGGAGCGCCAGCCTCCCAGAGCTCGGGGCTAAGGCATCTAAAGTGGTGGAGGCAATTCTCCACAAGGGAGCCAGAATCCTGTTAGGAGTCTCTTGCTGGATAGAGGGTAAAGAACACAAACTCTGGGGTTGGAGTGATGGCTCAGAGATTAAGAACACTCACATGGAACCCAGGTTCAATTCCCAGCACCTACATGGCAGCTCACAACCATCTATGACTACAGTCCTAGGGGACTCAATGCCTTCTTCTGACCTCTTTGACACCAAGCATCCATGTGGTGCACAGACACACAGACAAAATACCCATACACATTAAATAAATAAATATTTTTTTAAAGGAAAATGAATAGGGACCACCTCCTCGTCTGCTTGGAGCTGGGAAGGGGCTAAAACTTACACACCAGATTCTCGAGCCCCTGGAACCCAAGGGGGCAACTGCCTGCCATGAGGAGAGAGAAGAGGGGGTCCTCCTCTCACTGTTTGCCCTGGCCAACCTCTTCAGACACCTTGGCCACTTCTGATGACCATGCATTTCCAGTGAGAGCCACAGCTCAGTTCCTGTCGCAGGTGGAAGTCAGGGCAGCCTGGAGCATGCGCAGGCTGGAGGAGCAGAGAAACCATAGAACCAGTCCCTCTGCTGGCAGCACTCAGCCACTGGCTGCCACCAAGTAGAAAAAAGTCACCTGGGGCAGACTTTGTGGAAAGCCAGAAGCCCGGTGATGTGGAACGTCTCTGTTTTAAAATTATAACTTTTAAGTCTGCTGAAGAAGAGTGCGAGTTAGACAGAGCACCTGCAGACTGCTAACATCTGGATTACATTCCTGCCCCCCAAGCCCCACACGCACCCCAGGAAGGAACGTAGTTCTAATGGACACCTACCTTTGTTTGGGTCTACTGAGTAGTATACAGTCCCCAGCGCTCACAGTGGTGACTGGTGCCTGCATTTTTTCATTCTAGAGTCCTGGATGTCCCGACTACAGCATCCTCTCCTTCATGGGTGCTTTCCACGGGAGAACTATGGGTAAGGAGGGACCAGTACGCTTCCAGACTTCATGCTTCCTGTCACCACAGACGCTAATGAGCAGAGACAAAAGCTCAATCTTTAAGCTTCCTTGTATCTAGGAAGCCATCAGTCTGAAAAGACAGAGGGTTTAAAGTGTGTGTGTGTGTGTGTGTATGTGTGTGTGTGTGTGTGTGTGTGTGTGTGAGAGAGAGAGAGAGAGAGAGAGAGAGAGAGAGAGAGAGAGAGAGAGAGAATGTGCTCATGCACGTGCGCTGATGCCTTCCCCCTGCTATCTCCAGCACGTTTTGCAGGGAGTAAGAACAAAGGCATCAGTCATTCTGAAGTTCAGTATTGTCCTTTGACCAGGGGTCAGCCTCCTCTTTGAGATGTTTGTGTGTCTCTCCATATCACCTCCTGAACTTTTTCCCCATTATTCTCTCTCCCTGTGCAGCAGCGTTCATAATTTCTCAAGCCTGCAGAGTCTCCCAAGCCTTCCTAAGCACCACCTAGGCCGAAGGTTAACTCAGAACAAACGGCTAGCAGTGTACACAATGGGCTATTGCAATGTGAGCATGTGGGCAGCTGAAATGGCTCAGTGGGCAAAGGTGCAAACTTGTTGGCATGAATTTGATCCCCAGAACCTACCTACATGGTGGATGGGACCCCACTAGCTGTCACCCTGTTCTCACATGCACACGCTGGCACACTCACCCACCCCAATAAATAAATAAACACTTTTTTTTTAATTTTGAGAAAAGCGAGGCTGAAAAGATAATAATATCACTTGTTAAGAGCACTTGTTGCTCTCGCAGAGGACCTGGGTTCAGTTCCCAGCCACCACATGGCAGCTCATAACCATCTGTGACTCCAGGTCCAGGGGGTCTGATGACCTCCTCCAGCACACAGTCCACATACAAAACACTCATACATGTAAAATAAAATATTTTAATATAGTTTTGAAAAAAACACTGTATACCTGTAGATTCCTTTCTACAATATGAAATCCAAATATACTTTTTTTTTTTTTTTTTGGATTTTCGAGACAGTGTTTCTCTGTAGTTTTGGTATCTGTCCTGGATCTCACACTGTAGACCAGGCTGGCCTCGAACTCACAGAGATCCGCCTGCCTCTGCCTCCCGAGTGCTGGGATTAAAGGCGTGCACCACCAGCCGGCACACAAATATACTATTATAATCTATAACCTAATATAAAGGGCTAGAAAGATAGCCCAGAGGTTGGGAGTGCTTGCTACTCTTCAGAGCACCTAAGTTTTGATTCCCAACATCCATGCCAGGTGGCTCCCAACCATATGTGAGTTCAGCTCTAGGAGGTATCGTGCCCTTTCCTGGCATTTCACTCACATGACCTACATTCACACAAACATATGTATACATTAATAAAATAACAGCAATAACATAGAATATAAAAAATGTCCCATCCATCCCTCCTGTAACCAATCAATTCCATTCGGTTTCCTGCAGAGAGGGGATGATTGTACCCATTTGCAAATATGGATTATGGGTCAGCAAAGGGAGGAACTTCCAAGGCCATTTAATGACAGAGCAAGAATTTTGAACTCTTGTCTCTCCTGAGACAAATCATAAAGCAAATGCACACACACACACACACACACACACACACACACACACACATCCAAGGTTCTCATACATGAGGCTGAATAGCTCATCATGCCCTCTTTAAAGACAGACACCATGCTACTGCCCCAAGCCAACTGTCTGTTCTTCTGTTTTGCTGGGCTCAGGATGCTTAGCGACCACACACTCCAAAGCAATTCACAAGATTGACATCCCTTCCTTTGACTGGCCCATTGCTCCGTTCCCACGGCTGAAGTACCCCCTGGAGGAGTTTGTGAAGGACAACCAGCAAGAGGAGGCCCGCTGCCTAGAAGAGGTAACCTGGTCCTCACAGCCTCCTTCCGTCTCTGTTTCTCTCTGTATCCTGAGTCTGAGCCCAGAAGAGGACAAATGCAGGACGTGGTAGTGCTCCTCAGGAAGGAAGGAAGGACACGGAGACCTCATGCGTCAAGTGTTCTGTACGGGAAGAGACTAGAGGCATTGTTTTGGTACCTAGCATTTATCCATACTTCTGGTACCAATTTCTCCACCATTTCTTTGGGGACAAATTTAAGTGACTTCAAAATAAGGGAGACTAGATGTATTTAATTAATATGGATGTCTGGTAGGAAAAGGGCTCCATGGGTCCAGTCCCCTGGTTGGCATTCTTTCCCTGAGTTCTAGAGCTCCTGTAAGTTTCACTGGAGGTCACACTAGAAAAAAATGAGGACTTGCAGTCCTTTGCCTGCACGTCTACATTTCCCCAGAAACAGCCGCCTTTGATCTGCCCCGGGTAGGAAATGGAAAAGTATAGGAAGAGGTCTCCTGCTGGAGCAACAGAGACTGCATTCTCTACATTGCAGAGATGCTCAAATAACTCTGCTGACTTCCTCTTGAGCATGTCACCATTTCCAGCAGTATTTATTAAACACCTACCAGGTGCCGAGCAGAGTGCTGAGTGGTTGGTATTGGTAGTAAATGAAAGAGACGAGACCATAGGTCAGGCTTGTAACCTAGACAACTACACATTTCTTAGTTACCAGGCTTTAAAAGTAAGAAAAGGGCTGGGGTGGAGCGAGGTGAAGACAGTGTTCTCCCGGCATTCACAAAGGCCTGGACACCAAATAATATCAGGTGTGGTGCTGCATGCCCATAATCCCAGCATTTAGGAGGTGATCAGGAGGATCAGAAATTCAAGATCAGTATCAGCTACATAGTGAATTCAAGGCCATCCTGGAATAGATGAGACCCTATCTTAATGAATAAGTAGAAATAGATGAAATTTATTTTAGTAGCATCATTTATTTGTTCCTTGAGATACAGTCTCAGATTCTAGCCAAGCTGTCCTGGAGCTTACTGTTTAGCACAAGCTGGCTTCAGACTTAGAGAAATCGTACTGCCTCAGCCTCGCCAGTGCTGGTGTTCCAGGAATGAGACACAGCATTTTATTGAACCTGATATATCAAAATATGGTCTCAACATATAATTAGTATTTTTAAAAGTATCAGTGAGACTGTTTTTCATAGTAAGCCCCTGGAACACTATGTGTGTTCTGCATAAAAACTGTTTAAGTCGTGGGTTTTGTTTTGTTTTGTTTTTTAAATTTTGAATACTTATTAAGCAAATAGTAAACTATCATAGTGCTATTTGTCCATCATTTATAATACCTGCTTCAGAACAAGAGTTCAAAAATAGAACCACTTGGGGACAGTTGGGGGACCTTTCTTAGGTACAATCATTGTTGATTTTTTTTTTACATCCAATATAGCAGTGTGAGAGTTATAGATCATGCAGTGCAGCCAGTCCAGCATTTAGTTCAATCCATTTTATGACTCAGTGCACTCTCACCCCAACCAGGGATGTCTTAGCCCCCTGGGCCGTCTTCTCAAGTCTCTCTAAATGTTCTGCCCACACAGTCCCCAACTGTACAACACACAGCCACACGCTGCAGTCTGCCTTCGCCACAGATGGGCTTTGCAGCAGCTTCTGAAATGAGGCCCTGTCTACCTTAGTCTGCCCGCAAGCCACGCACACGGGCAGAAAGAGCAATAGCAGCACAGCAGAGGCAGCAACAGTGACATGCTTAGATCGTGGCCGTGCCCACCTTTTCGGTAGGTTATTCTAATATGCCCACTTACAGAGCCTGGCATGGTGGCACATGCCTGTAATACCAGAATTTGGAGGTAGAGGTAGGAGAGTCTAGAGTACATGTCCACACTCGGCTACATAGAGTACATGTCCACGCTCAGCCACATAACAAAACAAAAACAAACAAAAATTTAAGACAGGGTTTCACTGTGTCACCCTGGCTCATCTAGAAGTCACTTTGCAAACCAGGCAGTCCTTGAACTCACAGAGTTTCACCTGCCACTGCCTCCTGAGTGCTGGGATTAAAGGTGTGTGCCACCAGGCCAGGCACTACATAACAAATGTGAGGCCAGTCTGGGCAATATGTGTGCCCACTTATAGATCAAGAAAGGGAGGGTTCAGAAGGCTGAATTACTTGTCGCATAGGTGCTAGCCCCAATAACAGCAGAGCACGTACCTGTACAGAGTGGGGCTCCTAACAGGTCCCACACTTGTCCTGGGAAATGCCACAGACACACTTTCTGTATGATTTCAAGGGGTTCACAGAGCATCCCCCCGTGCCCATCTATGGAATCTACTGTTCCTTCCAGGGGTCTGTGAGCAGTTCCCTTCTCCCCTTCTGGGTTTAGGTAGAAGATCTGATTGTGAAATATCGGAAAAAGAAGAGAACAGTGGCTGGAATCATCGTCGAGCCCATCCAGTCTGAGGGCGGAGACAACCACGCATCAGATGACTTCTTCCGGAAGCTGAGAGACATCGCTCGGAAGGTTAGAGTGCATGGAATGAGGCTGGACAGGAGCACAAGGGTTTCTGAGTTCGGTTCCCAGAGCAAAAAGTTGGCTCCTCTTCTGCTTTGGGCCAATGAAAATTTATATGTGTGCAGAAACTGACTGGCCTTATTGAGGACAGAGAACTTGGGATTGGTTCTAGGGGTATAGCTCAATGGAACAGGTTTACCTAGCTTGTACAGAGCCTTGTGCTCCATTTGAGGTGGGGGCAGGCTTGAGCTGGGAGGCATGGGTGATTCTTATTTAAAGGAAGTTTGCTGAGTCAGCCCCTGGGGCTGGAGTTGTAGTTCAGTGGGAAAGCACTTGGGTAGTATGCACAAGGTGCTGGATTCAGTCCTCAACACAGAAGAAAAATAAAAGTTTTACAAGACGTGATGGCTCAAGCCTACAATCCTAGCACTTAGGAGGTTGAGGCAGGAGGATTATCACAAGTTCAGTACCCCGACCAGCAGGGTCTTCAACAGGGACCTAAAGGGAGGGATGGCGAATGAAAGAGACAAAAGACACAAAGAATGAGAGCAAGACAGGACGTCTGATCAAGCTCCAAAATTTTACTTTACTCTCAAGGCATATATAGATACTCAAAGGGGGTTTCAAGCAGGAAGGGACTTAATTATGGGGGTTGCAAGCAGGAAGGGACTTAATTATGGGCTGTTCGGCCAGCAGGAAATGTTGCTCTGAAGGTTATCTATCTACCCTTGTCTAACTGCCTAATTGCTTAACTGCAGCTCATTCACCTGATACCTGAGAAGAGGTTCTGGTATCTGTGGGAAGAGGTTCTGGTGCTATGGAGACTTAAGCCAGGCCTAGATCTAAGAAAAGAGGAGAGAAACCCAAATATGGCAGCGTGTGTGTCAAGGGTCGCTTAGGCTTATGGCTCCCGTCAGTTCAGGACTATCTTGGGTTATATAGAGTTCAAGACCAGACTATGTTATAGAGTAAGAACCTGACTTTAAAAAAAAAAAAAAAAGCCTCCAAACTACTAGGGTTTGTTTGTTTGTTTGTTTTTTGGGGGATGTGTTTTTTTTTTGTTTGTTTGTTTTTTTGTTTTTTCGAGACAGGGTTTCTCTGTGTAGCTTTGCGCCTTTCCTGGAGCTCACTTGGTAGCCCAGGCTGGCCTCGAACTCACAGAGATCCACCTGGCTCTGCCTCCCGAGTGCTGGGATTAAAGGCGTGCACCACCACCGCTCGGCACGGGGGGGGGGGGATGTGTTTTTGTTTGTTTTTCCTTTTCATTTTTTTATTTTATTTTATGTGTATGGGCGTTTTGCCTGCATGTATATCTGCGCAGCATGTGCACGCACTGCCTGCAGAGTCCAGAAGAGGGCATCAGATCCCCTGGAACTGGAGTTACAGACAGTTGTAAGCTGACATGTGGGTGCTGGAAATCAAACTAGGGTCCTGTGGAAGAGCAACCAATGCCATTAACCATGGGCTATCACTCCAGCCCCCCAACTACTGTTTTCTTCTGGTGTCTTAATTAGGGTTTCTATTGCTTCGACAAAACACCATGACCAAGAGCAAGTTGGGGAGGAAAGTTGAGTTGATTTGGCTTAAGCTTCCATATCACTGTTCATCGCTGAAGGAAGTCAGAGCAGGAACTCACACAGGCCAGGAACCTGAAGACAGGAGCTGATGTAGAAGCCATGGAGGGCTGCTGCTTACTGGCTTGCTCAGCCTGCTTTCTTACAGAACCCAGAACCACCTGCCCAAGGATAGCACCACCCACAATGGGCTTGGCCCTCCCCTATCAATCACCAATTAAGAAAATGCCCTCTAGTCAGATCTTATGGAGACATTTTCTCAGTTAAGTCACCCTCCTTTGAGATAACTCTAGTTTGTGTGTCAAGCTGATATAAGACCAGCCAGCGCAGCAGGACTTGTTCAGTGAGGAGATCCCTGAAACGGCCGCAGCCTCCTGCTTTCTCTTTCTGGAACCTGCCTGTTTTCCAGTCCACTCTGGCCAGTCAGCAGGTGTAGAAGGAGCAGCGTCAACACCACCTCTTTGGTCTAATGGATTGGCCATTGTATGCATTAGCTCTTTGTCACTGCAACCAAATTACTTGATTTAAACAGAGTACGCCCCAGAGGAGAGACTGACTTTGCTCCAGTTCAGAGGGTTCAGGCCACGGTCATCTAGCCCCACATGCGTGGGCAGATCACTATGGCAGCAGAAACATGTGACAGAGGAGAACTGTTCACATTGGAGCTGACAGGAAGCATAGAATGAGACAAGAAATGACCAAGAGATACTCTAACCGCCCCCCAAAGACCCAGTGACCTGTTTCCTCCAGCTAGACCCCACTTCTAAAGTTCCCACAGCTTCCCAGTTGCACCCTGTCAAGAGAGCAAATGCTCACCATAGGAGCCTGTGAGGGGAAGTTTATATGCACATGGTAACAGGTATATGTTGCTGGAGGGCTTCTTTCCAGGTTCCCCAAGCCCCGCAGTCCCACAATCCACTTATAAAATAATCACTCAGACGCTTATATCACTTATAAACTGTATGGCCGTGGCAGGCTTCTTGCTAACTGTTCTTTTATCTTAAATTAACCCATTTTTATAAATCTATACCTTGCCACATGGCTGGTGGCTTACCAGAGTCTTTACATGCTGCTTGTCCTGGCGGTGGCTGCAGTGTCTCCCCCCTCAGCCTTCTGCTTCCCAGAATTCTCCTCTCTCCTTGTCCCACCTACTTCCTGCCTGGCAACCTACTTCCTGCCTGGTCACTGGCCATCAGTGTTTTATTTATATAGAGCAATATCCACAGCAGGTATATGTACTACAGACACATCAAACCAGCCAGTTCATAGATAAGACACATGGGACATGAGCCAGTTTACACACATATGGAGTTAGTGAATCTGGGTAATGCAGAGACCATGGCTGCTGATGTGGAGGGATTGACTTCTCAGCTTCAAGCTTGCACACATTGCCTTCTGATGCAGTCAAGCCCAGGACAGCAGCCACATGCCGCAGAGCTCTGAGATGGTGTGGGGAGTATTCGCTGGACTGGTTTTGTTCCATCTGGGCAGTTCTAGGGTATGTTCAGATGCAGCTCTGATCCAAACTGTTCTGTTTTGATCTGCATAACTGGGGAATGAAGCTTGGCTTCTCAGTTTAGAGTACAAGGCGGAGGCATACACCTTGACTCCAGCTTGGGTGGGGTCCCTGGAGGCTTACACATGTTTGTTTCTTCCTGCCCTGTTCTCGGAGCAGCATGGCTGTGCCTTCTTGGTGGATGAAGTTCAGACTGGAGGAGGCTGTACGGGCAAGTTCTGGGCCCACGAGCACTGGGGCTTGGACGACCCAGCCGATGTAATGTCCTTCAGCAAGAAGATGATGACCGGGGGCTTCTTCCACAAGGAGGAGTTCCGGCCAAGTGCTGTGAGTATCCTGGCTTTCTCTGCTTGTTCAGAGCACATGGTTGTTCCCTTCTATACCTAAGGATATACCTCCTGGGTGGCACAGAGGTTTCCTTCAGTGGTGCGTGCAATAATAACATCAGTAGCTGCTGCTGTGGAATGGGCACTTTGTGCCTGTCCATTTCTGGTGGTCCCTTAATTCACACAGCAATCTAACCAAGGAGGCTTGTATTCTCTTTGCAAGGCTTTACTAATGGCAGGCCAGGTATAGAAGTCAAGCAAGCCTCTGCATAGCTACTTTTCTCATTGCTGTGACCCAGTGCCTGACAGGAACGTCTTAAAGAAGAGTTTGGGCTTACAATTTGAAGGGATGTAATCCATCATGACTGAGGAATGGTGACAAGAACAGGAAATGACCGGTCACGCTGCATCTGTCAGGAAACAGAGAGAGGGACAATAAAACCTTACGGTGGGTCCCCAGTGCCCACTTCCTCCGGCAAGGATCCGTTCCTTAAAGGTCCTCCAGGCTTCCAAAACACCAGCAGCTGCTGGGGACTAAATTTTCAAACTCATGAGCCTATGGGGGACATTTTTACATTTAACCCACAGCACCCTCCGAGATCTGAGCCTGTTAGTGACAGGAGTCTCACAGAGCCCATCTGTTAGCCATGCACATATACTACAGATTTTCATGTGTACATATAATACACACACATACACACACACACACACACACACACACACACACACACACACACACAGCCTTCAAGGGTCCAAAATCCTAGCATTATTCCTATGTATAGTTTCTACCCTCAAGATTGCTTCATCATCCAAAATGTCTACTGGAATTCTGGCTTTCATACTTCGGTTCTAATCTGTCGTAAGGAAAAAGAAGAGAAGAAAAAATGGCCTCCTTTTATCTTTAACAGCCTTCACAGAAATCCCATGTCTTTCTCTCTGTGTCTCTCTGTCTCTGTCTTTCTGTCTCTGTCTCTCTCTGTCTCTCTGTCTCTCTCTGTCTCTGTCTCTCTCACACACACACAGATTTATTATTTAATTGTTGTGTCTGTGCATGCTAATGCCAGCAGAGGTCAGCAGAGAGCTTCAGAACCCTGGAGGTGGAGTTACAGGTGCTTGCGAGCCACTCAGTGGCTAAGTAGGGAACTCTGGTCCTCTGCAGGAGCAAGACCGCTCTTCACTGCTGAGCCAGCTCTTCAGCAGTTCTTTGATTTCTAACATGTGACTTAAACCTGGGCACATGGACAGTCCACACTGTAAGAGAGGCTGGGAAGTGTTTCAGTTGGCAACATTGCCACTGGAAGGATTCATGGATGGGAAAAGTAGATCATGTTTGAGAGTCAACAGACCACCATGCAATCCCAGTGCCACCACCGATGAATCAAATTTGCTAGGATCTTCTAACCTTTCTGTACCTCGACTTCCTGCTGTATAAAATGAAGGTGGTAGGGCAGTTGTGCACCACACAGCAAGGTTTCAGCCAACAGTGGGGTGCACATATCACAGTGCTCCCTCGAGATTGAATTGTCTGTGACATTATGATGACATTTTAGTTTGTCTAAGAATATTTGCACAATGATGAAATCACTTAACATTGCATCTCTTAGAGCATCTCCTTTGTTAAGTGATGTAACCACTGCAGTTAAGGAACAATCCCCTTGATTTTTCTGGGCCTGAGAGACTTCCCGGGTGACAACCAGGTCTCTCAATAGTACTGGGTAACTTCAGTGAGATGATCAATGTTTCCCTCCCAGCCCTGAGATGTTTGGTAGTCTGGTGTCTCTCCTCCTTGGCAGATGAAAAGGTGTTGGTTCTGGGGAGATGGAGTGAACTGATTGCAAGCAGGAGAATGTGAGCTTGAGCCTAACACTGTGTGAAAGGCCAGGCATGGCAGTGCATGCTTGTTATCATAGTGTCGCTGGGAAGGCAAAAGCAGGAAGCTTCCTGGGGCTTGCTGGCTAGCCAGCCCGCAAATCAATAAGCTTCCGCTTTAGGAAAAGACCCTGTCTCAAAAAACCAAGAAAAAATAAAAATAGAAAAATAAAATAAGGTGGACAGCTCCTGAGGAACAGCATTATTCCTCAGCTAGGTTGACCCCAGGGGGGTGACAGCTGACCTGGCTTGAGCCACCTCACACCAAACCCCACCCTCTTTTGTGTCCGTGTGTGGATGGGCACATGTTCATGTGAGTAGCCATGCACATTTGTGCACATGTGTGTGGAGGTATATACAGTTTTTTGCAGGAGGGGCAAAGGGAGGGTGAGACACTTCAAGTAGAATCATTCATTGAATTCCTCAAATGGCAAACAGCCACCCCTCAGCTAAAGGCTGCCAACTGGGTTTCTCTCCTGGGCGGTGTCCACAGAGAGACCTGCACAGAGTAAAGGGGTGGAATCAAAGAGGGGCAGGGGACCCTTTGAAGTGTTCTGCTGTGAGAGCCCTTCTGATCAATCCCCTGTCCCACTCTAGCCTTACCGCATCTTCAACACCTGGCTGGGAGACCCATCCAAGAACCTGCTGCTGGCTGAGGTCATCAATATCATCAAGCGGGAGGACCTGCTCAACAACGTGGCCCATGCCGGGAAGACCCTGCTCACGGGGCTGCTGGACCTCCAGGTACCTGTCTCAGCCCTGGCACTGCTCACTGGCCAGCAGTTCTCAGCTAGCCATGCCGCTCTCAGTTCCCAGGTCACCCCGTTCTTCCATCTCAACCTCATTCCTAGTCCCCCATTATCTCTTGACATCAAACTCAAACATCCCACTGAGAAGATCCCTCCTATAATGTTCTTGTAGCCATAGTTCCCTCCTCTGTTCTGTCCAGTGGGCTTTGTTCCAAGACACATGTGTAATTGTTTTATTTTTTATTCTATTGAAACAAGGTATCAGGCTGGCCCTGAACTTGATATGTATCAAGGATGACTTCGAATTCCCCATCTTCTTGCCTCTACCTCCAATCCTGGATTACAGATGTGTGGTACCATGCCTGACTCACAGGTGTAATTTTAAATATCTTAGAAGCCAGATGAAAAGCAAATTGGAATAGGTAAAGTTACTTTTAATGATATGTTTTACTTAACCTATCCAATGTCCAAAATACTATTATTTCAACAAGTCATCAATATAGAAAATAAGTAATTGCCAGGCAGTGGTGGTGCACTCCTTTAATCTCAGCACTTGGGAGGCAAAGGCAAGCAGATCTCAGTGAGTTCGAGTCCAGCCTGGTCTACAGAGTGAGTACCAAGACAGCCAGGGCTACACAGAGAAACCATGTCTCAAAAAACGAACGAAAGAAAGAAAGAAAGGAGAGAGAGAGAAAATAAGTGATGTGCCAGGCCTGAATCACACTCCAATGATTTCAGTACTAAAGAGGCAGAGAGGAAGGAAGGTCATTTCAAGTTGGAGATCAGCCTGGTCCACATAGCAAGTTCTGGGCTGTAGACCGAGCCTTTCTCACAAACAACAGGGCTAGGGAGACGGTTCAGATTCCCAGCACTCACACAAAAGCTGTGTGGGCATGGCAGCACCAGTGGGTACCCAGGTTTGATCCCAGTTTGTCTTCCTGCTGCAGGCCCGGTACCCCCAGTTCATCAGCAGAGTGAGAGGACGAGGCACCTTTTGTTCCTTTGACACGCCAGATGAATCCATAAGGAATAAACTCATTCTAATCGCCAGAAACAAAGGTAAGGGGGATGGGAGTGGACCCTGAACTTGGTCATCTCATGTAGCGAACTCTACTGGTGTGGGTGCCAGCTTGGCTAGGTATGGGGTCGGGGAAGCGGGGGGTGCATGGGATAAACAGACTCAGTGCCCTTTCTCCAAAGAAGAAAAGTTGGCGGTGGGATTCATTCTCTTTCTTCTCATCTGACTTTCTTTCTTTTTCCTTGTATTTTGAGGCGGCATGTCGTGCAGCCCAGGCTCACTTCAAACTTGCTATGGAGCTAATTGAGGATGACTTTAAACACCTGATCCTGCTGCCTCCGCTCCCCCAGGCTGGGATTACAGGCGTTACTACCACACCTAGCTTAGTCAGTGCAGAGGATCGAACCCAGGGCCTCATATAGGCCAGCCAATCCCTACCACTGAGCTACCCCCTGCCAGCCCACTCATGTGCTGCAGACATCCACTGAGAAGCCAAGCTGTGCTAAAGGTGGAATCAGGCACAGCAAAGGAGGAGTCCTCCCTCCAGGAAGCCATGGTTGGTCTGGAAAGCAGATCGTAAATACAGCACTTGGCAGTCACTGCCTCAGGCCTGGGAACAAGGAAAGAAAGTGGGAATCTGGGGAGAAGAGGCCCTGAGTGTCAGGGAAGGCCTCCTGGAGGAGTTGGGGCTTATCTGAGGGCTTGAGGGATGAGCAAGGACTGGCTGGGTCAGGAAAGAAAGGGTGTCCTGGGCAGAGGGAGGGTGTGCGTGATTGTCTGAGGCAGGATGGTACTAGGAGAGGTGGAGAAATAGAAGACTGAGCCGGGGACAGACAGACAGACAGGAGCGATGCTGGAGAACGGATGCCAGACCTCCTCACACTGGCCTGAGGGAAAATGCAGTGCTTTGCAGTTTTCTAAAGAGCTGAGGGAAACCATGGGGGGGGGGGGGGCGGTTGGGTTTTGTTGTTGTTGTTTTGGTTTGGTTTTTGTTTTTCTAGACAGGGTTTCTTTTCGTAGCCTTGGCTGTCCTGAAACTAGCTATATAGACCAGGCTGGCCTCAAACTCACTGGCGTATGTCGCTGCTGCCTGGCGAAACCATTGAGAGTTTTAAGTGGGAGGATATTGTGGGGAGCTCTGAGCACCCGCTCTGGGTCATGCACACAATCAGACCTTTCCTGTATCTCTTTTGTTTCAGTTTTTATTTGTTTTTCTACTTTAGTGGGGGTGGGGACAGAACCGAGGGCCAGTGTATACTAAGCGAGCCCTGCCACTGAGCTACACCCCCAAGCCTTTCTTGTGCCTTCTTATGGAGTCCGAAGCAGCCCCAAAGGACAGGGACAGTTAGCTGGGGCTTGTTGCTGTTGTTTGTTTTCTTTTTTTATTTATTTGTTGTAGTACTAGAGTAACCTAGAGCTTTACACATGCTATAATAGACAAGTATTGTACCACTCGACCAGCTACCCCTACAGGCCACCCACCACCCCTATTTTTCCTTTAAAAGCATTTTTTTTTGTTGCCGGGCTGTGGTGGCGCGCACCTTTAATCCCAGCACAGAGACAGCGGATCTCTGTGAGTTTGAGGCCAGCTTGGTCCACAAAGCGAACTCCAGGACAGGCACCAAAACTACACAGAGAAACCCTGTCTTGAACTACCACCCCCCCCCCAAAAAAAAAAAGTTAGGAGGGCTGGGCCTGGTAGCACATGCCTTTAACATCAGGCAGGCAGATCTCTGTGAATTCAAGGCCAGCCTAGTCTACATAGCAAGTTCTAGGCCAGCCAGGGCTGCACAGTGAGACCTTAAGAGGGTGGGCGAGGGAAGAGAGGAGAAAGGAAGAATGAATAGCAGAAGGAAGGTCGGGGGGCCTGCATGAGAGAGCAGTGGAGGGCGATGTCAGGGGCCGCTTACGTGCCCGTCTCCCAAAAGCGGCCTAGGAACTCCCACTCCTAACTGATCCTGCTCTTCTTCCAGGTGTGGTACTGGGGGGCTGCGGTGACAAATCCATCCGTTTCCGTCCCACGCTGGTCTTCAGGGATCACCACGCTCACCTGTTCCTCAATATTTTCAGTGACATCTTAGCAGACTTCAAGTAAAGAAGCCATTCCCGTGACATTCAGAGAAAGCCTGGTCTCAACGGTGTCAACTTGATTAGTTTGCCTAATTCATATTTTCACTTAAAAGTTTATCAGAGGTGAATGTGTAAACTGAAGGGTCATTTGTGGGGCAGGCTCCTTGTTCAGTGGGTAGTGGAGGGGCAGAGTGGGAGGAGCTGGGTTTGAGTTTCCTCCCTTCGGAACTCACGGTGCCAATTGATTAAAGCGCTTAAGTTCTGTGCAAGCCTTGGACACTGTCTTAGGAAAGGCCACCAGGCCATATTTCTGCCAACGCTGGACCAACCAGTTTCTTAGAAGCCACTCAAGGCCATTCCACCTGCACTGAGGCGGATGGGCAGGATCCTTGGGTCTCTGTCCATCTCAAGTACCCTGTCTTGGGATCAGAGATGCCAGTGTTCTCTTGGCCTTCACAAATGAACATTTCTTGCTTCTCACCAAATCCCTAGCTCCATGCCCCACTCATGACTTAGTGAGGGTCTGGATGGCTCTCAGGAAGATGGCAAGGTAGGGGATAAGAAGTGTATTTGGGGGAGAGGAAGGGCTTCTGGTATCCTAAACACCAAGATCCACCCAGCCCTGTGCCCGGTGATGTCCATGGCCTGCGATTGTGTCCTTGACTGGCCTGTGCTCCTAGAGGATCTCTGAGTGGCATCAGTGGTGGTTCTTAGACAACGTTCTCCACCCTGGGTCAGTCTGGACCCAAGGGAAGGACGCCACATCCTGAGCACCCAGGGGCCACAGGGGAGCTGCCTCTGGAGCCTAAGATGAGGAGCACAGGCAGCAGAGCCCCTTCATCTCATCTCCAGGGCCTCTGGCCTGTGACCCCTCATCCCGGGAACTTCGTACTCCGGCTTTCGCTCACCCACCTTCCCTCCTCTCCTGAGCAGGGCTGTTCCGTGCAGGGGGCCTCTGCCAGACTTATTAAAGGCAATGTGTTCATTATAAAGGCGTAAGAATACCACATGTGGAAAGCAGCTTGCTGGTTCATGATGGTGTGCTTGGACTTGCCCCCACCCCACCAGAGTCTAGGCCTTTTCTGAGTGTGGCTTACCCTCAGCCAGCAGCCAGTGCTTATGCAGGCTCCAGCACCTCAGCCGAGGCATAGTGTTCTTAGAGCTGACTTGACCTGAGAGGCTCCTGAGCGGGGCTCCCCATCCTTCAGAGAGGCAGTGTTTCATGGGGTAGACTGCAGCGGGCTGGTTTGTCTTCTTCCAACATCTACTTTGCATCCTGGTGCCCCCGTTGACTGTCTGGAGAGATAGGTATACCAAGGTTCCCAGTTCAGCCCTTTGCTCCTGAGTCATCCAAAGATCCAGCTTCCACTCTTCCTTAGGCATGGTCATCAATTTACTTGCCTTGAACATGAAAGGCATTGACATGCTTAATGGAAACAGCAGATCCCCGAATCCCATTCACCTCCCAGGCCTGCGGTCTGAGACTCGGCCACCTCTTTTCATAGCCATGTGTAAGATCATTTCTACAACCGTTTAAGTGACGGGGTCTGCCTCCCTGTAAGGTTTCATTCACCAGTATGTTTATTCCACATCAATAATTTATTCACTCACCCGCCTTTCATGAAATATTAGTGCTGTTCCAGTCCCTGTGCTAAGCACCAGGAACAAACACGAAGTGAGATATAAAGTCCCTGCTCCCAGGGGCTCCCACTCCCTCGGGAAGCACGGACCCTTAACGTCGAAGTCGGAGTAGCAAGTGCTCTAGCAAGGGTTTCCAGATGTCGGTAAGTCAAGGACCCTTTAAGGGGAAAGCGGTGTTTGAGCAGAATTCTCCAGAATGAGGAGAAATTAGTTAAGCACCGACAAAGAAAGGAAGAGCGAAGAAAGGAAAAGGAAAGTATGTGCAGAGGGGCATTTGTTCTCAGCCTCTGCCCAGGAACCAGACCCCGCCCAGAATATCCCAAGGGTCAAGGTTTGATTTAACAAACAAGTGCAGGCCAAACCCCAGTTCATCGATTGGTTTAGGCAGCTTCCTCCTGAGAACCAGAGCAACGCATGCAGATTCAGTCAGGTCCTTGGCCAAGTTCCAAGGGTTCTAAGCCAGGACCCAAGCAGGAATTGCTCTTTAGTGGAGGGAGCGGCTGCTGCTTCACTTTCTTGCCACAGGGTGTGTTGACAGAAGAATGAAATTGTTTCTAGAAAGTCATCTCCAGATGTATCGTTCACCCCTTGCCTGGGAACTGTTCTTCTCATTTTAAACAAACAAAATTTAAGCCATTTACCCACAAGTTCTGGACTCGGGCACAATGTTCCTGAGAGCCATCTTTGGAGGTTAGCTCGAAGAATTCCAAGGAAAAGGATTTTCCACAAAACTCAAGATGGTAGAAACTTAGAAAAGGTTGGTGAAAACCCAGGAAGCCTGGTGGGCAGGCTTCTGCCTAGGGCAGAACCCACAAAGAGGCGCTTCTGTGCAGGTCTGGATGTATACCCATCATGCATTAGTATAGTCAAGTTTAGTAAACGTCTCTAGCCAGTGCTGTCAATTTTGCAGAAAACAAGGCCCAGTACTAGCAAGTCTTAGCACATCCTCCCTTTTTATTATAGTTTTTTATAATTTTTACTGATGCTCAGTAACCATGCAAAATTGTGCACATTAATGTACTAGTTACTAGATCTGTACCTATCTATCTATTCACATATATATATCAGCTCACTGTAGAAAACCACAGCTAGCGAGCATCACAGACTCACGAAGACCAAGTGATCTTGTTTACAGTAATTGTTCGACAGTGCCAATAAGTGATGAGGAAACTAACATGTCATGGTGTAACTGGTGACCATGTGCACAATTCCATGAATTAAACCTGTTTCCTGTGTTAATCGGTATTCTTGAATTAAAAGAAAATGTTTATAATGGAAACATCAGAGTGAATGTCGGCTTTTTCCGGGGGTTGCATTAATTCTCAGAAGTGCCCATTTGCTCCACATGAGGCATTGGCAAATTAAGAAACAATTCCATCCAAGTCCAGCCTGGTGAACCAGTCAACCTCCCGGTCACTTACTGGTAGCATGGGGGACTCACACAGCCCGTAGGTGACAGCTCAGAAAAGCTGTGTCATCGAAGCGCCACTGAAGAGTCCCTCTCCCTGAGGTTTATGGAATCTCAGGAGGGTGCTGTGAGTCTTGTGGGTTTCTGTGTTCCTTACTTTCCTCCTCTGATCCACTATCTGACAAGGAACTTAAGGGAAACGGTTCTATTTCAGTTTGAAGTTTGAGCCGGGTGGTGGTGGCACACGCCTTTAATCCCAGCACTCGGGAGGCAGAGGCAGGCGGATCTCTGTGAGTTCAAGGCCAGCCTGGGCTACCAAGTGGGTTCCAGGAAAGGAGCAAAGCTACATAGAGAAACCCTGTCTCAAAAAACCAAAAAAAAAAAAAAAAAAAAAAAAGAAAAGAAAAGAAAGAAACTATACAGTCCATTACGTTTTAGAAGGTGTGGTCACATGAGCTCGAGGTAGCAGCTGGTCACGTTGCTTCCTCGGAAGCCAAGAGCAGACAGAAGTAGAACTAGGCCAGCAAAGCTCAGGCTACCCGAAAACCCACTTCCTCCTAAAGGTTCCACCAGCTGGGAACCAAGGGTTCAAACGCCGAGTGGGGGCAGGGCAGGGAGGTAGGAGAGCTCACGTTCATAAACCTCTGACATAGTAAGGCTCGGTGTGAGTTTCCTGGGCCCCCAAGCCTCCCTTCCGTCTGCAAGGGGCTGCCTCAGTCCGGCGGAAACAGCCACATGATACCTGGGATCAGGCAGGTGGGAAGTCAGGACTCCGCAGGGGCTGCTGCAGTGACTGAGCAGAAGACAGAATAGAGCAGGACGATGTCTCTGAGGTCACAGGGAGGTGAGATGAGGTGACATGGGAAATCAGTCAAAGAGGCAGCCCAGCTTGCATCCTTGACGGCCCCTCTGCACCGCGCTGAGGGGCGAGCTTCCTGTGAGGGCAAGGGAGCTGCTGAAGGTTTGGGACAGTGGAATCATCCAAGATGCACTTAGAAAAACTCCTTGGTGACTTGGGACTGGAGAAGTGGCTCAGCAGTTACGGGTGCTGCTTTCGCAGAGGACCCAAGTTCAGTTCCCAGCACCCATGTTGGGCAGCTAATAACCACCTGTAAGTCCAGGGACAAGGGATCTGATGCCCTTTAGTGGTCTCCATGGGTACCTACACTCACATATACGTACCCACATCTAGATGCACATGTATACACATATTTAAAATAAAATAACTCTTTAGAAAGAACTCCTGAGACTTGAGCAATGGTTCAGAAGTTAAGAGCACCTGATGCCCTTGCAGAGGACCCAGTTCAGTTCCCGGCACTCACATGGCAGCTCACAACCACCTGTAAGTCCTCAACTGGCAAGACACACATATAGAAAATACAAATCCCTTTCTTTTTTTAAATTCCCGAGGGCGTGAAGAACAGAGTACTGGGAGAGTCGGTTAGTGACCAGTGGTGTCACAGTAGCCTGTGGCCTACACTTGGCATCCAGCACGTCAGAGAAGCAATAGAGTCAGAAGGCAGCAATTTATTTGTTTATTTACTCACTTATTTCTTTTTGAGACAGCATCTCACTATGTAGTCCTGGCTGGCCTATCAATGATTAGGTAGACCAGGCTGCCTTCAAACTCCCAAACATCCACCTGCCTCTGCCTCTCAAATGCTAGGACTAAAGGCATATGCCAGCATGCCTGGCCCAGAAGGCAATTTTTACCTTAATATTTAACCTTTTCATTTTTATTTTTTATGTGTATAGATATTTAGCCTGCATATAATTCTGTGCAGTACTTTCATACAGTGCTCACGGAGGCCAGAAGAAGGTGCCCCATTCCTTGGAACTGGAGTTCCAGGCCATTAAGAATCACCACGTGGGTGGTGGAAATTAAACCTGGGTCCTCTGGAAGAGCAGCCAGTGCTCTGAACTGCTGAGCTATCTCTCCAGCCCCTGTTTACCTTACATTAAATATGCTTTTTAAATAATCATAAGTAACTAATAATAATAGTGATAATATTCTAATGATCATTTTCAATATCCACTACTTCAAGAATACTATTGGCGTTTATACTGTGCTGGAGATGTGACCTGAGGGTCTGTGCATGCTAGACAGGCACTCACTCGACCTGCTCAGCCCTGTTGAGTCCTGGAACTGCACAAATAACGGGGAGCAGATTACTGAAGTCTAAAAACCAGAAGCGACGTGTATTCAAAACCACATGACTAGTCAGGGCTACAGAGAATAATTTGACTCTGTAGCCCTGAGGAAGGGCTACAAGCTCCTTTTTATAGCTAAAGGTTATACACAGGGCAGAGAGTACATTTTGGGATTCATGGCATTTCGGGATCTTGGTGTCCTGAGACTTGAGCTAGCACTCTCCGGCACCTCTGAGATGGAGGGGGGTTCAGCATCCTGATTACAGGGTGTCGGTTTAAAATGTTTACATAGTTGTGGGTTCATTTAATTGCCTTTCGCCTGACTGGGAGAATGCAGGGCAAAGGGTCAAAGCGACTGTCGGTCTTAATACAGTCAGAAATATGTGTATAGGCTACAAGCGTATGTTTTTTGTTTTTTGTTTTGTTTTTGGTTTTTTTTTTTTTTCATATTCCTGGGCTCTTAAACCCTGAGCCCCAGCCCACAGATTCTCTCTAAAAACTCACTGACCCTTACATTCTGTCCATTGTCCCCACTGGTAAGACAAAACATGCCAGGAGAATGACACAACTCGGCTGCTTTCTGGCTGGGTGACCCCGAGTCACCTCAGGCTCTAAGCCTCACTGTAAACACTACAATAAACACATTTCCCGAGGGCTTTCCTAGCTAAGAGTCACTATCCTAAAATAGTCCTTGTAAGCTGGTCATTAGTTGCCCCAATAGAAGAGATGGCTGTTATCTTCACAAGCGAGGAAACCAAGGCTCAAGGTGTACAAAAGACCCAAGCTTCCAGGCAGGAGTAACAGAGAATGGGGTGGAGCTTCACCTTGTGTTCTCTGAGGTCCCCCACCATGGACAGTGGCTGGCTGTGATGGTTAGCTTAATTTTTTTAAATATATATTTTTTTATTTTATGTGTATGGGTGCTTCTGTATGTCTGTCCACCGTGTGTGTGTGTGTGTGTGTGTGTGTGTGTGTGTGTGTGTGTGTACATTGCCCACCGAGGCCAGAAGATGCTGCAAGCCTCAGGAAAATGTAATGCAATTCAGCTACTATCACAAAAGCTATTACTTAGAAAGGTCAAGGTCTTTTCCAAAGGTCAAGCCATGGCTCAAGAAGTCTTGGTGATATTTTAGCTTTTGTATATATATTAGCCGATTCCCTCAATGATTTGTGTATGCTATGTATGCTTCCAAGAACTCCTAACAGTGTATTTTACCTGAAAGACCTATCAAGCATCCAAGACCAAACGATCTCCTGAATTAAGGTAAATTAAGCTGAGACCCTCCTTTCTTATACAGCCTTAGTGGTATTTATACTAACATTATAGACTCCTAACATTTACCTAACCATCTCTAGGGATGTAGTTTGAGCACATAAATTCCCTTTTTCTGATATATTAACTGATTTTTAGCTCTTAGTTGACCTCCTCCTTTACCACTCCCCTTTTGGGTTGTAAAAGAAAGCCTGACGGCCACTGCCTGAGGAAAACTCTTGTCTGCCTTTATGACCCGGTAGGAATTGAAGCCTGGTGACCTTGCTTTAGCGAGAGCACTGCTGGTCGCATGGGTATACAAAACTGTAAACCTCAGAGACTTGAAGATTCTGACTGGAGAACTAGATGGAGAACTAGAAGAATGAGATGAAAGATGAGGAAGAGCCAGATGGGTAAGAACGAGATGAGAAGGACCTAGATGAGGCAGAATTAAGACAAGAGAATTAAGATAGAACTTAGAGGGACAGCAGATAAAGGTAGAGAGAAATCAGGCAAGAAAGGAGCTGGGCATAAGAAGAGAACTGAAGCTGTGTATAGGATTTTATCCAAGAGGAATAAAGTAGACAGACTAAGAGCTCGGTATTCTTAGATTCTTTTCCCGAAAATAATTCTCGCCATTCATAGTTTCTCTTCTGGGCCCCTGAGAAGAAGATTATTTATTAAGGCTGGACCATAATAATTTTTGAGAAGAAGAGGGTGTTGGATCTCCTGGGGCTCGAGTTACAGAGAGTTGTGAGATGCCATGAGGATGCTAGGAACTAAACCCAGATCCTCTGGAAGAGCAACCAATGCTCTTAACTGCTGAACCATCTCTCCAGTCCCTGGTTACCTTTAACTGTCAATTTGACACACCTAGATTCACCTGAGAAGAGTCTCAGTGAGGCACTGTCTACATTGAGTCAGCTGTGGGCATATCTGTAGGAGTCTGTGTGAAGTTCATTGACATGGAACAACCCAGCACACTGTGGGCAGCACCATTCCCTAGGCAGAACATCCTGGACTGTATAAAGTAGAGACACTGAAGTGAGCAAAAGTGAACAACTGAGCATGCCTCCATTCATTCATCTCTGCTCTTGACTATGATGTGATGACATCAGCTGCTTCAAGTCCCTGCCACTTGGACTTCCCAACAGGAATGACGTATAACTGGAATTGTAAGCAAAAACAAACTCCTTTTCCTCGAAATCGATTTTCTCAGGGCTATCTTTCATGGCAACAGAAATGAAGATAGAACACTGGCTAAAGCTTTCTAAAAAAAATCATGGACGTTGGATGTGGTGGCTCACACGTGAAATCTCAACAACTCAGGCTTGAGACAGGAGGATTGAGAATTTTGAGGCTAGCCTGAACTACCCAGCAAGAGCTCATCTTAAAAACCAAGATTTAGGGGCTATGGAGGCAGATTGTTGGTTAAGAATATGTACTGCTCTTCCAGAGGACCTGAGAACGATTCCAGCACCCACATAGGGTGGCTTACAACAGCCTAAAACTCCAGCTCCAAGGGATCTGATGCCCTCTTTTGACTTCCTTAAGTACTGCACTCATGTGTACACCCCCCCCACCATACATACACACACAATTAAAAACAAAAAATAAAATCTTTTTTTAAAATTAAATTTAAAACAACGTCATGTACTAATTTCTTGTCCAGTGGTAGGTGTCTGGAAGTAATGATTCCTTTTAGTACTGCTCTTTGCTGGGTTTGGTACTACAGTCCTATAACTTAGCACATGGAAGGCAGAGGCAGGAGGATTACCTCAAGTTTGAGGGCACCTTGGTCTACAGCACAAATTCCAGGACAGTCATGGCTATGTAGGGAAACTCTGTCTCTGGAAACTCAAACCAGCAATAATGAAACAAAAACAACAAAACATTGTTTCTGTGTGATGAGTCAAGTCTCTCCTAAGCCCAACACCACCACTGTATTTCCATAAAAGTCACGTTCCCACAAATAAATAATGTTTGTTTCCCAAGGCAGGGCCAGGCCTGGCTGATGCTGGATTATTTCAACCATTAATCAGTGAAACCAACATTTTGTCCCTGGTGCAGGCACAAACAAGTCCAGATGGTATTAGGCCTGCCTGATTAAGTCTAATCAGACAAGGTTTTATGTGGTGATGTATTGTGTACCCCAATAAAGCTTTCCTGGGGATCAGTTGAATGCTGCAGGACCATTACAAAGCCATAAAACATAGACTCTGCCTGAGGCTCAGAGAGACCCTGTTGCTTTTCATTAAAGAACTCAGGGGTCCTGAAGCCATAAGACACCATGAAATGAAAGTTCCCGGCAGGTTGTTGGGGTGACTTATCCCAGGCTGTCCTCCCTAAGCAGCTAAGGCCACGAACTGCATTCTGGGAAGTGCATTAGATGTAGTGGTTTGATGATGGCCTGGGATGGGGATAGACACCTGGCTGAAAGACAAGGTAAGCTGGCTTTGGAGAACAGAAAGGACAACAGCCAGCAAGGGGCTGTGCAGCTGCACTCATTAGCCAAGCAGGAGCCTTGTCAGTCAGGGACCCCACTGTGCTTACAACGGCAGCTGATCAGAGCCTGACAAGCCACAGACCACCCTGTCCCCAAGCATAGATGATGTAGAGCCAGAGTGTGGGGCCAGAGGGCCAAGCCAGGCAGTTCTTAGCTGACAGGAAGAAAAGCCGTGCTGTGAGAAACAAAGAGGAGTCCATCCCAAATGCTTTTCAACAACTGGGTGCTTCTGATGTGCACCCCGGATGGGTCCAGCTAGAAGCACATAGTTGGCAAGTTTTTCTCTGCCTAGAAAGTCATGCTGAGAGAGGCCAAAGAGATGGTTATTCAATAAAATGCTTGCTGAGTAAGCATGAGGATCTGAGTTCAATCCCCAACACACACCTACTTAAAAGGTAGGTAGGGTGGCATGCACCTGTAATTCTATCATGGGGGTGGGGGACAGGGAGGATTCCAAGGGCTCTGTGGCCAGCTAACCTAGCTTAATTGGTGAACAATCCTCTTTAACTCAAAGGTTAATGTGATCACAAGTGGAATGTGGTGCCACATGCCCATAATTCCAGCACTTGGAAGGCAGAAGAACTGGAAGTTCAGGTCATTCTTGACTACGTAATAAATTCAAGGCCAACCTGGGCTATATGAAACTCTATCTCAAAAAATCATCATCAACAAAAAAAGAGGATGGAGTAGCCCTTGATACCCTGATGGTGACACAATTACTCAGGTGCTATGCACACATACCTGATAACTCAGAAATCAGCCTGTGTCAGATCCTGAGATAACTTCTATTGTCTATATTTTATTATTTTATTGTGCAATATTCCTTTACACTGTGTGAATATATGTCTCTGTGATTGGTTTAATAAAAAATCCAAATGGCCAGTAGCCAGGCAGGATTTTGGGGGCAGAGAGAATGCTGGGAAGAAGGACAGAGTCTCAGGAGTCAGGAGTGAGATACAGAGGAAGCAGGAGATGTACATACTGCACTGAGAACAGGTATTGAGCCACATGGTAGAACATAGATAGAAATATTGGTTAATTTAAGTTATAAGACCTAGCTAAAAACAAGCCTAAGCTATGGGCTGAGCACTTATAATTAATATTAAGTCTCTGTGTGGTTATTTGAGAAGCAGATGGCAAGACAGAAAAGTCCACCTACATTTTATTTTGAGACAGGGTCTCATGTAGCCCAGGTTATCCTTAAATGAGATCTTCCTGCCTTGGTCTCAGTAGTGTACTGCCATGCCCAGCCTCACCAAAACATGTTTACTTAATCTTTTTTTTTTTTTTTTTTTTTTTTTTTTGGTTTTTCGAGACAGGGTTTCTCTGTGTAGCTTTGCGCCTTTCCTGGAACTCACTTTGGAGACCAGGCTGGCCTCGAACTCACAGAGATCCGCCTGGCTCTGCCTCTCGAGTGCTGGGATTAAAGGCGTGCGCCACCACCGCCCGGCTACTTAATCTTTTTTTTAACTACAATTTTATATATTTAATTTGGTATCTATGGATGTGAGTGTGTGTGTGTGTGCCACATTTAGCATGTGGAGGTCAGAGGACAATTTGTGGGAATCAGTTCTATTATTCAGGCCTCAGGAACTGAATCTGGTCATCAGGCTTGGCATCAAGCACCGTTAGCCACAGAGCCCCCTCACCAGGCCTTTAGTCTTTTAAATCTTTTAGGTGATATGAGCTTAGGCATCACCAACACCTTGTATAGTTATTATTAAGACACTTAAGCCGTGCAGTGGTAACACATGCCTTTAATCCCAGTGTTTGGGAGGCAGAGGTAGGCAGATCTGTGAGTTCAAGGCCAGCATGGTCTACAGAGCAAGTTCCAGGACAGCCAGGGCTACATAGAGAAACCCTGTCTCCAAAAAGAAAAAAAAAAAAAAAAAAAAAGACAGACCCAGAGGCGGTTGACAGGGACATACAGGCCCGGCGGCAGAGACAGGCAGACGCAGGTAGGCCTGTGGCAGTGGCCCGCGGAGGTGGACAGGCCCAGGGACAGAGATGAGCGGACGCGGCTTGGAGCAGGGACGCCCCTGGCCCCGGCACCTGGAGAGGAGGCTGTCTCCGTGGGTCGGAGCCGGGGCGGGTTTGGACACTCTGTCTGGGGACAACCCAGGGCCCAACTGCTGATCCTGTGAAACCCAACAACTTGGAGGTGTTGGTGAGACTACCCTGCTCAGCTGAAACCCATCTGGGAGAGGATTCAGATGCCTACAGTTTGAAGTCTGAATAAACAAGATCAGCTGAGGAGTTGACAAATGAACAAAACGTGACCTGGGAACACAGAAGAAGGCGCTACCCAACCACCAAACCAGATCACCAGAATCATAAGTATATAATTCACCGACTGAAATCAGCTGCCCCTGAAGAAACAGCCCAATAGCACCAATTTAACCAAGAACCCCTACTAAACCAAGACTAAAAATTAGAACAAGAGAGGCACTCTCAGACACAGACACCACCTGCACCGAGCAGAGGAAGAGATGAGTAGACGCCAGTGCAAAAATACAGGCAACAACATAAAGACCTATATGGCAACATCAGAACCTAGTGATTCTACACCTGCAAGACCTAAACATACCATGACAGAAGAAATAGAAGAAATCAACCTTAAAAATGACTTTAAGAAGATGATAGAAGCCCTTAAAGAAGAAATAAAACATTCCCTCAAAGAGGAAATAAAAACTTCCCTTAAAGAGGAAATGAAAAACTACCTTAAAGAGGAAATAAAAACTTCCCTTAAAGAGGAAATGAAAAACTCCATTAAAGAGGAAATAAAAAAACTCCCTTAAAGAAATGGAAGAAAAAACGAACAAAAAAATGGGAAGAAATCAAATCAAGCCAAGAAAAAGCAATTAAACAGATGAAAGAAACATTCCAAGATCTGAAAAATGAATTTGAGACAATAAAGAAAACACATGCTGAGGGAATGCTGGAAATAGAAATCCTGACTAAATGAACAGGAACTACAGAAACAAGCATAACCAACCGATTGCAAGAGATGGAACAGAGAATCTCTGACACTGAAGACATGATAGAGAAAATAAATTCATCAGTCAAAGAAAACACTAAAGACAAAAAAGTCGTAACACAAAACGTCCAGGAAATTTGGGACACCATGAAAAGACCAAACCTAAGAATAATAGGGATAGAAGAAGGAGAAGAATACCAACTCAAAGGCACAGAAAATATATTCAACAAAATCATAGAAGAAAACTTTCCTAACCTAAAGAAAGACATACCTATGAAGATACAAGAAGCTTACAGAACACTGAATAGGCTGGATCCAAAAAAAAAAAAAAAAAAGTCCCCTCGCCACATAATAATCAAAACACTAAACACACAGAACAAAGAAAAAATATTAAGAGCCGCAAAGGAAAAAGACCAAGTAACATATAAAGGCAAACCCATCAGAATAACACCAGACTACTCAATAGAGACTATGAAAGCTAGAAGATCATGGACAAATCTCATGCAGACACTAAGAGACCATGGATGCCAACCCAGACTATTATACCCAGCAAAACTCTCAATCACCATAGGCGGAGTAAACAAAATATTCCAGGATAAAACCAGATTTAATCAATACCTGTCCACAAACCCAGCCCTACAGAAAGCACTAGAAGGGAAAATTCAACCCAAAGAAGCTAAACACATCCATGAAAAATCAAGCAATAGATAATCCCACACCAACATACACCACAGAAGGACAACACAACACAACCACAAAAAATAACAGTAATTAACAATCACTGGTCATTAATATCCATCAATATCAATAGTCTCAACTCACCTATAAAAAGACACAGGCTAACAGAATGGATAAGAAAACAGAACCCATCCATCTGCTGCATACAAGAAACACACCTTAACTTCAAAGACAGACACTACCTCCGAGTAAAGGGCTGGGAAAAGGCTTTCCAAGCAAATGGACCTAAGAAACAAGCTGGTATAGCTATCCTAATATCTAGAGAAAAAGGATGTTTCAAAAGAGAAGAAGTCTTGTGGCAATGCCTCAGTGGTCCAGGTAACTACCAGAACTCAGAAATCCACGACGGAGACTAAGGCAGCAGAGGCGAAACACATAGATGTACATACAGGAAATAATAAAGAAAAAGTCAGTAAAGCCAAGAAGAATAAAAGAAAGGTGGATGCTGAAGCCCATCCATCAGATGAGCCTGTGAACGAGAAACCAGTGACAAAAAAGAAAAAAAAAAAGATGGAAAGCAAATCCAAAAATTGTACCGAGGTGCCAAAGGATGACAGCAAGATGGAGGAGACTAATGGGGACAATAAAAAGCAAAATACTTCCATTAAAAAAGGTGCAAAGAAGAAACCTCAAAAAGGTAAATCAAGTAAGAAAGGCAGCAGACCTGCTCAGGAGACGCAGAAGGAGATGGCTCCGGCAGAGCCTCCTTCCATGGAGCTGGCTCAGGAGGAGGTCTCTTCCGGTCCTGCGCTCACTCAGGTGGTGGTCACCCCTACAGGCTCTACTCAGCCCGGGCTTCCTTCTCCCATGGATATTGCTCAGACTGGGCCTGCTCAGATGGGGCTGCCTTCTCCCCTGGAGCCTCCTCAGAGGGAGCTGCCTTCTCCCCTGGAGCTTCCTCAGAGGGAGCTGCCTTCTCCCCTGGAGCTTCCTCAGAGGGAGTCGCCTCTTCCCACGGAGCCTCCAAAGAGGGAGCAGCCTCTTCCCATGGAGCTTACTCAGATAGAACAGCCTCCTCCCATGGAGCCTGCTCAGATGGAGCCTCCTCCTCCCATGGAGTCTCAGCGGGGATAGTGTCAGAAGAAGCTGCTTTGTCCTTTGGACCATGCTCAGGTGGAGGTTGCTCAGACAGGGCCTCCTCACATGGGATCTGTTCAGAAGGAGCCTCCTGCTGTCATGGAGCCATCTCTTCAAGTGAAACCAGTCACCAAAAGGTCTTCTCCCCGAAAAGAGAGTACCAAGGAGAAGTCGGGCATGCAGAGTGAGGTGGTGCGGCAGGAGCAAGTCCTTATTGAAGTTGGCTTAGTGCCTGTTAGAGATAGCCAGCTTCTGAAGGGAAGCAGGCACGCACAGGATCTTCCAAAGGGAAACTCAAGAAGAGACGAGACACCTAAGGACCAAGAAATTGGCTCTGATGGGGAAGGAAATAAAATGACCCCTCTCAAGAAAGTGGGAACAGAGGAAGCTGGCAAGAGTCTAGCTACGCTTGCTGCTCCCAAGGAATCTACCAGTGTCTTATCCTCGGAACAAAACTCAAATGGGTCAGGTGGTGAAACGTTACATGCTAAGTGTCAGACTGGTTCAGCTGGGCTTTGTGAAATGGAAGTGGTCACTGAGCAGAACCCAGACAGTGTCCCTGTGAAAGCCTCAGCACCCGAACCAGCGTCACCATTGCCTCCTGTCCCATCACCAACCGTAACGGCCTCGCCTCCTATCACTTTGGCTGAAAACAGTCACTGGACATTGATGAAGACGAAGGCATTCACAGCCATGATGGAAGTGACCTGAGTGATAATATGTCTGAGGGAAGTGATGATTCTGGGCTGCATGGGGCTCGGCCAGTGCCACAAGAAGCAAGTTCAAAAAGTGGGAAGGAGGGGTTGGCAGTTAAAATAACCGAGGGAGAGTTTGTTTGTATTTTCTGTGATCGGTCTTTCAGAAAGGAAAAGGATTACAGCAAGCACCTCAATCGCCATCTGGTTAATGTATACTTCCTTGAAAAAGCAGCCGAGGGGCAGGAGTAGTGAGCCGGCCAGTGGAGGGCGGCTCGTTACAGTTTGTAAGCAATGCCTCACTTTTAGTTTAAGGCAGTAGACACACACAAGCTCGCTTTAATTAGTGTCCAGTGCTGATTTTTAAGTGACATTATTTCCTTAGGACTGTAGGTGTTACCTAGTGACTTGCAAAAACCTTAACAAATCCTAGGGAGTTAATGTAAGAAAACAGATACTTAATCTGTTAGTCTGTGCAGTGCAGTGAAGAAAGGCGGGATGGTAGGTGACGTTCTCCAGGGTGTCTACCTGTGTGGCACTGGTCGGGTGTTCTGCCCTTTTCACTTCACTTGCTATTTTTAGTTCCTTGTTTAGGCTGATAAAAATTGGCGTAGCAAATTACTTGAAGAATTTGCCTGCTTTATATAAGTAAAGTTAGCACTTTAAGGTTTCTTTAGAGATGAGAAAAGACATTTAAATTGAAGAAAAATTCTTTCAACAGTGGACATTGTATCTGTCCAGGTAATCGCTTCCTGACTTATGGTCGATGGTCATGTTCTGTTTTGAAATAATCTCTGTGTATTTCATTTATTTTCTTTTACCTGGCGATCCCTGAGCAGGCTTCAGATTTTGACAGTTGATGAAAGATACGACAAGCATTAATGTGTGGGTGAAAAGCTTGGTGAAATTCAGAGTGAAGTTTTAGTTAAAGTTGGTTGAACTTGGGATTGACTGGGAGGCCAAAGATTTAAAAAGCAGATTTTCTGTTCCCCCTGCCTCCATTTCTTAAGTGTTGAAATTACAGATATGGGCCACTGCAGCTGGCTCCACTTTTTCGTGCTTTTGGTAATTATGTATTACGTACACTAAGAAAGAGGTAAGTACCTAAACATGCTATGTGAAAGTTAACTTTTCAGATATAACCAAGCCAGAGATTAAATACCCATGTCGTGTCCTAAATATTTCTATCATTGAACAGCGACACTGGTTTCTTTGTGCGTTCTATCTTTAAATAAGGATCTGAAACAGCAGTTTGCTAATTATGACTCTAATGTGACTGCTTTAGACATCCAGCCAATATAATTTGGAATCCATTGAGAATTTGTTGGCATAATATATTTGCACTGTCCATTCTCACAGGACATGGTCAATATTTATTTTGATCACTAAGCTAATGCACAAAGGAACTTCACATTCGTGTAAAACGAACAGTGTCTGCCTCAGTGCTTTTCACTTGTTTGAAAATAAAATGTAGGCAGTAAAATTTTAGAATTGTACAGTGGAAACTGACTGTGGAACTTGAAATGAAATGATCTTGCTCTTTGGAATTAAGCTGTGTATCCTTTTAGAGCTATAATAAACATGTGTGAAAAAAAAAAGAAGAAAAAAAGAGAGACACTTAAATGCAACTGTCTCTCTTGGGCAGCCCAACCCCACTCTAAGGCCTCTCTTGTGTGTCTGTGTGATTCTGCTCTAGTTTGTTTCTATTGCTGTGATAAACACCATGATCAAAAGCAACTTGAAGAGACAAGTGTTTATTTGGCTTACATGTCCCAGTCACAGTCTGTCACTGAGGGAAGTCAAGGCAGGAACCTAAGTCAGGAACTGAAGCAGAGGCCACAGAGAAACTCTTGCTCTCCAGGCTCACATTCAGGTGCCTTTCTTCTCTCTGCCAGGGCCACCTTCCCAGGGGTGGCACCACCCACAGCAGCTAGACCCTCCCACATCAATCATCTTAATCAGGAAAATGCCCCCCCAGACTTGCCTACAGCCCAGTCTTCTGGAAGCATTTCTCAGTTGAGGGGTTTCCTCTTTCCAGATACCCAGTTTGTGTCAAGTTGATTTAAAAAAAAAAAAAGAAAGAAACTAGCCAAATCGTTCCCTCCCTCCCTCCCTCCCTTCCTTCGTCCTTTCAAGACAAGTCCTGCTGCAGAAGTCAGGCTGCCCTGACTTTGCAGCAATCCTTCTGCCTCACCCTCTTTAGTGTTCAGGTTACAGATATGTGCCACACCTGCCTTCTCTTTCTCTCTTTCTCTCTTTCTCTCTTCCTTCCTTCCTTCCTCTTCCTTCCTCCCTTCCATCCTTCTCTCTCTCTCTCTCTCTCTCTCTCTCTCTCTCTCTCTCTCTCTCTCTCTCTCTCTTTCTTTCACTTTCTTTGTTGTTGTTGTTTGATGTTTTTTGAGACAAGAGTTTCTCTGTGTAGGCCTAGCTGTCCTGGAACTCACTCTGTAGACCAGGCTGGCCCACGGGGATTAAAGGTGTGACCTTGCTATTTTTGCATTTCTGCATGAACCTTGGTTTTCAATTCTTTGGATAAGAGGTCAAGAATCAGGAAACATAGCCAGGCGGTGGTGGCCTACGCCTTTAATCCCAGCACTTGGGAGGCAGAGGCAGGCAGATCTTTGTGAGTTCAAGGCCAGTCTGGTCTATAGAACAAGATCCAGGAAAGGTGCAAAGCTACACAGAGAAACCCTGTCTCAAAAAAAACAAAAAACAAAAAAGAACCTGGAAACATGAGGCCCAAAGCCCAATCACCAACAACAAAAGGCTCTTCTTTGTGGTGATATATTGTGTCCCCCAATATATTGTGGACCCTAATAAAGCTTATCTGAGGATCAGAGGAAAAAGCTAGCCACTATATTAAACATAGAGGTCAGGTAGATTAAAAATAGCACACACCTTTAATCCTAGCATTTGGAAGGCAGAGATCTATCTGGATCTCTATGAGTTCAAGGCCACACTGGGGAACAGAGCGCCAGGCACGGTGACACTTGCCTTCAATCCCAGCACTAACCATAGAGTTCTAGAGGTCTGTATACACAGACAGGAAGTGATGTGGTTGGGCAGAGAGAGGAAGTGAGATGCAGAACAGAAAGGCATATAGTTGTGAGTATACAGGAAGTAGTTCTCTCTTTGGCTGAGGATTTCCTAGCAGTAAGAACATGCCTGGCGTCTTTCTGCTTCTCTGATCTCTCAGTTTTCACCCCAATATCTGGCTCTGGGTTTTTTTTATTAATAAGACCATTTAGCAATTTGTGTTACACTTCTTGGACTTCCCAACCTCCAGAACTCTAAGAAATAAATGTTGAGTCATCCAGTCTACAGTATTTGGTTTGGTGGGGTGGGGTGGCTCCTTTTTGATTCATTATTTTGAGACGGGGTCTCTGGTAGCCCAGGGTGGCCTAGAACATTGTAGCTGAGGATAACCTTGAACTCCTGATCATCCTGCCTTGGCTTCCAAAGTGATCATAGTCATGTGCAACCAATCATGCTTTTGTTGGAAGGCAGGTTGAGTCTCATTCTATAGCCCAAGCTGGCCTCACACTTAAGATAATCCTGCCTGAGCTTTCCCAGTGTTGGGATTTTAGGCACGAGCTACCATGTCTGGCACTTATTTTTGTTATAACCCAAAGGGTTTGGGGATGTGGCTAAGTGGTAGAGTGCTTGCCTATTATGAACAAGGCCCTGGATTGGATCCCTGGCAGCACCACACACACACACCAAAAGAACTAAGACAATTATTATTTTGGAGTTATTTTTCAAAGAAAGAAATCACCAATATAGCCACAGTCTAAATCTAAAAGCCTTTTCCTCCTGTGGTCTCTGAGCAACCCATCTGCCTCTGCCTTCTGGCATTAAAGGCCTACACCACCAAGCCTGGATCTTGTTCTGTTTTCTAAACAGCTCCAACTACTGCCCTGCTGGGGTTAAGAAACCTACCCCGGGAGAGAGCTCTGATTTGAGCTGGGGTGTCAAGGGGGGGGGGGGAATACACGTGTTCCTTATGTGCCCTCTGCTGAGCAGACCACAGAAAGGGCTTTCTTCTCCAGGCATGGCCCTGGCAGGCTTAGCAGCCATGTAGTGAAGGGATGTGCAGACTCCCCAATGCACTCACCTGGGGAACCTGGCAATAGGAGTAACGGGAAAGCGCCTAGGTGGTTTTGAAAGTATTACCATCATAAAATTGAGTCAACGGCAAACTCAAGGACAGACACTTCTTATCGATTCATTTGTTGTTTTGAGATATAGTCTAATTTAGACCAGACTGACCACAAACTCATTAAAAAGCCAAGGAGTCCTGATCCTCCGACCTCTGCCTCCCAAGGACTGGGATTACAGGTATCTGCCAATAGAACCAATTTATGTGGTGCTGACATTGAACCCTGGATTTAGCATTCTACTAAGCTACATTCCCACCCCCTTAAGTAAGCACTTTTAAACAGGCTTGAGGCCCTCTGGGTGCAACCAGGTCACACCCAGGAGAATCAAATTCAAGGTCATTCTCAGCTACCCAGCAAATTTGAGGCTAGCCTGGGCTACAAATGACAAAAAGCCTTGTCTCAAACAAAGCAAGATCATAGATTTTTCAGTTTCTGTTTCTTTTATGGGGAGAGAGGTGTGTGCATGCCACTGCACATGGTTGTCAGAGGACAAGCCAAAGCAGTCAGTTCTCTCCTTATTATACAGGTCCCTCGGTTCAAGCTCAGGCTGTCACAGTTCATGGTAAGCACCTCTATCCTATGAGCCCTCCTGCCCTCCACGTTTATTATTCACATTTCAGACTCTAGAGTCAGAGGTTGTTGGTAAAGTAGCTCCAAAATATCGAGGCTCCTCCCATCTTTCTGACACCCTGCCCACATGGCTGTGTTCTCACGGCCCAGTGTGTCCACTCAGTTTCCCGGAACAGCCCTCACAGTGGGAAGGCATGGTGGCCAGAGGGGCCCGCAGCTACCACAGCAGCTTGCTCACATCTAGGTGAGTGGGGCATCAATGAGGAGTCGATGCCAGTGCCCCTGTTGTGAGGGGCTGGAGGGTTGGTTGTCTTTGTAAGGCAGGTTCTAGATACTCCTGGTACTCTGCAGACAAGGCCTCAAATCTGCACCTCCTCCCAGTGTGACTGTCTCCAAAAAACTCAAAGAAAAAGACCCTACGACACAGGTGAGATTGGGGCCTGATATGAGGGTATGCACTTGGGAGGCAGAAGCAAGCTGAGTTGGGAAGGCCAGCTTGGTCTACCTAGTGAGGTCCGGTCTCAAAAAAAAAATAAATAAATAAATAAATAAATAAATAAATAAACAATTCCAGCATGGTGGTGCCCACCTTTATTTAATCCCAACACTCAGGAGGCAAAGACAAGAGGATCTCTGTGGGTTTCAGGCCAGCCTGGTCTACATATAGCAAGCTGCAGAACAGACACACACACACACACACACACACACACACACACACACACACGCATGTCTGTTGTTATCTTTGTTCACGCTCTGCTTACTTTACAGCACACACAGGTGGCTCACAACTGTCTATAATGTGATCTGATGCTCTCTTCTGGTGTGCAGACTCTCAAGTGGACAAAAAACAGCCATATACATAAAATTTTTAAAAAGCACTTTAGACAAAAAAATAAAAATAAAAAATAAAAATAGATGGAACATACTGGAAGTTAGATCACAGGGAAGGCAGCTTCCAGGATATTGGGACCTAATAGGCACCCCCTGTGTTTTTACTTCCTTCCCAATATTTTCCCAAAAGCCACAGCAGGGACACCAACAGGCACCTGTAGAGTGTTCACATTAGTGTTTTTCACCATAGCCTGGGGTGGAGACAACCCAAACATCCACCGACCTGCTGAACTGGTAGACTCCTCTCCCTCTCTCTCACCTCAGAGTCAAGTCCTGAAGAATAAACTCACATTCTCACTGACGCATAAGTATTGAGCTCTGGTAGACTCAACACCTTGAAAACATTACACCAAAGCTGCCAAACACAGGAAATATACCGTGGTTCTATTACAGATGTCAGAATAATAAATTCAGAGATGGGTTAGCGCTGCCTTAAAACAGGTGGAGACAGAGAGGGTGAAGGCAGATGACATCTGTGGCCTGAGTACCAAGATCCCATTTGGGACAGTCAAGCACTAATTTTGCATGTTTATTTGTTTTGAGACAGGGTTTCTCTGTGTAACAGTCCTGGCTGTCCTGGAGCTGGTTCTGTAGGTCAGGGGGGCCTCAAGCCTGCCTCTGTCTCTCCAGTGGAAGCATTAGATTAGACTGCAGTGATGGCTATACAATACTGAGGATGTGTTTCATGCCCCTGAACAATAAAATGGCTACAATTTGATATGCACATTTTTAAGGTTTTTTTATTTTATTTTAGATTACAGTATAATTACATCCTTTTCCTCTTCCCTTTCCTCCCTCCCATACGTACATGTTTCTAAATATAGCCTGTTCAGTCTATACTTGTATGTGTATGTTTTCAGGGCCATTTCTTATTGGATTATTAATTAGTGTGCTCTTTGCTGAGGAAGACTTCCTCCTGCTTTCAGAATGCTTAAGTTGCCTGTAGTTCTTTGTGAAAGGTTGAGGCTTCGTGGTGTGTTCTCCCTGGCTCCCCCCTCCCCCCCAATCTGTTGTTGTTAGCTTTGTTCACGCTCTGCTTACTTTACAGCAATGAAGAATGGGGAGAGGAACAGCAAGACAGTTCAGTGGGCAGAGGTGTTCGCTGCCGAGCCTGACAACCCAACTTTAATCCCAGGACCCGAACGGTATGGGGAAAAGGACTCCAAAAGTTGTCTTCCAACCTCTACATACGCAGTGGTACACACACAAATAATACATGTAATTTTAAAAGAAAAATTCTTCAAGAAAAGAAACTACTGTCTGGGCAGTGTGCCACACACCTTTAATCCCAGCTCTCAGGAGGTAGAGCCAGGCAGATCTCTGTGAGTTGAAGCCAACCTGATCTACAGAGCAAGTTTCAGGATGGCCAGGGCTGTTACACAGAGAAACTCTGTTTCAAGAAGAAAAGGAAAGAAGGAGGGAGGGAGGGAGGGAGGGAGGGAGGGAGGGAGGGAGAGAGAGAGAGAGAGAGAGAGAGAGAGAGAGAGAGAGAGAGAGAGAGAGAAAGAGAAAGAGAGAGAGAGACGGAATTACTAAAAAGCTACAAAACAAAGCATTTTGAACGGTCAAATTACAAAGATCACGGCTGCTTTCCTTTTATGCAGGTACAATTCACCCAGTAAGCATGTGTTTGTTATTATGAAAAGCAGCATATACAGTCTCCTTCTGCTGATAAATTGTTGCTTGGACAGAGTTCTTCTATCCTGATGACAGTGCAAAGCTCCCCAGTGTGAGCGGCCCTGGACCTCCTGGTGGTCAACACATTCTCAGCTGGTGCTGTCCCTACCCCAGCTGGTGTGGTGACTTCCTGGTGGGAAAAAGACAAGCCCACCCTGGGCTTCAACACCGGCCATTTAACTTTGGTGAATACAAGTGGTGCAGCCTGGAAGCCTCCTCCATGTTTTAAGCTCTGAGCTGCTGACTTACACAGCACACGGCATTTACTGGGTTTGCCCATTCTGTGGTGTTGAGTGGAACTTAGGACCTCATACATGCTAGGCAAGAGCTCTAACTAAGCCCAGCCTCAGCCATTATTGGTTATTTTCATATTCATCCCCATGAGAGAGGAAGGCTCTTCCATTTCAGAGTGCAATTCAAGGCTCAGAAACTCAATACCCTGCCCCAGGTTGAGGAGCTGAGGTCCAGCAGAACCCAGGTCTCCAGACTCCAGTCTGTGTTCCTCTGCCAATCCGCCTGTCTTCTGCTTTCATAGCAATGGGCTGCCTCGGTGATCTTGGCATAGCATTCCTCCAAGAAGTGCCTCTTCATAAAACTTCTAGCCACTCTCTGTTGGAGTGTCCTATTCAGAACAATGTTCCACTAAGGGCTTTTCCCTGAAGTTGGCTAATATCTTCCCTTTTTTGTCCCAAGAAAACCTTGAACTTTTCCTCCAGTGCTGAAAGAACAGGCACACACAACCATGCCTGGTTATATGCAGTTCCAGGGACTGAACCCAGGGTTTCACTTCCTGCATGCTAGACATACCAACTGGGCTTCAGCTCCAGTCCTGGTTATTAGCTTCTGCATTATCAATGTTCTTGGCCTTCCTGTCTAAACTCCAAGTGCACCCAAGGCTACAGGAGGCCGAGTTGCTGTTCTTTACTTAAGTGTGCTCAGCGGTCCAAACACTTGTGAGAAACGGTCTCTGTCCAGGATTCGGCCATAGCGCAGGGTAAGGTAGAAGGTCTGCTTGCCACTGTATTGCTGGATCCGAATCAACACATCCCGGACCTGGTCCTTGGATTCTGACAGGGGTATCATGTCTGACACAGCACAGTAAGTGTCCTGTCGCCACCCCCAGAAGGTCAGGTGGGCCACTCGAAGCATGGTACCTGACTCATTCACATACATGATGCCCACCAGCCTCCGGAAGAAGTAGCTCATCCAACACAGCATGGCCAGAGCAAAGCTGCAGATCCCACTCACAAGGCAGAGTGAATTGAGGGTCAGGAGGCCCTGTGAGTACCAGTACAAGCCCGGGGGCATGGCGGCCACAGTCACAGCTGTCTGCGCCAACTTCAGGCGAGATACAAAGCCAAGTACTCTGATGGCATAGAATCGATAGATTATGTGGAATTTCTCAGTCTCTGTGCCTGGTGGCTTCTCCTGTGAGGTGGGAGACCTCCTCCCCACCCACCTTTTGGGATCTCCCTGCCCAGTGCAGCACCACAGTCGGAGAAGAGGCCTCCCCCATGCAGCTGGGCCCTGAAACTTTGGCACTGCATGAAGGAGGGCAGCCTGGAAAAGAAAGAGGTTTCTTTCAGAACTCAACCATGATAATCACACAATGAACAAGGCAAAGCATTCCCTAGAAAGGTTCCAATCAACCCTAGAAAGCCACCAGGACTGCCAGAGGAAGTGATAAAGCCAGATGCTTTATTTTTTTGTGTGAAATTCTACTGTGGATAAGTACCGTACTCCTGTTTTTTACAAATAAACAAACAAACAAAAATCCTAATCCCAGCCAGTGAGATATCCCATCAAGTAAAGGTGCTTGCCACCAAGCCAGGTGACTTGAATTTGATCCCTGGAGCCAACATGGTAGAGGAAGAAAAGTTACTTATGCAAAGACGTCCTTGACGTGTCCCGTCCCCCCTCCCCGCGCCCCGCATGCCATAGCACAAGCATATGCACACGAACTGAACACACAAGTTGTTTGATTTTTTTTTTTTAACTAAGCAAAAAAAAAAAAAAAAAAAAAATGCAAGGAAACTCAACAGAACGGACAGGGCAGAGTCTGACTCTCAGGCCAGTCCTTTACCCTAGGCAGGTCCAAATAAACACAGGGAAGGTTTAGTTACAGACCTTCAACAGAGATCTACTGACGAACTAACAGTGGACTCGAACTTCGGCCCACAAGTCTGTGGGACACTTCCTCAAGAAGTAAACCAATCGGTGTCATAGTGGGAAACCCAAGTATCAAAACTGCGGGATACTTATCACAGTACCTTTGCAGTTCTCCGACTGCCTTATACGTTAGAACTGCTTTCTATTAGCCTTGCTGGGAAAGGGGACACAGCAGAAACGTGAGACACGGAAGCCCTCAGCACACTGCACAATGGTTCTCTGGAGTGAGCAGCATAGTGAGCAAAGTTTGAGCTTTGGAGTCAGAGGAAGGCTATGATCCTGGCTCTTACAGACACTAACTGTGCACCTTCTTCACCTTTCCAAGGGAAGCCTCAGAATATGCTGAGCGAGACATGTTAGGCCCTGAAACTGATGCGCGCTCTGGGAGCTGCAGCGACTCTGGCCGCCCACGTGACCCAAGGGGAACGGAGGAGGCTGGGAAATAACAGATCATTACCCCGGGCCTTCCACCGGTGGACCTCCCGAATCGGCGGCCCGGGCACCCTTCCTGCCAGTCCTAGGCCCGATCGGGACCCTCTAAACGCGTACCCCCTTTCACCGCCCTTCCTACCATGATCCCGTCTCCTCCAATGAGCAGTAAACCGACTTCGTTCCGGAAACCTGAAGAGCTTATGAGCAAACTCAGAAAAAAAGAAATAAAGAAAGAAAGTGAGTTTCTGTGTTACATCTTGGGGGACTGTAGTTCAAACCCTGTGAATGTTGGGTGAGCCATTGGGAAACCCTCCCCTTCCCGTCGTGCCTTGGGCCACGGGGCTCCGAGCGGACCCGGAAGTTCCGGGTGGAGTTCCGGGTGCCAACGAGACTTCTGACTGCAGACATGGCCGCGCTCTGCCTCTTCGATGTGGATGGGACCCTGACTGCCCCGCGGCAGGTAGGCGGCGCCCGGGAGGCTCGCGGCGGTGGAGCGGAGCCCGTGCAGCGTCCAGACCGTGGTGACGACTACCCGGGAACCAGGAGACGAGGGTCCTGAGTGGGGTGCGCAGGAAGAGGGGGTCAAAAAACCCCTTCCGAGCAGGAAACGCGTTCAAAACCGGAAAGTTTGGGTCCGGATTGCTTCGGGGGCCCTGGGGACTAGTGACCTGGATTGTAACTCCAGTTTAGCGCCCCCCCCCCCACACACACCTGCTGTGTCTCCTTTGGCTGTGTATCAAAGGCAGGTTTTCAGCTGTCTGACCTTGAGCAAATCACTTTCTCGGAGCCCCTTTAAGCGGGTGTATTGCCTGTTGCATGGGGTGCTGGTGAGAATAACAGAAATTCGTGACAGTGCCGTGCCCAGATCAAGCCGCAAAGGTGAGCCGCTTCCACCAGCCTGCAGTGATGGGGCCCCCAGGCTGTCTGCTGAGAGCATGCAGGGTCCAATAGAACTTCCTTCCCCTCAAAAACCTTGTTGTTATGGTCAAAGATAAGTTTTTGTGGGGTCAGTCTGGTGATGACAGCCTCTCTGCCTCCTTTGCACAGATTGGTGATTGAGCAGGAGTAATTCAAACTTGAGACTGGGCTCAAATAGCTTGAATGTCGCTATCTCTACCCCACCCATTTCGGATTTCGTGGGGGTGTGTTCCAGAAGCCTGTTAAGTGTAATCTTAGATACATCTTTAAAACCACCCCCCACCCCGTGGCACGCCTTTAATCCCAGCACTCGGGAGGCAGAGGCAAGTGGATCTCTGTGAGTTCGAGGCCAGACTGGTCTACAGAGCGAGTTCCAGGACAGGCTCCAAAGCTACACAAAGAAACCCTGTCTCAAAAAATCAAAATAATAATAATAATTTTTTTATTTGGCAGTTACATGTGTACAGTGTATCTCGATCATATTCACCCCCAACTTCTCTGTGTTCCATATGGAGGAAACCTGCCCACACATCCCTCTTCATTTCCATGTCTTTTTTTTATTTTAATAATTCATGAAGTCTACTTAGTGCTACACACACACACACACACACACACACACACACACACACACACACAGTCTCAGGCAACATTCCAGCAGCACCATCCATGCTGGAAAGTTAACTGACTTGATCTTGTGCAGGTAATCACAGCTGCTGTGAATTCATGAGGGCAACGCCATATATGTCCAGAAGACAGCATTTCCCAACATTCCTCCTCATCCTCTGGCTCTTACATTCTTCCTGCCCCCGAGCTTTGGCAGGGTTAATAAGATGTCCCATTTAGGGCACTTACTCTTAGCACTCTGACCAGGTCTGCTTTAACCACTGCCCACTACAAAAGAAACTTCGTACCAAGGTTGAGAGCAACATTAACCTATGGGTGTGGACATAAATATTCAGAGGCAGTTTGACAAGAAGTTCATTTGGCAAAGCAACAGTAGTAGAGGTTCCCCCATAGGGTCTATGAGCTCCTAAGCCATAGGATTTTGACTAAGTTTATTGTACCAGGCATTAATTCCCTCCTGTGGAACAGGCCTCATGTCCAATCAGAAAGTGATTTGGTTACCCCCATAGCAATCATGCAGCCTTTGCACAAGTGAACACTTATTGCCTGGCAAGTCGGTGCTGTAGCATGCAGGATCCATGGCTGGGAAGCGCCGTTACTGACTTTTCTCCCCACAGCGGTTTGCATGGCACCTCCCAGCACTGAAAGCTCTGTATGTCAGTTCCAGCCTTACTCCTCTGGGGTCTTGCAACCAAGGTGTGCTGTGTCTTCAGCAGTATGGGACTTACCATGTAGTTAGGGTGCCAGCCAAGAGCAATGGCAATAGCCTGTATTGTTTGGGGGCCTCAGGTCTCTCTGGTTAACAGTATCCTCCACCTGGCACTGAGATTTTTGTTTAATAACCCACATCTTTTAGGGAAAGACATGTACATACACATATACTTTACAAAGTAATAGGTTTTTGTGAAGTTTCTTTTTTTTTTTTTCCAAGACAGGGTTTCTCTATGTAGCTTTGCGCCTTTCCTGGATCTCGCTCTGTAGACCAGGCTGGCCTTGAACTCACAGAGATCCACCTGCCTTTGCTTCCTGAGTGCTGGGATTAAAGGCATGCGCCACCACCGCCCAGTGTGAAGTTTCTTAATATAGTCTTAGTTTTAGATAAACCACCACCCAACCCCTTCTCTACCTCATTCTACCTTTCTGAGCCACAGTTTGATCTGTCCAGTGATAACATTGTACCACAAGTTCTCCAGAGCCCTTTCTGACTCAGCTTCACTGCTCAGTACACACTAATGAGTTAAGTCAACAGTGAGGTGACAGGTAGCACAGGATTTAATCCCTGCAGGAAGATTTGAGGGTTCAGATCCAGCCTGGGCTATATAGTGAGTTTGAGGCAAACCTGAGGAACTTGTCTCAAAACAACAAAAGCCAATAGTAGTCTAGAACTGGAAGCAGAATTCTGTTTTGTAAAAGGCCATATATTAAGTGTTTTTGTCTTTGTAGAACATATCCTGTAGTAACTACTCAACGTTAGTACAAAAGCAGCCATAGACCATATGTAAACTGAGTAGCTGTGTTCTAATAAATGTATTACAGAGGCCACTGAGATGGCTCATGGGTAGAGTCATTTAACCTAAGCCTTGGGACCTGAGTTCAATTCCTGGAACCCACATGGTAGAAGGAGAGAACCAACTCCCACAGCTGTCTTCTAACCTCTCCTCGTACATTGTGGCACATGTACATGTATTTACATACACACTAAAAATGAAGTTATTATAGAAACAAACTGTTGTTCAGTTTGGCCCAGGAGCCATAGTGGTCAGGAGTCCATATTCCTAAGCCTTTGTACAGTGCTGAACTTGCAGTATTCCACCGTCTTTCATCCTGGGCAGGATAGTTAGTACTGCCATTTTCTCCCCCGAGACAGGGTTTCTCTGTGCAGCCCTGGCTGTCCTGGATCTCACTCTGTAGACCAGGCTGCCCTCGAACTCACAGAGATCCGCCTGCCTCTGCCTCCTGAGTGGTGGGATTAAAGGTGTGAACCACTACTGCCCAGCTACTACCATTCAAACATAACGAAACTGAAACCAGTGAAATCCTGACCGCCTCAGCTTCTTACAGCAGCTGTGGTTAAAGTCCCTGGGCCTCAGGGTACTGTTAGTTGTCCCGTTTGTTTTTTCCTTTCAGTGTTCTAGGGTGGAGGGCACTCCAGGTACTAGATATGCTACTGGGAAAGTGCTTCTGTTTCCTAGATAAATGGGGATAGATAAGCATGAGGTATAGGATAGCAAAGAAGCCAGGTGATCCAGAATGTATTCTCTTGTAGACATTTGGAACAATATGCGTACAGTGATCATAAGCAGTTGTAACAATAAAACTGTAATTTGAAAGAAAAATTTCCTATGTGCTGGGTACTGTGGTTAAAATATTTTAGTAGCAGATCTATTTATCATCAGCCTTTCCTGCCTTCATCCATGTGTATTCTTAGACATCACTAATCATAGTGCAGTCTGGAAGAGGAAGAGCAGGTTGACTTTTATTGCAGTTGTTGTGACATAATGTGACCTGCATGGGTTCAGTCTCTTTAGCGTGGACTCCAGAGGTCTGCGTGCACATTTCCCTGTTTGTGTAGAAGTTTGTCTGCCTGGGTGCTTTCTTCCAAATGTCATTCCATCCCTAAACAGTAAGACTTGAGAAAAGCTTTTAAAAAGGGGGTGGGGCATAGGTCTCCATGAATCATTTTCCAACTCTGGCATCCTGAAAAATCTCACACACAGAGATCATTGACAAAAATGGTGAACAGAGAACCCACATCTCTGTAGATAACCCATATCCCTATCACTTATGTTAAAAGCAGCTGACATTTCATCATAATAACTTTGTATCTCCTCTTGCTTAGTAACTTTGTAAGCCATGGTCATCATGCTACTTCACCCCTTTGTATTTTTGTTTGTTTGTCTGTCTGTTAAAAGACAGTCTTAGGAAATCTAACTATGTAGCCAAAGCTGGCCTTGAGTTCCTGATCCTCCTGCCTCCAATTCCCAAGTGTTGGTATTACAGGCTTGTGACACTATACCCACTACTGACTATTAAATTGTATCATGTAATATAAAACACCTTTAAAGAACAAAAGATTGGGGGGATGGTGCCGTGGTTAAGAGCACTGGCTGCTCTTCCAGAGGACCCAGCATCCACATAGCAGCTCACAAGCACCTGTAACTCCAGTTCCGGGTGATCTCTGCCCTCTTCAGGCACTGCAGGCATGTGGTGCACAGATAAATATTGGAACAAAACAGACAAAAAAGAATAAGCTAGATCTATGTATTAGCATAAAAAGGGCACCACGTCATAAAATAGAAAAAGCAAGTCATTGCACAGGACAGAGAACAACCAACCCTATAACCATACATATGTGAGTAGACAAGTGTGAACAGATATAACTAAATATTAAGTTTTTCCTAGTAACAGCACTGAGCTTGTGTAAAAATAGGAGCTAAATTAGTTTGCAGTTTTCATCCTATTATTGTCACTCAAAATCATCCTATTTTCCTTCCTGACATGTAGAAAATTACAAAAGAAATGGATGGCTTCCTACGAACATTGAGGCAGAAGACCAAAATTGGAGTGGTAGGTGGGTCGGATTTTGAGAAAGTGCAAGAGCAACTGGGAAATGATGGTAAGTGCTAATTACACTGTAGTGCAAGATGAACTGCTCACGAGGATGCGGAGACCTGCCGCCCGTGTCCCCTGCACTCCCAAGCCACTGTCACTTAGGTGGCACACTTTTTGCCCTCTCTGGGGAGACATTGTCTCTGCCCTTGTTTGGCCTCTGCTTCAGTCCTAGAAAAGTGAGTTCTGTGACCTTTGACAGAACCCTTTACTCATGTGTACAGGGTTAAAGGTCGTGCATGTCTGTGTCTTCACTTGTAGAACCTTTTCTCCCTCTAGTGTTCACATGTCCCTCACTGCTCTCTCACTGCAGCCCGGGCCCCACCTCCTGCCTGTGCTGTCCACTCAAATTTGTACATGCCTCTAGTCTCAGCACCTTGTCCCTGTAGCCCTGAAGGCATGTGTTCCAGCGTTCCCTAATCATAGTGTCCCTAGGCTCCATGCATCACCAGGGTCTCCAGCACAGGACTAGGAAGCTAGAGAGCCTTGGTGATAGGGTCTCACTTTGTAGCCGAGGCTGGGCTCCAACTCACCTTGTCCTTCTGAGTGCTGGAGTAACAGACATCAACCACCACATCTAGCTGGAGAGTCTTCTGGCTTCTTTCCTGGAGATAGAACAGCGGGTTTCTAAGACCTGGGCATACATTTTAGCAAGTATCCCACCAAAATTCTAGTGCCCAACCCTGCTGAGGGAGTACACTCTGATGTAAACTCAGGTCTTTGCTGCTGTACAGACTGTTATGAACCTGTTTCCCGGGGCTTCTGAGATAGCTGGCCTGTGAGAAAGAGTAAGCAGAGAGACTGGTGAACGGCTAGTTCTTCACTGTTGGTTGTAGTGTGCAATGCTCTCCTGTGAGCCAGGCACTTGGGAGGCTGAGACAGGGGAGTCAGGAGTTTGAGGTCAGATGGGGCTGGAGAGATGGCTTAGCAGTTAAGAGCACTTGCTGCTTTTATGGAGGACTCAGGTTCAGTTCCCAGGACCCACATGGCAGGTCACAGCTGTCTGTAACTCCAGTCCCATGAGGTGCACATACATGCATGCAGGTACTCATACATACCAAATAATTTTTTGTTTGTTTGTTTGTTTATTGAGGCAGTTTTTTTATGTAGTTCTGGCTGTCCTAGAACTTACTCTGTAGATCAGGCTGGCCTCGAACTCAGAGATTCGCCTGCCTCTGCCTCCTGATTGCTGGGATTACAGGCATGTGTCACCATCACCCAGCTTTCTTTCTTTTTTTTAAGCCATCATGAGTTTAAAATAGACAAAAACCACACTGTTGTCCCAGAGTCATGTTAGTCCTAAGGACATTTGGGCGGGATAGTTCATTGTAGGATACCTAGTACCATCTCTGGCCACTAGTTGTCAGTAGAGTGCATGATCACAGGCACCCACACGCAGTTTGACAACCTGAGGTCTCTCCAGACATTGCCCAGTGTGTCCTGGGGATCATGGTCCCATGATTGGGGACTCAGCATGTCTTATCTGAAAGCACAAGTCTGTGGGTCAGATCAGATACTGGGAAGAGTCATCTCTGCAGTCTGTAGGACATATTCCACTTCATCTTCCTCAGAGCTGCTCTCTTTAGAAATGCTATCAGCATCATAACTAGGCATATTCAGCCCAGAAAATCCTGTCACAGGGTGATTACCATTCCCGCTTCTGGAGTGTACTTAACAACGTGCTCTGAGAGGTTTGTATCACTGTGGCAGAGCTGGGTGTTTGAGAGAGGATGTATATAACGAGAGTCAAAACACTCATACGAGAAGGCACCTAAGAGCTCACCTTGCATCAGCATGTGTGGTGGACATACCTGTAATCTGAGCACTCAGGAGACTTGCTGTGAGCTTGAGGTCATGCTGGACTATAGAATGAGTTCAAGGTCAGCCTGGGCTGCGTGAGGTCCTGTCTAAAAAACAAATAGGTGGGCATAATAACACATGCCTTTAGTCCCAGCACTTAGGAAGCAGAGGCAGTCAGAACTTTTGTGGGTTATATGCTAGTCTTCAAGTCTAAATGAGTATAAGAATCATCTTTTAAAAAGAGCTTTTTTGTTTTGTTTTGTTTTGTTTTGTTTTTTTGAGACAAGGTTTCTCTGTGTAGCTTTGCACCTTTCATGGAACTCACTTTGTAGCCCAGGCTGGTCTCAAACTCACAGAGATCCACCTGCTTCTGCCTCCCAAGTGCTGAGATAAAAGGCGTGCGCCACTACTGCCCAGCTAAAACAGCTTTTTAAAATTTTTATTTTTATAAAAAAATTATTTTGGGGTGGAGATTATTCAGTGGGTGAAGGCACTTGTCAACCCAAGTCCAGTACTGCACACACATAGAAGTGAGAAGCAACCCCACAAATTGTCTTCTGACCTACACACACCATGGCATAGACATGCCCAAGTGCACACGTACACACAAAATAATAAATGTTTTAAAAAGTTCAGCCTGGCAGACCTGACCTGGCAAGCCTGAGAGCAGAGTGTGGCCGTCCTCTTTGTCCCTTGTTCCCTGCTGGCTCACGACAGGAATGGGCCAGCATCTTACTGTGCACACTGGCAGGCTGGAGGCAGGGTCCATCTGCAGCTCTTTTGTCATCCCTTAGACCTGGAGTCAGAGCTGCTGCCAGAGTCCCCAGCCTCTTGATGAGAAGGGATGGCACAGCCTGCAGGTACTCAGTGGGGTCCTTGGGGGTGGGTGTTGAGGAAGACAGAGAAAGGCCAGTTTCTATTCAATGCATCCTCAGTTTTATCTTGTTTTGGTTGTAGTGATTGAGAAGTATGATTATGTGTTTCCAGAGAATGGCTTGGTAGCATACAAAGATGGGAAGCTTTTGTGTAAACAGGTAAGTTCTCAAGGATACAGCTCATTCTGTATTACTACTAATATGTCATATGTAAGCCAGCACGGCTGGAGCAGGAAGGTCAAAAATTCAGGGGCTGCCGGGCTAGAAAGTGAGTTCAAGACCAACCTTGGCAACTTAATGAGACACTGTCTCAAAATTTATAAAAACAGTAAAGAAAAGGGGGACATAGAACAACACATTACATGTGATAATGAGTGAATGCCTCCGGGCACATGCTGGGGAGCGCAGGGTGGGAGGGAGCGAATCTTCACACTGTATTCTTTGTTAAGTTTGAATTTTGCCCACGCAGCTGTTGCTTGTTCCAGATAGTGACTGCATCTTTATAATGGCCTTTCAAAGCTGCTTGAGTGCCATGTTTCTATTAGAATAGCCAAAGCTAGAGCAGGCCCTTCACCCAGGGGCCGCGGAAGAGAAGCTGTACTTAGCATTAAGAATAATTTCGGTAAGCTCTCTGGCCCTTCCGGGAAGTGTGTGAGAGAGAATGGATTCATCCCTGAGTAATGAAGCAGAAGATGCTTCTGCTGGGTGTCTGTGTTTGCCGGACATTTTCCGCCAACAGAAGAGAGGAAGAGGTGAAAGGACAGCAGGATGTGTCACTGTCGCGGCTGGCCAGCCTGTGGCCTCTTCAGTGTCGGAGGATCTGGCTTTGCCATGAAGCCACTTTAAAAGTACTTCCTGTTATATCAACTAACTCATGCTTTGTTTACCTAGAGTATTCAAGGTCATCTGGGAGAGGCAGTGATCCAGGACCTCATCAACTACTGTCTGAGCTACATTGCAAAAATTAAACTCCCTAAGAAAAGGTGGGCTCACTCTGAACAAAGGAGGCTCTTCTGAAATATGGAGCAGTGGGTTCTCCAGGTGCATTCATGATCACAGCCAGAAGCCAGCACTCAATCCAGCTACTTGGAAATCAGTCTGTATAGCCAGCCACATGAAGAGTTGTAAAAAAAGATGGCTGCCCGTGTGATGAGTGCTGGACACTGAAACCTGTGGCTCAGGGCTGTCAGGAGAGCATCCTGTGAAACAGCATGCAAAGAGCACAGCCTGATGTGGTGGCGTCTGCCTGTGATCCCAGTGCTGGAGAGGCTGCGGCAGGAAGGTCACAAGTTCAGGGCCATCTTGGGGAGTTATAGCTAGACTTCTATTTCAGGAAAAAAAAAAAAACAAAAAAAACATAAAAGTAAAAAGGGAAGAGGCCAGGTGTGGTGGTGCACGCCTTTAGTCCCAGCACTCGGAGGGCAAAGGCAAGCAGATCTCTGTGAGTTGGAGGCCAGAATGATCTACATAGTGAGTTCCAGAACATCCAGAACTACACAGTGAGACTCTGTTTTTAACAAAACGGGGTAGGGGCAGGTGTGAGCGTCAACGATGTAGGAAGCTGAGGCAGGAGAATTGCTGTGCATTTTAGGCTTCATAGTGAGTTCCTGGTCCACCTGGGCTACAGAGTGAGATCTTATCTCAAAAAAAGGGTCTCGGAGACTGCTGTAACTAAAGTACCTGCCACACCAGCATGAGGCCAAAGTTCAGATCCCTAGTACCCACATCAACTGAGTACGGTCATGTCATCTGAAACTCTAGCCATGAGGGAGTGGAGACAAAGTCGCTGGGGTCAGGCATTGAAGTCTGGCTTCAAGGAAAGACTGTTTCAGAAGATAAGCTGGAGAACAGTGGTGAAAACAGTGTCAAACACTAGCTGTGCATTATGTGCACACATACATTACATACACATACATACAACACACACAGATACACACACATACAGGAGCACACATAATTTTAAAAAGTATCAGAAGCCCACAGTCTGAAAGTCTTAAGGAGGCCTTCAGGCTAGATGTCATATAAACTGCTTAAAAATCACATTGTAGGGATGAGAGGGTTCTAGGCTCAGTGAGGAAGAGTGCTTGCTCTACAGAACGGAGAGCCGGGTTCACATCCCCAGACCTCACAGAAGAGGTTAGCTGTGGTCCCATGGACGCCTATCTGAGCACTGTGGAGGACAGAGACAGGACCATTGGACTTGCTGACCCGCCATCTAGCCGGGCTCATGCAGAGACTGTCTCAAGGGACCAAAGTGATGGAGCAGGTACCCCATTCCCTGGACCCATGTGGTAGAAAGAAAGAAAGAATAGTCTCAACTCCTACAAGTTGTCCACCTATCCGACCTGCCTCTCACAAAATAAATTTAAAAAAATTTTTTTAGGCCAAGCATGGTGGCACTGGCCTTTAATCCCAGCACCTGGAAGGCAGAGGCAGGCATCTCTGTTAGTTCAAGGCCAGCCTGGTCTACAGAGTGAGTTCCAGAACAGCCAGGACTTTTACACAGATAAACCCTGTCTCGAAAAACAAAACAAAAATCTAAATGTGTATTCTGAGTCTAAAACTAAAAACATGATTTAAATAAGTTTCTAGCCATCTTCCCTGGTCTGCTTCCTTTTCTGTGATCACATCAAGCCGGAATGAGCAGTCTGCCTCTGAATAAGATTTCCTGAGTCATTAGCGCGGCTCCATAGTCTAAGAACCTGTCTGTATCCTCTGTTAATGACATCAGTCTATTCAGGGGCTCACTAGCAAAGCAGATGCCTCAGAAACAGATGTGAGACTCCTGAAGGAGTGAGTGTTCTTATGCTGGGATCCTTTTCCAGCCCTTTATTACTGTGAGATGCTGTAATCAGTTATAGTGGGAACAATGAACCTCAGAGTAGCTGTAGTAACATGCTCTGTTTAACCCAAGATATCCAAAACATCATTTTATCAAATAGTCGATGTAAAATAGGACTAGGGAGACAGGGTGCCTTAAGTCTGTAATCCCAAAACTGGGGAGGTGGAAGTAGGAGAATCAGAAGCTCCAGGTCATATATCATCAGCTACATGATGAGTTCAAGGACAGCCTGGGCTACATGAGACCCTGTCTCAAAAAGTGGGGTGTGGGGTATTCCTCCCTTGGTGTCCTTCCTCCTCTTAGGAGTTCATAGTTTTGTTTCCTTTACTACATCTCCTTTTACTTTGGCTGGGAAGGTAGGTCAGCCAGTAAAATGCTTTCTGCTTAAGCCAGGGTACCTGAGCTTGCTCCCTCGCACCCTCAAAAAAGCTGGGTCTGGTATGCATGCTTACAAGCCCATTGCTGAGGAGGCAGAAACAGGTGGATCTCTGGGGTTTGCTGATCAGGCATTGTTGGTGAATTGGGGAGCTCCAGACTCAGTGAGAGACCCTGTCTCAAAAAATAAGGTGGAGAGCAATCAGTGAAGAAACCCACTATGGACCTCTGGCTTCCACTTGTGCATTCACATTTACATGCACACATACATACACACATGAAAAAAAATCTGTGAATGATGATTCCATTGCTTTTCCATGCTAAATCTCTATCCAGCTCAATCTGGATTAGCTACATTTTGAGTCTATCATACTATGTGGCTCAAAGCTTCCATGGAACACACACAGCCCATAAGAAACCTGGGTCACATACTCCCGCTGTGTAGAATGTAATGTTGCCTAAGTAAATAAGGTATTTTGTATTTGGGGGCTTTTCCTCCCCAGGGGAACTTTCATCGAATTCCGAAATGGCATGTTGAACGTGTCCCCTATTGGAAGAAGCTGCAGCCAAGAGGAACGAATTGAGTTCTACGAACTTGATAAAGTGAGTTCTCAGACATACTTGGGCAACAGCCAGGTTTGAGAAAAGAAGCCAAACCATGTAGCCTATGGCCAGTGTTTAAAGTGCTTCTACACTGCGATGCAGTGGATAATTGGTATCTTTTTGTTTCTCTCAGAAAGAAAATATACGACAAAAATTTGTAGCAGACCTGAGGAAGGAATTTGCAGGGAAAGGCCTCACTTTCTCTATAGGTATGGTGCATACCCAGGCTTTGGTCCCTATGGCCTAGAGCATGTGGTGGGCTGCTGAAATGCTTAGTGCTGTGGTGGGTAGGATGGTTGTTAGTGGGGAAACTGAGGTTCCCTTATAGGGTTCTTAGTCTCAACAATAAAAGAACTTAGAAACAGACTCAGAAGGAATCATGAGGATAACTTTATTAGTTTCAGAGAAAAATAGTGTCTGTAAGGTGAAAGTCCCAGTAGCCACCAGGAGGAGAGACGGAGGGAGAGAGAGTTGTGCTTTCAAAGTTAGAGGTGATAGAAATAGGTTACTAAGAAAGGGCAAAGCACCCCCCAAGAACGGAAGGGGATGGTGAGCTGAGGAGCCCCAAAAGCATCTAGCCAGGCAGTGTGTGGTCTTTTTGTATTAGGTTTGTACTTGATTGAGCTCTGTTCACACAGTGATTCAGGGTTAGGAAGAGCTTCCAATTTTCCTCTGAAAACTGGCTTCTTTTACTTGTTAATCTGTCTCTCTCTTTTAAGATTTATTATTATTTATATGTTTGAGTGTTTTGCCTGCATGAATGTGTGAGCACCATGTGCATGTTGGATGTCCAAGGAGGCCAGAAGAGGATGTGGGCTGCCCTGGAACTGGAGCTCCAGACAGTGTGAACCACCATGTAGGTGATGGGACCCAAACCTCTACAAGAGGAGCCAATGCTTTTAACTCCCTAGCCCCAACATGTTTTGTTGTTGTTTTTCCAGACAGGGTTTCTCTGTGTAACCCTGGCTGTCCTGAACTCGCTCTGTACACCAGGCTGGCCTTGAACTCACAGAGATCCACTTGCCTCTGCCTCCTGAGTGCTGGGATTAAGGCATGAGCTACCAACACCTAGCAAGCAACATGTTAATCCTGATGTAGATTTTTTTACTTTCTACTCCTCTACCATAGTTACACCCAAAGCCTGTAGACTGTGGACCAGCAGCCACAGCTGCAGGATACCCCCAAGCCAGGAAGTGGTTTCCATGCCGTTGGCTCTGGTTCTACCTCTGTACCCAGCGGTACTTTTCCTGCCTGCTCCTCTCCCACACAGAAGAGCTGTGTCCTTCTGTGTGAACAGTAAAAGCTTCACACCTTGGTACGGAAGAGAAGCCTTGCTGAACTCCAGGAGAGGTACTATGAGCCTCTCAGATGAAAGAGACTAAGAGGACTTGAAATCTTGCTGTGTGTCACCATTACGGAGCCACAGGAATGAGTGGATGGCTTTTACAGAGTACGAGTCAGGCTCAGAAACAAGAGAGTTGTTGAGGCTCAGAGGCCTGTGCTGACTGCCGCTGAGCCAGTGGTGGCTCTGGTACAGAGTTCTGCCGCAAGCCTGATCTCGGCCTCATCCCTGGGTAGCACAGACCTATTAAGTTTTCTTAGTATATTTCAGTTCGTTGGGGTGGGGCACACAGGCCACAACACGTGTGCAGCCCAGAGGACAGCTGTGAGGAGTCGATCGATTCTCTCCTTCTGCCTCATGGGTCATCAGACTTGACAGCAGTCACCTTTACCTGCTGAGCTGTCTCACACATCCTTACCGATAAATGCTTCAGACATGTTCATTTCTCCTGGCAGCACGGTCAGTCTTGACTTACAGCCTTTAGCATGTGAGCAGGCTATAGGAGAACTGGCCCAATCAGGAAGATTTTTAATAATTCCTGAATTGTTAAGTGAATGCCTTTCTAATAGCTTTGGAAATGTTTTGGAGTTTTTGTTTGTTTGGTTGGTTTTTTGCTGCTATTAAAAGTACCCCCATATTGGCTGGAGAGCTAGTTCAGCAGTTAAGAGCAGTGGCTGCTCTTCCAGAAGGTGTGTTCAATTCTCAGCATCAGTGACAGCTCACAATCGTTTGTAACTCCAGTTCCAGGGTTTCTGACAAAGCTTCCTCGGGCACCAGGCATGCATGTGGTACCCAGACATACATGCAGGCAAAACACCCATACACATGAATGAATGAATGAATGAATGAATGAATGAATGAATGAATGGTTTTAGGGGGTACTACCTGTAAGTTATCTTTCATGTAATAAACCTATTGCTTGCAGGATGAGCTCATACAGCCTGCTTTTGGCATTTTCCTAGGTGGTTTGGCTTAGCTAGGGGTTTTTTTTTGTGTTTTTTTTTTTTTGTTGTTTTGTTTTGAAAAGTTTTCACTCTGTAGTCCAGACTTGCCTGGAATTCACATGAAGCCCAGACTGACCTTGAACAGTTCCACAGGGATAGGGAAGCCCCTACTAGGCTTTTACCTAAGCCTGCTTCATTTATATTTGTCTCTTCCTTGAAGAAGCACTAAGAGAGATGATCGCTTAGACCCAGGTTTGATAATTCTGGGAAAGGGGCTGGAGAGATGGCTCAGTGGTTAAGAGTACTGGCTGCTCTTCCAACAGTCTTGGGTTCAATTCTCAGCACCCACATGGCAGTTCACAACTGTCTGTAACTCCAGTTCCAGGGGCTCTGACACCCTCATGCAGACATATATGCAGGCAAAACTCCAAGGTACATTAAATAAATAAATCTTAGAATAATAGTAATAATAATAATTCTGGGAAAAACAGCAATGAACCTGTCCATAGGCATTAAGTGGTGAACAGGGATATTAAAAAAATAAAAATAAAAATAAGCTGCATTGTTTTCCAAAAGTTGTTACCTCCCTCCTCTCACCTGAGGCTGTGCTGGGGATGTGACTCAGCCCCAGGCCTGCTAGGCAAGCCCTGTAACCACTGAGCCACCCCCCCCCCCAACCTTCTTTAGCCTCGTTTTAACCCATTCACCTTCTTGGTGTGTCCCCTCCCCATCCTGCAGGTGGCCAAATCAGCTTTGACGTCTTCCCTGATGGATGGGACAAGCGGTATTGCCTGAGACACCTAGAACATGATGGTTACAAGACCATCTATTTCTTTGGAGACAAGACTATGCCGGTAAGTAGGAAAGTCTCCTGTGCCGTTTGGGCTTGGCGGGGGAAGCTAGAGCAGGCTGTTTTGCCATCTTACTCTGCCTGCTGGCCCTGCTAGCCTCCCTCCCCTGAAGAGCTTTGAGGCCCTGCCCCAGTGGAAGCAAAGACTGTAGATCACTTCCAGTCGGCCTCTTGAACTAAGTACTTCCCACTTGGAGTGCCTGTCAGATCACCTGTTGTCACACCCTCTGCATTTCAGCGCTAGCTCTCCAGAGGCAGAGGCAGGCAGGTCTCTGTGAGACCAAGACCAGTGCGGTCCACAGTGAGTTCCAGGCCCGCCACAGTGAGACCCTGCGTAGAACAAACAGAAAGGCAAACAAAGCCTTCACCACTGTCGCTTTATTCTCCTGCTCTACGTCCACTACCACGTTCACTGTACAGTGCACACTAGGTCACAAACATGAGAAGATGGGGGGTACCTGAGTCTGATGCTCAGAGACACTCAGAGAAAACTGGAGCGAGGATCTGCACACACTGTGCCAGAGAGGGGCACAATGAAGCCATTTCCTCAGAGACACTTCGGCAGCATTGTGAGGCTCTCCCTGGACGGCTGCCTAGTGCCACCATCCGAGGCCTAAGAGGAGCCTCCATGCCAGCTGCTCACTGCCTGGGCTGGGGTCTGTTATTGTGCCTGTCTGCTTCCCACCCTGCACTGCCCACATCACCGGGTTCAGGCATGGTGGCCACTCCAAACCCAGTAGGGTATCACAAATGCTACAGCTGTGGAGCTCTGGTCCCTTTGATGGCTGCTCTGTCAAGACCTGCCCTGTCAGAGGTCTACCTCCCTGAGGACAGTGGATTATTTCACTTACTGTGACAGCCTCCAGGTTCATCCTTACAAACAGCAGTAAGAATTAATTCCCTGTGTTGCCAGGCAGTGGTGGCACATGCCTCTAGTCCAGCTCTCAGGAGGCAGAGGCAGGTGGATCTCTGTGAGTTCCAGGACAGCCAGCCAAGGCTATTACATAGGAAAACCCTGTCTCCAAAAAAAGCAGCAGCAGCAGCATTTCCTTTGTTATGGCCGGGTAACTGTGCACTGTGTGGGTATGCTGTCCACCTTACCCGTCCATGGGCAGACCGTGTTCTCTCAGCCACCGTGAGTATCACCTCTGATCGCAGGACCGTGGTTCACTGTGCGGATGTTTATCTGTGAGCCTGACATTGCAGACCTAGAGACAGGAAGCAGCCTCTGGACACTGTCTTGGGCTGACCTGAAAGCTCGGGCCCAGGAAGCCAAGTCAATAGTCAGGCCTGGACCAGACAAACACTGCCACTGCACAGCAAGGACATCACGACAGGAAAGGGCAGCCTGTGCATGGGTGGTGACGCACACTTTCAGTCCCTGCACTTGGGAGGCAGAGGCAGGTGGATCTGTTGCTCAAGGCATACCTGCTCTACACAATGCATTCCGGGACAGCCCTGTCTCAGAAACAGAACAAAACAAAACCCAAAAAAGGCAGCCTCACAAACCATATGTCTGTCCATTCAAAATCAAAATGTATCAGAGACTCCTGCAGCTCAGCAGCAAAGTAAGAACCTGATTTAAGGGGCTGAAGAGACATGGCTCAGTGGTTAAGAACACTGGCTGCTCTTCCAGAGGACCCAGGTTCAATTCTCAGCACCCTCATGGTGGCTCAAAACAATAGATAACTCTAGTTCCATGGGAATCTGATGCTGTGTTCTGTCTGGCCTCTGGATACCAAGCACATACTGGTGCATAGACACACATGCAGGCAAAACACCAATACATAGAAAACAATTTTTTTTAAAACTGATTTAACATGTTTGAAGGCATATTGCACCAAGGAAAACACACAGTGGACTCCTGGGCCTGTGGGGGTCCACATCTGTAATCGTAGAACACAAGATAACAAGTTCAGGCTACAGTGAGAGCCACCTTCCTCCAACTAGACTGGCCATTATTAATAGACACACAGGAAAGGAGGTAGAAGTCAATGGCCCTTTACAGGGAATGGGGAGCTTGCCTCCAAGATGTGATCCTTTAAAATTTTCTCCTCCAAGTCTCCCAGGTCACAGTCCTTTGCCTCCAAAGAGAGCCCAGCTACCTGCTGGTACACTTTTGAACTGGTTCATTAATAGTCTGTTGATAACTAAATGCTGTTAATGGAGAAAGCAGAGGATCTAGTTTTCAGGTACCTGCGGGATGCAGCCTGAGCTGGACATTCAGTGAACTTGCTCTCTGTACTTCCAGCCCCCACACACATTCCTCCCTCCTGTAGCCTGCAGAGGCCCCTCCCATTCAGTGGTGCATCGTTTCATCCTCCTGAAATCTGAGGGGGACCATCTGAAAGTCAGCTCAGGGTGGTCAAGGGTGAAGGTGGTAAACCACCCAGACGGGAAATGGCCCCACCGCTTGCCACAGTAGTGAGACTCACAAGCCTGTCTCTGAGAACCTCTATGGGGATGAAGTTCCCCTCTAAAGGAGCCCTGTGAGGATGAAACAGGGTCCTGGGAGGTCTCAGGGCCTGGCTAACCCAAGGAGCTTGGGGTTACTTTTTTTTAATATGTATTGGTGTTTTGCCTGTTGCCTGTGGAGGTCAGAAGAGGGTGTCGGGTCCCCTGGAACTGGTTTCACAGGTGGCTGTGAGCTAGCATGTGGGTCCTGGGAGTCAAGCCTGGGTCCCTGGGAGAAGAGCCAGGGTTCTAACCCTAAGCGCCTCCAGCCCCAGGGGTGCGTCTTTTCCTGCACAACCTCCTCACAGCCCAGCTCAGCCTCTAGCTCTGTAAGAATGTTGCAGAGAGGTTTAGCTCTGACTGAGACTGAGAGGTCAGGGCCTGTAGAAAACCCGGGAGAGGGCTTACCTAGCCACTGGTACATTCCTAAACAATCAAGGTGTTCGTTCAGAAATCACATCCTGCTGTCTTCAGCCATGTTTGGGGTGAGAACTTGGATTTTGCCATCCTGGACCGGTGACAGCTTACAATGTGTTCTGGCCACCCAGTTCTTTACCGAGGGGATCCCTGGATGATGCCATGCTCTCCATAGTCTGCTTCCTGAACTGATGGATTTTTAACCAGGTTACAGGTTCTCAAACTAGCTTCAGGGGTTTCCTGGGTCCCTGCCTGCCTGAACACCAGAGTGCATGGTCTACTGGTCTTGAGTCTGGTTCTTCAGTGCATAAACATCCCTCACCACTGTCTGGGCTTTAGTTCGGGGAAGCACAGGCTTTGACCTCTGGTATGCAGTTGACTTGGTGGGGTCACAGAATCTGTCTCCTAGATACATAGTCATGCCAAGGCTGGCCCATAGCTGTCTCCTGCTCCACTGCCGAGAGGAGCAGAACAGTGGTCAAGTTCCAAGCCACCCACAGACCTGACCTCCACTCCAGGGCCTGCGGCCCAGCCCACGTTGCACTCCACGTTCTAGTTCTAGACTGGGAGAACTGGACTCACCTTCGGTGCACATTCAGAACCTCAGGATTCTAGCCTGGCCCTGCCTGCAGACGGCCTTTTGTTTGTTTGATTGGTTAATTTTTTTTTGAGACAGGGTTTCTCTGTGTAGCCCTGGCTATCCTGGAACTGGCTTTGGCTTTGTAGACCAGGCTGGCCTCGAACTCACCGAGATCCACCTCCCTCTGCCTCCTGAATGCTGGGATTAAAGGCACGTGACACCGCTGCCCCACCACCACCACCACCACCACCACCACGCACACAGGGCAGGCGTGGTTTGTTGTTGTTTTATTGTCAGATTTCCTGGCCTCCAGGCAGTGCTGCTCCCTTGAAAGCAGTCCCTTCACTACGGTGCCTGCCTCACCCAAAAGCAGGCTATAAAGTTTTAGCATGGAGTCAGTACAATGAGAGTGTAGGCTAAAGTGTGCAGATAATCAGTCTGTGCTGTGGGTGGCTGTCCACGCAGCAAGTGCACGCCGGCCATGCAGCAGCTCTGGATCCTTCTTGTGAAAAGGGGCTCACAGACTGTGGACAGTATTGGCATTATCCCCACGAGGGAGGGTAACCAGTGCTCATCAATCCCGGCTTCCCTTTCCATTCTCAGACCTTGGGCATTGTAAGGATTTAAATATTAACAGGCTGACTTCCAGATGCCTTGGGGATAGGATGGCCCATTCCCAGGCACAGCCTTCCTTCTCTTCTTTAGGAATAGTTTTTGTTCCGGGAGCTTGGGGTAACTGAGCTTGTCCTAGCAGAATCAGGACATATGCATATCCAGCCCGTGCACTCTCTAGTTCCCAGACCCACTAGCTCAGGCCTGCTTCTGTTTCAGATGACCTCAGACCCACTGTTCCATGCTCTGTACAGCCTGAGCTTTGTTTTTTGAGACAGGGTCTCACTCTGTAGACCAGGCTGGCCTCAAATTCATGAAGATCTGCCTGTCTCTGCCTCCCGGAGCGCTGGGATCAGAGGCAGCCCAGTTTTGATTTTTCACACCTGACATAAAGTGTAGACTGCCTCAAACAGCTCACAGGTGCGGCTCGCTGACCCAGCAAAGCAGGAGCATGGAGCCCGCTGTGTGGGTCAGTGGCGGATGTAGCAGCGGCATAGAACCAGTCTAAGCCTTGTGCTTCTGGAGTTTCTCTTCTAAGGTAGTAGCTTCTGTCAGGAGCCCCCACTGCACCCCAGCCATTTGTAGCCAGTTTTATGGCAAAAGCCCAGGCTCTGTGACCACAAGTCCACCTCTAGGAAGCTGACATGAGCTCAGGCTTAAAGGGCAGATTGGGGAGAGGAGGAGGTCTGCAAAAGGAGGAAGGTGTGATCCAGCCTGCTTTAACTGCCAGGTGGGAACAAACTGGCCTTCAGGAGGAGTGCTCCAGGCATAGCCTCACCGTGGGTTATTGCCCCACCTCTGGCGTGGTTCTGCCGGGAGAGTTTGCTGTTCCAAGGTGACTGGGTTTAGGACAGTGACTCTTCCTTGGTGCCTCCAGTTTTGAAAGGTGTGAGATGGGTTTGGTGACTGGCACTCAGATTCAGTTAGGGCTGAGGCAGGATGTGACGACTTCATCCTGCTTTTAGTCCCCTGGGGTTTGAAGTAGATGCTTTATAGCAAAAGCAGCTTCCAAGTGCCTGTGGTCCAGTCTCCAGAGAGAGCCTAGTCCCATGGTTTGTGACTTCTGGGATCCCTGTGCCAGCTCCTCCATCTCTGCCTCATTAAAATCAGTGATGGTGGCCTGTGCCTGTAATCCCAGGCAAAGGAGGCCAAAGCAGGCATGTTAAATTTGAGGCCAGCCTGGGCTGTGCAGCCTAACTTCCTCAAAATGGGTAGTGGTGATGGTGATGATGATGATGATGATGATGATGATGATGTAGCTGTGCAGCCTAGCTTCCTCAAAATGGTGGTAATTAACTGAAAGCTGGGGAGATGGCTCATGGTCACACATCTGCCACCCAAGTGAGAGACCTTTTCAGATCCCCAGCCCCTGTGTAAGCAGCCAGGCACAGTGGTGCGTGCTTATCATCCCTGCACTGGGGCGGCAGGACAGGTAGATCCGAGGACCCCCTGGCCAACTGGGCTAACCAAATCAGTGAGGCCAGGGTCAGTGAAAGACCCTGTCTCAGTGATATGGAGAGTAAGTGAGAAAGACCCAGTCAACCTCTGCCCTCCAGATGCGTGCACACACATAGGAACGTGCATGCATACGTACACCACACAGTCGGATCAGCTCAACTCAGTTCCCTCTTACTGGCCACACTTCAAGTGCCCAGTCACCCATGTGCCCAGTGGCTGTGGGCAGACTGACCGGCCATGTTCATTTCACAGGGTGTGAACAACCCCACTCTAGGCTGCCTGCCCCTCCAGCACTCCTTGTGACTTTCCAGAGAAATTTGGGCACAAAGACAAATTAATGGCTGTGAGATTGTCATTTACTGTGCTTTTTCCCTAGAATAATAAGCCGTAGCCAGATCCTCACAAAGGCATTCTGATGCCTTTCATGAGCATAATTACCTTTTGAGCTCGATTTTGGTTCATGAGAAGGTTAAACTCCTTGCTCAGCGTGACTAAAATGTCATTCCTTTCTTGGAAACTAAGGGAAATGAACTGAAGAAACCTCCCTAGCCCAGGAACATCAGGGTGGCAGCAGCCAGGGACCAGGACAAACCATAGCCTACTGCTTCTGTTGTGTCTCTGCAGGGTGGCAATGACCATGAGATCTTCACAGACCCCAGAACTGTGGGCTACACAGTGACAGCACCTGAAGACACACGCAGGATCTGTGAGGAGCTCTTCCCTTAACACCAGAGGAATGGGGTCCTGGCCAACAAAGCTGAAAGGTCATTCAGGGTCAGGGGTCACTTAGTGCCAGAGCTGGAGTCCCTCCTCATGTGCATCTGCCCCTAGCCTCCAGCCAGGCTGTTCTCATGGGTCCAGTCACACAGGGACTAGAGGTCATCTTACTGGGCATGCCTCCACCTCTGTCCAGCATCACCAGCAGCCCCAAGGGAAAGGAAAGCACTTAAGTCAGAAATGGCTGTGGCTCGGTGTGATGGCTCACGCCTGGACTCTGTACTCAGGAAGCAGTACTGAGGCAGGAGCATTGCCACAAGTTGGAGGCCAGCCTGGGGGTACAGAATGAGACCCTGTCTCAAACAGAATAGTGGCTCTGGGGTTGGGGGCATAGCCCAAAGAACACTTGCCTGGCATGGATGAGGCCCTCTCTTGGATCCCAACCAAGATTTAGGTACCTTAAAACAGAAGTATTTCACCATTCCCTTCTCCCAGCCCATGGTCTGAGAGCCAGCTGATGGGATACATGGCTGGTCTTTGAAATTTCCCCATGATGATACAGGAAAACACAAGCATGTGCCTGGGCCCCTTACCCTTTGTGGAACTTGAGATGGGGTTTGGAGAGGACTGTTTTGAGACATGGTCTCCCTATGCAGCCCTGGCTGCCCCAGAACCCGCTCTGTAGACCAGGCTGAGCTGAGCTCAAGGGCTTTGCCTCTGCCTTACAAATGCAGATCACATGCACCAACACAGCAGCAGGGCTTCATGAAAACCTGACAGTTGTCAGTGTTCAGACCCTGTTACCACCAAAAAGGGGGCCCTGATGATGGGAGAAAAACAAGCCATGCACAGCTACCCACCTGGACAGAACTAAGGCCAGTGTCCTGCCGGAGGACTGCTATTTCTGTTTTCAAGCCGGCTTCCTGTGTGTGAACTGCAGACCACTGCTTGGCCGGCCTGCCTGCCTGACAGCTGGCCAAGTGACAAGTGATCCCAGTTGTTACCTCCACTGGCCTGGCTGGACCTATCTGCTACATTTTACAGCAGGAGAGCGGGCCGAGGAGCCAGCAAAGCCAAGCCCTGTCTGCAGCCCTTGCCGCCAGGCTGCTGACCCAGGTAACAGACCCAGTTCCTGAGGGTGGCATCAGCAACAGCACGATGACCACGGCAGCAAGGGCTGCCACTCCTTCAGCCTCTTCCTGGAGAACCTCAGGGACAGCCTTCCAAGAATTTTTCCCAGGCCGCTTTCCAGTGCCGAGCAAACGGTTCTGCAGCCCGGCTCCTGGTTGGGAGCCCCTGCCCTTTCCTGCCTCCAGCCACTGTGAGTTCCCACTGCCCTGCCCTTGACTGCCCACACTGGCACCTGCTGCTGACCCCTTCACCTCTGCCCACCTCCACAGAGTGCCAGGACCTCCACCCTGTGACATCTGCCCTTGAATTTTATGGCAGTGCTCTGAATACTTACCCAGGGAAACACATTAAAGGGACTGCATCGTTCCTCACTTCTTGTTCTGGTCACTTTAAGCCTGATATCAAATGGGTTCTTCTCTAGTTCTTCAGAGAACTCCACCTTGGGTCCTGAGAGCTTTTCTGCTCTTCTCCAGTGACGCTGGAGCCCCTAGCTGGCCCAGAGGCTGTGTTCTGCCTGCAGGTCCCACATCGCCCGCAGGTGGGGACCCAAAGGTGCCAGGTGGGCTCCAGGCTTTGCCAGTCCCTACGGTGGCTGCCACAGACCCCCACTGTCTTCATTCAACCATCCCACCTAACCAAGGGCCTCTGCTCCCCAGGCATTGCATGGCTGTAAAATGATAGTGCCTAAGTCACACATTGTGGCCTTGCTGGTGAAGCAAGGCCTGCAGTGTGGTGAGTGCTACCCAGGTCCAAGAACTGTTTCTGCTAGACAGCTGTATCTTAAGACAAGCCCTGACCTCGGTTTCTTATCTGTCAAGAGTTGAATCCTACCAAGTAGGGATTGCAGAGGACTTGAGGAAAGCATCCTGGGCTGCTCAGAAAGTGTCGCCTCTGCATGAGCTGCCTGTCCAGGACTCAGTCACCAACTTTTAGGAAGCCTCAGGAAAGCCTGAGCTAACAGAAGTTTACCAAAATGCTTGGTTCCCATATAGGGGCACTGCATGACCCTAGAAGGTACCCCAACCATGTCTGGGTGGGAAGACAGGCACTGAGGAGCAAATTCAAGTATGCTCGCTCCTAAGCACATGAAACACTGAATCACTTCCTCTTCCTTACCCCAGGCTAAGTACACCTACCACAGCACACCAAACAACTTGGAGAAACCCAGGCTCATTTACTGTGGTCACCTCATCTTGTCCGGCCTCTCCCTGAACAGGCTTGATAGGCTGGTTACTTCCCCAGCCACTGGGAGAGTCACTGATTCATCAACATCCCATCCCTGGCAGAACCACACCACCCTGGGCAGCAACCTGCTACTCCTCCCCCACAAAGGCTGGTGGCCTCACTGGTGCCCTTCTGACCCACTGGACCTATATGAGCGGCAGCCCCATCTCTGGTTCTCTACATAGTCCCTAGGGAGCCTCAGGAACCCCAAGACCCTTCCTTCTCTGACGTATTTACGTGACATCCCAAGTGCCGCCACAGAGCATTTACTTACAACCCACCATATGAACAAGCCCCATCCATTCCTGAGCTCAGCTTTCCTATGTTGGATAATGAAGGGACTTCTCCACCAGTTAAACATGCTGCAGAGGGTGTCAGCCACTTGCTTGGGGGGGGGGCACCCTGTCCTCCAGTAGAACCTTTCCAGGTTCACATTGGCACAAGTGTGCACACAGCCTTTATAGTCAGCTCAGCTTGTTGCACAAAGCAAACTTTATTGAGGAAGAGTTAGCTGATGGGGTCACAGGTCTAGATCTGGGCATCTGTTCTTTCCTGCCCCATCACCAGCACTGGGTCCTTCCTGATCTAGAAATTGACACTCCTGTCTGAAGAGAGGGGGTCTCTTCTAACACCAATAACCCTGCAGTTCCAGAACAGTCTAGAGGCTGAAGTGATGTGACCATACAGGAAAAGCCCTTTACAAAGGACTCGGAGAGACAAAAGAATCCGGAGGCCATCCTGCCAGCAGAACTGGGCGCCAGCTCAGTGGGGGCAGGGCCCACTAGCAGGCCCATGATCACGTCTCTAAACAAACGAGGGCTGGGGACGAAGCAATGTTGTGTGCACTCGGGCAGCATGTGCAGGGCTCTGGGTTCCACTGCTAGCAAAAGCCCCAGAACTTGACTCTGATGGCCTTGTAACATTAGGAGTTGAAGCAGACGACCTTGGATGGGGAAGCAAGGCTTAAGACAGCTCTGACCAATGCTAAGTCGTTTCCCCCTTCCTCAGTGCTGGGGGAGCCCAGGGCCTTGGAAATGCCAACAGGCACTGCAGTGAGCTACACTGAAGCCTCTGCCTGCAAGGTGTTCTAGGGTTTGTTTGTTGTTTGTTTTGAGACAGGGCCTTACCGTATTGCTCTACAGCCTAGGCTGTCCCCAAACTCTCAGCACCCTTCACGCCTTCCCACTTGCTGGGGTCACAGGTTGCCTTCATACCTCCATATTAACTAGCTCAACCCCCACAGAGCCCTGCCTGCCCTGCCTGCAGCACTAGAGATGGGTTTCACACGAACTGATCTTTATACTTCTTTCTGGCTTTGGCTTTAGTTGTGATTTAAAAATAGAAGTAGTTGGGTAATGGGTTTTTGAAACAGAGTTGAGATCTCGTCAGAACAGGGGTACCAATACTGCCCCAGTGGTCCAGACCAGAGGCTTCTTTGATATTGGGGGCACTATAGACATCAGCATGTCTTAATTCTGGATGAGGGTCTATCCCAAGGGGACAAAGGCTGGAACTCTGATGACCGTCAATGGCTTTCGGACAGTCACGGGCATCAGGAACACAGCTGAGAGGGTCGAGTGAAGGATGTGAGTTCAAGCCCCAGAAAAAGCCAGGTGTGGTGGTGCACACTTGAGTAGTCCCAGAAGCAGGGAAGCTAGGCCAGGCAGAAGCCAGCCGAGCCTGTCTGCTGAGTTGGAGGCCAGTGACAGACCCTATTTTTTCTTCCTAAAGGATGGCTAGCACCCGAGGAACGGGAACAGGTTGTCCTCATGCATTTGCACAGACAAAAAGTAAGGGGCTAAACGTGCAAAAGTCTTGTGCAGCTAGTTTACCTCCACTACCCAGCTTGACCATTTTCTTTGTTGTTGGGATACTGGCAGGTGTTTTTTCTACTAGGTCAAAGGTGCCTTTCCCCTTCCAGGCTTGGCTGACGGCCCAGAGCCTCTCTTGGGGCCTGTCTGTTGGCTATGGAACAGACTTCCAAAGCTACTTTGCCAGGACCCAGGAAGGCTCCCTGAGGTTGACAGCCTTCTTTGTCACCCCATTGTCCCTAGCTATCAATAAAAAAGCTGGATATAACACTCTACCACACAAGAGGGGGCCTCACGGCGGGCATGACCCCTCTGAGCGAAGCTTTGCTTTCACTCTGGTATGGTTAGGCTTCGGTGGCACCCAGAACTCTATTTCAGCCCTCCAAGTGCAGAGATTACAAGACATGCACCCCCCCTCCCGTCTCTACAGCTCTTCCTGCAGAGACCTCCTCCTCACCCCACAGCTCCCTGCAGCACTGGCTTAAAGAGAGGCTTAATGCCCCAGGGAGCCGTACCTTATACCTACAAGTAGAAAAGACCAGCATTCCCAGGGGTGGGGGTCAGCTGAGCCCCCAGACTGCTGTTTAGAGCAGGAGCTCCTAAGGGTTGGAGTCTTTCCCAGAAGGTGGAGACACACCTGTTGTAAAGACACTAAGAGGCAAAGTCCCCTGGAAAGTTCCCCACATACATAAGCCTGAACTAGTCAGGCTGACAATCAGAAGATGGATCTGACCTGGGCCCAAGTTAGATGGGGCATTGGGTCATGGGGAGCCTCATAGGGCTGGTGACACCCCTCAGGGAGCCAAATAGATGTGGGGGGGGGGTTGTCTTAGTCCAGGAGGAATCCTTATGGGCTTGCTTGACCTAGGGGGAGCATTTGGGGAAATAGCATGTTTGGCCTACCCGCCCTGGGCTGGGGCTGCACCCTCTCCACTCAGCCACCGCAGGTCCCTCTCTTTTTCAAATGCTTTTAATGTTTTCAGACAGTGAGAGCTTGTTGCAATGGCTGAAGGCTGTGCTAGTGGCTGAGAGCACCCCCTGCCTACCCACAACTCCCTTCTTCCAGGAAATGCTTGAAAGGGGCCATGCCCGCCTTGAGGCCCCATCTTGTGTGGCAGAGTGTTATATCCAGGGTGTCCTGCTCCTCCTCCCCCAAAGTCTCCCTCAAACCCAGGAGAAGGGGTTCTTGCAGGCCCTAGGAGCTGATGACATGCCCGGACCAGGTCTCATGCTTGGTGCCCGGTGCCAGGTGGGTGATGACCACCTCTACAGCCTGCAGTTTCTCGTTCTTGGGCGGAATAGAGCACATCTTATAGGTGACCTCGTCGCCTTCCACTGGAACATACTCCCCTTCCACACTGCAGGAGAGAAAGAGCAGTCATCAGGGCTGAGGAACTGGCTCAGTCTAGAAAATACCTGCCTGAGTTTGGCCCCGGCTCCCATGTGAAAAAGCCAGGTATGGTGGAGTGAACTGGCCAGTGCTGGAGAGGCAGAGCCAGGAGGAGCCCAGTGCTGGCCGGCCAGTGAGAGACCCTGTCTCGACAAAAAAGTGGAGATGGGACTGGAGAGATGGCATGCTTAAGAGCCCATGCTGTTTACTCTTGCAGAAGACCTGGGTTCAATTCCCAGCACCCACTTGACAGCTCACAACTGTCTATAACTCCTGTTCCAGGGGATCCTACACCCTCTTCTGGTCTCCACAGGCAGCAGACATACATATGGTACACTTACATACATGCAGGCAAACACTCGTAAAATTTTAAGAAAAAACTAAGGTGGAGAATGATAGAAGACACCAATGTTGACCTCTGGCCTCTGAAAACACACGGACGGACAGACAGACAGACACACACAACCAGTCAGTGCCCACAGAAAACAAGCCCCAGAGACTCCTCACTGGGACACTAGGATGGACACCATCTTCCTAGCTACTCAGTCCTTCCAGAAACAGTGCCTCCTTGCCCTTCTACCCGCCTGTGTCCTGGCCCCAGCAGCTCCTCTCTGGGGCTAAGACAGCCCAGCCACTTGGATGTTCATGTATCGGCACTGAGCATGTGGGTGGAAAAGCCAGAGACTCGAACTCAGACCAGCTTTCCTTGGCTGTCTCTACACACTGCCCTCGGTCCCAGGGCTTCCGGAACCAAACTTTTCCACCTTCAAAAAAGTGCCTAATAAGCCAAGCCTGGCAGCATGGGCAAGTAATCCCAGCTACTTGGGAGGCTGAGACAAGAGGACTGCAAGCTGAAGGTCTCCCTGGCCTACAGAGAGAACTGAAGACCAGGCTGGCCAACTTAGTTGAGATCATGTCTCAAGATAAAGAGTACAGAGGAGCTCAGCAAGATGAACTGGGGGAGGAGGGTAAGGCTGCTCACCACCAAGCCTCATAACACACATGGTAGGTGAGAACGGATTCCTGTATGTGTTGGACCTCCATACTAGTATGGTGGTATACACATGCCTACACATACATACATACGTATTAATAAAATGAAAAAACAATTTATAAAAATAAATACATGCGGCCGGGTGGCGGTGGTGGCACATGCCTTTAATCCCAGCACTTGGGAGGCAGAGGCAGGCGGATCTCTGAGTTCAAGGCCAGCCTGATCCACAGAGTGAGTTCCAGGACAGCCAGGACTGTTTCACAGAGAAACCATGTCTTGAAAAACTAAAATAAATAATAAATGCACATATTTAAAAGGTTTTGGGTTTGTTGTTGTTGCTGTTGTTTTTGAAAGAAGGCTGAGCCAGGCATGGTGGCACACACCTGTAATCTCAACACTTGGGAGATGGATATAGGACTGTAGTATCAGTTCAAAGCCAGATTCAACTACATTAGGAGGTCATGTAGTTGTGTCATGAGCAACATGACACCTTGTCATAAGAGTGCTGAGGATCAGCTGGGCAGTGGTGGTACAAGCCTTTAATCCCAGCACTCGGGAGGCAGAGGCAGGTGGATCTCTGTGAGTTCAAGGTCAGCCAGCCTGGTCTACAGAGCGAGATCCAGGACAAGCTCTAAAACTACACAGAGAAACCCTGTCTCAAAAAAAAAAAAAAAGTGCTGAGGATACCGCTCAATGGCAGAGTAGTTTGCCTAGCACATGAAAGTATATATGTTAGGCAGGCAGTGGTGGCACACGCCTTTAATTCCAGTACTTGAGGCAGAGGCAGGTGGAGCTCTATGAGTTCTAGGCCAGCCTGGTTCTACAGAGTGAGTTCCAGGACAGCCAGTGCTGTTACACAGAAAAACCCTGTCTCAAAAACCAAAAAGAAAACAAAAAACAAAAAACAAAACAAAAAAAAAAAAAACAAAAACCCTGCCTATGCTGAATAAATAGCAGTGGAGAAAAGTCCCCAGTTGCTTCAAGCTAAGTCCCGAACTGGTCTCTCTCTTGTGATCAGCCACTGCAAGGCTTCCCGACTTCCTAGGGGATGGATCATGGTCTCACATCGAGGGCAGCATCCTGATGATCCTAAGCCCCAGGGCCAGCCAACATGCCCTGGAAGTGACTTGTTCTGATTCGAGACTCTCCAAGCAATCAATGTTTTCCCTCTTTGAAATGGTCACCAGGGAGCTTCTTGTAGCCATTCCAACAGTAGATCTCACATCTCACAGAATCTCCATCACTCACGCCTGCCCCACCCTATGCGTCCTCCTAGTCACTTCATATTGTACTGTGTGTGCTTATAAATCACTGGAAATCCTTCTTGGAAAGAGGTAGTATGGACATTATATATCCATGCATGCACTCATACACATGTAAAATGCATCCAGCAACTATCTCAGTCTGTGCTGGCTAGGGAGATTTTATTTTATTCTTAGAGACTAGAGTCTTACTATGTAGCCCTGGCTAGCCTGAAACTCAGTGTATAGACCAGGCTGGCCTCAAACTGTCGCCAGCTCTCCTACCTCTGCCTTCTGTGTGCTGGGATCACAGGCATCCATCACCATACCCAGCTTACGGGGCCTTTGCATCAGGCCTGGTGTGTAAGCATGCTGGGAAGGCAGAGGAGAGCTGGCTAGAACTTCCGTCACAGCAGAGGGGGCAACACCACCCTCTTTTTCAAACCATGGCTTCAGACTTAGTTGGGGCTTCTGGGAAAAAGGCTCTGGTCCCACTGGCTGAGTGAGACTGAATGTGTGGCCAGGGTGTCAGCCACTGGTAGGGTACTTGCCTAGCTTTGGACTCGGCCCCCAGTTCAGCCAAAATGAAATCAGGGCGGGCTGGGTGCCAAAGAAGCAAGTCTGGATAGAGTTCCCAGGAAACCCAAAAGCTGAGCAGGAGCCAAACAGGGAAGGGGCTTCTGGGGGCCTTGTGGGCCACACCCTGGACTCCTGCAAGCTTCCAGGCAGGAAGGAAGAGCCTCAGTGAGCAATGGCGGGAGAAAGGGACCAGCCCTGTGCTTCCTTCCTGGAGCAGAAGAAACAGACAACCCCAGCCTCTCCAGGCCACTTCCCTGAGGAGGCCAATGCACTCCCCACCCTAGGGACACCCTCCCCACAGGCCAGGCACAGGACACTCACAACCCACCATGAACCATTTGCCTTCACATACCAGGCCCAGCACCGTCGTCACTGTGCGCCCGGCATCTGTAGTGGGCACACACCCAAGACCTCATGCCAGTCACAGACATGCCCAATCACTGTCACACACGAACTGTGGTCAGCCGCACACTCCTCATACACCCTCAAGCCTGGCACCTTCCAATCACACTGTCCTATACAGCAGGGGGCCAGGGCCACACCCCCTCTACCCCAAGTCTAGACCTCCAGATATGCCACAGTGAACTCACTCAGAGATGTGAAGGAAGATGTCAGGGCCACCATCAGCCGGGGTGATGAAGCCGTGGCCCTTGGACCGGCAGAAGCATTTACAGACTCCTTTGTAGACAGGGCCCTGTGAAGCCCTCACCGTCCTGACAGAGAGGGAGATGAGAGAGGACACCCATTAGTTCCATACAGTAGCCACCCACTCCAGGTCTCCCGGCTGTGCCTCAGGGAGACCTGGCTAGGGCCACCATGTATAGTCACACAGGCTCTGTGCACGCCCCTGGAAGCCGTCCACACAGAAGTGTAGAAATGACTGGATAACCTTGGCACATTTTCTCAGGCCTGTTTGTCCATCTGGAAACAGGGGGCTGAGATAACGTATTTGGGAACATCCCTTCAGAAACTGTTAGTAACAGCTTTAGCATCCACTCACAGGGCTTAAACTCTACACCGACTAGTGGATAGCCAGGCACTGTCCCCGCCATACAGCCAAGGAGGTCAAGGCCTCCTGGGGAAGAGGCCTCTGTGGCTAAAGCCCAGCAGCTTATCACTACGGGGGGGGGGGGGGGCCGGCTCCCACAGATGAGGGGGACAGCACCTGAGTTTGAAGGCCCCTAGTGAGTTTCCTCACTACCACTTCTCTAGATCCTGCTCGCTCTGGTAGCAGCCCCCATTTTAGGAAGTGTGTTTGGCCAGCCTGAGACTTACGCTGAGAAGGTCCTTGTCCTGCGGGTGGGCAGAGGACTAGGGACCACATTGCCTCGCAGTGGGGATGGAGAGCGATCCCGGGCCCGAGGAGTGTCCAACAGCCCGACATTAGTCTGATGCGGCGTCGGGGCCTGTGGCGGCGGCGGGGGTGGTTCAGATGACATGGCTGACCTACAGAGAGAAGGGGGCTCTCAGGGTCCTGTCTCAGGACCAGACGAGGCACAGCCTGAGACTCCAGAGGCTCACTCCAGGTCACCTTGTCTGTGGTCACACCTTGGCTCGGGTGTCGGCTCAGGTGCCAGCGCTGGGCTCCCATAGCAACTACAGGCCTCCCTCCATCTCCACTGTGTAAGAAAATGCCAGGTCACGTGCTGGGGAGATAGCCCCATCAGTAGAACACGTATCACACACGCAGAGAACCCGGGTTTGATCCCCACAATCCATGTATAATAGAAAAGCCTGGTACAGGGCTGGAGAGGCGGCTCAGCTGTTAGGAGTGCTTACTGCTCTTGAAGAGGACTCGAGTTCAGTTCCACGTCGGACAGTTCACCTGTAATTCCAGCTCCAGGGGATCTGACACGCTTCTCCTAGCCTTCATCTGTACTCACATGCACAAACTCACACACAGACCACATATGTACATAGTTAACAAAAATAAATCTTTCTTTTGCTTTTGTTTTTGTTTGTCAAGAGAGGGTTTTGCTGTGTAGCCTTGGCTGTCCTGGAACTCACTCTGAAGACCAGGCTGACCTCGAACTGCCTCTGTCTCCCAAGTGCTAGGATTAAATGACATGCACCACCATGGCCCAGCTAATTGATCTTTTAAAAGGCTAAAATGGTGGTGTGTGCCTGTAATCCCAGCACTGGGGAAGTAGAGGCAGGTGGATCCCTAGGGCTGGCTGGCCAGTCAGTCTAGCCTAATCAGGGAGTCCTAGGTCCCAGTGAGAGACTTTGTCTCAAAAAACACCTGGAAGATTAACAGTGGAGGTTATTCTCTGGACGGGCGCGCGCGCGCGCGCGCGCGCGCACACACACACACACACACACACACACACACGGTGGGGGACGGTATATGCCAGGCAACTCCCTGTGGTAACCCCTATATGTCCCCAACACAGTCCTTGGCATGCTTCAGACACGCAGTTAACACTGTGAGGGAGACAGTGCCCTCAGTGGGGACTTCAATGCCCAAAGCACAAATCAACACCCCCTATTCCCTTCCCGCTCTGCCCACAACCCTACAAGCCCTCCCCCTCAGGAGGCTGCAGACACCCAGGGCTGTTCACGGCCTGGCGTGGCTCCCTGAGGGGCTGGTATGAGTGCCTGGCCAGGTGGATTACCACTGAAGGTACGGAGGAGGAATGCCCCCGGAGGAGGAATACCCCCGGAGGAGGAATGCCCCCGGAGGAGGAATGCCCCCGGAGGAGGAATGCCCCCGGAGGAGGAATACCCCCGGAGGAGGAATGCCCCCGGAGGAGGAATGCCCCCGGAGGAGGAATACCCCCGGAGGAGGAATGCCCCCGGAGGAGGAATGCTCCCAGCAGAATCACACCCAGCCCCGGCACTGCTCCCAGCCATGAGGTCCATTCCCTCAGTGACCCCTCAGAGGCACAGAGTTCAGGCAAAAGCTGAAGGCAGTGGCTCTCACAGGCCAACCCAGCAACCAGGGGTGGGGACAGGGTAAGGCCAAAGGATTGCTATGAGCTCGAGACAACCTGGACTGCAGCAATACCTGCATTAAAAGGGGGTGGGGCTAAGTTAATGGTTCAGCGGTGAAGGGCACTGGCTGCTCTTCCAGAGGTCCTGAGTTCAATTCCCAGCAACCCCAAGGAGGCTCACAACCATCTGTAATGGGATCTGACTCACTCTTCTGGTGTGCCTGAAGACAGGTCACTCATATACTCTAAATAAATAAATATTTAAAAAAAAAAAAAAAAAAAGGATATGGGCAGCATGGCCATTGTACACAAGTGACCCCGGGACAGTGGGACCAACCAGCCTTGGCTCAAGGTCAAGAACAGCTACCCTAGGGTCAGTCCTTAGGTAAGTCCTTTCCCCTTTCCAGACTCAGTCAAACTCAGGGGTGTCCTTTGACATCTGCTCAGGGATGGCAAGCAGGGCCAAGGGAGCCAGTGGGACAGGGACAGGCTTGAGCAGGTTTGTGTGGCCCTGTGATTGGTCTGTCATATAAAGGAGCTGTCTTCTAAACAACCCAGCTACAATTGGATTTTCTGTTTTGTTGGTTTGTTTTTCGGGCTTCCTGGAGCCCACACAGGCCTCAACCTCCAAGTGCTAGGATTACAGCTGTGAACTGCCATGTCCATTTCTGTGCCGCTGTGGATTGAACCCAGAGCTCTGCACACTGGGCAAGCACTGTGCCAGCTGAGCTGCATCCCCAGCCCCTCGGCTCTAGGTACCCTGGCCCCAGCTCATGGCCAGACTCTTCCCATTTGTGGTAACTCCACCGCCCCAGGGCTGAGTTTTCACCTGCTCTACCCAGCAAGGCCCACTTGCTTCAGCTCCAACCCGCCACCTTGGAGTCCTCGGGTTCAGGGGAGCAAGGTATGCAAGGCAAGGGTGCCTCTCTCCCCAAAGATTCAGACTTCTCCTCCATATGCCCTGCCCCTCTCTGGGGACTCGGTCCTGCCTGGCTGGAAAGATGTCACTGGCCAGCCTTCCAGAAGTGACATGGCTACCTACTGACCTCTTAGCTGTGGCCCCAGCCAGGCAGGACCACGAGTCCAGAGAAGCCCCCACCTTGAAGAGGTCCTGGCTGCTGGCCTGCTGGTCAGGTCTCTAGCACAGGTCATAGAGTCCTGGAATGTTCCAATGCCGGGAGTTCTGGGAAGAAGGCTGGCCCAGAGAGGGAGAGTGGGCCCCACCCAGGCCTCCCAGGACAGGGGGTGACATGGGGACCTGATGACATCAGCATGAGGAGAGCTGCCCTTCCCTCTTCTAACCAGTCTCCCTGCCTCTCTCCTAACCCTCCCCAACCCCAGTCAGGGACACTTGAGTTCGGATCTTCCCACCTCCCAGCTGACTATCATTAGTGACTCAACCTCTCAGGGCCTCAGTTTTTGTATCTGAGAAATGGGAATTGTTGCAGCTTCACACAAATCATGACATTGAAATGAAGTAACACATACAAGCACTGAGGGTACAGCTCTGCCCAGAACAAGCAGGCAACAAATACTGGCTATGGTCTTTGCTGTAAACTGCAATCACAAAGTCACTCAACAAACATATCTAATCTGATACAGGAGACACAGGGCAGAACCTGGAACCAGAGGAGGCGGTGGGGTCACAGACTGCCAAAAGGCCTGCTACCAAAAGAGATAGAAAGTAATGGGATAGGAGTGCAAAATGGACCTGGAATATGAAAAACAGTCAGACATTTGAAAAACAGTGGGAGAAGCTTGTACTTGCCTGTAACATGAGCACTTCTCTGGACCAGCCTGGGCTAGAGAGATCTGGGCTAGCCTAGGCTAGAGACCATCTCAAGGAAAGAGACAGAGGGAGGCTGCTCTGGGTACAGACAGCAGGGTGTGGAGAGGGCGGGCTGTGGTTCCAGGCCGGGGAGGCATTGCTGGAGTCGGGCAGGAAGTAAGGTCCAGAGGACGGGGCCAGACCCGGAAGCAGGTTGCACCACCATGGCTGTCGTCATCCTCTCTTCCCTGCTTTGCGCCTTCTGCCTGTCTGCTCAGACACCCTTATCATGCCCACCTCTCCAGGCTCACGAAAAAAGACTCAAAGGGGTCTTCCTCACTCTCCGCTCAAGTCCCCTCACACCTCAAATCCAGCTCCTTCCTTGGAGAGGCCTGGGAAGCCCACAGTGGACACCACACTGAGGGCAACCCAAGGGTCCCTCGACACCCGGGGGCTGGCACGGGCTAGGGTCGTGGGCACCCTTTGTGTGCCACACTCACCCTAACACAGTGGAAGACACTGAAACACAGTCATGAAGTGACCGAGGCAGGGGTGGGGGCTGGGAGAGCCCCGGGGAGACCCACAAGGCTGCTCCGCTACCCAGCCACTCAGGAGGCTGAAAGGAAGCTGGGCTAGTCAGAGGCGGCCCACCCACGGCCCAGGGAGGGGGCAGAGTGCAGCTGGGGTGGGGTATCCAGGAGGCCTCCCTGGCCCTGCACACACCAGGACACAGCCCACAGCAGCGGTCTGGGGCGGGTAGCTGAAGAGCCCCAGCTCCCTCTGCCACTCCTGGCTCAGGCTATCTTGATGCTCTCTGCAACACCAGGTGTGGCCCTGGAAAAGGCAGCGCCCGCCCGCCCTCCACGGTGCTCTCCTGGGAGACCGAGATGGGGCTGACGCTCTTACCTGCAGGGGCTCTGGGCTAGACCCTGGTGAGCCTCTGCCTGAGACAAACTGAAATGGCTATGATGTGGTCACGACTGCCAGACTAGGTACACACATGTGTTTACCTGTGTGTGCCTATGTAATGTTACACGTATATGTGTGTGTGGGGGGGTATTGTTTATGTACATGGTCATAGGAACACACATCTGCATATGTATGTGGGGAGTAGGGGCAGGGTGCGCACATCTGTGTGCACAAACTCTGGATGGGGGAATAGCGCCTGGAACACCTGGGCCCCTCTGTTACACCTTTTTTATTTGAGACAAAGTCTTATGTAGCCCAGCTGGATGCAATCCCCCCCACCCCCACCCTTCCCCACCCCTCCCACCCCCGCATGTACCAGCAGAAACCCAGAGCCTTCTAACCCTCAATGGGGGTGGGTGGGGGCGGGGACAACACCAGGCAGGAAAGACACAAACTCCTCTGCCAGACAAGCCCAGCCCAGGGAGAGGCCCAGGGCCTGGGGGTAGGATGCCACACCCACCCTGACTGTCCAGCATGGAAAGCATGTCAGCCTCTTATCCTGAGAAATGTGGCAAAGGGGGCCACTAGCCGAAAATAGAAGGGAATTTTCCATAGGCCTTATAGCAAGTTCTGGATGATTCCGGGAGCTCAACTGGGCACCAGGATGGCCTCCTCAGCCCCTCTACAGCCCATCCCAAAAACAAGTGCCCCATCCCTGTACTCCCTGGCCAGGCCCAGCACCTTCTGTGCTCTTGGCCTTAAAGTCCCCAGCTTCCAGGCTGGGCAGTGGTGCCACAAGCCTTTAATCCCAACACTTGGGAGGCAGAGGCAGGCAGATCTCTGTAAATTCGAGGCCAGTCTGGTCTACCAAGTTCTAGGACAGCCAGGACTGTTACACAGAGAAACGCTGTCTCGAAAGAAGAAGAAGGAGGAGAAAAAAAAGCCCCCAATTTGCAACATGTGCATCCCTCTCTCCGTTTTCAGTTTTTTGAGTCAGGATCTTACACTGCACAACCCAAGTTGTCCTCAAATTCATGGCAATCCTCCTGCCTCTGCTTCCCCTGGTGTGAGCCATCACACCCAGCTGGGAAAATCTCTGGCACTAGGGAGCCAGGTGCTTACCCGAGGAGTGTGGGAGGTGGTTACACTTCAGTGAGAGGCGTGTGATTTATGGCTCCTCAAAGGCAGGAAATGGAGAGTCAAGGAACATGAGCTTGGGGCAGCTGGAGGCTTCATCCTTGGGCAAGGCCAGAACCTCCTGAAGCCTGTTCTGCACACTGAGGTGTCTAAAATCTTGTGTGGGTTTGTGGCTGGGCACTGTACTGGGTCACTTTCCAGCCCAGAGCCTGGCCACTGCTGGCAGGGGGGGTGGGGGTGGGGGTTAAAAACTCAGGTCACTCAGGCAAAGGGACAGAGCAGGGACCCTGCCATGGAGGGGGAAGCCAGTGCTTTTTCTGATGTCATAGGGGGTTCATGGGCACCAGGTATTAGACTCCCCCTTCCTGCTAGCCTCACAGGTAGGCACTTCACCATTTCCCTGTCCCATGAGAAAACTGACAATAGATTCAGCAGCCAGGGCTTCTCACACTTTAGTGCCCCCAGGGATCTCTGGCCAATGTCCAAAAGCAAACTCCAACTCCGCAGAAGTGGGCGGAGTTAACATGGCTCTGCCTGTCAGCTGGGTCGGTTGGTTGCTTTTCTGGTGCTGGGAAGCGGGATCTCGGGCCCTAGCACTGAGCTGCTCCCCCACCCCCAAGACTGCCTTTCTAAGGGGCTCTCAGACACAGCTGCCACTAAACTACCCAGCTCCCAAGAGGCAGGCCCTCTGGGGGAGGGGACACACATGGACAGACACTCTCACCCAGCACATGCAGAGGGCCAGGGCTCCAGGAGATTGCAAGGCTCATCTTCACCCCCACCCTGCCGTAGTCTAACAGAAAAGAGCCCATGGCTGAGGACAGGGACAGACTGACCAGCTGAACCGGACACAGGGATCTGGGAGGGCACAGGGGTAGAGAAGGAGCCTGAGGTTTACGGCAGCCAGGCTGGCTAGCCACATGCTGCTCCATTGTTCTGGGAAGAGTGAATTCTAAGTGAAGAGAAGGGAGGGATACCAGGGGCGGGGCCATGAAACAGAGAAGAGCAAACAGCCGGGGATGAGGAGAGAATACTCCAGTCCCTCCAGCAGCCCAGCTGGGGAACTCCCGCCTTCAAGTACAGGAACCAAAAGCAGTCCCTTCCAATAATACCACCTCAAGAACTCCCCCCAGAACGCCCATCCACGGGACAGAGGCCACCACTGCCCTAGGTCTCTGCAAGGCCAGGTGGACCCTGTTCTCCACCAAACCTAGCCCTGAATTCCTCCCCCTAACATTCTGCTCCACCCCCCACCCCGTTTGCCTCATCTCCCAGCCTGACTCTCCCATCTTCTCCCAGACCCACTAGTTCCCTGCTTCAGTTTGGGCTGGAAGCTGGAGAGATGGAGCCGCCACAATGCAGAGCAGGAGGTGAGCTTTAATAACAGTGGGCCCCATGGTGTGCACGGTCACCCTAGGGCCATGGAAGAACCCTTCCCTCCCACAGCTGCCAGATATGGGGCACAAAGCGAATCCCTGCCCTAGCACTCAGTAGGACAAAGAAAGCCAGTTCCTCCAAGCCTAGGCTGAGCCTAACCGCTTACTCAGATCCCAACACAGAAAAGATTCTGTTCTCACCCGGGGAGGGGGGGTTACGACAAGTGGAGGGTGTAAGCGCACATGGTGGCATCCAAGCTGTCACCCAAGAGGAGACGGTGTCGGGAGACCAGACTCTGAGGAGACCCGTCCCAGAGCAGGGGATGTCTGAGAGAGGCTTAAAGGATCACTTAGGGACCCAGAGTCACAAATCAGCTAGAGAAAGAAGGTCCTTTGAAAAGTTTGAGCCCAACAGGACAAAAAAAATGGGGACATGGAACAATTAAACACAGATTTGTGGATTGGTTTTAAACATTGTTTTTGTTTAACCGGTTTGGTGTCTGGAGCCAAGGAAGACACTGAAATCCTGAATCCTACCTCTCCACCTCCCCAGTGCAGGGCTGCAGGCATCACTATTGACTTAATGAATCAATTATTTTTCACACTCCCTCTGACTTCAGCTTGGAGAACAGACTAAAAGCACCAAGGCTGGGCCATAGGAAGAGGGCAGCAGAATAGCCAGGAGGAGTCAAAGTAGCTCCTATTTCTCCGGGCACCTGGGCTAGCCAGCTTCCTCTATTCCCGCACACACCTCTTTCTGGTAGAAAAGGTTATTTATATATTCCTGTCGGCAGAAGCGGTCTCCTATTTTGCAAAGAGGCACCATCACCTCTCAGACCGCAGACCCTGCAGGAGAGGGCTGATCTACATACAGTTCACCCTGCACAGACCTACGCTGCAACCCCAGAAAAGCTGTGGGCTCACAGCCTGGCTTTTTAAATAAAAATCAAAACCTAACCTTGCATTTCCGGCCTGTAAAGGCCGCCAGCGCGGGTGAAGTTTTCCTTTGCGCCCTAGGGCCTTCCCCCTCTCCCCCCTCTCCTCCCCCCCCCCCGCTCCCGCCCCATCCCGGAGCAAACATCAAGCCAGCGCGCCCAGCCGCTCCTCCTCCCTAAAAGAGGCCCAACCGCGAGGGGCCAGGGCGGCTCCCCCTCTCCCGGCCTGGCTACTGTCCCGTCCGTCGCCCAGCATGCAGCTAGCAAGGCCCGGCCCTTCGGGGACCGCTCCACCTCCAGCTAGCAGCGAGTCCCCCAGCACCTCCAGCCCGCCGGAAAGCACAGGGGAGGGAGCGCCGCCCACGCACAAAACAGGTGGCCTAGCGGTAAGTACTACCCGAAGTCTCGCAAGGATACCTCCTATTGCAGCCACACCTACCCGTGTCCCCTTAGGGAGGGTGAGTAATCCGCGCGCCCCAAACTAGCCCGGGCGACTGGGGCATGTCCGGGAAGGGACCCAGCGCGGAGCTGGAGAGCCGGAAGGCCCCACAGTGGGGGATCAGGAGAGCAGAGCAAGCCTCGGCCCATCCCCGCGGCTCCCGGGGATCCCGTGCTCCACCACACCCTTCCCTAGAGTCCCGGAACAACAGCTTACCTGGCGACACGTTTGAGTCGAGGAGTTCGAGTCGTCCCCGCTGCTGGCCTCGGACTACAAGCAGATATCTGGGGAGGGGGCGTGGCCGTCGGGTAGGGCAGAGTGCGAGACCACGCCCCCCGAGGCTCCCGGCCAATGGACGCGCGGCCCGGAACGCGGGCCTGGGCCAGCTGGGAGGGAGATGAGAGCAGCGCAGCTGCCTCGGCGGGACCTTTGTGTTGACGCCCCGCGGGTACGAGCGCGGGATGCGCGCGCGGGACTCGGCCTAGGGGCAGGAGGTGTTCTCCCCGCGCCGGGCTGCCGACGCCCAGTGTCGATCCGGTGCTCGGGAAAGTGGCATAATCGGGTCTCCGCCGTCGGTCCGGTGCCCGGCAAAGTGGCACAGTCGGGTCTCCGCGCGCGCCCCTCCTGGGCACAAGTCCAGCCCCCACCTGCCCTTGACTCGAGATAAGCGAAGCGCCTGGGTTTTTGCAGGAACTACGAGATAAAAGAAAAGGCAGAGACAGAGAAACATCAAAACAAGGCAGGAGTGAAGCGGTTGTTTTGTTCTTCTATTGGCTAATTGATTCATTCTCCGTTGGCTGACTTTGCGACAGGCGGGCCTCAGTCTCCCTAATAAAGGGTGTTGCTTCCAATTCGCAGAGAGGAAACTGAGGAACAGAGGCGTGCTATGATCTATCTCCACAGTCAAAATGGAGAGCAGGCCCTCAGCATGACCCCAGGGTCAGATTCATATTCCCTAGGCCTGGGAAAGGGGTACCTATAGGTGTGGTGGGCAGCAGGCCCCAGGAGTCCCGGTGATATTTCCTCCCTGCTGAAACCCTCTAACCCTGCCCCCAGGTGCTGGACCATGAAGAAAAGTAACAAAGCCAACTTTCTCTCTCCCCCCCCCCCCCCCCCCCCGAGGCGGCGGGACAAGTTGGTACCAGCATAGAGGCGTATTGCTGTTGCGGACTGTTGATCATGTTTTTGGGAGGATTGTGGAAGGACTTTGGGTTAGAAGAGGTTAGAATGTTAAGAGCGCTGTGGGATGTTCTGTGGGAGCTTGGAAGATAAGAATGTTGAGAGCAGTGCAGAGTATGGAGGCCTGGCTTGGGAAGTTTCATAGTTATCAGGACCGTTCGTTATTTTGAAGTATGAGTCTGTGGTTCTGGTCAGCTGGCTGAAGAATCACCTGTGGTTAACAAGACACCAGAACTACTAAAGCAAAATTGCTTTGCTGGGATACTTGACGCTGGAGCTAAGAAATTAGCGGTGATTGAGAAGCTGGGTGGTGCGCAATGCAGAGGCAGGCTTGGGTCACTTCCCCAGCTTCACCGTCTGCTCACAACACAGCAGGTCTTCTCAGCTCAGGCAGGCTCCTCTCTCCCACTACTGCTGTCCTTGGTGGTCATCCCGTGTACTGATCTCCAAAATGCTGGTGTCCTCTGCTGCAGCTGGGCTGCGCTTTCACCATAGCCTCTCACAGGCTCTCTTCATCATGGCAAGCCTCATTCTCTGCATGACCCTTCAGTCCTGGGCCTTCAAATGCTACTGAAACAGCACCTTCACCAATGGCCACTCCTGGCCTGTCACAGTGATGAGCCTCGGCTGCTCTCCATGACCCCTTCATGCCTTCAAAACCACCACCACCTGGGTGACTCTTACACTACCAAATCCGGCTGCCAGCACAAGGGACAACTTTGGCCGCCTCTGGAACACAGCTTCTCTGTGCTCTCAGAAAAAAACTTCCCAGAAGATTGTGAGTGGACCTCAGCCACTGGACGGTTGGAATTGGGGTTTAAGTTTACCTGATTGACTGTGCACTGGTTTTTACCTCTTGAAGTAAATGTTTTACTGGAGTCCACAGTTGAGAGACTTCAAGTTTTAAGACTTTGGATTTTAAGAGATTGACTATTTTAAAGGGACTGAAATTTTAGTGTTTGAATTTGTAAAGACTGTGGGACTTTTAAAGTTATGTTTTTAATGTGAGATCTTGGGGATGAATGAGAAAGGAAGGGTTGTGGCTTATTAGTCATTTGTGTGTCAGGTTGACAAGGGGTCAGTTGTACTGGCTGGTTTTGTGTGTCAACTTGACACAAACTAGTGTCATCAGAGAGGAAGAATCCATGAGATCCAGCTGGAAGGCATTTTCTCAACTGGTGATCAGTGGGTGAGGGGCCATCCCTGGGCTGGTGGTCTTGGGTTCTATAAGAAAATAGGCTGGCCAGGCGATGGTGGTACACGCCTTTAATCCCAGCACTAAGGAGACAGAGGCAGGTGGATCTCTGTGAGTTTGAGGCCAGCCTTGTCTACAGAGCAAGTTCCAGGACAGCCAGGGATATGCAGAGAAACCCTGTCTTGAAAAACCAAAAAAAGGGGTTGGGGATTTAGCTCAGTGGTAGAGCGCTTGCCTAGCAAGCGCAAGGCCCTGGGTTTGGTCCTCAGCTCCAGGAAGAAAAAAAAAAAAAAGAGGAGGAGAGAGAGAAAACAGGCTGAGCAAGCCAGGGGGGAAGCAAGTCAGTAAGCAGCACCCTCCATGGCCTCTGCATCAGCTCCTACCTCCAGGTCCCTGCCTTGTTTGAGTCTTGTCCTGACTTCCTTTGGTGATGAACAGCAATATGGAAGTGTTTGCTGAATAAAACCCTTTCCTTCCCAACTTGCTTTTTGGTCATAGTGTTTCATCACAACAATAGAAACTTTAAGAGTGAGTGTGTGTGTGTGTGTGTGTGTGTGTGTGTGTGTGTGTGTGTGTGTGTATTAGAGAGAGAGATGTAGTGGGTGTTTGTACCACATGCATCTGGAGGCCAGAGAACAACTTTCCCCTTTAGATAGGGTCCAGGGATTGCACTGTGGTCACCAGGTTTGCGTGGCAAGGAAATTTACGCACTGAGCTATCTCACTGACAGCCCCCCCACCCCTTTTTTTGAGACAAGGTCTCATGTAGCCCAGGCTGGCCTTGATCTTGTTAGTTGGCTGAAGATGACGTCAAACTTAGGATTTCCTTGTTCCAGCTTCCCATATGTCAGGATCACAGGTGTATGCCACCATACCTGAGTCTCTCTGATTATTTTAAAGCCACAGCTTCCCCTGAAGTATCTGGTGATCAGGGTGAGGAGGTCCCGTCCAGCTGAGTGAAGGCAGGAGCGGGGAGCACTGGGGACAGGGGTTAGGTGGGGAATCTGGTCACCTGAGGCTTTTCATAAGCAAGAGGAGCAGTGTGAGCGGCACTTACCTCAGTAAGGTGCTCGCCAGTGTGGAGACAGAAGGCTGACACATGGTCAGCCTGGTTCCAGGAAAGTAGGTGGTGATGCCGAGGACGATGACAACGGCCTGCTTTTTATGACGTTTTTATTTTGTGTGTTATGTGTGTGGGCACATGTGGCTAAGGACTGAACTCAAGTTGTCAGCTTGACAGCAAGCGCCTTTATCTGCTAAACCTGCTGACCTTACTGCTTTGTTTTGTTTTTCAGTTACATTTTTTTTCTTTTTTTTTTTTTTTTTTTTTTTTTTCCGAGACAGGGTTTCTCTGTGTAGCTTTGGAGCCTTTCCTGGAACTCACTCTATAGACCAGGCTGGCCTCGAACTCACAGAGATCTGCCTGCCTCTGTGCTGGCCTAGGGCACCTCTCCAGTCCTTGCATCAGGAGTTGAACCTGGGCCCCTAGGATGTGCCAAAGTGTGACCTCTGCAAGTCATTGAGGACAGAGCCCCCTGCCCAGGAAATAATTCACTTCACCTAGGCTCTGGGAACACCCACTTCCCCTAGCCCAGTGCCCTTGTCTCTGTTGGAGCAACTTCCTCTGGATGGTCACTTTCCTGTCCTTAGCCTGTATCTGCCCCTTTTGAAGGCAGCATGCCGTCGAAGAACAGGAGTCCTAGGCCTCCCACACACACACACACACCCTCTGCATACTCCAGGGCAGGAGCATCTTAAGGCTTTTTTGGTTTGTTTTGCAGGCCCCATATGTAGCCCCAGCTGGCTTAGGATTTGCTAAGGAAAACCAGGCTGTCAGACTCACAGATACCGGCCTGCCTCTGCCTCCCAAGTGCTGGGGTTAGAGACGTGCGCTACCACACCCCGGCTCATTTTGGAGCCTTTCACCTTCTGTCCCCTCTGCTGGAACTTTCTCCCCCAGATCTTCCCAGGCACCTCCCTCTGGTCATGGCAGCGCAATGTTCTTTCCTCTGAAGAGACTCTGCTCCCTGGGGACAAAACGGCCCTCCCCCAGTCCTTGTAACTATTGCTATTCCCTGAGGGGAGGGGAGGCCCAGGAGCCCCAGCTCCTCCAGCTCTCCTTCTCTGGGCCCCTGTCAGCCAAGCCACACAGAGTGCCCTGCGCAGTGATTACAGCACATTCCTCAGAGTCCTCCTTCTCATTTCCCAGCACACATTGGGTCCTTCTGGGTGAAAGAATGAGTGTGATGGGAAATGTACCATTAAACAGTCTTAGTTGTGGAGTCCTGATGTACACAGAGAGCCCAGAGAGGGTAAGTAAGGGACACAAAGTCACATAACAGGAGAGGGACCCAGATGGGCCTCCCTGGACTCCCAGGTGTCAAAACTCTGAACTCATTCTGCTCCTGCTGTGGCCTTCCTTGCCTGTGTGACTCTGCTAATGTGAGCAAGAGTCTCATGTAGCCCAGGAGGTCTTGGACTTACATATAGCTGAAGATGGCCTGGAGCTACCAATCTTTCCTCCTGCCTCCACATGCTGAGATCGAAGGTGTGCGCAAGCCCAGTTGATGAGGTGGAAGAGAAACCCAGGGCTTTATGCATGCCAGGTTAGTGCTCTGCCCACTGCGCCACATCCCCAGCACCCATTACAAGCCTGTGTACAAAGCAAGAAGCTAATGCTTCACATGGACTCCTGGCATCTGTCACTCATGTGACAAGCTTTATTGAGCATCTACTCTGTACCAGGCACTGTGCTAGGGACCTGGAACACAAGTCCACAGTGACCAATCAAACTAATGCTTGGGTGGTTAACTGCAGACAGGTTCTGTCTCAAAATTGAGCCAGGGCCTAGGGTGTGACTCAGTGGCAGCACACGCCGAGCGCTTGCAAGTCTGTGTCAGCCTGACAAGCCAAACTAACAAACAAACAAACCAAAAACCTTTGGGGCACGGTGGTGAGTGTCTGTAGTGGCAACAGTCAGGAAGCAGAGTCAGGCAGATTGTAGTGAGTTCAAGGCCAACCCAGGCTACACACTGACTCAAACAGAAAGCAACTGGAATGAACTTGAGCAAAGTGGTATGATGGGGACCTGCCCCTGACTACAGAGGGCATGACAGTCCCCCACGAGCTGAGATTCTGACAGTACAAGTGAGCTGTGGCACCTCTCCTAGGGATGCATCCTAAAGAACCTGTCAGCACCCCACAGAGATGCCTGCACACCCACTCTTATCAATACACCATTCACAATAATCAGATTATGGAACCAGCCTAGGTGCCTAGAGACAGATGAACGGGTAAAGAAATGTCATGCTTATGCACACTGGTGTCTACTCACTGGGAAAGAAGAACAAAATAACATCTTTGAAGGAAAATGGATAGAAGAGAATGGCATGTGATGCAAATTAAGCTAGAGAGGTGTGGACCACATACGTTCCCTTGTGGGAGATAGATAGACAGACAGACAGATAGGCAGATAGACAGATATGTGGAGGCTCACACCTGCAATCTCAGCACTTGAGAAGCTGAGGTAGGAGGCTCAAGATTATTAGTTCAAGTCCAGCCTGGGCTATAAAGTGAGTTCCAAAGTGAGCCTGTGCTGGAATGAGTCCCTGCTTTAAAACAAAACCAACACACACATATGGCGTTAACAACATGTGTACATACATGTGTGCATATAATAAGAATGGAAGAACAGCAGGAGGGTAAAGGAGAGAAGACATGGGAGGGTGGATATGGTCCAAGTACATTATACACATCATGTGTGGGCCGTGACTTTATACATATGTTAATAAAAACAACAAGGGCTAGAGAGATGGCTCAATGATTAAAGAATTTGCCAGGTAAGCAGCAAGAGTGAGGACCAGAGTTCAAATCCCCAGAACCCAGGTGGCAGTTTGAATGAGAATGGTCCTCACAGGATCAGGTTTGAATACTTGGTCCCCAGGTGGTGGAACTGTTTGGGAAGGATTAGAAGGTGTAGGCCTATTGGAAGAGATGTGTCACTGGAGGCGGGCTTTGAGGTTTCAAAAGCCCACACCATTCCCAGTTATTTCTCTCTCTGCCTTGTGCTGTGGATCAAGATGTGAGCTCTCAGCTACTGCTCCAGCGCCATGCCTGCCTGCCTGCGTGCTATGCTCCTCACCATGATGGTCACGGACTCTAACCCTTTGTATCCATGAGCTCCAAATTAAACATTTTCTTTAAGAAGTTGCTTTGGGCTGGGTGGTGATGACACACACCTTTAATCCCAGAATTCGAGAGGCAGAGCCAGGCAGACCTCTATGAGTTCAAGCAAGATCCAGAATAGGCACCAAAACTACACAGAGAAACCCTGTCTCAGGGGAAAAAAGAAAAGTTGCTTTGGGGGCTAGAGAGATGGCTCAGTGGTTAAGAGCACTGACTATTCTTCCAAAGGACCTGGGTTCAATTCTCAGCACCCACATAGCAGCTCACAGCTGTCTGCAACTCCAGTTCCAGGAGATCTGATGACCTTACACAGACATACATGCAGTCAAAACATCAACACACATAAAAAGAAAAAGAAAAGGAAAAAAAGGAAGTTGCTTTGGAGCCAGGCAATGGTGGAGCACACCTTTAATCCCAGCACTCGGGAGGCAGAGGCAGGTGGATCTCTGTGAGTTCGAGGCCAGCCTGGGCTACAGAGTGAGTTCCAGGACAGCCAGGGCTACTCAGAGAAACCTGTCTCAAAACAAACAAGAAAGTTGCTTTGGTCATGGTATTTTGTCATGGCAATGGAAAAGTCACTAAGACACCATGTAAATGCCAGGGTGGCGTGACAGCCTGCCTGTAATTCCAGCACTCAGGAGGAGATGGAGTCTCAGGAGCAAGATGACTAGCCAGACTACCCTTATTAGTGGGTTATTAGTCCAACCCAGAGACCCTGCGTCAATGAACAAAATCCAAAGGAATCAAGAAAGACTCCCAGTGTCAACCCTGGGTCTCAACAGGAAAATGTGCACTTACAGGTGAGCACACACATGTGAAAAGGCACACACACAGTATGAACACATGCACATGACAACGTATCCAGCTAAAAGCAAATATGAGGGTCATTGCATTTTCATGCCACTCCTGGCAAAAGGTATTAATGGACCCATTTTTCAGGAGATAAAAATGAGGCTCAGAAATGAAGACGCTCAGCAGGGGTCACAGCTAGGAGCGTGGCATAGCCCCTATTTTAACCACCTTCTCCCTCTAGTCTAGGCCTTATTTTGAGAGAGGTTAAAACAACAGGAACTGGGGATGTGGCTCAGTAGTACAATAATACTTAGCTAGAATGCTGGATCCATATGGCCCCAGCAGTCCCAGCACTTAGGAGGTAGACACAGGAGCATCGCAAGTTCAAGGTCATCCTCAGCTGCAAAGCAAGTTTGAGGCCAGCATGAACTACTTGAAACCTGCCTAAAAACAAAACAACCGGTCATCCAGAAGGTCTGAGCCCCAAAGACAGCTGATCCTTAGGAGGAGGCCCAAAGAGCCTAGCCAGGCCTGTGCACGGCTCTCCCCCGAGGCTCTGTGTCCTGAACACCTAGCAGGCTGAGTCCCAGCTCATGTTGCTGGGCTGGTTTCTCCACCCTGATGACTCCTTGGCTTGGGAGTTACCCTATGAGGGAATTACCAAGATAATTGGAAGCCTTGGGTTGACTCATGGCATGCTGGTGCTTCCCCCTGGTGGTGAGGGTTAGAATTGTTAGGGCGCATCATCTTGTTGCCTCCCTCCCTTTGTGCATACTCAGCTCACAAGACCCAAAACTATGGTAGTCGGTATGAGACCCTCAAAATCCTTGTGTCAGGGATGTAGCTCGGGCATGAAGCTGGGGTTAGATCCCCAGCACTGCACAAAACCCAGAGTGGTTAGACTCCCAGCACTTGGAAGGGTGGAGGCAGGAGGATCGAAAGTTCAAGGGCATCCTTGGCTAGACAGTGAGTTTGAGGCCAGCCTGATATATATGAGACCCTGTGTCAAAAACAAGATCCTTAGAGAAGGCAGCCCCTAATTCTATCCCAAGAGGATATCCAGTGGACACAAGGACCCTATACCTTGGACGGTGACATCCAGGGGATTCTAGGCAGAATGAGGTGTACTGTGATGAGGGGGCATGCATCTCATTCATTCGTTCATTCGCATTTAACTTACATCTACCAGTCATCTTCCACCCACTAGGTTTACATGCCCAGGTTAACAAGAGGAGAAACTAAATGGTCTCCCTGACTTATTCCCAAAGCCCCACAAGAGAAAGTTTGGGTTGGCCTAACCTGGGACAGCACTCCGTCTTGACCCAACCAATCATGCTATAGACTCAAAAATGTAACTCAGCACTCAAAAGCTGAGACAGGAGGAGTGCCACAAAATTGAGGGAAGTCTAGTCTCCACAGCAAGACTTTGTCTAAAATAAAAAAAAAAAATGAAAAGGTCATATAAAACTGGCATCCCACTTGTTTTATTTGCTGCTGTTCCTATTTTTAGGAATTTTTTCCTCCTTTATTTCTTTAAATTTTTAATTTTTTTATTGTCATAAAATACTCAAAGGCTTAGGGCTGGGGGTGTAGCTCACTTGGCCAAAGGCTTGCCTGGTGGGATGGTTAGTGTCGTCAATGTGACAGGCTCTAGAATCATCTGATAGAAAGGTCTCTGAATATGTCTGTGGGGGCTTATCTTGATTACCTTAATTGGGATGGAAAGACCTGCCCACAGTGGGTGGCACCATTCCCTGGCAGGATCCTAGACTGTAGACATAAAGAGCAGAGCATCATGCAGGTATCGCTGTTTCTCATTTTGATTTGATGTGACCACTGCTGCCAGCCACCTTGATTTCTCTGCCATGGTGGACTTTCCCTTGAACTGTGAGCTGAAATAAACCCTTTCTCCTTTAAGTGGCTTTTGTCAGGGTGTTTTATCACAGCAACAAAAACGAAACTAAGACACCCAGTGTGCACAGACCCCGGGTTCCGTTCTCTGGACCACAAAACCAGTCGTGGTGATGTACACCGTGATCCTAGCACTCCACAGGCACAGGCAGGAAGATGGAGTATAGATGTAACCAACCGTCTTATTAAATAAGAAACACAGAAACAATGCAAAAGAGAAAGCCAAGAGGTCAGAGCTCAGAGCTAAAATCTCACCCTTCCGCCTGCAGTGTCCCAGCTTCCCGAATGAGGGTCCTATTTCCTGTCTGTTCGTCTATTTAAAGTATTTTGTTCTGCCTTCTCATTGGTTGTAAACCCAAACACGTGACTGCCTCATCACTGTCTGAATGTACAGCCCCCTAGGTCTTAAAGGCATATGTCTCCAATGCTGGCTGTATCCCTGAACACACAGATATCTATGGGATTAAAGGCGTGTGCCACCACCACCACCACCACCACCACCACCACCACCACCACCACCACCACCACCACCACCACCACCACACTCTTGCTATGGCTCTAATAGCTCTGACCCCCAGGCAACTTTATTTATTAACATACAATCAAAATCACATTTCAGTACAATTAGATTACCACCACAATGGAGAGTTCAAGGCTATTTTCAGGGACATAACAAGTCTGAGCCCTGTCTAACAACATGAGCTTCAAATGCCCATTTACTTTGTACATTAATTTAAAATATTCAGGTATGCAGAGATACTGAAATAAATGTGCAGTGAGTAGTGCACACACCTGCACCTCAACTGCACTCTCGTCAGCATTTTATTGTGCAGTTGTCTCTAAACACCTGGTGGGGACTAATTCCATGACCACCCCCTCCACAAATCTTTGGATGCTTAAGTCCACAGATGGCCAGGCATGGGTCAGCTATCTATGCTGGAGATGGGGCTCAGTGGATGGAGTACTGGCCTAGCATGCACAAAGCCCTGGGGGTGGACACCCAGCACTGAGAAAGCTGGGTGTGGCACCACCTTGACAACATGTAGAATTATTGGGAGAAGGGCTTCCCAACTGTAACTCTGCACTTAGGAACTGGGGCAGGAAGATTGAGTTCCTGGCCAGCCTAGGCTACATCCCAAGTTCAAGGCCCTGTCTCGTAACCAAAACCCCTACAAGGTTACTCTTATTATATCCATTCTACAGATGCAAGGTGAGGTCCAGAGGTAAAGAGAGGCAGGCATTCCCAGGCTTCCTGGAGCAAATGAGTAGGAGGGGTGACTGGATTCAGAGAAGGCACACGCAGTTTGCATGTATGTATGTGTGGACACTGTAACCATACTTAGCTTTTTATTTTTATTTTTTTTGAGAACTCACTATGTAGTTGAAGATGACCTTGGACCCCCAATTCCCCTGCCTCCACCTCTCCGGTGCTGGTTTACAGGTGTCTGTCACCACATACAGCATTAGTGCTGGGGGCTGATCCCAGGGTTTGTACATGCTTGGCAAGCACTCTACAAACGAAGCCACTGTTAAAGCCCTGTTTTTTGTTTTTTGTTGTTTTGAGACAGAATTTTTCTTTGTAGTCCAGGCTAGCCTATAACTCACTACATAGACCCAACCTCACTTGGCTTTGAACTCAGATTTACGGTAATCACCTGTCTCTGCCTCTTGAGCACTGGGCTTATAGATGTATTGCTGACAACAGGGAGCTCTTTTTCTTTTCTTTCTTTCTTTTAGTGACAAGGACTCAGTACAGACCCCCAGAATGTCTTTGAATTTTCCCACCTTCCTGCCTCAGTTTCCTAAGTGCTGGTATCATAGGCCAGTGGCACTAGGCCCCGGTTCCATACTTACCTCCATTCGAATTGGAAGGAACTGATAGTGTTGGATGCCTCTACTGGACTCACACTACTCAGGGTCTTAGTTGGTCTCCTGACCCAGCTTACAAAGCTTCAACCTGCTGTAGGGAGTATGGAAGGGTCCTCCAAGCTGAACCATGAGCAGGCACCCCTCCAGCAGGAAGCAGAGACAAAATCCCCTGGCCTATGCATCGAAGACATCACAATGGCTGTGGCAGCTGGCCTCCTCTCTCCCCAGTGAGGCCTCTCCAAGGAGACTTCAGGAACTGAAAGCCTGTCCACTCGGAACCTGGAACCCAAGAACACTGCTTGAGGAGTACTTCTAAAGCAGAGAGCTCTCATGGCACCCAAATGGAACCATCCCAATGGTGAGGGACCTCACTCGGGAGCTAGAAGAAGGCTTGGGAAGCAAGAAGGGGCGGGGACTATTTGCTGATCTGGGGCTGATCCCATCTTCCCCTAAGTCTCACTGAGCCCTACTACCCAGGTGACCCAGTAGGGACAATGGTTGGGTTAGTTCTCCAACATCCCCCTCTTGAAGCATCACAGACTCTACCAAGCAATGCTAATGGCACCCACATCAATACAGCATCTGGGCGGCACAGCACACAGGCCAGGGCAGGAGCCAGATGGGGAGCTGCCCAGATGCTGTGGCCTGGAAGGTGTCTGACCCCCTTTGAACAGTTTTCTCATTGGAATTACATGGAATTCCTACCAATTCCATGTAAATAGTCAAGAGGATCCAGGGTGTATGTAGTGGTACACATCTTTAAACCCAGCACTCAGGAGGCAGACATAGGTGGATCTCTCTAGTCTACATACTGACTTCCAGGACAGCATGGAGAGACCCTATCCCACATTAAACAAAATAAAATTAGGATCTAGGGTTTGTTCAGCTGGGCACTAGCCCAGCTTGAGACAGGTTGACTCTAGCTGGTACTGGTCACATGCTTCATTTCCGACCTTTGGTTTCTTCCCTGGGGGTAAAAAAAGCCTGAAAGTAGCCCTAGACAGCTTCTAGGCCAACATAGCTGAGACACCTCTTGTCCCCAAAGTGGAGGCAGCAGGGCCACATGGCCAGGGCTGCCTGCTCTCTGCTTAGTCCTGCTCGGGGAGGAGACTGTAAAGGACGCTGTGAGAGGAGGCTACTGAAGGAGGCTCTGAGAGGGAGCTCTGGGCAGAGAGGCCCCAGAGATCCACCTCTCGAGACTAGCTCCTTCCCTGGAAGGGGCCAGGCCGCTGGTGATCAAGCCCAGGTTCCCAGCAGGCACTTACAAGGTTGTACATGAAAATTTGGTGGGAACCTTACTGCCCATCCATATTAAGATCATGGTGGCTCATTCTGGGTGTGATGGCTTATACCAGTAATCCCAGCACTCGGGGCACTGAGGCAGGCAGATTGCTGCAAGTTCCAGGCCAGCCTGAATGAGATCTGAACTCAAAAAGCAAAGCTGGAGATGCAACTCAGTTGGTCGAGTGCTTGCTCAGCATGCAAGAAACCCTGGGTTTGATCTTTAGTACTACAAAAACTGGACGTGGAGGTGCAGGCCTATAATAGGTAGAGATAGAAGGGTCAGATGTTCCCTGTGAGCCTGGGAGACACAGACCTTGTCTCAACTTCTCCCTGCCACAAAAAGCATCAGAGCCTCAGATGGAGCTCAAATATCCTGACTTCAGAGGTTAGGTCTCTCGCATCTAAAACCTACCTGGTCCCCCATGCTTACTTACTGAGGGACCTCAGGCAAGGTGTTCAACCCTTCTGAACCTCATCTCCCCGCCTGCACAATCCGAACGATGCTTCATTGGTGAAAAGGTGAAATGTGTTACCTGTTTGGCACACAGTGTGGCCAATAGTAAATGGCCCTGAGCTATATCACACCCCAGACCTCTAGCACCTTTCCTATGGACAAGGAGGACATATGTGGATTCAGAAGTGTCTGAGTTCAAAACCTGGCCCCTCCACCTTCTGTCTGTGTAACTGTGCGCAACTTTGCTCTTGGCCATGTGGTGGCTCCTGGTTGGCACATCTGAGCCCTGGGGCCTTGCTGCTTCTCTCTTTCAGACTCTCGGTCTTCTAAGGAGTCACCGCCTTCCAAGGAGCTACCACCTCTTTATACCAGTCCTCAAACAGGAGCACACGGGTCATCCCAGCCATACCGTGTGTACACCCAAGTCACACCAGTGATCCAGACCAGTAAGTATAGCAGCTGTCTCTCCTTGTCTGGCTCCCAGAAGGCCACTCACTAAGCTCAGTGCAGACAGCACTTTCTCTGGTGATCTCTCCTCCCACAGCCTGAGAACTCTGAAGTCCCAAGGCTGGCTGGGCTTCACACTGCTCAAGTGGGGTTGGCATAGCACCAAGGGCTTCTGAGGCATCCTTTTCTACTGTGAAATTCTTGGGATGGGGCTGGTATATAGAAGGTGCTCAAGTAATATTTTATGAAATGAATATCCAGCAAACATATCATAAGTGCTAGTCCACAGATGAGGTGAATACAGAGTCTCTAAGCTGAAGCAGGGCTTTGAGACGCTAAACCAGTGTCCCAAGGAATTTCCGAACACTCAAGATCGAAATGCTAGTGTTGTAGAATATTATTGTAAGGTGTAATACTTTTGTTTATGCTGCATTTGTTTAACTCTGTGAAGCTGTGTTACTGTGCCTGTAAAACACCCAATGGTCTAATAAAGAGCTGAATGGCCAATAGCAAGGTAGGAGAAAGGATAGGCAGAGCTGGCAGGCAGAGAGGATACATAGAAGGAGAAATCTGGGAGGAGAAAAGAAGTAGCCAGAGAAGGAGGACCCCAGGGGCCAGCCACCCAGCTATACAGCAAGCCACAGAGTAAGAGTAAGATTTACAGAAGTAAGAGAACGGGAAAAGCCCAGAGGCAAAAGGTAGATGGGATAAGTTAGGAAAAGTTGGCAAGAAACAAGGCAAGCTAAGGCCAGGCTTTTATAAATAAGAATAAGCCTCCATGTGTGATTTATTTGGGAGCTGGTTCTTGGGCCCCCCAAAAGAGCAAAAACAACCAACAACTGTATCAGCCAGTTTCACCTTGCTATAACAAACCTGACCCTAGGAGCCCCCTTCAGATCACCAAGCATGCAGCACGCTTCCGTCACTGTCATTACAGTCCTGGTGAAGGGACGTGTTAGGCGAGTGCTCTACCACTGGTTATACACCGGCTCCTCCTGGAATCTTTTCACATTTTTTTTTTCGTATTTATTTACGTGTATGAATGTTTTGCCTGCATGTGTCTATATACCATGTGTGCCTGGTGTACAGAAGCAAAAGAGGCGCTGGAAAGACGGGTCAGCAGTTACGGGCTGCTCTTCCAGAGGACCCGGGTTCAATTCCCAGCACCCAGATGGCAGCTCGTAGTTGTCTATAACTCCAGTTCCAGGGCTTCTAACACATTCACACAAACATGCAGGCAAGACACCAATGGATGTGAGAGAGAGAGGGAGAGGGAGAGAGGGAGAGAGGGAGAGAGGGAGAGAGGGAGAGGGAGAGGGAGAGAGAGAGAGAGAGAGAGAGAGAGAGAGAGAGAGAGAGAGAGAGAGAGAGAGAGGAGGGGGAGGGGGAGAGGGAGAGAGCGAGCTGTGCCAAAAGAGGCAGGAATGGTGAGGTGTGTGTGTGTGTGTGTGTGTGTGTGTTCATTCTTTTCTTTCATGCACCTGCTTTAAGGATGTTTAACCACAGGGCCTGGAAATCAGCTAATGCAAGGAACGAAAAACAGTGGGCTGGCTGAGTCTGGTAGGTTGTACTAGGAACTCCCCAAGCCAAAGGGACCACACTTAGAAACAGAAAGGCTCCAGGGTTCCTAGGCCCTGGATTAACTTGGGCTAGCTGGATTAACTAGGGCAGATCATATGGCTGATAGGCAGGTACGTGGTGACTTGGGTGCATTGGTGAGCATGGGGAAGATGAGTCATGATATAACAGGGGTGCCCAGGCAGCGGGTGCTGGAGACAGGAGGAAGAGGCTCTGATCTGACCCCCGCCCCCAGACATGTTCACTGGAGTGCCGAGGGTGACAACTTCCATGCCGATGCAGACCATATGTCCCTTCTGTGGGAGCCACATCATCACGGTGACAACCCCTGTCCCAGGCATCCTCACCTGGCTGCTATGCAGTGGCCTCTTTATATTTGGGTAAGCAGTGGGGACTGGGGACCTGGCAGGGAGGGGGTGGGACTGAGATGCAGCTGGAGACAGCTAGAGTGACAGAACTAGGGCCAGAGGATGGCCCCAGACTGGGTTTCGAGAAGATAGCCCTCTGCCTGGGTGACAGAGGATGGGAGTGGGGATGGACAATGCCTGCCTGCTGGGCAAGTGGCCAAACAGGTTGCCATCACCACTACTGTCAAGAAAGAGAAGGCACAGTATGGCTCTCAGTCCTGCTCTACAGAACCACCCCAAGGAACTGAGGACAGGGACCTCTGCTCAGGGGCGATGAGGGTGCAGGCCAGCACAGGGACCTCTGCTCAGGGGCGATGAGGGTGCAGGCCAGCACAGGCAATCTGCTCAGGTGAACACACACTGCTTCTGAGGCTGCAGGTGCTTCCTGGGCTGCTGCTTCCTCCCCTTCTGTGTGCGGAGCCTCATGGATGTGAGGCATTCCTGTCCTGTGTGCCATCAGGAACTCTTCCACCATCACCGCCTGTGACCTGCACTATAAACAGCAATGAAGAAGCATCAGTGTGTATGTGTGCCCCTGCATACCCGTCCAGCAGGGGGGTGGCGTGAGCAAGTGAAAACATCCTCCACCCGCCTCTGTTTTGTCCATGGGTGATGGACAGCACCTGTGTATGCCTGGGTCACAACATGTGCTGGTTGGTATCCTCTTGGGGAGGGGTGGAGCGGATGCCCATGCATCTCCAGGTTCAGCCTCCTCTGACTACAGATGCCACAGCTCTACCAGCTACCTCTTTCCTAGCCCCTTCCCATCAGCTCCAAACTCTACCCCTTTGGGAAAACCTGTTACCCACACCCTCACCTGTATAACCTCCCTCCCCCCCACATCCAGGTTCACAGCTGCTGCTCCTTTCCCCGGGGACCAGTACACTCCATCACAATGCAATACCAAGAGGGCCTTGTCCTTTCTTCCCTCTCTGCCTTGGGTCTCTGCAGTCTGGATCCTCCCTGCCCCCGGGGCTGCAGATGTCCTCTGGCCACTCCTAGCAGGTTTCCTCCGTTTGCCCTCAGCTTCGTTCAAGGCCCCTCCCCCACCTCTGTAGGCATCTGTTCTCCCTTTCAGCATCCCACAACCTTCTCCCCTGGATGCCTGAGGCATCCAGCAAACCAGCATGTTGGGCTGTGAAGATAGCCCCATAATTAAAGGGATTTGCCTTACAAATATGAGGAGCAGAGTTTAGACCTCCAGAACTCACACAAGTGTTGGATGGGCAGGGTGGCCCACCTTTAATTCCAGCCTCAGAAGTCACAGACAAAGGAATCCCAGAGCAAGCTGGCTAGTGAGACTAGCCTTATCAGAAAGCTCTGGGTTTGATTGAGAGACCCTGACTAAGTAAGTAAGGTAGAAAGTTGAAGATGATCCCCCACATCAACCTTGGGCCTCCACATGCGTGTGCACACGTGCATGAACACCCACATGTGTGCAAACACACAAAAACGGGTGGGGACCTCAGCAGCCTTAGCGAGGCTGCTCTCCTCAGAGGTGGGCCATGGGGAGGGCATGGCCACCTCCTCTCTCCCAGACACCCTGGATGCAGCCCTTGGTTCCTGTCCTGTTCCCCTCCACCTTGTCCCCTCCTTGGCTCCAGGTTCTCCTGCTCCTTCCATTCCTCACCAGCCAGCAGCCTGTGGCCAACACAGACAGGGTGATGCGGTTAACATGGACAAGAACTCACCACTTTGGGAAGCAGAGTCAGGAGGATTGCCAGGCTTAGTTACATAGCAAATGCCTGTCTCTTAAAAAAACAAACAAACCTGTTGCTGTGAAGGTGTTATCAACTTGACAAAACCCAGAATTGTTTGAGAGAGAGCCTTGCCTGTGGGGATTACATTCTTATTTATGGAGGTGGGAGGGTCTGCCCTCCGCCCGGCAGCACCATTCCCTGGCTGGGACCTGGACTGTATCAGTGGAGAAAGGGAAGTGGGATGCAGCACACACTCATCCTTCTCTGCTTCCTGACTGTGGGTGTCACGTGACTAGCTCTCCAAGCAGCTGCTGTCTTCCTTCGCTTTCCCACCAAGAATTGTGAGCTAAAATAAACCCCTTCTCCTTTACATTCTTCTGGTCAGAGTATTTTATCACAGCAATAGGAAAAGAAACTGACATTCATTTATACCAGACATCTGCCTAGAACTCACAGCTCACTCTGAGTTCACCTGAAGATGGCTGTGAGTGGTCCTGCCTCCCTCTTGACTCTGTCAGGCATCCTACTCACTATGCACCCCAGGACGCCCACCGACCCATCCCTCCAGCAGGCCTGCCTATGCACCCCAGGACCCCCACCAACCCATCCCCCCAGCAGGCCTGCCTATGCACCCCAGGACCCCCACCAACCCATCCCCCCAGCAGGCCTGCCTATGCACCCCAGGACCCTCACCAATCCATCCCTCCAGCAGGCCTGCCTATGCACCCCAGGACCCTCACCAACCCATCCCTCCAGCAGGCCTGCCTATGCACCCCAGGACCCCCACCAACCCATCCCCCCAGCAGGCCTGCCTATGCACCCCAGGACCCTCACTGACCCATCCCTTCAGCAGGCCTGCCTGTCTGTTCTTCTCCATCCTGTCATTCTTCCAGGCAGATTCATGAGCTTGGTTCAGCCTGACACCCGCATGACCCATGAGAAACTGAGGCAGAGGCTGTAGGAACTGGGAAGGGATGAGGCTTGCTGAGTCGTTTCTGGAGTGGGCTCCCCAGTGAGGTTTACTCCTTCCAGTTCCTTCCCAAGCTTACAGTGTACAGAGGCAAAAGGGAAGGAAGTGGCTGTTAACAGACCTCAAACTGGCTTGTGGATAAGACTTCCGGGTAAAATGAGGACCACTGGACAAGATCAGGAAGGTGGTGTGGGGAAATCCAGTACCAGAGAGTGGGGTTTTGTGTTTCTTTGAAGTCAGTGCTGAGGATTGAACCTGGGGCTTCGTGTCTGATAGGCGAGCGCTCTACCACTGAGCTACATCCCCAGCCCTCATTTTCACTTTGAGACAGGGACACACTAAGTGCCCAGGCTGGTCTTGAGCTTGTTATGTATCTCAGACAGGCCTAGACCTCATGACCTCCTAACTCAGTCCCTTGATATACCTGTCAAACATGAAGATTTGAAAAACACAAAAAAAAATATTGTCCTACCTATCATTGTTCAAATAGAGGCATAAGAGACTTGTGGAAAGCATTTGAAAGAGGAAAACGGGAAGCTACAGCACCTGAGACACTGGCAGCTGGTGTGTGCCGAGGTTCCCTGTAATACCCACACTCATCACAGGAGGGCAGTGCTGCACCAGCTGACAGGTGGAAACCCAGGCCCCTTTACTAGAGAGGCAATCAGAAACTCGGGTCTGTCTCCCTGTAGCCCCTGCATTAGCATGACATGAAAAGGTGTGCACGTGTGAGAAGATACACCGAGTGTGGGCTGGAGCCTTGGTGGGATGGTAGCATCTCCTGGCATTTTCAGGCTGGGATTCCTGGAAGCCTGAGAATCAGGGGAGGTACATTGCTCCAGGCCAGCAGCTCGCTCTAGACCCCAGGGAGGCTGGGCAGCTGATCTAGCATCTGCAATGGAGGCCCTGAAATGATTGGAGACTGCTGGACTTCAGAAATGGAATGTGCTACAGCTGCAAGCCGTAACTGCGTGGAAACAGGCCTGACACCAGATCACACCGCCGCAGTGAACTGTTGGACTTCTGAGACTTCAAGACATGGATGGGATGCCAAGTCAGCACAGGCCTTAAGAGGACAGAACTTGTCTCGAGAATCACCTTTACCTTGAACTACTCAACTCCAGCTTCCCTTGTTCAGATTCCCCACCCCCACCCACCCCCACCTCCCCAGGCAATGTGTTGGCTTTGTCTTATATTCTAGACAGGTCCAGACAGGAATGTCTCAGTCCCAGGACAAAACCAACTGTCACTCCACATCACTGGACTTCAAGGTTCTGCCCAGACTGACCCCACAAATCAATCACAGGTTTTGGTGAGTACTGTAACAGCGGTACTGATGCTCAGTGTAAAGCTGCTGACCACACAGTGAAGCCTCTAATAGTAGGTGCTGACACTCTTCCAGGCTTCTGTCTCTAGCCAACTCACCCTCTGGGTCAGAGCCAAGAGTGAGTAGTCTAATCCCACTCAGCCCTATCACGGAGCAACAGGTGGGTGTGGTGTGGTGTGGTGTGGTGTGGTGTGGTGATGGGCATGTCTGGTATCAGCAGTCACCAAGGCAGGCTTCTGTGCCCACTCCCGGCCGACTGCTGTCAGCTCTGCCCAAGGCCACCCTCGGAATCTGCTATCCAGCGAGTCTAAGGACAGGGAGAGGTCTGGGCAACTTTTGATGTGCCCCTAGCTTCGGTCCACACCACTGACAGGAGGAAGGTTGACCTTGTCCCTTCAATAGTAATGAACCCCAATGCACTCCCTAACTTCCTCAGCCTCTTGCTCTACTGAAGAACTGAGCTTAGAATGTCCAAGAGCCTTGGTGCTCCTGGCTGGCAGGGAAGATGGGTGAGCTCACCTCAGAGACCATGGGGCTTCATGGAGACTGCTCTCCAAAAGTACAAGCTGGGAGCCAGCCAGCAGCACATGTCTGTGAACCTTGGAAGGGACAGACTACCTCTCATACCTACACAACTTTGCTCCTAGAATGTTCTGAATGGATGGGGGACCCCAGCTTGCAGGCCCCCTCACAAATCAGCAGCACACAATCACCCATGTCCACCAAGACTAAAGGTCATGAAGAGACTTGGTCTTGATGGAGCTTTTTGTCTGCCCAGGAAATGAACTCTCTTGGGGTTTCCTTCTGATTGTCACAGGGTAAGGAAACTGGACTAGGGCTGTGCTAACACAGGAGGCACACGTGATCAAGTGACTGCCCAGTCCCTTGGGAACTGATTAGCAGCCACAGGCAGCCGGAAACTATGCAGTGAAGAGTGGACACAGAGCCTCTACCATAGCTTCTGCCTGGCAGCAGAGGGTAAACAGCCTGGCAGAACCCAGGCTATACCATATAAGGGTGCACACCCAGAAACAGCCCCAGTTCCTGCAAAAACACCTGGCTTTGTCCCTGGTCACCTTCTTCCCCCTTCAGAGGCTGCTAGAGCCTTCCCTCGGTGCTAGTGGAAACCTGGTACCACTGCCTTAATGCCACAAAGCTAAGAGCCAGCATGCAAGGATGTGCTGTTGAATGAAGACAACCCTAGCAGGCAATGTACCTTCAGGGTTAAGTTCCTGTAGTTTTATACTGGGTCTCAAGTAGCTCAGGCTGTCCCAGAATCTGCTTTGCAGCCAAGAATGGCTTTGAACTCCTGATCTTCCTGCTTCTACTTCTTTAGTGCGGGGATCACAAGTCCGAACAACACATCAGCTTCACAATCCTGAGCAGAAACACATGGCCACCATGGCTGCAAGCCCTCACTGAGGTCACACTCTGGCCACCACTGTGGGTGAGGACTCCCCTACATCAGCAGCCACATGGCACAGAGCAGAAGGAGCTGGCATCTTCAGAGGATTAGAGTGAGCAGGCTGGAAGACAGCTGTTCTATAAATTTGAAAATGTCTTCTACCTTCCCCACCCTAAGTCAGGCAAATGAACTCAAGACTCAGTATTTTGGGAGCTGGGAGTGAGTGGAAAAATGAAGGCAGCACACAAGAAACACTACAAGAAGTTCTTTGAAAAATAGTCGTTTAATATTTAAGGGAGAATAGAAATCGTGGGCACCTAAGACTGGCCAACCCCCAACAAGCCCTCCAACAGGAACACCTTGGAGTTCAAAGGCCAACATTGGGCGAGCAGTCCTCATCGCCTTGCCTGTACCTGCCAGTAACTTCTCATCTGCGCAAGGCCAAACAAAGGGCCCAGTAGGATGAAGGCCTACAGGGCCCCCATGATCTGCTCTTTATCCCACTGATCTGTACAACACAAGTTATTGGAAGGCACACAATTCATAGTGCAAAAGGAAAAAGGTAGCCAGGGTGTAGGTGGCTCAGAACCAGGCCAGAGGTACCCTCCCCCTGGGTACCTCCTCCAGAGACCTCCAATTTCCCTAGTCACTGAGTATGTGCATGGGCCCCAGCTGAGGACTCTTGCATTTTCCTTAGATCCGGGGGGTGAAGCCCAGAGCCTTGCACACACTAGCCCAGTCTCTACCATTAGCCACATCCGGAACTCTGGACAGGATCTATGTAGCACAGGCTGATTCGATACTCCTACCTCCACTTCCTGACTGCTAGGATTAGAGGCCTGTGCCTGCCACTACACCTTACAAAAACCTTGTTTCTCAAGCTCAGATGTCAGAGGCCAAAACCAAACTGAAGCCAGGGCTGGGGGGGGGGTCACACCTTTAAGCCCAGCATTTGGGAGGCAAGAGGCAGGTGGATCTCTGAGTTCAAGACCAGCCTGGTCTACACAGCAAGTTCTAGGCCTGCAGGGCAAGACAAAAACTGCCACCCAATGGAAAAATCCAACAGCTGAGAAAAATACATGGCGGCTGAAACCCTGACTCAATGCAAGGCTCCCAGGCCTGTTTCCAGGAAGAGTATACTCATCCTCAGCTTCCACAGCACTCACTGGATTATAATTTTTATAGAAAATTTTATTCAACATACAACATTTTCCAGCAAAAAGGCAATATACAGGAGAGTTGGTGTACACTGCTGCTACAGAAACAAACAGAAGTATTGGGGAGGGAGGGAAAAGAAGTGTGGCTTGCTGATTCTATTTGCACTCAAAACTAGACACGCAGCTGGCATTAGCTCCAACAAAAAGGGAAACGAAAGGATCAAATAAAGCTCCGCACATGGCGTCCAAGTCGGCCAAGGTCACTTGCACTCACCCAACAGAAAAAGACCTCCTCCCAGGGGCAAATTGTACAGGTTTCATTCATTAAATATACAATTTCATTTTCCTTTTTTTCCTTTTTTTTATTTTATCTTTTTTACAAAGTCAACAGCTTACTAACCACTAGCGAGCATGCGCTCTTGCTAAACGGCTCTCTCTCTCTCCTCTGTGGCCCGCCCGTGCACTCTGTCCTCACAGAAACCTAGAGTCTCTCTCTTTCACCTGCTCAGATCATTCCGTTTGCCAAGAGGCAACAGAGTAAACCTTAATTGTATCGAACAATGTTCTCAGTGTATAAAAAGACCCCTAGCTGTCAGCACTGGATCCAGTGCCTCGACTTTGCAAATGGGCTGCCGGACAGTACTGGCTGACCAAGTGAGACATTTATTGAAAAGAGCCCAGGCAGCTGAGGAGAGGAACCCCAGGAAGGGCCAGCAACGCACACAGTGAAGGAGAGTGCTTTTGAGTACGGTTGTTTCTCTGGTCTGCCTTTACAGATGCACACAGGTCACTGACAGTCTAACTGAAGGAAGAAGTTGGCCTGCCTAGCTCTAGCTGCAGAGCTGTGCAGGACCCAGGCAGGGGGCCAGGCTGCCTGCACCAACCAGACACCTCTGCCAGGGACTCGCATCTTAGGAACCTCTTCTCCCATGATGCTGATGGTTGCCTTGCATTGTGGTTACCATAAAATAACTCTCATTGGCATCCAAGCTTTATAAAAACACCTTCATTTTGCTCAAAAAGGGCAGTCAATAGATACAGAGAAGCCAAACTGAACAGCCTCAACAAAATAAAATTAACATCAGCAGCAAATCCTCTTGCTGGAGACTTCGGCTAGAGTGCACGTGTACCAAAGTTCTACGGCTGTTAAAAAGGGCACACACCCACGAGCTGTCCCTCGCCTTGGACACGGGAAGGAAGTCAGTTGTGGATTTTAATTGCCTTTTCAAGGTAAGTGTAGCGACTCCTCTTTGGGGCTTTGTTGAAGTGGTCGAGCCCTAGCCAAGGCCGAGGATGAGACATGTTACCTGGCAGGGATAAAGAACAAACCATTAAGACTCCAGGTTCTTGGCTACCACCAGAACCAGTCTCCACCTTAGATGGCTGCTCAGTCAGCTGGAGCCTAGAAGTGCTCATTAACACAAGCTGACATGGGACTGTTTATTTAGATGCCTCTTTCCAACTCAAAGGCTAACACACAGTCCCAGGGGGAAGATGAAGTAAATCACCCACACCTCCATCCCATTTATAGCACAGCAAGAGCCTTAATCCTTGGAAATGCAGAGACCTGACCTGTGGAGATCTCGCTCAACCCCAGGCTGCTGCCTCTCAATGGCTGCACATGGCTTCAAGACCTATAATCGGAATGAAGGCCCTCTGCTGAGAGCCTCTTACCAGGTTGTGGCTCAAAGTCCTTCAAATTCACTTCATACTCATCTTCGTTGATGTACTGGTGCCGGCCCATCATGACAATTGCAAATTTAAACTAGAAAACAAAAGCAAAACTCCCCATTATCTTCTGCTGCTTGCCAAGCAGCTCAGCTGCCTCAGCCAGGGTCAAGTGGTAGGCACTAAGGCCCAGTCAGGTTCCTAACTAAGAGCACAGACCTTTTCAAACTCCTTTTCCTGGATATCCAGCAGGCTCTGAATTCGCTTCATCACTTCTCTGAAATGCTCACCCTGGGAAGACAAGACAGGTGTGCTCAGATAGCAAAGGCCCATCCCCCGAGCGTGCAGTGCGGTATGGTAGACGCCAAAGCCAGGGCTGCCTGCCCCAGCAGCTGAGATCAAGTCTTTCAAAGACACGGGGTGCTGACAGAACTCTTACCTGGTGTATTCTCAGCAAAAATGGAATTCCAAAAGTCCCAAACACCTCTTTGTGGAAATGCGCCACTGTGATTAGCATCTCGTTCTCCTTATCTATGTCTACCTGGTCCAAAGGTATTTCCTGGAGACACATTTAAACACAAAATTTCCTTTAAGTGCAGTTATTATTTAAATTCTAACCTGACACTCAATGGATAAACTCCCATTTAGATCCAGATGACCCATAAACTGACAGGGGTGAGTAGAAGATGATCTCTCTCTCCCCTCTCTCGCGTGCGCACAGACACAAGCACACACACACACAGTGAAGGGGCTTCCATTATATTACGTGCTGGCTCTAGAGACCCACAAACACAGGCCAGGACGGAAGCCCCCGAAACTCTGAGTCACTGAAAACTCTTCTTCTATCAAATTGCACACTGTCGACTGATTTGTGAGTGTATGCACACATGCCTGCTAGTGTGCATGTGGGGTCAGAAGACAACCTGCCAGTTCTCTCCACCTAACATGTGTGGGTCCAGGAGATCAAACCCAGGCCATCAAGCTTGGGGTGGGAGAGCACCTTTACTAGCTAAGACATTCTGTCTGCTGCCAAACTAATTTTTTTTTAACTTTTTGTTGTTGTTGTTGTTGTGTTTGTTTGTTTTTTCCAGACAGGGTTTCTCTGTGTAGCTTTGTGCCTGTCCTGGATCTCGCTCTGTAGACCAGACTAGCCTCAAACTCAGAGATCCGCCTGGCTCTGCCTCCCGAGTGCTGGGATTAAAGGCGTGTGCCACCACCGCCCCGCAATTTTTTTACTTTTATATTTAGCCTAACTATGTGGCCCTGACTGGCCTAGAACTTGGTATATAGATCAAACCGGCCTGTCTTTGCCCCGAGGGCTGGAAGCCCTGTGCCAACACAACAATGGTGCCAGCACAGGGGCTGTGAGCCCCTGGGGTTCTGGTCATCACACCACTGAGCCATTCTCTAGTCCCACTGTTGCTTCTCCAGAGGACCAGGTTTGACGACACAGCAGCTCACAACCACCCCTAACTCCAGCTCCAGCAGCTCTGCCGTACTTTTCTAGACTCTGCATTCATGTGGCACAGATATACATGTAGGTAATAAAAAAAACAAACAAAACCCCTGGGCTCTACCACAGCTGGCTCGAAATTATAGACAAATGTGGGCAAGACTCCCCTCCAGAGCACAAAAGCAGACAACAGTAGTTTGGGATGAAGAGGCTCTGGGGATGGAGGGCGCCAATGGCTGCACAAGGCACTGTGCCCAGCACCATCATGTGCACACTCAGCAGGGCCTACATTATTCTATGCTGTGTGTATTTTTTTCATGTTACAGCATTTTTAAAGCTTGGAACGAAATTAACGTCATTGAGAACTGGTGAATGGAACAACTCCAGCTACGTTATACAGCCCATAGTGGGATCCACTCCAGTAGATGGGCCACGACCTGCAGACCCATTGGTTCTGAGGCCAGCAAGGTGGCAGTTACCTCTATTCGAAAAGTTCGACTTGTTGCAGGAGATAAACATTCTAATAGTTCATCCTCTTGATGTACACCAATAATTTTGTAGCTCACAATTTCTAGCAGCCTAAAAGAAAAATGGGACAATGAAGTATTTGTATTCATGTAAAGATACAAGAGGAGGGCATGATGATGTCTGTTTGCTCAGGAGAAGGAACTCTGGGTGGGCATGATCATAGCGTTTGTCCTTTTGTTATTAATTTTTATAGAAGAGCAGTCACCGAGTACAATAGAGGCTGGGCAGTAACCAGATAGAGTGCTGGCTGCTGTCTACTAAAATTCCCCAGAAAACACTTTAGGGAACCAAACAGCCCCAAAGCCACCTGTCTGTGAGGCAGCACTAAGGTAAAACCATAGAAACATGCCCAGACCCAGAAAAGCAGAATCTGGGGCCTTGCTTTACATCTGAATGGAGGCTACAGCAGAAGCGCCTCGCCCACTCAAGATGTGTGGACCCCACCCACCCCCAAGCACCTTGGAACCCACTGTTCCTCTGCTACCAATGTCACCCCCATTTACTACAGTTAAAAGAAGACAAGAAGAGAGGCTTGGCCTCTGCAAACAGCAGCTGCAGAAGGATGGATGGGGCTGCTGGCTTTCCATCCTGTTCCTGTGTGGCTGGCTGCCCCACCCTCCTGCAGCTCGGGAGATCCTTACCTAAGTCTCCCTGATGCTTTGTCCCCGAGCTCCACGGCCTTTTTACATTCTTCTAACAGGTCCCGGACACAGCCATGCTTGTCTGGGTATAGTGTTATTTCCTAAATGACAGAGTGTTACAAGTGCTTTAAAGAAAACAGATTTCTGCCACAACAAACCCAAGAACTTCACTAGTTCAAGTTGGGAAGAGGGGTGAGATATCACTCAAAGACCCACCCTAGCAGCCCCTCGACTGTGGATTCTCTCATGGTAGTAGGACCACCTCCTCCAAAACCACTATAGATCAGAACAGTTTCTGAGAAATAATCACCCTAAGAGCATTCCTGTTCGCATAAGGAGACAGAGGGCTGGTCCTCACAAACGGCACCAGTAAGTTGGTGGTTAGATCCTCACCAACACTACAGAAATCACAATATTTAGGTCTCAATTTTCAATTCTGATGCAGCTGGAAGGTAAAATGGCCTAGTAACCAAGCAAGTATGATTTTTTTTTTTTTAAATGGATATGGCATAGGGGTACAGCCTGGCTGTGTATCGTGACCTGGCTCTGGGCCAGGGGCCATGGAGACACCTTAAGCTCTCACTTCTGATTTTCAGGGCCTCACCACATGCTGGCACTGAGGGAGTGCTCCCTCTGGTGGGTTTTAGTTCCAGGGCTCCTAAAGAGTGACGTTGCAAAGAAGCGCTCACCTCTTCCCTAAACTGGCTGTTTAACCATATACACTTAAAGCTCCTTCTGTTCTCAAAGTCCGTGATCTTCATTTTAAGCTGTTGAGACAGAGACAAGTGTTCAGACAGACTCCCTCTGAGAACTCACCATCCTCCCTTTATCACCCGGCCACACTGACGTGACTCATACCTGCTGGTAGTAAAGTTTCTTAGGTTGTCTTGGCTTGAAGAATTGTAGAAGATCTCTTAAAGTACCTTCATAATTATGTCTAAGAGGATTACCTGGGCCATCTCTATAACTATAAGAAAACAGCATGTGAATAAACAAATTGTTTACTGGTCTACAACACACACCAACTGAGAATAAACAAACACAAACAGCTAGCTGTGCACTGTCTGAAACCTGTGCACCTACCTAGCCCACTTGTGTCCCCAGACCTGAGTTTCTCAGTATATGAGGGACAGAGCACACAGAAGACTCTGTCGCTGCATAGGACCTGGACCCAAAGAAGCATGACGGGTCAACCAAGATCAAACACAATACTAGAGAAGGTGAACAGACTTGACCACCTCGGGTCATGTGGTTAAGAGAGAAGTGACGAGCCACCTGGCTTCCAAACGAAGAACGAATACATGCAGGTGACCTAGCATCTAGTCAAGTGTCCACACGAGGTCTAGAGGAACTCACTCACAGGGAGGAGGAGCAACCACAGAGCATCCAGAGTGAGCCTCACTTACCCTTGAGACTTGAAGAACTGCAGCAGCATGGGGTCTGTGTTGAGCCTCTGTGCAACTGTCTTTGCAACCTAGGAGAGAGAACCAGAAGGGGGGTTGGCACTCTGGGGAAAGGCAGATGTGTGCTCAAAAAACGTGGGGTGATTTAGTTCTATTTCCATAGAAATGTGATATACATGGACAGCCTGAATTGAAATTCCCTATTATCCATAACAAAACAACATTCCTCAGTACAGGGTTTTCCCTGTTTTGCTGTACATATTTATATAGCACAATGCTGACTGCTAAAAAGTGAATATACTGTGATAGGTTCTATCAAAATTAGTATTTCTCTCTTTAGATATATATATACATCATTTCTCTGTGCTATGGACCTTTAAAGTCAACAATTTTAATTTTTGAGGCTTCTTGCTGTGTGTGGAGCCCAGAGAAGCCGGAAACTCACAACCTCTGTCTGAACTAAGTCAATGCCACCCAAGCAAGGTGCTGTCTTCCGTATGAAGCTGTTAGACACTTTCTTTCACAAATATGTGTCTTCTAGGAAGGGCAAATGAAGTAGCAAAGAGCAACTGTTCAATACCTGAAAATAATTCATCCTATTTGATAACGTAACCACAAACCCAGGGTCATTGGGGATTGTTTTATCACAGAAGATGACGTCGACACGGTGATAGAGATCTCTGAAATATTCTTTTGCAGTGGGTAATTCACTGTTATCGTTTTCAGGGTCATCCCTGGGGAGGAAAGATTTTTGCAGACTGCATCAGGAGGGGCAAAAGGCAGCATCATTTAGACAACAGTGTAATGGAAGACAGAGTGCTCTCTTTGAAACCTGCAATGACTCTGCCTCAGCTACAACAAGGCAGAAGAAAGGCAAGTGTGTGCCTGGAGAGATGGCTCAGAGGTTAAAAACATTTCCAGAGGACCTGGGCTTCACCCCCAACGCCCAAGGGATGGCTCATAATAATCTGTAATTCCAGTCCCAAGGGATCTTAATACCCACTACTGGCTTCCACTGGCAGCAGGTATACACATTGTGCACAGACAAAATATTCATACACATAAAAATAAAATCAAGAGATGCCAGTACTTGTGGAGGTTCTACAGCAAGACACTCAGTACCAGCTGCTTCCCCAGTGACTGCAGGACAAAACACCCTCCTACAAACAAGCTCCTTTGTAGCACAGTGCATTCAGCTTAGGCTCTGACTAGCAGCCCACACCTGCAGCTTTTATCCACTATCAGGCTGCTGGACACTAGTATCGCAGGTACATACCCACAGGTACGGATGCAGGCAGTGAAGGCCAGCCTTGATTTCAGAGTATCTTACTCCATAAAGATCCCCACTTTGGTCCCTACAGACATTTGTCGGACATCAGAGAACATGGGTTTGGGAGATAGGCTCTGACAGAGCCCTGAATAATCTCAAACTTGCTATGTAGCTCCTGGGTCCGCCAGTCTCTACCTCCCAAGTTCCAAGATTACAGTGCTCACCACCTTATCACCAAGAGAACTTTAAATGAGGTTAAGTTTCACTGTCCCGAATATCAAAACCTGTAACTAGCTACTGTCCAGAATGAGGACACTCCACTGCAGCTCAGAGCATAGTACAAATGTTTGCTGGACTGCACTGATTAAAAAAACATTTGATAGGCATACAAAAGAGATGGAAACTGTCAAAGATACATACTTCTGAAACACTATAATGTCACCATCCATCAGCTCATCAAGGGCTTTATCAAGAGATACATCGTAGTCCTGAATTCTCTCTGTCAAGTTCGGCTTAACTTCCTATAGGGAGAAACAGCAAATGGTTACATTTAAGAGCGTCTGTTATGACGAGATTATTATTTATGCTTTCTCTACATTCCTATCTATTCATCTATCTGTTGTGTGTTTTGCTGTAATTTGAGACAGGGTCTCCTTGTTTCTTTAGGTTGGCCCTGGATTCCTGTGCTCAAGCAATCATCCAAACAGCCAGAACTCCAAGCTCACATGACCACCACACCCAGCTTATGCACACTTTTATGAAGTTAAAATACAAGCGGAAAAAAAACGAAAAGTAAGTATCTAATGATCACCAACACCAAACAGGTAAAAACTACCATTTTTTAAATGTGAAACAGGGTGTGTGTGTGGTGGGACATACTTGTAATCCCAGCACTTGGGGAAGTAGACACAATAAGATTAGGAGGCCAAAGTAGCTATATATAAGCGAGTCTAAATCCAGCCTGGGTTACATGAGACCCTGTCTCAATAAACCACAAAACCAAAACAAGCTGATATTTCCAACTAAAGAGTAGAGGATCTGGTGGGGGTGCACACCTTTAATCCCAGCACTTGGGAGACAGAGGCAGGTGGATCTCTCTGAGTTCAAAGCCAACCTGGTCTACAGAGCAAGTTCCAGGACAACCTCCCCTCACCCCCAAGCCCCCACAAATACACACAGAAGACAACCTAAATGAACTACAGACTAAGCAATATTAATTTGCTAGGCAAGCAGAACATCCCCACAAGCAGAAACAATACAGTGATTACAAGGGAAAAAAAAAGCAAACCTCATAGAGGATAAGGCTAGTATCCTGGATAAATCCTGCTCTGTCACACATAACTGGGAGTAAGTCACCTAGGGTAAAGAAATCTGTTAAATACACAGCTGTAATGTAGCCAGCAAAATCTAGCGGGAAGGAAATGCAGCCAGAACTTACGTATTTTACAGGATATGGGTGTGTAGATATGTCCACAGTAATTCAAGCTCCGTGTTTTAGGATCATACATCTTCAAAAATAACATTACATCATCTACAAGTTGATGAACAGGCTGTTAGGATTTTAACCCTGAGTATGTCTGAATGCTAACAAGTAAGCTTGGGGTAAGTGATGTCCCAACAGTGAGCTGTCCCTAGAAGTAGCAACAACACCAGGCTCCTTCAGGAGGCTGATCCAGTGATGGCAAAGGTGCAGCCCACAAATCACACCTGGGTAAAGCACTCCAGAAGACAGTGAAGGAGACACCAGTGCAGTAAACTGAGACCTAGCGCTGACTAGCTAGACCAGCATCCCAAAGGCTATCTATACCCAGCAGTTGAGTGGTGCAGCCACCTCATTTAGTGGCAGAACCAGGACTCCTTCAGAACTCCTTCACACAGGCTGTGTGGCCCTAAGGTGAACCATTTGCCAAGTGACCTAACACATGCCTGCAACTCTGCCCTAACCTTCACACCAGAGTGATGAGCACAAGCCAGCAGCCAGGATACCACAGCACCACTGCTGTCTGCTCCCTCTGCCAGGAGACTCAAGCTGAGCTGGTCTCCTGTGGCTTCCTTAGGAGCCCTCAACATGGAAGGGACTGAATGAGTTAACATGGAGGTACCAGGAGATTATTCTCCAAGGAAGAAAGGTTCAGACCTCTGATCTGAACTCAAAAGTAGCAGGCACCTGTGGGCACTTACGATCTTTATCAAACTTGGGTAACGTTGCTCCACTAGCAGCCAGCTCAGGATCAACTGTTTCCAGGAATATTGTCCATGGGTTTTCATTATCACTCAGTTCAATCATCTATTTCCAAAAGAGATGGCGGTTTTAGAAGCTTGCAATGGCCTAGGTGGCAGGATGACAACTATACTTGAGTAGTGCAGAGCACGTCCAGCTCTACTGAATCAACCCAAAGGGACACACGGCTGCTAACTGCAGGACCAGAGCCTCCCGCCGAGCTCCACACTTGGAGATACCCAGGATCTACCAACAATATTTACTGTTTTGTTGCCGTCGGCTTCATTATCTAACATCGCTGGCCGCTTTGTTCCATTACTCCTTGCTTGCATAGGCCATAATCGAATTTGATCTTGTGGAAACCCCTGAAAAAAAATCCAAAAGTTTATTAAAATAAGAACCATATATTTCCATCTTTATCAATTTAATGTTTTTGTGAGTAAAAGGGAAGGGGGTTTGACTCAAAACTTTTTGTCCCACAGCTTGAACCATGTGCCTCTGACCTCACCAGGACCACTACTACACCATGGCTCACTCAGCCAAGAGCCTATTTTACCAAAGACCGGTGGTGGCGGCAGAGGAACCAACAGTCTCTACCAGCCCTTCTCTGATATCTGCTACAAGGCTAGCTTTAGGACTGAAGGAAGCACGTTCTGAGATTCACAGACTGTGAGCCAGGTCAGGAGCTCAGCTCAACATCTCCTTTTCAGAAGGGGCCCAGACAGTGACCACCCAAGGTAGCAGGTCTCGTGTTATCAATGGCCTGGGTGTGAGCAGAGGAGCTATACCCACCATGGTCTGGGAGAGGCTCTGAACAAACTCTGCCAGGGAGGAGTTCTTCAGAACCTTGAACACGGTGTACTTTACTTTCTCCTCATCGTACATGTCATTTCCTTGGTGGCCACAAAACTGGTCCTCTGCGACTATCTGAAGGCACACAGAGCCAAGCTTACAACCAGTGAGACACGTCACCCTGAGCACACTCCAATCTCAAAAGGCCTCAACCACTCGCCTCACCACCTACAGTGAGCCCTTGCAGCTAGACCAGATGCCCAGAATGCTCAGCACAGGCTCAGCGCACTGCAGCGCCAACAGGAGCTGCTGAGAATAGACAGCACAGACCCGGGGCATGCAGTGTCAACACAGCCGTCTCCCAAAGCCTGAGGCTGACCTGCACTTGCATGTAGAGATGGGCTTCCTGCCGCTCCTTCCGCTTCTGAGCCTCGATCCTTTTCTCTTCTTGCAATCGTTCCACCAACTGCTGAGGAATATCATGGTCGGTAACAGCTTGTAACACTTCACCTGCAGGACAAATGCATCTTCTTTCACCTGGTGCTGACTCTGCTTTCCCTCCTTACAAGAGTCTCAGGTTAGGTCTTCATTAAAAAACAACAACCTAGGAATGTGGAAGGTCTTGGGACCGTGTGTTCACTTCAAAGCCCACAATCTCAATGCAGTTTGCTTTTGGGGATAGAATGATGGAGATACAAAGAATAAGGGGGAAAAAAAAGTATGGCCAGATACTATGGTACTATACTTTATGGTACTGTATTAGACAAAGAGCCCACTGAGGCAGTGAGAGACTCTTTGCAGAACTCTCTCAGTTTGCCATACTACGAGGATAACACAAGGCACTGGTACTCACTTAGCTTTGATTCCCTGATGTACACTAACATGTAGGCATTTGTGCAGTGTCGAACAGATAGGTCATCATCGTGACCCCCATAATTGTGCTCAATAGCTTCTTCTTTAGTACACCTGGATACAACGTCATCATCAAATTTACACCACTGGAAGGAAAGCAGGAAGACAGATGTTAGTAGAGAAACAAACCCTCCTACAACACCCAGAGTGCTTCTCTCTTCCTTGTTCAAAATTCAAATGCCCACTGGTACTGTTTGTTACCTACTCAAACAGCCTGCTTCTGACTCTGGACCAATCGTTAGCATACTGCCAACACTTTGGAGAATTAAAGGCACAGAGTACAATTAAATGAGACATTTTAATAAGTAACTCCAGCCAGGCGGTGGTACACGCCTTTAATCCCAGCACTCAGGAGGCAGAGGCAGGCGGATCTGTGAGTTCAAGGCCAGCCTGGTCTACAGTGAGATCCAGGACAAATACCAAAACTACAGAGAAACCCTGTCTCGAAAAACCAAAAAGTAATTCCATAATGTTGTAGCAAACTTCTGACTTAAAATTATTTAATAATGATCTTCCAATTAGTCACTTTAAATGGTGAAATATTTCAAACCCCGCCCCCCAAAAAAACCCCATCTATTCTGAAAACCTTTGCCACATGGCATCACACCAGGGATCCTGGAGGATGAACGAAGATGCATCAACAGGCCTGACGCAATGAAGCCTCCCTGCCCAGCCAAGGAACACTGTCAGCATTTGTCAGCTGCATGAGGCAGAGTTTCTGTGAGGTACAGTTACTAATGCAGAAGTATACATTCTAATGCATCATTCACTAACATCGGCATCCAAGGCCAGGCCAGGACTTACTTTGCCATCCCCTTTGGGGTTTAGGTAAACCACATAATGTCCACCATGATTATCTCCGCTGTGAACCAGGACTGCGTGGAGAATGTAATTTGCAGGGTCCTTAGGGTCTGTTTTTTGCAAAAATTCATCAAGTGGTAATTGTTCTGGAAACTCAAACCTATTAAAAATATTTAAAAAAGAAACTCAATATTGAGTTACATCCAAAACATGGTATCCATTAATTAGAACTTTATTATAAATTCTTATAATTAAGTGTCTGTCCTTAATCATGAATTACAGATGATTCTGAAGGCTCTCAAAGCTACTTCTGAAGGAGCTCCTACTTACTAGAAAAACTTTGTCCATTTAAAATTGAAGGAAAATTCAGAATACTCAGATAACTAACAGGTTCAAGTTCAAAAACTTTACCCAACTGTCTTATTGCAAATTTACACTGAACTCAATTCCGGGGTGTACGTAAGTCTAAGGCATCCAGGAATGTACTACTGAGGACACTGGTGTTAAAGAAGGAACAAGCGGGCTGGAGAGATGGCTCAGAAGTTAAGAGTACTGGCTGTTCTTCCAGAGGTCATGAGTTCAATTCCCAGCAACCATATGGTGGCTCACAGCCATCTATATAATAAGATCTGGTGCCCTCTTCTGGCCTGCTGTATACATAATAAATAAATAAATCATAAAAAAAAAAAAGAAAGAAAGAAAAGACAAGCTAGCCAAAGGTATGTAAAAAGATCCTTACTCTGAGATTATATGAACATACTGTATTTGACACAGGAAAGCCATGCAAGGTGGAAGAGAGCCCCAAAGAATATATGTCTAGTGGCTGAGGGCTGCTTGAATCCAGCCTCACTACCTTGGGACTGTGACCCTATCTGCTGAAAATGTCTGATCTGGACATTTAAGAAAAATCTCACCCTTTTAAAACAATGGCAGCAATTCCATTAAAAACAGGAAGAAAATGGGGTGTGCAGAAACAGGCAGGTGAGCACATACTCTGTTGGTGGAAATAATTTAATTCGGCCACACTATCCACAAACATGAATGGCCACCATCTGTCCTGTTCAAACTAATCAGGGTAAAACTGTGCATACACACTCAGGTAAAGCATGCATCATCACTCTCACAAAGGCTCATTTCAACACGGGCCAGGCTCATCAAAAACTCGATAGGCATCCAAGGATGATCTTGAATTTCACCTGCACCTGCCCTATGCTGGATTACAGACGTGTAACACCATGCCTGGATGAACCCTGGGGCCTCATGTATGGTAAGCAAGCACTCTACCAATGGAACCACATCCCTAAATCCTTAAATCTGTGGTCTTAAAAATATGGGTGTCAGGTGGTGGTGGCGCACGCCTTTAATCCCAGCACTCGGGAGGCAGAGGCAGGCGGATCTCTGTGAATTCAAGGCCAGCCTGGACTACCAAGTGAGTTCCAGGAAAGGCACAAAGCTACAGAGAAACCCTGTCTCGAAAAACCGGAAAAAAAAAAAAAAAAGAAAAAGAAAAAGAAAAAAAGAAAGGAAACTATAATGGGGCAGACACACTCCATCGTTCTACAAATTTTAGCACTTTCTGGAAGCTAAAAACAAAAACACTAATTTGTGATAAATAAAATCTACATTTAGCCAGGCAGCACATGCCTTTAATCCCAGCACTTGGGAGGCAGGAGCAGGAAAATATCTATGCGTTCCAGGCCAGCCTGGTCTACAGAGCAAGTTCCAGGACAGCCAAAAGTACAGAGAAATCCTGCCTCAAAAATATCAAAAAACAAGCAAAAATCTACATTGAGTCAAAATCTCAGCATTAGAAGAGCTGTGTACAAACTCTGACTAGTCAGGAAACCCACCCTTTGCTTTCAATGCAGCACAGGAGAGGGCTGGGGTCAGGGTAGCACCCCTAAGAGAGAGGGGTAACATCTCTACCCCTCGGTTCCAGAGCCGAGGACCCATACACAACAAAGGAGACAGAGACAAGAGCAGAGGTAAGCCAAGCCCTCACCCTCGCATTACCTATCATTGATCTTGATGTTCTGGTCCGTCTGAGGGTCGTACATAAACCTCATCAGTTGCAGGTGTAACACTGGTGGCAACGTTAGGAATTTCACACCTTTCTCTGCTTCCTGGAAGTTGAGAAGAAATGGTGATTTTAGTTCAGAGTCTCACTTTGTAAACCTTGAACTTACAATGACCTCTGCCTCCTAAGCTACCACACCAGGCTTTACCCGTCTTCTGCTTTTTGAGACAGTCTCAATAGGTTACTCTGGCTAGCTCGGAACGCGCTACGTAGGTCAGACTGGCAGGGAACTCAGAGATCCACATGCCTCTGTCTATCAAATACTGGGATTAAAGGTATATTCCACCACACCCAGCTGTACTTGTTTCTTAAAGCTAGAAAAGAACTGTTTCTGGCCAGGGACATAGCTCAGGGTTGAGGACACCTGCCCCACAGATCTGACTGTGATCCCTGGAACCCACATCAAGATGGGAAAAAATGAGTGTACAAAATTGCCCTCTGAACAACATATCCCCACACACATGCCTACACATGCACATCACGGATGTATACACACAATAATCGTTTCAGCACTAAGGGAACGTGCTTGGGTACTGTTGGTGGTACATGTGAGGACATTTGGATGTTTGTTTAGAGAGTCTTAAGTTTACGTCTGTAAATGTGTGGGAAATTACACCCTAACCTGGCTGACCAGCAAAGGAGCAGGGGTTATTTAAAAAGCCACCTGCTACCTGCAATATTAGTCATCAAACACTGTGAAAAAACAGAGGGCCTCAGAAAAATCATTAACAAGAAAACTGGTCCGAGTTATGTGAAAAGAGGTATGCTACAGAAGTACCATGAGAACAAGCAAAGATCTGCAGGCAGGCAGGAGTCTAGCTAAACGGCCTTCTTCCCTCAATGCTGGGGCACAAGCTTAGTGCTCACAATGCTTACCCTACTTCTCAACCGGCACCTCAAGCCAACCCCTTGTCTTCACTTCCAATCCCACTCCACTTAACAGCTGGAAACCTGGAAACCCCTATTCCGCAACATTCTTTGTAATGCAGAATGACGGAGATAGGGCTATCTCAAGAAAGACAGAAACAGAGAGAGGTACCACCTCATCCACACCAACAAGGAACAATGAAAAATATTCCATTTCCACTCCTTCCCATTCCAGTGAGCACTCTGCACTACACACTGCACAACCAGATCCTAAATCATCCAGGGTGGCAAAGGGTCAACGATAGTGCTTCTCAAGCACTCCTCCAGCACAGCTCACTCTCCTGGGCAGCAAAGCTTCTGACCCTCAGTGGTCTGACCCAGCAAAGCAGAGTCGTGGTACCATGAGTTAGTTACAGACTGGCAGGCCTGGGAAGCACTGTGATATGCTCATGGAGCAAGTGAGAGTCCAGGTATAAGCCTAAAAACAAGACCCAAGATTACTGCAGCTGGCCAGCCTGATAACAACCACACCCCAACTCTCACTGCACCATGGACAAGTTCCTTGTTCCATGCTCAGAGTCCCTTGGGGCCACACCCTAGTGGATGGATGCACTCCTTACCCTATGAGCCTAAGGTTCAGAAAAGCTAAACAATGGAAGGAGGAGGCAAACAAGGCATCTAAAATGTAAGAGCTGGGTGTGGTGGCACAGGTTCGTACCAACAGATCTGCCAGGGAGGCAGAGGTGGCAGATCTGAGTTCGAGGCCAGCCTGGTCAACAAAGTGAGTTCCAGGACAGCCAGGGATATCTATACAGAAGAAGCTCAATCTAGAAAAAATGGAGTTGGGGTTGGAGCACTAAAAATAGAGTTCAAATGACCAAAAAACTGTTTCTGATAAGACCAGGGTATTCGATGATGAGGAACTATCAAGCACATTCCTACCACTCTGCTGCTTCTGCCTGTGAAACACTACACCTCTTCATCAAGCAAACCCTCCCACCGGAGCAGACCACTTAGGAGAGCCTTGAGGCTCCACATCTCCAAAGCACAGGAAAGAAGACAGCACAGCATTGCTGGTGACTGAGGAAAGGACTGTCAACAGCTCGGGAAGAAGAGGTTACCTGCAGGCCGTGTTCCCCAGCGTCATATTTGTTGTCACCGTCTAGTTGTTCTACTGCCACATAATCCACAAATGATTCAAAGACTTTAAAAGGAAAGAAAAGAGACAGGTCAATAAAGCTCAAGTACGTAACAGGTCAGCCTGGGTGTAACTCCTGTGGGTTCATGTGTTCAGGACCCAGCAGAGCATGTGGCTGCAGCTATGAACAGCATCACCTCCACTGACTGCAGAGACACAGGCCACTGCACTTTGGCTGAGCATGCTCTCCAGGGCAGTGAAATGACAGCAGGAGGAGGAGACTCAAGCCCTTCACTGCACTTTTGCTAAGACACTTATTATAAACAAGCAATGGCCTAGAGACTGAGGAGCTGGATGGTGACAGAGAGCAAACCAGGAGGACAATGAAACAGATGGGCCTGCATGGGCCTGGGGGCCAGCCCTGGTGTTCTAGCTGATCACACAATTACAACAGTGACAAGGCAGAAGAGCAAAACCTAACACAACTATTTCACTGAAATCAGTGTGTGCCGTTAAATATCAGGAGGAAGATAAGGCCAGCCACACGCTGGAGGAGGAAAGGCCTTCCTTCTGCTTCAGTTGGGGTGCGGAGACACACAGGACAGCAGTAAGGTCAGCAGTCACACAAAGGCAACAGGCAGTTCCTGAGAGAAGGGACTAGAGGAGCATCAGGATGAATGAAACGCTGCCACAGAGAAGTGGAGCTGAAGGGAAAGCAATGGGAACTGCAGCACCAAAGAAGACCCAGGCAGCAAAGGCTGGAGGGAACGGAATACAGGCTGGAAAGTGCTTACATGTTTGATAAATACCTGTGTAGACCATGGGAGACAAGAGGGAACTGTCATCATCAACTACAGCTTAATGGGGGGACAGGGGGACACACACAACCCTCTACAAGAAAAAAGGGTCCCAACAGGAAGACAGTGGAACAACATAAACACACAGAATTACCAATTTAGAATCTATGGCCAGAAAAAAAATCATTCAAAAGATGAAATTAAAAATCTCATCAAGCTGGGCATGGTGGTGCACACCTTTAATCCCAGCACATGTGAGGCAGAGGAAGAAGGATTTCTGTGAGTTCAAGGCCAGCCTGGTCTAAACACCAAGTTCTAGGACAGCCAGGGCTACATAATAAGACCCTGTAGCAAAAACTGTATCAAATCTAGAAGAGGTCTTTCTTGTTCTCTTTTGGCAAAGCTAAGAAATGAACCCAGGGCTTGCACTATGCCAACGCTCCATCACTGTACTCCATCCCAGCAAACCTATAAAGGATAAAGTCCATCTTGGCAGAACATGTTCCGGGTGGGGGCAGGGGTGGGGGATAAAATACCAGATAGAACCATAGATGTAAGAATGGAAACACTAGAGAAGTTAAAAAGGGAACAAATATATTTACAACACTTTCCTTGTATCTTCAAAGGAAGATCAAGTAAGTGTTCCTGAAGTAGGAGCTCAGTGACAAGCACCGTTCTGGCACCAACAAGGCTCTGGGTCCCGTCCTAACCACCACTCCACCCCATCCCACCCCCACACTAAACCTAGGTACAATGCTAGAGTGAGCATTTTAAACAGAGAATATCCAGCTGCCAATAAGGACCTGAAAAGAAAATGGCTCTGCCAATCTTGAGGGAAACACGTGCTGGAACTAAGCCTACTATAAACTCACAACCCAAGAAATAACTCCACACTTGTCCCACTGCAGCAGCACACCTACAACAGTATAGGCTAACTTTGTACACAGGCTTTAAAATGAACTACACAGAATTGCTTTTTTATATTGGCTTTAGCTCTGTGGAAAAGCATGTACACTGATCACTAAACTTACTATGTATCAGTCCACACAAAGAAATAAATGAGTTTGAGCCTTGTCACAAATGAAAGGAGAAAAAACAACAATGGCCTGAACCCGTAGATAAGCAAAAATATCAAAAAGAGTGGTCCCTAAAATGGAACACTAGATGATAACCAAACCACTGCTCCTGTGAGACACATGTATGATGCACATGTGAACATGATGCTGAACAAAAGCCACCAGACTGCACTAAGCTACATGGTTCCATAAACACACACCAAGGCTGGCCCAAGTTGCTGAAAGCTTAGAGTGGTTTCTTCCAAGGAGCTGAGGGAGCCGAGCCAGGGAATGGGTAGGCTAGGAGGGCTCTAGGCAGCCTGACACAGTGTTCTCAGAGTTGGATGTGGTAGAAGCAGGTATCCACCCAGTGTGCTGCATACTTAAGTCACTCCCTGCATCTCTCCTTCATTATAAAACAACCACTGAGCCAGAGCAACAATGACTAAAAGCTTATGAGTATGGAGACAAGACTTACTATTTTTCTTTCCTTTTATACTTAGCTGGATATCATAATAATCTTCTCTCCTATCAGAACGGTAGTCTACTTCTTTGCACTGAATGTAAGACTGTAAATAAACAGAAGGCAGCTTTAGCATTGTCGTCAAATCTACATTTATAATCTTTCAAAGCCTTTCTTTAAAACTAATGTTCACATACCACCATTTTGCCTCTGAATAATTTTGGAATGGTGCCTTCTACACATGTGCCTTTCATCTTATTTTCCACATTATCAAGCAACTGAAAGAGAAGGTTTCGGCATTAAAAAACAAAACAAACAGAATACACCGTAATTTAACAATTTACTACTTGGAAGTACCAACAGTCAAAGAATTTCTAGACTATAAAATTATTACCTTTGGCATGCAATTATCAAAAAAACATACAAATCTTTCTTGGCTGGATTTTGTTGCTTTTACAAAAAAAAAAATATCTACATGCAATAGTTGAGGTTAACCTTTTATACAGTTTTTGGAATGAATTAGTAATCTGTAGTGCCTTTAGAAGCATTTTTTATATTTATTTTACCTCTGTGGAAAAGCATGTAAATTGATCACTAAACTTAACTCGTATTGGTCCACACCAAGAGATTAATGAGGTTGAGCCTGTCAACAGGATTGACTGGTTTGTCCATGGATATTTAATGAACTGATTCAATCCAGCTAGTGCTGCAAAAAAGAAAACACACCTTGCCCAGCCAATCACCTTGAACAGCCACTCCACGTCTGCGTGTACGAGTCTACGTCTTTCCTCACTCCAGGAATGAGAATGTACTAGTGACTAAGGAGCTTGGGGTCAGGCAGCAGCACAGAGGCGGCCCCCAGAGGGAGGTGGGTGCAAGAAGACTGCTGACAGTGGATGCAGCTGCCTAGGCCAGGGTGCGTGCCCCTTGTTCTGGGACTCCTGTGCACGCGCTCAGTTAACCAGTAAGAAACCCACTTCTTACAGCTACATTTGTCCAACCTTCCCCAGCAAGTCACCTCCTACCGAGCAGCACAGCTCTTCCCACTGTTTGGAACGAGATGAGCGTAAACCAGGCATGGTGGTACATGTCGGGAAGCCCAGCACTCTGGCCTAACCATCAACCCTAAGCCAAGGTAAGTGGTCTGATTAGCCGTGAGGCTTTTACTTATAAAAACCTCTAGCACTGCCTCAAACATTTGCTCTAAGAACCAAACAGTTACTGCTTGAAACTTACCACGCGACAAAGCTCTTGAACATCGTGTTGCATGAAGCTATCTAAAGTTTCCCACCTTGCAAAGAGAAAATGAGTATCTATATTTCAATTTCTATATATCAAGGGAGTCAATTAAGAAGCAGTCTAGGTTATAAACTAAATTGAATCAACCACTATCCTCAAATTCGGTGCTTTTTGTGTGTTAAGAATATCTTGGGGACTGTCATAATTCAAAGATTAAGCTGAATTTTACCAGCAGTCAGCAAAAAAAGTTAAACTTAACATTTCCTAAAATCTTATCTAGAAAAGGTGGTATCAACAAGTTAAATATACATACATTTCAAAGCTACACACGCCCTTTGCTGAAAAGCAAAGTGGTGACATTTTTCAAGAAAAAGTCTAAAATAAGCTTGCTATTTCCTAAGAGGGGACAGTGACAAACTGGACGACCGTAAGCCTGCCTGAACTGAAGCCCACTTGACACCACGTCGCTAAGCCTCCACTCTTGCCCCTTCCATAGACAGCAGGATGGAGGTGGATCGCTGATACATACCCAAATGACTTTGTGAGCTTTTTTGTTCCTACAGGCTTATCGCTGTGCTGTAATTCATAGAACACTCTCTGTAATGCTAAAGGGACGCTTTTAGATGAGTCATCGCCCTCTGTTGGCATCATGTACACAGCCTAAAAGAATTGATTTAGAAGTGTTTAATTTTAGGTAAAAGTATCATTTCTGTTATCATAAGGAGTAAGGCAATTTGCTAGGGGCTCTTAGCTATGCCCAAGTTTGAAAAACCATCGAATTGTCTGTTAAGACTATTTAGAAAACACAAAGAAGAATGCAAAAAAATTAAGTCACCAACCAGGCCAAAAAAAAAAACAAACTCATTTATTTTCTGCTCCCAGGGACGGTACAAATTTTACTTTGCCATGATTTTTGAACAAAAAAGAGATGATGAAATGCAGATGGCACTCCAACTACCACTTCACACAACCCCACCTCAGTCACCTGGCCACAGCAGCGTGGGAATGAGATACAGAAAGGACCTAATTAGAAGTACCTTCTCCTCCTACTGCTCCATACCACCTGCAGAAAACCAACCCTCAGATCAGAGAGCACCACCCTCCATCAGTAGATTCAAAGTGTTCTTATTAATCTATGTAAGCATAAGGTGTACACCTGGTCCTGGAAATCCCAGCTATTATGAGGCTGAGGCAGGAGGATCACAAAGGCTACAGAGTGAGTTTAAAGCCAGTCTAAACAACTTAAAAGTAAGACCCTATCCCTCCTTAATTTTGTATTTTAAACAGTGGGTGTGGCCTGGGTGTGGTGTCACATATCTTTAATCCCAGCACTTTCTACATAGACTAGGCAGGTGGAGCTCTGGCAAGCATGTCAGTTCCAGGAGAGCCAGCACTATATACAAATAAATGAGTAAAAGAGGGTAGAAGGGGAGCCTGGGAATATAAGTTAGATGTAGAAATATTAGTCCGAGGATCAATTGTTATTATTATGGTATTTTTATTTTTAAAGTTGATCATCCAAGTCAGTTTCAATAGCAGATGTCCTATTACCAGAGACTAAGGTCAGCTCAGCAGGGCCTCCCCGTGGAGAAAGGGCTGCAGTCCAGGGACGGGGAAGAGAATGTCTGCTGGATACTTTACTGGCCTTTGACATACCTTACAGAACAGAAGGCAGAAAGCTGCCTTTCATTTACCTTTCGTAGTTGATTTGTGAAAAACAAAGTCTGCAGCAAGCTGTTCATGTAACACGTGGCTCCCTGATTCTTTAAGCCGACATAGCCCGTATGCTTCTTTGAGTCCCACCTGAAAGATCAATCCAAACTTGAAGGTCCACTGCATGGGACACTGGTTTCTAGTCAGTATGACCCTGGCATCGGTGTGGCTGAGTGTCACTGTCCTATGCCATCATCTGTTTTCTGGCATCCTGGCAAATGAACACATTCCACACAGCATCCCTCCAGACACAACACTATGGGAACTAAGGCCTGACTTCACATCACACAGGTCCTTCACTGGCATGACTATTCACACTCAATTTCAGCATTACCTGTCTGCTAACAGTTCACAGCACAGCTGCCATTTATAAAGATGAGCACTCACAAGACACTGGGGGTGCCCTTTTACATTTCTATCAAATTTGACTTCACAGCCATTGTATTGCACACACACACACATTAGGAATTCACGCATTTGATCAGTAGGACATGTCAAGAGCTGAACACCCCTGCTGCCAATTCTGCAGAAACACATATGCAGAAAGAAGACAGGAATGTCTCTATTTTGAACTTTTAGAATGCACTTCTAAGCCTCAAGGGCTTTTCCTCTTTATTATACTATTTGGGTGGCTACTTAGGAAAAACGGTGGTCTGAGCTGTGTCCCAGGTATCCTGGACCCATGTGGTAATGGAACCAGAGAAAATCTACCAGACAACAAGAACTACCATGTCGTCCAGCCAATCTACCCTCCCTCTCCATACTAACAAGAGACAGGAACCAACACTGTCAGTGAGGATGACAGCTACTATACAATCCCAGGACCTGGCCAATGGCCCAGGTTAGAACCTCACACTTAAAAAGGGATGGGAGCTGTCACCAGTACCCAGCATGTTCCCTGCTTCCCTGTGACAGTTTTCATACCTGTGCACTCTTCAAAATAAAAGCAAACAAATCCCCATTGCAGTGGCCATGAACGTGAGGACCCAGACTCTCTACTTGGTAAGACATGGACCTTCCTAAGATTGCAAAATCATCTATCTAGTCTGCTGGCTGGTTACATTAAAAAAACCTCGTTGGTGAGCACAAAGGAACTGCCAATCAGCCCGTTCAATGAGAGGGTGTGAAGCAGGCAGCTGATTTGAGTGTTGGGGGCAAACTAAAGAGGGTGGGCTTACTGGCTGAGCATTTCTCTTAAACATATGCTAATACTTCTCAATACAAACAGCAGTACCCAACTGAACAAAACTTACGCAACTCCATGGGGAGCATCCGCTTGTACAAAAACTTCAAAGGTGACTTTATCATCGTCTATAAATCCTTTCTCAGGATCAGTCACTTCCTATAAAATAAAAATATCCAACTCACATAAGAATATATAACCATCTATTTTACTCCAAAGAGACAACTGCCCTTGTACTCTGCACTCAATAAAGCACTACCTCAAAATTTAATGGAGCACTACTTTGAAATTTTTGCTCTAGTGCAGAAGCGGTCCATTTTGTGTTAAGCATGGACACTGGGAGCTCTGCAGAGGTGTTCAGGGTTTAGTGCCACAGCCTGGGTGAGCTGACAAGAATTGGAAGTACTGACTAAAGAGCAACATGTCAAAAGACCACCCACTAGCCACTACCTCTGCAGAAAGGGGCCCTACAGAGTAATGTGTCTTCCCAAGGAAGGCCAACCCATCAGAAAGAACTCCACAGTGTAATTAAAAGTTTAAAGACTGGAGAAACAGCTCAGTGGTTAACAGACCTGCTCCTCTCTCATGAGAATCAGAATTCAGTCAGGCGTGGTGGTGAAATGTAAAATGAATAGAAAATCTTTGAATTAAAAAAAAAAAAGAAAAGCCTGGCGGTAGTGGCGCACGCCTTTTACCCCAGCCCTCAGGAGGCAGAGGCAGGCGGATCTCTGTGAGTTTGAGGCCAGCCTGGGCTACAGAGTGATTTCCAGGATAGGCTCCAATGCTACACAGAGAAATACTTCTCGAAAAACCATTAAAAAGAAAAAAAGATTTCAGATCCTAGTACCCACACCTCACAAATTCCCATTACTCTAACCTCAAAGAATCTGACAACCCCTCCTGGCCTCTGTGGGCATGCTCATACACATGCCCATATGCTCACAAAGGTACACAGAGACCGTTTTTTTTTTGTTGTTGTTGTTTTGTTTTGGTTTTTTTTTTTGAGGCAGGGTGTCACTGTGTACCTTTGGAGCCTGTCCTGAAATTTTCTCTATAGACCAGTCTGGCCTCGAACTCACTGAGATCCGTCTGCCTCTGCCTCCTGAGTACTAGGATTAAAGGCATTCACCACCTTCACCACCTTCACCACCACCACCACCACCACCACCACCACCACCACCACCACCACCACCACCACCACCACCACCACCACCACCACCACCACCGGATCAGGTATTTTTTTGTTTTGTTTTGATTTTTGCTTTTTCGAGACAGGGTTTCTCTGTGTAGTTTTGGTGCCTGCCCTGGAACTCATTCTGTAGACCAGGCTAGCCTGGAACTCACAGAGATCCGCCTGCCTCTGCCTCCTGAGTGCTGGGATTAAAGATGTGCGCTGCCACCACCCGGCACAAACAGTTTTTTAAAGGTATTTTAACAATTTAATACTTGGATGCTAGGCAGTGGTACACACCTTTAATCCCAGCACTTGGGAGGCTGGGAGGCAGAGAGGCAGGTGGATCTGAGTTGAAGCCAGCCTAGGTCTAAAAAGTGAGTTCCGCCGGGCGGTGGTGGCGCACGCCTTTAATCCCAGCACTCGGGAGGCAGAGCCAGGCGGATCTCTGTGAGTTCGAGGCCAGCCTGGACGACCAAGTGAGTCCCAGGAGAGGCGCAAAGCTACACAGAGAAACCCTGTCTTGAAAAACAAAAAAAACAAAAAAAAAAAAAAAAAAAAGTGAGTTCCAGGGCAGCCATAGCTAACACAGAGAAAACAGCATCCCCTCCCCAAATCACCTCCTGCTCGAGGAGTCAGTGAGGTGACGCAGAAAGTAGAGGTGCTTGTCACCTAAGCCTGAACCCGTGAACCTGAGCTCCAGCCACAAAACCCACAGAAATGTGCCACACCATGACACGTGTGCCCACACTCAGTATTTGCATACAAGCACACACACATATAATTAAGCTGCACACCATACACACACAGGACATTAGTGAGTAAACTTTTAAAGGTTGCAACCTGAACACCTAATGCCAGAAAGCCACACCGACTTCCAGATACCTGCTCAACCCACAAAGCAAGATTTTTGAGGCATAAAAGAACAAGACTAGCAATAACAGTTGGGATATTAAGACTAAATACTCTGTCACTTACACTCCAGGCCATAAAATTAGAGAATCCCCAGTCGTTCTCCTTGTGAAAGAACAAGTGACTGATGCGACGGCTGAATGACTTGTCATCGTCCCTGTAATTTATTATCTTCAACACTGCTTGTGCATGACAGGACCACGACCTATTGGGGCAGGGGAGGGAAGAAACAAATCACCCAAGCCTTAGTTGACATACTTAACTCACACATTTCTAAAACATCACAACCAGCACATGAACATCTCCCTTGGAGAGAGAAGAGGAATTTGAGGACACGAGTGCAGTGGTTTGGCTCATGATTTATTATTTGGTAGCTCTAGCTGGACTAGAACTCACAAGATTCTGCACCATGACACCCCTAAAATGTTTGACTGTAAGTGTAACACACTGAAAGTATCAGTTTTAGGTTTTATACAACTGTGGCTAGACAAGGGTGTAACTCTTCAGCAGTAGTGGTTTCGTGGCACGTACAAAAGCCTGTGAAGGGGGCTACAAGCGTAAGAGTTGATGAGCAAAGTATGACAGCACACACACACTCTAGAACTCAGGAAGCTGGGGCAAGAGGATTATTGCGAATTCAAGGCTAGCCCAAACAACAGAGCAAATGAAGGTAGACGCACCTCAGGGTTCTGTCCCATAATGCAACACTACTCAGTAGAGCCTGTACCTGTGCCTCGGGGTTCCTGCACATCTGCCCTACATTTCAGGAGGGATCAGGTACAGAAGTGTGTGTTGCCAATGGGGACGCTAGAGAGTAGCACCATCATAATACAGTCCAACCTGGGTACTATTTTATTGCCAGAGATAAGCTCAGAAGAAAAAATTTAACCTATACAAAGAACCTTACTATACATAAAATTAATTTCACACTTTTTTGGGGGGGGTCTGTGTCCGTTGGTTGTACTAGGCAAACCCTTTATCACTTGTGGCTTAGCTAGGCACTTCATAAACATTAAAAGAGAAGGAAACAAGCCATGTCCTTCCCGGGAGCATTTATAGAAAGAACAGCCACAGCTGTTTCCCAAGAACCAGAATCAGGGGGTGACAGAGTAGGTCAGACGAGACTAAGAACACAGGGTTAGGCTCCCTGGTGCAGACTAAGGGACAATGCACTCCATACTCCCCGACAACCCTCCCTTTAACTGTCCTGCTGGCGTACATGAGTTTAACACTGACAATGAGGAATATGGATTGAAGGGAGAGCTATAAGCTTCTGAGAACAAACCAAAGGGGTAATGATACTTCTTTCCTACCAATGGAGGACCTCCAAGATTTCCCTTTGTTTCTTAGTTACTGTAACAGGGCCTCATGTAATCCAGGCTGGCCTAGAACTGACCTCCTGCCTCTATTGCTCAGATATAGATATTAAGACAATTTTACAATAAGCCTCCTTTAAAAAAAAAGTTATGACCAAAACTGCCCCCCTAAATAGGCCAGAGCCATACTGTTTTCGAAGTACCTAACTAATTGCTGTGACTTCTGCTTTCCAACTAGCCCATAGGCACAGGCCATCAGAGGACAGAAGGGCTGTCAGCCTCTGACAGCCATACTTAAGGCTTATGGTGGGAAGGGAATGCGTACTCAGTGGTCGGCAGAGTCCACATGGTCCCAGCCTCTCCAAGCTGCTGGGCTTTAGCACACTAAGCCTAGTTTTATATTGTACTTTTAGAATCAGGGCTGGCTTTAACTCAGTAGTAGTGATTATGTAGCAAGGCCCTAGGTTCTATCCCCAGAGCGAAAGGAAAAGGGACTGCATAGAGTTAAGGAGAAACTGAGATAAATTGAGTAAGACTGGTGGAATTTGGATTCCAGAAATCTGTGCATTTGTAGTCGCATCATTTAAACTCTTACGTGGAGTCAGATTCAGCATTGCACTGGAGAAAGAATCCTACGCTTTTTTGGTGTGGTCTGTCTGGATAAAAGCGTGGCATCACCATAATCTTCCATGGCAGATTTCGCACAAAACACGGAGGGCTAAGGACCGACTCACTCAGTCTGCTGAAGCGCTCGACAGTGAACTGAAAGGTTGCCTCGGAGCGCCAACTGGTGTCTGCAAGAAAACATGCCATCAATCACAGAGCTAGGGCATTAACCAAATGTGCATGAACACTGCAGTAAACTGCTCTACAATCTCTCTGAATCCAACTGCTGAAGCCTCTGGGGAAATGATAGTGGTGTTTCCAATTTATGAAAAGGCTAATAAGGACAGTTTCTGCATGGCTGGACTCCTAACAGAGTGCTCACTCACACACACCTGCCTTCCCTCGGAGAACCAAGAGTTTTGGGGATTGAAGATCTACTTCAGTGTTCACCCCCAAATCTGGGCATCAAGTGAGGGGACAGACATAGGAAAGAAGGAAAAGAAGGGCTCATTTCTGTATATATGCAGAACTGTATACAATAGGGAAGATATGAGTCTTGAACTGAGCCCCGGGAGGAGGGAAAAGGGCAGCTGAAGAGACCAGCCACTGTGCTAGGAGCACAGCACATGTAGACAGCCAATACTGTTCCTCGGCTTCAACTTTTGTGAACTAATAAGCTGGATCTCTTATGGTAGCAATTTGTTTATAAAGAAATAAAGTTCTTCCCAATATCCACAAAGAATGAAGGATTCTGCCCTGTAGTGCCTCTGGTCAGGGGTTCAGTGTATCAATCAAAAATGCATCATCTAAAATAATGGCATCATTTACCCCTAACTGGCCAGTAAGTTGATTCAGTCCCAGTAGCTTCTCAGGCTACAGCGAGGGAGCAGTCTTCCAGCCACTCTGCCAGTTGCCACTGGACAAGCATCAGTAAAGCAAAACAAAAGCCATGGAAGACCAAGGGACTGCAGAAGTGTCTGAGAGCATCACTTTCTGTATTTGCCTAACTGTGGATTGGGCACAGCCCCCTGACTGGTAGGGACTGAAGGCCATCTCTGAGGGACTTGAAGTCACCCCCCCTTCGTCCCCCCAGGATCAGGTATTGACATCCCTGACTACTGGGTCCTGGAGCATAAGCAGCCTAGACTCATGAGGATCGTGTTAATTAATAGGGACACCCTGCCCCTTACACCACCAGACTGCTGAAGGCCATTATAACAGAGCCCCACAACCCTTCCATCTCCAAACTGTACACAAAGTCAGTTTGTGGGATCTCCTACTTGTAGATGTACTTAAGTTCTAGAAGTTTGCAACTACCTGGGTCTGTTCTTAAGAAAACATGTCCATCAGTCCTCACAGAGGGTATTCTTTACCAAAGTCTGTCCGAGTTCACACTCTGCTTCCCCCACCCCCTAGCACTATGCACAGCCCGGCTCCCTCAGTCAGGGCAGGAGCACTATAGCAAGAGAGTGGCTCCAGGAAGCTGCAACGAGGTGCTGATGACTGACCGAAGTCTACTGAGTGGGGTATTCCTACACCTGCTTGCAGGGGGAAAAATTCTGTCCATGACAATGCCTACAAGTACTCAGTAGACAAGGTTTGCCACATGCTTTAATGGACCTACAAAGTGCACCTGAGCAGCATTAATTTCTACTTTACGGTAAGGAAACTGAGGCATACTGATGTGAAGCATGTTACAAAGTGACAGTGAGTCTTCAATAATGCCCATCATCTGCAGAGACACCAAGGACAATGATGGTGTACTCTACAAGATATAAGAGCCAATACAGCTATCCTATCTCGGCAATTTAGATTCACAGGATTACACTTTAGATCTACGAAAATTGAATCATACTGTAATTTTGTTTTTGTTCTTCCATCCCGCACATTTGAGTAAAAAGAAACAGTGGTGAAATTTACACTGACATGTAATTCTTTGACAAGGCAGCACCTGGCACTCTCCATGGCCCCCTCACTAGTCTGTTTCGTTACACATCACACTGGATTTCTGCATTACACTGAAGGCACATTCTTAGAACAGGCTAAGGAAGTTGAAACTTCTTGTGAATAACTTGAAAGCTGGAGTACAGTCCAACTGTAGAACCTACAGTTGGCACGGGCAAGGCCTCAGTATTCACACCAATAGGACAAATGAGAATTTATAAATGCCAAATGAAAAGCCTACAAGAAAATCTGAAACCTATGTATGATGCTAAAGCCTGCTATAGGGAATTACATGAGACTGACCAACAAAGGTCTTTGCCCAAGAATGGATGAAGTAGTATGTGAATTCCATATACTTTAAAAACAAAACAAAAACCTGCATTTCAAAGGCTTTTTGTTGTTTTTTAACACACAAGAGATAATCAGCATAAAGGACATGGGAATCCTATATGATCATATCATGGAGACAGCTGGCCTGAAGCCACTGTGTCTCTGCTCCCAGCTACACTTACTCTTTCCTCATGATGAGCACACTACACTCCTCTTCAGCCAGACTCGAGGTCCCCCAGCATCAATCCTGCCCCAGAAAACTTCAGACTAGCAGTTGTGCTGCCTGCCGGCCCCAAAGCTCCACATCCACCACTATCTTATCTGCCCAGAGCAAACGCCAATGGATTGGCCTGGGCTTCAACTGTGTAGGGAGAGCAAATGAAGATTGGACATTTCAGGCTTTCGAAGGGACTAACTTCTCCACGTGGTGGCTCTAGAGTGATGTTTTCTCAAACCTCACTCACATGGATTAGTCATTCTCATAAAATTGTCTAAGTCAGTTATTCGGATGAAACGAACGGTGTCCAGATACCTACAACTTAACCTGGCTCCGTAGAGATCTTCATAGCCCACGTTCACTCTAAAACTTCTCTTAGTCATGTAAGGAAAAACAATACTTGAGGGAACAAGAATAGATGTGATGAAAAACTAGCTCCGAGACTTGCCCAAAAATGTTCATCAACTAAACATGTTCTCCACTGATGTCTGCACTGCCAAGCCACCTAAGTTCTCACTAACAAGGACCCTCAGCACCAGGAAGTCACTCATCCTTTGTTTACAAATTGGCCTAAATCATGTTCGCTAAATCATGTGTCCTAGTTTGATGTGCTTTTAAAAGATTTAAGTAAAGGGGTTCAAAGCCAGAGTCTGGGGAATCATTAAGAAACCCTCCTGTAGAAGCCAGCTTAGGCATGGACGGCTGAGGCCTGCATAACGCAGAGCTCCTCAACCTTTCCAGGGTTCTGACCCTTGACACATGACCCATACAACCTACAATGTTTCACAATCACGTTACCTCCAGAAAAGGCCACCCTGCACTCTGCTCCGGAAGCAGAGCCCAACCCTCCTGTGCTTGCGCCATACTATCAACAGGCTCAGGCCCTGAGTCCTCTCTGAAGACAATGCCAACTCCAAACCAAGAGGGCTGCTCTGCTTTTTCCATCTGCGACCCCAAACGCTTTGTGACATAATGTGGGTATTTAGTACTAAGAAATCGGTACTATTTGTCCCAAAATAAGAAAATTCTGACTCATAACCTCTTAACCATAATTCTCAAGCTAGGCCACCCGGCCCCCAGGAGACACTTGGTTGTCTATTTTGACTGCAGGTAGGAAGTAGGTAGTAGGGTTCAGAGGTTAACACTGGCCTCTTCTACTACACAGAATGTCTCATAGCCGCATCTGTGTCTCCCAGACACTCCTAATAAGAGAGGAATTGCTTAAAACAAACTGCACTGGGAGAGCTGATGGGGTGGGCTTGCTACTGCTCTACATACAACTCAAAGTGACCCCAAATGCACACCTGGCACCTCTGCCTAGCCACCTTCCCAAATGCACTCTCCGAGCCACTCTTGGCATCTATGGTGTCCAAAGTGAATCCACCAAACGCCCAATAACCAATGAGACCACACCCACACCGTTGCCCTTCATCTACAGTGGAAAGCGCACTCCACGGGGAACAAAGCAGCGGGGTGTAGCCCACGCCTCTTTACCTTCCTCAGAAATTGCCTCAGCCAGCTGCCAGGGGTAAACCGCACTGTGAGAGAACTCTCAACTGCGGCTGCAGTTTCGCATGGAGGCTGAACTTTTGGCAGGAGGTCTGAACAGCAGTCCTTCTGGTGGTGCAGCCCGTGCCTGATGGTTTCTTTCAACTGCCCCGTTACTCCCCTGGGAAGGACACAACCCTCATGAGGATTGATGGACATGCTTGTACAGAACATGGTTTCATATTACACTGCAAGATTCCAGGGGCTGCATAAAGCAATTACTGGCTGCTCCCTTCTCAGGACTTTGACTTGCAAATGTTACATCTCTTAAGATGATCTAAAGAATCCTCAAAAGAAAAGTGATTCCCTGACACCAAACGCCCATGCGTATACATATGCATATGCTTTTCCACACGGAAGCTGCAGAGAAAGTGAGTGGAGGAAGTCTAGGGCCCAACGCTTGGTTCTCACTTCACCTAACAGGAGTTGGGAGGTGTTCTCAATTGCAGTTGACTGATAAGACACTAAAGTGGGAATGCAGTGGAAAACCAAATCCCAATGCTGAAAGTATCTTGCTGCAAACAAATGGGAAAGGAAAATACAGTCTACCTGGCACCCTGGATGCTAACAGTGGCTGGAAACTGGTGGGTATGAGCAGACACCCACTCACTACAAACCTCTGGATTTGAACCCCCTTCCCTAGGCTGAGGAGAAGCAACTTACCTTGAAATTTTACACAATCTTGAAACCCAAAACAAAAACAAGATCCTAAATTGCCCTCAGATATAACCTCCTGAAAACTAACTACTCTAAAGACCAGAAAGTACACTCAAGGAAAAAATACAGATGGATTATGTTTCTGACAGCGCTCCACAGCTGTGAGTAAGTGAGCAGTACTTACCGTCCTCCATGTCCTCCTCCGCATTGCTGTGCCCATCACTCAGGGCTACGTTCCCATTGATGACAGGGTTCTGGGTAATTCTTGGTGGGTCATCTGTATCTCCAGCTTTAAGGAAAATAAGAAAGCTCATGAGTCGATTTTCATAGTTGGACTATATGCACAAGAATATATTTACATTTTATTATTTGTAATCAAATTCTAATTGTAACGTAAATTTTCAAAGCCTAAAGGTAGATGAATATTGGCCACATCACATGATAATCTGTTCCATTTGTAATTAATGAAAGGACTATTCTGTAGACATAAAATGCTTATTTGCTGCATCTCTTATTTACTCTCAGTCTGCAATGGCTAATGGCTTATATTTAAGAACCTTTACATAATTGATATGGAAAGTTATTTTGCAGTAAGCCTCCTACTAATTAAAACTTAATCCTCTAGGGTAGGACTGTAGGTCTTTAGGAGAGTCCTTTCCTTGCATGCACAAGGATTCCTGGATCCCATACTTAACACTGAAAAAACAATAAAACTTAACCAGGAATGAAGAGATGGCTCAGAGGTTCAGAGCATTTGCTGCTTTTGCAGAGGACCTGAGTTCAATTCCCAAAACTAACACAGCAGCTTACAAATGCCTGTAACTCTGAGTTCCTGGGGATATAACTTTGAGGGTACCTCTACCCACATGCACACATATCACCTATCTACACACATACACACACACACACACACACACACACACACACACACACACACAAAATAAAACACATCTTTGAATAAAAACCTTAACCTTACAGACTATTTTCTTGAGTTCACTAAATAACTGCAAACAAAACGGAGTAGGGAAACTCTGGGTTGCTTTGGGGTCTGTCATCCTTTTACCTCCTAAATGTTGGGACTACAGCTGGCACCACCACTTCTGGCTAATCTCGGGGTTAAAGCAGCCCATGTACACCATTCCAAAACAGACTGCAGAAGCAGCTCAACTCCACAAATGCTGCCCCAGGTTGTCCAGGAGCTTTGATTTTTTTTTTTTCCTGCAACACCAAATGCAGGAAATGGGTCTTACTACATTTAGGAGGTGTGATTTTCTGAATAGCTAGGTAGCCGTGTGCTAGCCTTCATAATCCCGAGTCTTAACGTCATTGGGGGTAGAGGTGGGGCGGTACACTGGTTCAGGACCACGGACAGAGCTAAAGTGGTTTCCCCTATTTGGCTCTCTCAAACTGCAATCCTCGAGTTGGAGCATGAAAACTCTCCAACTCCTGCTTTAAATGATGCCTCCCCATTTCTGCATCTCAAAACTCTCAAAGTAACAAGAGATAGCCATTCTAACCTACATTTGGACAAATTTAAGATCATCTCCACAGACATAAGCCTCTAATACACTTGTATTAGAGAGCTATTTCTAAAAACAAACACTTTAAAAAACTGGCCCTTTAATCTCTAAGGACCACAATCCCTTGGACAAGGGTTTGTCTGGGATGCCGGGGTGGGATTCGGTGGGAGGTGGTGGTAAAGGAGGTCTGGCTAACCTGAAATTCACAATCACTCCTGCCTTGACCCAAGTGCCAGGTAACAAAGCAATGAGAAGGTTCTGAATGACAAAGGTTATGTGTGAAATACGGGGGAGGTGGTGGGTTTCTTTTTGCTGATTTTCAACTAGTCCAAACTTTCTAAATAATGAACCTAAGAGCTAAAAGGCAAAAAGAACTGGGTAATTCAGAATTTTTTTCACTTACATCTATTCCCCCTTCAAAGTTTTATGAGGTAAATCATGACCAAGGCCTATAAGCTTTGACACATTATGTTGTCGCCTGGCATTTTAAAAGGGTCACAACATAACATCTCCACACATACAGTTTATTAAAAAAACAAAACAAACAGAAACCATTTGTTTTCCATGCAAACCTCTCTCTGTAACTAAGCAGGAGGGCTGTGGCCAGTGCAACAGCTCAGCACTGGTTAAAGTGCTTGCCGCAGAAGCCTCACGGTCCATCTCTGAAATGCAGCGAGGTAGCACCAACTCTCCAACTTGTCCTCTGAGCTCCAGACACATACCGTGGCACAGGCACATCTGCTCAAGGTCTCCATCCCCACCTGCCCCCTCACCAAAATGTAAACTGGGCCATGATGGCATATGCTTCTCATCTCAGCAGGTGGATCTCTAAGATCAGCCAGGGCTAAACGTAGTGAGGTCCTGCCTCAAAGATAAACATATATATAAATGCTGGGAGAGTTGTGTGCACTTCTTTCACAAATTCTCAAGCATGTGAGGACCCTGTTCATCTGGAGCCTCACAGGAGGTTAAGTGACAGTGGCCAGTCTGTTGCACACACAAGTCTGGAGGTACCAGATCCCAAAGGAATTCTCAACTACACCTGGCAATGTCTGATGCTATCCTATCACAAATGCCTTTGAAACCACTCTCAAAACATCCTTCCAAATACAACCATTCCCTTGATATTTTATAACTCATTAGTAACTGTGAAGACAAAGGTTCTGTTTTTATTAGTTCCACTGAAATTGAAGTAAGTAAGATACAAGTAAATTTAGACTGCAGCAGAAAAGAGGGTTTTTGTTGGGATTAAGGCTGATGTTGGTTTAGGTAAGCTGTACTAGAAAAGTGCTTTTCCAGCAAAAGTTATGTTGCTTAGAAGAGAGCGAGCTGTGGCTCCACACACACACCACCGCAGCTTCCCAGCAGTAGAGTGTTCACTGCAGTGCTATGACTGAAGAGAAGCATTTGTTCCCTAACTACAGTTGGCACATCTGGGGAAAACAAGTGGAACCCTACAGGTGAAGTATTCTCCAGATTAACACCCAAATTAACCCACCACACAGGTACAGAGTTGAGAAGCTGGTGGCTATAAAATGTCATACGTCATTTGGTCTGACAAGTGCTAGTAACTCAGCCATGAGAACTCCTAAACAGCTACCTAGGCAGCTCAAGTCTATCTCCCAAAGGACAGAACACCAAGTTTGTCAAGTTCTTCCAAAGAAACAAGCTCATCTGCCAAGCATTTCAAACTTAAGATGCAGTGGATTCCTGGGCCAGAATAAAGAACTGCACCAGAAGACACCCCTTTATTATCGAGGGCACAATGGAAGAACTAGTTTATGGCCACATAAATGTGATTTCACTCCTGGGCTTCCTGTCCTATTGAGTGGGACAGAGGCATATGAGTAGTCATTCATATGTATGCATAATGTAAAGGCCAGAAGTAGACACTGGTTCTCTTCTCATTGTCCAGTTTGTATTGTGTAAGATGGGGACATTGACTCTCACCTATTCTACTAGACTAGCTGGCCAATGTGCCTGTAGGGCCTACTTGCCTCACCCCTGCCCCAACTCACAGCCTAAAGCACTGGGGTTACATGTATGTGTTCCCAACTCAGGTTCCCATGCCTGCTCAGCAAACAATTTACCTGCTGAGTTCTCTCCCCAGTCCCTAGTTGGAATTTTGTATTTAATTTGGCCAAACATGAACCCCAGGATTAACTCTATGACACATAACCATCTCAAATGATGAGGAGTCAGTCATCTAGCCAACAATGACAATATGCAATGGCTAAAATGGCTAAGTTAAGTGTCTGGGGCTGGGAGTGTTGCTCAGTGATTGAGCACTAGCCTAGTATGAGCAAGGGACTAGTTCAATTCTAAGCACTCCCTCCATCAACCTCCAAAAAACCCAAGCTTCAAATGCTCGGCATCTGTAGAAAATAAAGCAATCACCATTCTAATGTATGTATCACTCAGAAAAGGGTACCACTTTTCATTATTATTGAGTATCAGAGGTATAATTTTGTGTTTATTAAAAGGCAAAAAAAAATACCTCTTTTTAGAACCATCACAACTGCTTGGCTAGTTATAAAGTCTAAACTTCCTCCTCCTTACTGAGGAGGCCTGTGCTTCCTCCCATGGACCTCCATTTGTGATGTCATAACACTGAAGAACACTTGCCAACTGCTATGGAAATAGATAGCACCTCAGTCTCAACCTTGGATAAGAGGTTAAGAGCCCAGAGGGAAGAACCTCGTGGTAGCCTAAAAGGGCCAGGGGGGAGAAGCCATACTCAATATTCCAAATAACTATTATAATCTGCTGTGTATTACTACCACCATGTGGTGGCATTGGCTTCAAGTGTGGGCTCTCTCTTTGAAGCTCTAAGCATCTCTGACCCCATTCCAGATCAACTTGTGCTAACGACTTACTAACAACCACCCACTAGTACAAAGCAGAACACAGAATACAGGGGCCAATTCTTGGGTCCTAGGAGCGTCATACACCATCTTAGAGCTGGGCATCTTCATCCCCATCTCCAATCAGCTCCATCTTCAATTCTAAGAGTATTATACACGGTTCCTCTCTCCCCTCCTCTCAACTCATAGTAAACTCAACTCAGTATTACTTAATACAGAAACTCTATGTAACCAGAGTATTAGTTAGAGCCCTTACCTAGAACATTCATGAGGCCCTATGTTCAATCTCCAGTATCACAGAAAGGGGAAAGAAGGAAGGTGAAAGAGAGATTCTGAAGGATGAGGGGACAGAAAAAGAGGGAGGGAAGGAAAGAGGGAGGGAGAAGGGGGAGTACTGATCTATTGTTCTGTATATATATCTTAGTCTGATACTACTTAAATCAACAACCCCAAATCATTTGAGGGGTAACCGTGCTATGCGGGTACTGGTCTGGAAGTCTTGAATCACCTTCTTGCCCAAGCCTGTAGTTCCCAGCCATGTCTCATGGCTCTGTAGCCCAGCGAGTCTGGGGGGCTGGAGAGGGAAGGTTCTGTCGTCCACAGCGGAGTGAATGCATAGAATCTCCAGGAGCTGTACACCTCAACATTCTTTTTCTTTTAAAGCATCCTGCAAAATTCTTGTTTTTAGGACAAGAAATATATTCTAACAACCTCATCAATTCAGATAAGGTAAAGTGACCACGTGACCAGAAAGAGGACATTTATGGGACACTGGTGAAGCCTTGAGTTTGGTGAGCAGTAATGTATTAAGGTCAATTCCACATCTGTGAATTGATCTCCATCAATTTTAACCTAGGGGAGAACCAAGTAGAGGATAAAAGAAAGGGAATTCCCTGTACCAACTCTAGCTTCTCTATAAATCTAAATGATTCCAAAATTTAAATTATTTTAAGTCCTCAGGTCCAAGAAAGAAAAGGATTGACAGAAAATTTTATCACCATGTGTCATACAGGGTATGCCTTTAGATCTCAAACAACTAAAGAGAAAAAATATTAAAGATTAAAAGGGCTTTTGGTTTGTTGTTGTTTTTTTTTGTTTTTTTGTTTTTTTTTTTTTTTTTTTTTTTGGTTTTTCGAGACAGGGTTTCTCTGTGTAGCTTTGTGCCTTTCCTGGAACTCACTTGGTAGCCCAGGCTGGCCTCGAACTCACAGAGATCCGCCTGGCTCTGCCTCCCGAGTGCTGGGATTAAAGGCGTGCGCCACCACCGCCCGGCCCTGGCTTTTGGTTTTTTTGAGACAGGGTTTCTCTGTGGTGTTTCAGTGCCTGTCCTGGATCTTGCTTTGTAGACCAGGCTGGCCTCGACTCACAGAGATCCGCCTGGCTCTACCTCCTGAGTGCTGGGTTTAAAGGCCTGCACCACCACCGCCTAGCAAGGGCTTTTATATATAAATTTTATTAATTATTTGTGTGGGGGTAAATGTACAAGTCATGTCAAATACATGTACAGTTCAGAGAACAACCTGAATGAGTTGGTTCTCTCCTTTACACTGTGTGGAGCTCTAGGATCAAAAGCAGGTCAGGCTTGGTAGCAATGCCTTCACCCACTGACACGGCGTGATGACCCCCTGAAACATGAAGTTTCTCCGCACCAAGCAACAAGTACACTAGAAGGGAGCAGGTGCAAGGTGGAGATATGGAGAGCAGGGGAAGCTTTGACAGTGTGTGCAGTACCAAGTGAATGTGTGTTGTTGATGTGAGGTGGCCATTTCAAGGACCACAGCCTTAGGCTCACGGGGAGGAAAACTGGCAAATCCCCCTCTCCCCCCAAGTAGTGAGGCTCAGAGGAATGGCAAAGCTTTCCTCTGATCCATGTGTGGATGTTGACAGTGAATGAAAAAAAAAATCCAAAATACCCACCCCATTTACAGCCCAAAGACTGCTCCCTTACCAAGATTGGCTAACTCAGCCTCCTTGATGCCTTCAGCCGAATGTATGTATGTATGTATCCTGCCTCTCTGTATATAATTTCTCCAGAGAGCCCAGTCTACCTGATCTCAGCTTTTCTGGCCCTGTGTATTTATTACCTTTTCCCCTTTCCTTACCACTCCATTCAGGTATGTCCCTAACTGTGTTGGGCATGGTAGTGGGAGAGTATATTATCTGGACTGGAACAGAGACAGTAAAAACTCAAGCATTTTACTAATCAAGATCATAGCGATACACAATGAATGGCACTAGGGAGCAGGAAGGTGGAAAGTTTGAAAACAAACAAAATTCCAATTGAGAGACTGGGGATGTGACTTAGCAAGCAAGCACTAGCTTAGTGTGGGCAATGGGCTAATTAAAGTCACAATCAGACTGGTAAGAGGCCATGTCACAAGGTACTGGGCCTGAGCACAAAAGTCAAGATCAATCTGAGAGGGCTAATAAGTTGCTTTAAACATGTATATATGCTTTTTAAAATTGTGTACTGGACTGGGGCTCAGTTGGTAGAATGCTTGCCAAGTATGCATGGAAGCCTGGGTTCCATAATAGGAATCACATAGCAGAGTGATGGGGTGGTGGAAGATGAGGGACCTGAGGCCAGCCTGGACAATGAGATTTCCACGACTATGTACTCTTTTCCTTACTACAAACAACAAAACTAGGCCCTAGTCCATCTGGTCCAGAAATAATCCACCAATCCCAAACACAATTCTCAGCAATTACTTCTACTCTATATGATTTTAGCACACATGTAGATTTGTATCCACTACCAGAGAAATCAGAAAAGATCAATTCCAGCAGAAGAGTACTTTTTAAAAAATTATTTGTATATGTGTACTTCCTTCCCCAATCAGAAGACAGAAGAGGGCATCAGACCCCTGAGGCTAGAATTACAGGCAGCTGGTTGTGAAGTGGGCAGACACAGTGGGAACTGAGAGACAAATTCAGGTCCTCTGGGGGAGCAGCAAACATTCTTAACTGCTCAGCAACTTCTCCATCCTGTCTCTGCTCCTCTTATAACACAACCTGGCGCCACAACCCCTGGCAACCATTAATCTCTTTCATTTTAGGCTGGGAGTGGTGGTGCACAGCTTTAATCCCAGCACTCAGGAGGCAGAGGCAGGAGGATCTCTGAGAATTCCAGGACAGCCAGGGCTACAGAGTGAGACCTTGTCTCAGGGGGCAGGAATGGAGTGAGAGTCCTCTTTGTCATTTCAACAGTGTTGCATAAACGTTCAAGCATGTAACAACGTTTCTTTTCACTGCCAGACAGGGTGAAAAGGGGGCACTGTGCAACCATTGGTTGGATTTGTGGGATTTATTTACAAATAAAGCTCCTGAGAGCATTTCAGCTCTACTGTTCTTATTTTGGGATTTTGAAAGATGAGTTCTTAAAAGCCAATAAATATTAAGTTAGCAAGGCAACCAATGCTGTATGAACAAAGGGATGTTTAATCCTACGGTCAAAGAACTGCTGGACCAGGTACCCCAACAGCAGCTGTCAGCCTTCTCAATGTTTGGTGAGCACATTCTCACACCACATAGGTGAGTCCCAGCCATCCAGCATAGATGCAGACAGGTGAGGAAGAGGAGGGTACCCGGCTTTTCTGGGTTGTATGTTTGTGGTGTTTGTTTTTGTTTTTGGCCACTTGGAATGATCAACACACAGCCTGGTCCTGGGCTTTAGTCCTGCAGCACTCTGTCTCACCACCAAGGAGTCTCTCTGGCTTCCAGAATCCGCTAGCCTTTCTCCAGTGGCACAACTGACCACACTGATATCCAGGACCAGAGCTATAGCCGATGGCTGGGAACCCTGACCACAGGACTAACTCTCCAGCACAAACGTGGTAAATGGCAATGAAGAGTTCTGGGTTTAAAGTTATAGGAGCTGGACTTAGCATATACCTACCACAGCCAGAGAAGATTCTGGGGGAGATCACAGAGCAGCAGTGAGGTGGACAAACCCTAGTGAGAATGACCCACACCGGGTGGATGGAGTAAGCCACAAAAGAACAGGAACAGGGTGACTGAAGCCAAAGGCAGGAGGGAAACAGGACCACACCATGGAGGACCTTGAAGACTAAGGTGAACTCACACTCTGAGCCCCCCGTGGACAGAGGGGAAGACACTCACGCTACGAAAAGGCACTGTGGACCTGACAGAAGAACCAAGAATGAAGCAGTCAGTACTCAGTGCTTGGACCTCTCTCTGTCTTGGCCATCATAGGCAAGAGGGACCCCTTCCAAGCTACTATACTAGTCCTGCAAAAATCTTGATGAAAACCGACTAGCTTGTCTCTCCTCTGTCAAAGTGGGCCTCTATTTGATGTGGATTCCAGTCAGCATATGAATTCCTTTGATTATCTCATTAGCAGTAAGATTTGTCTACTGATCTCATGAAGCTAAAGTAGTCCAACTTGGGCTTTTGCACTGGGTATTTAGTTCCAGGCATCTGTCCGACAAAGCAGGAAACCTGCGTCAGGGGCTAGTGCCCACACAAGCTTAAAAGCAGTGGAGCCTGAAAGCTAGAAATAGGTCCCATTTTACAGAACAGCTCTATGGTCTAAAAGAACCCTGATTTACATCAGTTACATGAAAATGAAGCCCCAAGGAAAGACACATGTAATTTGTATTCCTTAAATAAAATTGGGGCTTTCAGTTTGGCTTTATCATGTAAAAATCTGTGCCCTGGAGATGCTTATTGTAATCCATCTTCCGAGCTCTGGTCTAAACACTGCAGTGGAACTGAGGAGTGTGAAATACTGAGGAGCTGGTGACTGCACTGCACTGTTTCCTCCTAAGTATTCACTTCACAAAACACTAAAATCTGCTCAACTGTGGTGAGTAACCAACTGCCATGGGGGAAAAAGTCACAGCATGCATGGCAAACAAGAATGCAAGAGCCAGACATTACCCGTGGCAAGGAGTGGCCAAAGGAATAGTATTCAAAGTAGCATAAAAGCTGACCTTGCATAGACAGGACCAGGTAGGTTCACATCATCTATAAGAACCACAAGCTTCCCTTTTTACCCTTGGCTCCCTGCTTTGGATGTTTTCAGCGAGTTATAGTGCACACACTTGCACACCACATCAACACCAAAAACACAACTAAAATATATTAGCTGAAAGTAATACTCCTTGGGTAGTCTTTTGCAAGTTGTATGAGGGAAAGGGGGTGCAGACATCCAGTAGCTATCTGTAGCCTAGGTCTCTTTACACCTTAGAACCAGCACCCTCCTTCCTTCATTACCTAGTTTTCCTTCAAAGTCACTGAAAAAGGATATACACAAAACGTTCCCCCAAAAGGACTTATAATGTGGATACTCATGAAGCGGAGGCAGGAAGATAAATAACCATAGTGAACTACAAAGAGGACCTCGTCTCCCAAAAAGCTTTCAGCCTGCTATGGTGGTGCACTCCTTTAATCCCGGCACTCCAGAGGCAGAGGCAAGTGGATCTCTTGAGTCTGAGGCCAGCTGGTCTACAAATCACCAGGGCTGTTACACAGATTAAACCCTACCTCGAAAAAATAAAAGCAAATAAAACTTAAAAATAAATATTTTAAGTTCTTTTATTTGGCTAAGACTAACAGGAAATCTATTTTAACACTTTCATCACAGGTTGAATGTCCCATCTTTAGTCATACAAACAGACCACCATGCCAGGTTACTCTCCTTAGAGATCCACCCAGTACCCTGTCTTTCATTTAAGGGCTGAAAAACTAGTGCCCAGAGGTACTCTGAAAACTTGACAGCAAAAGCCTGATTTTAATGTAAGTCAAAGGAGGCCACCCTGGGTAGCAACTGAACTTACAAAGCAATGTTGAAGCCAACACTGGCTGTCCACATAGCACATGAATACTGGACATCCTTTTTTTGTTTTTATAATTTATTATTTATTTTTATTTTATATGCATTGGTGTTTCACCTGCATGTGTGTCTGTGTGAGGATGCCAGATCTCCTGAAACTGCAGTTAAAGACAGTTGTGAGCTGCCATGTGGGTGATGGGAACTGAACCTCGGTCCTTCGGAAGAGCAGCCAATGTTCTTAACCACTGAGCCATCTCTCCAGCCCCAATATTGGCCATTCTTGAAGTCAAATCACTGAGGGAAACTTAAGTGCTCAGAAATAGAAAGACTCAACATGGCAAACATGGTCTCTCAGATTACACATTGAAGTAGTGACTGACAAGAGAGACTACACGTGTTGTGAACAGTGAATGGTACTGCACTCTTATAATCTCAGCACTTGGGATGGAGGCAGGAGGATCAGGAGTTCAAGGTCATCCTTGAGCACATAGGAAAGCTTTAGGCCAACCTATGTTATGGGGGCTGAAGAAATGGCTCAGCAGATGAGTACTTGTTATGCAATCATGATGACCAGAGTTTGGATCCCAGAACCCAGGTACCAAACAAGCTAGGCACGCTTTCTAATCCTAGTAGTCATGTCGGGGAAGAGACAGAAAGTTCACTGGGGCTTGGTGGCTTCGAGCCTCCGTGAGAAAATGCAAGAGCAGGTTCAGTCAGATGATGCCGCAATGACAGCAAGTGGTAGAGGGGGACCCCGGTCCTCCCTGGCCTGGCACTCACACACAAGTGCAACTCCCACACATGCATATGTCCATAGAATACCACGTAAACACACAAGTTAATTCAAGAGTATACTTCAAAAATAAAATCACACTTTGCAACACAAACCCTGTCAAACTGGTGACTATTTCTACAGCTACAGAAGCTGATTCTAGCCGGGCGGTGGTGGCGCACGCCTTTAATCCCAGCACTCGGGAGGCAGAGCCAGGCGGATCTCTGTGAGTTCGAGGCCAGCCTGGGCTACCAAATGAGTTCCAGGAAAGGCGCAAAGCTACGCAGAGAAACCCTGTCTCGAAAAACCAAAAAAAAAAAAAAAAAAAAAAAAAAAAAAAAACAGAAGCTGATTCTAACAGTTATACACAGACAAAGAAACAGATAAGCAAAACTACTTGGAAAATGGAACGCGGGTCGGGTAAGAATCCCTTCACTCAATACCAGCTGCAATAAGCAAGATGCACTGTTGACAAAGGGGATCCTTTGTGTGGAGAACACGAAGAACAGCAGGGAATCCAGATGCAGTCATTCACAGGACCGCTCGCTGACTACATTCTAACAAAAGCTCAACAACAACAACAAAGCACAGTGGTGCATACCTGTGATCCAAACAAGTCAGAGACTGCGCAGGGGATCTGAGCTCTAGACCAGGCTGGACAGTTACAGGTGAGACTGTCTCCAATGAACTACAAGAGAGGATGGATGGATGGATGGATGGATGGATGGATGGATGGATGGATGGATGGATGGATGGATGGATGGATGGATGGGTAAGTAGGTGGATGGATGGGTGAGTGAGTGGGTGGGTAGGGAGGGGAGAAGGAGGGAGAAAGAGGGAGGGAGAGAGAGAGCGCAAACAGAACTCAAGAGGGCAGTCTCATTAATGAATGATACAGAACAAGCAGTCTGTAGGGAGAAAAAGAAAAAACAAAACCAGTTTGCTGGGAAGACAACTTAGTGGGTAAAGCTCTTGTACACAAAGTTTATAGCCTCAGTTTATATCCCCAAAACCCACATAATGTCAGACTCAGGAGCTCACTTGTAATCAGGGTACTCCAGAGATGGGAAGATACAAATAATCCCCAAAGCTCCCAGGCCAGCCAGCCTGAAGTAAGCAAGGTGGTTGAAACGAGACCACCTCTGGGTGTGGTGCTGTACACCTTTAATCCCAGCACTAGGGAGGCAAAGGCAGATCTAGTCTACATAGTAAGTTCCAGAAGAGCCAAGGCCACAGGGAACCCTGTCTGAAAAAACAGGATGGGGGTGGGGAACAGGACACCAGCTCCCTAAAGTTGTCATCTGAACTCCATATATGTGCTGTGAATACACTTTTTCTTTGGCCCAAACAATGTTAATTGTCTACCATTTACTCATTCAGTGTGCTTAGGGTAGAGGCTCAGGTGGTCAAGCTCAGGAGCAAAGAGGTCAGAGAAAAACCTGCAGGAATGACTCTCCTTCCACCAGATGGTCCTAAGGATCAAACTCAAGAGAACCTTGCTTGGTGGCTGAGTCATCAAGCCAGCCCTTAACTTTTAAAAAAATTTTGAGGCAATGCTATGTAACCTTGGCTAGGTTAGGCAAGAATTTGTCGAATGCAGAGTTGTCATGTGCTAGGAACCAAACCCAGGTCTTCCGGAAGAGAAGCAAGCATTCTTCACCACTGAGCCATATCTCCAGTCCCAGCAATAAACTTTTTTTTAAAGTGTAACTAGGAATACCTCCAATGGAGCCCACTCTCGGGAGTTCTTTGCTCACTTTCCCATAATAAACACATTTCCTCTGCTCACCCACAAAAAAAAAAGAAGCCCAAAGTGTAGGCTATATCTTTACTCACAGCACAGGAGACAGAAATACTCAGATCTCTGCAAGTTCCAAATCAGCCTGGTCTATATAGTGATTTCCAGGTTAGCCAAGGGCTATTAAAGTGGGACTCAGTCTCCAAAGAAAGAAAATGATGGAGTCAGGAGAATCTGCACGGCTAAATCATAGTGAGAATCCACAGCTCTTAAACTATTTTCAACTCAAAGAACTAAGCACCAACACAATGCGGACAATGCTAAGAGAAGCTAACAAGAAGTCACAAACTCCACAGCCTTGGGAGGTTCGGCACAAGCAGGTCAGAACCCAAAGACTGGTGGATGCTGAGGACTACGGTGCATTGAGTAACTGCTGAGTGTACTGTTTTCTGGAGATGAACATATCTTAAAACTATGGTGTTTTCTGGGCCAGGGGGTAGTGGTGCACATCTTTAATCTCAGCACTCAGAAGGCAGAGGCAGGCGGATCTCTGTGAGATGGAGGCCAGCATGGTCTACAGAGTGAGATCCAGGACAGCCAAGGCATAAGAGGAACTCTGTCTCAAAAAAAAAAAAAAGGGGGGGGGGTGCTATGTAGATATGTATATCTGAGTTCCAAACCTCACACCCACACAAGTATCTAGGCATTGTGGCATGTGCCTATCTACAATTCTACAACTGAAGACACAGAGACAATATAATCCCTGGGGTCCTGTCCAGCCAATCTACGGATTTAGTAAGATTCTATCCCCAAAATAGGGAGTGACAGAAGACACCTGATGTCTTGACTCTAAACACATGTACATCCACAAGCATGTACACAGAGAGCTGGTTGTTCTGAAATGTTGACCACCCAGAGCCCACAACACATGTCCTTAAACAAAAAAAAAATCTCTCCATATACAACTACATAGATCCCAGAATGGTTTCCTTTAGGGATGATTTATTCCAAATCAAAATCATATTCAAATATGTTTCTGATTACCAAAGAGTGATCAGGCCATGAAGATGGCTCACTGGGTAAAGCATCCACAATAGAGAGAACTGACCGGTGAAATTTGTCCTCTGACCTCTGCATGTCATGGTGCACACATCACACAGACAATAAATGATAAAAAGTGACCTACCACAGTTTTGCACTGTGCTTAGTATCTTTTGTTATCAGTTGTTGCGGGCCGCAGGAATATATCATAAGAACTCAGCTGGTTATGGCAAAGTCACTACCTGGAGGGATCATGGAATTCCTCCAGAGGAAGCCAAATCCCAAGGAGTTTTTGGTGTTACTTGGCTTGTTATATATCAGCTGTATTCTGTTATGAAAATCATGTGTGCCTTCATAGCTTTCCCAATTGACTTTTCCCTAAGAAGGACTAACAGTGTAGACTGAGCACTCTCTGGACATACACATTCCAGGTAATTTGGAGAACAGCCTCAGAGAAAGGCTTTCTCTGGAATCAGATATCTCCCTTGGCCACTTTCAAGGACTACAGGATACACCACCCAGGTGGACGCCCAACTTCCAAGGACTAACAAGTGATAGCAGCCCACGTACAAGTCTCCTGACTTACAGTAAATTCACAAGAGGACGCCGCATAGGCCAGGTGCACACTAAGTAATAGTTTTACACAATTTAGCTTAGGCCCTTCTTTCTTACAGCCTTACTAACTTTATAGACCTCTAACTACTTACCTAACCACTTCTAGGAATATTTAGATAAACTTCTGTGCTAACAGCTATGCTCAGCCAGAACTCCCAGTTCAAACCTCCCTGTATCACCCACCAGAGGCATCTAGCTGTACACAGGTTGCCTAGAGACTGAGCACACTTTCCCCCACCCTGCAGAAAAACGGCAGACAGCTTGGACAGATAGGAGCCACAGGAAAAAAGAAGACAGTTTTATTTTTCTCCCATTGACCTAGCAACTTATAGATTTTTAACATCCTTTACCAAACACATTTAAGGTTATAGTTGTGCACGTAAGACCCCTCTTCTTAGATATTACCCATATTTAGCCTTTAGTTGATTCATTAGTCACTTCCCCTTTGGGTCACAAATGGTAATTAACAACTAGTGCCCTTCTTTGTAATTCTTATCAACCCTCCATTTGATCCTGATAGTGGACAATCACTGCCTGAGGAAGTTCAGGCTGAGTGTCCTGGGTGGAGGGGAGGATTGTGATTTTGGGGAGATATATAACTGTAAAGCAGAGGACAGGCCGGGGAAGAGAGAAGAGAATGGAAGAACGAGATGGGTAAGAACTTGAGAGGAACAAGCTGAGATGGGGAAGAACTAGATTGAAGAGCTAAAAGAGAGGACTAGAGGAACGAGATGGAAGATGAGGAAGAGCCAGATGGGGAAGAACAAGATGAGGAAGAGCCAGATGAGAGAGAAGGAGACAGGAGAGGAGCTGATAGGGGAAAGAACTAGATAGATGAGAACCTAGAAGGGACAGAACTAGATGAAGGAATTAAGATAGAACATAGAGGGGACAGTAGATAAATATAGAGAGAAATCAGGCAAGAAAGGAGCTAGACATGAGAACAGAACTGAAGCTGTGTATGAAGGATGTTATGCCAGAGGAATTAAAGCGAATGGATCAAAGAACTCTGAGTGCGTAGACTGATTTACCGACCCTAAAGATTCTCTGCTGGTTGATAGAGCCTTCCGAGGACCCTGGGAGGGGACTATCGAGGGGCTGGACCCCCATAGTCCTCGTTAATCAGTGATCAAATTCCACCTGCTGCACCATATGGATGGCCCGGGCCAGTTTTGGCAATAAACTAAATATTCAAAGTATGGGGTAAGCAAAATCAATTAGTAGAAGAACTGCAGTTTACCATTTGGGGAGTAATGAGGTAAAAAAAAAAAAAAAAAAAACCCTGGAAGAAAGCCAAAGGGGTGTTTAAATGTAAGACTATACTGGCTACATATATGGCCAATGGCTCTTGTGCCCAGCATGAACAGCAAATGGCCTGAATTCCAACCCCACACTGTCTCCTGTGCTAGATGAGGGAATGTTTCTTTTACTTGCTCATTCCTGGTTTGTTTGCTTGTTTTTCTGGTTTTTCGAAACATGGTTTCTCCGTGTAGCTTTTCGCCTTTCATGGATCTCACTCTGTAGCCCAGGCTGGCCTTGAACTCACAGAGATCCACCTGCCTCTGCCTCCCAAGTGCTAGGATTAAAGGCGTGCGCCACTACTGCTCGGCTTCATTCCTGGTTTTTGTTGTCTGTTGGTGCATGCATGTCTCCATGCAGATGTGAACACACAAATATGCACACATACATGTAGAGGTCAGAGGTCAATGCTGTCTTCTTTTATCCATATCCATTTTATTTGTATTTTTATTTTGTATGTGCACATGATATTGTGGGAAGGCATGGAATTAAGAGGGCAACTTTGTGGAATTTGTTCTCTCCATCTACTTTAACATGGCTCATGATCAAATTCAAGTCAACAAAACTGGGAAGCAAATGCCTTTTATCCCCTGAGCTATTCTCGCTATCCTGACTTTATTTTTTGAGATAGGGTTTGAGTCTCTTGATGAACCAGAACTTGCCAATTCAGCAAAACTAGGTGGCCTGGAAGTGCCTGTGTCTACTTCCCCTGCACTGGCATTAAAAGTGCACAGCTGCAGCCAGCTTCTTTCCATGGGTACTGGGGACGTGAACACAGATCCTCATGCTTTGGGGACTAAAAGTGACTCAGTCATCTCCCCAAGCCCTCAGCACCCATTTCTGTGTGATACTTCACAAGGGGAGAGGGGGTAACCTAATTTTCAGAGCTGTATGAGTGACTTCACATCCTTTGACCTTGTATACTGATTGTCCACCACATTGTGGTCAATGAACCTCAGTGCAGTTTCCTGAGAGTCTCCAGGCATTGTGTCTACTCAACATCCATGTACTGCTTCTGACCCATCTTAGAACTTGCCAATATCCTTTCTGCTGAAAACAACTGCCCAAACTTCTAGTTCAGAAGTATGAAGTAGATCTCCCTGGCTACAGTCAAGGTGTGCCTGCCTTTTCCAGCTTCTGAAGCCATCCACACACGGCCATCTCTAAAGCTAGCAGGGCTGGTCACATTCTTCTATCACACCAACTCAGTTCCACCTCTCCCCTTTTGCATGCCAAGGACCCTGGCAATTACACTAAGCCCACTGGACAAGGTAGTATGGTGACCCCATTGAGGACCCTGAATGTAATCACATCTGCAGAAGGGGTTTGCCGCATTGACAAGCTCACTGGCCCTGTAGATTAAAACAGGATGATCGTCTTTGGGGTAGAGAGATGGAACAGCAGTTAAGAGCACTGGGACTTCTTTGAGATGATGGAAACATTTTTGCTTATTATGAACTCTGAGCCCTAATGAGAGACCGGGAAATATCAAATGCCTCTCATCTCTGGTCACACTAGCCCTTCTTAAGACTCATCTGTGACATCTCTATTTCCCAAGCATCCCATCCACACTCCACATGACACTAGAGTCCACCCACCACCCAAACAGGCTCCTTCCCTCTGAGGCCGTCAAGGAGGAAAGGGGGCACAATAACCCAACAGCTAGCACTGTGCCTGCCACCTGTAATCACTTCCTCTAAACACGTACTTTCTGTATTTATTTTCCTGAGGCAATGTCTCTCTACATCCTGGAACTCATTATGCAGACCAGGCTGGCCTCAGGTTCACAGATCTGCCTGTCTCTGTCCCAAATGCTGGGATTAAAGGCCTGCACCACCGCAACCAACCCCTAGTCTGTATTTTTTTTTCCCAATTTTTGCTCACCCTGAATACAATGCTGAAATGTAATCTTGCGTTTGCTTAACTTGCTAATAACCTGGGACTTGTATTTTTATGACCATTTTATCTAGTTAATTCAGTTGCATTGTGTTTCTAATACAGTATTATCCACAGCACTAGACTATTTTTAAAAAAAATCTTGACCCTCGACGCATTCTGATATACCCTATTCAACACTATTGAGAAGGGAACCACAAATTATCCATAAATTGTCACTGCTTTTATTCATTCTGCTTTTCTGGGATACAATGGATCTTTCCCAACATTCACCATACTGACTTCATGTCATCAGAAACCAATCGCACCAGGTTGATTAGGTTAACATTGGGCAATAAAGCTGTGTTAATACTGTGTTAGTATCTGCATTCTCCATAGGCTACCAACACTTGAAAATTTCTGACCTCCATCATCATAAGGATGCTGTGCAGAGCTGCCAGGTGTGTGGTTAGATTATTAAGAGTCTTTTTAACCCTTAAGCCACACTCCCTTTGTCACTATATAAAAATGGAAACTGGGTGCTGTAGCGAATGCTTATCCCAGATGGGTGTTACAGGTTCAAGGCCTGCCTGGTCTACATAGCAAGATTTGGTTTCAAATTTTAAAATGTAAAGCCAAGTTTGTTTTCATCATTAGCAGCAGCAGGAGGCTCAGAGCAGGAGCCAGCTAAGACCACTTCACCATCTACGTAAGGGGCATTCTCAGGGTCAGCACCTAAGCTCACGTTTTTGTTTTGTTTTGTTTTATGTTTTTCCAGACAGGGTTTCTCTGTGTAGCTTTGGAGCCTATCCTGGAACTTACTCTGTAGACCAGGCTGGCCTCAAACTCAGAGAGATCCACCTGCCTCTGCCTCCCGAGTGCTGGGATTAAAGGCGTGCGCCATGACACCCAGCCTAAGCTCACTTCTTTAACTTAGAAGTACAAGGGGGAAGGATAGATGACTCACTTGGGAAGAAATTCTAAGTATCTAAGATGGCTATAAAACAGCAGTAAGACTGTTTGGTGTGGTGGTACACACCTGTAATCGTAGCACTGAAAGCTGAAGCAGGAGAACTATAACATGCATGCCCCCCAATATGATGCACACACAAAATAGTAAAAATTTGAAACATTTAATCAAAGCCAGCAAGACAGCTTAATGGGTAAATGCAGGTGCCACATACAAGCAAGGCATCCCAAGTTCCACCCATGTAAACATGGGAAGAGAACCAATTCCATACATTTTCCTCTGACCTCCACAGGGTGCCACAGTATGCATACTCACACACATACTAATTTTTGAAACTACAAAACAGCACTGCATAGTGACACACACCTTTAATCCCAGCCATGAGGCAGAATCAAACGGCTCTCTCTCTCTGAGAGTTTTAGGCCAGCCTGGGCTACACAGAAACTATACCTAGATAGATAGGTAAGTAGGTAGATGGGGGTGGGGGACGGCAGCAACATGGACTTAGGAATATTTTTTACTACTTCAGTTGGCTTGATCAAACAGATTTCCCTGTGAACTCATGTGACCTAACAACTAGAAGACTAAAGACTTCCATAGGAACCCCCCTTATTATACCCTAAAGAGAGGTGCTTGCCTAAGCTGGCATACACATGCCAACTCCTACGTGTTGTTTTAAAACAGAAATTGCTGGGATCAATTAAGAGTCTTCAAATGTAACCTATTCCCCAAAGTGATATTGATGAAACACACTTGCAACCCAGGCAGTGGCCCACAGCCAGTTCCTAGGGGGCTGTAGGTTTGCTCAGCCTACACATTCAGAGCAGTACCATGTGTTTTCAGTGATGCCCCCTTAACTGTTTCTGAAGGTACCATGGGAACGTGGCAGAAGAGTCAGCTCACTATCCAAATAAATACCTGTGGCTACATCTGGCATGTAAATATTCTACAAGAGAAGCTGCCTTTAGAATTCATTCAGCACTCTTCAAGCAACATGCCAGTTAATCAAAAACAGACCTTCCCAAGTAGAATATTCTGGGGCTGACACCTAATATAAGGTTCTGCTCTCCCAGCACAGGACAATCAGGGAACCTTAGCCACTGGTATGAGATGAAAACAAAGGACCCAGGTTTTACTATCTGCAGCAGGCAGAAGAGTCTCACAGAACTGTCCTGCTTCCACAAGGACCCCTCTCAATCTTTTACATTCTCATTACCCAAAAGAACGAGGGCCCATCCACCAGCTTGAGACCACACTGGCTGGTTCCTAGGTTTCAAACACCAATGAATTTGAAGCTCCTGTCAGTTAGATAGATAAGCTGTTGACAAGACACGTGGGCATCTATCTATCAACAACTGTGACTCAGCAGTGATCTCCATCCACCCTTTATGTGTTGATCTAAGAATTCAACTCTCACAAAACACAGGCAAAAAGGCACAGTTGAGTATCCAGGCCCAGCTTTGGCAAATGCCCACCTAGGCTGCGGCTACACCTTACCCTTCTAGTCCATGCACTCTATTTCTCAGGACAGGGGTTCTTCTAGGCATCTGTCCCCTCTTCCCTTCCTGTTTGGTTCACTGCTGGTCTCACTTTGAGTGTCTATCACCTTGTTCCAGCCCAGGGCAGTGCATTGTCCTAAGAAACTCTGGAAATAACTTTCCAGTAAACCTTCAAGCCCTAACCTTCTGCACACAAGTCTGCGTATCCTCGACCATTTCCACTTGTCTGACTTCTGTTAGCCAAGGAACACATCATTTCTACAAGAGTGGCAGGACTGCCCAGCCTCTGCACAACACTTGACAACACTTTCAGAAGTCCAAAGTAGTTCAGAACACCTTCTTTATGAAGCAGTGACATTTAACACTTGCCATTGTCAAGAAATACCCTGTTACAACCTTGTTCCCCAGGTTCTACCCCAGCTTGGAGAACAAGCAGCAATATCCAGCTAAGTAGTTAGTACTCTTCTAAAAACAACTGGAAACAGTAACAAAAGTAAACTTAGGAAACATTCAAAAGCAGCCTTCAGTACACCTTATGAAGGTCTAGAAAAGCCCAAGTGGACACTGAGGGGGCAGGAAAGGCCTGTTTCTCAATGTAACTTCCAAGAAAAGGTGATGAGGCGGAATCAGCTACTAGCTATCACAGCATTACTGCTTATGGCTCCAGTTCCCTTTCACAAGACCAGTGTACTGCCAGTCACCAGCTTTCTACACTACTGTCTAGCCTGAGTTCCTTGAAAACCCTAGTTCCTGGGCATCATCTCCCAAAACCCGAGAAGGAACTTGAGGTGGCCATTTTTCAAGCAAACACAGTGGTGCATGTCTGGCTGGATGAAGGCAGGAGTTGACTGAGATGACCTGTAGCTTTTAACAATGACATCTAAATGGCTTGAGGTCTTGCTTGGTGTTACATGGGAGACCAAGTGGAAAATTCAGTATGTAGCCCATGACTGCCTAGAACTTGTGATTCTCCTGCCTCTGTCTCCCAAGTGCTGGGTAGGATTGTTAAGTGCCACCTGCCCGGCTCTGATTTGTGATATTGGCCACTTTCCTGGAGTATCTATCTTTTCTTCCTTCCCATAGGTAGCCAGTTTTGGCAGTAACAGACCAGAAAGAGGGCTACTGCAAAAGTCCCAGCAAGGACCCCATTTAAGATGTTGACTGGAGCCGGGCGGTGGTGGCGCACGCCTTTAATCCCAGCACTCGGGAGGCAGAGCCAGGCGGATCTCTGTGAGTTCGAGGCCAGCCTGGGCTACCAAGTGAGTTCCAGGACAGGCGCAAAGCTACACAGAGAAACCCTGTCTCGAAAAACCAAAAAAAAAAAAAAGATGTTGACTGGAAAACCTGATAACAGTATGAGGGACCCACAAAAAACCTTAAACCTACCTCCTAAGTCTGAGGCCTGGTCACCTGTCTTCCTGCCGCCGCCACCCAGGACTCAACCACTAAGAATGACGTGATACAAATCAGTCATTATACAAATTAGTGTGTGGTGGTGCACACCTGTAACCCCAGAACTCAGGAGGCGGCCCAAAGGGTCAGGATACTCAAACCCAGCCTGTGCTACAATTAGACCTTGTCTCCAAGCAATGGAAAAGACTAAACAGAAAAGGTCACCAAGCTGCTGGAGCTTCAGATCTCCAGAACAAATGTCTCCAGACATCACATCTGCTCAGCTCCTGTAAACCTTTTCGTTTTCTCCTAATTTTTTACCTTTAACTCTATATCCCTAGTATGGGCCATCAAAACCAGGAATTAACTAGTCATGGCGTCATATATACTCCCTAAGAATGAGACTGATCCACCAGGAGTTCATAAAGAACACTTCCTAAACTGATATTGGGTCACTGTCCCCCATTCTGTCAAGATATAGTCACAAGCAGGCATTTCTGCATGCCTCCCTCACCTGTGGTGTTTCCTCACCTCAGCTGCAAGTCTGCCCACACACAGCTACAACATTCAGTGTGCATCTGTGCCTCTATCTTGTCCCTGTCCGAGACATGACTGGTGACATTGGTTTCAGCACAGCCCCGGCAGATAAGGATGACCTTTTTCCTAGGATGCGGACACTGAGGCATCAATAGCTTAAGCCACAGGCAGGCCACATAGCAACTAAACACAAATTCTCAATAAAACCCTGCCAACTCTGCCACAGCACTGCCTGACTGTGAACTAACTTAATGACCTCCCTGTCCAAAGAACTAAGAAGGAAAACTAGTCAAAGCAAGCAAGGGTAAGTAAGACCACCCGTCCTTCCGTCCCTCTCCATCTGTGCTGTCTGTCATCGTCAGACTGCGGAGGAGACTCTAACCAGAGGCCGCTAGGAAGCCTGGCAGCACACAGGCTGAGGGAGTTCTCAACAGCCAAACCTGACTGGCTGGCATCAATCAGAGGGACAGGCTTCTGGGCCCCACCAGATTTCTCCTCTACTCTAAGCTCCACCTGGAGATGGAGCAGCTCTTCCAGAGGACCTGGGTTCAAGTCCCAGCATCCACATGACAGCTCACAACCGTCTCTAACTCCAGTTCCAGGGAGTCTGTGGCACCCTCACACAGACATACATGCAGGCAAAACACCCATGTACATAAAATTAAAAAAAAAGAAAGAAAGAAACTTTAAAATCTACATAAGGATAGTGATCAGCCTCACTGGATGAGTCCACTGGATGAGTCCACAAGGAGCCTTACTTTAGGTGTAAAGCTGCAGAGCCAGTCTATGTTGGTGGGCATGGGCAAGAATTCACCTTCTTTTCACAAACATGCAAAAAGGATGTCTTGAAGCTCCCTCCATCTGCCCACACAGATGTGAAAGGGACCCACCACTACCAAACGGTTCAGAGTCAACTGCAGTGGTCTCAAGGACCACTTACTGGTCTCAGATGTTACATTTTGAAAACAGTACTGGTGGGGCTAAGTGCCAACCCAGGAAACAACACATTCTGTTAGCTACTCTGCGGCACAGGCAAAGCCTCAGAAAAGCTTTTGTGTCCTCAACAGGATTGTCACCAGTCTTACAGGTAAGCCACCTTCTTCAGATTATAGACCTTAGCCACTGAAAGAGATAATAAATAAACTGTCAAATTCATCCCTAGTCAGATGACTAGGTAAGGGCCTTGCTTCCACCTCCCAGCAGAAGGCAGGACAAGCTGCTTTTCTGGCCTGTGGTTACAACACAAGTCAACTGTCCCTCATTTTCTCTCTCCCTATACTTTCCTCACCACTCATAATAGGACATTTTAAAAATAACCAATTCTCTAGCGGATGTGCAAGCACTGTGCAGAGGTCAGTAAAAAACAAACGTAACTCCAACAGAGTGAGGCAGGAGGACAGCAAACTAGCCCTGACCTATTGATAGAAGGGGAAAAACAACCAACAGAACCAGTCTCCTGGCCTCCCTTTCCACCGAAACCACCCTGCCCCAGAGGGCGGGCAGACAGGATGCTCCTCACAAAGCCTTCCTTCCCAAGCTGGGCAGAACTCTGACACCCTCCAGCTGCTGGCTCTACAGAATCCAGGCCAAGGCTGGTGCAAGCCATTAACTCCCTCCAGATCCTATTCACAGCCTGGCTTCAGAGACCTACCAGAGTTACCTCAGTTCCACTATTCCAGATTTTGGAAGAAGTATTCTACTCTTCCTGATCCTAATTGACAACAGTTGGCATAGCACCCTATTTAAGGAATGGGAAGACTTAAAACAGACTGCCTAACACACACACACACACACACACACACACACATACACCCTACCTGTGGGCACCCCACACAGACCAAGACACTACTAGCTCACATGATCACAGCCCTATAAGACCGCATTTTCTAGAAATTAGAGCCTGAACAATAAAACTAAAAGCCACAGCATCCATTAACAACTAAAACTGGGTTAACTCACAAATGCAAACTCTGGTAGGAAAAGGAAGCTTCATGAGAAACATCTTGGAAGCACACAAGAAGCCCAGGATCTAAAGAGTGAAAACCTGTGACGATCACCCTAGTCTCTTAGCAAAGCTTCTGCAACTTTTGCACATTTTCCCATGTACAGTCTGTATCTGATACATGCTGTCCAGCAATGTCCAACTTGACTATCACTGGTATGCCCACAACACAAGACTTTTATTACATCTGATGCTATTTGAAAAGGAAGAAAGTGCAAATACAACTCTCCACTTAGATGTGCGTGAAGTATAGCATTAAAGGAATAGACAATTCTCTCAGCAATGAGTCCCATCAGCTATTTGGTTTAAGCATACAAGCAAGACGCTCTGAAATTATTGACTTGTTGAGGCCAAGAAAAACAGTCTAGCCCTTGGCATGGACGCAACTCTTCTTCCCCTCACCCCATTACTGCCATTGGTAAGACCCACTAAAGGGTCTTTTTCATCTGCAGCATGGTCAGACAATTGTTTAAGAAACACCTACTGACCAGCATCAAGTTATTCTCAGGAGTCATGGATCAGTATTCTCAAAGTATGCAGCGCCCCACCGAACAAATATGGTTTTATCCTAACTTCCTTAGGACCTCCATTCATTTATGAAACCCACTTTCTCTTGCTGAAAGTAAAATGAGAACAAACCACCTAATGGTCCATTCGGGTGTCCCTCATTGGTATTCCTGCCTGCCTGACCCCCTTAAGGCAGGTAACGGAACAAACTGTTTTGGCTTCGTCCAAAGCACCAAGTAAAAAAACAAAATAAAATGTGCTAGCGAATGACCAACGCAGCGTGGGATCGATCCCCCGGAGTCAGACCCTTGCCTTGACAGCGCTTTTACACCAAATCCAGATAGCCAAGCTCCTCTGATCTGTAACCAGTTTAAAAAAAAAAAAGTACCAAGATAAAACTCCTGCCGCTGGGGTAGAAAGCCGAACGCGTTACCTCCAGAGTCTAGTCTGATGCTGTTGGAGGCAGCCATGTGCGGCGGAACTTTCACAGTTTCAAGCACACACTTGGCCGGATGTGGACGGCACCACCTAGAGCCAGGTACCCAAACTTGTCCAGCAGCAGAGGTAACTTATAAACTAGGCGGACCTGAGTGCGCACTCCGAGTCAGTCAGTCCAAAGGCTGAGGACAGCTGCGCGCCTCGCAGGTGTCCTCGCAATTAGGCGCGACGCTGGGCAGCGCAGCTCAAGTTATTGGGAGGAGGATCTCCGGGGGCGCGCTCAGAAGCAGGTGCAGGTGAAGCTGGCGCACCCGCCCCCACCTCCTCGGCGCTCAGCGGCCGGCCGGGGAGCTGGCCCAACCAGCCAGGCCAGAGCCACACACCCCGGAAAGGGGACGGTCCCGGGGGCCCGCCTCCCGACCTGGGTGCCGGGAGCCAGCACACCTCGGTCCTAATTTACGACCCGGGCGCTTTGTGCCCAGCAGGCCGTGCGCTGCACAATGCGCTCAACTCGGGGTCCCGGCCACCCCCTGCCGGGCCGCATGACTGTGCAGCCCGGCCGGGCACGGAGTTGCCGGTCCGGGTCCGGCCGAGCGGCAGCCCGGCCTGCTTAAAAATGGCGAGGCCCTCGCGTGGCTCCCGCGGCCGCCCGGGCCACAATGAAAGCGCCGGCCCCGCGGCGGGCCTCACCTTCCATCTCCATGTCCTCGGGTTCGCTCAGCTGCTGCTCGCCCGCTTTCTGCTGCTGCTGCTGCTGTTGGTGGTTCATGTCGGCCGCGGCCTGGGCCTCGCCTGCAGCCGGAGGCCCGGGCTGCGGGCCCGGCGGGCGGGCGGCTGCTAGCCGAGGCGGCGGCGGCGGCGGCGGCGGCGGGGCGGCCTCCTCCTCCTCCTCCCGCGCGTCTTCGGCGGCGGCCCCGGGGCGGCCCGCGGCGGGCGGCGGCGGCGGCGGCGGCAGGGAGACGCGCACGTACTTGCTCGCGATTCGCCCAATCTCGGCGCCGAGGCGGGCGGGCGGCCGGCGGGCCGGGCCGGGCGGCCTCCTCGCTCGCTGCGGCCGCCGCTGCCGCCGCCGCCGCCGCAGGGCCCGCCTCCCGCCGCCGGGGCCGGGGCTGCGGGGCCGCGGGCCGGCCGGGGGCGGAGGGCGGCCGGGCGGGGGCCGCGGAGTCAGCCCCGCCTCGGGCCGGGCGCGGAAGACTGGAGGCCCGGCGGGCCGCGGCGAGCCTGCGGGCCCGGGTGCTGCCGGCTGCGGCGGCTGCTGAGGCTGCGCGGGCGGGCGACGGGCCGGCCGCGCTCGGGGCGCTGAGGCCTCCGCCTCCTCGGCGTCGTCGTCGGGGCTCCGGCAGCGGATGCGGCGCCCGGCGGCTCGGCTCGGCTCGGCTCGCTCTCAAAATGGCGGCGGCGTGAAATGTCACATCCGCATGGGGGGCGAGAGCGGGGCGAACGAGACGAGGGCGGGCGGCGGGCGGAGCGGGAGGCGGAGCGGGAGGCGGAGCGGGGAGCGGCCCGCCCGCCGCTGCCTAGGAGCGCCCGCCCTGCGCTGCGGCTCGGCGCGCCCGCGGTCCGCCCTGCTGGAGCCAGGCGCCCCCCTCTCGTCAGCGAGGCGGGCGCAGATCCGGGGCTGCCGAGGTCCGGCCGAGGGGAGCGTGCCCGCGGGAACTGGGCTCGACCCGGACCTGAGGCTCGGCGCCTTTTTTACCGCCCTTAACTGGTCCCTCGGGTCTCACCCGGGCGGATACGTGGGAAAACTTCACTTTTCTTGCACCCCGGATCCAATAAGGCGGTGGGAAAACTTCACTATTTCGCGCCCCAAACCCAATAAGGTGATCTCACCTACTCCAACATTCATTTATTTCCTTGCTAGCCCCCCCAGATTGGCCACGATCATCCACTCAGAAAGACGGATCTCCTCTTTTTGTCGTTTTGAAAACGAGCTTCTCGGGTGTTCCAGGATGGCCTGGAACTTGCTATGGTACCTGAAAACGGCCTTGAACTCCTGATCCTCCTGCCTCCACCTCTCTAAGGCTTCGGGAGTCAAATGTTACGAAACGACCTTTTTAAGAGAGTTGAAGAAAAGTTGATTTATTTAAGGCCGAAGCCCCAGCTGACTTGGTATTCAGGCGTGCTGGCTTATTAAAAATATATTTTAAAATGGATTTTAAAAAGAAAAAGATTGCGGGGTGTGGTGGTGTATGCCTTTGATTCCAGAACTTGAGAAGCAGAGGCATAGCCAGTTCCAAGCCAGCCAGGACTACACGGAGACCCTGTCTCAAACAACAAAAACATCTCATAGGCTTGAAGTTTTCCCATTATGAAGGTTTCCCATTATGAAGGCTTCCCATTATGAGACCGCCAGATCACATAAGTAGCACCTGACTCACCAGGAATCAGCCCCTTCCCCGATCACCCTGAGTTTGGGGTGGGGGAGGGGTAGTCATACCAAATTCTCACAAATACTATTGAGCAACTTGCACTGGCAAAAAAAAAAAAAAAAAAAAAAGGAACCTTTTCTGGCACTTCATAACTTGCAAGAAAATGCCTAGCCAATCCAGGATAAAAGTGCAAGAACATGCTACCCTGCCCAAGGACACCAGCCAACCCTGCTTCCTCTGCTGAGTTCAAAACCTAAGCAGACGCCAGCAAAACGGCTGAGTGGGCAAAGGTACTTGTCACCAAGTCCTATGACCTGCATTCCTTCCCCAGGACTCACATGGTGGAACTGCATGTTGTCCTCTGGATTCCACTCTCTTGCCATGACACATGTGGGTGTGCCTGCAAAAGCACACACACACACACACTCAAGTATGTAAATTAAAAAAAAAGAAAAGAAAGGAAACAAGGTGGGTGAAAGAGAGGTGGTTCTGGCCGAATATCCCTTGGGACACATTAGTTTCACATTTCAGTTTGGGGAATTTTTGAGTGTACATAATGAGGTATCTTTGAGGTGGGACCCAAGCCAAGACAACATTCATATGTTTCAGTTTCTGACAGCATGAGGATAATACAGTATTTTGTATTTTGACTGCAACCCCACATGAGGTCAGGTATAAAATTTTTCACTCCTTGGGGCCAGCACAAAGGCTCAGCAGGTTAAATTGCCACCAAGCCTGACCAATCAGATCCTTGGACCCCACATTATAGCAGCTAAATAATGGACTCAAAGTCATCCTCTGACTTCCACATATGTGGACACAAATGCATGAGCACACACAATTAAGTTCCACTTTTAGCATCATGTTGGTGTTCAGAGAATTCCAGATTTTATAACATTTTAGACGTAGGATTCTCTGACTAGAGGTAGTTAACATAATATATTTTTTCCATAGTGAAATGCTATGTAGCAGTGAAAAAGAACGAGATACCACTACATGCTACCTATAACGGATAAAGCATGAGCTAAGAACACAGATCAAAGGCTACATACCGGATGATTCCAACTCCATCAAGATCCTTAACAGGCAAATCAATCCCAAGCAAAAGAGAAAATAGATTGATTCTTGATGGCCAAAGACTGGAGTACTGGGGTTTGGGGGATGAATGGTGTGAGGTTATCAAGGCAAGACCAAGATGACAGACACAAGAACTCAGGGTACCTCTGGAGTGAGATGCAAACACTCTCAAATTAGATCAGGGTCATAGACAACCCTGTGTCTATACCAGAAACCACTTAACTGTATACTTTGTTTTTATTATGTGTACATGTTTGTGCACCTGCCTGCCACCTGGGAAGTCAGGAGAGGGCAACAGTACCTAGGGAGCTGGAGTCACAGGCCATTGTGAGCTGCCCAGTGTGGGTGCTAGGATCTGAACTCAGGTCCTCTGTAAGAGCAGCAAGTGCTCTCAACCACTGAGCCATCTCTCCAGCCCTAACTATACATTTTAGTCTTTTTTTTTTAAAAAAAAAAAAAAAAAAAGAAAATTCTCCAGACTATGATTTGACCCTTTAAGAACATTTTGGACTGGGCGGTGGGGGGGGGGGGGGGGGACAGGCCCAGGCCTTTAATTCTAGCACTCACTCGGGAGGCAGAGCCAGGCGGATCTCTGTGAGTTCGAGGCCAGCCTGGTCTCCAAAGCTACACAGAGAAACCCTGTCTCAAAAAACCAAAAAAAAAGAACATTTTGGCTTGTTAGCCTCTAGAAGTCAGTGTTTTCTTTCTCTCGTGTAGTATGACTGTGTATATATATGTGTTCACATGTGTGGGCACGTATGTGCAGGTTCAAATGCACATGTGAATGTATAGGCCTGCGACTGACTCCAGGAATCTTCCTCATTTGCTCCACCCTTTTCATTTAATCCAGAGCTTACCAGTTCAGCTAGTCGAGAGAGGCAGCCTGACGAGGCAGCTTGCTCAGGAACTCCCTTTCTCTCGCTGGGTCACAGGCTGTGCACTTTCCATGGGTAAATTGTATGGCACATGAATTATTACATCAACAAATCTATTGTACTTCTTCCTCATGTAAACATCCCTAGCAGACCTGTGAAGACGGTTCACCTCTCTTTTAACCCAGAAAACAGTACCTACCTACTTTATGAACACACAGGAAAACTGCCCAGGCAATCAAGAGCATGCTTATCCAAAATGCTACCAAGTATCTGAAAGATGTCACTTTAAAGCCATGTGTGCCTTTCTGGGAGTATAATGGTGGAGTCAGTGGGTGTGCCCAGGCCCACAGTGAGGCTGGATACAAGGCCAGTGGCCCAAAAGGTGCTGAATTTTTGCTGCACATGCTTAAAAATGCAGAGAGTGATGCTGAACTTAGATGTACTTCTCTCATCATTGAACATAATGATAAAGAAAGCATCTAAGTAAGATGCACCATTGAATCTTCAGAGCTCATGATCAGGTTCGCCCATACATGAACTCCCCCGATACACTGAGATGATCCTCACTGAAAAGGAACAAATCATTCCAACCTCAGGATAAAATAAATTCAAATAAAAACTCAAAACAAAATTGCTGTGGTACCCAATCAGCATCTAGTTAGAAGTAATAATTAGTTCATCAAGAATCTGGGTAAAGCCGGGCGTTGGTGGCGCACGCCTTTAATCCCAGCACTCGGGAGGCAGAGCCAGGCGGATCTCTGTGAGTTCGAGGCCAGCCTGGGCTACCAAGTGAGCTCCAGGAAAGGCGCAAAGCTACACAGAGAAACCCTGTCTCGAAAAACCAAAAAAAAAAAAAAAAAAAAAGAATCTGGGTAAAAATGTTTCAGCAAGATGGCTCAAGGTATAAAGGCACTCGCTGCTAACCTCGATCCATTCCTACAACACACACGGGAAAGAACCCACTCCCACAGGTTGGTTTCTGAAACCCACTGGCCTGCCAGGTCACCCCAACACCCTCCACTACAAATGCACAAACACAAAATAAAACAGAGAATATGGATTGAAGACATGTCAGAGATGTGTATGCAGACAGCTCGAAAGCTGTGGTCTGGAGGCCACGTGTGGCCCCTAAACACAGGTCCAAGGGGCTAGTGAAGAAGAGTCACGCAGAGCCTCTCTTGCCTCCCCCCCCCCACACTGCCTGCGTTACTTCTCATACAGTTACACTGTTTGCTACAGTGTTATCACACTCCTGTGCACCGTGCCTTATTATACAAGAGAACTGGGAGGAGCATCTCAACTCCAACCCACTGCTGGTCCTGTGATTAGCACGTATTACCCAGCAGGACTAGGGTGCAGCTCTATAGTAGAGCACTTGCTGAGCTTGAGTGAGGCCCTGGGTTCAATCCCCAGCAGGGCAAATATAAACTACATAGTAGGAAGGAAGATCTGGGTCACTGTCACGAAGGTTAATAATGGGCATAATGGGCGTTAAGAAGGGATGAGTCATCAGTCTCACCCAGCTACATGCAACCCTGGGAACTGCAGAACTGCTGGTCTGGGAGGACGCACCCCCAGTGCAACAGTGACAGGAACGGTATGGGAGTAATCGACCGGTCTGATTGGATTGAAAGCTCCACAAGACAGAACGCACGCCTGGCACTGTTAACTGGGCCCCAAAGTTGTGGCTGGCTAGGTGACAGATCCTAGGGAGAACCCAGGACCTTTATTCTGATAAATGGACATAGTAAAACTGCCCCCCCCCCCCCCCGACACTGAATGCTTATCTTTATACCCATAGATTAGTACACTGCTCAAAGAAGCTTAATTTAACGGTAGATGGTGATTGATGCAGAAATCTGCAGCTGGCCAGCATGCAGAGAACAAGAAACTGAACGCTCAGCCCTAAAGGACAAACCTGTCGCACACCCCTTCCCTCAAGGCAGACATGGCTGAAGAGGAGACAGAAAGTAAGAGCCAGAGGAGCGGACGCCCACGTGCAAGTGTGTCTGTGTGACAAGACAGGGCTTGCTCCACACGTGAACTCACACAGCTCGAACTGCTTGTATACGATCTGGTCCCCAAAAGCCCAACATGCCTAGGAAGGGCTGTCTGGGGAGGCGAGGAGGGCCAGTTTTCTTCCAAGGTGTGAGCCCTGAGAGGCTGCCTATGCTCCAAGATGGTCCCATACCTCATGAACAGACAGATAGAAATGAAAGACAGGAAGGTTAAACCAGAATAAGTGCCCCCCCACTCACACTTTTAATCCCAGCATTCCAGAGGCAGGTGGATTGCTATGAGTTCAAGGGCAGCCTGTTCTACAGTGAGACCATTGCCAAAAATAAATCACACACACATAAAAGGTTAATCCAGTTAAGTCTCTCATAATAATATTGGCCTTTAAGTAGATCCCTAGGACTGGGTTCGTAACTCAGTTGAACTGCCCAGCATGTCTCTACACTGAATCCCCACCTCCTGCAAAAGAAGTAGAGGAAACAGACTGCGGAGCTGAATCCTACGAAGAGCCCAAGTGAGAAGACCTCCTATACAAGCACCCAGCCCAGGACTTGGGCTTTGTGAACCCCTTCGAAAGAAAGCACTGGGTTCCACTTAAGATTCTTATCTATAGAACTGGATAGTGGGCCCTTTTCAGATGCTAAATTTAGAGCAATTTATTATGCAATAGAACTGCTTGGGGCTGCAGTGATGGCTCAGGGTGTAATGGCACCTGCCACCAGGTCACATGACCTTGAGTTTGACCCTGTGACCTGTCTATATGATAGAAAGAGAGACCAGACTCCCCCAAGTTGTCCTTTGGCCTCTGTACCCACTCTTAGCACACATGTGCACACACGCATACCCTCTACCAAACACTGTAATAAAAAAGTAATTTTCTAAAATCTCGCGGAAGCAGCTGGGCCAACACTCAGGTAGCAGAGGCAGGAGGATCTCTGTGAGTTCAAGGTCAGCCTGGTCTACTCAAGTTCCAGGATAACTAAGGCTACACAGAGAAACCCTGTCTCATTTTTAAAAAAAATTTTTTTTTAATTAAAAAAGCACACTGGCTGCTCGTCAGATGACCAGGTTTGACTCCTAACCCCCACATGGTAGCTTTAACTGTCTATAACTGACACCCTATTCTGTCCTCCCCAGGGACTGCATGTGGTGAACAGACGAACATGCAAGCAAACATCCACACACGTAACAATTTTTTGGTAACTCACTCCTAACCCGCATACACACCTGAATACCTTGAGGAGAAAGACTTGCTCACAGCTGTGCTTGGCCCCAGCACACAGAGAGTGCTCAATGCAAATCTAAATTATTTCCTGACAGCTAATGTTTACCGGTGGCTGGAAGCTAGAGGCTCCAGAGATACAATGGTGAGAACAGATGCCTGCTGCCTCTCCTACCACAGCACTTCCCCGCTTCTTCCTGTCAGGTCCATTCATACCCTTCAGCTGCCGGCTGCAGACACAGATCCAGGCCACCCCAGCTTCTAGAAAAGCAGTAGTACGGTCAGGGAATACAGTCTGAGTACAGAGCTTGCCTAACATAGGCTGGGAATATACTTATGTTAGTGGAGTACTAACATGGGTAACATGCACAAAGTCCTGGTTCAATTCCCAGCTCTACATAAACTGGGCGTGGTGACAGAAGCTTGAAGGTGGGTCTGGCATGGTAGCCCATGTCTGTGATGCCATTACTTGGCAGCAAAAGCCAGCCTGAGCCTCACAGTGAGACCCTGTCTGAAAAAGAAATGAAAGAAAAACAATGGGAAGGAAAAGAAGGCCATACCAATGCTATTGGAGGCCTAAAAGTCCAGATTCAGTTACTCTGGAACACACTTGTGGCCTGGTGTGGTGTTGGCTAGCTGGAATTCTAAGTGCATTATGTGCAAAGCCCATTTGCACACTAAGGGGTGTGTGGAAGAACTGTGAGCCTCCTTGGAGCTTTAATGATGTCTCCAAAGCTCTGGGAAAGCTCCAGAAGGAGAGGACTAGGGCACCAATCTTAACCGCTGCTAATTTTTAAAAGATTCATAACCTTTACCCTGGTTCAGCAACCGAGGCCTGAAAAGGCCGAACATCCAGGAGCTAGGAGCCAGGAGAGAAGCCGACTTGTCATTAGAGCCGCTAAGTGCAGGGAGGGGCTACCCTATCATTAGGCTGTGGACAAAACACATTTTGCAGCTCCTGGGCTGGTGCCATGACTTGGCATAAACATATAAACTTTGGGTTGGGTTTTCTTCTACAGAACCAAAATGTTTTTCTACCTGGACGCCATGTTGATAAGAGGTGTCAGAGCAGAAATGGGACTGACGGGCCTTTTTCTTTTACCCACCCCAGATAACTAAACTCTCCAGTATCTACAAGGAAGTGTGACCTAATCGCATACCCAAGATAAGGGGTGAGGGCTTAATTTCAGGAGCTAAGTGGTATGGGCCAAGGTCAAGCCTTTTGATATGGACTCCATAGAGGGCGCTGAAAAAGTGAATTGGGTAAGTTTTATTCATTCATTCATTCATTCATTCATTCATTTGTTTATTTATTAATTTATTTTCCCTTGGCTCTTGCCAAGCCCTGCCTAGCCTGGAAATCATTATGTGTAGTCCAGGCTGGCCTCTGCCTCCTAAATGGTGGGATCTCAGAATGAGCTGACATGTAAGACCCAAACTCAAGGTTCTGACCAGGGAAGTGGGGAGGACAGTTTGTATCTGAAATGATAAAAGTTGAAACACTTCCATGTTGAAGTGTCAGAGACACCCTTGTTCCTCCGCGCAAGATGTTCACTCCTTTTTTTTTGGTTTTTCGAGACAGGGTTTATCTGTGTAGCTTTGCGCCTTTCCTGGAACTCACTTGGTAGCCCAGGCTGGCCTCGAACTCACAGAGATCTGCCTGCCTCTGCCTCCCTAGTGCTGGGATTAAAGGCGTGCGCCGCCGCCGCCGCCGCCGCCGCCGCCGCCACCACCACCACCCGGCTCTCACTTCTCTGTGTAGACTTAATGCCAGTGTACTGGAACCCGAGTAAAATGGCAGCCTGGCCAAGCAGGTCGATGCACGCATGCATTCGCAGTACTTGGGAGCTGGAGGCAAGACGACCCTAGAGTTCAGACCCTAGAGTTCAGAGCCAACCTAGGCTACAAAGGAATTTGAGGCCATTCTAAGCTGCCTGAGACCCAGTCTCAAAACAGAAACCATAAAGCCAGCCACCAGGTGGCGCAAGGCTGTAATCCTAGTGTGGCGCTGGGGATGCTGAGGCAGGGACACAAACTCTGGGGACAGCCTGGGCTAGAGAACGAGACCCTGGGAATATAATATAGTTCAGTGGTAGAATGTATGTCTATCCCATCGTGCAGGAGCCAGAGGCAGGCAGAGCTCTTGTGGCTGTCACCCCCAGATAGGTGGTAAAACTGAGTCAACTCCTGTGACTAGCATTCTTTCTGGCTCTTTGAGGAAGCACAGCAGATGACGGATGACTAGCCAGGTATGTGGAGAGGCCAGGTTGCTACTTCCTCCCTTTCCCATGTAATTTTTTTAAGATCTCCTGTAGTGCTACAGATGGAAGCCAGGGCATTGTCCATCCCAGGGACAAGAGTTCCATGAAAGAGCCATCCTCAACCTTAGAGTTTTACACTTTTGTTGTTGTTGTTGTTTTTCAAGACAAAGTTTCTCTGTGTAGGTTTTGGAGCCTATCTTGGAATGGAACTCACCTTTTTTTTTTCTGAGACAGGATTTCTCTGTGTAGTTTTGGTGCCTGTCCTGGATCTCGCTCTGTAGACCAGGCTGGTCTCAAACTCAGAGATCCACCTGCCTCTGCCTCCCGAGTGCTGGGATTAAAGGCGTGTGCTACAACTGCCGGGCCAAATTTTACATTTTTTAAAAGCAGCTTATATGGGGTTGGGGATTTAGCTCAGCAGTAGAGCGCTTGCCTAGCAAGCACAAGGCCCTGGGTTCAGAGGACTGTAATCACACTGAACCAAATTTGAGCAAAGATGCCCGCCCATAATAACAGGTAGTAAGAATGTGGGTGGTCAGCCTCACCTTCTGTCTCCTCCTTCCACTCACATCCCCATTCTGGGAAGTTGTATGGTTGTGATGTTTGGGGCGGGGACGGTGGAGGGGAGCGTGGGGGGGTTGGGGGGGTGAGGGAGCAATTACAGGTGTTGGTTTTTACTTTACTGAAAAGTAGCAAAACTAGAGCCATCTAACTTCCCTGGAAGTTTAACAAATTTCCTCCTTCTGTATTTAACTTGGATGGCATTGGCAGGACTCACTGAACAAGAAAAGCATTAAAACATTGTGGTGGTATGCACCTGCAATCCTAGCACTTGGGAGGCAGAGGCAGGCAGATCTCTGTGAGTTCAAGGCCAGCCTGGTCTGCATGAATTCCAGGACAGCCAGGACTACATATAGAGATGGCTACAGAGAAACCCTGTTCCAAAAAGATTTTTAAATTTAAATTTTATGTGTATGTATATATGTCCACCACATGCTTGCAATGCCCATGCAGGCCAGAAGACAATGTTGGATATCCTGGAACTCAAGCTACAGACAGTCAGCTGCAAGTTGCCATGTAAGTAGGTGTTTGGTTGAATGTTGAGTGGCTGCCAAAAGAGTGTCTGATCCCTTGGAGGAGTTTTACAGGTGTTGTGAGCCACTGATGTGGATGCTAGGAACTGAACTTCTATCCTCCAGCCCTAAGACAGCTGCTTTCTTAGAGAGGTTCCCTTGTTTGCCATGGGATTAGAACCCAGGACCTAGACAATATTCAACTATACAGCTTATAAAGTAGGTAACTCTTTCGAAACAGGTGGGTGACACACCTATCACCCAGCACTAGGAAAAACTATGGCAGCAGGAGAGAGCTATAAAGCAAGTATGGGACTGAAGAGATGGACTCGTGGTGAAGAGCACTGGCTACTCTTCCAGAAGACCCAGGTTCAGTTCCCAGCACTACCTTGTGGTTAGCTACTGTCTATAGTACCTCAAACCCAAAGGCACTGCACACGTGGTACAGACATGCATGCAAGTAAAACATCCATACATAAATAAAAGCAAGTAAGTCTTGTAAAACAACAGCAGGGGCCTGGAGATGTATCGTGGCAGAACTCCGGCCCACCAAGCTCTAGGCCCTTTTGTTAAATTTTCGGTAATGAGAAAAAAAGAACACTCGCTAGAGCAGGAGGCACTGGGTGTTGGCATCACACACAGTCTATTTCTCCGAATAAAAATCAAGCGTTTTCTTTTGTAATGTAAATCTTCATTTTATTACATTTAGTGTGTGTGTGTGTTTATGCATGCATACACTGTGGTGTACATGTAGAGGTCAGAGGACAATCATGCAGAAGTTTGTCTCCTTTCACATGAGTCTCAGGGATCAAACTCAGGTCATCAGGCAGCAAATGACTTTACCCATTCAGTTTAGGCCAGGGATATTTAAAATGTGTATATGTTTGGAACAAACCAAAAACTAAAACAAAAACTTGAATATTTTGGGAGTAAAAAAAAGGCAATGGAAATTTAGCTTTTTGGGTTTTTTGAGTTCAAGTACTGGGGAAGGAAACCAGGCTTTCTCCTGAGCCCACCACTCTAGGGGTCATTGGGTGGGAAATCCACAGGGTTTTGCTTGCTTTGCTTTGTGATGCTGAGGATGGAACCCAGGACCTTTCTCATGCTAAACAAGCGCTCCACCTAGGAGTTGTTCTTCAAGGTGGGTTTAAAACTGGAAGCAGGATGATGTTTATACCAGGACGTTCAAACTCTTTGGTGGCTGGGTGGAGGTTTTGCCTTGGAGGCAGAAAGCAGGCTTCTGCAGCCACTGACAGACAGGGGTGAGGCTGAAAAGCCATGAGTGTGGGCAACTCCACCAGAATGCAATAATCAGAGGGCCGAGGCAGGAGATCCACTCCAAACCGAAGGCCAGTCTCCAGCTGCACAGTGAACACTTGTCTCAAGCTGAGAGAGTATATATCATACAAAATAATATATAAACTACTGGGGCGTGGGACTGACCGCCAAGATGGCTGATACCACCTCTCTATCTCCCTTCAGACTTGCTGAGATTTCCAAGTTGTCACTTATAAAATTCACTCTTGTGAACTGTGCAATCAAGTTTAAAAAACCAAATCAAAAACAAAAACGGGGTGGGGGGGCGATACTCCAACCCAAGGGCACTGCATGTACATGGTGCAGACATGCATGCAATTAAAACATTCATACGTAGGAAATAAAAATAAGTAAATCTTTTAAAACAACAACAGGGCCTGAAGGTGTGGCTGGGTGGCAGAAGCTTAGGTTTTGTGCTTGGCCATCTTCACAGCTATCCTAGCCACACGGAACCATTTCCCTCCGGGGGACACTCCTGACTATTGCTTTGAGAGTTCTTGTTTGTTCTTGAGAGGTCTCACTTTGTAATCCTGGCTGGCCTGGAATCCATTACATAGAACAGGAGAGCCTAGAACTCAGAGATCTACCTTTGAAAGCTGGAATTTAAAGGCGTGTGCTACCATGCCTAGCCTGGGGGTTGGGATTTAACTCTGTGGTATAAAGCTTACCTACCAGGATCAAGACCCTGGCTGGGTTCCATCCTTAGCACCAAAAAGATGAAACAAGACAACACTAAGCGTAACAAAGAACCTGGACACAAAAGATCAGATATTGGCAGGATATGATGGTACATGTCTATAATACCAGTACTCATAAGACAGGAAGAGTGCAAGTTCCAGACCAACCCTGACTGCATAGTAAGACCCTGGTATCCCTGTGGTATACCATCTGCCTAGCATATGCAAGGCCCTGGCACTACAAGACAAAATGAAAGATCATACATTGCTGGGTTCAGTTTCTATGAGACACCAAGGATAGTCAGGCTCATATAGATTAGTGGCTGCTGGTTATGGTGATATTTTATTTGTGCTGAAATGTATTTATATGTTAATAAATAAAAGTGCCTGGGGGTCAGAGCTAATAGCAAGCCATAGCAGAAGTCTCGCAGTGGTAGCACACGCCCTTAATTCCAATCACATGACAGGCAGATCTCTGTGTGTTCAAGGACACAGCCAGCATGGAGACACACACCTTTAATCTCAATACCAACCATAGAGACCTGGAGGTCTGTATAGACAGGCAGTGACGAAGAGGTCATGTGGTTGGGTTTATAACCAATGAGAAGGCAGAACAGAAAGTCAATAAAAAGACAGGTGGAGCCGGGCGGTGGTGGCGCACGCCTTTAATCCCAGCACTCGGGAGGCAGAGCCAGGTGGATCTCTGTGAGTTCGAGGCCAGCCTGGGCTACCAAGTGAGTTCCAGGAAAGGCGCAAAGGTACACAGAGAAACCCTGTCTCGAAAAACCAAAAAAAAAAAAAAAAAAAAAAAAAAAAGACAGGTGGCTGGAGAGATGGCTCAGAGGTTAAGAGCACTGTCTGCTCTTCCAAAGGTCCTGAGTTCAATTCCCAGCAACTACATGGTGGCTCACAACCACCTGTAATGAGATCTGGTGCCCTCTTCTGGCATATGGCAAACTTGCAGAAAGAACACTGTTTACATAATAAATAAAACAAAAAAAATTAAAAAACAAAAGACAGACACACAGGAAGTAGCAATCTTGCTCAGGGGAAGGACGGCAGTGAAGGGTAAGAAAGGGTTTTTAGTATCAGCTCTTAGCTACTGCTCTGACCTCTTGGGCTTTTAACTCTGCCATTTGGCTCTGTGTCGCTTATTTAATAAGATCGTCATCTACAGCTAGTGGCTGTGGAGGAGGAATGGGGTGATGGAAACATTGGTGAAAAGGCTCAACGCGGCCTGAGTTCAAACCCAGAGCCCGTGTAAAGGGGAGGGAAAACCAACTCAACTCCTGAGTTCAAACCCAGAACCCGTGTAAATAGGGGAGGGAAAACCAACTCAGCTCCATCATGTTATCCTTTGACCTCTACGTATGCATCATGGCAATAATTTTTAAATTATTATTGTTGTTAATTGGGGGGAGGGGTTCAAGACAGAATTTCACTGTGTAGCCCTTTCTGTAGACTAGGCTGACCTCGAACTCACAGAGATCTACCTGCCTCTGCCTCCTAAATGTTGGGACTAAAGGTGTGAATCACCATATCCCACATTTTTTTTTTTTTTTGAAATAGGATCACACTCAGGCTGGCTTCAAGCACACAGCAATTCTCATGCCTCAGCCATAAGTATTGTCAAGTTCAAACATAAATAAAAGGTCTAGCCAGTTACGGAAGCTGGTACCGGTAATCCCAGAATGAGGAAGGCCGAGGCAGGAGGATGACTGTGAGTCAGAGACCTGCCTGAGTGACATAGTGAGTTCCAGGCCAACCTGATCTACAATGTGGAGACACTGTTTCTAAATAAAGGAATAGATTTGGATGTACCTCAGCCTGACATATACAAGTCCCCAGGCTTGAGCTCCAGAAGGTACACAGACACAAGTATTGATTCCTAAGAACATCTCCTTGGTCAGAACATAGCCCCACAGTGAGGAACTGCCACCATCTGTACCCACAGGAGACACACCACACCGGCGGTGGTGGCACACACCTTTAATCCCAGTGATAGGGAGGCAGAGCCAGGCAGATCTGTGAGTTTAAGGCCAGCCTAAGCTACAGAGTGAGTTCCAGGAAAGGCACAAAGCTACACAGAAAAAACCTGTCTCGGAAAAAAGAAAAGAAAAGAAAAAGGAGACACACAACATCGCCACTTGTAAATTTCTGTAACTTCTTCCAGTGTTAGTCCAGCCCTCTTCCCAACACTGCAGCCAACCCCACAAACCATTCTGGGGCCAAAGGAGTTACAAAGGATACAAACAAAACCAGTAAAAGCATCTCTAACCTGAGGGACTTCAGACACAAAAGCAGGGGAGCAGGAAACCAAAGATGCCTAAATCTGTAGCCCACCAGTTTTGCCTATATTTTTCAGAAAGTCAGTTAACAGCTCTTGAGGGTTGAAATGAAGCCATGAGAGGAGGAAAAGTACCTAGAAATCTTGTGGAGGCAGTTCACTTGACTGTGTTGTTGGGTTTATTGGCTGTCTTGTTGAGACTGTGTATGGCCTTGAACAACTCTGCCTGTCTCAGCTACAGAATGAGTTCTAGGAAAGGTGCAAAGCTACACAGAGAAATCCTGTCTCGAAAAAACCAAAAGTGTGTGCTACCACACCTGGTTTTGTGTCTGTTGTTCTGAGATAGGATTTCATTGTAGCCCAGGCTGGCCTCAACTTACTGAGTAACCTAAGCCTTGAACTTCAGTCTGATCTCAGCTTCCCATGTGTGGGGGTTATAGGCAGATGTATAACACAAGGCCTGGCTACATAACTAGTTTTGTTTTCTTTTTTCTTTTCTTTTTTTTTTTTTTTTTTTGCTTGTTCGTTTTTGGATTTTTTTTTTCAATACAGGGTTTCTCTGTGTAGCCCTGGCTGTCCTGGAACTCACTTTGTAGACCAGGCTGTCCTGGAACTCAGAGATCCACCTGCCTCTGCTTTCCCTAGTGCTGGGATTAAAGGTGTGCACACCACTGCCTGGCTACTTACTTGTTTTTGAGACAGGACCTCACTCTGTAGTCACAACTGAAGAGGCCTAACTTAACATTAGTGTAGCCATGACAGGCTGCAGACTAACAATCCTGGGACTAGTCCTCACCATTACAATAACCAGGAGGCCAATCAGAATTGAGACAAACAAGTACTAGATGCTCCAAGACATAAAGGATAGCTTACATCACTTGTATATCAGTTGCCAATTTCCTTGCAGCAACGCCAGTACCAATCCCTGTTTGACAAGACTTCTGTTACCTCATTCCTGCTCAATCAGGAGTTCAAGCCCCATCTGAATCTGGATTTCCCCTTACCTCACCCCATCTTTTACTCCTTAAATACCCTGCCATACCTGATCCAACCACTATGTCGGAATAGACAGGAAGCCCAAGCTCAAGCTTGCAATAAAGGCTCTTTGCTTTTGCATATGAACTCAGACTTCTGGTGATCTCTGGGGGTGGGGGTGGGTTCATGATCTTGAGCAAAACACTACTGGCCTTGAGCTCACTATGTAGACCAGGCTGGACTTGAATTCAAAGATCTTCCTTACTGCCTCTGAGTGTGGGATTAAAGACATGTGCCACTATACCTGGCCCACAAGTCCAGCTTTTAATGTGAATTTAAGTCATTTCATTTGGTGCCATCTTTGGACATAAAAGGCATTTATTTGGGGCCCATGTATGAGGACATTGCTGAAAACAACAGCTACTTCAACAGTACTCAAAACAAATAGATCTGGAAAAGACTCGGTTACAAAGATTACAGAGTAAACCAGTGTGAGGCCAGTTTAAGATACACACTGAGTTCCAAGCCAGCCAGCACTTGCCAGCTCAGACCACATAACAAAGGCAACCCTATCTCAAAACAATAACAAAAACGAAAAGACTTCAAAGTGATTAAGGGAAATGTCAAGATTAAACACCGACCCCCGTGACTTGGATGCATCAACCCCGAGGCGTCGAACTCTTCTTACTAAAATCGACCACAACACACCCCACATTGCTGCCTACCCTACCTCACCCTCTGCTCACTATATGCTCAAAATTCCAACATTCTCAGCAGCTGAAATGACTGCCAGCCAACACTGCCCAACTCAGAGAAAGGTACAAAGACAGAATATAGTTTCAATCAAATGATCATTTGCAAATAACATGCTTTCGAATAACTAAAACCCTCAAGAGAAAAAAAACAACAAAGCAGAGAAATAATTCCTTAAGGTGGTCAATGGAAACATTCGTAAGCTTAGGAACCAGCAATAAAAATGGAGAAATATGCTGGGTGGTGGTGGCGCACACCTTTAATCTCAGCACTTGGGAGGCAGAGCCAAGCGGATCTCTGAGTTCAAGGACAGTCTGGTCTACAGAGTGAGTTCCAGGACAGCCAGGACTGATACACAGAGAAACTTTGTCTCTAAGAAAACAAAAACAAATCAACAAAAAAAGAACATTCATTAGCCAGGTGGTGGTGGCCAGGTGATAGTGGCCGCGGCGGCGGCGGCGGCGGCGGTGGCGGCAGCGGCTGACGCCTTTAATTCCAATACTTAGGAAGCAGAGGCAGTTAGATCTCTGTGGGTTTGAGACTAGCTTGGTCTACTTATGAACTCCAGCATATATCTGTGTATTATTTCTCCTGCAGTTGTACATAAAATGTTTTTACATTAAAAAAGGACAAATACTATAGAATTGTATTACATGAAATACATAGAATATACAAATTTGTAGAGACAGAGAGAAAGGAAGATAGAGCAATGATTTCCTAAGTAAAAAAAGCAAAATTAAAAAAATAAAATAAATTCCAGCATAGTGAAGACCACATAGAAAGACCCTGTCACAAAAGGAAGAGCAGGCCAGGAGGTGGTGGCGCACGCCTTTAGAAGGCAGAGGCAGGTGGATCTCTGAGTCGAGGCCAGTCTAGTCTACAGAGCTAGTTCCAGGACAGCCAATACACAAAGAAACACTGCCAAGAAAGAAAGAAATAAGTGTATGGTAGAGTATTTGACCCCTCTAATCCCAGCACAGGAGGCAGAGACAGGTGGATCTCTGTGAGCTATAGGCCAGTCTGCTCTACAGAGTTCAGGACAGCCAGGGCTACATAGTGAGACTCTCTTTAAAAGAACATGTTAATCCTGCCACTGCAGCCTCAGCCATCTGTGAGACTGAGGCAAGAAAATTGCTTAGACTGAGGACTTCAAGACTCACCTAGGCAAAATAAGGAGACCCCACCACAAAAAATTCATACCTGTTTTTTTGCGGTTTTTATCCTGGATGTAATGAGCCAGTATAAATCTGGATATGAGGCTGGTGCTGGGGACATTTGAGGTAAGATACTTCAGACACCTGGGGAGAAATGGGGTGGTGGTGTCTTTCTTTCGGGGATAAGAGACTACATCTCGAGAAGCCTTCCTCCTCAAAGATGACCTTGATCGTGGAGTGGAGGATGCCATCAATTTGGTTCTCCAGGGCTTCCTCAAGCTTCTTTGGCTTGCTCAGTCAGTACTTTCTAGCAAAGAGAAGAAAACAGCCTCAGATCTATGCCTGATCCCTCCAAACGCTTTTATACTCTGTTCCCATTTCCCCACCCATCAATCCCACCCAGTAGGTTAAAAAGTTGGATCTGGGCCAGGCGGTGGTGGCACACGCCTTTAATCCCAGCCCTTGGAAGGCAGAGCCAGGTGGATCTTTGTGAGTTCAAGGCCAGTCTGGTCTACAGAGCGAGATCCAGGAAGGGCACAAAGCTACACAGAGAAACCCTGTCTCGAAAAACAAACAAACAAACAAACAAAGTTGGATCTGGAATCCCTACTCATTTGCATAACCTCAAGACTTACTCTAGGCAAGGCTGAAAGAAAAGACTAGACTAAATTAACTTCCAGGCCCCCACCTTTCCCAAAACAGAACACAAGAATTCCTCTTGCAGTCAAGGTACAATCATTGGGCATGGAGGCTTCTACCTGGCTGAACATGGTGGTAAATTTGAGGCCAGCTTGGGCTACAAGGTGAGACATTGTCTCAGTAAGAGAGCTGGACTGGTAAGCTAGCCCAGCAGTAAGGGCAGTTGCTGCCAAGCCTGTCAAGCCGAGTTCAATCCCCACAACCCACATGGTAGAGGCAAAGAAGTGACTCCCACAAACTGTCCCCCAACCTCCACTAGTGTGTTAATTATGCACACACAAACATACATACACACAGTAAAATAAATGCAGAAAAATTCAAACAAAAGGATAGTGGCCCACACCTAGCATCCAAGAGGCGAGGCAGGAGAAGTTCAATGCCAGTGTTAGCCACACAGGGAGGTGGTGGGCAGCAGGAATACATGAGATATTGTGAAAGAAAAATCAGTCCAAGCGAACAAGCACTCCAAATACTACCTATGACATGTTAATGACTGACGAAACAAACATATTAGTGATGAATAGTAAGTACACACATGAATGTAGAAAGTGAATGAATAAGTAGCATTTAAATATTGCAAAATACGAAGGGTGTGGTGGCACACACCTTGGATCCCAAGCACTTAGGAGGCAGAGGCAGGTGGATCTCTGAATTTGGAGTGTGCCTGACCTATATAGCAAACTTCAGGCCAGCATGGTCTACATAATGATACTCAGTCTCAAAACAAAACAAAAAAGGAATTGCAGAGATGAGATTTGGTTCAATCGTAGGTAGATCACGAGTAACGAGGTAGTGGGTTCAATCCTCAACAGGGCAAAAGACAAGCAAATGTAACTTTTTTTCCAGTTTTTTAAGACAGGGTTTCTCTATGAAGTAGTCCCAGTTGTCCTGAAACTCACTCTGTAAACCAGGCTGGCCTCGAACTCACAGAGATCCACCTACCTCTGCCTCCTGAGTGCTGGGATTAAAGGTATATGCCACCACCACCTGGCACAAATGTAAATTTTGTCTTGTGCATTTTTGAAGTGCAGATTTAGTCCTCCTGGGTGTCTTGGGGGTTACCTGGTCAGGTCAGAACCACTGGGTTTTGTTGTTTTATTTTTATACAAAGTCTCACTATGTAAACCTGGCTGGCTTAGAATTCATAGCCTTTGCTCCCTGAGAGCTGAGATTAAGACCTGGACGTGGTGGCACACGCCTTTAGTTCCAACACTCAGAGTCTGAGTTGGAAGCCAACCTGGTCTACAAAGTGAGTTCCAGAACAGCCAGGCCTACACAGAAAAACCCTGTCTCAAAAAACAAACAAACAAGCCGGGCGGTGGTGGCACACGCCTTTAATCCTGGCACTGGGAGGCAGAGACAGGCAGATCTCTGTGAGTTAGAGGCCAGCCTGGTCTCCAAAGCGAGTTGCAGGAAAGGCGCAAAGCTACACAGAGAAACCCTGTCTTGAAAAACAAAATAAAACAAAACAAAAAACCAAAAACCAAAAAAACAAACAAAAAGATGTGTCCTACTACACCCTGCTTCAGATCCAGTTTTGATAGTATCCTTACTATGTTCACAAGCTATTTCATTGCGAGGTCACATTATAGAAGACCTTCATACGGTTAAAATCAAGTAGCATAATTGCAAGCCATCCTGGAAAATCATGATGCTCTACAGACCAGGGCTACTCCACAGTTCTTCAGTCTCTAAATTTTATTTTTATTTTTTATTTATTTTTGTTTGTTTTTTGAGACAGGATTTCTCTGTGTAGTTTTGGTGCCTGTCCTGGATCTCGTTCTGTAGACAAGGCTGGCTTCGAACTCACAAAGATCCACCTGGCTCTGCCTCCTGAGTGCTGGGATTAAAGGCGTGCACCACCACTGCCCGGCCTAAATTTTATTTTTAAAAAATAGCATTTATTTTGATTTTATGAGCATTAAATGGTGTTTTGCCAGCATATATGTCTGTGCGAGGGGTCAGATCCCCTGGAACTGGAGTTACAGACAGTTGTGAGCTGCCATGTGGGTGCTGAACCAAGGTCCTTTAGAAGAGCAGCCAGTGCTCTCAACTGCTGAGCCACTTCTCCACGGCACTGTTTCTAACTTTTTATTATTTTAAATTATGTGTATATGTGTGAGTCTGTGTGTCTGTATATGCACATGAATGCAGGTATCCTCAGAAACCTCAAGAGGGCATCAGATGCCTTAGAGCTAAAACTACAGTGAACTCCCCTACATGGGTGTTGAGAACTGAACTTGACCTGTGCAAGAGAAACATTTTTTGTTTGTTTGTTTGTTTGCAATTGCTCTTAACCACTGAGCCATCTCTATAGATTCTGGGGTGATTTTTAATCCTTTATCCAGATGCTTCTTAATTTATGATGGAGGCACCCTGAAAAACCCCTTATAAGCTGGTGATATAGTCAGTTGCAAAGGCGCTGGACATATGCGAGCCCTATAGTTAGTGATTAGGGCTATATCTATATGTATATATGTCTATATAGAGATATATAAGACTAGATTTTAGTCTACCTTTGCTGTTCCAGGAACACTCACATTAACCTACAGTAGGACAACATCACCAAATACTTGAAATTCAGTAGTAGAACACCTGAGTAGCATGCAGGAGGCCTTGGGTCCAACCAGTCCTGCTGAATTAACTAACTAAATGTCCTACCTAGTTAGGGTTACTATTGTTATGATGAAACACCATAACCAAAAGCAAGATGGGGAAGAAAGAGTTTATTTGGCTTACCCTTCCACATTGCTAGTCCATCACTGAAGGAAGTCAGGACAGGAACTCAAAAAGGGCTGGAACACCTCAAACTCAGAGATCCATCTGCCTCTGCCTCCCAAATGCTGTGATTAAAGGCATTTGCCACTGCTGCTTGGCACATCATGGGTCTTAGACTAGTAAACACCAACTATCAATTCCTTAAGGAACTTTGATACTACAGTGCCAACTTGTGAGCAGGGCATTGAGTTCCCTTGGCAGGGAGTTCTGACAGTCACTACTTGCAGAAGAGTTCCTACTTCTGTTTAAAATAAATAAATGGAAGTAAATAAATGAATGAATGAATAAAAAAAGCTGGAACATGAAGGCAGGAGCTTATTCAGAATCCATGGAGCCTCTGCTTACCTACTTGCTCCTTCTGGCTTGCTCAGCCTGCTTTCTTATGGAACCCAGGACCACCTATGCCCTTCTCCATCAATCACTAATTAAGAAAATGCTCTACAGGCTTGCCTACAACCCATTCTTACAGAAGTATTCTTCAGTTGAGATTTCCTCCTCTCAGATGACTATAGTTTGTGTCAAACTGACATAAAACTAGCCAGCACACTAAATGAATGAGTGAGTGACTGAATGAGTGAGTGAATAGATAAATAATCTCAAAAGTGTTGACTAGATGATATGCATACAGACAAGGGTGTTTGGGGTCTGCAGTCTAGACAGAGGCTGATCTCAACCTTATATAGATGGATGGAGAGAAAGGTAAGGACCAATGGCTGCACGAGCTCTGAGAGTAAAGACAGCTGGGGGCTTACAAACCCTAACCCCAGCCCTGGACACCACACTCACTCGCAGGGGCATTTCAGAAGAGGGAGAGGTGAGGATGCAAACACCCAAGGATGAGGAGGGGCTGTGAGATCGAATCCTCTGAGCACAACACAGGGCTGTGAGATCGAATCCTCGGAGCACAACACAGCCATGGCAACTAGCACCTCACAGCAGCTGGGCTACTGACACCGGGTCCAGGAGGTGGGGTCCTCCTGACAGTCAGCTCTGCAGGGGGACGGGACTCACAGGACCCTACCCCATTCTGTTATCAGTAGACGGGTTCCGAAGGAGGGGAGAGGCATGGTGTCAAGTATGTGCCTATTGGTGAGTCCACAACCAAGCTCTCATGGTTAGTTCCAAACTCAGGGTCAAATAGACAGACCTGATTAAACTCGCCGGGACAAAACCAAACTCAAACTAACAAATAGGGGAAAGAAATCTAGAGAGGCGGGCCAAGGGTGGAATAAGGAAAGGGGGAATGATCAAAATACAGAGTGTGCATGTATGAAGGTGTGAAAGAACATTTACTAGAAAAGAAATGGATGTTTTATAGGCATGATAAGACATTACTTAAAAAAAAAGCAAAACACACAAAACAGTACCCCCAAAACATTGACAGTTGTGGGGGCTGTGGGCTCCCCTCTATTGCCCTGCATCTTCAGAGAAGCCTGAATATCACCAGTCATGAAAAAGATCAAAATCCAGGCTTCAGGTGCTGGTGAGATGACTCAACAGTTACATGCCTAGCTGTTCTTCCAGAGGACTTAGGTTCAATTCTCAGCACCCACAGGGCAGATCACAATCATCTGTAACTCCAGTCCAGGAGCCATACCCTCTTCCTGCCTCCATGGGCACACACAGGGTACACAGACATGCATGCAGACAAAACACCCATATGCTTAGAAAATAAAATAAAAACACAGGATTCAACTGGGCATAGTGGCGCACACCTTTAATCCCAGCACTTAGGAGGCAGAGCAGGAGAACCTCTGTGAGTTCAAGACCAGCCTGGTCTACATAACAGGTTCCAGGCCAGCCAGGGCTGCACAGAAACATACAATCCAGGATGCAGAGTGTGGCTTCCACTGAATGTCTGTTACTTTTGCATGATAAAATAAAATAAATATTTAAAAAATAGACTGAGGATACAGCACAGTGGTAGAGCACGTGTCCACTGTGCACAAGGATCTAGGTTCAGTCCCCAGCATTGAAAAGGAAAGTAAAAAAGCCTTTAGTTGGTGCCCCTTGAATGAGTAGTAAGGCCTGGTGTCCAGTGCTCCTGTCCAGTGCTCCTGCCTCAAACCATCTGCGTTTCATTTCATAGCAATGGTTAGTACATTGTGAGATGGATGTTTAAGATTATCTCATTTCTGAGACATGGTTTCATGTAGCTCAGGCTGGGTTCCCATTCACTATATAACTCCAGCTGGCCTAGAACTCCTGAATCTCCTGCCTCTACCACAGAGTTCTGGGGTCCCAGCCCTTCACTGCCATACTTGGCCTAGAATGTTTTCCTTTTCTCTCCTCCTACTGATCTCCTTTCCTCTTCTTCCTCTGGGTCTACGGGTTGAACCTAGGGTTTTACACAGGGCAAGGTCTCTACTGAGTTACTCCCCAGACCCCCTTAAGAATATTTTCATAGTTTGGTGGGTATGGCTCAGCTGAGAGAATGCTTGCCTAACCTACTCAAAGCCCCGAGTTCTCCCAAGTAGAGCATAAACTGGATGCTGTGCTACACACATATACTACTGCTTTATTTTACTTTATGTATATCTGTGTATGTCTGAGTGACATGTAAGTCACATGTGTCCAGGAGCCCATGGAGGTCAAAAGAGGGTGTCAGGTGCCTGGAACTAGAGTTATCGGAGATTATGAGCCACCATGTGAGTGCTGGAAACCAAACTTGTTTTGTTTTTCCAGACAGGGTCTCTCTATGTCAGCAGTTCTCAACCTGTGAGTTTCGACCCCTTTGGGAGTCTAACAACACTTTCACGGGGGTTAACTAAGACCATTAGAAAACACAGGCATTTACATTATGATTCATAATAGTAGCAAAATTACAGTTATGAAGTAGCAACGAACATAATTTTATGGTTGGGGGGTCACCACAACGAGGTGAAGAACTGTATTAATGGGTCACAGCACTAGGAAGGCTGAGAACCACCGACTACTCCTGGTTGTCCTGGAACTCACTCTGTAGACCAGGCTGGAATGGAACTTGGAAGAGATCCACCTGTCTCTGCCTCTTGAGTGCTGGGATTAAAGGTTCAAACCATCATTGCCTGGCTGTATTTTTATTTATTTATTTTTATTTTTTTATTTTTTTTTGTATTTTTTTTTAGAGATTTATTTTATTTTTACTTATTTGTATGTGGGTGAGATGCCCTGGAGGCCAGAAGCACTGGATCTCCTAGGAGCTGCAGTCACAGGCTATAGTGAGACATCCAGTGTGGGTGCTAAGATCTGAACTTGGTTGCAAGAGCAGTAGGCATTCTTAACTGCTGAGCCACCTTGTCTCCAGTCCCATGAGCTGATTCTTACTATCAAAGTTGTAATAAGGGGACAGGGCTGGCGATGTGGCTCAGCTGATAGCTTGCCTAGAATTCACAAAGTCCTAGGCTCAGTCCCTAGCAGCACATAAACTGTGTGTGATGGTGCGTACCTGGAGTTTCCAGCACTCAGGAGGTGGAGACAGGAGAATCAGAATGGAGGTCTTCTCAGCTTTGTAACAAGTTGGATGCCAGTACAGCCTGGGCTCTATGAAACCCTGTCTCTAAATAAATAAATAATACGGCTGAGCACACAGTCACCATGCACACGGCAATAGCAAACAACTAACCTTGAGTCCTTAAGGAAATTATTAAAAATGGATCAAAGTGGGGCTGGAGAGACAGCTTAGCAGTTAAGAGTATTATTCTTCCAGAGCACCCAGATCAGGAGGCTTACAATTTCCTGGGACCCCAACTGATGCCTCTGGCCTGCTCAGGCACCCCCACACACATTTGGAAAGCAGAGGCAGGTGGATCTCTTGGAGTTTGAGGACAACCTGGTCTATGTAGCAAGTTCCAGGCCTGCCAGGGCTGCAGAGTGAGCCCCGACCTCAAAATCAAAGATTAAAAACAAAGCAACTGGCAACTGAGCAAGCCCCCCCAGTCCCCCAAAGGTGAGCTGATCTCAGTTAGCACCCCCAAAGGTGAGCTGATCTCAGCACCCCCAAAAGGTAAGCTGATCTCAGTTAGCACCCCCAAAAGGTGAGCTGATCTCAGTTCATAGCCCCCCCAACTGGTTTTAGTTTGTACCCTCCAAAGGTGAGCTTGTTTTAGTTCGTACACAGCTTCAGGATCTAAGCAAAGCCTCCCCTGGCTCTCTCATGTCCTCCCCCTCCCTCTTCTTGCATATCTCTCTCTCCCACACATCTTTGAGGACACGACATTTAAGCTGAGCCTTGAAGCCAGATGAAGAGAGAGGGAGGAATCAGAGACAGAAACCTGGAGGCAAGGGCGGGGCATTGGCCAGGAGGGCAGATACAGCTCTGTTGTAGCTGTGACCAGCATGTAAAAGGCCCCGGTCCATTTCCAGCCCCAGAAAAGCAAACAAAAAGAAGAAATACAGATGGACAGACAGACCTGGAAGGTAAAGCTAGTTCCATCTTTGACAAGTAGGATGGCCCTCTAGGTCAATGTGATTCTGTCTTCAGCTGCTGAGTGGGAGTGGATTACTTGATATTATGTATTACCGTGACAAATTACCACACTTCCAGGGTACCCCATCACAGGCGAGGCCATCACAACCTGAGTTAAGGGAGCTGGCCATATCGCACTCAGTCATACAGCAGATATGAGATAAGAACTGTGGTGTTTAGCCCCCTGCCCCTGTCTCCTGAGACAGTATTTTGTATACCCAGGCAAGCCTCCATCTCACTACGTAGCTAAGGCTGGCCTTGAACTCCTGATCCTTCCCCCATCTCCCAAGTACTGGGATTACAGGTGTGGCACCATGATGGACCACTTCATTCTTTTGAGTCTACAACCTCTGCCCAAGCTATGGTGGTGTGCTCCCCCTTCAGTCTTTTCTAAAATACACTCACAGACACAGTCAGAGGTCTCTTCCCATGGTATTTTGAAATCCCTGAAAGTTGATAAAATTATCAGTGTGTGGTTTCTTTTGTTTTGTTTCTGAGACAGGGTTTCTCTGTGTAGCTCTGGCTGTCCTGGATCTCCCTCTGTAGACCAGGCTGGCCTGGAACTCACAGAGATCTGTCTGCCTCTGTCTCCCTAGTGCTGAGATTAAGGGCATGCACCACCACTGCCCAGCTTGGTGTGTGTGTGTGTGTGTGTGTGTGTGTGTGTGTGTGTGTAACTTTTTAGATGGGGTTTCATGTAACCCAAGCTAGCCTCAAACTCACTATGTAGCTAAGGATGACCTTGAACTCTTGATCCTTCTGCCTCAGTCTCCCAAGGGCTAGGCTTTCGGGCATGCTGAACTTGGTCTTGGACTGGGGTTCTAACCACCTTCTGAACACTCAGCTCACCTTCAGGTACAGTTTGCTGGTTGTATGTGCATGGCCCTGTAGTCCCAGAGCTTTAGAAGCTGAGGCAGAAAGATCAAGAGTTTGAGGCCAGGCTACATTGTGAGACTCTATCTGACAAGAAAAGAAAAACAAATGTAATATCAGCACTTGAAAAGCTGAGACATTGGATCAGGAGTTCCAAGCTATCCTAGGCCAAGTATTAAGTTCAAGATTCACCTGGGCTACATAAGACTCTGTCTCAAGGGAAAAAAAAAGGGGGGGGGGGTGGATGGGGAAGTGGGTATCCATGAGACAAAATGATCCCTGGGAAGTTTTTCACATGCAGGTTGCTCAGTTCTATACACTGGCAGGTTCCATTAGGCACTCCCTTCCCCAGCCTCCCTCTGGGACTGTTCTTAACCACCCTTTGAGAAACCCAGGAATACAGCATGGCTTCACCTATTTATTTATATATATGGTCTCATGTAACCCAGGCTGGCCTCTGACTCACTATATAGCTGAGAAAGACCATGAACCTTTGAAGCCTCGGCCTCCATGTGTCCCACTAGTCCATCTTATTTAGTGCTGGGGATGGAAGCCAGGGCTTTGTGGGTGCTAGGCAAGCACTCTTTTTGAAACTAACTATGACCCCAGCCATTCCAAACCCCTTTGCTCTTAGACAGAGTCTTGCTATACATGTAGCCCAGGCTGGCCTTGAACCTACCACCCTTCTGCTCCAGGACTCCCGAATGCTGTGAATGCTGTGGGGGACACAGGGCCTGTACTGAGCTAGACCCCACCTCCTTGCTTAAGTGAGCACATTCCTACTCAGCAGATGCCAGAAATCAGAGGAAGCCTTTCCCTTCGGCAAAGCTCTCCTGGACTAACAGGGAGTAGGGTTCTTGCCAGCACCTGGGGACTTTGCCCAATTCATTCAGGTGCTAAACTCGGGGGGCTGCTGCTGCTGGCTCTGGGTATCCCTGGAGGAAGAGAGGAACTGTGTTTTTGGCTCCCTGAGGTTGATGGATGAGGATATGAGAATGTACCACTTCCACCTCTCACTGAAGCTATTCTAGAAAAGCGGTTCTGGTAGCAGGGAGTCGCTTCTACAGGGAGATGGCTCTGAGGGTGTATTTAAAAACAACAACAACAAAAACAAACAAACAAACAAAAACCCAACGACAAACCAATCCCTTCAATGAGCCCTAAAGCACCGGTGAGCCAGTTTGACCCTATGTGCACCCATACTTGTCAGTGTGGAGGTTTCCCCTGCTCTGTGGCATCCCTTGGAAGAGGGTGGGAAATGATCTGTTTCAGGCTATGATTTCATGATACTTATCCACCAGTTTCTTGTGCAGTACCTACCTATAATCCCAGCACTCAGGAAACTTAGGTAGGATCTTGGAAAGTATAAGGATAGCCTGGGCTTCAGAACAAATGCCAAGATCACTTGACAAGATCCTGTCTCAGAAAAAGAAGAAAAGAGATAGGAAGGAAGGAAGGAAGGAAGGAAGGAAGGAAGGAAGGAAGGAAGGAAGGAAGGAAGGAAGGAAAAAGGAGAGGGATGTGAACAGTAGGTAGTACTTGTCTGACAAGAGAGAAGAAGCCTTGGCCTTGATGACCAGTACCACAGACAGGTTCTAGACCAGCTTGGGCTACAGTCTCAAAAGGAGAGACCAGAGAGGATCTCCGCACCCAAGATCCCCCCCACTCCCCTTGCAGTCCTCCTTTGCTGCCCTAGAAACATCCTGTTACCTGCTTTTGCCACTGGCTTCTTTCTGGATGTAACTTCGGATCAAGTTCAACTCTGACACCTCAGTGTCAGTGGACTGGACTAGGACCTCTCTGTCAAGTATCCGTCCACTGCAAATGCTAAGGAGACTCAGCTCTAGCCTGGTTAAAAGTCCTCCCGGCACTCACAAGTTCCCTCTTTGGAAACCAATTTAGCAGTAATAGGGTTGGTTCAGCCTATCAGCATCTGAGCAGCCTGATAGCAGGTGTGGGGTGCTGTGGTAATGCCCTCAGGCCTCGCTGGTTGAAGCCGCTTGATAACCCACCAACTCAGGGCAGTGGCCTCTGGGATTCACTGCTACTCTAGAGTCTCACTAGGTAGCCCTGGTTTGTCCGGAACTTGCTTTATAGCCCAGGCTGGCCTTGGACTTGTGTCTGCCCTTCTGCCTCAGTTTTCTCAGTGATGGGATTACAGGTGTACACTATACTAGGCTTCTACTCGGTATTTTCTTTTCTATTTTGAAGATTTTATTTTTATTTTATATGGATGAGCATTTTGTTTTGGTTTTTTTAAGACAAGGTTTCTCTGTGTAGCCCTGGTTGTCCTGGAACTCACTCTGTAGACCAGGCTGGATTTGGACTCAGATCCACCTGCCTCTGCCTCCCGAGTGCCAGGATTAAATGTGTGGGCCACTGCCCAGCTGAGCATTTTTATTTTTATTTATTAGTATTTTTATTTTATCTGCATGCACCACCCGTGTGTGCCACATGTGTGCCTGGCAAGAAGTGGGTGTCGGATCTCCTGGAACTGGATACAGGTAACTGTGAGTCACTGTGTGGGTGCTGATTACCAACCCTGGGTTCTCTGCAAAAGCAGCAAGTGTTCTTAGCCACTGAGACATTTCTCCAACCCCCATAGTTGTATTTTTATTTTTATTTATTTTTTTAAGGACACCAAATTCTTCGTTTTGAGACGGGGTCTTACCATGTGGCCCTGGCTGGCCTCAAACTCCCAGAGCTCTGCCTGCCTCTGCCTCCTGAGTCCTGGGGTTAAAGGTGTGCATCACTATGCCAGCCTTACATTAGTTTCTTTATGTATGTGTCTGTGGAGTGCTAGCCCCGCGTCATGCATATTAAGTCGGAAGCTGACTTGAAGGAGTCAATTCTCGCTTCCCACCATATGGACCTTAGGGATTGAACTCAAGTCCCCAGGCTTGGCAGCAAGTGCCCCCACCTGCCCAGCTACCTCACGGCCTGCCTCCTCAGGGGTGGGTTTTGAGAGATCCAGGTCTGGGGAGATGACTCAGTGTCTAAGCGCCCATGAGCACACAACTTCATTTTCTAGCACCCAAGATGGGTCAGTCACAACTGGTTGTAACTGGGGATCTGCAGGTGCCTGCACTTGCATGCAGATCCTCCCCCAACACACACAGAGAATTAAAAATAATAAAAACAAATTAAAAATGTAAAGAGTGAGCCTGGCAGTGATGACGCACGCCTTTAATCCCAGCACTCGGGAGGCAGAGGCAGGTGGATCTCTGTGAGTTTGAGGCCAGCCTAGTCTACAGGGTGAGTTTCAGGAAAGGCGCAAAGCTGCACAGAGAAACCCTGTCTCAAAACAAAACAAACAAATAAAAAAGTAAAGAGTGACTCTAGCATTGAAGGCAGGCCTGGTGAGGCATGCCTATAATACCAGAGGCAGAGGCAGGTGGCTGTCTACGTGGTGAGACCTTGTGTCAAAAAAAGGTTCCATTTCCCTTCTGTAATTGGTTCAGAGACCAAGCTTGAACTACCAGCTTTAGGCATTCTGGAGCTGCTGACTTCTCAATATAATCAAGGAGTGATGTTTTGATTGGAGCGGTTACATTGAAGGAAGGGATTTTATTCCACCAGCAGAGGAGAACCCTACTATGAGCAGAAACAATGTGGAAGCAATTTCCCTGAAAGGACAGGGCAACCAGGAAAAAGCCTTTAAGGCCAAAAGAGGACCTTGCTCATAATGGTACTCACCTTTCATCCCAGCATTTAGGAGGCAGGGACAGATGGATCTCTGTGAGTTTGAACCCAGCCTGGTCTACATAATGAGTTCTGGGCTAGCCAGGGTTATATAATGAGACCTTGTCTCAAACAAAACCAAACCAACAAAACTAACCAAAGAAAAAACAAGAAAAACAGATGTACAGAGCAAGAGTGAGTGGTTAGGACCTCACTCAGCCAACGGGCTCAGCTTCTGCGTCAGCTGTGTGATGAAGGCCTCACTACTTCGACATATTTTCCTGTCCCTCCACCTGTTCTCTCTCTCTCTCTCTCTCTCTCTCTCTCTCTCTCTCTCTCTCTCTCTTCTCTCTCTCTTCTTTTCCTTCTTTCATTTCTTTCTTTCTTTTTTGAGACAGGGTCTTACTCTGTAGCCAAGGCTAACCTAGAACTTGGAATTGCTGGAACTATGTAGAGCAGGCTGTCCTCCAACACTCAGTGATCTCCTCGCCTCAGCCTCCTGAGTGCTCAGATGTCCAGTGTGCACCACCACACCCAGTATACCCAGATTGAGATGACTTTTTAATTAAAGTCCGAGTCCAGCTCTGTTTCCTATACCCCGACATTCAGATGACACGCGATCCCCACTCACTCTCGAGAAGACTGACTCCAAGAACTTATGTAATATAAATGAATCACCGAGTGGCAGAGCTGAGTCTGTTTGGCTTCTGTGCTAACGCTCTTCCTAATCACAGCAGCTAGGGGATCCATGCCCTGCACCATTTCTGCAAAGTGAATAATCAGCCAATAATAACAATGACTGCAATAATTATACTGGCTGCAACCAGGTCTGATGTGTCAGGACCTCAGATTGGCCAGTGTTTCTTCCCTCTAAAAAAAGATCTTATTTAATTAGTATTTGTGTGTGGGTGTGTGGGGGGGCTGCTTGTGTCGGTCAGAGGGCACCTTTCTCTGGCCTCCAGGGGCTGAACGTAAGTCATCACCAGGAGCTGAGCCCACAGAGCTTTGTCCCTGGCCCCTCTCCCCTCCTCCTCTTCCTCCTCTTTATCACTTTCCGTCCTTTTCTTTTGAAAAGATTTGTCTTATTTTTAATTCTGAGTACATGTGTCGGGGGTGGTTTGTGCACATGTGAGTACAGATGCCTTAGATCCCTGGAGCTGGAGTCACAGGTGGTTACGAGCCTCCTGGTGTCAGTTCTGGGAACTGAACTTAGGTCTTTGGAAGAAAATTCTCTATGGTGCCATTTCTCCAGCCCTGCCTTCTCGCTTCTTTTCTGTCATGTTTTTTGTTAGTTTTCTAAACTCCCTTTTTTTTTTTTATTTTGGTTTTTTGAGACAGGGTATCTCTGTAGCTTTGTGCCTTTCCTGGAACTCGCTCTGTAAACCAGGCTGGCCTCGAACTCACAGAGATCCACCTGCCTCTGCCTCCCGAGTGCTGGGATTAAAGGCATGCACCACCACCATCTGGCTTCTTAACTCTTTTTAAATCTATTTTAATGTGACTTGGTGTTTTGCCTGCATGTATGTCTGTTGTGAGGGTGTCAGATCTTGGAGTCAAAGACAGTTGTGAGCAGCCATGTGGATGCTGGGAATTAAACCCAGGTCTTCGCCTGGTGGTGGAGGCTCTTCCTTTTAATACTAGTACTAGGGAGGCAGAGGCAGGCAGATCTCAGTGAGTTCGAGGCCAGCCTGGTCTATAAAGTGAGTTCCAGGACAGCCAGGACTGTTACACAGAGAAACCCTGTCTTGGAAAACCAACCAACCAACCAGGGACCTCTGGAAGAGCAGTTGGTGCTCTTAACTTCTGAGCCACCTCTGTATCCCTCTGAGATGTTTTCTTGTGTCAGGATCTTGCTTAGGTGACTAGGCTGGCATGGAACTCTATAACTCAGGCTGGCCTCCAAGCCTCAGCCTCCAGAGTACAGGGACATCTACTCACTAACACGCATTCTTTAATAGTTACCATTATCCCTAATTTATAAAGGGAGAAACCAAGGCACAACTGATATAAGCAGCCTGTTTGAGGGCCCGTGGTCAGGAAGGCTACAGTTGTGAATGCTCCTCCTATGCTGTGTGTGCACAGAGGGACAGATGGCAGCTCAGATAGGGTGCTATTACTTTGCGAAACCGGCCACCTCCTGTTGGCATTTGAGATTCCTTCCCTGGGTGTGGTGGCACACACCTGTAACACCAGCTAGGGAGGAAGGAGGATCTTGAGTTCCAAGCCAGCCTGGGCTACAGAGTTACGGAGTGAGGCCCTGAGTCAAAAAAAAAAAAAAATGCAAACAGACATCTGACTCTGGCCCTTGGTGCAGAGCGAAGAGGGAGGACGGTGGCCACCGCTTCTCTACGTCTGCGCCCGTCCAGCGTTTGGTTCTTTCCTGCTGAGTTTTCCAGTTTTCTTTTCTCTCTGCACTGCCACCCACTTCCTTATGCTAAGACTTTAAAATGAATTCCGTCCTGGCACATCTCTCCCTTCATCCCTCTGCCGTCTGAGGCTCGGGGAAACCTAGCTGGACGCAAACAGGCTGAGCTTTAACGTTTTAAAGCTACATTTTGTTTGTTTGTGAGTGTGTGTGTGTGTGTGTGTGTGTGTGTGTGTGTGTGTGAGTTCACATTTGATGACCCTAGAATTCAGAGGACAATTTGTGGAAGTGGGTTCTCTTTCTCCACCATGGAGGTCCTGGGTACTGAACATGGATGTTTGAAGACAAGTGCCTTCACTTGTAAAAAATTTTTTAATTTAATTTAATTTAATTTATTTATTTGAGACAAGGCTTCTCTGTGTAACAATCCTAGCTGTTATGGAGCTTGCTCTGTAGACCAGGCTGGCCTTGAACTCACAAAGATCTGCCTGACTCTCCCTACAGAGTGCTGGGATTAAAGGTGTGCATTACCACACCCGGCTGAAGTGTCTTTACTGTACAGACATCTTGCCAGTCCATTATAGACATACCTTACATTTGTTTCTTCTTTTCATTTATTCCTTTGTTTGAGTCAGGGTCTCTTGTAGCCCAGGCTGGCCTCAAACTCACTATGTACCTTAGGATTACATTGAATTTCTGATCCCCCATATCCATAGTGCTAAGATTACAGGCAGGGGCCACACAAGTGGCTATTGATTGTGCTTGTGTGTGTGCATGTGTGTATGTGCTCAAGCACATGCTCTGGTGTGAATGTGGAGCTCTTCTTCCACCGCGTAGGTCCTGGGGACAGAACTGTGGTCACCAGGCTTGGGAGGAGGTGGCTTTTCCCTGCTGCAAGCCCTCCCATTTTTTTGAGGCAGGGTCTTATTGAATGCAGTTGATCTAGAACTCCCCATGTAGTCCACTTTTGAAATTTTTGTTTGTTTTTGAGACAGGGGTTCTCTGTGCAGCCCTGGCAATCCTGGAACTCACTTTGTAGACTAGGCTGGCCTCGAACTCATAGAGATCCACCTGCCTCTGCCTCCCGAGTGCTGGGATTAGAGGCGTAGGGAATGCCCAGCCACTTCTGTGCTTTTGAGCTTTTGATCCCATTGCCTCCACCTCCCCGGTGCTGGGGTTACAGCTGTGCAGGTGTCCCGCAGTGCTGGGATGGAGCCCAGAGCTTCCTGTGTGATAGGAAAGCGCTCTGCCCACTGGCCTGCATCCCCTCAAGATGAATAAACTGAAGCCTGAGAAGGGAAGGATGAGAATGCAGGTAGATGGAAGCTGGATTCCAGCCCAGGTCTGCAGGCCGGGGGCACGTCTGTACCAGCCATGGCCAGGATGCTGTTGAGCCTAATCCAATTGCTTTCTTTGTTTTGTTTTCTTGAGACAGGGTTTCTCTATGTAGTTCATACTGCCCTGGAAGTTGCTCTGTAGACCAGGCTGGCCTCGAACTCAGAATTCTGCCTGCCTCTGCCTCTGCAGTGCTGGGATCAAAGGCGTGCACCACTGCAGCCGCCGCCGCCGCCGCCGCCGCCGCCGCCGCCGCCGCCGCCGCCGCCGCCGCCGCCGCCGCCGCCGCCGCCAGCTGCTTTGAGCAAACTCAGAGCTCTCCTTTCCTTCTTCCTTCTTTCACTCCGTGGCTCATTGGAGAAGCAGGATTGTTTACAGTAAATGGAAACCAAACTTGTTCAGGAAGCGTGGCCTGATGCATTACAATGTTATTCTAGCCTGTAATGTACCTACCTACCTACGGGCTTTCAGATACAGCCAGGCTGTCTGGAGAAGGACCCTGAGGGTCTCCACAGGCATTTTGGGGTCAAGGCTAGAGAATGCAGACCCCAGGGTGCTCTTCTTGTCCCCCTGGAACTTGCAACCGTGCATGCACCAAGACAACTGGATGGCTTAGAGGTCATGAGGCGCTGGGAGGTGGGGACAGTTACCTGAAGACCTGGGTTTCCCAAGGTTCGGAGAGGCCTCCACTGCTGTATTTCCAAAAGCTGTATTTCCAAAAGCTCACAGATCTGGCACCAACTCCCGGGGCTAGGCCAGAACTCAGCCTCAGCTCACGGTCTGTGCGCCCTCTGGTGGTCACTTGGAGAAAGCAGTAGCTCAGGGGAGATGGTGGAGAAGCAGATCTCTTTTTACTTGGACCTTACTGGGTAAAAATAGAGAGCTGAGGATGGAAAGCTCGGATCAGACATCTCATTCCAAAGAACGATGCTCTGAAAAGACACTGTTGTTTGCCAGGAGGCGGTGCACATTTAGTCTCGGCTACCTGAGACACTGAAGCAAGAGGAGCACTATGTCCAAAAGTTTGAAGCCAACTTAAGCAAGATCGCAAGCCCCCTGACTCAGACACACTCCCACCACACACAATTAAAAAAGGGGGGGGGCGCGACGTAGCGGCATATACTTTTAATCCCACCACTCAGGAGGCAGAGCCAGGGGGATCTCTGTGAGTTCGAGGCTAGCCGGGGCTACAGAGTTAGTTCCAGGAAAGGTGCTACACAGAGAAACCCTGTCTCGACAAACAAACAACAATAACAACAAACAAACAAACAAACAAACAAAAAAGAGAAAAAGGGGGTTCCAAGCTAGGGCTACATAGAGACCCTGTCTGAAACAAACAACAAAAAGATCTCATAGGCTGTGTGGTGGTGGCGCTAGCCTTTAATCCCAGCACTTGGGAGGCAGAGCCAGGTGGATCTCTGTGAGTTCCAGGCCATCCTGATCTGCAGAGCAAGATCCAGGACAGGCACTAAAACTATACAGAGAAACCCTGTCTCGAGAAAAAAAAAATCTAAAAAACAAAAACAAAAACAAAAACAAACAAACAAAAAACAAAACTCATAGGCTTGAAAGTTTCCCATTATGAGACCGCCAGATCACCTAAGTAGCACGTGACTCACCAGGAATCAGCCCCTTCCACGGATCATCCTGAGTTGGTGTGGGGGCGGCTAGTCACACCAAATTCTCACAAACACTATTGAGCAACTTGCACTAAGTTGGCCGGGCCAACCTTCAACTTGTTCTGTAGCGGAGGCAGGCTGTGAACTCCCAATCTTCATGCCTCAGCCCTGGAAGTAGCTGGGACTATAGACCTGCATCACCACGGCTGGCTTAGGCGCCCACATTCTCAACAAACTCTTTAGAGGTACCATGTGAAAACTACTGATCGGGGAGGGGTCTCGGGATCTTGTATCAAGGGTGGAAGTGGATCATTTGTTCGAGATGGAATACATAAACCCCACCATGAAGTTTTTGTGGCTGTGTGGTGCTGTAAGCGCTATTCCACTTTGTTCCCAGAGCCCAGAGCATCTGAGGTAAGTACTCCACCCCTGAGCTACGTCCTCTGCCCCATCACAAAGTCTCTTAACATTCATCAGGCCCTTTCAGGAGGGAGAGTAGTGAAGACCATTAATTAATTTGTTGAGAGACAGAGTCTCTTAAAATCCAGACTGGCTTTGAACTTGTTATGTAGCCAAAGATAACCTCGACTATCAGGTCCTTCTTCCTACAGTTCCTCAGGGCTAGGATTATAAATTAATAAGCCTCTTCAAAATAGTTTGGTCTCAGCTGGGCAGTGGTGGTGCACACCTTTAATCCCAGCACTCAGGAGGCAGAGACCGGTAAATCTCTGTGAGTTCGAGGCCAGCCTGGTCTACAGAGTGAGTTCCAGGACAGCCAAGGCTTTATAGAGAAACCCTGTCTTAAAAAACCAAAGGGGGGAAAATAGTGTGATTGTGTGTTCTCTTTCTCTCCCCTCTCTCTGGTACTGGGGGTTGCGCCACAGATCTCACACATGTAGTACTGTACCAGTGAGCTATGTACCCCAACCCTAGTATTTTCTTCCCCTACCCCAAGAGCCATTTCTGACCCAGGGACATTCCTGTGCAGAAGCCTCGCTCCTCCTGGGCCATTTCCAGGTGTCCTCAGTACTAGGCTGTGGCATGTGGAATTGCCAATAAACAGCTATTTCTTATCCAATCACATATAGTTCAGCATAAATCTCAACAATTCTCATATTGTTACTCCCCTCCGCGGAGGAATTCACAGAGGTCCCTTTCTGAAATATGAAGTTGTCCAGCATACCAAACACATAAGGAAAAAAAAGATCGCTTCAAACCATTCAGAAGGAAGGTAGGAGGGATGGTGAGATGGCTCAGCAGGTAGACGTGCTCTCTGTGGAAGCCTGAGGACCTGAGTTCGAGCCTCAGAACCCACTCAAGGTGGAAGGAGAAAATTGAGACTCTACAAAGTTGTTTCTGACCTCCACACACAACGGGGCATACGTACCCTTCCTCCACACTAATAACGATACACTTTTTTTAAAACAGGAAAAGGGGCTGGAGAGATGGCTCATCTCTTAAGAGCACTGGCTCTTCTTCCAGAGGACTGGGGTTCCTTCCATTCCTAGTGCCCACGTGCTAGCTCAACAATAGTCCTTCAGTCCAGCTCGACGGGACCTGTCTCCTGGCCTCTGCCGGCAAAAGGCACACATCTGTGCACAGTGCAGGCCAAACAGCTAAACACTTAAGATCTTTTGAAAAGATAAAATTAGAAAGGAAGATAAGATGAGCAATCCAGGCCCCAAGGCAGTCTGCCTTTGAATGTGGTCAGTGGTTCCCGGGCCTGGGATGACATCAGTTAGGCTTCTCTGCTGCCAGATAGGAGATGTCAGGAAGCCCGAGTCAGGCCGCCTGGGGAGACAGCAGGCCAGCCTGCCAGTTAGCTGAGCCTTTAAACTGGAGGGGTTCACAGTGGATTTGAATTTCAGCAGGAGATCACCACAGCCAAAGGCAATTATAACATCAAAGGGACAATTCAATGCAGTTTTACAAGCCGCTAATTTGACGCAGGGGTGACAAACACAGGCTCCCATGATGGTGCCAGCGACACTCAGCTGGGAGAGAAAACTAACACTGAAATAATAACTTTTCAGATGGATTTGTTTGTGTTTTTATGTGTATAGGAGCTTTGCCTGTATGCATGTCTATGCTACACGCCTGCATGTCTGGTGCCGGAGGAGGTCAGAGAAGGCATCGGGTCCCCTGGACCTGGGGTCACCAGTAGTTCTGAGCCCCATGTGGGTGCTGGGAATTGAACCTAGGTCCTCTGCAGATAGCAAGTGCTCTTAACCACTGAGTCATCTTTCTTTCTTTCTTTTTTAATTTATATTTTATGTAGGAGTGCTCTGCATGTATACCTGTATGCCAGAATGGGCATCGGATCCTGTTATAGATGGTTGTGAGCCACCATGTGGTTGCTGATAATTGAATGCAGGACCTTTGGAAGAGCAGCCACTCCTCTTAATTGCTGAGCTATCTCTCCAGCCCCCACCCCACCCCCTTTCAATTTTTTTTTTCTTTTTTTGGAGACAGGGTTTCTCTGTGTAGCTTTGGTGCCTGTCCTGGATCTCTCTCTGTAGATCAGGCTGGCCTGGAACTCACAGAAATCCGCCTGGCTCTGCCTCCTGAGTGCTGGGATTAAAGGCATGGGCCACCACCGCCCGGCTCAATTTGTTTTTATGTTCATTAGTGTCTTTCCTTCGTGTATGTCTATGTGAAGGTGTCAAATCCCCTGGAACTGGAGTTACAGACAGTTGTGAGCTGCCATGTGGTTGCTGGGAATTGAACCAGGGTCCTCTGGAAGGGCAGCCAATGTTCTTAACCCCAAAGCCATCTTTCCAGCCCCCAACTGAATCTTCTAGCCCCAAACTTTTTTTCTTTATCTTAAAAATATTTGAAATTTTTGTATTATACTTTGAAATTGATTTTTATTTTTTAAGACAGGGTCTCTTTACATAGCTCTAGTTGTCCTGGATCTCGCTCTGTAGACCAGATGGCCTTGAACTCACAGAGATACACCTGTCTCTGCCTCCAAGTGCACCACCATTGCCAGCCTGTCCCCTTTTTTGAGGTGTGCTGAGGATGGAACACTGGATCTTGGATATGCTAGACACATGTTCTACCACTGAGCTACATCCTCAGAATTTTTAAAACTTAATTCTCATGGTGATGTTGTCCAAATTGGCTTTGAAATAGTAATCTTCCTGTCCTGTTTCCTGCAACACCATGCCTGGCTTGTTTGTATGTGCGCACACGTGTGTATGCTTACCTGGAGGTTGGAGGCTAGGTACCTTCCTCTGGACCTGGCAATTTCTTTGGGTCGCCAACCAGCTCCCAAATCATGACACAGAGATTTATTATTAATTACGAATGCTTGGCTTAGTTTAGGCTTCTCCCACTAGCTCTTTTAACTTAATTTAACCTGTTTCTATTCATCTATGTTTTGCCTCAGGGCTTTTTACCTTTCTTTCATTCTGTATGTCCTACTTTCCTGATTCCTCTGTGTCTGTCTGTCTGGCCCCTGGTGTCTCCCTGGCATCTCTTTTTCAATCCTAAATTCCTCCTCCTACTTTCTCTCCCTGCGCCAAAGTACCATCTACACCTCCTCCCTCTCTATTGGCTGTTCAGCTTTTTATTAGACCAATCAGGTGCCTTAGGGAGGCAAGGTGAAACAGCAATACATCTTTATACAGTTAAACAAATGCAACACATCTTTACACATAGTTAAACAAATATCCTGTAACATTCCTCAATCCGTGCCTTATTTTTTAACACGGGTTCTCTCACAGAGCCTGGACTAGCTGGCCATTGAGCTCCGGTGAGTCACCTGTCTCTGACCCCCAACCCCATCCCCTGGCACTAGGGTCATCTGTAACACAGTCATGCAGTGGACTTTTTCTTTTTTTTAAAAAAAGATATTTATTTATTTTATATATATGAGTGACCTGTCTTCATGCACACCAGAAGAGGGAATCAGATCCCATAACAGATGGTTGTGAGCCACCATGTGGATGCTGGGAATTGAACTTAGGACTTCTGGAAGAACAGCCAATGCTCTTAACCACTGAGCCATTTCTCCAGCCCAGACTTTTTCTTTTAGGCCACCAACCAGCTCTCAATCAAGACACGGAGACTTCTTATTAGTTATGAATGCTCAGCCTTATCTTAGCTCTTATTTCTTGCTAACTCTTATAACTTAAACAATCCTGTTTCTCCTCACCTATGTCTTGCCTCAGACCTTTTTTTTTTAACCTTTTTTCTGTATTTCCAGCTTTCACTGCTCCGGGTGTCTGTCAGGCAGCCGCCTGTCTTCTGGCCTGGGCGTGTCCTTCTCGGTCTCCCTTGGTCTCATATGCCTGGGGCCTGTCTTTGTCGCTCTCCTCCTCTCTCTTTAGCCGAGATTTCTCCTACTGCTCACTCTCTCTGCCGCCAGCCCTGCCTATCCCTCTCCTGTCCAGCTATTGGCTGTTCAGCTTTTGATTAGACCAACCAGGTGCCTCAAGCAGGCAAGGTGAAACAAATGCAATACATCTTTACATAGTTAAACAAATGTAGTACAAACAAATATATCCTTACATCATTAAATGCAACATAAACAAATATAACACACCTTTACACAGTTAAAGTAATACTCTGCAGCACAAACAAATGTAAAGACATTTCTACATAGTTGAAATAATATTCCACAACACTGTCACTCCTGGCTTAAGAGGGTGCTGGGATTCAAACTCAGTTTCTCATGCTTACCCGCAGGCACTTTGCAAACCCTCCTAATTCCCAGCCACCCTCCCCCTATTTTTTCTTTTCTTTCTTTTTTTTTTCTTTTGGTTTTTCGAAACAGAGTTTCCCTATGTAACAGTCCTGGAACTCACTCTGTAGACCAGACTGGCCTTGAACTCACTGAGATGTGCCTGCTTCTGTATCTCAAGTGCTGGGATTAGAGGCGTACACCACCACCACCACCCCCCCCCCCCCCGGGGAAATTTTTACTGCTGTTACTGTTACACTGTTACTTGCTGCTTCCAGGTAGTATTTATGCATATTCTAGCAACTAATTCTATATATTCTCCCCCTTCCCACATACACACTTTTAAATGTTTTCTTAAGAAAAAATTCTAGCAGAAGCCCAAGTAGAGAGACTGATGAACAGAACGGAACTAATGCCCCACCCCTGGTACCCTCACCAGGCCTCAGCCACTGCCAGCTCCTTAGGTTGGCCTCTCTGCCTTACCAATGTCCTGCTGGCAGTAAAAACACAGCACCCACCTCAAGGGGTATACGACATAGTTTATTCTGGAACTGAATATGAATGACCAGGAACACTGGTTTAGGTTTCCCCAACTTCCGTGTTGGTAAGAATTCTATGAAGTTTTATAGTGTCAGAAGAAAAGAAAATTCATAAATCAAGACACCTTCCAAATATGTTGGTGGGCACTCCAGGAAGACAGGTTACAGCTAAGTGCAGAAACTTCTGCTCTAGGCCTTAGATTTCACCTCATGACATTCCCAGCTTTAGGACTGGTGGATGCTAGGGGTCAGCTAAGTCGATACATTCCAAAGGTTTCAGCTTAACATCACAAGATGTGAGGTCAAACACAGAGGTGGCCCAGGAATGGCTACTGCGGAGGAGAGGCCTGAAGACAGCCTAAGACAGTGGTTTTCAACATGTGGGTCGTGACCCATTTGGGGCTGGAATGATCCTTTCACTGGGGTCGTATATTGTGGGCGTCCCTGAACCTAAGTCCCTGTTCAGGGCACCATCTGTGGGAGGCCAGCTCCCACTTTTTAAAAGGGTTCCTATGAGGAGGAGAGAGCAATAAGAAATGATAGAGAGACCTAGTGAAGAGAGGAAAGACAGAAACACAGGATAGCTTTGGGAGGACTTGGATCAAAATCCAACTGCCCAGAAGTTTATTCAAAAGAGTTCTTTATAACAATGCCAGCCGGGCGGTGGTGGCACACGCCTTTAATCCCAGCACTCGGGAGGCAGAGCCAGGCGGATCTCTGTGAGTTCGAGGCCAGCCTGGGCTACCAAGTGAGCTCCAGGAAAGGCGCAAAGCTACACAGAGAAACCCTGTCTCGAAAAACCAAAAAAAAAAAAAAAAAAAAAAAAAAAAAACAATGCCAAAGGGCGGGGCAAAAGACCTCCCCCTGCTAGATCAGAGCACACCACACAGCCAAGTGTAGACCCTTCCAAACACCTGGTAACCACTCCAGTGGTCAAATCATCCCCTTATGCAGCCCTGCTGTGTAAAGCAAGCTCAGATTCTCTGACCCTGAGAAATTTGGGCCTACACAGCATATCGGATATCGTGCATATTTACATTATGATTCATAACAGTAGCAAAATTACGGTTATGAAGTAGCAACAAAATAATTTTATGGGGGTCACCACAGCATGAGAAACTGTATTAAAGGGTCCCAGAATTAGGAAGGCTGAGAACCACTGGACTAAAGTCAACTGTGAGCAGACTCTGGTCCTGCAGCATTCTACCTCTCCACAATCACTGATTTGAATCTCTTAATCAGCCTTAGAGGAACACTCAGCGGAAGGCTGGGCTTCCTTCTGGGAACTTCCGTTTACTCTGCCCTCACTGGGTTTGCTGAAATCCCAGACAACTTTATCATTCCAAGAAAATATTTCAGGCTGGACTTAGAACACATAAGGGTTAGAAAGTGTAATCACAGGCTGGGGAGATGGCTCACCGCTTGTCACTCAGACATGACAACCTGAGTTCTGACTCCCCAGCATCACACAAAGGCTAGGCACGATGCCAACCCAGGGCTGTCAAAGAGAAGAGGGGCAGAGACAGGCAGTGTAGACCAGGCAGGTGCCCAGATTTCAGTGCCTAACCAATCCAGCCAATCGGCGGGTTCCAGTCTCAGAAAACAAGGAACACATGGTATTTGCTCTCAAGCCTGTTGACCTTCGGTCAGTCTCCAGGACTCATAAGGTAGAAGCAGATAACCAACTCAGGAAGCTGTTCAGACCTCCACAGCCCCAACATGCATGCTGTGTCAAGAAAGAAATGTAACAAAAACAAGATAGAGAGTGACGAACAAGGAGCCTACCCTCTACTCCCACCCCACCCCCCACGCCCGCCTGTTACTTGTGATGATGGTATTGTTACTATGGTTTCTGTTGCACTGTGCTCCCGGTCTCTCTGTCTGTCTCTGGCTCCCCCCACTTCTCTCTGTCTCTCTGTCTCTGTCTCTGTCTCTGTCTCTGTCTCTGTCTCTGTCTCTGTCTCTCTCTCTCTCTCTCTCTCTCTGTGTGTTTGAGACAGGGTCTCACTAGGTAGCCTTGACTGCCCTGGAACCAAGCTGGCCTCAAACTCATGGAAATCTTTCTGCTTCTGTCTCTGGATTAGGGCGGGCGGGGGTGGGGGGTAGGGGTGGGCGGGGGGAGATGGCTGAACAGAGCAACACACAAAGGAGAGAAGTGGAACTAGAGGTCCCAGGATAGCTTTGGGAGTTCGGCCACTGAGGACAAAGGAGCCCAGTAGAGCGAGTCCTTGAGTGGCCGGGGGTTCAGGCCACCACCAGGCCCACCTTGTCCCTTCAATGTTGGCTGGGCCGCTGCTTGGCCTGTACCCCCATCATCTCTTGATCATTATCCAGCAAGCCACCTGTGCTGCTGCGATGGCACCAAGGACCTGGAGCCCACAACTCTTCAGCTGGGGTGAAGCAAGTTCTCCACCCCAGAGCCGTTTCCCAGCCCACAGCGGGGTGACGTCGCTAAACCCTTTTCATAGCCTCTTCCATGCATCCTTTTCCTCTGTAAGGTTTGGTTGGTGAAATTCTCACTGTGTCATTTCGTACGTTCCTCAGTTTCCTGTCTTTTTAAAAAACTGTAATTTATTGAACTTTATTTTATGTGCATTGGTGTGAAAGTGTTAGATCTTCTAGAACTGGAGTTACAGACAGTTGTGAGCTGCCATGTGAGTGCTGGGAATTGAACCTGGATCCTCTGGAAGAGCAGCCATTGCTCTTAACCACTGAGCCATGTCTCCAGCCCCATGTGTCCTGACTTTCTATGGCATTGGTTCTTAAGATCTAACTTGTGCTGGTTGTGGAACATCTCTGTAATCCCCACACTCAGGAAACAGGAGCAGGAAGATTGCTACATGGTTCGTGCCTTAGCACTTGGGAGCCTGAGGCAGATAGATGGCTGCAAATTCAAGACTACCTTGATCTACATATCAAGTTCTAGGCCAGTCAGGACTACATAACAAGACCCTATCTTAAAAAACAAAACAACCCCTCTACCAAAAACAGTAGCAAAAACAAAACCAACCAAAAACAAGAGCAAAAGGAAACAAGGAGCTCATTGGTTAGAGCACTGGCTGCTTTTCTTCAAAACCATCTGTAACTCCTGTTCCTGGGGATCAGCTACCCTCTTCTGGCTTCTGTATATATCAGGCACACACATAGTACCCAGATATTCATGTAGGCAAAATACCCATACACATAAAATAATATTTTTTAGAATAAGAAACAGAACCAACTTGAGTGAGAAGATTCCTATAATCCACTCTGAGCTTTGACATGTCACAGATCATGGGTCTGGACCAGACTCAGATTCCAAAGTGTATCCTAGAACTTTCTCTGTAGGCTAGGCTGGCCTTGAACTCAGAGATCTGCCTGCTTCTGCCTCCTGACTGCTAGGATTTAAGTTGTGGGCCACTACCGCCCTGGCTTCTCTTTGTTCTTTGAGACAGTCTTGCTGTGCAGCCAGACTGACTTCAGAGATCAAGTTCTGCCTCAACCTGCTGAGTTCAGGGAATATAGATGTTTCACAACCAACCTGGAAGTCTCAGTGTGTTGAGTGAATTCCTTAATTAATTAACTTGCATGTGTGCTTGCCACAGTGAGCAGGTGGAGGTCAGAGGACAGTTCTGAGAGTCAGTTCTTTCCTACCACTGTGGTGTAGGGTCAAATTTAGGTCGTTAGACTTTGTGGCAAGAGCTTTTACCCAATGTGCCATCTCCACAGCCTGAGAGACAAGAATTTATTATTGGCCTCCATCCAAGTCAGCATCCTCCTGCATCAGCCTTTCGGGCGCCGAGGCCATGGGTATGCCCCGCTACACCTGGACTCCGGAGGAGTCTTGGATAGCTGCTGTTACAATTTCTTCTTTTTTTAGATTTATTTTTTATTATTTTATACGTACGAATGTTTTTCCTTCATATTTGTATGTGCACCACACATGTGCCTAGTGCCCGTGGACATCAGAAGAGGGCATTGGATCCCCTGGAACTGGAGTTACAGACAATTGTGAGCTTCCAAGTGGATGCTGGGAGACGAATCCTGCCCTCTGTAAGAACAAGCCGTGCTCTTACCTGCTGAGGGACCTCCAACCCCTTCTGTTATAGTTTAGATCTTGAGTGTCCCGAAGGCCTGTGTGTTCAAGGTGTGGTTTCCATCTTAGTTTTATTGGTCTGTTAGAGGTACAAATAATAAAATAAAAATCAAACAAATACCCCCTCATCAATAAACACTTACAACACCTGACCAGAGACTTAGTGGCTATTATGTATCAGTTTCCTCACCCAACAGTGGCTCACACCTGTATTCCCAGTCCTGAGGAGGCTGAGGAAAGCCATTGAAGCTCAAGAACTCAAGAGAAGACTGGGCAAACTGCTAAGGTTCCATAGCAATAAACTGAGATGAAATAGAGTCCTGTGCAGCATATGCTGTGATGAGGAGTGGGGGCTGGGGAGCAGGAGGACCAGGAGTAAATGTTATCCTTGAGAGGACTGAGCAGACACCATAACAGGCTGCTCAGTCTTGTCTCAGAGATCAGGCCTCATATTCAGTTTCCTGAGACTCAACAAGCAATTTCTGAGGGAGCCATGCACAAAGTACAATCAATCTCCAACTTCCCCAACAGTAAGGACAAGGAGTACCAGGCCAGGCCAGGCCTGAGCCACAGTCAGCAAGCTCAAGGTGATAACCAAATAAGGACAAAGCCTGGGACTTGTCAAGGCTTCCCCAAAATGGAAATAGGTAGCCTTAGCTATCCCTAACCAGCCCTGGCCAATTGGAACATACTGATATGATTGCCACTTGCTTAAACAAGTCATATCTAAAGTGACCTAAATGTCTAGCACCTCCTCTTGGCTGTGCTTAAAAGGAGCCTGCAAGCTTCTCTCAGGGTGTCACCATTTTGCCTTTGTGTGGGATGGCCAGCCCCAGCATGCTGGAATCTTCAGATAATAAATGATCTTGCTGATTGCATATGTGGATGATGGTGCTGTGGCTATCGCTCTGTATAAATAAAATGTTGATTGGCCAGTAGCCAGGCAGGAAGTATAGGTGGGACAAGCAGAGAAGGGAATTCTGAGAACAGGAAGGCTAAATCAGGAGACAACCAGCCATCACCATGAGTACCAACATGTAAGATACTGGTAAGCCACGAGCCCTGTGGCAAAGTAAAGATTTATAGAAATGGGTTAATTTAAGATGTAAGAACTAGATAGTTAAAAGCCTGAGCCATTAGGCCAAACAGTTTAAATAATATAAGAGTCTGTGTGTTTATTTTATAAGTGGGCTGTGGGACTGCTGGGCCTTAGCAAGAGCTGGAGAGAAACTCTCCAGTACATGCTGATGTTTTGTGGAACTTCTCCAGGATTCTAACAATCCTTAGCTATCTTTTGAGTTCAAGGCTGGCCAGATCATGAAACCCTGTCTCAAAGAATCATTTGTGAGCCAGGCATGGTGGTACCTTTAATCTAAATACTCAGGAGGCAGAGACAGGCAGATCTCTGTGAGTTCAAGGACAGCCTTGTTTACATAGTTTCAGGACAGCCAGGGCTACTCAGTGAGGCACTGTCAAAAAAATAAAAAATAATAAAAATAACACATGAAAAGAAAGCCAGGTATAATGGCTCATGCCTTTAATTCCAGTACTTAGGAGGCAGAGGCAATCAGATCTCTTTGAGGAGTTGAGACCAGCCTGGTCTATATAGCAAGTTCCAGAACAGCCAGGGCTATGTAGAGAGAGGCTCTGTCTCAAGCTTCACAGTGGTGGCACCCACCTTTAGTCCCAGCACTCAGGAGGCAGAGGCAGGTGGATCTCTGAGTTCTAGGCCAGCCTGGTCTACAGAGAAGCTCTGCCTAGAAACAATAACAGCAGCAGCAAAAACAAACAAACAAACAAACAGCAACAAAAAACACAAAAAAAAATCCAAGCAAAGAAAAACCAGAGAGACACCTTTTGTGTATGTACATGTTCATGTGTGTGCACATGTGTGTTCATGCATGTGGAGGCCAGAAATTGACATTGATTATTTTTCTCAATTGCTTTTCACCTTAGTTGTTTTTTTTTTTTTCTGATGCAAAACACATAGGGGTTTATTAAAACAACCAAGCCCAGGCTTGGTTGTTCACCTTAGTTTTTTGAGACAAGTTCCCTCACTGAAACCTGGAGCTCTCCAAGACTGGCTGCTTGGCAAGCCTCAGGGTCCACATGTCTTTGTCTTGCCAGCTCTAAAATTACAAGAACACATGGCCATTCCCAACTTTCTCTCCAAGCTCCCTCCCTCCCTCCCTCCCTCCCTTCCTCCCTCCCTTCCTCCCTCCCTTCCTCCTTTCCTATCCTCCCTTCCTCGATTTATCTCATGACAGGTCTCACTATGTAGCCCTGGCTTCTGATCCAGGTTAGTCTAAAACTCATGGAGATCTATCTGCCTCTACTTCCTGAATGTTGGAATTGAAAGTATGTGCGCCACCCTGCTCAGCCTCCAGCTTTCTTCCCCTGATCTTCTCTTCCTTCTGTTTTTGGTAGTGTTGGGATTCAAACCCATGGCTTCTTGCCTACTAGGTGAGCATTCACCACTGAGTTACAATCCAGTCAAAATGCACAATTATTTCTTTTTAGAGAGAGAGAGAAGAGAGAGAAAATGCATTGAATTAAGTAGTTGTATTCTAATGCACATTGTTGAAAAAGTCCTTCTCTTGTCTCAATACTGAACATGCTTGTTCAACCGCCTACTACTTCCCAGTGCCTCACCGGACTCTCTTCTGTTCATATCAAGGATTTGAGCTGTGTTCTAGAAGCTCTGGATTTCTCCATCAGCATCCCCCAATTCAACCTTCGCCTTCCTTGTCTTGTCAGCTTCTGACAGGTTCCTTTGTGCATCTAGAGTTCATAAAGTCAAGTTCAAGGAACTAAGCAGTACCAGGGAGGCGTCAATAATCTCTCTCTGCATAATATAGCACATAAGCTACTTTTGAAATGCCAAAAAGCCTTTCTCTCTACTGTCATTTTTTATTGAGAGATAGCACTTTGCTGAAAGCAATAGCTAAACTGCTCTGATAAGAGTGCTTCAATTTTAGCCTCAACATTGCTGGTGTCTAATAAGGAGTGGTGGTAACTGTGGCAAAGTGTATTCTCCAGGCTGGCCTCAAGCTCTCAACAGAACTGAGGCTGAGCTTGAACTTTTGGTGTTCCGGCATCTACCTCACGGGGGCTGGGATTACAGGGTTCTGCCGTCATGCCTGTTTAATGCAGCACTGGATTGAACCTGCCGCTTTGTGATTGCAAGGAGACACTGTACTGAATGATCTCTCTCCTCGGCCCCTTTCTGCCATTTTCTTTAAGTATTTTTATTTTGTTAATTATTATTAGAGTGTGAGTTTGGGCCTGTACATGCCACAGGACACTTGCAGAGCTCAAAGGACATTTCTCAGGAGTCACTTTTCTCCTTTCAGGTTGGGCTCCAGAATCAAGCCCAGGTCATCAGGCTTGCATAAGAAGTGCTTTTAGCTCACGGACTGCTTTGTTGGCCAGTGTTAGCAATGTTACAGTGAACAATAAAGGATGTGGCTCAATTTAAGGAAATACAGTCGAACTCAGTGGGGGAAGGCCCGGTACAGAGGACCGGGCAGCCGTTGTGTTTACATCTCAGTAGACCAGGAAGCGAAGAGACAGGAGCTAGAAGCAGGGCTGTGTGGTAACCCTCAAGGCTTGACCCACTTCCTGCAGTCAGGCCTGGCCTCTTAAAGGTTCCATACCACCCTAAAAGCACCACCAGCCAAGAACCAAGTGTTCGAACATGTGAGTCTATGGGAGATATTTTATGTCCAGACCAAACACAAGGTTTGGCCATATAGACCAGGAACCTGTTATCCATCTGGCTCAGTCTCCTGAGTGCTGGGATTACAGCCTGTGCCACCACGGCCAGCTGGCGCACTTGGATTCCTAGACACTCCCCACATCCTCAGTATCTTCAGGGAGCTGTTCAGCAAGGAGAAATGAATCAATGTTGCAAAGCATCCTAGGATGGTTTAACAGCTCTGGAAGGATCAATAGGGTTTTTGTTTGTTTGTTTGTTTTTGGGTTTTTGAGACAAGGATTCTCTCTGTAGCCCTGGCTGTCCTAGAACTTGCTCTGTAGACCAAGCTGGCCAAGAACTCAGAGATCCGAATTCCTATACTTCCTGAATGCTGGAATCAAAGGTGTACGCTACCAATGCTCAACATGATAGGTTTTTTTGTTTGTTTGTTTAAAGCATAAAATGAGTTTAAAAAATATGTTTATGAGAGAGAGAGAGAGAGAGAGAGAGAACATGCACATGTGGATGTCAGAGGACAAGTCCCAGGAGTAGGTTTTTTTCTCTGTCTCCATATAGGTCCTGGGGTGCTCAGTTTGGCAGCAAGCATCTTACCTTATGATTCATTTCACCAACTCATAGTTAGTTGTCAACTTGAGCACTCTAGAGCTACTTGGGAAGAGTGTCTCCATCAGGTTGGTCTGTGAATTGTTTTATTTCAGTTGAGGTGGGATGACCCACCCACTGTGGGTGGCACCACATGGGCATGGGATAAATGGGAGAAGGCTAGTAGAGCACTAGCATGCATGAATTCATTCTTTCTCTGCGCTTTTATTGTTTTGTTTTGTTTTATTTTGTTGTTTTTTTTTTTTTTTTGGTTTTTCGAGACAGAGTTTCTCTGTGTAGCTTTGTGCCTTTCCTGAAACTCACTTGGTAGCCCAGGCTGGCCTTGAACTCACAGAGATCTGCCTGGCTCTGCCTCCCAAGTGCTGGGATTAAAGGCGTGCGCCACCACTGCCCGGCTTTATTTTTATTTTGGAAACAAGGTCTTTCTACATAGCCTTGGCTGCCCTGGAACTTGCTATATATAACAGGATGGTCTTGAATGCACAGAGATCCTCCTGTTTCTGTCTCTGAAGTGCTGGGATTAAAGGTGTGCACCACCATACTTGGTTTCTTTTCTTTACCTTTCTTTTCTTTTCTCTCTTTCCTTTTTTTTTTTTTTTAAGATTTATTTATTATGTATACAGCATGTATGACTGCAGGCCAGAAGAGGGCACCAGACCTCATTACAGATGGTTGTGGGCCACCATGTGGTTGCTGGGAATGGAACTCAGGACCTCTGGAAGAGCAGTCAGTGCTCTTAACCTCTGAGCCATCTCTCCAGCCCTCTCTCTCTCTCTCTCTCTCTCTCTCTCTCTCTCTCTCTCTCTCTTTCTCTCTCTCTCTTTCTTTCTTTCAACAGGATCTCATGTAGCCCAAGATGGCCTCACACTCACTATGTAGCCAAGGATAGCCTTGAGCTTCTGGTTTTTCTTCATCTGCCACCATGCAGTGCTGGGGATTGAACTCAGAGCTTTGTCCATGCTAGGCAAGCACCCTACCTATTGAGCTACATCCCCAGCCTTTTTTCCTTGTTGAGATAGGGCCTCATATGTCACAGGTTGTCTTCAAACTTAGGTTATTACTGGAACTACAGATGTGTGTCATCACACCCAGGTGTGTGTGTGTTTGTTGCTGAAGATTGAAACCAGTACCTCACAATTGCTTGGAAAGAGCTCTATCATAAAGCTACATCTTCAGTTCTTTTTTCAACAACAACAGCAACAAAAACAAAAAACAAAACAAAACAAAACCTGGGCAGTGGTGGCTCACGACTTTAATGCCATTGCTTGGGAGGCAGAGCCAGGTGAATCTCTGTGCATTCAAGACAAGCCTGCTCTACAGAGCGAGATCCAGGACAGGCACCAAAACTACATAGAGAAACCCTGTGTCGAAAAACCACACACACACACACACACACACACACACACACACACACACACACACACACACACACAAAAAAAAAAGAAAAGAAAGAAAGAAAAGAAAAGAAAAAACAACAAACTTTTTGTTTTGGGGAAGGCTCTCACTAAGTTACCTAGGCTGTCCTTGAACTTGCTCTGTAATGCAGGCAGTCCTTGAATTTGCCATCCTCCTGCCTCAGTTTACCTAGTAGTGGAGATTACAGGAATGAGCACCATGCCTCATTTCAAAAATGGTGGAGGTAGAAGCGGGAGGATCAGGGGTTCCAGGTCATCCTTGGCTACATAGCAAGTTTAAAGCCAGCCTGGGCTACACAGGACCCTATGACCTAGGCTATGCATGTCGGACTTATTTCATACCTTCATGCCTAGGGGAAAGTCCTCGATGATGAGCAGATAGGGAATGGGGGGGGGGGGGTGATGGGCACAAGATGCCCACAGATAGCACTAGGGAAACCAAGAATGTTAAACAGGCAGGCTAATCTCTTCATCGGAAAGAATGTGTACCTCTTCCCACCTGGAGAGCTGGGAATGGGTGTAGTCAATAACCTGGTAATCTTTGCTATCTGTAAGCACTGGGCCTCACCCAAATCCCCCAGACTATGATGTTTAGCTGTCCTGGAACTCACTATGTAGACCAGGTTGGCCTCAAACTCAGAGATCCACTTGCCTCTGAAGCCAGCTTAGAACCTATTCTCTGTGTAGCTTTGGAGCCTGTTTTGGAGTTTTCTCTGTAGACCAGGCTGGCCTCGAACTCACAGAGATCTGCCTGCCTCTGCCTCCCAAGTGCTTGGATCAAAGGCATGTGCCACTACCGCCCAGCCATAGAACCTATTCTTATGGGAGAGGTCACAAGTGCTTTGCAAAAGAGTTTTTTTTTTAAAGGGTTTATTTGGCTTACACCTAAAAAAATTATTTATATTATGTATATGAGTACTCTATCTGCATGTACAAATTTATGCCAGAAGAGGGCATCAGATCCCACTATAGATAGTTGTGAGCCACCATGTGGTTGCTGAGAATTGAACTCGGAACCTCTGGAAGATGAGCCAGTGCTCTTAACCGCTGAGCCATCTCTCCAACCCCTGAAAAAAAGTTTTAATATAGTCACACCTTAAACATTATTGTGATAATTGCCACCAGGAAACCTTTTTCCAAAGATGTACTGTGTTTAAATATGTCAAAAATAAACTGCCCGGGGGTCAGACTTTAGAAGTTTAAACCAACACTGGCTACTGAGTCATGCTGAACTGGATTTCCTTCTTGCCTCGTGCAGATTGCCAGCAGTGGCATTTGTAGGGACCCCCACAGGTAGACCTTCCCATAGTCACTGTTTGCCAAGATTCAATCTCTTGGGGGCAAGACCTGGACGTCACCTCAGACGTAATGGGCACAGGCAGTGTGACCTCAGGTGCAGTGGCTACACAGGGCTTCTTCGGAGTCCCGCTGCTTTGTTTTTGAAAGAGAGGAAGGACATAAAGTTGGGTGGGTAGGGAGGTGAGGAGGATCTGGGAGAAGTTGGGGGAGGGAAACACATGATCAAAATAGATTGTCTGAAAGTCAAAACAAAACTTGCTCTCCCCCACAAAAAAATCTGTGGTGGTGGTGGTCGGGGGTGCAGAAGAGATTGCTCAGCAGTTAAGAGGACCGGGTTTCATTTCCAGCACCCTCATAGCGGCTCACAACTCTCTCTAACTCCAGTTTCAGGGGGTCCAACACCCTCTTCTGGCCTCCAAAAACACTGCACATCTGTTGAGCACAGACATACATGCTGAAAAACACCCGTAAGCATAAAATTAAAATAATAATAAAGTTCATCCAGAATACATAAAAATATACGAAATTTAAAAATCTGTGACTCCATTCTTCAAAGCTAAGTGCTGGTATCAGAGTATATTTATCTCAGTCTTCTTTTCTTTCTCTACAGTGTAACATTAGATATACTGTATCCTTTTTTTCTATTACTGAAGTGGTATTACTGTATACAGATGTTAGTAACAGGGCTGAAGAGACAGTTCAGTGGGTAAAATGTTTGCTGTGAAAACATGAGGACCTGAATTCTGATCCCTAGAACTTCAGACAAAAGAGTCTGACTCCGTGGCTTTAACCCTAGTGTGTCTTCATCATAGCATCAAAGGGCAGAGTCAGATGCTGGAGCTGACATGTAAGCTTCAGGTTCCAGGAGAAACTGTTTCAAACCATCAGGAGAGAACTATAAGGACATTTGGCATAAACCTCCAGCTTCGACAAGTGAAAGAAGGGGCAAGTGCATGTGCAACAAGCACACACACACACACACACACACACACACACACACACACACACACACACACACACACACACACACCACACACACACACACCACACACACACACACACACTATTTATAGCAGCTGTGGTGGCGCGTGCCTGTAATCCCAGCACTTGAGAGTCCCTGGCAGAAGGATCATTCCATGTCCAAAGCAAGCCTGGACTACACAGTGAAACTCTTGTCTCAAAAAAAAAAAAAAAAAAAAAAGGTGGGCAATAGTGTGGCGAACACCTTTAGTCCCAGTGCTTGGGAGGCAGAGGCAGGCGGATCCCTCTGAGTTTGAGGCCAGCCTGGTCTACAGAGTGAGTTCCAGGGCAGCCAGAGCTACAGAGCTACACAGAGAAACCCCATCTCAAAAACAAAAACAAAAAAGTGCCCCCCACCCCCACTCCCCAAAAAGAAAAAAAATGTTGTTTTCTTCCCCTTTCTCCCCTTTGACAGATCTTCACTCTATCTCTGCCTGGGGCAGTCCTGGAACTCTCTGTGTAGACCAGGATGACCCTAAACTCACAGACATCCACCTGCCTCTGCCTCCCACCAGACCTAGCTCATCTGGTATCAGTCTATGGCAGGTCTGAAAGCTTTCTCAGGACTGGCTGCATAGGCAATACATTTGGCATCACAGGCCATCTGGCATCTGTAGAATGAAGCAGCCATACATCAGACATCCATGAATGAGCATGGCTATATTCCAGTATAAGTTTAAATTGGAATTCCAGATCATTCCACATGTCTTTTTGATTTTCCAACCATTTCAAAAATGTTAACCCATTCTCGGCTCCCAGGCTGGACAGGCGATAGGCCATACTTTATCGCAGGCTGCAGTTTCCTAACCTGGCCCTACATACAATGTTTTCCTGGTAGCCTCAAGTTGCACTGCATAGATGTGTCACTGCTGACTCAAATGCAATCCCTTTTGCACGATAATTGGGTTGGATTCAATATTTTGGATTTCAGGAAAGCTCGGACAAGTACCTTTGTGGTTAAGCCTTTAAGGGTTTATCTTTGAGTATATTTTCTTAGAGGGGAATTTCTAGTTCAAAGAGTAAACACAACTTACCATTTTATGTATATGTATGTGCGTGTGTGCACGCACGTATGTACATGCGTGCTTCCATGTGCACCTGTGCCGCACACTACAACACAGGTGTGGAGGTCAGAGCACAGCTTTCTGGGGTTGGTTCTTTTCTTCCACCAGGCTGATCCTGGGGATCAAACTCTGTCAGGCTTGGCAGCCAGTGCCTTTACCTGCTGAGCATCCTATTGGACCAATTTATAATATTTTAAAAAATTATTTATTTAAATTTTATTTTATGTACAGTGGTGTGTGAAGGAGTCAGATCCCTGGAGCTACAGACAGTTGTGAGCTGTCATGTGGGTGCTGGGAATTGAACCCAGGTCCTCTGGAAGAGCAGCCAGTGCTCTTAACCACTGAGCCATCTCTCCAGCCCCCGATTTATAGTATTTTTAAATTTATAGATGCCATTGTACAATCACATGTTTAAAACAGACATCGTGAAAGATGATCTGAATGAATCTGGTCTGGTAGTACAGAGTTGTGATCCAGCTACTTGAGAGGCTGAGGCAGGAAGATTAAAAGTTCAAGGCATGCTTGTGCAATTGAATGAGATCTTTCAATATAAAAAAAATAAAAAGAAAGCTAAGATTAAAGCCCAGTGTTTGCTTAGCACCCACAAAGTTCTGGGCTCCACCCCCAGCACAGCATAGACCCATCATGGTAGTGCTCTCTTGTAGTCCCAGCACTCCGGTGGAGGCAGAAGGATCAGAACTTCAAGGCCTTTCTTAGCTATCTAGCAAGTTTGAGATTAAGAGAGGTGACACTAGACCCTGTCCCCCCACCAAAAAAAATGAGACTTTATGGTTTTTCGAGACAGGGTTTCTTTGGGGATCCCTGGCTGTCCTGGAACTCCCTCGGTAGACCAGGCTGGCCTTGAACTCATAGATCTGCCTGCCTCTGCCTCCTGTGTTATGGGATTGTCTTTTTCAATAAGGGATGGGATGTAGTTCAGTGTTAGCGCACTTGCCTTGCCTAGCATGAACGTGGCCCTAGGTTCAATTTTCAGCACCTCAAAGAAAAAAAAAATGGAAATCTAAAAACGAGTAAAGGGCTAGACTCCCAGGGCACTGAAGATGCAAGCTAGAATTGCTAATTTAAAACAAACTTCTTGCGGTCCCGTGGCTCCCGCCTCGAGCGCCCTCTAGAGTCTACTTTCGTATCACTGTCCCCCTTTGGGTTCCAGGTGAATTGCTCATTTGATAGGACAGCGGGCACATCCTTGTTGCCCATCTCTGGGGCTCTACTGCGGCCTCAGGATGGACAGTCCAGCAGCGATGCCCCCACGATCCCCATCCCCGAGATACAGCAGAAGCCAAAAGAGGGTTCCTTTCCAGTTTGGAGCTAAGCGCACGTAGAGCTGATTGCTCGTGTATTGCAACCCACATCCCAAAGGACTCTCTGGAGTCCAAAATGCAGCTGCAGAGGACTGATGGGCCTGTACTCTCGGATGGAGCCCACCATTGGCTGTCTTCAAGTGGAGGGTAGTGGAGGTGGTGGAGGTGGAGGTGGAGGTGGAGGTGGAGGTGGAGGTGGAGGTGGAGGTGGAGGTGGAGGTGGAGGTGGAGGTGGAGGTGGAGGTGGAGGTGGAGGTGGAGGTGGAGGTGGAGGTGGAGGTGGAGGTGGAGGTGGAGGTGGAGGTGGTGGTGGTGGTGGTGGTAAGGGGGACTAATGCTTCAGAAATATTTGGCAGAGGAAACGTCTGCCTTTGGACAAGGGTTCTAACACCTGTATCAGCACCTATTTGCTCTTGCTTTCCTCTGATCCCCCCTAATATCTAAACTGCGCCCCAGGCATCATTCGGGGGAGGAAGGTATTACCTACAGGGTCCTCCTCTGGGGGCACTGTGAAGCATACTGAATAAACACGTGGGTGGTGGTGAACCAAGGGGGGGGGGTAGGGACGTGGAGGGACAGAAAGGCAGCGTTTAGACACCCACGCTGAATGTGGCAAGTGTATATACACAGCAGGAGGGGTTGGTGGGGATAGTCGATCACACTGTGAACCACGAATGCATTGGGTTGATTACATAAAGTTAACCTTGGCTCAGGAGGCTGAGTAAGCAACTTGTTGACAGACAGTCATCACAGAGCCTCAGAGGGCATCTGGGAGAGATGGAGAGACACAGGAATGGTGCAGCTTTTTCTGTTTTGGCAAAGCGGAAGCACGGGTCCTTCAGAGACACCAGCAAGGAGAAAGGTTTAGCTAGCTGCTACTCAGCCTCTCTGAACTCGCAGGTTTTCACCCCAGCCTTTGACTCTTGAGTCTTATTTATAAATAGAATGATAGAGATTTAATTAGAGATACCTTTAGTGCCAGTGACAGAGCTGGTGCCTGTGGGAACAGAATTCCTGCCAGCCTGAGGCCTGAGCAGCCAGGCTGCTGCTGGAGAAGCAGGCTGGTCACTGCAGAGTTGAAACTGCCGGCTGAAATAGCAGTAGATTAAGACACAGCCACTGAGCTGGAGAAAAAACAACAAGGGGTGTGGAGGTGCATGCTTAAATCTCAGGACTGGGGAGGTGAAGGCAGAAAGATCAAGAGTTCAAAGACAGCCTGAGCTATATAGTGAATGGAGGCCAGTCTGGGCTACAAGAGACCCTGTGGTGTTTGAATGAGAATGGCCCCCATAGACTCATATGTTTGAATAATTGGTCCCCAGTTGGTGGAACTGTTTGGAAAGGATTAGGAGGAGTGACCTTGTAGGTGTATCCCTGGGGCAGACTTTGAGGTTTCAAAAGCCCAGACCATTCCCAGTTAGTTCTGTCTGCCTCATGCTGGTGGATTAAACTGTAAGATTTCAGCCACTGCTCCAGCACCAAACCTGCCTGCATGATGACATGCTCAAACTCTGCAGCTGTAAGCTACAAATAAATACTTTTTTTTTTTTTTTTTAAATTTTCAACACAGGGTTTCACTGTGTAGCTCTGGCTGTCCTAGAACTCACTCTGTAGACCAGGCTGGCCCCAAACTCACAGAAATCTGCCTGTCTTTGCCTCCTGAGTACTAGGATTAAAGGTGAGTACCATCACTGCCTGGCTAAATGCTTTCTTTTATAGTTGCCTTGGTGATGGAGTTTTGTCACAGCTATTGAAAAGTAACTAAGACAGACCCTGTCTCAAAACACTGGGAGAGCAGCAAGTGCTTTTAAGAGCTGATCCAGCTCTCTGGTAAAGTTATTGTCCAGTATGTGGGAAGGCTTGGGTTTTGTTTTAGATTTATTTATGCTCTTTTATGTATATGAGTGTTTTGTCTGTGCACCATGTGCATGTCCCATACCATCAGAGGTCAGAAGAGGGCATTGCATGCCCTGGAACTGGAATTACAGATGTTTGTGAGCCACAGTGTGGATACTGAGAATCAAACCCAGATCCTCTCAAAGAACAAGTGATTTTAACTATTGAGCCATCTGTCAGTCTAGAAGCCTTAGGTTTAATACTTTGTAGTGAAAACAAACAAAAAAAAATCAAGTGTTGGTGAAAAATATCCTTATAAAGTAAATTGCATAGTGACCAAAACATAATAGTGCCTCAATAAAAAAGATACAGCTTGAAGGTAAGAACCCCTTGGTTTTCAGAGTGGGCAGGATAGACCTCAGCTCCCTGAGGAGTCACAGGCAGCTAGCTCCCAAACAGGGTTGCAAGCTGGGCCAGATTCCCAGATGTAGGAGGACCTTCTCTATCCTGCCAGTCAGCTCTGCCTTGCCAGCCAGCTCCCAAATAGCCACACAGAGACTTATTAATTATAAATGCTTGGCTAATAGCTCAGGCTTATTACTAACTAACTAGCTCTTACATCTCAAATTAATACATATTTCTTATCTATGTTCTACTATGTGGCAGTACCTTTTTTCAGGACACATTCATCTCCTGTATCTGGCTGGTGACTCCACCTCTCCTGTTCTCTATGCTCTCTTTTTGTCCACAAGTCCTGCCTAACCTCTACCTGCCTAGCTAATGGACATTTATCCCTTTATTTAACCAATGAGATCAACAAATATTCATAGTGTACAAAAAGATTGATCCACAGCATTTCCCCCTTTTTGTCTAATTAAAAAGGAAGGTTTTAGCCGGGCGGTGGTGGCGCACGCCTTTAATCCCAGCACTTGGGAGGCAGAGCCAGGTGGATCTCTGTGAGTTCGAGGCCAGCCTGGTCTCCAAAGCGAGTTCCAGGAAAGGCGCAAAGCTACACAGAGAAACCCTGTCTCGAAAAACCAAAAAAAAAAAAAAAAAAAAAAAGGAAGGTTTTAACTTTAACATAGTAAAATTATATACTATATACAAAAGCTATCAAGTAAGAATTACAGTTATGCCAAGCAGTGGTGGTGCACACCTTTAATTCCAGCACTTTGGAGGCAAAGCAAGGCAGATCTCTGTGAGTTTGAGGCCAGCCTGATCTACAGAGTGAGATCCAGGACAGGCACTAAAACTACACAGAGAAACCCTGTCTCGAAAAAAACATAACAAACAAGCAAACAAAAAAACAAAAACAAAAAAAAAAAGGAAAAAAGAATTAAAGTTATAATATACAGTATATTTGTATTTGGCAAATTTAGAGAAAATACTCTATTATCTATCTTATCTTTGTGAGCCTAAAGTTTTATACCTAATTTACTTTTTATCATAACAAAGGAAAACTGTAAGTTTAACTATTTAGTCTTTAACTCCACAAAAGACCCCAGAGGGAATTAACACTACCTAACAACAGGAACATCTGGCTGCCTGCATAGTCCCCCAAAGTTCCTCTGCAATGTTGGGTCATCCATCTTTGGCCTATAGGCCTAGTATATCTGGCAGACATTTCTGAGAAGCAGGGAATTTTGAAGGACTGTCCTACCTTGTCATGGCAAAAGTTTGGTAGTTGCTTTCTTTTGCATGCTGCTGGTTCAGTTTGGAGATTATACTGTGAGCAATTGAGGCAAGGGCAGTTTCTTTGCCCAGTGGCTAGCTTTTGCCACAAAGGATACTAACTCCAAAGCCGGGCAGTGGTGGTGCATACCTTTAATCCCAGCACTCAGGAGGCAGAGCCAGGCAGATCTCTGTGAGTTCAAGGCCAGCCTGAGCTACAGACTGAGTTCCAGGACAGGCTTCAAAGCTACACAGAGAAACCCTGTCTTGAAAAACTAAAAAAAAAAAAAAAAAAGAAAAAGAAAGCAAACTCCATATGGAGTTTCTTCAATGCCCATTATCTTCTCTGAAGTAAATTGGTGTTCTCAGGAGCAGACATGTCTCACTATCAAGAAAAGCCTTATTTTATTAAAACATTTTAAATGCCATATTCTGTAGTTTTTTGAAGTGTTTGAAGATCACCTATCAATCTAAATATATGTTTAACCTTGAAAATATACCTAATATGACTATAAGTTTGATTATAATAGATGACTTACTGCTAACCCATATTTCTTAATTATACATTACATTTTAAAGTGAACTGCATAAGCACAATACCCTAAACAAGAGTAGAAACACACATACAGTATTAAAAAATAACTTTAAATTTGTATCAATAAACCAAAATCCATACCAATATAAAAATTTTTTGAGATTAATAGTTGTTTTTTGGATTAAAGTAGATTCAATAGTCTATCTTTTTTCTGTCGTTCCTATATCCTCCTTTAAAGAGTAGATTTAATAATCTATCTTATTTCTATCTTTCCTATATCCTCCCTTTTTCTTCAGAAAGAGATCTTTGAATCTAACTCTTTTGTTTAGCGATTTTTTTTTTACCATGACCAACAACAACTTGTAGCCCACCATCCACCCCCAAATGATGACAAACATCCACAACTCATATTTTGGGAATGTGGGTGTTGTTTTCTCTAGACTGCTTCCTGTTGCTTGAGGGTGCTGGCATCTTTGGGGGAACCTTGAAAAAAATCAGGAGGTCAAGTCCTGACTGGAATAGTCTGTGAGGCTGGATCATCACAGCCAGCATCCTTGAAACTGTTCTGGATGCAGAACTCTGAGGAAACTGTAACAGAGGTGCTCTGAGATGTTGGATCATCTGGGCCATCCATTTTTTTATTGGTGTCTGGTCCCCCTGTTCTGAAAATACATAAACTTTTAAAGGTAACATGCATATCTGTATTCATACAAGTACAGATTGTGTGTTGTACACAAATTAGCCAAAGATGATTTTTTGTTTTATGTTTGAGTAGGTAAAACATACATTACATGCTTTGCAGTTTTTTTAATGTTTATTTCTTTATGTCTGTAGCCAGGATTTTCAAGGGGTCTTCCCCGATCAAATCTGACCATCTTCAACCTTGAATAAATCCACAACCTTTCATTTTCTGTGGGAAAAAAAAAGCATAACCTCTTTCCCAAAGCAACACATATTTTGACTCCCATTTTGAGTTCAAGATACTTTTTAAAATATATAGGTTGGTTTAAGCTAGCAGCCTTCATAATCCAATGTCTCTTAGCAGCTATTGTTTCTTCATCAGGAATAAAAAAATTTAAAGATAATACAAGAACATATAGGATCCAGACTCCCTGTGTTTTTTCCATCTATATGTGGGCTTTTTCTTTACTATTACTTTACTGATTTTTTAAGGACTTTATTATTTTTAAACTATTTTCTTTTATGACTATCTATATCCTTTCTCCTTTCCTTCTCAGGCTATGTACATTTTTAAACACACTGTAACCTGTTTAGAGGTTTCTTTTGTCTGGATCTGTCTTTATTGGGCATCTGTAAGGTTCTTTGATTGCATGAGACGAATCTGAAACTACTATGTCAGCTGCTGGCATGGTCAGCTTAGTGCATGGCACTCGTGCATGGTGGCTGTTGGCTGTCTCCATCCCACAGGCAGCTGCTGGGAGATGCATCTCTGTACTGTGAGACTAGGAAGCCACATTTGGCTCCATTTTTGTGTGTTTGGAAAACTTTTCTTAAGCTTTCTTAGATTTTATGTAGATATGCATGGCTGGACTTTGGGTGCCATTTGTAGTGTGTGTGTGTGTGTGTGTGTGTGTGTGTGTGTGTGTGTGTGTGTACTACTGGCTCCCAAATGACCACATAGAGACTTCTTATTAATTATAAATACTCAGCTGATAGCTTAGGCTTATTACTAACTAGCTATATTATATTATATTAATCTATATTTTTAGTCTACACTCTACCATGTGGTGGTACCTTTTTTTCAGCATGGCAAGTTCATCTCCTGCTTCCTCTGCATCTGGCAGGTGACTCTGCCTTTCTTCTTCTCTGTGCTCTCTTTTTGTCCCCAAATCCTGCCTGATATCTACCTGCCTAGATATTGGCCATTTAGCCTTTTATTAAATCAATGAGAGCAATAAATACTCACAGTATACAAACGGATTATTCCATAGCACCCAGACCCACTCAGAATAATGGGAAACACACACACACACACACACACACACACACACACACACACACACACACACACCACAGCATCACTTTATAACCCAGCTTAGATTCAAATTCAATTTCTATCCCAGGCTGATATGGAATTTATAATCCTCCTGCCTCAGCCTTCCAAGTTCTGGGATTACATGCACACTACCACACCTGGCTTCATACATATTTAAAATAATGTTTGTTTCATTTGGACTTTTTTTTTTAAGGAAGGAAGGGTTTATTCTGTCTCACAGTTCAAGGGGACACAGTCCATGATGTTGGGCAGGTAGGCAGCAGAAACAGGAGGCAGCTGGCCACAGTGCTTCCACAATCAGGAAGCACAAACTGAAGAATACTAGTGCCCGGCTTATTGTCTCTTTTGCTTTCTTTGCAGACAAGACTCCAGAGCAGGTACTCTTGAGATGGGGACAGGCTCAGCCTTGGATTAAAGACAACAGTGAGTGTGAGCTGAGGATGTGGCAGTGGATGGGGAAGGGTCTGTCTTAACAGTGGTAGCTGTGGCCAGAGCAAAGATGAATGGCTAAAGAGACTGCATGAGACTAAAGGCCCTGAAGAGGGAGGTCTGGTGAGACCATTAAGGCTCCAAAGTCACATGGTCCTGGAGAGGGCAGCAGCTCCAATGAGAATGGTCCTTCTCAGCACCTTTTCTTGTTTAACACTCCCCAACTCCCCCAATGCCATCTCTGCACACTCAGCTGTCTCCACCTTGGCAGTTTCCCCATGCCGTGAGAATCCAGGTCTGCCTGTGCCAGGCTTTGGGCTCTTCCTGTTTTGTTTGTCTTTTCTGAGACAGGGTTTCACTGTGTAGACCAGGCTGGCCTCGAACTCACAAAGATCCACCTGCGTCTGCCTCCTGAGTGCTGGGAATAAAGGTGTGCGCCACCACCGCCTGGCTGTGCTCTCCCACTTCTGTGAAATTCTCCGTCTCCAGAACACCGCTTGTTGTTGGATCCAGGTGAGAATAGAACTGGAGATGCAGGCCCAGGAGAGTGAAGAAAAGGAACAAGAGAAGACTAAGGAGAAAGAGAAGGGAAAAAAGAGAAGAAAAAGAAAACCAAGGATGAAAAGGCCAGGAAGGAACCAGACATGACATTCAAAGTGTTGCCATCCACATTCATCCCTGTGATTCATTTGGACTTTTTAGGGACAGGGTCTCATGTAGCTTAGGCTGGCCCCCAGCTCATTATATAGCTGAGGATAACCTTGAAGTGCTGGTCCTCCTGCTTCTACTTCCCAGGGGCTGAGGTTACAGTGCAGGTGTGTGCCTCTATGCCTGGCCCTCTCCTCTCCTCCTCTTCCTCTTCTTGCTCCTTCTCCCACCCTTTCTCCCCCTGATAGTAGAGATTGGATCTAAGGATTCACACATGCTAAGCAAATGCTCTACCACTAAGCGACATCTCCAGATTTCTGTTCTCATTTTGAGACAGAGTCTCACTAAGTTACCAGGCCAGCTCTGAACTTGAGATCCTTCTTACTCCGCCTCTGTAGTGGTTGCAATGATAGGCCTGCACCACCATGCCTGTCTCCCATCCCATTTTCTTATGACTCAATGCTCGTCTATATCTCATGCATATTATCTGTGTGTCTTTTTGTTTTAGTTTTTTTTTTTTTTTTTAGAGACAGGGTTTCTCTGTGTAGTTTTGGTGCCTGTCCTGGATCTCACTCTGTAGACCAGGATGGCTTTGAACTCACAGAGATCTGCCTGGCTCTGCCTCCCAAGTGCTGGGATTAAAGGCATGCACCACCACTGCCTGGCCTTACCTGTGTGTCATTTTATCACTTAAGGTCCCTCCTGAATTTGGACACCTTTTTCTTGATCCTGTGTTTTGTAGCCCTTGAGATACCCTTCCCACTCAGGTATTGCAGATGGGTAAGTGGCTCCCCTATTATCTCTGATTCAGGGGCTCATGCATCTGCCAGCTGGTGGCTCCATCTTCCTCATCAGACTAAGAGGAAGGAGCAAAGAGGACTGTCCAGGAAGCTGACATTTGCTGGTCTATAAGAGGTGGCCTTTGGGGCTGGAGGCATGGCTCTGGTCTTGCAGAGGACCTGGGTTTGGTTCTCAGCACCCATATAGTAATAATAACCATCTGTAACTTTAGCTCCAGTAGATCTGATGCATTTCTTCCGATCTCCAAAGGCATGCATGTGGTACATATACAGTTATGCAGGCAAAACAATCATACTTGTACAATAAAATAAATAAATCTTTAAAAAATAATTAAAAGAGAGAAAAGTCCTTGTATTCCATTGGTCAGACTCTGGTCACATGACCATAGGAGATGTATCCAGTTACCTGACAAAGAAGCAGAAACAGCCCTTTCCAGCACTCAAAATTCCTGAAAAAGGCTGAGCAAGGTGGTACAAGCATGTAATTGTGGCACTCTGCAGGCAGAGGCTAAAAGAACACTTACACCTGCAGGTTCCAGGCCATCCTGAGCTACACAGGGAGACCTTGCCTCAAAAAAAAAAAAAAAAAAACAAAAAACAAAAAACGAAGCCAGGGTTCGGTGGTGGTGGTGGTGGTGAATACCTTTAATCCTAGTACTCATGAAGCAGAGGCAGGTAAATCGAGTTCGAGGCCAGACTGGTCTACAGAGCAAATTCCGGGACAGGCTCCAAAGCTACAGAGAGAAACCCCTGTCTAAAAAAAAAAAAACCACCAAAAACATCCCCCCCCAAAAAACCCAAAGAAAACAACAACAAAAACAAACCAAAAAACCACAAACCACACACACACACACACACACACACACACACACACACACACACACACAATGCACACAATGAAGCCAGCATGTGGTGGTGCACACATTTAATCCCAGAACTTGGGAGGCAGAGGCAGGCAGATCTCTGTAATTTTGAGGCCAGCCTGGTCTACATAGTGAGTTCCAGGACAGCCAGGGCAACACAGAGAAACCCTATCTTAAAAAACAAAACAAAGCCGGGCGGTGGTGGCGCACGCCTTTAATCCCAGCACTCGGGAGGCAGAGCCAGGCGGATCTCTGTGAGTTCGAGGCCAGCCTGGGCTACCAAGTGAGCTCCAGGAAAGGCACAAAGCTACGCAGAGAAACCCTGTCTCGAAAAACCAAAAATAAAAAAAAAAAAAAATAAAAAAAAAAAATAAAAAAAAAAAAATAAAAATAAAAAAAATAAATAAAAAAAAAAAACAAAACAAATAAACAAAAAACTAAGCCAAACCAAACAACAGCAACCCCACCCACCCACATTGGGTGCCAATTGTTGTTGTTTTTGTTTTTTACAGTGACTGCCCCTTCAGCAAAGACTGTCCAAAACAGCAACTGCAGCTCCAATCCTCAGGCATCGACTCTTTCAAAGCTACTAAGGGGGACTTTATCTAAAGCTAAAGAACTCTTGATTCAAGGTTTGAGTAGCTGACCTTCTCCCTTTGCTGGAGTCTTCCAAAATACCCAGCGTCCTTCTCTCAGGCTTCACTTAAAAAACCCTTGCTACACATAGCTGACCACTTCCTGTCAGCTGCTTGCTGACTCAGCCTCCTGCTTGCAGGTTAATTTTATGTAATCAAACACATCTTTGAATTGTTAACAAAGCAGTAGGAAAAAAATGCAACACACATTAAAATAATATTCCCTAACATCCACCGCCCCCAGAAAGAAAGTGGCATTAGCTAATAGGTTTTCTGTAACATGATAATAGGTTTTTCCGACCACGCAGTAAGCCAGATCAAGCCAAACTGAAAAAGTAAAAGAACAGGTTTATTTGAGCAAAGCAACTCCCAGGTGAGTTCTCCAGACCCCGAGATCGAGGCAGGAGAAGTCACAGACCCCAAACTAAAGCAGGGAGGTCATATAGCCTGTAGGTGAGGGGTGGTAATGTGTCCACCACCAGCTGGGTTTGTGCCCAAGTGTGGTCAAAAGCTGACCGATTTAGGCTGGGTCTTGGGCTGCTGGCAACTTCAGGGGAGGAGGTATTGCAGCCGCCAGGAATTCAGAACTGGGCTTTTTGGGGCCTTTTCTTTGTTGGAAATTCTCTAAGAGGGTGGGGCTTCAAGAGCGAGAGGAATGGGGCTTTCTGGATCAAGCAGGAGTGAGCTGGAGGTTGGTTCTGTAGGGTACGTGTATATAGGAATAAGCTTAAGGGGCAGAAACTGACAACCATCAGCTTGATCAGCAAAAAGGGATTAACCTTTAACTGGGCCCTTCCGTCTTTTACGATGGGCAGCTCTGTCAACAACCCAAATGCTAGTTTTCTTTTACTAAAGATTGCCCTTTGTAGCCCTGGGGTTAGCTATTCTTTGATAACCCCCTACCACTCATTACTGAAACTGAACCCAAAGTTACCTTTTAATGAGTTCTACGTGACAACCTGCCTTGCGTTGTTTTGTATCCCCCCCCCCCCCCCCCCCCCCCCCCCCCCCCCCCCCGCTTGCGTTGTTTTGTATCCCCCTCCACCCCTTGGTATGGGAACCCAACTATGTCAGGAGAAGATGCAGGTTTGGACAAACATCAATTAACTGTGTCAAGAAGGGCTGCAGGAATGTACAAATACCGTTTAGCTGAAACTGTTATTCATTAAGTGGAGCTGTTTCCTCTGCCAGAAAAGCCAAGAGGTACAACAAAATCCACTATAAGAGTTTATTGAGGGAAGGGAACAGGAAAGATGCGCATAGGCCTATGGAATGACTGTGCAGGAAGAGAGGGGAGGAATACGTGGAACTCGCTTTTATAGGCCCCCCCCGCCATGTGCATATGGATTTATGCAGCTACGTCATGCATGCGCATAAGTTGCATGATCATGCTGAGCTCAAATTATGTGATCATGCAGCACATGGATTACGTAGGACGTAAGGCCCTGGGATGGCTAAGCATCTTGCCAGCACATGCACAGTTATGGGGGAGTGGCTAGGAATTCTAACAGAAACCCCCGAAAACCTTGTTAACAGGAAATTGTAAATACCTAAAAACAATTTGTCTCTAAAATTTTAACTTTGAGCTGGGTGGTGGTGGCACACACCTTTAATCCCAGCACTCAGGAGGCAGAGCCAGGCAGATCTCTATGAGTTCAAGACCAGCCTGGTCTACAGAGCGAGATCCAGGACAGGCACCAAAGCTACACACAGAAACCCTGTCTCGAAAAAACAAGCAAACAAAAAAAATTCCTTTGTCCATGCCTAATGATTTCTCCTTACTATAAAAGGGGCTCATAACCCATCTCCAGCTGCCACAGCCTCAGAATCCTGAATACTGGCTGTGGTCTCAGCTAGCCGATAAGCTTTTGTGCCCTGCAATGATATTTCCTTCCTTCCTTCCTTCCTTCCTTCCTTCCTTCCTTCCTTCCTTCCTTCCTTCCTTCCTTCCTCCCTCCCTCCCTCCCTTCCTTTCTTCTCTTTGGTTTTTGGAATAAAGACTGCTTCTGATTGAATAGACTTTGGTGGTCTGTCCCCCATTATTTCGCAACCCTGGACCCAACAGTTCCAGCTGAACACTAGCCACCGAAGCCTGATGATTTGAGTTTGATTTGCAGGACCACCTGGTAGGAGAAGAGAATGGGCATCTACAAGTTGTTCTGTGACTTCCACACACAGAGTAGCATACACACACCCCTCCCATAGCTAAATAAAAACAAAAGTCTAACCCCTTACCTTTGGTAAGTTTTGCACTGCCTGCTCCTTTTTGCTGTTGCTGGTGGTGAGAGATCTCCAGCCCAGGGCTTAGACTCCCTCAGTGGCAAATGATGACCTTTAACTTCTGATCCTCCTTAGTACTGGATTCACAGGTATGTACCACCACACTAGTCTATACTGGTGCTGTGGCCCAAACCCGGGGTTTTTTTTTTTTTTTTTTTGGTTTTTTCGAGACAGGGTTTCTCTGTGTAGCTTTGCGCCTTTCCTGGAGCTCACTTGGTAGCCCAGGCTGGCCTCGAACTCACAAAGATCCGCCTGGCTCTGCCTCCCGAGTGCTGGGATTAAAGGCGTGCGCCACCACGCCCGGCCCCAAACCCGGGGTTTTATGTACGCTAGGCAAGTGTTCTATCTACTGAGCTACAATCCCAGCCTCACTTCTGCCCAAAGTGTCCTTCTCTTGGAGCTCATTTCTAGGGACCCCCTCCCCCCCCCCCCCCCCCCCGTGTGTGTGTGTGTGTGTGTGTGTGTGTGTGTGTGTGTGTGTGTGTGTGTTACTGAGGATTAAATCCAGGGTTTAAGCATGTATGTTAGTTACTTTTTTGTTTCTGTGATAAATACCAAGACCAAAAGCAACTTACAGAACAGTTAGTTTTGGCTAGTAATTCCAGAAGGCATAATGGTGAGGAAGATATGACAGCAGGTGGCCATAGAGATCACATCTCAACTACGCGAAGAAAGCAGGGAGTGAACCAGAAGTCTGGCAAGGCTGTAAATGCTCCGAGCCCACCCAGCTTCCTTCAGCAAGGCTCCACTCCCAAAAGTGACACATACCTTCAAGCAGTGCCACCACGGGGAGCAAGTGTGCAAATACAAGAGCTTATGGGGTACAGTTCTTGTTCAAAGCACCACAGCATGCCAGGCAGGCAGAGGATTATGTCTCTTCAGAGCCTTCTGTGACTATTACTTTAAAAGTAGTGGTGGTACACACCTTTAATCCCAGCACTGGGTGAGTTCAAGACCAGCCTGGTCTACAAAGCAAGTTCAGGACAGCCAGAGCTACAACACGAAACTCTGTCTCAAAAACAAACAAACAAACAGAAGTAGACCCCTCCAGCTAGATGCTGCTATAGACTTCTTGTTTTCCTCTTAGCACACAACAGTTAGGAAGCTTTTAGTTAGTTTATTTATTAGTCATCCATCTCCCCTCCATGTCATAAGCTGCATTAAGGTGAAGCCCTCAGCCCTCTCTAGTGCAGCCTCCAGCTCCTGCCTCAGAACATAGCTTAATAAATACTAAGTATGTCTGGAGTTGTAGTTGACTAATTTAATTAATGAACTTTGCATCCCAAACACACTGATGTCATGTTTCTGAAGGCCAGACATATACAAATTAGACTATTTTCCAAACATTAATTAATGGAGCTCCTGTGATGTCCCTGAGGGGTTGGGTGAGGGTGCATCATTCACATTAGGTTCCAAGACACAAATAGAGTGAAATGATACATGCTGGGTCACTGGTGACTCAGCGTCTGGGAATAGGAGAACTGCATAACCTTTGCTCAGATTAGTTCACTCGCAGTAACAAGGCAGCCATGACCTCAGCTACTTGGGAACTCTGGAACTGAAATCCTGGACTGACTTTGCTTTAAAGACAGTATTTGCTATGGCTCAGCTCAACCCACAGAAAGCTTTTTACTTTTCCCATGTGTGTTTTCATGTGTATGCTCATTTGTGAGTGCAAATGTGTGTAGGTGCACCTGTGTACAGAGGACAGAGGTCAACGTCAGTGGTCCTCAGGTGCCCTCCACCTTGTTTGTTGGAGAGAGGCTCTCTCATTGATCTAGGACTTGGCGATTTGGCTAGGCTGAGCGCCCTAGGGAGCCCCCAGTTTCTACTTCTTCAGCACTGAGATTACAGATGTGCCCCCAAACCCACATGCTCTGGAGATTGCAAGCCCTTTACCAGCTGAGCTCTCTCCCCAGTCTAGTTTGCCAGGTAGCTAGCTAGGCATGGCCTTGAACTCCTGACCCTGTTGCCTCCACCTCTAGGTGCTGGGATTACAGAGTGCACCCCACAGTCTCTTGACCTTTTCTGAGTGATCAATGTTGGTCTGCAAATCCAGTCTTTGCCAGTGTGATGCTTGGTCTCCTTGGTGCCGTGATCTGGAGCTGTCCCTCAAAGGTTTTCCTCTCATGTAGGTTTGGGGACAGATAGGGTCTCTTCTGTTGTTGTTATGTTTTTGTTTTTCTTCAAGACAGAGTTTCTCTGTGTAACAGCTCTGTCTGTCCTGGAACTCACTCTGTAGACCAGGTTGGCCTCAAACTCACAGAAATACATCTGCCTCTGCCTCCTGAGTGCTGGGATTAAAGCTGTGCACCACCACTGCCCGGCCAGATAGGGTCTCTTATAACCTAGGATAGCTTCTAACTGGCTGTGTAGGTAAGGGTGACTTTGAACTCCTGGTCTGGCTACCTCCACACCTAGATCTCAATAATATAATTCTTTTCTTGGTTATTTTTAGAGGCCAATTCTGTTTTCATTAGAGGCTGACTAGCTTGGTTGCTTATTTGGTGTATATTATTTACTTTTAGTACCAGGGATGGAAACCAGGATTTCCTGCATGCCAAGCACTCACTCTATTACTAAGCTGTGTTCATTCCTCAGCCCCAGAAGGCCTTTTAAAAATTGGTTAAGTTACATTCAGCAAGATGGCTTAGTGGGTAAGAGCACTTGCCCCACAACTCATGGTAGAAGGAAGAGAACATGTAGTTGGTTTTGTTTTCCTTTGGGAGTCTGCCACCCAGCTTCCAAATAAATACAGAGATTTATTCTTACTTATGAATGCCCTGCCTTAGCTTGGCTTGTTTCTTGCCAGATTTTCTAACTTAAATTATCCTGTTTCTCTTTAACTACATTTTTGCCTCTGGGCTTTTACTTTTCTTTATTCTATATATCTTTCTTTTCTTCTTACTCCATGGATGGCTGGATGGCTGGGTGGCTGGGTGGCTGGATGGCTGGATGGCTGGATGGCTGGATGGCTGGATGGCTGGATTGCTGGGCCCTGGCGTCCTCTTCTCCTTCTTTTCTCACTCCTAGCTCTTCTTCCTTTTCTCTGGTGCCTAGGTTTCTCCTATTTATTCTCTTACCTGGCAGCCCTGCCTATTTCTCTCTCCTGCCTTGCTATTGGCTGTTCAGTTCTTTATTAGACCAATCAGGTGTTTTAGACAGTGACAGTAACACAGCTTCACAGAGTTAAACAAATGCAACATAAAAGAATGCAACATGTCTTTGTATCATTAAATAAATGTTCCACAGCATAAACTAATGTAACACATCTTAAATTAATATTCCACAACATGAACAGACACCTGAAAGTTGTCCTCTGCTCCCACACTTGTGTTGTGGCACACACACACACACACACACACACACACACACACACACACACGTACGCACGCATGCACGCACGCACGCACGCACGCACATTGGCTGCTCTTCCAGGGGACCTGGGTTCAGTTCTCAGCACCTACAAGGTGGGTCTCAATCATGTATAACTGCAATTTCAGAGGATCAGATGCCCTTTTCTGGCCTCTGAAGGTACTGCCCACAAGTGATATACAGACATGCATTAAGGCAAAACACCTATATACATATAAAATAATTAAAAATAATTTTAAGTAAAATTAATTAATTTTAGTCCGTCCTGGCCTTGAACTCACTTTGTAGCTGCAGATTATCTTGAATTCCTAATCTTCTTGCTTCCACCTCCCAAGTGCTAGGATTACAGATGTGCACATCTCACATGGCTTATTTGATGCTGAAGATGGAACCCAAGGCTGTGGAGTCAGTCCCTCCACCAGCTCAGCTCCACCCCACAGGGCTTTTGACTAATTCCAAGCAAGTCATTGCCCTTTGATGTTCCCATTGTATTTAGACTAACGTTTTGGGGTTTGCTCTACATGTTAAAAACAACAACAACAACAACAACAACAACAACAACAACAACAAAATGTAGCTGAATGGTGGTGGCAAACACCTTTAATCCCAGCACTGGGAAGGCAAAGGCAGGCAGAACTCTGTGAGTTCTCTCTGAGTTTGAGACCAGCCTGGTCTACAGAGCGAGATCCAGGACAGACACCAAAACTACACAGAGAAACCCTGTCTTGAAATCCCCCCAAAACAACAACAACAACAACAACAACAACAAAACCCCCCCAAAACCAAAACAAAACGAAAAGGAAGGGAGGAAAGAAGAAGGAAAGAAGGATCCAGTGGGATGGCTCAGTGGATCGTCCGGGGATGGCTCAGTGGATCGTCCGTCGCTTGCTGTCAGGCCTGAACTGGTGTGAGCTAAGCCTCTGACGCGGGTTTTATCCAGAACTATCCCACCTCGATGCGCCATGTTGTGGGGAGAGAGGTCACAGGGGTTTTTGTTGTTGTTAGAAATTAGAAAAAGAGGGCTGGAGCGATGGCTCAGAGGTTAAGAACACTGACTGCTCTTCCAGAGGTCCTGAGTTCAATTCCCAGCAACCACGTGATGGCTCACAGCCATCTATAATGAGATCTGGTGCCCTCTCCTGGCGCGCAGGCGTATATTGAGGCAGAATGTTGTATACATAATAAATAAATAAATAAATCTCTCTTAAAAAAAAAAAAAAGAAATTAGAAAAAGAAACAAATATAGCATTCCTATATAGCATTTCTACAGTATTCATTGCTTTTATTCTTAAAAATTTGTGTGTGTGTGTGTGTGTGTATTTAGGAGAGGACACACTAATGTCACAGCACATCTGTGAGGGTCGGAGGACACTTTGTGAAGCCGTGATCTCTTCGCACCTCTAAGTAGTTCTAGAGTTGGAGCCTCAGGTTGTCGGCTTCCCAGCAGCACCTCCGCCCGCCGACCACCTCCTGGGCCCTCAAGGTCTCTCATGAGTCTGCTGCTGTTCTGTGGCCTGCGGCCTAGCTGGCCCTTGAGACTTGGTCGCATTCTCTTGCTCTGCCTGCCATCTCCCATCTCTCTCATGGATGAAATTGAAAAATGAGAAATTTTCATACAGTATATTCTGCTCAGGGTTCCCCCTGCCATCTCCTCCCAAATACTGCTCACTTCCTCATCCATCCAAATCCATGCCTTCTTTTCTCTCTCTGTAGAAAACAAACAGAAACAAACAAACAAACAAACAGAAAAACGGAATAAAACAACCAGCCGTGACGGGACCCCATCCGGTTTGAACCGGTGCAGGCCAGGCGCGTGCTGCCACAGTCACTGTGAGCTCCTATGTGCCAGTCGTGTGGTTTCTTCGGTAACTTCCATCCCCACTGGCTTGGACAATCTTTCTGCCTCCTCTTCCCATAGCTCCCTGAGCTCTGAGGGGAGCGGTTAGAGCTGAATGTTCCAGGGTCTCTGTATTTGTTCCCATCTCCTGAGGGAGGAAGCTTCTCGGATGCTGGCTGAGACACTGATCTATGGGTATAGCAGAATGTCATTAAGAGTAATTTTAGGGGGCCACAGTGATGCTCAGCCGCTAAGAGCATTGGCAGTTCTTCCAGTAGTCCAATTCTCAGCCACCACACGGTGGCTCACAGCCATCTGTAATGGGATCTGATGCCCTCTTCTGGCGTGGAGGTGTACATGCAGATAGAGCACCATATACATAAATCTTAAAAAATTATTAGGGGCTGGAGAGATGGCTCAGTGGTTAAGAGCACTGGCTGCTCTTCCAGAGGACCTAGGTTCAATTCCCAGCACACACATGGCAACTTCACAGCTGTCTCTAACTCCAGTTCCAGGGGATCCGACACCCTCACACAGACACACATGCGGGCAAAACACCAATAAGTAAATAAACAAATAAATAAGTACCTCATTCTCTGTCATACTCAAGACTTTCCAATTTCATGAGGTGCATTTGTTAATCCTGGTCTTAGTGCCTTGCTTTCAATGTCCTGTTCAGAAAGTCATTGTCTGTGACAATGACTTCAGTACTACTCCCCACTGTTCCTTCCATCAGATTCAGAGTCTCCGGCCTCGTGTTGAGGTCCTTAGTCCATCTGGCGTTGATTTTGTGCAGGGTGATAGTTATGGGTCTATTGGTTTCCTTTACATGCAGACATCCAGTTTGTTGAAGATGCTGTCTTTTTTCCAGTGTGCATTTTTGGCTTCTTTCTCAAAAACCAGGCATCCAAGATTTGTGGATTTATGTCTGGGTCTTCAATACAATTCCATTGACCAATATATCTGTTCTTATGCCAATACCATGCTGTTTTTATTAGTATAGCTCTAATACAATGTGAGATAGGGATGGTGATACTTCCAGTAGTTCTTTTATTATTCGGATTTGTTTTAGCTGTCCTAGATTTTTTTTTGTTTTTATATATGAAACTGATAACTGTCCTTTCAATTTATGTGAAAAATTGTGTTGGAATCTTGATAGGGATTGCATTGAATTGAAGAGCCCAGGAATATGAAAAATTGTATGCCCATACCCTGATGGCCTTAAAATAAGCTATCTAACCCTTTGCCTTACATTCTCCCAAGTACGGGAAAGCAGTTAGAACAGACCCAGGCTATGTAAACGTCTTGAACTAACACCCTGTAATCAAGGTTGTAAATCATTACACCAAGGGTGCACTCCATAGGAGTTGTAGACACTAACCCCTAGGAATGTAGTCCTAAGAGGCTGTAAATCCTGATCTGTACTCTCTACCCTGCATATAACTCTTGTCTTTAAAACCGGGTGGTGGTGGCACACACCTGTAATCCCAGCACTCGGGAGGCAGAGGCAGGTGGATCTCTGTGCGTCCAAGGCCAGCTTGGTCTACAGAGCTAGTCCAGGACAGGCTCCAAAGCTACAGACCCCCCCCCCCCCAAAAAAAAGAAAAACTTTTGTCTTTAAAAAAGATGCTTGTTGCTCCTCATCGGGGTCGAATAACTCTGTGGCCCTAACTAGTTAGAAGTTTTTTGTTTCCTGCAAGGTTTTTTGTTTTTGTCTTTTTAATAATGCCACTTCTAGGGCTGGAGAGATGGCTTAGAGGTTAAGAGCACTGACTGCTCTTCCGGAGGTCCTAAGTTCAATTCCCAGCAACCACATGGTGGCTCACAACCATCTGTAATGAGATCTGATGCCCTCTTCTGGCCTGCAGACATGCAGGCAGAACATTGTATGCATAATAAATAAATAAATCTTTAAAAAAAATAATAATAGCCGGGCGGTGGTGGCGCACGCCTTTAATCCCAGCACTCGGGAGGCAGAGGCAGGCGGATCTTTGTGAGTTCGAGGCCAGCCTGGGCTACCAAGTGAGTTCCAGGAAAGGCGCAAAGCTACACAGAGAAACCCTGTCTCAAAAAACCAAAAAAAAAAAAAAAAAATAATAATAATAATAATGTCACTTCTAGTTATTAGACTTCGGCGGTCTGCTCCCCATTATTTGTGCAATTCCAGGACCCAACAGAACCTGTAGAATGCTTTTGAAAGGATGGCCATTTTCACAATATTAATCCTACAAATCCATGAGCGTGGGAGATCTTCCCATCTCTGATATCTTCTTCAATGTCTTTCTTCAGTTTCATAAATTTTTTTTTAAAAGATTTATTTATTTATTATGTATACAGTGTTCTGTCTGCACATATCCCTGTAGGCCAGAAGAGGGAGCCAGATCTCATTACAGGTGGTTGTGAGCCACCATGTGGGTGTTGGGAATTGAACTCAGGACCTCTAGAAGAACAGCCAGTGCTCTTAACCTCTGATCCATCTTTCCAGCCCAAGTTTCATAAAGTTTTTATCATACCAGTCTTTTGCTTGCTTGCCTGGTTAGAGTTAGTTACCTTAAGTTTTTGTTTTTGTTTGACAGGGTCTCTCTACACAGCCCTGGCTGTTCTGGAACTCACTCTGTAGATAAGGTTAGCCTCCAACACTCAGGGATCTACATGCCTCTGCCTCCTGAGTGCTGGGATTGAAGGCATGCAACAATATGTCTGGCTTTATATATTTATTTATTTAAGAGTATGATGGGAGGTGTTGTTTCTCTGATTTCTTTCTCAGTCCATTTGTCATTTATATATAGGAAGACATAAATAGTACTGAGTTTTGTATCATGCTACTTTGCTGAAAGTGTTTATCAGGGGTAGGGTTTTCTTGGTAGAGTTTTTAGGGTCATTTATGTAGACTATCATATCATCTGCAAGTAGAGATACTTTGACTTCTTCCCTTCCTATTTGTGTTCCCTTGATCTCCTTCAGTTGTCTTAGTGCTCTAGCTAAGACTTCAGGTATTGGACAGGCATGGAGAGAATGGACATCCTTGTCTTTGTCCTGATTTTAGTGGAAATGCTTTGAGTTTCTCTTTTTAGGTTGATGCTGGCTGTGGGCTTGCTGTATACTGCCTTTATTATGTTTACTATCCCTATCTCTCCAGGAATTTTATCATGAAGAAATGTTGGGTTTTGTAAACAGTCTTTTTCTACATCTAATGAGATGCTCACATGGTTTTTGTTTTTTTATGTGTTTATTTATCGATTTACATGTGTTGAACCATCTTTGCATCTCTAGGATAAAGCCTACTTGATTATAGTGGATAATCTTTTTGATGTGTTTGAAAGAAAAACCTCAGGGCAGGCCAGCTGTAAACCTCAGCCGCTGCCCAGAGGAGGGTATGGAGGAGAGAAGGGAAAAGCCAGGTGTTAATTTGTCATGAGGACAGACACATGGCAGGGAGGGAAGCGTTAGCCAAAGTACAGAGGCTCAAGATGCTGGGAGGAACGTCCAAAACGTTAAGAAAAGCACGCTTAAGAAAGAGATAGGACAGCTACACAGAGAAACCCTGTCTCGAAAAAACAAAAACAAACAAACAAAAAAAAAAAAAAGAAAGAAAGAAAGAGATAGGACGATGAAAAAAGAAAGGTACACTCTGACTAACCCAGGAAAGCAGGCGACATTCAGGGGCCTGGATTAGGTTCTGGGAAGGAACAGTACAGTATCTCATTAAAAGACTAATTACTCCACCTGTCTTATTGGCATAGCTTAAGGTGAACCCACCTTCCTGGGGTGGCCCCTTAGCCAAAGTGACTGAGTCAGCCTGGATAGAGTGTTAGGTCTCCACTCAGGCCAGAGATTCTATTCTCTGACCCGGACCTCTCCAACACGGAGAGAACCTGATGGGATTTCAGCTGATGAGGTAAGTGGAGGCCACAGGGGTAATAGTGGAATAGAAGATGTTTTTACATCCTAGGAAAGATGTGAGAAAGAAGAAAAGTTACACTTGAAATTGAAACAGGCTTAGGCCTCAAGCACAGCTTATTGCTATTGAAAATAACTCTGTATGAAAAGAAGATAGTCTCTATGTGGGCAACTTCACAGCAAATGTTAATTGTGCTGGACTTTTTAAAGATGATTTTATTTTATGTGTATGGTTGTTTCGCCTGCATGCTGTCCATGCACTACACGTCTGCAGTGCTCTCAGAGGCCAGGAGAGGGTAGTGGGTCTCCTAGAACTGTAGATGGTTGTTAGCTGTGGTGTGGGCTCTGGGAATTGAATCCAGGTCTTTTGGGAAGAGCAGCAAGTGCTCTTAACTTTGGAGCCATCTCTCAATCTCCCTCCCTGTTTTTCAGTCTCACTGAATGGCCGAGATTGGCCTTGAATGATTATTCTACCTAACCAGTTGGGATAATAAACCTGTGCCCAAGGGCCCAACTTGAAGCCTTTATAACAAACCAGTAATTATAAGTCAAATGAGTTCCTTAGTTTTCTGGATGTTCTAGAAAATCTGTTCTCAACCCTGTGGAGGGGATTGTGGGAATCTCCATTTTACTCATGGTCGATCAGAAACACAGGTGGCTTTGCTTTACGAGTAGCATCTAAAGTGTGGGTAGAGTGTGGTAAAGTGGGTAGAGGTGTGGGTCTGAGCCCTCAGTACAGGAGTTTTGATGCTATGCTTTGGCTTTTCTTACAGAGAACAAGCAGTGAATAAATGTTGAGTAAAATCCTAGTAGTGTTGTGAAGTTGTGAGTTGGGGACAGAGTTTAGAGGAAAGAAATAGAAGTATATTATTTAATTGCATTGCAATAGAAAACCTTAGGACAAGCCAGCGGTGGTGGCACATACCTTTAGTCCCAGCACTTGGGAGGCAGAGGCAAAGGCAGGTGGATCTCTGAGGTCAAAGCCAGCCTAGTTATAGATCAAGTTCCAGGACAGCCAGGGCTACTCAGAAAAATCCTGTCTGGAAAAAAAAAAGCCCTAGAACAGTAATTATAAGAAGGTAAGTTAAGCCAGGTGGTGGTGCATGCCTTTAATCCCAGCATTCAGGAGGCAGAGGCAGGAGGATCTCTATGAGTTTGAGGCCAGCTTTGTCTACAGATCTAGTTCCAGGACAGCCAGTACTACACAGAAAAACCCTATCTTGGAAAAAAAAAAAAGAAGGTAAGTTTAGGTGTCAAGGTATAGTCATTGGTAGAGCATTTATTGTTGGAATGTTGTCAGAAAAATAAAAATCCCACAAAAATGTTTCCAATAACTGATCATTTAATAAGCTTAATTATTTGGGGGTTGTTTTCAATTTTGACTCTAGGTAGATGGTATAAGAACTGATTGATGACACACCCTGAGCCACAGAGAATTCTTTGCCAGTGTAGCAAAAATCTTACACATTTGGTATCATACATAGAAGGCTTCTGTGGATAGGAACAGACAGTAGGCATCATTGTGACACACAGCATCAGGTAACAAATGGTAACAAATATATTAATCTGAAAACCATTAGCCCAGTTGATCTCAGTGGCACATGTTTGTAACCCCAGCCCCAGTGAGACCTAGGCAAGAGGACTGTGAAGATTGTTGTCAGCTTGGGAAACATAGCAAGACCCTTTCTCAAAAAACAAAACATGGGTTAGGACTTCTGTTGGTCTTTTATGTGTCGAACACACAGATTGCAAGCCCAGTGCCACTTTGAGATCTTTGGCAGCAGTTAACTCTGCAGCTTACACAGGATTGAGCCTGTATGATAATGAGTATTCAGAGATGGGTAATGCCTGGGGGGCGCTCACCAACCTAAGACAGAGCACCTGTGTGGCCTGGGCAGGCGTCTCCATGATGGGTAAGGTGACCTGCTGACATCCCACACAACCTAAGTCAGAAGCTCATTTTTTAGTAAAAAGGGGACCTGTAGGGTCCTGGCCCCCGTTTTGGGTAACTGTTGCCTTGCTTGCTGACCTTGACCTTGATATCCTCCATATGCTAATTCTCTGCCAGGTTCCACCCTCCTGAATGCTTAAGGGAAGTTCCTTGTCTGTGTACCCTGCATAATGGGATTACATAACAGCTTAGATGCAAGATTGTAAAACATCAGTAGTAAACTTCTGCCCTCCGGGGCTCTCCATTGTGTTGTAAGCCTGTGTGTATGGGTGATGGTAAAAAACAAAAGAGGAAGTAGGATCCCCAACTCCAGCTGGAGCTACAGGCGGTTGTGAGCCAACTGATGTGGGTGCTGGGAACAGAACTCTGGTCCTCTTAACCACCGAGTTGTCTCTCCAGCCCTGTGAGTTCTATTTATTTATTTTAATTAATTAATTTGTTTTTTTGTTTGTTTGGTTTGGTTTTTTTGAGACAGTTTTTTCTCTGTGTAGCCCTGGCTGTCCCGGAACTCACTCTGTAGACCAAACTTTTTTTTTTTTTTTTTTTTTTTTTTTTTTTTTTTTTATGCCGAATGCCATTTATTGAAGGAGGGAGGAGGTCTTAAATACAGCCTTACAGCACAATGGGAGATCGAGGGAAAGGAAATGTCCCCTTTGAGCAGCCTTTTCCCCGGCTTTAACACATTGGCTAGGACAGGCACCTCCTAGCATACAGCCTGCACTAAAGCTTCTTTCCACATTTTAAGACCTGCCCCCCCAGGCAAGATTTCTCTGTGTAGCCTGGCTGTGCTGGAACTCTGTAGACCTGTCTCTGCCACTTGTGCTGGGATTAAAGGTGTGCGCCATCACCACCTAGCTATAAGACTTTTATCAAAATGTTTAGATGCATTTATCTTCTTTTGTGTGTATGAATGTTTTGCCTACGTGTGTAACTGTGTACCAGATTTGTGCCTGGCGCCTTTAGTGAACAGAAGAAGGCTCTGGATCCTGGAGCTGGAGTTAAGCGTGGTTGTGAGCTGCTGGACTTGGGTGCAGGGAACTGAATTTTGAGTCTTAAGAAAGAACAGTACAAGCTCTTGCGACTGAGCCAATTCTCCAACTCCTAAAGTTCCTTTTATCATATGTAACTGAGAGTTACACTCTCTCCAACATCCAGTTTTCCTTACCTTTCAGGCCCTAAAATTAAAGTATATAGAAATTCTGGTTCCTGACCCATAAAGTTGGGCAAGGCCATGTGACTCATCCTGACCAATGGGACAGTGTCACTTCCTTTCCAGGTCCTGAAAAGCTAGGCAGGAGTGTAGACGAATTTCTAAACAGTCTTATTAAATAAGAAACACAGAGCCAATACAGGAGTGGTAACTGAAGAGATCAGAGAAATAACAAATAGCCGCCAATAGCCACAACTAGCGGTGGCTTCCCCAGAGAGAGAGAGCTTCTTCCTGTCTAATCTGTGCTTTTATTGTCTTCCTGTTCTGCCTTCTCATTGGCTCTAAGCCCAGCCACATCACTTCCTCGGGCTGCCTGTCTATATAGACCTCCAGGTCTCTATGGTTGGTCCTGGGATTAAAGACGTGTGTCACACAATTGGCTGAATCCTTGAATGCACAGAGACTCTGTCTGCCATGTGATCGGATTAAGGGCATGCGCTACCATTGCCTGACTTCTGTTTTATGGCTCACTATGACCTCTGATCTCCAGGCAAACTTTATTTATTAACATACAAATAAAATATCACATTTCAGCACAAATAAAATATCACCACACAGGAATCTCCAGGCAGTGTTCTTCCCAGGAGGCCTTGTGTGGGAAGGGCATTTCACAGACAGAACACAGGAGCTGCCTGGGAAACTGAGTCAAAAGTATCATTACAGAGGAGAAAATCCTGCAGTGTTGCCTGGGCCCAGGAGAGGCTTTGCTTGAAATTTTGTAGGCCTAGGGCTGTGGATATAGTTCCTGGGGAGGCTGAGGGAGGTGATCAGATAGTTACATTAGGATTCATAACAGTGGCAAAATTACAGTTTTGAAATAGCAATGAAAATAATTTTATGGCTGGGGGCGGGAGCTGCACACCATGAGGAACTGTATTAAAGGGTCACAGCACTGGGAAGGTTGAGAGCCACTGCTCTGGAGGAAAGGGCAAGGAGAAGCTGTGTTAGACTGTCACTGCTGAGACAAAAGCTGCAAGAAGCTATTGAAGGAAGACTTATTCTTGCTTAGTTTCAGGGGTTCAGGCTGTGGTTGGTGAAGCAAGACTGAGCTGTCATGGTGAGGTGTACGTGGTGACGGCACAGCAAAAGGAAGGATCTTTAAAGGTATGCCCCGCTAACCCACTTCCTCTCAATAGCCCATCACAGATGAATGTATTAAATGGATTCATCCACCCATGAAGCTTGAGCCCTTCTGCTGCTCAGAAAACACTTAGTAGCACCACCAGAGGGGACCAAGCCTTGTGGGAGCCCAGTTTCTATGCAAACCATTAAAGAAGGGAAAAGTGACCTTTTTACTTCTACCATCCTCTTGGATGACAAGAAGCCATATTTTTGGGGCAGGATGGAGTAAAAATTGTGAACCCTTTTTGGCAGGGTGGGGTGGGAGAGTGGGGGCAACCGATCTTACTATGTAGCCTTGGCTGACCCTGGAGCTCCATAGGTAAATGGATTGGCCTTGAACTCACAGAGATCCATCTTCCTCTGCCATCCTCTGCTTGGATTAAAGGTATGTGCCACTGTGACTGGCGTGAGTCTATATTCTGAATGGAATGCATATTAGCTCAGGTGTCGATGGTAGCTCTCGCCTTAGCCTGACATCTTGTGGCTCGTCAGCTTATGAAAAGACCAACTCTCAAAAACAATGAAAGCATGAAATTTGCAGGCAAATGGATGGAACTAGAAAAAAAATCATCCTGAGTGAGGTAACCCAAACCCAGAAAGACAGTCATGGTATGTACTCACTCATAAGTGGATTCTAGTTATAAAATAAAGAACAATCAGACCACAACCCATAGATCCATGAAGGCTATATATATATAGCATGGAGGTCCCTAGGACGACTGTGGCTTATAGTAAATTTCGGTTTTACTCAATTATTGAAAAAAAATAGCCAAATGAATGGAAACACATGAACTATGAACCAAAGGCTGAGGGGCCCCCAGCTGGATCAGGCCCTCTGAATAGGTGTGACAGTTGATTGACTTGATCTGTTTGGGAGGCAACTAGGCAGTGGGACCAAGTTCTGTGCTCATTGCATGAATTGGCTGTTTGAAACCTGGAGCTTATGCAGGGACACTTGGCTCAGTCTGGGAGGAAGGGACTGGACCTGCCTGGACTGAGTCTACCAGGTTGATCGCAGTCCTCGGGGGAGGACTTGTCCTGGAGGAGGTGGGAATGGGGGGTAGGCTGGGGGTAAGGGGAGAGGGTGGGAGGGGGGAGAATAGGGGAACCTGTGGCTGATATGTAGAACTGAACGGTATTGTAAAATAAAATAAATAAAATTTAAAAAATGTAAATAGTCAAAAAAAAAAAAAAAAAGACCAACTCTACCCCCCCCCCCTTTTTTTTTAATTTAAGGAAGCAGGGTTTCCATGTAGCAGTGAGCCACAAGGTGGTGGTTACAGTGTAGTCAGGTGACCTGTGAGCTTCCTATTCTTAACTTTCTCTCTGGCCCAGAGCCTCTCTCCGGGATAAAAATAAGCGGTGTTTGGTGATCGGGAGCAGATAGGTGCTACTTAAGGAGAAAGAGCACCTGAACCCGGCTAATTTGCCCTAATCACCTGGACCACAGAATAGCCAGTGGGAAAAGCCTCACTGTGAAGCCACAGCCCCACACCTCAGGACTTTGGTTTCTGTCCTCTTTTCAAGCCTCCAGTGCTGTGGGCTCAAACTCAAAGCCTACATCAGGGTCCCCGAGGGGCTTATTAAAAAGCAGGTTGCCGGTGTCTTCCCTGGAGAGTCTGGCTCCATGCACCTACAGGTACTTGAGTTTTCATTTCTTCTTTCCTGGATTCCACAGAATGCTCTGTCTCTGAACCCACGCTCTCTTGTCTTTCATTTTGAGACAGGGTCACTCTAAACTGCCCAGGCTGACCTTGAACTCACTCTGTAGCCTAGGCTAGCTTTGAACTTGTAATGCTCCCTTTCTTAGCCTCCCAATTAGCTGGGATTACAGGCTTGTACCATCAGGCCTGGCTGAGAGTTTTCATTTTGTGCGTGTGTGCATATGTGCGTGTGTGCGTGCGTGCATGCATGTGTGCATGCATTTGTGCATGTGTGTGTGTGATGTATGCACATGTGTGTGGAGAATCGTGCCCAGGAGGACATCAGGTGTCCTGCTCTATCACCCTCTACCTCATTGTCTTGAGAAAGGGTTTCTCACTGAACCCATGCGAGGCTGGCAGTCAGAAAACTCTGCAGGAGCTTGTGGTGGCCACACCCAGTTTGCTTTTTTGCTTTGTTTTTCTAGACAGTGTCTCTGTGTAACCGCCCAGGGTTGGTCATGTTCAAAGGAGTCACAACCCGCAGGTTGAGAACCATTACTCTAGTTGGGAAGAAGTGGGAAAGAGACAAAAGAAACCAAGATAGGGAGGGGTTTGCTCCTCCTGGTGGTAAATGCCTTGAGGCAGAGACAGGTGGATTTCTGTGAATTCAAAGACAGTCTGGTCTACATAATGAGTCCCAGGATAACAGGGCTATGTGGAGAGAACATGTTTAAAAAAAAAAAAAAAAAAAAAAAAAAAAAAGTGAGGGGGTAGGGAAATCGTTGAAATATATTCTATGTGTGTATGAAAATGTTGTAAAATGAATGAAACTCACGGTGGAAACGTAACTCAGTAGTAGAGAAGTTGACTAGCATATGCCAGGCCCTGGGTTCTACCCAGCACTATAGAAACTCATTATGTATAATTAATATATTCTAATTTTAAAGAAGACAAAAAGGGAGAATAAATGTTTTGATGGAGTTTAACTTAATTCATTATTTTTTCTGAATTGTTTCTAAGCCTACATATGAAAATTTCCTTTTATTTTTTCTTTATAAAAATCAATTGTTGACAGGGTTTCTCTGTGTAACAGCCCTGGCTATCCTGGATCTCGCTCTGTAGCCCAGGCTGGCCTCCAACTCACAGAGATCCACCCACCTGCCTCCGCGTGCTGGGATTAAAAGCGTGTGCCACCACCATGTGCAATTTTTTAAAAATGAATGTCTCAGCTGCCTTTGTACTCCTGTGTGTTTCCTTTCTCTTGACAATTGTTCATGCTGTTCTTCCTTTATGAATTTTCTGTAAGAACTTTGAGGAGGGAAAAAACATGGATTTTCAAGATTTAGGATAAGAGTATTTTATGTAAAAGTTAGAATTTGTGAGTCCTGAAGGAAAACCGTGTTCTACAGCTACTCTGGATTGGTGAATATGCAAATATCAAGCAAAGGAAGAACAAGCATTTCTTTTGAAATACATAATAAGGAACACATGTTTCTTCAAACTTGTCTATTTGAGCCTCTTTCATCTGGTTACTTACTGAGTTGGCAGCACATTTTATATTATTCAAAAAGTTTAATGTATGTATAAAATATCATGTAATTGGTAAGCATGCTTATGAAATAAAAATAATTCTTTTTATTCGGGGGGGGGATCAATTGTTTCGTAAAAATAAAGAAAATGGAAGCCCGGGAGTGGGGGGTAGGGGTATGAAGGTGTGGCTCATGCAATTAAAAAAACAAAAAGAAAGAAATTGGACAAAGCATCCCTCTCCAAACAAACAAATAAATAAGTGAAAGGCCAGGTGGTGGTTGTGCACACCTTTGATCCCAGCACTAGGGAGATAGAGGCAGGCAGAGATCTCCGAGTTTGAGGCCAGCCTGGTCTACAGAGTGAGTTCCAGGACAGCCAGGGCTACAGAGAGAAACCCTGTCTCAGAACAAACAAACAAATACAAACTAAATGAAATCAAGACAAAAAGGCAAATGGAAACAAAACAAAAACCTGCAGGAAACTGGGCTTGGGGGTGAAAACCTACAGTCCTGGCATTTGGAAGGCTGAGACACGGGGATGTCCAGTTCAAAGACAGCTTGGACTATATAGTGAGAACCTGTGCCAAAACAGCAGAATCGTCAGGCTCAGGTCTGTAATCCCAGGACTTGGAAGGTGGAATAAGGGGGTAGAGGAATTCAGGGTCAGTCTCAGCTGTCTGGTTAACTCGAGGCCAACTGTGTGGCATTCAACTTTGTCTTAAAACACCAACCCCCCCCCCCCCCCCCCGGGCGGGCGGGTGTGCGCCTTTAATCCCCTCTGGAGGCAGAGACAGGTGGATCTCTTTGAGTTCGAGGCCAGTCTGGTTTACAGAGTGAGATCCAGATCCAGGAAAGGCACAAAGCTACACAGAGAAACCCTGTCTCGGGGGGGAAAAAAAAGAAAGAAAGAAAGAAAAAAAGAAGAAAAAAGAAAAAAAGAAAAAAACCCCACCAAAACCAACCAAGCAACCAATAGACAAAACAATTACCATCACTAAAAACAAAACTAAACCTTGGGAAATGTTCATGATATAATGTGGCAAAGAAACCCCTTCTGGGGGCTGGAGAGATGATTCACCAGTTAGGTACACTCTCTCAGAGGACTGGAGTTCAGTTTTTAGTACCAGGTCGGGAGGCTTGAAGCTGCCTGTAATCCTGCTCCAGGAATCTAACACCCTCTTTTGGCCTATGAAGGTACTGAGATACATGTGTGTGTGCATGAACACACACGCACAAATAAACACACAAATAAATAATAAATCATTTTTTTTTGAAAATTGCATTTTTCAAAACTGCATTCCAGAAAACACCAGTTTTATAGCATTTCCTTCCTGTTTCATCACTTGTAATCATTGTGTTTATACATTTACATATAACATGTCTGCATTTACAGGAAGAAGCTCCCAATATGTTGGAGGGAAGTATAAGTTGCTGGCAGGCAGGTAGATGGGAAACTCCTCAGGCTGCTGGTATATATATATGTATATATTTTGTTTTTTCGAGTCAGGGTTTTTCTGTGTAGCTTTGCGCCTTTCCTGGGACTCACTTGGTAGCCCAGGCTGGCCTCGAACTCACAGAGATCCACCTGGCTCTGCCTTCCGAGTGCTGGGATTAAAGGCGTGCGCCACCACCGCCCGGCGGCACACACCTTTAATCCCAGCACTCAGGAGGCAGAGCCAGGTGGATCTCTGTGAGTTCGAGGCCAGCCTGGGCTACCAAGTGAGTCCCATGAAAGGCGCAAAGCTACACAGAGAAACCCTGTCTCGAAAAACCCCCCCCAAAAAATAAATAAATAAATAAATAAATAAATAAATAAATGTGTGTGCCACCACTGCCCGGCTAATTTTTTTTTTTTTTTTTTTTTTTAAAGAGAATCTTGTGATGGTTACCCTTAGTTGTCTGGTACTTGATATGTGGCTCAGGTTGGCCTTGAACTCCTGGCATTTATTCTAGTTCTGGTGAGTGCTAGGATTTGGAGTATGTGTTTATTTCCACGCTGTAAATATTTACATGGTGGCTGAGGATGCTCAGTATGTGCCTAGAGAGGTAGCAGGGTAGAGGTATGTAAGTGGCTATTGAGACTCAAATACTCAAAGGCTATGTAGGTCTCAAATACTACTGAACACCCTGTGTTCATATAAAAAACTGGAAGAAGTAATGAAAGGCTAAAAGTTAAATGGAGGTAGTGCTTTTGCCAGATGCCACTCAGACAGGCGAGGTGGCATGGGACCACTCAGACAGGTGAGGTGGCATGGGACCACTCAGACAGGTGAGGTGGCATGGGACCACTCAGACAGGTGAGGTGGCATGGGACCACTCAGACAGGTGAGGTGGCATGGGACCACTCAGACAGGTGTCGGATGCAGGTCTGTAATCTCAGCATTTAGGATGCTGAAGCAGAAATTAAGTGTGAGGCCAGGCTAGGCTACATACTAAAAAACTGAAAATAATAATAAAAAGAAACCACTGAGTTGCAGTTTAGTGAGGGATGACTTGGAGAAGATAACTGCTCAACTTGTTTGCATTCTCCAAAGAATTCTTACTCACTTGAGTGGGTAGCGAGTGAGTAAGGGTGGAGCAATTGAAGTCTCTTCCAGCTCTCTGGGCAGGGCAGAGATTCTGATCAGGAAGCTAAAAATAACATAAAATAAAAAAGTTAAAAGAGCTGGGCAGGTGGTGGCACACACCTTTAATCCCAGCACTGGGAGGCAGAGGCAGGCGGATCTCTGTGAGTTCGAGGCCAGCCTGATCTACAAAGCAAGTTCCAGGAAAGGTGCAAAGTCAGAGAAACCCTGACTCAAAAAACCAAAAAAAAAAAAAAAAAAAAAAAAAAAAAAAAAAAAAAGTTAAAAGAGCAAAAGGCAAGTTACCATGTAGGGAAACAAAGGAACAAAGGACTAGGCTCAGTCTGTAGAGTGCCTGCCTAGCTTGGGAGTCATCCCAGGTTCAATTCCTAGCACTACATAAACCAGGTGTGGTGCTGCATGTCTGCAACATCAACACTCCTGAAGTGGAGGCAGGAGGATCAGTAATTTGAGCCTCTGCTTGGCTACACAGTTTGAGGCCAGCCTGGGATATATGAGACTCTGTCTCAAATTTTGAAAAGATTTGGAGGTGGGATGGAGGGAAGGCAGGAGATGTGACTCAGTAGTCAGTGGTCTCACAATCATGGAGACCAGGGTTTGGATCACCTTACTCATCTAACAAGTGGCGTGTGACCCCAGGTTTAAAAATAAAAAAAAAACTGATGAGACTGAGAGCTTTGGCATCTTCCAAACAGAGCAGAACAGAGCTGATACATTTCTGACTGGGAAAATGTCAGTGTTTGGGGATTAAAAGGGAAAGCTCTGATACCAGAGAATATTGGACAGAATGTCAGGTGAAATGAAACCAGGAAGTAGGTGTGTTTCTTTCCATCTTAAGCAATGGAGCCTGCTGAAGGGACAGGTTTCTGATACTAATGATTGGATGTAGAATCACCATGGCAACATCTCTCTCCCTCCCTCCCTCCCTCCCTCCCTCCCTCTCTCTCTCTCTCTCTCTCTCTCTCTCTGTGTGTGTGTGTGTGTGTGTGTGTGTGTAAGTGTCAAGATTGGTTTAATAGAGATGAAAAGACTCATCATAATCAAAGTGGTAACATTCCATGGGCTAGGGGGACTGGACTGCATAAAAAGGAGAAAGCTGCTGGGCAGCTTTCATCCTCTCCATCCTAACTGTAGATACAATGTCTCTATCCTGACTGTGGACACAATGTCTCTATCCTGACTGTAGACACAATGTCTCTATCCTGACTATGGACATAATGTCTCTATCCTGACTGTGGACACAATGTCTCTATCCTGACTGTGGACACAATGTCTCTATCCTGACTGTGGACACAATGTCTCTATCCTGACTGTGGACACAATGTCTCTATCCTGACTGTAGACACAATGTCTCTATCCTGACTGTGGACACAATGTCTCTATCCTGACTGTAGACACAATGTCTCTATCCTGACTGTGGACATAATGTCTCTATCTTGACTGTAGACACAATGTCTCTATCCTGACTGTGGACATAATGTCTCTATCCTGACTGTGGACACAATGTCTCTATCCTGACTGTGGACACAATGTGACCAGCTGCCTCACCTGCTGCCATGGCTTTCCTGCCCAGCCAACCGCAACCTCAAATTGTGAGTCAGAGGGGGCTGGAGAGATGGCTCAGAGGTTAAGAGCACTGGCTGCTCTTCCAGAGGTCCTGAGTTCCATTCCCAGCAACCACATGGTGGCTCACAACCACCTGTAATGAGAGCTGGTGCCCTCTTCTAGCCTGCAGTCATACATGCTGTATACATAATAAATAAATAAATCCTTAAAAAAAAAAGAAAAAAAAATTGTGAGCCAGAATAAACCCTTCTTTATTTAACTGATTTTCTCAGTTATTTCATACAATTGCAAAGTAACTAATACAATATAACAAAGTGATTAGCACTAAGACAACCATTAAATCTGAGTGTTGTGAAGCCCAGGTAGTGTTCCTGTTTTCATTTGTCCTTCTTTACACTGCTTTTGTTGCTAAATGTTGTTTTCCAAGCTGCTGTATATTTAGACTGCAGAATAACCTGTAAAATGAGTACTGAAATTGTTATTATTATCATTATGTATATGTGTGTGTGAGTTCAAGCCTGCCCACACCACTAGGTATGTGTCGTTCTCATTCTCTTTGAACTCCAGGATCTGACTCAGGTTCACAATCTTTTTTTTTTTTAAAAAAAGATTTATTTATTTATTATATATACAGTGTTCTGTCTGCATGTATGCCTGTAGGCCGGAAGAGGGCACCAGATCTCATTACAGATGGCTGTGAGGCACCATGTAGTTGCTGGGAATTGAACTCAGGACCTCTCTGTAAGAACAGCCAGTGCTCTTAACCTCTGAGCTATCTCTCCGGCCCCAGGTTCACAATCTTTCACTGTAAGATCTTTTACCTGCTGAGACATATTGCCAACCCAAGACAAATGCTTTTTAAAATGGACTGTAGCCAGGTAGGATGGCACATAACCCCCCCATCCATTAATCTCAGCACTTGGCCAGCAGAGGCAGGTAGATCTCTAAGTTCAAGGTCAGCTTGTCTACATAGTGAGTTGCAGGCTAGCCAGGGTTACACAGTGAGACCCTATTTCAAAAAACAATGTGCTGAACAGAAAGAAAAAAGAGGAATAGAATAACCTGGTCATTAGCTTAATGAAGCTCCCTATTCCAATGTTCATTGAAATTCCCAGTTCCAGATGGGGAGAGTTGGCTGCAGGAGTGCCTGTAATCACAACAGGAGTAGGAGAAGCCACAAGCATAAACTTTCTTGGATGAAGCTGTGGGTGAGAGCTGTTCAGGCCGTGTGCACTGTGGGAAGAAGGAGCCGTCCACATCACAGACAGATTTGAGACTAAATGAGTGGATTGCAGGAGGCTTCAGAGGTTGTGGGGTCTGTACCCCCAGGGTTCTGAGGAAACGGGGAGATTCTTCCCTCTGTACACACATAGCCAGCACACATACATGCACACACATGCCATTGGCCATCTGCTAACTCCTGATTTCTCTGAGCATGAGTTCTGTATCACTTCCACTGTCTGCAATTCTGGAGCCAGCATGTTTCTTCCCCTTGGGAGCATGTCCCTACTCAAGGAGCCGTGAAAGTCAGATACGACTTTAAGTGGAGGACAGTCTCTGCATCAGACCCCTTAGCTAAGGCTGCTGTCTCTCTGGCTATTGGAATGTACCAATGTAAGAGATTTAAGACCATTTGGGGTCAGAGCATGACACATGCCTATTATCCCAGCACTTGGGAGGCAGATGCAGAATGGCTACAAGTTTGAGGCTAGCCTAGTCTACATTGTGAGTTCTAGGCTAGTCGGGGCTAGAGTGAGCTCTTGTTCAAAACAGTCAGTCAGTGGTCATTTGGAATAGAAGAGCACAGTTGTCATATGTCTGTAATCCCAGCACTGGGAAGGTGGAGGCAGAAGGACCAGAAATTCCAAAAGATCTTGGGGGTGCTGGAGAGATGGCTCAGTGGTTGCACTGACTGCTCTTCCAGAGGATCCAGATTCAATTCCCAGCACTCACATGGTAGCTCACAACTGTTTGTAACTCCAGTTCCAACGGATTTGACACCTTCACACTAATGCACACAAAATAAATTTAAAGAAAAAAAAAAGGTTTTGGGTAACAAGAAACACAGTTTCAAAAAACAAAACAAAACATAGAAATAGTATTTTCCCTCATTAGAAAGTTAACATTTGGGGCTGGAAAGCAGACCTACACAAGCGTGAGGACCTGAGTGCTGATCCTCAGCATCCACACAAATCCTTACATAATAGCATGTCTATAATTCCAGTGCTCTACAGTGAGGGGAGACACAATTCTCAGAAGCTTGCATTGCAGGTGTAGCCTGGGGTACCAAGTGGTGAACACGTGAGTCTGTCTCAAACAAAGTGGAAGTCAAGGATCAATCCCTGGGATTGTCTTCTGATGTATACATACACACACACATACACACACACACACACACACACACACACACACACACACACACACCACTAATAAATATAGTTAAATGTTTTAAATGTTTTTAAAAAGTATACACAAAAATGTTGATTAGAAACAATCCTTGGGGCTGGAGAGTTCACTCAGTGCTTAAGCATACTTGTTCTTGCAGAGAACTGCATTTGGTTCCCAGCACCCACATGGTGGCTCACAAGCATCTGTAACTCTAGTTCCAGTGGACCTAACACCCTCTTCTGGAATCAACCATAGACATTTTGCACACACATAAAATAATACATCTTTGTTTTGTTTGTTTATTTGTTTTTCAAGACATGGTTTCTCTGTGTAACTCTGGCTGTCCTGAAACTTGCTCTCTATACCAGGCTGGCCTGGAACTCACAGAGATCTTCTTACCTCTGCCTTTTGAGTGCTGGGATTAGAGGTGTGTGCCACCACTGCCCAGCAATGAAATAATACATTTAACCCTCCTGCCTCCATCTCCAAGTGCTAGGATTACTAGGATTACAGGTGTGCACCATCACACCCAACTAAGTGTGTAGAATTGTACCTCTAACCCCTTCTAGATGTACAGGGGCCACTCACAAAGAGTCTGCCTGTCAGAGAGGACACAGGCAGTCTTTCAGGAAATGCATTTAATTGCCTGTGATTCAGTCCTTAACAGTCAGAAGGGCTGATCAGATTGTAGTCTCAGAGCTAGCTTCAGCTCTTAGCCTCAGGAATGACCAAAGTGCCAGAACAGGGAAGTTACGGGAACACAGGGATACAACACAAGCAAAAACAGGTCACAACCCTCATCTCTCCAGATAAAGAAACAGCACATTTATGGAGTAATCCTCAAACAACCATGAGCTTTATGTAGCAGGAAGAAATGATGCTGGGAGGTAGCTCACTAGCAACACACTTGCCCAGTTCAAGGACCTGGGTTTTATCCCCAGCATTGTATTATAAGACAAAGACAAAAATAAACAAAGCCCCCAAAGTAAGTATTTAGTTTAGGGTGATAATTTTTGTACTCAGGAAGCAGAGGCAAGAGGATGGGGGTTCCAAGTTATCCTTGGCTACGCAATAAGGAGGCCAGCTTGAGCTACATGAGACCTTGTTTTTGTTTTTAACGTGTTTTAGAGGCTGGAGAGATGGACCGGTGACCAAGATAGTGCACTGCTCTTGTAGAGGACCATTCCCAGCACCCACATGTAACTCACAGCTGCCTGTAGTTCCAGCTCTAGGTTTGATGCCTCTGACCTCCACTGGCACTTGCACTTGTATAAGGGACCTACTAACAGATTTGCTCAGGAGACATTAAATTACACAAGTGAATTTTAGCTAAAAGAGCTCTACTTCCAAATTACCCCAAAGATAAGTAGTATGCTAACCAGGCCTGTTAGAGATAACAGAATTTAGGATGCTAGGATAGAATGCTAGAAAGTAAAGGTTTACTTACAGGATTGACCAGCCCTTACACTCTGGTGATTTGAATAAGGATGGCTCCAAAGCCGATGGTGGTGGTGGCGCACACTACCTTTAATCCCAGCACTCGGGAGGCAGAGCCAGGTGGATCTCTGTGAGTTCAAAGCCAGCGTGGGCTACAGAGCAAGATCCAGGACAGGCATCAAAACTACACAGAGAAACCCTGTCTCGAAAAACAAAACAAACAAACAAACAAAAAGAAAGGCTCCGTAGGCTCACATCTCCTATATTTGACTGCTTTAGTCACCAGAGAGTGACACTATTTGAAAACATTGGAAGGATTAGGAGGTGTGGCCTTTTTGGAGGAAGTGTGTCCCTTGGGGTTGGCTTTGAGGTTTCATCCCAAGCCCAGACTATCTGTCTGTCTGTCTGTCTCTGCTTGTGGATCAGGATGTGGCTCTCAGCTACTGCTTCAATGCCATATGTGCTCCATGCTCCCTGCCATGATAATGGACTAAGCCTCGGAAACTGTAGGCCAGCCCCTAGTTAAATGCTTTCCTGTGTAAGAGTCGCCTTGGTCATGGTGTCTCTCGGCAGCAATAGGACACGGACTAGGCCAGACTCCATTCCAGAGCAGAGGAGACAGCACTGACTTACAACCAGCCACGAGCCCTTTCCCACAACAAAGACATACCTCTAATGGGAGCTCAAGGGGGCCACAACCATCACTGAGTCCTAGTCTGCCATTAATTCCCCTGTGCTGGTATTTCTGCCAGGTGGGCAAGATGAATTTGAGTAGCAACTATTTGAAGAGAGCAGCACTGGTGTACTTATTAAAATAGTGGTGGCACTATACAACACCTTTACTGTGTCAATCTCCCATTGGCCTAAGTGGCCAGACTTGCAATCTCTTGTCTGTTTAAAACATAGGAAGTATAATCTGGGGCTGGAACCTGAAAGAGATCTAAGGATGGTTATGTTTGCGGAATGCAGAAGTCTAAATCGTATATACATTAATAAAATCTTATACTTGACAATGACTTTTATTGGTCATTAGCCACAGTTGGCCAAGGACTTCAGTAAAAAGATTCACTTTTTCACTAAGTGTGTGGAGATTTCTCACTGGGAAGGCAGATTATTTCTATAACAATGTAAGAGTAATGAAGTTTGAGACCAGATTGGGTTATATAATAAAATCTGTCTTTAAAAAAAAAAAAAAAAAGACCAGGTGGTAGTGGTGCACACCTTTAATCCCAGCACTCAGGAGGCAGAGGCAGGCGGATCTCTGTGAGTTTGAGGCCAGCCTGGTCTACAGAGCGAGTTCCAGGATAAGCTCCAAAGCTACACAGAGAAACCCTGTCTCAAAAAACAAAAACAAAAACAAAACAAACAAACAAACAAACATGGGAGCTGGATGTGGTGGTGCACACCTTTAATCCCAGCACCTAGGAGGCAGAAGAAGACTCATTTCTATGAGTTTGAAGCCAGTCTGGTCTATATATCAAGTTCCAGACCCTGTCTCAAAAACAGCTAACAATCCCAGCACTCAGGAGGCAGAGCCAGGCAGATCTCTGTGAGTTCCAGGACAGCCTGGTCTACAGAGCAAGATCCAGGACAGGCTCCAAAACTACACAGAGAAACCCTGTCAGCAAAATCCAGAGCCTCAAGCATGCTAATAATGTCCTCTACCCCCGAGCTGTAACCCCAACCTTGAGACAGGAAACCGCAACCCAGAATTTTCAAGAACCCCTGACCTTATGTGGGAAATAGAGTGATGGCTCAGCTGTTCAGAGGTCCTCCAGCTCTGGAGTTTGGTTCCCAGTACCAGCGACATGTAACTTAGAACTCAAATCCAGCTCCAAAGGTTCTGGTGACCTCTTCTGGCCTCTACAGGCACTGCATTCATGTGCACAATGCCTCCCTCATACATACATCAAAACAAAACACAACAAAAAAAACTTAAAAAAAAATCTTTTCGAAAAGATTAATGGGCTAGGTGAGGCTGGCAGATCTCTGTGAGTTCAAGGCCAGACTAGTCTATAAAGCAAGTTCTGGGTCAGCCAGGGCTAGCTACAAAATGAAACTCTGTCCCAGAAAAAAAGGAAGAGAGTAATGAATTCTTTAGTTACAACCTGTCCATATTTACTTGTATTTCTATATTGCACTGACGTTTATTTTCCTCTATTTAAAAAGTCTTGAGGTAGGTACTCTGACACCCACAGATTCACTCTCAGAGATTTCTTCTTCCTGCTCCATCATTTTTGTCCATATTTCAATCCTAAGCATTACCTCATGATCCAAGATGGCTGTTGCAACCCAGAATATCTTGTTTGTGTTCTAAGAAGAAGGAAAGAGGAAATGGCTGGGGCAAAAGGGCAGGCTAAGACAGTTCCTTTTAAATAGTTTTCCTGGAAGCCCCACCCAAAGCACTTCCTCCTATTATTTCATCATCCTCCATTAGCTGCAAGGGAGGCTGGGAAATGTAGTCTTTTAAAAATATAATTTTTATTTTATGTTTTTCCTGTATGCATGTGTGTGTATATCACATGTGTGCCTGGTGCCCATGGAACCAGAAAAGGAAGTTAGATCCTCTGGAACTGGAGTTAAGGGTAGATGTGAACTACCAAGTGGATGCTAGGAACCAAACCCAGGTCCTCTACAAGAACATTAAGTGCTCTTATCTGATTATCTGATGATCCATCTGTTTTGCCTAGGAAATGTAATCTTGAAATAAAAAACATTGCCCACATTTTTTTTTTTTTTTTGAGACAGGGTTCTCTATATAACAGCCCTGGCTATCCAGAATCCACTTGCCTCTGCCTCCCAAGTGCTGGGATCAAAGGCAGGCACCACCATGCTGGTCTCACATTTGCTGTTTTAAAAATATAAGCTGCTCTCCTGAATGCTTAAGGGAAGTTCCTTGTCTGTGTATCCTGCATAACGGGCATTAACAGTTTAGATGCAAGATTGTAAAACATCGGTAGCGAACTTCTGCCCTCCAGGGTTCTCCCATTGTGCTGTAAGCCTGTATTTAAGACCTCTTCCCTCCTTCAATAAACAGCATTCGGATATATATATATATATATATATATATATATATATATATATATATATATATATAGTGCTGCTAGCTGGGCTGTGGTGGCACAAGCCTTTAATCCCCGCACTCAGGAGGCAGAGCCAGGTGGATCTCTGTGAGTTCGAGGACAGCCTGGTCTACAAAGTGAGTTCCAGGAAAGGTGCAAAGCTACACAGAGAAACCCTGTCTCAAAAAACCAAAAAAATTATATATATAAGCTGCACCGTTACTGGGTGAAAAGGTCACTGGGTGAAAAGGTCATGAGACACGACAAAACCCAGTATCAGATCAGAGCTTTATTGCAGGGGGGGGAGATGGAAGAGAGTAACCAGGCCTGAGGGGAGACATGAGGAGAGAGAGAGAGAGAGAGAGAGAGAGAGAGAGAGAGAGAGAGAGAGAAAAGAAGAAGAAGAAGAAGAAGAAGAAGAAGAAGAAGAAGAAGAAGAAGAAGAAGAAGAAGGGGAGGGAGAGGGAGAGGGAGAGGGAGAGGGAGAGAGAGAGAGAGAGAGAGAGAGAGAGAGAGAGAGAGGAGGAGAGAACAGAGGGGAGAGAGGAGTCTGTGTCCGGCTTTTTAAGGAATCCCGTGCACATGCACAGGTGGGCTTATGGAGCTACACCACACATGCGCTGATTGAGACTACAATGCACATTTGAATGATCACGCAGTGTGCTGATGTAAGACCCCTTACTCAGCATCTGAACTGCACATGTGTGGTCATATAGCTGTAGTGGTAGAATCCTAACATTCCAGACTTTTTGCTTATTATAAAAAAGCGGGTGAACAGGAATAGGGGTGTTGTTTCTCCTGGAAAACTGCTTCCAGCTGACTTGGTAGGTGTCAGTTGACTCTTTGGGGGTAGGGAAGGGGGCATCTGAGGTAGACAGGCGTCCTGGGACGGTGGGCTGTCACTATCACCTGCTGCCTCGGAGCTGCTCATCTTTCTTGGCTTGGGGCTCTGGCTGCTTGTGTCTGACAGGATCCTGGTGAGATGGAGAAAAAACATAGAAGAAAGCTATTATTATTATTATTATTTTTTCTTTTGGGGGTTCCCAAGGTGATAGAGGGGGTCCCAAGACCAGGAAAGTTTGGGTTTGGCACTTATCTGAAGTAGATCCAACCTGTTCAGATGGATTTAAGCTGGTTTCTGGAGCTTAGAAAAAAATTTAAACATATTAAGCAGCCATGAGAAAAATTAAAGTCTTAGGCTGGTGACCATGATATTGTAGTGCTAAGTGTTAGTACTCTGCTTACATTGGTTAATATTAGTGAGTGAAAGAGTGAGAGAGAGAGAGAGAGAGAGAGAGAGAGAGAGAGAGAGAGAGAGAGAGAGAGAGGTTGGAACATGTTTTTAATTTTTACCTGAGATAAGCCTTATCGGAGACAGATTGTTTTAAGGCACCTGTTTCCTTTATTAGTTTAGCATCCAGGAGACACAGGTGATCAATTGTTGAGGGCATCTAACAGTAACGGATTGTTATATTAAGGTCTGTTTTTGCAGAGCCCAGACCCTTTTTGGTCTGGGGGGTGTAAATACCTTTGGACTGTTACTGTTTCTTACTACCTGGGTACACTTGATGGTCCTTGGACTCCAGCTCTATGGCAATCCTGCAGCAATTAGCTGAGTAGTTAATTAGAAGAGGGAACCAGGAAGAGAAAAGCTTGTGGGGTGAGACCTCAATCTTCTGGAATTGGTGACAAGGCCTACCTAAATAAAAACTTAGGCCGGGTGGTGGTGGAGCACGCCTTTAATCCCAGCACTCTGGAGGCAGAGGCAGGCCGATCTCTGTGAGTTCGAGGCCAGCCTGGTCTCCAAAGCGAGTTCCAGGAAAGGCACAAAGCTACACAGAGAAACCCTGTCTCGAAAAACCAAAAACAACAAAACAAAAAAACTTAGGTACTAGTATCAAAGAATCATGGTAGAATGGACATTTGTGGGAGCTGGACGTTATATTTGAAGTTTTGAGACATTCTTGAGGAACAACCGCCATTTCCTGCATAATGTCAGAAATTCTGTCTCTCTTGGGGGCAGGGTGTGTGTGTGTGTGTGTGTGTGTGTGTGTGTGTGTGTGTGTGTGTGTGTTGTAGTGGTGCAGGCTTTTAATGTCAGCACTTGGGAGGTATAGGCAGGCAGATCTCTGAGTTAAAGACCAGTCTGGTCTACATGGCAAGTTCCAGAACAGCCAGGGCTACACAGAGAAACCCTGGGGGTAGGGAGAAAGAAACTGAAATAGGATATCAGGGTGCATTTCTTGAACAAACAAACCAATAAACTGTTTTGAGGTGAAAATAAAGGCTTGCTCCTGCTGGCTGAATGTTCTGGTAATAAAGCAGATGTCTTCCCATGTTTATTAGAGATCTAGTATTTGTGTGATATAATCACATTCCTTCTTGGATCTATGACCAAAAATAGGTGTCTTCACAAGGAAAGGTCAGGGTCAAAGCTGCTCATTGAGTCTGAATTACGAGAACAAATATGGCTTCATTCCTTAAAACATCAACATGAACCAGGTGTGGTGGTGCATAACTTTATTTCCAGCATTTGGGGAGATCTCTATGAGTTCAAGGCCAGCGAGTTTAATATTGAGCTCCAGGCCAGCTATGGCTGCATAGTTAAACCCTGACTCAACAAACAAAAACAACTTCCAACATGATTCTGGTGAATGCCTGGCAGTCCAGCACCGAGGAGCTCGAGGCAAGGGTTTGAGGTCAGCCTGGGCTACACAGTGAGGAGGCGGCCAGCTGAGACTATATAGTAAGCCCCATCTCAAAAAGAATAACAATGAAAACCAAAATAAACAAACTCCAAACTTGATTCTTCAAAGATGAGGTGGTATATGATTATCTTACACAGAACCTCAGACATTGGCTTTAACTTAAAAACATTTTGTTGTTTGTTTTGAGACAGGGTCTAAGTAGCCTTGGTTGGCTTGGAGCTAGGGGTCTATCTGCTTCTGCTCCTGAATGCTGGGATTAAAGGAGTGTGCTACCATGCCCTGCTTGCCTATGACTTTTGATTCAGCAAAATGGGCTGGTCATGTTCTTTCTTCTGTGAGAAGACCCAGAGCTGTATGTCTCACAGACCACTCACTACAACAGGAGTGAAGTGTAGCACTCTTGGGATTTTGTTTGTCAACATTGAACTTGAGCAGCTACTGCATTCAAGGAAGCAGAGCACCTGTCCTGGCTAGTTTGATGTCAAATTGACAGAAGCTGGAGTCCTCAGAGAGGAGGGAGCCTCAGTTGAGAAAATGCCTCCATAAACTCAGGCTTTAGGCAAGCCTGCGGGGTATTTTCTTAATTTGTAACTGATGTAGGAGGGCTCAGTCCAGTGTAGGAAGTGAAGGTAGGGCTGGTGGTCCTTAGTTCTATAAGAAAGCAGGCTGAGCAAGCCATGGGGAGCAAGTCAGTAAGCAGCATCACTTCATGGCTTCTGCATCAGCTCCTGCCTCCAGGTTCCTGCTCTTCAATGATAAACAGTGATGTGAAAGCATAAGCCAAATAAACCCATTCTTCCCCAAGCTGCTTTTGGTCTTGGTGTTTTGTTATAGCACAGTAACCCTCATTAAGATGGCACCTCTCTTATCCAAATGTTTGCAAACTGGGTGTGGGGTCACACACCTGTAACCCAGGAGACTGAGGCGGGACAATTGCTACACATTCCAGATCAGCCTGAATGACACAGTGTGTTTCAGAAAACCAAAACCCAACCTAATTAACACCCCCCGAAGTTCTTGCTGATTTCCAGGTTATTAAAAAGACACCCTCTACCTTTGCCTTCCCTGGCTCATTGTGGTGACTGGGGAGACCCACGCTTTAGGAGCTCCAGTTAGAGGCCAGCCTTGGCAAGACCCTTTATCAAAAGAGGGGGTGGGGTGGGTGGGTCTATCGAGCTGGCACAGTGGGAAAAGGCATTTGCTGTGCAAGCTTGCTGGTTTCTTTGAGTCCCAGAATGCATGTGAAGTTGACATGATAAAAGGTTTCTGATCTCTGCCAAGTGGTGGTGGCACCCATCTTTAATCCCAGTTCTTGGGAGGCAGAGGTAGGTGGATCTCTGTGAGTTTGAGTCCAGCCTGGTCTACAGATCGAGTTCCAGGACAGCCAGGGCTGTTTCACAGAGAAATTCCTTTTCGAAAAACAAAACAAAAAAAGGCTTCTGATCTCTCCATGTGTGACCTGGCATGTATGCCTATCCATACATCATGCAAAAATGTAGATAATAAAAAACTAAAAAGGGGGAGGGCTGGGAATGCATCTCAGTTGGTAGAGTGCTTGCCTCACCTGCACAAGGCCCTGGCTTCTATTCCAGCACCACATAATTTGGTCAAACCTGGGGAAGCACTGCAGGGAGGCACGCTTGCAATCCCAGCGCTCTGGAGAAAGGCATGCACTGCAGGGCTGCTCTGCAGCATCCTAAGAGTCCTTTGCTTCCTGATATGCATGATATCCAAATTGTTGTGAGGAAAAGGTTTGAAGAATAGTAACTTGGAGCCGAGCGGTGGTGGTGCATGCCTTTAATTCCAGCACTTGGCTGTGAGTTCAAGGCCAGCCTGGTCTACAGAGCGAGATCCAGGACGGCACCAAAACTACACAGAGAAACCCTGTCTTGAAAAAAACCAAATATATATATTAACGTGTAAAATAATCACCTCACCAGCACTGTTATCTCAGCACTTGAGAAAAATGGGATTGTCAGTAGTTCAAGCCCAGCCTAGGCAAATAGTGATTTCTAGGTCAGTCTGGAGGGAGATCCTGTCTCAAAGCCCAAATCAAAACAAAAACAGGACCCCCCAAATGTATTTCATTTATTATTATCCAGTGTATGGTATATGTGTGCCACAGTGTGTGTGGAGGTCAGAGGGAAACTTTGTGGGGTTGGTTGTCTCCTTCTACCCCTATATGGGTTCAGGATCTGAACTCAGATCACCAGCTAGCTGAACCTTTAGGCTGGGTTCAGCTAAGTCAGGGACTCACTCCCTAGGCTGGCTTGGAAATCACTCTGTAGCCTAGGGCTGGCCTAAAATTTATGGTGATCCTCGAACCTCAGGCTCCTGAGTGCTGGCATTTCAGCTCCCCCATTCCCTTTTCCCCTTGAGTGAGGACATCCACTTCTAGCGCGCGCGTATACACACACACACACACACACACACACACACACACACACACACACACATTCAAATGACTCAGTTCTCTAAGGTTATTTCTTGGGAACAGGACTGCTGGGGAGGATCTAACTGAGAGAGGCAGAATGAATGACTTACAATTTTCATTATATCTTCTCCAGTCTGCTAGGAATTTATCTGTGCCTCACTCCCAATGCAGAGAAACTCCCGACTTTTGAATGTCCTCTAATCCCATGTTGGGACTTTTTGTCTACCTCCCATATTTGACTTAATGCCCTGTGGTTTTTGCACAGGCTACTTTTTAAATTTAATTTCATTTAATTTTTTGAGACTAGGTTTTTCCTCTGATGTTCTGGCTTACACGGAACTCAATTTGTGACGATCCTCTTGAGTGCAAGGATTGCTTGCAGGTGTGTTCCACCAGGCCTCGCTGAAGCATGGGTTGCTTTTTTCAGGCTAGCTGTGGGCACCGCAAAGGTCCAGGTGTTGATTTGCGATAATGTTGCTTAGGCTTCATTGAAGCCAATTTAGGATTTAAAACAACAAAACGCAACAAAAACTCTGCAGGTGTGGCGGTGCACACCTTTAACCCCGGCGCGTGGGAGGCAGAGTCAAGAGGATCTCTGAGTTCGAGGCTATCCCGCTATACCTAGCGAGCCCCAGGACTACAAAAAACAAAAAACAAACAAACAAAAAAATCTCTCTTTCGCTCTGGTTTTTTTTTTTTTTTTAAAGCGACACCACGCCCGCCTTTGAGTCCAGTTTCGAGGAAAAAGGAATATGAACTTTCAGACAGACCAGAAACTAGGAGTTGGGGGAGTGCGTCGGATCAGAGTAACTGGACAGAAGGGAGGGTGATTTCGGGAGGAGCCAGAGCAGGCAGGGTCAGATCTGCTGGGACTTTCAGGCTGTGCAGACGGCGGCGTAGGGGGACCTCTGCCCGGGCTGGCTGTCAGCTGGGAGCCGAGAGGTCCGTCATCGCTGCTGCGCTCCTCTTCCCAGCTGCGGTTCCCCGGACCGCCCACCCGTCAGGCGCTGCGCAGGCGCGGGGGTGCCAGCACTTGCACATGAGGGGCGGGGGAGGGACGCGGCGGCTGCACGTGTCCCGGGAGCGTGCACAGGACAGGTGCGGAGCCGCTACCAGCCCAAGGCGGGACCCATGTCCAGCACGGGCCGGTCCCGTTCTCCCGGAAGCCGCGGTGGGCGTCCCCGGGGCGCTCACACCTCGGGGGAATTTTCCTTTGGACGCGCACGGTTTATGTGCCCCACTAAGATTAGGGAGTCTGGCGTAAGAACGCGGAATGCGCTTTGGAAACAGACGTAGAGCGCACTTCTCAGGAACCCCGAATCAGCACATAAACACTCCGTGACCACGGGCTTGCAAGCCCCAGAAAGGCCCCCGCCGGGTGCGGTCACCGGGCCGAGTCACGTGACCCTAGCTGGACAACAAGGGACAGCCAGCACTGCGCACGCGCAGCCCCTCCGCGGCGGCGTCCATCTATTTTTTTTTTTCTGCTTTGGTTGGCTGCACGCAAACACTGTCAACTCCTCCCCGCTCTACGGTCTTCGTGTTCCCTGACATTTACTCCTTCCCCACCCCCGCCCATTGATGACATCAGGGCGACAGGCGGGCGAGCCAATCAGAACGCTGTGTTCAGGGGCCGGCACGCGGAACCCGTTGCAGCGGGCCAATGGGGGAGGCGGACGGCGGGGCGCGCCCCAACCGCCTCCTCCCGGGGGCGCCGCTGGCCCAGTGGGCGGCGCTTTCCAGTCAGCATGTGGGCGGGGGAGGGCGGGGCCCGGCCGCCGCAGAGGCGTCGACGCCGCCGCCGTCGACGACGTTCCTCAGTCTTCGGGGTGGGCTCGGCGGCGCAGGCCGGCCAGGGAAGGCCGGGCGGAGAGCGGCGGGGGTCGGAGCGAGGTCGGGGCGCCGAGGGCGGGCGGTAGAGGGGTGCGGGCGAGGCCGGGGCAGGGTGCGGAGCATTCGAGCGAGGTCAGGCGGGCAGAGGCCCCGGGCTGTGCGGGGCGGGCGCCGGCTCCGCGGGCTTGCAGCGGCGGAGGCCTGGGCCGGCCGCCGGGCCCCTTGTCCCCGGGCCTGTGGACGACGACGCTCCCGCGGGGGCCCCGCCTGAGGAGGACGCGGCGGCGGCGGCCGGGCCGCGGGAGGCCGCGGGGGATGGAGGAGCGGAAGGAGGAGGGCGAGGCGGAGATTCAGGAGCACGGGCCCGAGCACTGGTTCTCCAAGTGGGAGCGGCAGTGCCTGGCCGAGGCCGAGCAGGACGAGCAGCTGTCCCCCGAGCTGCAGGAGGAGGCGGCGGCCGCCGCGCAGCCCGAGCACAAGCAGCAGAAGCTGTGGCACCTCTTCCAGAACTCGGCCACGGCCGTGGCTCAGCTCTACAAAGGTGAGGCCGCGCCGCCATCTTGGCGCCGCCCCGGCCTCCGGAGCGGCCCTTCCGCCCGGCGCCCGGCTCGCTCCCCGGGGCCCGGTCGCTCCCCGCGCCCGGCGGGGGCGGCTCGGCGGCGGGGAGGGGACGGCCGCACCGCGGACCCCCCTGTCACCCGCCTCGCACGACGCCGACGGAGGGGCGGCGCTGGGAGGGGGAGCTGCGGTGGAGGACGGGGAGACCCCCGACTTGGAGCACCCCTGGGGGGTCCCCACGGGCCGGCCCGGTGTCCCCGGCCGGATCGAGGGGGTAGGGGAGGAGTCCCTGTCACAAAATGGCGAAGGAGGCGGTGGGGCGGCCCTATTGTGCCCCGAGCCGGCCTCGGGGCGGAGACTGCGAGGGGCGCCTCCCTGCGCCTGCCGGCAGGGCCCCGTTTGCAGCTCCGGCTTCGCTGATGTCAGGTTCCCCCTCCTCGACCCAGTGACTCCGGTCTCACGCTCCCTTTGGGATCCCCAAACCCTGAACAAAATGGCGAAACCTAATATGGCCGTTCCGGTGTGACTGACGCCCAAATAACATTCTCTTCTTTCTCTGTGTCCTTGTGTGTGTCTTTTTATCCCCCCTATTTTTTTCCCCCCCGATTTGTTTCCAGACCGAGTGTGTCAGCAGCCAGGACTTTCTCTCTGGGTCCCCTTCCAAAACGCAGCCACCGCCGTCACCAACCTCTACAAAGGTAAAGATAACCTTGCTGCATTGCCAGGTTAAGGGGGAAGGGAGGAAGGGCAGGCCGCTTAGGGTTGACGGCTGATGTCCTGGGTGTGTGTTCTGCTCTCAAGTCCAGCTTCTGCTAACCTTGAATGCCTTGCAACTTGAGGATCTCTTGGTGTTCTAGCTAGATATCTAGAGGCAAGTTTTTGACACTCCTCCACCTCCTCCCTTGGGGACATGTGACAGTGCCTGAGGGACATTTGACTGTCATCCTTGAGAGGGTCTGCTGTCGGCATGTGGTGGTAGAGGGTGCTGGTTATTTTGCAGTGCCTGAGACACCCCAGCTCCTACCCTTTAGCAAGGACTTAACTTACCCAGTCTCCAAAGTGCTAGATTGATTGAGAAGCTTTGCAGTGGGAGACTGGTGGGCCTTGTTTGGAAAAGTCTTCCGGGGAAGACTTGTTTTTTTTTTTTTTTTTTTCCTTATGTACCACAGAGGGGATCACCTTGGAAAATTCTTGAATCTGGCCCCTTGTAGCATGGTAGTTTGATAGTATTAAAGTGCTTTGAATTCTAACTGATTCGATTGGGATTGTGCGTGTTATCCTGTCTATGGCAAATTCAAAATTACTTTTTGAAACGAATAGTTTTTAAAATTACTTTGTAGTTGATTGTGAATTGCTGGCGTCTGTAGTAGTTTTTAATGGATGGCTTTGCGTTTGGTGCTGTTTTGGAGTTCATTTTTAGATCTGATGACTGAAGATGTATAGGTATAAGGTCTTGGCCGTTGGATCTTGGTAACAATAAGTTTGACTTAGTGCATTGTTACAGCTTTGGGAATTTTCTCGTGATAAGATTAATTTGGATTTGATTGTTAGGACACATGCTTGCTACTAAGGTCAAAGGCTTTCAAACGTTAGAAGTCCAGTAATGATAATAGAAATTTATGCAGTTCAGCAAATAACAACTTAGATTGAAACATCAGGGAGCACTTGAGTGTCAGATTCTCGTGTCAGCATTTTGAAAGTTTTTTTAGAATACACTTGGCAGTTTGAAGGGACAGTAATTTTGAGAACTGTTAACTGAAATGTTAATTTAGGGAATGAGAAACTCATAGTCCAGTCTTACTGAAGAAACAGAAACATCTTATTTATTGACTTTTTTTGCTGTTGTGAGCCATGGTCTCATTCTGTAGCCTACGCTAGTATCAAACTTGTGGTTCTTTTCCAGTTTCTCCAGTGCTCAGATTATAGGTGTATACCACCATGCCCTGCTAGAAACACAGTTTCCATCATTACTGTTCAGCTTTGATTTTATATAGCTGGCTTTCTTAAATTTTAGGGGAGGGTGTTGGTGATGGAATCCAGGGGCCTCAAAAATGCTAGGCAGTTAGATAGCTGCTGAGTCACAACTCTAGCCCAAGTTTCATAAGTTTTGACTTTTTGAATAAATTGTTTTTTTAGCATCTATTGGTGCTTGGGGGTCTTGAGCATTCTCTTTGGGTAGCTCTTAGCTTTATATAGAAGGAGAATTAGAAAGAAATAACACTAAAGTGTATAATTTGCATACAATAAAATCACCTTTTAAAAATGTGCAGTTTCATTTTGCCACACATACTATTAACAAATAGAATATATCTTCCACTCCAGTCCCTGGCAACCTGATTGCTATATACTTATGAATGGCCCCATCGAATTCACATTGTAGGTATAAATAGCTCAGTGCTTTGCTTTATTTTATTTTTGAGACAGTCTCTCTAGGCTGGCCTGGAACTCGAGATCTGCCCCTTTGCCTCCTGAGTGCTGGGATAAAAGGCATGCCCCTGCTATTAGACTCTGCCAAAACTCAGTACTTCCTCTGTTGTCGAGTAATAATTGTTATCTTGGTAACTGAGGCTTATCCTTTTTTGCTTTTGTAGTTTTTTGTGTGAAAGGGAAGACAGCAAAATTTGAACATTTTTCTGGTTGCTTGGTCCCTAGCCTAAGCCATATTACTTACTGTTATGAATGTGTCCCCATAGTTTTGGTGCTGGTGCATACACTAATAAGTTGTCCCTCCAGGGTTAAAGCCAGAACTGTTTCTTAAAAGATGGGTTGAGCCAGGTGTGGTGGTTCACACCTTGAACCTCAGAATTGGTGAGGCAGAGGCAGGCAGATCTCTGAGTTCAAGGCTAAACTTGTTTACAGGATAACCAGGGCTACATAGAGAAACCTTGTCTTGAAAAATCAAAGAACAAAGTAAAAAAAAAAAGTAAATAAAAAACAACCAAACCAAACAAAACTTTGGAAAATTTTTTTTGAGACAGCATTTTTTTTTTTTTTGTCAGTCCTGGAACTAACTCCCTTTGTAGATCAGGCTGGCCTCAAACTCAGAGATCTGCTTGCCCCTGCCTCCTGAGTGCTAGGATTAAAGGTGTGTGCCACCACCAGGCTAAAATAATTCTTAGTTTGTTTACTATATTTGAAATGCTTATTGCTGGACATTGTGGCAAATGCCTGTAATCCCAGTACTTGGGAGGTTGAGGTAGGAGGATCAATGAGTTCAAGGCCAGCCTGGGCTCTGTAGTGAGTTTCCAAACAGATAGATAGGTTTTCTTTATTTAGAAAACTTCATGAGGAGGAACATTGCTTTTATTTGAATAGGACATGTAGTTCCTGGGTTGTCAGTGTGAATTGATTCTACTAAGTGTCTTGTTAAATAAAACATACTTTTTATTTGTGTATGTATTGTCTTCATGTACATCTGCACACCGGATCCCATTATAGATGGTTGTGAGCTGCCATGTGGGTACTGGGAATTGAACTCAGGACCTCTGGAAGAGTAACCAGTGCTCTTACCCATTGAACCATCATCTCTCCAGACTATAAAACATGCTTATTACCTCACAGGAATGGATAAATTTTGTATGGAATTAAGTAGTTTCAACTCCTTTTTTGTTGTAATGAGGGTGAATAATAATGTACTTTCACACACTCCCACCTTTTCAGAGTGTGGCCATAGAACAGGCATACAGCTTTAAGAATATTTGGCTGTCTTCAATAGAACCGGTAAAATTAGTAAAGTAACATCACACGTGAATTCAACACTAAAAATTTAAGTCAGATTGTTGAATTACTTAAGCGTTAACTGACAGAAAGACTTGGGAGGGATCCTCTTAAGTGGGCAATGCTCATGGATTTAACATAATCAGTCACATGATAAACTAAAAAATGGCATGGCTCGTGGACAGCCTGGGAAAAATGGTGTTCCTTGGTAATTCTTTGAAGTGAGCACACAGGAAGGTCAGAGTTGAGGTAGAACTCTGAGCAAAGGGGTCTTTGGGGACATGCTTATATGTTTGCCTGCTTATTTATTTATGAATGTCTCCATATGTAGCCCAAGATGGCCTTGAATTTGATTGTTGGAATTATAGATTTACAACTGTGCCTGGCCTGAGTCCTCTTTCAAAAAAAGAGGTCCTCTTACTGAAAGACTCTATCTCTTCTTACTGGATGAACCACACCCCCGATTTAAACATGACCAAGTCTTCAGTATAAAAATGTTGAACTGCATCTGGTAGGGTTGGTGGATGACCATGATTCAGACTAAACTCTCAGTCTTACGTTATATGAATCCTTCCAGACCCAGCTTCCTTTTCTAGTGTCATCTTTTGGAGTTTTACCTGATTTTATTACCAGTTTTCATCTGAATCCATTGAGGAATAGCACAATTATGTTTTTGTTTCTTGGCCAGGAATCCTTTGATTCTGAAAGTCTTGTGATGAGTAGACAGGGTGAGAAGCAGAGTTGGGTATGGTATGCCATGGTGGAGGAAATGAGAAGCAAAAAATATATTTTCAAGTTATATTTATTTACTTAGTATGTGTGTCATGTGTGTGTGGAAATCAAAGGACACAACTTTGGGGAGTTGGTTCTTTCAAACATGCATCAAACTCAGATCATCAGTCGTGGTGGCAAGGACATTTAACCCTCTGAACTCAATTCACTGACCCTTAGGGATCTTTTTAATTGCTAATAAGCTTTTGAAAAATTGAACATGGACTTGTGGTTTAGTTGGGATATGGCCAGAAGAATTTGGAAGAGAAAACAAGTTGGGTTTTGTCTCTTTGTTGAAGACACAGTTCAGTAAAATGGAGTGATTGGGCAGGCCCTGGTGATACAGGCTTGTAAATCCCAGTTACTTGGGGATTTTGAGGAAGGAAGGTGGCAAGTTTCGTGTCAGCCTGGGCTACACAGTGAGACCCTATCTCAAAAAGAGGACTTGGGACTATGGCTTGTAGATGAGAGACCCTGGACCTTTTATGCCAAATCTGTCAAACTACCTGCTGCTTTTAGTGGGGTGGGGCAAGAAAATTCTGGTGGCTGGTTCTTCTTGATTTATGTGATCATTCCAAAGAGAACAGGGTCCCTTGGCGTAGTATGAATTTTGTATCTTCAACTAAAGGAGTAAAGAGGTTGTTTGATTTTAGGTAGGTTTGGTGGGTACCTGCTAAACTTTGCTTTAATTTTTTGGGGGTAGTGGTGCTGGGGACAGAAACCCAGCATGTTAGGTAAGTAAATGGTCTGTCACAGAGCTGCACCTCTACCTCATTTCCTTGGATGACTTGTTTCCATTTTGGTTTCTTGGTTCCTCATTGGTATTGTATATAGTTCAATTTTTTTGAGACAATGTTCTTGCTGTTTGGCTTAGACTGGTCTCCAATATGCGATGATCTGGCCTCAGCTTCCCGACTACTAGAATTATAATCGGGATGCTACCATGTCTCTCTAAATTCCTTTTGCTTGGGGATGCACAATTCCTTAAGATTGGAATGGTGGTTGTCATTCAGGACAAGGTTAGCCTTGGTAGTCTTATAGGACACTTAGGCTGGGGTGGGAGCTGGTGCCCTAGCCGTTTTAGTAGCCTTTTGGAACCACAGAGAGCTACTTCTCAAATGCTCCCTCCTCCCTCCATTGTTTCTAGCCTAGTCTGGCCTCCTGCTTGCTTTGTATTGGTTGATGACCTTGAATTTGTGATCATCCACCTTTTACCTGGGACAACAGACTTGTGTTATCAAAGCCGGTTTATTTTATGCTAGGGCTCAAACCTATGGGGTCTGCCTAGTCCACCAGCTAGCTACATTTCCCAGCCTCAGTTGTGTTTATTAGTTTTTTTTTTTTTTTAATTTTATTTTTTATTTGTTTTTGAGACATATCTCACCATGTAATTCTGCCTGGCATGGAGCTCACTATGTTAGATCAGGCCACTTTCAAACTCTATCCTCCTGCCTCTACCTCCAGAGTGCTAAGATTGAAGATGTGGACCACTACATCTGGCTTGTTTCTGTTTGTTTTCTCTTGAATTCTGTTTTGTTACACCTTGTATGTGCTATGTGGCCCTGGACTGTCTTCAAAATTATGGCATTCCTGCCTCAGCCTCCGAAGTGCTGGGATTGATTATAAATGTTGTGTGCCAACATTCCTGGTTAATTGTTTTCTTCTTTTTTTTTTTTTTTTTTTTTTTTGAGATAGAGTTTCTCTGTGTACCCTGGCTGTACTGGAACTTAATTTGTATAGACCAGGCTGGCCTTGAACTCATGTCTACCTGCCTCTGCCTTCCCAGTGCTGAGATTAAAGCCCAGAGCCAATTGCTTTCTTTACTATTTATGGTTTAAAGAAAGATTTAGAATTTTCATATGTATGAGTGTTTCGCCAGCATATATGGGTACCATGTGTGCCTGTGGAGGTCAGAAGAGGGTGTCAGGACTACTGGACTGGAGGTATGAATGATTTTGAGTTAGCATGTGTGTTCTAGGAACAAAATCTGGGTCCTTGTAAGAGCAACAGTGCTTTTAAACACTGAGCCACCACTTTAGGCCTGTAGTGTCTTTGAAGCAAGAATTGGTTAGAAGTCTGTCACACATTGAGAACTTTCTCTTGATACTGCAAATTGGAGTTGTTTTTGTGTATCTGCTTTAGTAGTACTGAAGAATAGGTGAGCTTCATTCTTCAGAGTCTGATCTCTTCATTCCCTTTAACAAAAACAAGGCTACGAATACCATATAAGCTTTTAGTTTTGTGTCTGGCATTTAGGGGGTATTTAATTTTCATAGTGTTGGTGACACGGTTTTAACTGTTTAAGTTATTTTGCACAGTGGGAAGTGCTAATGTGAAAGGAAGACTAGTATTTTTTTTTTTTGTCTTCTAAAATTGTATATGTCAATAAACTTTGTGCAATGTACATTCTTTTTTTAATGAGCAAGTTAAGTAGAATGGATAGGTGAGACAGTGTTATGTCACCTTCTGTTTTCTTTTATTCTATTTTTTTTAATTTTTCAAGACACAGTTTCTCTGTGTATAGCCCTGGCTGTCCTGGAACTCACAGAGATCCACCTGTCTCTGCCTCCCAAGTGCTGGGATAAAGGTGTGTGCCACCACTGCCCAGTTCACATCCTGTTTCTAACATTCATTTCAATTCAGTGTGGCCAGTTTGGACTTAACTTGTTATCTGTACTCCAAAGATGAATAGAACATAATGAAAATCTGGTACAAGTTGAGAGTGCCTATAACAGTAGTTGGAGAAAGTGTGTTTTGCCTGGAGATAGATGGTAAGGGTTTGTGTCTCTTTATTGTAAATTGTACCACACTTTGAAGCTTTTATTTTGTGATCTTTTTAAGTCAAGGTCTTGCTATATAACAAATAACTTAGGCTTTCTTGGAACTGACCATGCAGCTCAGGCTGGCCTTGAACTTGCTGTAGTCCTTCTGCCTCAGCTTCCCAAGTGGTAGGTTTGCAGGCATTTGCCACCATGCCTAGTTCATTCTGTCTGTAAATTTTATAGGATATGAGCATTTTTCAGGCCAGTGAGATGATTCATTTGGTAAAGGTGCTTGTTCCCAAGTTTGAGGACCTGAGTTTGATCTCTGGGATCCACAGGGTGGAAGTATTGTCTTTTATAAGTTGTCCTGATCTCTGAGCATGTGTCCACACACATCCAAGCTAAATAAATAAGTAAATTTTAAGTTGGCTTTATTGGTGTGGACCCATTGGTCTCCTTCTAAGTTCTGGGCTGAGTAACTTGATTTGGTGAGTAACTTGATTTGGTGACCTTTGCATTTCTCTCCTTGTTGCTTGTGTGTTCTTATATGTTCAGTGTGTGTCGTTTGGTTTTATGTTAGTGCTACTCTGCAACTTAGAAGAGCCCATACTAACTTGTTACAGAATTCTTGTCCAGAGTTGAATGGCTCAGTTACTGAGCATTAGTACCATAGCTAGGTGTGGGATTATGCAGGTTAGCTGTTTAGGACTAAGTTACATGTTCTGTTCCTACCTCACTCAAATGTGGAGAAAACTTTGCCTAACACATGGTTATCCAGCAAAAAGTTGAAGAGGGAGGACAGGGATTAGAGGCCAGGGATGCTTATCACCCGTAAGTAGCTGCTATGATTCTCTCCTGGTTCCCATCTTTTGTTCTGGGTGAAGATTAGGAAAACACATCATATGTGAAAAAGAAGTTCTTAATTTTAGGTACTAATTTCTTAAGGACTATAGGAGAGTTATATTCCTTAAATAATTGGGGAAAAGTTTCATTTTGACTTTAACTCAGATCCTTATGTTATAATAAAGACATTACTCTGGGGCTGGTGATGTAGCTCAGTTACTGGTTGAATAATGCTTGTCTAGCATGCTCAATGGTCCTGGATCAAATAGCACCCCATAAACTAGCCATGGTGAACATATGCAGTAAACCCAGCTCTCAGGAGGTGGAAGCAAAAGGATCAAAAGTTCAAGGCCATTCTCATTATAAGTGAATTAATTGCAGGTCAGCCTGGCTATTGAGATCCTGTCTAAAAAACAAAACCCAAATACCTGTTTTTCCTTATTTGTTAGATTGTCGATGGTCAGTGTAAATTTAATTTTAAATTCCAGTGCTTTGTGGTTAGTAATTTTCTTTAGAAGTGTTGCTTTGATCTAGTATTGTGTCTTTGGCTTGTGAAGAAGATTGAATTTTTTTAATTGAAGAATTTTTTGGTGACAGAACCGCCTCTTTTTTTTTGATAGCATAAATGAATGAATTCATCGCTCTGTATTGTATTTTTTTCTTTCTTTTTTTTTGCATTTTATATAAAATCTTTATTGACAAATAATTCATATAGTGTACAATTCTCCTGTTTGCACAATTTGATAGACTTTAGTCCAGTATCCTCATAGGCCCACGACACCATCACCACTTTCTATTTTAGAACATCGCTGTCTTCAATTTCATACACACATATAATGTGTGGTGATTACATTCCACCTTACTCTTTTAAATGAACATAATATTTGCAGTTGTAACCATTTTTAAGTTCACAGTTCAGTGGCATGAATTAAATTCAAAATATTAGTTACATTTATGATATTCATTAATTACACTGATGATATTAATTACATTTGTGGTATTCACTAATTACATTAACAGTATTCATTTAACAACTATATTTATGATATTAATTACATTGATTGTATTGATTTATTACATTCATGATATTATGTCCTGATACTACTGTCCATTTGTGGGGCTTTTCCATCACACAAAACAGAAACTCAATACATAGGAAATCATTGCTCTATATTCCTTTCTTTTCCATTTTGAGATAACGTCTAACCTTTCTGTCTCTATGAATTTGTATATTCTATATATTTCATGTAATACAATTCTATAGTATTTGTCCCTTTTAAAAAAAATGTAAAAACATTTTATGTACAACTGCAGGAGAAATAATACACAGATAGCTTGAACATTAAAACAGGTTATAATTCAAAAGTCCAGGGTTATTTGAAACTGGAAAATATTTTCTCTGTAAAAAATAGTAAAGATGATAATATTTCCCAATAAACCCCTTTAAGCCAAATAGTAGCTGAATTATACATAAATATTGATTAGATTCTGGGATACAGAAGAAATCTATCTTTATCTGTTCAGAGAGCTATGTTTTACTTAAGTTGTGTAAATGAGATTCCTATTCATCTTCCCCTTCACTGTTTGATTTACGGCAGACATTTTTCTATAAGCTAATCCATAATCTACAAAGATTTTAGCCTTCCCTCCTGAAAGTACAGCCAGCATATTCTTTCCTCAGCTTGATACAGTACAAATTGTTATCCTAATAGTGAAATGTTTTGATAAAGGTTGCCCAGTGATTGGGCAAAACCAAAACTTACTATAAGCCATGGTCATCCTAGGGTCCTCCCTGCTAGGTAGCCTCCCTGGTTCTGTGGGTTGCAGTCTGATTGTCCTTTGCTTTATATCTAGTTTCCACTATTGAGTGAGTATATACCATCTTTGTCCTTCTGAGTGTGGGTTACCTCACTCAGGATGATATTTACTAGGTCCATCCATTTTCCTGCAAATTTCATGATGTCATTGTTTTTCTCTGCTGAGTAGTACTCCATTGTGTATATGTACCACATTTTCTTGCATCTAGGTTGTTTCCAGGTGCTGCTATGAACATAGTTGAGCATGTTTCTTTGTGGTATGATTGAGCATTCATTGGGTATATGCCCAAGAGTGGTATGGCTGGGTCTTGAGGTAGATAGTTTCCCAATTTTCTGAGAAACCACCATACTGATTTCCATAGTGGTTGTATAAGTTTGCATTCCCACCAACAGTGGAGGAGTGTTCCCTTTGCTCCACATCCTCTCCAACATTGACTGTCATTAGTGTTTTTGATCCTAGCCATTTTGACAGGTGTAAGGTGGTATCTCAGAGTCGAAGAACTGCCTCTTAACCTAGCTTTGGATAAGGCCCTTCGAGTCTCAGTCCCAGTTCCTCAATTGGGATACTGGATTTGCTGACTCACAAAGTTTTATATTAAAAAAACATAAAAGGCCTGAGGATGTACTCAGTGGCAGAATATGAATATAGCATGTGCAAGGTTTGAACTCTAGCACCAAAAACAAAACCCTGATGAGTTTTGACTCTGTGAATTATGTACGAAGGTACTGCATAGAATGGCATGCCACTGTTGTTCTGGGAAAACAAGACTTTCAAATCTCTCTATTTTGGAAAACATTTATTTTTCAAATGAAACATGGACCATGCACTGTGACTCTTGTAATAAGGACATGTGTTGTGGTTAAAGGGTTGGCAGTTTGATACTCTGAGGCTTCCTCTTACCTTGAGGTTTGTGGTCCTTTTCCAATAATGGCTTTGATTTTGACACAAGACTATTCCACAGTTTCTGTGCCCTGGGTTTTTGAGCCAGATATCTGAAGCCCACAGGTTTAGATGTGTTCATCATCAAAACAGTGTTTACGTTTTTGTTACAAAATTTAACTTAATCTTGAAAGATAAATCTTCCCCATTCTCTTCAGCAAAAACCTCTCTAGTTAGCTTGAAGAAAAGCATTTCTTTAGGGTGGGTTTGTTTGTTTGTTTCTTTTAATTTTATTTATTTATATTTTATGTGTAGTGCTCTGCATGGATACCTGCATCCCAGAAGAGGGCATCCAATCCTATTACATAGATGGTTGTGAGCCATCATGTGGTTGCTGAGAATTGAACTCAAGACCTCTGGAAGAGCAGCAGCTGAGCCATCTCTCCAGCCCTAGCAATTTTTTCCCCCTTTTTCTTTGAGATAGATGGCCGGTTTCTAAAATCTTGATTGCTTGGATTTTATATTTTTCTTTGGTTCCAAGGGATAGGGTTTTTGTGCTTGATTGATTTTTTTTTCTTGACAGACTGCTCAGCTCTTTCAGAATTACTGATAGAGATTTTTGAGATCACCTGAGGTTTATCTACTTTTTAAGAATGGCTTTCTCTAGCCAAAAAAAAAAAAAAAAAAAAAAGGCCGGGCGGTGGTGGCGGCGCATGCCTTTAATCCCAGCACTAGGGAGGCAGAGCCAGGCGGATCTCTGTGAGTTCAAGGCCAGCCTGGGCTACCAAGTGAGCTCCAGGAAAGGTGCAAAGCTACGCAGAGAAACCCTGTCTCGAAAAACCAAAAAAAAAAAAAAAGCTTTCTCATCTCTCTTCTAAGAGTTGGAAAGTAGTGTGTGTGTGTCCCCTTCACAAATACTGTTTTAAGTTGGAGTTCATGTCTGCTCATATATTTGAGGAAATGAGAAAGCAGCAGATACTGATTTCATGGTGATTTGGATTCTAGTTGGAGAGATGATCTCACTCTTGCCTTTTTATATCTGAAATTAGACTCTACTTTCCCAAAGTTAGAATGGTTTGGATTTTTTTGGTTTTTAATGAGATCTCCCTGTGTAGTCCTGACTTGTACTGGAGCTTGTTCTGTATACCAAGATGGCCTCAAACTCACAGAGATCCTGTTGTCTCTGCCTCCAAGTGCTCAGATGAGGGTTTTGGATCACCATGTGGGTGCCAGGAATGGAACAGAGGTCCTCTACAAGAGCAGTCAGTTACCTGCTGAGGTATCTCTTTAGCCTGTTTGAACTTACTTTTTAAGAGACTAGACCTACTCCAGTGATCATCCCACTTTTTTGACTTTTTTTTTTTAGACAGGAGCTCTGTAGCCTTGGTGGCCCTGGAACTCATTTTGTAGACCAGGCTGACCTCAGAATCACATATATATATACCATCTGCTTCTGCCTCCAGAATGCTGTGATTAAAGAGTGCACAAGATTTGCCACCTACTAAGGAGAAAGTCTTGTTGCAGGGTCCTGCTTATACAGCTTCACTCTGCTCACCCTGCTTTTGGGGATGAGCACTGGGGATGGATTGAGGCCAAGACTTTGCATGCTAAACTACTTTTATTATTTTTTTTAATTATATTTATTCACTTTGGGATCTCTGTCTGGATGATTTGTCTTAGTGGGACAGACCTCTGCATTTATTATATTGATCTCCCCCCACCTTGTTTTTTTTTTTTAGAGGCTACTCTACAATTTGAGGCCAGCCAGGGCTACATAGTGAGATCTTGTCTTCCTAAAATAAAATAAAATATACTCCATGTGTTCTGTTAGCTCAGCAGCTAACTTCATAAGAAAATTGACTTTTGAACTTTGAGATATTGTTTCCAACTAAATAGAAAAACTGAATGGCAGGGGATATTTTACTGAACTGAGTTTCAGTATATATTGGGAGGCTACTATGGGGAAATTTAAGGCAAGGTAAGAGTTATGACTTACGAAAAGCTGCTGGTTGGAAGCAGACTGCAAATACATTGAAGATAGTGAGTGGGGACTTTTGGTTTACTTGTTGTAAGGGGATAGTAGTACTCATTCAATAGTAGATAGATTTCTTCAGTTTTCAAGTAACACCTAATACTCTGAAGCTAGGCTAAAGTTTGACAAGTTACTTTGACTAGAGAAAAGCAGCCCCTCCGTTTGTGTATGCAGTGTTTATCTTTTTGGTAGGGGTTGGAAGTAAGTTTTAGAATTATGGCTTGAACTCTGAATTTAGACTTAGAAGATTAAATGTTTAACGTTATAAACATGACTAAGGTATATTTTGGATTATAAGATTACTTGTGGCTCAATGTAGACACCATTGAGCTGGTGGTCTTCCCGTCAGCCCTGTGTCCAAGGTGGGGGTCCCCTACTGCATCATCAAGAGGAAGGCCAGGCTGGGCAGCTGGTCCACACAGGAAGACATGCTGTTGCCTTCACACAGGTTAACTGGGAAGACAAGGGTGCTGTGGTTAAGCTGGTGGACCAATTATAACGACAGATATGATGAGATCCTGGGTCCTAAATCTGTGGCTCAAATTGCCAAGCTGGAAAAGGCAAAGGCCAAAAAGCTCGCCACTAAATTGGGTTAAATGTACACTGCTAAGTTTTCTGTACATAATATAATTACAAATTTATCTTCCAAAAAAATTACTTGTAGCTTTAGAATGCTCATAGCTTACTCATTTTGGTTAATGTACAAAGTGGTTTTCTTTAGGAGCAAATGTACAGCTGTAATGATCACTGTATTTCCTTTGCTTTTTTCCTAATAGAAAGCGTGGATACCCATCAGCGAAGTTTTGATATTGGAATTCAGATTGGCTATCAGCGACGCAATAAGGATGTGCTAGCCTGGGTTAAAAAGCGCAGAAGAACTATTCGTAGAGAAGATTTGATCAGCTTCCTGTGTGGAAAGGTTCCTCCACCACGAAACTCTAGAGCTCCCCCAAGACTGACTGTAGTGTCCCCTAACCGAGCTACTTCAACGGAAACTAGCTCATCTGTAGAGACTGATTTGCAACCCTTCCGGGAAGCCATAGCTCTGCATGGTAAAGCCGTTTAAACATATTTCTTTGGAAAATGGTTAAGAGTGTGCCTGTGGACCCATTTTCATGTTTAGGGTTAGGTCCAGTTATATTGTCTGTTTTTGTTTATATAGTAAATATTGGTTCTAGAAGTGTTGAAATAGAATGCAAGCTACGAGCATACATTGGCAGCCCATCTGAAAGGTTAGTTTGAGCTTATTAGTATTACAGTAATTATTTCTGCACCACTGGGTTAGAATCCATTGTTTTGCACTCACATGTTGTACATGTTTTCTTAGTCTTCTTGAGTCACAGGGGAAATCTTGGTGTCTTCTTAAGAAGTCTATTGTTACAGTTGTTTGGAGTGCTTGGTCCATGGTAGTCAAGTAAGACAGGTAATTGTTGAGTTGGTTATCATGGGAACCAGGGACTACCTTTAACACCTTTGGTTGTCTAGTATAGTGAGTGAATTGATAGCCCAGGGGAAAGAGGTTGGAAAAGTCATTTTCCCTGGATGCTGTCCCTCAAACCTTTATTGTTTAGGTGCTGGGATTGTGAGAGGTATAGCCAACGATCAAGTCATCACTATTAGCCAGGCCAGATCTGTCATGCTCAGAGGATCTAGTATTCTTGGAGAGACAGGGAAATGTCCTCAGTGATAAATCTGTTAATTGCTGTCTATCTACTACACAGACTTCCATATGAGAGAGGGTTACTTACTGTGTGACATGTTAGACTGCTGTGAAAAAAACAAAAGCAAAAAAGAAAAAAACAGCAAACAAGTAAGTCTTGGTTGAAACCAAGATGGACACATGGTCAAACAGGTGACTAGCCAGGTAGAAGTGAGTTAGGTCATATATCCTATTAACAGCTAACATTTTTAGGATATAGAAATGGTCATAGGTCATCTAAAATAAGGCTAACCTGCTAATAAACAGTGGGATATGTATAAATGGCTTCTATATTATGGAAATTTTAATGTGTGCAGAGACAGTCATTTGGCAGCCATTCCTAATTTACTTTCTTATATCCCTAATGAAAAGAGGGGAGCTGGAAAAATGTTGCCTCCCTCCACCCTGTTTACTTACAATTTAAAGCACTTGTTTCAAGAAGAAATTTGTATGAATGCAGTTCCTATGATGGCATACTATTTCTGATAGTCACACTATTTAGGTAGGCGGCCCCCCCCCCACTGGATTAGTGTGTCGCATATTTCTTCTTAAATTTGGAAAAATAATTACAAGAGGTATGTGTAATATGTCAGATTGATTTAGTGAATGGCAGCATGAAATATAGTTTCCTTTCCTAAATATTGTCATTTTCTTCAAGTGTGGTTTATGGTTGAATTCCTACTTAAAATATTTTTCCTACATACTAGTATCCTGCAGAGACAGTTTCACAAAACAGAAGCCATGCTTGCTAGATAACCGTGCCAGGGTATATACATAAAAGGGCAGCCCAGATTCCATGAGGAAACTCTGCTCCTAAGGGCCAGTGCATTTTTTCAGATCGAATTTGTTGAACCTGTGATTTATTATTTTTTGAACTTTGAGAGTTTTGTAAGATATAGTTGTAGAAAGGACTATTACTTATGCTTAAGTTATGAGGGCATTAATAAATGTAACTATAAAATCAGTAAAAATGTTTGCCTATGGTGAACTTACAGTAAAGTTCAAATACATATTTGAGCAGAGTATACTCTTACTTGACAGGTTTGTACCTTTAAAATCACATAGTTAAACAGTTTTGGGTTAAAGTTTTAGGGCCTCTTCACAGAATTTTTAGAAACATTTAAAATTGAATGTTGTGTTCTAATAATGGCTGTCAGTTTACGGGAGACTGCTAGTCTGATTTGAAGGTTTAAACAAGGGTATTTGGGTTAGTAAGAGGGCATTGTTAATTAAATGGCAAGATAGACAAATGTCTATATAGTATTATCTGATTGTAATAAATTCTTAAGTTGATTAATTTGGAAACATTTTAATTAGGGTAGAGATACCAGGGTTTTTTTTGTGCATTTGTATAGTCAATTTTGAAATATAAAGTTCAAATTACAGTTTTTAGAGTACTACATTGGAGGGTGAGTCTAAATTCATGAAATTTTAGAGCAAGGAGGAATGGAAAAAGAATATGGTGAGGCAGATTTGTGTTTGCAGTGGAAGCAAACATCATGTCCTTAATCATTTTATGAAAGGGACAACTTCCTTTTAAATGTATTCATTAGTTCCTGGAACCTTCCACCACCAGTACCTCTACCAGCACAGAAAGCCTGTCGTTATTGGGAGAAAAAGAGCAGGGACTATTGAAGTGATTGCAGAATGTTTCATGTAGACAGAGAGTGCCAAAGAAGACCCCCCTGATGGATAACCTCATCAGCTGGGAACCAGCCTAGTGTGAGAGAGATTTGGCTAGTTTCAGTCAGAATTGGGTTCTATTTCAACATTTCCAGCAAACCTTTTTTAAGGAATGGACTAAGATTGTGTGGTACTCTGAAGTTCGAAATAGAAAATAAATAGACACAAGCTGTTTTGCTAATTGTTTTATAAAAACAAACTAGTACAGAGGACGATGCCCTGTATGAAACAAGAGGCTGAAGATTCCAGTCTCATGTATTGGGAGCTTTAGGGTGCAGTCCTTGTTAATGGATGGATCACTAGATATTTGTCAGAGTCCATGCTTTTAACCAGATTTGAACCCAGGTACAAGTAGGTGAAGTGTGTGGGGCCTTAGGTGACAGTGGTTCTCAACCTGTGGGCCACAGCCCCTTTAGAGGACCCTTTCACAGGGGTTGCCTGAGACCATCAAAAAATAACCATATTTACATTATGATTCATTACAGTAGCAAAATTAAAGTTATGAAGTAGCAACAAAATAATTCTATGGTTGGGGGTCACCATGGTTGGGGGTCACCACAGCATGAGGAACTGTATTAAAGGGTTACAGCATTTGGGAAGGATGAGAACAACTGCTATAGGATTCTTTTTTTGTTTTGTTTTGGGATAGATCTGTACACAGCCATGCTGGCCTCAAAATTCATAGAGATCCACTTGCCTCTGCCTCCAGAGTGCTGGGATTAAAGGAATGCACCACCACTTACTGCTTTTCTTAAATGGAAGGTCTCTTTTCAGAAAAACACTCCAGTTAATGCTCATCAAACAATTTCAGTCAAAACTTTTAAGTGATGGTAGTTAGCAATGTTGTAAGACTTGTAAGACTCACCTGTGCTTCATTTGATCCCTTTTCTGTAGCATGTTGCTTATTTTCTGTGTACTGTAGAACTTAGTTGTTAGATGTTACATTCATAGAAAATAAAAAATATAGGCTCATGCTAAATGAATTTTTTTGTCTTGGTTAATTCTCATCTTAAAATAACATTGAAAATCTACTGAGAGATTCTCCCACATTGTCTTTTTTTTTTTTTTTTTAATTTATTTTTATTTTATGTATGAGTCCTCTGCACGTATACCTGCTTGCCAGAAGAGGGCATCAGATCCTATTATAGACGGTTGTGAGCCACCATGTGGTTGCTGGGAATTGAGCTCGGGACCTCTGGAAGAGCAGTTAGTGTTCTTTACTACTGAGCCATCTCTCTAGCGCGCCCCCCCCCCCAGTCTCCTTTTTATGTAAATAATAATTCATTCATGTAGACCAAAAATACCCAGAGTCCTTTGCTTTATTTTCTGCTTACCTTTCTGATGATATCCTTTCTCTTCTAGGGTGTTTCATTCTCTTTTGCTACTTAGGTTTCTGACTTTTTTTCTCGTGTTCCTTGACTGACCTAAATTAGATTTTACAGGATCTCTAACCCTGGCTGCCACTTTCTCCAGGCTCTTTGTGGGGCGGGGCCGGGGAGGCTCTTTTAGCTTCCAGATTTCTACTTCTCGTTTAGAACTCTCTAGGCTACCCATCATATATGTTTTTGTCTTCTGATGCACATCTCTCAGTGTGTGCTGTGAGCATTTGTTACAGATGACATTGCCTTTTTTTCCTTCCCCAGTACTAGGGCTTGAACCTGGGGGCTTGTGCATGTTAGGCAAGTGTTGTACCACTGAGCTGTGTATCAGATGACATTTCACACTCAGCAAATGTATTTATACCATCTCCTCTATGTAGTTATTCAGCAGTTTGTGTAGTCCCTAGAAATATGTGAAGGTTCTTCCATTTTCTGTTGAGACAAACAATTGGATGATTTATATTAATATCTTGGATGTGGTGTAAAATTTTTGGGGGGCAGAAAGGGCTATCTCATAGTTTAGCTTGGCTATGGGCAGGCTTGTGGAAGGGTCTCTGGAGAAGGTGTGTTTGGGCTTGGAGTGATCTATTGCTGTTATTTCTGACATGATTTTGCCAGGCTGTCTTCTACCTCTGTAGTACTGAGGTTGGAAATGTGTCTCATTACACCTGGCTTTCTGTTCCTAAAGCTTTCCTTGAACAGGGTCTCACTGTGTTCGGATGCTGTACTTTTCTGATGATTGAGACCATATTGTGTCATTCCTTTTGGCTTTCATAGAACCTAGCAGAGAACATGGTGTAATTGTGCTTCTGAATTTGCCGTAAGGATAAATACAGAGGTCTCAGAAGTGACTGTAAACACTACTTGGGGACCGAGAATCTTTGGAAAGAGGGAGTAATCCATGTTACCTGTTTAATTCCTGAGAAGGAATCTCACATTAGAACAACAGGAACTGGCTGGACCTGAGAAGGAAACCATGAGAGGTAGTCCTTTTTAAAAAAAAAATAAAAGAAAAAGAAAAAAACCATTAATTTTTTTGACAGTTTCATACATGAGTACTGTATTTTTTACATCATTTCCACTCCATTCTCCTCCCTGCAACTTCTCCATGTCCTCCCTCTCAAATTTGACTTCTTTAGTTACTGTTTTATATACATGTATAAATAACTAACCTGTTTATAACACATTCTGTGTGTTTAAGACTGATGGTTTGAGATTGAAGACTTGATTCTTTTGGCAGCAGTTGACTACTTGGAGCTCTCATTTAGGGCTTGTCCTTGTGAGATTTCCCTCATCTACCTAGGAATATCATCTGGTGGTGGTGTTGTGCAGGTCTTATTGACTTACTGTGCTTATTTATTAGCCTTTGGTGTATACTTAAAAGATTTTTTTACTTTGTCTATAATTATTAAAAGATGCTTATCTTTTGAGGATTGGTTTCACTGGAGCCTGGGTTGGTCTGGAGCTTGCTGTGTAGGTTAGGCTAGCTTTGAATTTTTAGCTAGTGATCCTCTTGCCTCTGCCTCCTAAGGGCTGGGATTGCAGACCTGGGGCTTTTTAGTATACTGTGTATCAACACTAAACCCAAAGGTTCCTCATTTAATATTCACCTACTCTGTTCATTGATGGAGAAAGACTAATTTTGGTAGGGTAGAGCAGGTTAATGATAGAATTTGGGATCCATCTGGCTCTAAAATTTGTTCTCCTGCTCACTTACCTCTATTATAGTTTTAGGGTATCTTTTTCTAATATCCACCCTTCCCCTTTCCCCTGGGCTTACTTAAGTGGGTGGGAAAGATCTTGAGGTAATTTCAGAAAAAATTAAAATTTTATTTGTCTGGGTTTCTCCTTTGAATGAATCTGGATATGTGTTTTTGAAGATGGATGCTTGGTGGCCAGCTTTAGGTATCCTTGGCTTACTGTGGTAGGATGAGTAGTAAGTACATAGTTTTTATGTGTAGACCACACGTCCTATGCAACCTTGGACAATCTTTGTAAAATGATCTTTCTATGAGAACCAAACCAGATTGCTTACCTATCTGTCCCTCCATGATCCTGTGTAAATGTTCTTGTCTCTGACAGCCACAATGTCTTGCCTTGCCTGTAGTGAATTACAGGTTTCATTCCAGAGTTAATTTGAAGCTTTATTTTTTTATTTTTTTGTAAATAAAACACACACACACACACACACACACACACACACACACACACACACGGGTATTTTGTCTGCATGTATGTCTGTGTACTATTTGTGTGCATTGCCTGTGGAGGCCAGAAGAAGACATTGGATCCCATGGAACTGGATTTATAGATGGTTGTTAGCTACCATGCCGGTGCTAGGAGTCAGACTTGGTTCCTTTTGGAAGAGCAGCCAGTGCTCTTAATCGCTGAGCTATCTCTCCAGCCCCTGTCTTTCTTACTGTTCTTGTTTTTTGTTTTTGCTTGCTTATTGCTAAATTTTGAGCTTGATTCCTATGGACAAGCTAGAGAAATTGGTTCTGAGTTGCTCTGTTCAAGCTAGTGCCGTTTGGGGAGCCTTAGGCTGAACTCTCTTCTAGAGTTGTTACCATGGAGATAGGTGCAAAGGTGCAGAATAGGAAGGCATATACATAGATTATAGAGGCAAGGCATGTTACCAAAACAAACTTGACTCATCTGATAATTATTAAGGCTTCACTCTTCGTCATCTTGTGACACAGGTGGTCTTTGTAGGTTACTCACTCTGGTCCACACTGACTCTTAAAAATGAAAGATAACTATTTTCATCCCATAAACAACTTTCATGACATTCTTGACTTCGTAAAACAATTAAACCCATTGGGCTTAGGTTGTAGGTTGTTCTTAAGAAGTATATACTATTTCTGATTCAGGCCTATACATGCTGGGACATCCCTTTGGCACTGGGGGAATTACTGCTCTTACTTGGTATTTAGGTTTAAGATACCATGGTCTTGGTTATAAGTTATTTTTATGTTGAAAAAGGCAGTGAGATTTGGGAGAAGGACTTGGGCAAACTCAGACAGTGGAGTCTTTATGATACATTGTAAAATTAAAAGAGAATATCTTTTGTTGTAATTATTACTGTTTTTGTATCTTTTTGGGAGACAGGGTCTCACTGTACATACTTGGCTGGCCTGGAATTTGTTGTGTAGACAAGAATGGTCTTGAACTTTGGACTTCAGGGAGTCTCCTGCCTTAGTCTTTCCAATTGCTGAGACTACAGGCACATAATATTTTTGTGTATGTATATGCATGCTGATGATCAAACTCAGGGGCTTTGAGTTCTACTCTTGAGTGATAGATACCCCAGTCTTTGGAAAGGTATCTTTAAAAAGGATTACTTGGGCTGGGCGGTGGTGGCGCACGCCTTTAATCCCAGCACTCAGGAGGCAGAGCCAGGCGGATCTCTGTGAGTTCGAGGCCAGCCTGGGCTACCAAGTGAGTCCCAGGAAAGGTGCAAAGCTACACAGAGAAACCCTGTCTTGAAAAACCAAAAAAAAAAAAAAAAAAAAAAAAAAAAAAAAAAGGATTACTTGGTAAGTTAGGACAAGTCTGTTAATATTCTGATCCTGCCTCTTAGGGCCACGCTGCGCCCTGATGTAGAAGCCTCTTCTTAAGGAAAAATTCCACCCCTTTTTCTCTCTCTCCCTCCACTCCCACGAGGTGTGTACCCCTCAACTCCTCTCTGTTTTTCTCTTCTCTCCTTCTTTCCTGTCGTCTCTCTTTTATAATAAACCATTTCTGTGCGGTTGTAGCGTCTGGGTTGTGAATGTCCACCTGCCACCCTGCTGCCATGCCTACATGGTGGAGTAGGTCGCCCACCAGCCTACCGCTGCATTTGCCCAGCATGCTAGCATGTTTCCCTGCATGCCCAGGACACACTCAGGGATCCCCACATAATAAATCATAACAAAGTCTCCTCAGCTTTGAAGGTTGAAGTCCTTTCTGTTTGAAAATCCTTTGTTTTGTTTGTGGATTTGTTATGGGTTTTGATTTCTGCAGTTTAAAATGCATATATGTAGAAAGACAAATGTTATGTTGCCTTTCTGTAGTTTAGCACTTCTATAGATAACATTTACTTCGAGTAAATTTACCAGGTGCTATTTTGTAGACACAGGAACAAGTGACTATAACAATGAATATTCTTAAGAAATGTCTGGCCTGGTAAAATTAACACCATCCTGAAGCATGTAAGCCTTAGGACTTAGTCTGAGGCCAGTGTCGTGTGTGTGTGTGTGTGTGTGTGTGTGTGTGTGTGTGTGTGTGTGTGTGTGTGTGTGTTATTCATTTGCTTGGTGGTGGGTAAAAGTCTGAGTCTTGTGATATTTACTTACTGTTTTCCTTGTATGTGCTAGACAAGCACTCTGGCACTGAGCTCTATCCCTAGCCACATCCTTAGCCTAAGTCAGTTAAGTTACTTGGCAGCTCCTTGGGTCTAGAGAATCTGGTGGGGCATGTAAGAAAAAGCAGTCATTGGAATTTTGATTTAGTGGTATAAAATATGACAAGAATTCTTACCTAGATTTCCTAATTCCTCACACACAGCATTAAACAGCTTACCTTCAAGAACCCCAGAAGGAAAGGTGTGACTTTAGGCAGCATGAGCCAATTAGATTTTCTTCTCAGCACAGATTTCCAGTGATTCTTTTGAAACATTCTTTGGCTTATATGTGGCACAGTGATTTTTAAAGAGAGAAATAACTCCATTTAGGAGACCTGTGATAAATAAGACACTTGAACAGTACCTGGAAGAACTTTAATATTTTGTTTGGTTCTTTTCCTTTCTTTTATTCTTCATAACTTTTCTTTTTTTTTTTTTTTTTTTTTTTTTTTTTTGGTTTTTCGAGACAGGGTTTCTCTGTGTAGCTTTGTGCCTTTCCTGGAGCTCACTTGGTAGCCCAGGCTGGCCTCGAACTCACAGAGATCCGCCTGGCTCTGCCTCCCGAGTGCTGGGATTAAAGGCGTGCGCCACCAACGCCCGGCTCCTTTCTTTTATTCTATCATACCTTCTGATGCTTTAGCAAAACCATGAGAACTGTATCTTTTTTTTTTTTTTTTGAGACAAGGTTTCTCTGTGTAGTTTTGGTGCCTGTCCTGGATCTTACTCTGTAGACCAGGCTGGCCTCGAACTCACAGAGATCCGCCTGCCTTTGCCTCCAGAGTGCTGGGATTGAAGGCGTGCGCCACCCAACAAGAGCTATATTTTGAGAGCTAGCACAGATGCTTAAAAGTTCTTAAAGTGATGAGATAGTATAGAAGAAACTGCATTTTTTTTTTTTTTTTTTTTTTTATGTCAGGGGACTGGCTAGAACCAACCTGAGGGTTTGTTGATGTCTGTTCATCTTTCACAGCCTGCAGGCACTCTCCCCACCTCCCCCTCCCCCGCCTGTTTTTTTCTCTCCTGAGGAAACACACTCCTGGTGTGTGTAATGTTATAGTGCTTATTGAATGTTGTAGCTAGGTGCATCTTGTTGGAGTACTTCAACTGTTGATAGCTTTTCAACAGTCTAAAAACACATACTTGGAACTTGGTGTAAGAGATTTCAGCTCCAAAGTAATCGCCTAATCATTTACATTTGATTTTTTTTCTTTTTCTTTTTCTGAGACCCAGTTTCTCTGTAACAATCCTGGCTGTTCTGAACTCACTCTGTAGCTCAGGTTGGCCTCAAACACAGAGAGATCCACCTGTCTCTGCCTCCAGAGTGCTGGGATTAAAGGTGTGTGCCACCACTGCCCAGCTCTCTGAAGGAACTATTGTTTTTTCCTTCAAACCAGCCTTCAAGACCAAGAAAATTACAGCAGGGCACTTATAATCACATTAATTTCAGATGAAAAGTTGATATTTTCCGTACATTAAGGATAGATATTAAATAACCGAAGGTTTTGGAGAAAGATTAGACTTCCAATATTAGTAAGACAGAATTTTCTTGAACTTGTAATAACATTTTGTTGGATATTGTGGAAGAATTAAAAGGCTATGTAGGTCTCAAAGCCAGTTTACTTACTCTAGTACTTATTCAGTAATATGTTGGTAGCTATTTAAACAGTTGAATTATCTGAGTTTCATTTTGGAAAATTTCCCCAAGCAAAAAGGTTCAGTATCTTGTGATTTCACTCTAAAGAAACAGAGCCAAATGATGCATTTTTCTTCTAGTCATTTTTTTCAATGTATAAATATTATTTCACAGTTGATCATACTGCATATATGGTACTGTATCTTGCTTTTCTCACTTAACGTCGTGAACCTTTTTTCCTGTGGTATTAAAAACTGTCTTTGAAAAATGGCTGTCTTTGATACATGGAAAGCATTTTGGGCTGGCGGTATAATGAAAATGTTTTCTTGGTGTGACACATGTACCTTTGTAATTGGCTTGATTTAGTGTGCTTTACTTCAATAAAAATTCAGTATTACAATTTACAGATTGGGGTGGGGAGTGGTATCTACTTTAAATGACCAGAACCTTCCTGGTAGAGTTATTACTATTTTTTTTTTTAAATGACTGAACTCCAAAACACTACATGACATTGACATTGCAAGTGCTTGTACCTCACTCAGCACATTGTACAGGGAACACTCACACTTGAGTGTACAATTCATTTCCAAGGAAGAAAAATAGTAACTTTTTAGGGCTCCCAGGCAGGTTGATACCACTTCAAGTTTGAGGGGTTTTAGACCCACCTCCACCCTCACCCCCGATAATGCTGGCAGAGCAGTCTGCAGAGAGGCCTGAAGTGCAATCCTAGGGCTGACTTTCTTCAAAGGGATCTGAGTGCTGAAAGCCAGGGGAGCATAGATGACAGCCTCCTCAGTTGGGCTGTGAGGTTTCCTGGGTGGGAATTTGCTCCTTCTCTCTCTAGGACTTAATGCTCGGAAACTGGAGTTTTATGTAATTGATTATGCAAACAGCATTTCCGTATTAGAGTAAGCATGAAATGATGAACATGGCTTGAAAATAATAGTGATGTGCAATTTTTAATGATTTTTCATGTAACTTGGATTCCTATAACCTGGACTGCAAACTTGTTTCCACTCCACTAGGAGTTTTCAATGAATGATTAAATCATCTTGAGCTTAAAAAAAAAATTCATTTCAGATGGATGCAGAAACATTAAAACGTGAGTTTATGTTAAGCAATTGAGATTTTTCTAATGCTACCTATTCTGTTTTTGTCAAATGGTATTTCCATAGTCCTTTTGAAAATGTTTTTGGTAGAAATTAAGTTGTGCCGGGCGTTGGTGGCGCACGCCTTTAATCCCAGCACTCGGGAGGCAGAGCCAGGCGGATCTCTGTGAGTTCGAGGCCAGCCTGGGCTACCAAGTGAGCTCCAGGAAAGGCGCAAAGCTACACAGAGAAACCCTGTCTCGAAAAACCAAAAAAAAAAAAAAAAAAAAAAAAAAAAAAAGAAATTAAGTTGTATGTCCTAAGGATGTACAACTTAGTTTTTCAGTTCTGAAGCATGTTTAGATTTTCTGTGCTTGTATGGGCTGATTGTGTTCATGTTGCTTAGCAAGGTTTTCTGAAGCAGCTTCAGTAGCTGTCACTGGTTTTCAAAATAAAATTTGGGCTGTTTAAAGTGCTTTTTTCCCTCTGTGGTTGTAATCTTAATTTTTGTTTTTGACACTTGTGAAAAATCCTTGGGGAAGATTAGTGACTCAGACTTTGAGAAGATTGTCATAACTGAGGGTAGGTGACCTGCACCATGAAGCTAAAACCATTACTCTATAAAGATACTTTTCCAGGTGTTAGGGGATTTTCATAGCTGAGGATAGGTGACCTGACCATGGAGCTAAAACCAGTTCTCTATAGAGAAAGATGATTTTCCAGGTGTTATGAGGATTTTCAGATTGGCCAAATTGCTGCATGATGTATTTTCTTTTTCATGGAGTTGAATCAATAAATATTCACTGGAAGTGATTAGGCCACTCCTTGATGGGGTGGGTGCTTTGTGTCTTAAGTCATTACCACCATGAACATTCATGAAAGATAGGAGTTGGTTCATTGAAATCCCCTGTAGTTTCATTTGCAAAAGGGATCCTGAATTATTGAAGTAGCCCAGTTTAATTACCTAGCTCTCAGATTTTACAGTGTAATTATTATAGAACCTTTGCATTCTAGGGCAAGTATAAATGATGTTAACTGGCCATTGTGGCTCTTGACTCCAATTCAGCATTTGGGAGGCTGAGGCAGGAATGTTGTGAGGTTGAGGCTAGCCTGAGCTACAGACAGTAGGACCCTGTTTTAAAAAACAAACACACACTGGAGAAAAGGCTGGGTGTAGTGGTCCTTGCATGTCTTCAGTTCCAGCTTTCAGGAGGAAGATGCAGGTAGTGTGTGAGGCCAGCCTAATTTACTTACAGAAAGGGTAGGGCAGGTACAGACAGCTATGTTAACTGTTGGGTACCATCTAGTAGGATGTTACTGACTGTAGGGTTAGGAAGAAAAGCACAGCTTTCTCAGCAAGTTGTTAATGGTCTATGTGTAGGGATAATAAAAAACCCAGCAACTTTGGGATAGTTGAATTTAAAATGATGGCATTGATTTAAGTGAGCAGTCAGCAGCAACCTGGGTTTATTTCCTGAAATAAAGCCCTGAATTTCAATGAGTTTTGAAATGTGGGGCAGGACTCTGAAGCAATGTTCTTTATCAGAGTTCTGTGAACGTTATGTAAGCAAGCAGTGTGTTAAGTCCTTCACATAGATAATAGAAAGCCTGCCCATAGGACGAGATGGTTGACTGTGCTGTATAAGCCCCAGATTTTGGTTTTCTTGCATTTGTTTGTTTAAGCCTAGGTGTTGAGGACAAAGAAGTGTTGTTCCTCATTGGAGCTATTAAGTTTGAGCTGTTCAGGAAGCAGTTAGAAATAAGAGTGGGCCTTTGAGAGCGAGATAGGGAATGCAAGCTAAGGGGTGAAAGAGCGCCCAGTATGTGAGACACCTGTGTGACAAAGGGGCAAAAGGAAAGCCGGCACAGGCTGCAGAGGAAGCAGCTAGTGGGAGGGGAGGGCCGGAAGGAGTGGAAAGTTTCAAGTGGGAGGGAAAGCAGCTTATGAGACCAGAAGGGAGAAGGAGAGTTAGTAACCTCAGGGGAGTTGTGAGCCTTATGGACTCGGACTGAGCAAAGTCTGGAAAACAAAACAAAACAAAACAAAACAAAAACAGTGCTGAGTTCAAAAAGAACCACTAATCATTGATACTGGTGATACACAATAAATCTATGGTAGGATAAAAAGGGTGGGGTGAGCAGCTGTCAAGGCAAGCCTAAAAGGCAGGTTAGCCCTGAGCCCTAAAACTACTTAAATTGTGTGTGTATGCGTGACAGAGACAGACAGACAGACAGAGATTTTTGAGATAGGGCAGTTCTTCTGTTTGAACCTCTTACTATTGTTATGTCAAGGGGAGGCAGTGCAACAGTTCCTTAGTGTATAGACTCCCCTGGCCCTATTTGGCTTGAGATTCAGCTGTTGCTTACTGCCTGTTACCTTGGGTGGGGTGGGGATACTTTTGTACTGTAGTCTTGGCTTGCAGATTGGAGTCATAGCTGTACATCCGAGGGTTCCCTTGAGGACTGACAATGCCTGATCTGGGAACCATGCCAGGATCAGTGTCCCTCACCCCAAAGAAAGAAAACCAAAACTTAGAAGTTTGTTTTAAAGGATCAGGTAGAACTCTTTTTTTTTTCCCCCCCCCAGGTGGAATTCTTGCTCTTGGAAACATCAGTGATACTAGATCATTCTCTTTATTCAGACTGTGCCAAAATCTAAGTGAGGGAGAAATTTATGAGATGGGAAATGGACTATCCATACTAGAATTTAAACTTTAATGTTACAGTTCATGTGTTTTGGTCAGGCATGTGCCTTTTTACAGGCTTATCCTGAACATTCAGAGTAGAATGTATGTTTCATTCTTTAGCTACTCCCGTTCTAAGCAACGAAGGTTCAGAATCAGTGCTGGGACATTGTCTGGATTTAAGAACCTGAATGTGAAGCAGGATTCTTTACCTCACTCTTCCTTACTCTTTCATCCCTGAAGAATTAGGGATGATAGTGGCTTGGGCTCTTGTGCTATCTTAAGGGTGTCTGCCAGATACAGTCCAGACGTTGGATGATGATAGAGCCCTGTTTTGTTTGTCCAGTATAATTTTTAACAGTGATTTTCAGGCTTAATAGAGTGTTTGGGATGGATGATACATTATACAGTCACCTCATCTAAAAGGATTGTTGGACTAAACCTACTCAGACCTAGAAATGTTTTCTTGCTTTCTCTACATACATTACACACAGACACACATCAGAGAGATTGTAAGAATGGTAACAATGGACTAAACAAAATGTCCTGCTTCAAGCAAGTACCTCCTGTCCTGGTCTGTAAATTGTGTATAGTACTTGACTAATAGAATAGATGGGAGAATCTCAGATCTTTTTTGCATTCCTAGCACTGTGCTTGATACATCTAGCTTTCCATCATTGCTAGTTGCCATTATTATGAATAATGGTTGTATTGGCAAGAAAATGTAGGTCAAAGCCAGATGATTCCTTACAGAATAAACTACTATTCACTGCTGACCCCGTATAAAGAAAACCAGCAGGCACCCTTTGACACTGTGACAAACAACATGGAAAGTAGAGTGGGTTGCTTTCAAAAGGGTCGACTAATTGAGCAACTCTAAAACCTCTTTTCTTCTTCCTAGGTCTTAGTGGTGCAATGGCTAGTATAAGCGTGCGTTCGAGTACCCCAGGCTCTCCTACACATGTAAGCAGTGGACCGAATGCTAGTCGAAGGAGAAATGGACTCCATGATGTCGATTTGAACACTTTCATAACAGAAGAAATGGCACTCCACTTGGACAATGGTGGAACTAGAAAGCGTACCTCAGCCCAGTGTGGCGATGTCATTACAGACTCACCAACTCATAAACGCAACAGAATGCTCTAAACTGCAGACATTTTCACACCCACCATGCTGCTTGAAAGCCACTCGATCCTCAACATATACTATTATTGCAAAGGAAACATGAGGCCATCTTCCCTTGTTCACTGTTTAAAACAAGTGAATTCTCTATTGGTTGCCATAAAAGGAAGTTTTAGGTATTTACAGTAGATGCCTCCTGTAACTATGGCTTTCTCAAACTATAATCCTAGCAGAGGACATGAGATAATTGTGTAGTCATTAGCAAGATCATCATAGGCAAACATATATCCGTTCCAAGGCTAAAAGTGACCTTAACTGTATTTATTCTCAAAGGGAAAGGAAATATCAGATGTTTATTTGGTTATAGAATGCTTTCTTATTTTTATTTTTTGGTCCATTTCCTGCTGTGTTGAGTATTTTTGCTTAAACAGTATTGCCAGGTTCCTACAATTGTCTTGATCTGGCTTGTAAGCTAGATCTGCAGGCTTCCATTTTTGCAGCCACATTGAACCATGCACCTGGTTTCCTTAGTGATAGCGTGCAATTTCTGATTATCAGATTATGCCCAGTTTTCAGTTTTCAAAACAGTTCTAACTCTGGTGATTGTGAGATGTAAAGAGGTGCTATGATGGTCATGCAAGTAATACTTAATACTGAATCAATACACAGAACTTTATTGGATTCACTTTGTGTGTGTTAGTGCTCTGAAAATAGCAATATTATTAACCTGTCCCCAGAATAACCCTGTAGGCTTCAGATACTCAGTTTTAAAACAAGTACTACTTCCTATGCCGGGTACTTTACTTATGGTTAAACACAAACTGCATTCAAAAGTGACCTGAAAAACAGGTCATGATCTTGGAGAGTGGGCTTCCTTTTTGGTTTGGTAGTAGTGAGAGGAAATGGATGGTGGGAGTAGGTATTTATTTTTTAGTGGTTTTTTTTTCTTATCTTTTGCATTTTTATGGATGCCCTACTGTGTGTAGTTGTCATAGTGGGTGGAAGATGATAAATATGTTTTATCTGCTACTAATGTGAACGTAATTTAAATAGCAAAACCCAACTTTTCCTGTCCCTCCATTCCTCTCAGAAGTGCAGTTTGGAATTTCATTCTGGAAAAGATGAGATCGCATGGAGATTCTCTAGATGTTAGGTAGACCCAAAGAAAAGCTCTTGGAGTCCTCTTTGGGTAAATATAAGACCTCTTGTAGCTACAACATTTTAGAGCATGTTTCATCTGCATTTTTACTACCTGAACTGAATGGTAGTCTATTTAGAAGACTGATGTCAGCCTGCCAGGCACTGTGATCCATTCTATCCTGTTATATTATATATCAAGTAGGACAGTGAAAATGTTTCCGTGCAAACTTGTAGTCCAGTTCATTTACTTCTATTTTTATCCTTAATAACCATTGCAAATCAGTGTAAGGGGTTTTCTGATAATTACAGCACTTTGTTAAAAGTTTGCAATTTTGTCAGCCATTTAATAATACCTTTCTGTGAAGAGACCTTGCTAAGTTAACCATTACTGACTGAGTGGGATGTGAGTGGAATGTTAGGAATGTTGTGTGAATTGAAGTTCTGTATTCATTATAGATATAGCCCTTATTTAAAACTGAAATCCATATTCAAACTAGGAATGAAAGTAAGGTATTTCTCAATTTTTGCAAAAGTGGAGCTTTCTTTTGTTTGTTTAAAAAGCAGGAAGAATTACAGCAATCTGGCGTTTTACCTTAAATGGACAAGCCTGTGCATCACACGTACTTCCAGGCTTCCCTTGGGATAAACCAAGACACGGAGTTCACTTTTGCTTTTCTGTGGTTGTGAATATAGATTCTGCAATTGGGGTTTGATGGTGTGATGGCTGCTGACAAGAAGCCAGAACTCCTGTTCCTAAGGGACTTGAGACCGAGGAACACGTTTCATCTCTTCCTGCCTTGGTTCTGTTTCCTCTGTCCAAGTTGAATAATGATGTTCTTGGTTGTTTGGTTTAAGTTGGTGCTCTGAAGCTGAATCTCAGTGCCCTTTATTCTCAGTTGTCAAATTTTGATAAAACGTGCCATTTTCTTTGGTAAGAGAAAGCAGGTCTAATGTCTGCCAGAACACAATTTATATGCCGATTATTGGCTCCATTAAACTTTTTAAAAACTTTAGCATTCGTTACTTTTTTCTATTGCATTCAGTATCTAGTACCTTCCTCACCTCATTAGCATGCCCCCTCCCTCCTTTGTCCCTTTAGTTCCAGGCTGTACCAGAATAGAGTAACCCTGAGACTCACAAAGTGAAGTATTTTCCTAGCAAAAGTTAGTCTGACATAGTTCAGAATGTTTTGGAAGTTTCCTTTTACCAGTTAGATGCGAAATATCAAAGACGACCACATACTTGTGTAGTAATTTTTAAAAACGACAGCCTTTTTCAGCTTTCACTTTCTTTGTCTATTTTTTGGACAGGTCTTTCTGTGTAGTTCAGGCTGACCTCAGGCATGCCATTCTCCTGTTTTGGTTGCCTGAGTGCTGTGGTTTACTGGCATGGTACTTGCCTGGCCTTTTCAGCTGATCAAGAACAGAAGGGGCTGCTCTTGGAGCTAAGCACTTGAGTGTGGAGGACCTCAGTCTTTGTCATGAGCCAGAATCTGATTCTTTAGATCTCACAGGGACAGGCCAGGTTTATCCCTCTACTGCAGAGTTTCAGATATCATTGAGGGGGGTCAGTGCTTTATAGAGCAAAACTAAAGGCTATCAATGTAGTTTACTTGACTGAGGTAGTGACATAAACCTTAAATCATAAAATAAATAAATCATTGAAAATACCAAGAAGACAACAGGGGCTTGTCTGCTGATTTGTTTTGTTCATCATGTTCCAGTAACTTTGTAATCACATAAAATTAGAATGTGAAAAGGGACAGCTAACTTGTGACCAAAGGTGCAAGATCTCAAGGTTTCAAAACCCTCTACTTGGAGATGTAGGTAGTCCTAGGGAAGTACTATGGACAGAGTTCTAGGTATGATTACTGTCCACAAAGAGATATTTATTAGTGATACTCTTTTTTATTATTAATTTTTTTTTCCAGACAGTTTTCCTGTGTAGCCTGTCCTGGAACTCAGTCTGTAGACCAGGCTGGCCTCGAACTCAGAGATCCGCCTGCCTCTGCCTCCCGAGTGCTGGGATTAAAGGTGTGCCACTTGGCTGTTTATTTGTGCCTTTTTTTTTTTTTTTTTTTTTTTTTTTTGAGACAGAGTCTCATGTTACCTGGTGCTGATCTTGAACCTGATCTTCCCGACTTCGCTTCCTGAGTTCTGGGGTGACAGGCTTGTGCCACTATGAGGCACACTACTTGGATTTAGGTCACAGGAATCCTGTTTAAAAAGAAATGTTCATCTCCTTATTGGTTAAAGGAGGTTCTGGAAACAAAGGAGATCCATGTCACACATGTATAGTGCCTGTGACCTGTCTAAAAGCTGTCACAACTTTGGTTCGGGTATCCTTAACCTGGAAAAGGGAGCTTCTGGATTGCAGTCTAGAATAGCTGGTGTGTGAAGTTTATGTGGGAACATGATTTGAGAGGAACAGGTTTGAGACTGATGTGTGTGTCACACGCCATGTGGTTGGCATGCTTGTGGCAAGGTTGGAATTTGACTTTGTATGATGGGATCTGCTTGCTCTTTGTGCAACGAGTAGACAGCAGCTTGTGCTCAGTGGGCGTGGAGGTTCCAGCACGGGTGTTGTAGTTGTGGATTTTCTACGAGTTTTTCTGGTAGCTTTGCTTATGTTGTTTGCTTCAGTAGAGATAAGAAGCTACAGAAATGTACTGTGTAGCTTGTCCCGTGTTTGTTCTACAGATTGTTTCCCATCAGAATATGGTGGAAATTGGAATATTTTTTATGCAGGTTCCAGCTTTTCATAATTAGTCGTAATACAGTATCGACTATTCTGGTCTAAGTTTTATAAGAACCTTCTACAGGTGAAATTAATCATTCAGGCCAGGGATCGGCTAGCTCCCTCAGCATTGGGGATCACCATGAATTTGAGGCCAGCCTAGTCTATGGTAGTTTTAGTCTGTTTGTAAAGTGAGACTGTGTGGCTCTGTAGAATAAAAACAACCACAAAAGGAAGTTACTAATTCAAATGAAATCATGTTTAAAATACTGATGAGTTCTGGCAATGTGCTTTCTGCAGAGGCACAGGTTAACCCTGTCTTGACACGATCACAGTGTCTATTGCAAGTATCTCGGCCAGCATTGGGGATCTAGGCTTCATGGCAGCAGACCTTGGAATTTTAATTTGGCTTCTCCTGTGAAGGAAGCTGATCTACTTAATGATGCGAGACTTCAACGCCTGGCTTACCTACAGCTTTTTTCCTTTCCTGGTTCAGTGTCATCATCTCTGAAACAAGTCTGGGTGAAAAATGTGATTTTTCTTAAGTTCCTTGAAAGTTGGAAACGTTTATGTCCATGTTTATCTTCCCATTGGTTGGGTGAGCTCTTGAACATTCTGGAATGTGACTGATAGTTTTTAATTTTTTCTAGTGTGTTGTTGATCATTGAAAAATAAACACGTAGATATTTTTTTGTGTGAAGAAAATTTAAATTCCAGACAGCATAAAGGCCTTTTGACTTTTCTCTCTCACCCTCCCCAGAGGTAAAATGAGTAGTTTTGAAGAGTAACTTTTCAAACAATTCTCTGTATATTTATAAATCTTTTTAGTTTTGAGACAGTCTTGCACTGTAGGCTGGCCTTGATCTTCATGCCTCAGCCCTTTGAGTGATGGGTTTACAGGCTTGAGCTACCACTCCTGGCTTATTTATAAGTCACTCCTGGATGTAGCCATGAAGAAAGTATTCTAGTTGGCTGATTGTTGATTTCAACTTGTCCCAGGGTCAGTCGGAAAGGAGAGGGCCAGGCAGCAAACAACAGATGCTGTGTGCCATGTAGTGTTAGTTTTCAGAACAGGGGCTTGTCTATATATTAAGTGAAGCAATTTTCAAGGCTGGATGCCATTGTAGGAAGGTGCCACGGGTGAGCACAGGTGTAGGCTACCTCACTTTAGTACTCATCCTCGGGTAGAAGGTGTGGTGTGCCTCTGGCCTTAGGTGTAGGGTCTTCTGAGTGCTGTCTGCCTCAAACTGCAGGGAGTATGGGCAGTTTACAGCACTGTAGATGGAGCTGTTGGGTGTTGTGATGTTCCTGTGTTCCAGATCTGGTGGGTGGGTGCAGGGCATCCTGGGCTCCGATCATCTGGAACTGCCTTGGAGAGTTCCAACATAGGCATCAAGAGATTCTGCAGGCCCAGAGTGGTGTTCTGAACCCTGCCCAGGAAGGTCTGAAAGGTACTTACTTAGGCTTTCTCAGCCCCTGGGGATCCAGTGGCCTCAGTATTTACTTGTGTACTTAGAACACAGATGTCCCTAAATCTACCCAGGAATGGGCCACTGTGGTTCATCTTTGAGAAAATTCTCAGACTATTGCCCTGTCCTTGGGGTGGAGGTGCTAAGGCTGAAATCCGGGGGTAGCGGTGGGGGGTTCCTTGTCAAAGTCCCAGATTGCAGAGGTAAGAAGTGGATTGCTCTTCACTAGTCTCTTGCTGTGATGAGCCTTGGGGTCACAGTGGACATTGGATTTTAAGGTGCATAGAATTCTGTAACTGCTAAGTGTTTTAAGGTTGCACAGAATTGTGTGTGTTATACATTACACTGTGTACATGAAGGCTTGCCTCCTGCTCATCTTGGTTTCTCAATTTTGGATCATGATCTCCAATGAAAAATAGCTCCTCTGCTGAGACAGTTGAGAATACATACACATTATACACATGTCTACTGATAAACAAGCCTCAGATATCAGCATTCACCTTTCTGGATGATGGATTCTGTAGTTTTGGGTACTTTACTGAACATGCTGTGTGATACCATGCTGTGTGATCACCACCATCGTGAGAACCTGGGTCCTGGACGAGCAACAACACCCAGCGGAGGGTATGGATATTTATTTCCTGGGTGAGTAAGTAGATTAAAAAGTGTGGCCTTTTAATCCCCCCTCCCCGTGCCCTGCCCCCCACTGTTTTCCCTCTTCTTGGGCCTTTATATTTTCAAGAAACAAGAACAAGAGTAGTTAAAAGCATGGATTGGGGTTTGGGTGTGGATGAGAATCCAGTTTTGCCCCTGGCTGCTTTACTCTTCAGCCTGCCTGGAGCCTGTTGTGAAGATGTCTACAGACACTTGGACACTGTCTGATAGATGTGCATGTCCTCTTCTTGCTTCTTGAAGTTTCCTTGGATTCTGGGGGCTCTCTGGGATTCTGTGCCAGTTCCCAACCTTCAACTCTTCGAGAACTCTTCTCTCCAATGTAATGGTTTTAATGCATATATTAGAATCAGCTTTTCTCAAGCTGTACCCCAGAAAAACTAGATAGGGTGGGGCTTTAGCCACCGAGATACAATCAGGAACTTCTGATATATTCTGCAGAGGGAGCATTGGGTTGGTCCCTTGCCAGGCTGGCTATGCAGGTGACCAGTGACACTAGGCAACTCAGGCCCTAGGCTTTGAGGAAACCAGTGTGACCATTGCGTTCCTCAGGGGCAGGCTTCATCACTGGGCTGAGCAGGAGGAAGTTGGCACTGGCTTAAGAGGGTGTGATGAGTCACCTGACCTGACCTGGCAATTCTCTGTCACCCTGGGGTTTAAAACAGATTCCTGGACTCACTGCTTGTGACTGCAAGCACGCATAGATCAAAGGATGGGCTATGTCTGGTCCCGTCCCCCCCCCAAAAAAAAGCTGAGTTAAGTAAAAGGAAATTTTGAGTCCTATCCATTTATGTCAATGTTTTTAAATGATACTATGTTGGTGGTATGTATGAACAGGTGCAGGTGAGTTCTTGCCCAGCAATTCATCTAGTGCAGGTGCACTTGGAGCCACAGCAGCTATGAAGGAAGCTGGACCAAGGTCAAGACTGATGGGTACAACAGAGAAGACTTTTGGTTCTAGAGTGCACCAGCCATTGCATTAAAGTCACCAGGAATCCTGATACAGAAGCAGTTCTAAACATCTGAAGTTCTCCCTTCTATGTAGAAGGATGTTGGGGGTGAGGATGGAATGTGCTACTGCCTGAGGGCTGAATTAATGGAGTACCACCCTTAAAATGACCCTGGCATTTTTTCTGAGAGAATTGAGGAGGAGCTTGTCCCCAGATGAGAAAACTGGCTTGCTGAGAGGTGTTTGTGGTATCACCATGAACAGGTTGCCTAAGCCTCTGTCCTCATGTGGACTGTTAGTAACACTGCTTCCACCTTCAGTACAGTACTAGCAAAAGTGTAGTATGTAGTGGTACACATACTATAGCCTGCACATCTCATTCATACTTTTAAACCTACCCCTTGCATCCTCCACCTTGGATTGGGTTTCCAGCACCTTTGGAAGCCAGAGAAACTCCATGTCTCTGGGAACTCAATTACCATGCTTGCACAGAGATTTGAGGGGACCAGTCTCTGGGGGAGGACCCTTAAAAAGGAAGATATGGGTTATTTCTATGTCCCTGGAACCTGGCTGGCCCTTCTTAGGCACAGAAGAAACAGGGCTGGAGTTGCAGTGGATTGAGAGAGATCTTTGGGTCTGATCCACTGGAGCCTTCCTTTACCCCAGTTGCAAGTTTTAGTGCAAAATTCCTGGCTTTCTCATCGTGTTTTGTGATGTTTTTACTTACTAGTTCACTGTTTTAATGTGTCTGCATAAGCCTATTTGGCCTTGACTCATGGAGTAAATATTAATGGGATTTTCATTTTGCAGATGAGAAGTATGAGGTGTACTGTACTGAAGGGTTAAGGGAATGACTGAAGCATCAGAACCCAGGTCTATCCAATCTGTCTGGTCTGTCGAGAAAGTACTTGTGGATGGTTCCTGTTCAGCCTAAATTTGGGACAGGAGTAGGTGGTGTGTGTGTGGGTGAGCCTCAGTGTTTCATCTGTCAAGTGAGAAAGAAAAAACTGTTGGCCAGGACCTGAACAAAAAATATACATGACCCTGTACAACTTGGGTGTGATGCACCTGGATGATTCTAAGACCTTCCAAAAGCTGCATACTACCCAGGGAGGCAAGTGATGCTGAAGTCTTTCTCACCCTGGAGTCAGGGCCCCACAAAGCCCGATTCCCAATGGGGGACATTCAAGGTCAGCCTGAAGACCTTACAGCCAGGAACCCTACATTCTTTGGTGACTCACTTCCTGTTTGGATGGAGGCATGCAGAGACAAAAATCTCTAAGTTGCTTCCAGGGAAACAGGCCCGCCTACCAGACCCTTAAAGCTGTAGTTCCTCCTGGCACGCTGTGTTGGGGGTTAATAATGAAATCTGGAACGAGGCACGATTTGAACCCAAGGGACTTCTTCCTGTTCCCTCACTAAGACTTGGTTCTCTGAAGCTACACTGTTCTCCAGCCCCCAGGGACCAAGGGATTCATTTCCAGTGGTCATCACTGGTCTCCTCACCTTGGCCTTCATTGCAGTTTGTCTCAAACTGGGTCACAATACTCTGACCTGAAATCCATGCAGTCTTAAAAAGAGGGGTGGGTATGCGAGGTCGAGCAGGTAAGCGGCACAAATGGGTGGCTCCTTGGGGACAGTAGATTTCCGAGTGGGCTTCTGTTTAAGGACAGTCATGTGAATCTTGTTTTGAGACAAGGTTGGAAGGAATGAGTGGTCTTGTTCCTGTGTCTCTGATTTGACCGGAGTGAAGCACACACACCTGTATGCATATGACACACACCCCTCAGCCTGGGACACCTGGAGAGTGGAGTGAAGCTGCTCACTGCCCCCCCCCCCCCCTTGGGCTAGTTGTCAGGAGCTATTCTCTTAAGTACTTATTCTCAGGTCTCTTTTGTCCTCATTCTTGGATGAAGGAGCTGGTGGGATCCTCAGGCCATTCTCCAGGGCTCTGCCTCCAAAGTCCCTCCAGAGGATCTAGCTCAGGTTACAAACCTGTTAACCATTGGCCGGACACAAATTCAATGGTCAAGCAAAGCAGGCTCCAGCTTTTCTGGGCTCTGAGGGTGGGGCTGAAACAAACAGGAAGCAGGCTAGTCTTGCAGGAATGTCAGCAGCCCTGGGGTACACGGGTTCCCACGTCATCCTGCTAACTGGTTACTCTAACCCTCTCCTGGGTGCTTTGAATGCGTGTACCATCTGGTAATCTGGAGGAAAGTTTGTGCACGTGTTTAGCTCAGAAAGGCTGAGGAACTTGCTTGAAGATGGTCTTTCTCAAACTTGGACCCTTTGTGTGATATCTCTATTCCTGCTTCAGTGCTTAAGATCCCATGGGAGAGTAGCATCTGAGGTTATTTGATGTCCTTGGCATTGTGTGCCCTGCCCTCTAAGTCAAAGCAGATGGTGGGAGATTGATTTTCTAAATTAAGCTTAGTGTGCTTATGTGTGTGTACACACAATCATCTAGATATATGTACACATATATTAGAATGGCTGATGTAGGGCCAAGGATAAGGGCTCAGTGGATAAAGCTTTGCTAGGTAGATGTGAGAACCTGAGTTCAAATCCCCAGACCCCTGGGACATATTCATATGCTTCTGTAACCCCTGCGTTCCTACGGGGGTGGGGGTGGGGAGGAAGGGAGTTGTCTTAGTTACTGTTTGGTTGCTGTGAGGAAACACCATGACCAAGGAAACAAAACATTTAATTGGAAGTGTTGCTTACACTTTGAGAGGGTTAGTTCATGATCATCATGACAGGAAGCATGGCAGCAGACATGGGGACAGGCATGGGGCTGAAAGCTTACATATGCAGGCATACAGGCAGAAAGACCAAGACACATTCTGGGCCTGGTATGTGCTTTTGAAACCTCAAAGCCCTGCCCCAGTGACACATCTCCAATAAGGCCACATTTCCTAGAGTTTCCCAAACAGTCCAACTAATTGGAGACCAAACATTCAAATATATGAGCCTATCAGGGCAATGCTCATCCAAACCACTACAGGCGGAATCAATCCCAGAGGAGACCTGGAAGCTTGAGATAGCCTGGTATGTATGCAATAGGAACAAAACCAGTCCCTGTTTCAAATACCTTGGAAGGTAAGACCTGGCATTTAGGGCTGTTCTCTGAGCCCCACATACACACGTGAATGGGTACTCTCACATACATTAAGAAGCATGGTTATCAGGAAAATATAATGGGTATGACTAAATGCAGTCTCTGGAGGTAAACTGCAGGATTTGAATCTGACTTTAGCATTTAATGGATTGCGTGACCTTGAACAAACCTAGTTAACTTCCTGCCTCAGCTTCCTTGTCTGTAAAATGTAATAATGGTTTTAAATTTCAAGTTGTTTTGAGGCTTACATGAATTTAACAACTTCAGTATTCATAATAGTACTCATGAGGCTGGGAATGTAGCTCAGTTGGTAGTAATATGAAACATTGCATAGAGCTTGATATGGGGTCACATGGTTGTAATCCCCACCTAGGAAACAGAGAAGTTCAAGGTCAGTGTCCGAAACAGTGAATTTGAGGCCAGCCTGGACTACTTGAGGCCTTGTCTCAAATAAAATAATGACAATGAGGGAAATATGTATAAAACCTTTTTGGTTATTGTTTTATGTGTATAAATGTTGTGTGTATGTCTGTGTACCATGTGTGTGCTGCTTGTGGAGGAGAGGAGAATGCATCAGATCGCCTAGAACTGGACTCCTCTGTGTCCTCCGAAAGAGCGTCTAGTGCTCTCAACTGCTGAGCCGTCTCTCCAGAACCAGTATGTAAATATAAGCATACAGGAAATAAATGATACTTCCCTAAAACACAACATAAATGTAAAGTTTTGTTCATACTATAAACTCAGGGGAATGGAGTTAAGATAGGGACCAGTTTGGGGCTGAGGAAATGGCCTCGTGAGTATAGCACTTGCCATATCCTCAGAACCCACGTGAAAGCCCGGTGGGCATATTATTAGCCTCCTGTGCAAAACAAGCATACACATGCATCTCCCTCACACACAAAATGAAAAAGAAATTTACTCCCCTGGTCCACAGACACACGAGCAGACGCTATTTCTTGTATACCAGTGAGAAAGTGATAAACCACACAGTGAAAACAAGGATGTAAATGGGCTTTTAGAGCTCAAAATTCAAATAGACAATACATAGATGAGACAGTTTCTGCGATATCTTGTTGGTAAGTAGAAACTTAAAAACAGCACTTGGAAAGTAGAGGTGGGAAGGTTGCTGATACTGAGGCCAGACTGACTTCCTACATAGCAAGACTTTGCTTTCAGTGAACCAGCCAACAAACATGCCTGGTGTTGTGGTTCATGTCAGTACTAGCGAGGCGGAGGCAGGAGAATCATTGTCAGTTTGAAGCCATTCTTGCTAGTGATATCCTGTTTCAAAAAACCCAAAGGAAAACAAAAGGGCCTTAGCCTTTGATGCTATCATATAGTTTCTGCTCCTACATTCCAAAGAAATAATGCTGGAAGCTGATTTATTTATTTTATTTTATTTTACAATGCTATTCAGTTCTACATATCAGCCACGGGTTCCCCTATTCAACCCCCTTCCTGTCCCCTCCCCTTACCCCCAGCCCACGCCCCATTCCCACCTCCTCCAGGACAAATCCTCCCCTGAGGACTGTGATCAGCCTGGTAGACTCAGTCCAGGCAGGTCCAGTCCCTTCCAGACTGAGCCAAGCGTCCCTGCATAAGCTCCAGGTTTCAAACAGCCAACTCATGCAATGAGCACAGGACTTGGTCCCACTGCCTAGTTGCCTCCCAAACTGATCAAGCCAATCAACTGTCTCACCTATTCAGAGGGCCTGATCCAGCTGGGGGCCCCTCAGCCTTTGGTTCATAGTTCATGTGTTGGAAGCTGATTTTTTAAAAATATTTTTTTAAACTTTGTTTTATGCGCATTGGTGTAAAGGTATCAAATCCCCTGGAACTAGAATTACAGACTGTTGTGAGCTGCCCTGTGGGTGCTGGGAATTGAACCCAGGTCCTCTGGAAGAGCAGCCAGTGCTCTTAACCGCTGGGCCATCTCTCCAGCCCCTGGAAGCTGATTCTTATGCAGTGGTATCAGGTGTACATCATGGTGTAGGAGAAGGAAGGCAAGAGCCTAAACACTTTCTACCAAGGGAAAGGAAATCTCACAATGTGGTGAAAGTTCCAAGTAGGATAGAACTCAACTGGGGGTTTACTGTCTGGCAGTGACTGAGCAGGGCCTCAATAAGTGGTCCGTAGTATTTTATTGATAATTCAGACCCTCTTTCTCCCTTCATTGGGCTCATTAGTGGACGCTGGCTGGTTCCCTGGTGGTATCTTTTTTTTTATCTCTGAACCGCCCTGGGCTTCTGGCAGCCCTTCTCTGGCGTCCTTCCCTCTTCCGGGTTCCCTGTGCTACTGTAGACTGTTTCTGGCTGGGCACTGCCATCTAGAGGCTTCTGGACCACATGGCATCTGACCCTGCTGTCCTCACCTGATCATTGGTCTTGGGCTCCAGGGGGGGGCCCCTGGCATTACACACCTGACCTCTTGTAGGGTTGCTTGTTTTCTAGAAGCCTCTGAGAAGGTCAACACTATACAGACCCTTTGGGGTGCAGTGTCCATGAAGATTTTAGGGGGTCAGGGAAGCCTTTGAGAACAGTGTTTTGTGTGTGTTTTTTTTTCTTTCTTTACCCCCCCCCCCCCAGGATTCCTCTGTAGCTTTGGAGCCTGACCTAGAACTCATTCTGTAGATCAGGCTGGCTTCCAACACACTCTGCCTCCCTAGTGCTGGGATTAAAGGCATGCGCCACCATTCCTTGGCTGGGAACAGTTTTTCTTAATATGTGGTTCTTTGAAGCAACTGTCAGGAGATTATTTTACAGGACCGCTGGTGCCATCCTTAGCCCTCTAATCAGAACTTGCTGAGTAGAAAGGGTTCTGAATGTCCCAGTAGTAGTATGTTCCCTGTGTGATTTTGAGTCACCCAACTTTGTTAGTCACAGATCTAGGCCAGTGAGCCAACACTATCTGATGGTGATGGTCATGGCACAGGCTTCCCTGGAAATGTACACATCTCAGGAGCTAACTTGAGTCAGGCTTAGTCACTGAGCCAGGTCTGTTTGGATTGAATTCCAGGTTCCGAGAATGAGTGTCAAGTGCTAATTGAGCTCTTATCGTGGCCTAGGCACTGTGCCTGGGGACACAGAAACACAGGATGGAGGTGACGGTGTGGCTGCTACCTGGGTGAAGTTTATGGGTTAATGAAGGCAGACAGCTGGTGGAACAACCCTTGCAGGGGGCCTGGGTCTAAGACAGGGTACAGCCCGACAGGGAACTGAGATGAAGTTTGGAGCTGCCCTTGAGAAGTGGAGGCAGGAGGATCAGGAATTCAAGACAATCTTTGGGAATGTATGGAATTTGAGGCAAGCCTGGGCTCCTTGAGACTTCCTGGAAAAAACAACAACAACAAAACCAAATAGTAAGCAAAGTTACTTAAATACAAGCTAAGGTAATGCCTTAAATATCCTAAGCCAATTTCACTGTGATGGTTCATCCTGACTGTCAACTTGATGGGATTTAGAATCACCTTGGAAACAGATTTCTGAGTATGCAGATGAGGGATTATCTAGGTTAGGTTAAATGAGGTGGAGAACCACCCTAAAGGTGAGTGGTTCCATTCCCCGGTTCGAGTCCCAGACTGGATAAAATGGAGGGAGGGAGCTGACCAGCGCTCATCTCTCTGCTTGCTGATAGATGGGCTGTGACCAGCTGCCTCCCACTCCTGCTGCTGTGACTTCCCCACTGAGATGGACTCAAACTGTGAGCCAGAACAAAGGGTCTCTTCTTTCCTCCCCTGTGTTGTCAGGTGTTCAGTCCCAACATTGAAAAGTAACAAACACAACCAGACTCTGAGTGGGACACCCCCATGCTCAACTTTGTGTCAGTCACCCCAAGGCGAGGGCAGTGTATCCCCCCACCCATTTTATTTTATTTTTTTACCATGGTGTCTTTGCACCAGCTGCCGCCTCAGTTTAGTGGGCTCCCCTTGCCCTTCTCCACCCTGCCTGTCCATGCAGAGTCCTCATCTTCCTTCAGTGGGTGGTCCATCCAGGCTGCGCCCTCACGATCACTCAGGTTCCGCATCTTTCCTGCCTTCTTTGTCATGTCCAAACGGAGGATTCTTTCTTCCCTGGACATTTGTATTTCCTGTCCATTTACCTTTTGGGGGATGGGGTGGGGTGGGATATGGACCATTCCTCTCTTTTGCTTACTCCATCCTCCATAGCTCACACAGTACTCTGCATGAGAGGGACTGGCTGGTACTGGCAAATAAAGGAGGTGCTGGGGTCTGGCTGGGCAGGGGTCTGTGGGAGATAGTGCTTAATTAGTGGCATGTAGATCAGGCAGCCTGCAAACATGAGTGTTCCTCTGACTTCTCCAGGATCAGGTAAGATCTCCGTTTGCCTCTCCATCTCCCTCCATCTAGTGCACTCTTGCCCTTGTATACTGGGCAGGGTAGGGATGAGAAACTTATCCCTGGGCCCTGATGCAGATATGGCTGTGGTTATGGTAGGGACACTTTCATATTCTCTCTCTCCTTCTATTTTTTTGGATTTTGAGACAGAGTTTCTCTGTGTAATAGCTCTGGTTGTCCTGAAACTCACTCTGTAGACCAGCCTGGCCTCAAACTCACAGAGATCTTCTTGAGTCTTGGAATTAAAGGTGAGTGCTACCACTGTCTGGCCTTTTTTTTTTTTTTTTTTCCTTTGATGTTCTGTATTATAAAGACCCGGTTGTATTCCATACTATGAAAAGGGATCTGCACACACATGTTAATCAACAGCTTAGTGAGCATACTCTGTTCATAGCTTATGGTTTATTCTGAATGAACTCCCTGGAGGAGGAGTATAAAGTTGGTACCAGCAGGAACTAACTAGATTCCCTGTTTCCAGAAATGCCTGAGCCCTAATATTCACAGAATGAGGGAAGAGTCTAAGGGGTGATAATGAAAGGAATACAGAGATCATGAAGATAGGCTCAGAAATGTGGCTGACCCCTGACCAGAGAGGCCAGCTCTACAATGATTGCCTTTGTCTCTCTCCTCTCTGATCCTGTCACCTGGAGATGAGATGGAAGACAGCTCTTTTAGGATGTTAATCCACTGTCTTCTCAGGTTGCTGGTCTTTTGGATAAAGTGCAGTTTTAAACCGCCTGTGCTCAGTGCTTCTGTAATGAAAGGTACTGGCTGCACTATTCCAGTTACCCATGGGCTCCTGTGTTAGCTCCAGGTGACTGCAGAGGGCAGTAGTGCTACACCCACGGTCATGGTGAGCCCCGGAGGGAGGGAGACTCCCACATGTTCTGAACATGAGCAGAGCCTGCTCCACCTACTCCTCAGGAGACACAAGGGGCCCCATCTTTCTGTTACCCTGCATACTCTTTCTTGCCCCAGGGATGGGTGCACATTAATCATTTCTACTTGAGGAAATTAGCAGGGACTTGAGTCTAAGAGTAAAATTCTGAACATTCTGTTTCTGGATGATTTGTTTTCCCTGAACAGTGCAGAGGCCCCTGACACAGCCTACAGATGCACACTGTGTAAAACAAGTGTCATGGTTTTTCTTTTCTTTTTCCAACTGTATTTTTGAGCTTCTTTTGTAGTGATGTGTGTATGCTGAGGTGGGGGCACACATGTGCAGGTACTTGTACATGCATGTACAGAGGTCTGGGGCTGACAATGGCAGTGGCCCTCCATTGCTCTTGGTCTTCCTCATTGAGGCAGGGTCTTTCAGTTGAACTTCTGCTTGCCAACTGGGCTGGGCTGGCAAGTCAGCATGCTCTGGAGACTCCTGTGTCCTCTTCTGAGTGCTGGGATTACAGGATGACTTGGGTTCTAGGGATCCAAATTTTTATCCTGATACTTGCCTGGCATGACTTTATCCCCAAAGCCATGTCCCTAGCACTCCTGGGCTCTCTCTGTCTCTGTCTGTCTCTCTCTCTGTCAGTCTGTGTGGCCCCCCTCCCCAATAGGATCTCATGTAGCCCAGGCATATAGCTGAGGATGACTGGACTTCTAACCCTCCCTCCCATCCGTGTCCTGAGAGCTGGCTTTTCAGGTATGCACCTCCACCTGATCCTCATAAATGAACTTAATCTAAGAAATACATTACCTCATGGGCATTTTGGGGTTAAATGAGGTAGTCTGTGTAACTTGCTTTGTGGGTAACAGCATGTTGGAAAGACTGTGAATGGCATTTGAGTATCTCTTCTAACATCTAATTATATTAACTGCCCTCCTCTCTAATGAGAACTCTAGAGATGAATCCCTTGGGAGAGAAAAATGATCAGGATTGCTTGTTAGTGTCTATTTTCCCCCTGTCCGGAAAGAACTATAAAAAACAAAATTGTTTGATCATTTAGAGCTCATTCAACTAAAAGTAGTGTCACCCAAGTTGCTTTCTTGCCCAGAGCTTCAGCTGACAAAACACAACATACCAAGTATGTGTGGCATTTTAACTGGAATTCTTTTAAATAGCCATGTTTACAAACACATAGCTCAGTTGTTCCACATTTGCCTGGTCTTTCAAACCAGTTCAGCCATATTCTTCTCTGACTTTCTGCTTTCAGAAACATGGCTGAACATTTATCTTTTGCTTTTTATTTTCAGGACACACTGTTTAACTGGGTTTGTAACCTGTATATATACTCCTTTATCAATACTCACTGAATCTTGTTGTGTTTAGTTAATGGCCATTGACAATATATTTTTTTCTCTTTTAAGTCTTAACAGGAATCACATGTATGTATGTATGCATGCATGTATGTATGTATGTATGTATTGTGTGTATGTATGTATGTATGTATGTATTGTGTGTATGTATGTATGTATGTATTGTGTGTATGTATTATGTGCTATGGAAATGATGAGTGTGGCAGTTGGAGAATAACTCTAGGAGTCAGTTCCCTCCTACCATGTGGATCCTGGGTTTGAACTCAGAATGTCAAGCTGGGCAGCCAGCACCCTTCCCCTGCTGGGTCATCTCATCTACACCAACACAATGTTTTCTGAGATCTTGTGTAGCTCTGAGTTTTCAGTTTCTGTAAGATGTTATCAGCCTTTGGGGCATGAAACTTGGTTCCTAAGGAATCCCAAGGGGAAAAGAACAAGGGCCAGGAACTTGAAGAAAGGGATTTATTAAAAAGTTATAATATATATAAAATATAAATATAATTATATAATTGTATCATAAAGTTCATTATTAGGAGATGAGAGGAAGGAGAAGGCAAACATGCTTCCTCACATAGCTCAAGCTCGCTTCAGACTCACTGTGTAGTTGAGAACAACCTTGAACTCCTGACTCTCCTTCATCTACCTCCCCAATGCTGGGGTTATAGATGTGAGCTACCATACATTGTTTCCAAAGGCTTCTTTTAACTTTTTTTTCCAGACAGTTTCTCTATGTGGCCATGGCTGTCCTGGAACTCACTCTGTAGCCAGGCTGGCCTTGAACTCACAGAGATCCTCCTGCCTTTGCCTCCAGAGTGCTGAGATCAAAGGCATGTACCACCACTGCCCCACTTTTCTTTAACATCAAAAATAACTACAACATTTTAGTGATAGAGAACATGTCAGAAGAAAATTTTTGTAATTATTCTGCAATGATGGAATATTTTTGGTCTACAGAGTCTCATCCCAGCTTGGGCTAGCCTTGAATTTTGGGCAACACCCGATTTTAGCTTCCCATGTAATGTGATTACAGGTGTGAGACATCAACCTGACTTTACACTGATAGGATTTCTTTTTTTTTTTTTTTTTTTTTTTTTTGGTTTTTCGAGACAGGGTTTCTCTGTGTAGCTTTGCGCCTTTCATGGGACTCACTTGGTAGCCCAGGCTGGCCTCGAACTCACAGAGATCCGCCTGGCTCTGCCTCCCGAGTGCTGGGATTAAAGGCGTGCGCCACCACCGCCCGGCCACTGATAGGATTTCTAAAGAGTACTAAGCAATGGTATTGTTGTCATGAAATAAAGCAGTTTTTTACATGTTAACTTGTACAGTAAAGAGAAAATATATTCTGTACAACTGTAGATAAACTGTTGTACAGATGACTCCAACTGTAAATGGGTGCAATTGTTTGCTTCTGTTCATGTATTTACTATGGTGCTAGGCATAGAACCCAAGGCCTGACACATGCTAGGCCCTTGTACTACCGTAAGCCACACTGCAGCCTGGGCTCCATTGTACAGGTCCGTTGAGCTAGGTGCGATGGATGGCAAGGGCCTGTGATACCAGCACTTGGGAGGTAGATGCTGTTAGTGTTCTGACCTGGTCCTTGGGGACCTGCCCAGTGCTCTGATGTCATCTTACATCATCTTTCTTTAAGAGGAAAAAAACCTTCTCCTCTTCTCCTCCCTCTTGGAGGTAGTATGCACCTCTCTCTCTCTCCCTTTAATAATAAAACTTGCCACATGGATGTAGTATCTGTTGGTTTTAATGCGGCACTCTTACCCTGCAAGGAAAAGTGCTGCAAGCCACAGGAATATATCATAAGAACTCAGCTGGTTATGGCAAAGTCACTACCTGGAGGGATCAGGGAATTCCTCCAGAGGAAGCCAAATCCCAAGGAGCTTTTGGTGTTATTTGGCTTGTTATATATCAGCTGTCTTCTGTTATGAAAATCATGTGTGCCTTCATACTTTTCCAAATTGACTTTTCCCTAAGAAGGGCTAACAGTGTGGACTGATCACTCTCTGGACATACACATTCCAGGTATTTGGAGAACAGCCTCGGGAAAGGCTTTCTCTGGAATCACATATCTTCCTTAGCCACTTTCAAGGACTACAGGAAACACTGCCCAGGTGGGCGCCCAACTTTCAAGGACTAACAGTGATAGCAGCCCACATATAAGTCTCCTGACTTAAGGTAAATTCCACAAGGTGACCCCACCTAGGTCAGGTGGACATTAAGTAATAGCTTTACACAACTGAGCTTGGATCCTCCTTTTATATACCGGGACTTCCAGGGCAGAGGACGGAGAAGAGAAACGAGAATGGAAGAACCAGATGGGTAAGAACTTGAGAGGAACGAACTGAGATGGGGAAGAACTAGATTGAAAGGCTAGAAGAGAGGACTAGAGGAACGAGACGGAAGATGAGGAAGAGCCAGCTGGGGAAGAACAAGATGAGGAAGAGCCAGATGAGAGAGAAGGAGATGGGAGAGGAGCTGATAGGGGAAAGAACTAGATAGATGTGAACCTAGAAGGGACAGAACTAGATGAATTAAGATAGAACCTAGAGGGGACAGTAGATAACCATAGAGAGAAATCAGGCAAGAAAGGAGCTAGGCATGAGAGCAGAATAGAAGTTGTGTAGAGAGAGAACTATCACAGAATAATAAAGTGTATGAACTAAGGAGTTTCGTGTACATAGATTCATTTCTTTTCAACAAAGATTAATTATCAGCTGGTTGTAGATTCTTCCCGGACCCTGGGAGGGGGCTATCAAGGGGCTGGACCCCCATAGTCCACGATAGAAAAGTCACGAGGCACAACAAAACCTACTATAAGAGTTTTATTAGTCGGGCAGTGGTGGCGCACGCCTTTAATACAGCACTTGGGAGGCAGAGCCAGGCGGATCTCTGTGAGTTCGAGGCCAGCCTGGTCTACAGAGTGAGATCCAGGACTGATACCAAAACCACACAGAGAAACCCTGTCTCGAAAAAGAAAAAAAAATTTATTAGGAGGAGGAAGGGACAGGACAGAATATGCGGTCAGGCCTGCTGAAAAGATGTGTGGAGAAGGAGGGAGCAAGAGAAGAAGAATGGGGAGGAGTCTGTGTCCCGCTTCTTATGGATTCCCCTGCACGTGCACATATGGGCTATGCCACGCATGCGCATAGACTGTGTGATCACGCTGCAAACAAATAACTCGATCATGCAGCTCACGGGTTATGCAAGACTTAAGGCCCTATACTTAGCTACTGAACTGCACACGTGCGGTCATGTAGCTGTGAGTAACTTTCCACCGTGCCACACTGTGGTCCACTGCGCCTGCATGGCATGGCTCGCCTGCTGAAGGGCACCTTCGTCCAAACCTGACAAAGCCTCTCGCCTGCTGTTTCACAACATTAACATTTTGGTGTCGTGACTCAGGCCTCCTGGAAGCCCCTTGCATGCTAGGATCCTGGACCCAGTCTACCCATAACAGGCTTGGGCTCACTGAATTGCTCACCACCCCCATCCACCAGCGGCAATCTTGTAAGTTTCATTTGGGTTGTTGCACCCCACTGTGTCCTTCCAGCTTTTGTGATGTGATCCCTGACCTTTTCCTATGGATGAGAGTCCCTCTCGGAGCTCGGTTTTCATTCTCACTGGCCTCCTCGAAAAGCCTAGTACTAGGTGCCTAGACTCCTCTGGCTTAGCCTGATCCCTGTTGAGTGTGGCGATGGCCCTCTCGGTCTTTTCCCCGCCAGCCCTGGGGACGCCCACGGCTACAGGCTGCAGTGACTCCAACCCCCTCATCCATGGGAACCGTACTGTATTTTTACATTTATGGCTAAGGTAAGTGATCAGGGCTTGCCCCTCCCAAGCCCCCACTCTGACCCCGGTCTTTCACTCTCCCTTTCCTCCCTCAAACCTCTTCCACTAACTCTGCTGCATATGGCATGTCTATTGGTGGCATACCTTGGCAGGGCCTGCCAGAAGATACCCACTTACTTGCCTCCACCTGCGGCAGATCTGCTCCCTCCCGACTGTAAGAAGCCTGCTTTCACTGGTGGCTTCACCTTCCATCAATACTGCCACTCGGGTCTCTGGTGGTGCTACTCGCCTCTGACCAGCCCCCTGGATGTGAGACTGACCTCAGTATTTCTTGGGTCAGACAGTCAGGGAATGGAGAAAAAATCTCCACTTTCTTCCTTCTCCCTTCCTTATGACTTAGATTTACCTATTTGGGAAAAACAACAACAACATCAACAAAAACCAGGTTTGAGTATCAACCACATGGTTCTTCTCCGTCTTGGCTGATAACCTCATCATGATGTAGATGGCCATGTGGCAGGTAGCCACAGCACCTTTTCCAGGCTGCCCAATCTGGTAGGAGCCATGCTATGGCCTGGAAATGTCTTTTTATTTTAAGTTGGTCACACCACATGGTCTGCCATGCTGGTTTACTGAGAGATTAAAGCTGTACCTCTGCATCCATGTATAGGGATGAATCTTGCTAGCAGCCAGACTTAATAACTCAAGAATAAACCCATTGATATTAAAACTAAATTGTTTGCAGTATTACAACCTGATTTTGCTTTGTATGTCTTAGGACCACAGCTGAAAACTAGAGACTAAATCTTCCTGCTTTTGTTATCATTGGTAAGCTATATTTGATTCGACACTGATTTATAGTACATTCTATATGATAATAGAAATTTAAATGTATAAAAATATATTCAGATTAACAAAAGCTAACTTAGAGATTTACACCTATTTCTTCTAGAAAATTTAAATAAATAATGTCATATGTTTGATAAATGGGATATCTGATAAACCAGATATATATTCTATGGTGGAGTTCAGGGTCCTCCAAGAGGGTCCTTTTCTCAAAGGGTCCTTTTCTCAGAATGGGGCCACACCCCTACTCACAAGCCCATTTTCTCCTGTTTCCATCTGGCACTGGGATCTTTACCCTGTCACCCTTCTTTGCCTTCTCGGGAGATAGTAAGTCCTAGTCTTTTTTTTTTTTTTTTTTTTTTTTGGTTTTTCGAGACAGGGTTTCTCTGTGTAGCTTTGCGCCTTTCCTGGAGCTCACTTGGTAGCCCAGGCTGGCCTCGAACTCACAGAGATCCACCTGGCTCTGCCTCCCGAGTGCTGGGATTAAAGGCGTGCGCCACCAACGCCCGGCTGTAAGTCCTAGTCTTATGAAAGCTGCTAACATATTGGAGACTGTAAGCTGATGTCAGCCATTCATACCTAATAGATAAGCAGTCCTCAAATCCTCAGAGATCTGCAGAATATGGCACTTAAAATGTTGATCAAAAAGCTTATTATATCAGACAGAGACTCCCAGATCCTAGCAGTGACCCAAGGTCTCTGAAGAAGATAAGGCACCATGATGTCTCCACCTGGATGAGAGCAATGCTGACCTCTGGACAAGATGCCCCAATATGACACCTGCCACCAGGACCCGGGCCAGATTGTGGACAAACAGCAGGACATTGGAGAATTGATTGCACCCCTTTTGCCTAGACAAAGTAAAGTCAGTTTTCCGTATGTCCCTCTTCCATGGGAAAAAACTAGTAGCCCTAGGAGAAGGAGACCTATGAATTTTATATAGAAAAAAACTCCTAATGCTGTTCTGATACTTCTGCCTCCAACAATATGGAGACCTGGGTATGGGCTGGTCCCTGTCATTTTTAATAGATTTGAAAGCTGTATAATTTATTCTTCTCAGATCTCTGATTCCATTTGATGACCAAAATTTTTTTTGCTTCAGCTGCCTTCTCAGTTCTCTATGTAAAACTCACATGCCTCCCTCTCCTAGGGCTACTACTAGGTCTAGACACAATTTACTGTGTTACCAGATCAGATAAACTCACAGAACAGAATTCAGTGTAGCTTTTTACTATTGACTGCTCTCAGTATCTCCTGGAGAATAAGATAAAAGAAACAGCTTTAAGGTTTGTTTATATGAGTATAGAAAAGCTGTCTCACTTCTGTTCACTTACATATCCTTCTCAGATCTGATGATGTTTAGGGAAGCCTCCCTCCTCCTTCACTCACTCAACCACTTCCATTCAGTAAATTTCCTCTGGTTATAGATTTAAATGTTCATACCTTTTAACCCAAAGCCATAGCCTTTTGCTATGATGTAGCTGAAGTTTTCTCCGGTCCTGCTTAGACCCACAGATCCTGCAGCTGCTTATAAAATAATCATTCAGAAGCTTATATTAATTAAAACTGCTCAGCCATTAACTCAGGCCTACCACTGACTAGCTCTTACATTTAAACTCAGCCCATTTCTGTTAATCTATATGTTGCCACGTGTTCCTTGGCTTTACCTGTGTGCCTTTACAAGCTGTAACCTGGATGGCGGGCTGGCATCTACTAACTCAGCCTTCCAGCTTTCCCACAATTCTCCTTGTCTGTTTATCCTGCTTATACTTCCTGCCTGGCTACTGGCCAATCAGCATTTTATTTATCAACCAATCAGAGCAACACATAGTCACAGCACACAGAAAGACATCCCACAGCACTTCCCCTTTTCTGTCTAATCAAAAAGGAAGGGTTTAACTTTAACATAGTAAAATTACATATAACAAAACAGTAATCAAGCAAGAATTACAGTTATATCTAGTCTATTTGTATTTGGCAAAATTAAAGAAAATATTCTATCCTATATTTTTGAGTTCAAAGTTTTATATCAATTTTATCTTTTACCATAACCAAGGAAAATTATTACAACTATTTAGTCTTCAACTACATCAAAGATACCCCCAGAAGGATATAATAAGTAAATAAGTAAACAGGAAGTGCATTGTAAGCAACTTCCAAAAATCTAGAATGACAGACAGCTGCTTGCCTGGACAGTCACCCAAAGTTCCTCTGTAACTCTGAGGCATCCATCTTCAGCCATATGGGCCTAGAGTCTCTCAGTCACTTTTCTCTGTGTCCTGTAGAATGTCTGGCAGTTTCCTCTGCAAAGCAGGAACCTGAAGGACCATTTTGCCTTGCAAAGTTCAGTGGTCACTTTCCTATGGGTCCTGCATGTCCAGTAGATACAACATTTTGTCAAGTAGTCCAGGCAAGAACAGTTGCATGCTTAAATGGCCATTTTTGCCAACAAGAAGATAAATTCCAAATGGAGTGTCTTCTATGCCCATCTTTCTCCTTGAAGTTAATTGGTGCTGCCAGGATCAGATGTGTCTCACTGCCCAGAAAGTCTGTTTTGAAAATATTTTAAATGCTGTATTCTGTAGGTCTTTGAAGTGTTTGAAGATTACTTACCTAATTGAAATATATCTATGTATATGTAGAAAACTTAACTAACATGACTATAATTTTGATTATCATAGAAGACTAATTATTAATCTGTATTTCTTAATTATCCATTACAATTTCAATGAGCTGCACAAACATAATACCTTAAACAAGAGTAGAAATATATATATATATAGTATAAAAAATTAACTTTAAATTTGTATCAATAAACTAAAATCTATACCAATGTAAAACATTTTAAACAAGTTGTTGCTCTTTAAAAGTAGGTTCAATAATCTACCCTTTCATCCTATCGTATCTATATCCTATATTTCTATATCACCAAGATGTAAATCTGTTCCAGATACCTGCAGGTTCCTGGGAAAAGTTCTGCTACTGTATCAAGAAATTTGGTCTGATGAAAACTATCAGTCTCCAGAGCCCATTTTGACCCCACCCATTTTTTTAGCATATTTTGCAGTTTCATGCCTCCTGCCTGGGCTAAGGCCAATCCACAGAGGGCCCTCCAGATATGCCAGCCACTGCACCATCACTAAGGATGCCAACTGGGTGAATACTGACAGGTTAATTTCACCCACATGCCCACTCATAAAAACTCTGTTATCTCCTAATTTGTTGATACTTTTTACAGGATGAATAGAGGCATTCCCATCTTCAGAGAAACAGCAGATGTGATAGCTCCTGTACTCCTGATTTGTTGTGCCGCTCCCTCAAGCTCCTGGAACATTTCAGCTCCCTCAAGGAACAGACAATTGGGATCTCCTCGATGACAGCTAACTGAATGCTTCTTCATTCACACCTTCCACTGTGCATGACCCCCAACTTCCTCCTCCCCACTTCACCCCTTGTCAGCAGGAAGCAGTATTGAGAGTTCAGTGTCCTCATTCCCCCTACTTGCTATCATAACTCATCTTTTTATAATAATCAAAACAGAGGAATGTTAGTGTTCTGACATCATCTTACGTTAAAGCCCCCTTAAGAGAAAAAAGCCCTCCCCTCCCCCTTTCATCAGTGCACATCTCTCTCCCCCCCTCTCTCTCTCCCCCCTCTTTCCCTCCCCCTCCCTCCCTCCCTTTAATAATAAAACTTGCCATGTGGATGTGGTGTCTGCTGTGTGAGTAACTTTCCACCACACCACGCTGCCATCTGCAGCACCCACATGGCATGGTATGTCTCACTCGCCCCGGGGTACCTTGGTCTAAACCCACCAAGGCCTCTCTCACACTGTTTCACAATATTAACACATGCAGGAGGATCAGGAGTTCAAGGTCATCCTTGACTGTTCATGAAGTTCAAGGCTAGCTTGCGCTACCTCAGACTCTGCTTCAAAAATAAAGTGAAATAAAATGAAAGGAATGCTATGATTTGAAAAGTCCACTGAGCGGTGTATTAAATTGGAAGGGCTCTGAGCCTCAATGCCTAAGATTTTTTTTCTCCTTGAAGTAGGGTGAAAGGCACTATTAACCACAGAGGGCTAAGGCATGTCCATTTGCTCAGCCCTCCTTTCCTCCTTAGTCTATCTCTTTTTTTAAAATATATTTTTGTCTGGATTGTTTCACTTAGCACAAAGATCTCTAGTTCCATTCATTTTCCTGTAGATGCCATAATTTTATTCTTCTAAAAATTATTTATTTTCATATTAATAGGTGTTTTGCCTGCATATCTATCTGTGTACCATGTGTATGACTGGTGCTCATTGTTGGGGTCCAAGAAAATGCTGAAGGAAGACCCCAGACTCAAATAGTATGCAAGAACAAAGAGTATTTATTTACCAGCATATTCGGGGATCATTCACCTGTACAAAATGGTGATTACCTGGGATAAAGGTGTGTGCCACCACTGCCTGGCTAGCTCAGTCCTTTTAAGCACAGCTAGGGGAATTCCAGGAACAGTTAGGTCATCTCAAACATGATTGGTCAACAAGCAGCAGTTACATTAATATATTTTTGATTGGCTGAGGTTTTCGTTTTCTATCTTTGGACATTATGGGGCAAGTCTGGGCTTGTTTCGGGGGTTACAGGACCTTTTTTGGTCACTGTCTTGTGATGCTGTGGGGACTGGTTCAGGTCTCCTATTTGCTTCCCTCCTGGTCTCCACTGTCAGGGGCAGTGTTGACTAATGGCCTTTGTTGGAAAGAAAACTTGTTTGCTCTTAAAAAACTGAAACTTAGATCTGGTTGTAAAATGGGGGAAATTTAGACCTCTCACTCATGAGGCCTTAAGAGGGCATTGGAGCCCCTGGAGCTGGAGTTACAGATAGTTACCATGTGGGTGCTAGGAATCGAACCCAGGTCTTCTGGAAGGGCAGCCAGTGGCTTTTTTTTTTTTTTTTTTTTTTTTGAGACAGGGTTTCTCTGTGTTTTGGTGCCTGTTCTGGATCTCGTTCTGTAGACCAAGCTGGCCTCGAACTCACAGAGATCCACCTGCCTCTGCCTCCCAAGTGCTGGGATTAAAGGTGTGCACCACCACTGCCCAGTGCAGCCAGTGTTCTTAACTGCTGAGCCATTATTCTGGCCCTGTTTTCCATCTTTACAGAGGAATAAAATTCCATTGTGTCTGTTGTTATCAGGGACATTGTAAAGGCTCCTCATCACCTTGTTTTTTTTCTGGACTCTTGTCCTTTCCACTCTCATTTTATTCTGCATACAGGCTCCAGGCCAACTCCCTCTCTCCGAGAATCAGAGGATAGTCTAGCTGCAAGCAGACAATGGACTTCCTGTCACCAATCACATGGTATAGAATCTTCTTTCTCTAAAACGTGTAAGGGATCCTCACTATTGGCAAAATTATTAAGGCCACTTCATGTAGTTAAAAGGGAGATTTATTTAGTGGGTAACTTACAAATGAAGGGATAGATAGGTCGCGGGTTCTGGGGAAGGTTTATCGCAGTCCAGCAGTGTTCTCTGGAGCTCTGCTCGGTCAAGCTCCACCATCTAGGGTCCAGGAACAGAGAGAGAGAGAGACAGAGAAAGAGAGAGAGAGAGAGAGAGAGAGAGAGAGAGAGAGAGAGAGAGAGAGAGAGAGAGCGCTGGCCCATCTGGGTCTCCAGGGTCCTCCCTTGGCCCCGCCTTGTAGGCTTGACAGTTGCCGAAGCCTCAACGGGGCTTGAAACTTTCAGATCAAAGCTGGAATGGCCACCCACTACACCTCACTCTGCCACATGGGCCTGATCTCTCCTCCCCATGCTGCTGTCTGCCTGTCTATGGTATTAATTTCTTGTAATAAATCTCTTGTAAAAAGCTGTCTGCCTCAGTGTCTCCCTTGTACTCCAAACCCAAAACTTGTATAAATGTACCATATTCTTCTTATCCATTTACCGGGTGATGCCGTGCCATGTGGATAGTGTGGCTGTAAACATGGATGTGCAGATTTTCCTGGCATGTTGACTTAGAATCCTTCTGGATAGTCCCAGAATTAGCATAGCTCTATCATATTTATTTCTGTCCTTTGTGTGTACCAGGAGTCTCTCTGAAGATCAACATGAAACAGATGAGTGAAGGAATTATCGGACATGATGGGAAGATGTTGATTATGGAAAAGAAAAGCAGAGATGGGAATGAGGTGTCCAGGCCCCTGTAACAAAATGCCAGAGGCTGTATGGCCTCAGCAATAACCTTTTATTTTCTCACAATTGTAAAGGTTGGAGGTCTGGGATCGCGGTCAAGTTCTAGTGAGATCTGTTTTTTTGGCTTGCTCTTCTCTCTGCATCCTCTGCAACCTGGCTGAGAGCAAAAGAGCAAGCTCTTTGGTACCTCTTCTTCCTCTTCTTTTTTTTTTGTTTTTTGAGACAGGGTTTCTTTGTGAAGAGGTCCTGGCTGCCCTGGAACTCATTCTGTAGACCAGGATGTCCTCGAACTCACTGCCTGCTTCTGCATCTTGAGTGCTGGGATTAAAGGCGTGCGTCACCACCACCGCCAGGCCCTGGTGCCTCTTCTTATTCAGGCCCTGGAATCTAACCATTTCCTCCGTTAGACTTTATGTGATGTGACAAGTGCCTGAGAGGCGAGGCAGAGTTATCCTGGCTCAGGGGCTTCACAGGTCTCCGTACATGGTCAGCTGGCTCTGTGGCTTTGGGCCTGAGCGTCACAGCGGTAGGAGTGGGTGAGGAGAAGCAGAAGAGTGACAGGAAGGGGCTGGGAACAAGGTGTGGGCTTCCGAAACGCTCCCAAGGCTTCCTTCTCTTTACTAGGACTCACTTTTGACAGTATCTTTACCTCACAATAGTCGACTCAGACTTCGACTCCATTAGTGGGTTAGCTCATTGGTTACCCAGGAAGAGCCCTTGTGAGCCAATCAGTTCCCCAAACCCTACCTCTGAACCCCACTTGCATCAGAGACCAAGCTTTCAATATTCGAGCCTTTTGGGGAGCATTTCATATCTAAATCATAACACCTCCCAGATACCATCTGTAGGGACTGGTTTCAGCTCAGGACACCCCAAGTCCAAGTTTTCAGCACAAAGGAGATTTATTTGCCTCAGAGGGACAAAGGACAGGAAATAAGAGACAGACAGGAGATAGAGGATGAGGGAGATGGGAAGGGAACAGGAAGATCGGGAAGAGCTATTTGTTCTGGGGGTAATGGGGGGACAAGATGATGATGATGATGATGAGGAGGAGGAGGATGATGATGATGATGATGATGGTGATGATGATAACAATGACAAAGGACTGCCTCTGGACAGAGAGGAGACAGGTGTGGCACATACATAGGCAAATGCGGTTTATAAAGGTCCAAGGGGAAACCCCGTGTTAGGATGAGGTGTTTAGTTTTGATTGGGCGTGTTGGCTAGGTGAACCAAAGGGGGCTTTGGATTGCTGGACTTCAATTCTTCAATAGCTGGACCTTGGTGGTCAGCCTCAGGAGGAGGAAGTGCCCAAATAAGGGAACAGACCTTGATGGCTAGCTTTAGGGATGTCTTCTAACGGTTTTCAGCAGGGCACAGGGAAGGCTAGAGTGCAATCAAGGCCTGCCAGAGCCATGTTTGCCTTGCTTGGGCTGGCTAGAGTCCCTTCGGCATCCCACTGGGGTGTGGATTTGAGGGTACATGATTGAGGCCACAGTGAAGGGAGGAAATATAGAATGACTATGAACAAAGACCTGCTGGGAGCGGAAGAACACAAGGGCTCTGGTGTAGGAGCGTGCCTGGTGGACAGAGGGTCAGCAAGGAAGCCAGTGTAGCTGCAGCAGAGTAAGGGAGGGCAAGGGGAGGTGTCGGGGCAGGCTGCTTGGGTCCTTGGAAATGTTCCACATGTATTTATTGGTACGGCTTTGTTTCAGGCAATGTGCTGGAGTGGTAAGGGAAGCCAAGCCCCCTCCTATTTGTTTTAAGACTGGGTTTTACGTAGTCCAGGCTGGCCTTGACTTAATCTTCTTGCCTTAGCTAGGATCGCAAACGTACACCATAACCCCAGCTTAAAGGAAGCCACGACGTGTGCACACAGCCCCGCGCTGGGGTCAGTTGGTTAACTGCACTCAGGGCACTCTGGGGAGTCCTCAGAGCTGTACCTGAGGCTGGTTTGTGATGAGGACCAAGCGTTCTGACAGCCTATGGAAACAACACACCCACACCTCCGCCTGATTTATGAGAGATGATTGCTAACCCTCCCCACCAGGGCTGACTAAAACCCACTGTGCCTGCAGTGCTTTCCCCCCTGTCCCCATTGGTGACTGAATTTGGTCTATTTGCTTTTTCCTGCCGTGATGCGGGCAGAACTCCAGCCAGCCTTTGGGGTGACTGTGGATAATATATTCTTTTCAAGCATAGATGTTTTTGTTATTATTCAAATCTTTAAGATGTCAGTCTTAAAGGTGTTAATGTCGTGGGCTGTGGGGCCAGGTTTTTCTCCTTTTTCTTCCTGCTTTCCTGTCCCCCACAGTTTGTGGGCAAGTGATGCCACTGTGTGTTTCCAACCTCTCCGTCTAACCCCGGCAATATTGACACTTGTGGCAGGATCCTTCCTGTGGGGCTGTGCATACTTGTGGTTACCTGTTTTGAGCTTCATAAAAAACATTTTTCCCCCCAGACTCTCATGTAGCCCAGACTGGCTCTGAACTTGCTATATAGTTGAGGATGGTCTTGAACTCCAGCTCCTCCTGCCTCTGCTCAATGCCTCAATGCTGGTATTGTGGTGTTCCACCAGCTCAGGGCTTCAGGCATGCTAGGCAAGTGCTCCACCAACCGAGGGTTATTCCCAGCCCCTTCCCCCAATGCCGAGACTGTAGGTGTGCAATGTCATTCCTGGGTGTTTGTGGTGCTGGGGATTAAATACAGGTACCTCCCTGTGCTAAGATTTTTGTGGTTTTCAGACAGGGTATCCATATATGCCCCAAGTTGGCCTTGACTTGTAACACCCCTGCTTCAGTCTCCTGGCTGCTGGGGTGATAGGAGTGAGTCTGCATACTGAGCCCTCAGGATGTCAGCAGCCTCCCTGAGCTTTACAGATGCCAGTACATGCTCTCTCTTTCCAAGCTGTTCCCACACGTCTCCAGACATTGCCTAATATCCCCTGGGAGACTGTTCCCTTTCCAACCACTGTTCTCTCTGTTCCTTTCAGCATGCTCCATTAACTCCCTCAGTCATCACTGGCTGAACGCCTGTCTAAGCTCAGTCAGGGTCCTTGCTCCATCATTCGACATTTTCTCTGATCACTGTTGTGTCCTCAGCCTGTCCAGGCTTCAGTTCATCCCACAGATGTGAGGAGGAAGACCACTGACCCAAACCATCATGGTCAAATTAATTAGAGCAAGCTTTTTTATTCATGTACACGGGCTGCCTCCCCTCTAAAGTGGATCTCGAGGTCAGCATTGGATGTGAGGAAGACAAAGTTTCTATAGCTCAGGGGTAGGGGTTTCCAAATGGGGAATTTGGTGGGCAAAATAGATGGGGTTACAGGATTAGAACATAAGCATAACTAGTTAGTTCCTCCCGAAACAGACGTGGTTGCAAGGAGGACATAACAAGGTAGTCTAGTCATACCAAGGTAGTCATAGGTGTCATAGAATCTTTTGAAACAAAGGTAGGGTTGCAAGACGGTTAAAAACAACGTGGGAAACAAAGACACGATTGCCATTCCTGGAACAGACCGTACAGAACCATGCAGTTAAGGTAACAGGTGGGCATAGGCCAAGCCTTGAGACACAGGAACCTAGTTTGTCTTTACTATGAGATGGTTTTTAAGCCTAAGATGGAGACAGGTGGTTCTTCACTTCCAAGGAACAAAGTTGACCCTGCAGGGGAGGTGGCTAGGTAGACCAAGGGCACTTTGATGGCTCTCCTGGTGAAGGCCTCAGAGAGTCTGGATACCCACCGGGAGCTTGTGACGCTGGGGAGTAGCTAGGCATCCTTCTGCTTCTGATGATTCACTTGAGACATTGCTTTACTTCAGTCGAGTCCAAGTGACTGTGGCCCATGTCCAGGACTCAGAAGGTGCCTCAGCAATTGGGTGACAACTGTCCACCCATGTATGCTCTGATCCCATTCATCACTACCTTCCAACTTTGTGAACCCTGTTTCTGTAAGTTCCAAGGGTTGCCTGCAGTTTTTTCTGTATTTGTTGATTTAGACTGAATCTTGCTATGTAGCCCTGCTGCTTTGGTACTTCTTATCTAGCCCAGACTAGCCTCTAACTTGAGGCAATCCTCCTGCCTCAGCCTTTCCAGTGCTGGGATTACAGGTTGAGCAACACCGCACATGGCTTAACTGTTTCTTGTTTTTGCTTTTCAGGACTGAGACTAGACTTCAGCATGGTAGACAAAATGACCAGCCCGTGAACCACACCCCTAGCCATGCCTGCTTATTCCTGGCTTGCATCCTTGACCCATTGTCTACCTAAGGGTCTGATGTAGCTGAGGCCAGTCACATCTAAATTCAAAGCTGTTAGCCTATAGAAAAAGAAAATTAGTGTTTTAGCCACCTTGGGTTCTCTGGTGGGCTCTTGTAAATTAGCGAACAAAGGCTAGGATAGCAGGAGAAAACAGAACAAATGTGTAACGTGTGTGGTGTGTTAGGGGTGTAGCTCGGGTGATTGAGGGATTGCCTAGCATGAATGAAACTCTGGCTCCACCCCCACACTGCATAAACAGACATGGTGGTGGCCACCTGTAATATCAGCACTCAGGGGTGGAGGCAGGAAGGTCCGAAGTTCAAGGACATGTACAGTAACAAAGTGAGTGTGAGGCTAGCCTAGGTCATACGAGACCCAGTCTCAAAAACCAACCAAAAGCCAGGTGGTGGTGGTGGCGGCGGCGGCGGCGGCGGCGGCGGCGGCGGCGGCGGCGGCGGCGGCGACGGCGGCGGCGGCGACGACGACGACGACGACGACGACGACGACGACGACACACGCCTTTAATCCCAGCATACAGGAGGCAGAGGCCAGCAGATCTCTGAGTTTGAGGCCAGCCTGGTCTACAGAGTGAGTTCTAGGACAGCCAGGGCTACACAGAGAAACCTTGTCTTGAAAAACAACAACAACCACCACCACCACCACAAAACCAACCAGAGATAGGGGGAGGGGAAGAAAGGGAAACAGGGAGGGAGGGAGAGAGAGGGAGAGAGCCCAACTAAGTAACCAAGCAACCCGACCCTGTTCATGGTGCTTGCCCTGAGCCAGGAGTGACTGACAGGAGGGCGGGCAGAGTTTTTACAGTTTTGTCAAGAGATCAGTTTGTAGAGGAAGGCAAGGGGTTTTGAGCTTCTAGAATGGTGCATCATGGGCAGACAGGGCTGGCCTTCTAGAATGGTGCATCATGGGCAGACAGGGCTGGCTGATAAGGCAGACTTGGATTCCTCTGGGCTGAGGGGGTCTAGCCTTGTCCCCAAGATTAAATTTTTTTTTAAGATTTATTTATTTATTATGTATACAGAGGAGGGTGCCAGATCTCATTACAGATGGTTGTGAGCCACCATGTGGTTGCTGGGAATTGAACTCAGGACCTCTGGAAGAGCAGTCGGTGCTCTTAACCTCTGAGCCATCTCTCCAGCCCTAATTTTGGTTCTTAATGGAGGGTGAAGGGCACACCTTTAGAAATCTGTGTTCCTGAAGGCCAGCTGGTTGCTCGGTCCCCAGTTTGGACCAGCAGGGTGTCCTGGAGGTGTGCCCAAGCTCCCTCATCCTCACTGTGCTCCCTTTGGAAGTCTTCTGTGTCAGGCCCCCACTTTGAGGGAGCCACAGTCGGTATAGAAGGAGGCAGAACAACAGGACAGAAAGCGGTCTCTGAGAGAATGGACACGCCGGACTTGGACTCCAGCATCGGCCACTGTGTGGCCTTCATCAAGTGCTTTACTTCTCTGAGCCTAGACTGTTTCCTGTTCTAGAAAAAGGATTGCCTCCCCTCTCACCCCACCCTGCTCCAGATTTTTTTTTGTATGTAAAAGATAGCTCTTTAAACAGATGAAGATAGGTTTCTTCTGTATCCCAGAATCTAATCAATATTTATTTGTATAATTCAGCTATTATTTGACTTAAAAGGGCTTATTGGGAAATATTATCATTTTTACTATTTTCTACAGAGAAAATATTTTCCAGTTTCAAATAACCCTGGACTTTTGAATTATAACCTGTTTTAGTGTTCAAGCTATCTGTGTATTATTTCTCCTGCAGTTGTACATAAAAGGTTTTTACATAAAAAAATAAACCATTGCTTCTTAAAAAAAAATCATGGGCTTGGCAGTGGTGGTACACACCTTTAAAGAGGCAGGCAGATCTCTGAGGTCAGGGCCAGCCTGGTCTATAGAATGAATTCTGTAGACCCAGGACAGCCAGAGCTACACAGAGAAACCCCTGCCTCCCAACCGCCCCCCCCCCCCCCAGAAAAAGAAAGAAAAAGAAAAAGTTGCACATATGTAGAATTCACTCACTTAAATTGTGCAATTCAACTTATTAAGACTGTTTTGCTGTGTTATACTATTAATTGAAAAGCTTGTGTTAAAATACATATCACTATTTTATTTATCTATCTATCATCTATCTATCTATCTATCTATCTATCTATCTATCTATCTATCTATTATGTTTTCTTAGACAGTCTTGCCTTATAGCCCTGTCTGATCTAGAAATTGCCATGTTGCTCAGGCTGGCCTTGAACTTCTGACGATTCTCCTGACTTAGCCTCCTGAGTGCTGGGATTACAGGTGTGTGTAACCATGTCCAATCAAAATCCTCACTAAAAGTTTATTTATTTGTGTGTGTGTGCACATGTGCTCACACATGCATGCCACCAGAATGTGTTCAAGTCTGAGGACAACTTGTCACGTTGGTTTCCTCCTTCCCACCATGTGGGATTTGGAGGCAAGTGCCTTTACCCAGTGAGCCATCTTCCTGGCTCAACATCTGTATCGCGGCCAATACTGGTCAGTGAGGCTCTTCCTGTTTCGGAGTTCACGTGCGTCAGCGCGGGCTGCGGCATCACTAGGCCCTCCAAAATGCTTTTCCCGGATACTGGGAATGTGGCGTTTCCCAGCAGTTGAACCTCAGGCTGTTTTCTGTGGAAATGCCCCGAGCCTTCTGCTTTAGGAATATTGGTAGGAGCTCATGCCAGAGATCCCTTTTATTAAAATCCTCAAAGTAAATTCCACTGGCAAAGCATCTGTGTATTAACAGGACCTGAAGAACGAGGTGGCTTCAACAACTGAGCAGGAGCTGAAGTGTGGAGGAGATAGTTGACTCCTGAAAGCTGTCTTCTGCCCTCCTTGGAGCTGTGGCATGCGCTCCAATAAATAAAGAAAATGACACATATATTATATATTAAATATTACATATTAAAGAGTAGTGAGTGACTTAGATACTGCACAGCTAGCTGTTAGTGGGCAGTTGTGGGAATGTGTCTGAAAGCTCGATACAGTGTTTTGGTTTTGTTTTTATTTGAGACTGGGTCTTATTCTGCAACCAGTGCTAACCTGGAGCGTGAATGTGCAACCATTTTCCATTATAGGAATGTCCCACCACACCTGGAAAAGCAGTTGTCTTTTTTTTAAAAAAAATGTATTTGTTGTATTTGTTTTTGAGACAGGTCTCACTGTTTAGCCCTGCCTGGCCTTGAACTCGAAGAGCCTGTCTCTGGAGGATTAAGGGTGTGCATCACCATGCCCGGCAATTGTCATGTTTGTGCAGAGTGCGTGTTAGACTACCATTCTACTATGAAGCCGCATCCCAGGATGGTTTTGGAAAAGCCTTCCCGAGAATTTGTGTCTTAGAAAAGGGTGCAAGCTGAGGCCTGAGTCCAGTGCAGACCTTCAAGTTCTCACATTCTTGCCTCATTCGTTTCTCAGCCATTCTGAACTCAACCAGCAGGGGGAGCTAGCACACCACGTTCTTTTGGATGTCGGTATAAGGAGCCTCTGTACTGCTGCCCGCCAAGAGATGGGAGATGACCTCCAGGTGTCTTTTCTGCCTACTCAAACCCGTTCTTTCCTGCACAGGAAGGTAAAAGGATGAGCTGCTTGGAGCTAGCTGGCAGCCAGCAACTGCGGAGTGTCACCCTGCCTCAGCAGATGAAAGAGAACGAAAGATGGTATCGCTGTCACTCGCTGGCTTCAGAGTGTTCTAGGCATTACTCTGTTTGCATTCCATGTGTGTACCTACAGAAGAATTAACAGAGAGCAAGAAGACCAGTGCTTTCCCCCGAAGAAAGACAAGAGAGCAGGCGAGATGGCGCATAGAGTAAAGGCAGCTGCCACCAAACTGACCCCAGTTCAGTCTCTGGGATTCACAAGGCAGAGGGGGAGAACTGACTCCCCGGGCTGTACTCTGCAGCCATGCACCCCCGCCCCCAGATAAACAAATGTTTAAAAAAGGAAGAATTGGGCTAGGAACCTGTGGTAGTTTGAATGAGAACAGCCTCTGTAGGCCCGTATGTTTGAATGCTTGGTCTCCAGTTAGTGGAACTGTTTGGGAAGGATTAGAAAATGTGGCCTTGTTGGAGGAAGTGTGTCACTGGGGATGGACTTTGAGGTTCAGGTCCAGTCTCTCTCTCTCTCTCTCTCTCTCTCTCTCTCTCTCTCTCTCTCTCTCTCCCTGAAACTGTGGATCAGAGGTGAACTCTCAGCTACTTTTCCAGCATCATGCCTGTCTGCCTGTCACATGTTCCCCACCATGATGGACTCACTCTCTGAAACTGTAAGCAAGCTCCCCAATTAAAAGCTGCATTGGTTATGGTGCATCTTCATAGCAATAGAGCAATAACTAAGACAGGACTGTTATTAAAGTTATTAAAGAATTTGTAGTTATTAAAGAATCTGGCTTTTTTTTGCTCGTCTACTGAGAACCTGAATGTGATGGTTCATGCTAATTCTCAACTTGCCAGGGTTTATTTTTAAAATTAAAACTTAGGTTGCGTGTGTTTATGTGTATCTGCATGTGTCTATGTGCACATTTGAATGCTCATGGGGTACAGAAGAGGGCATTAGAGCCACTGCTGCTGGAGTCAGAGGCCATTGTGAGTCACCCAACAAGGGTACTGGGAACCAAATTCAGGTCCTCAGGTTCTCTGCAAGAGCATTACTCTCTGTTTACCACAGGCCATCTCTCTAGCTCATTGACAGGATCAAGAATCAGTGTATTTACCACAGCAACAGAAAATTAACTAACACAACTATCAGGTGCACTTACCAGGCTAAAAGGAAATGGTCTAGGCTGGGATTGAGTGCTGAGGACCCATCAATGACACTCTCTCAGCCCTTAAGACCTCAGGATAGCAGGCAAGGTTGTTTGACTGTCTCCAGTGGCTGCCTGCATCCTTCATTTACAGATTTATTATGTATACAGTGTTCTGCCTGCAGGCCAGAAGAGGGCACCAGATCCTATTACAGATGGTTGTGAGCCACTACGTAGTTGCATGAGAATTGAACTTAGGACCTCTGGAAGAGCAGCCAGGGCTTTTAACCTCTGAGGCATCTCTCCAGCCTGGCTGCCTGCATTCTTAGATGATAATGAGTCTTTCAGCTTGATTCTTAATGTTTCCACCTGTGAAATAAGCACAGCAAAAGCCCGCACTGAACTCCCAAACTAAAATCAATCGAAAGAGATCAGGATGGACATTACATATTTATCACAGGAAAAATCCACCAAGATGAAGTCTCGATTCTGAACATTTATGCCCCAAATACAAAGGCACCCACATTTATAAAAGAAACATTACTAAAGCTTAAATTGCACATCAAACCTCACATATTAGTAGTGGGAGATGTCAACACACCACTCTCACAAAAAGACAGATCTACCAGACTGAAACTTAACAAAGAAATAAAGGACCTTACAGATGTTATGACTCAAATGGACTTAATAGATATCTACAGAACATTCCATCCTAACAAAAAAGAATATATCTTCTTCTCAGCACCACATGGAACCTTCTCAAAAATTGACCACATGCTTGGTCACAAAGCAAATCTCAACAGATACAAAAACATTAGAATAACCTCCTGTATCTTATCGGACCACCATGCCTTAAAGTTAGATTTCAACAACAACAAAGATTATAGAAAGCCTACAATCTCATGGAAACTGAATAATGCCCATCTGAAACACCAATGGGTCAAGGAAGAAATAAAGAAAGAAATTAAAGATTTCCTAGAATTCAATGAAAATGAAAGTACAACATACCCAAACTTATGAGACACTATGAAAACAGTGCTAAGAGGAAAAGTCATAACTCTAAATGCACGCATAAAGAAGATGGAGCAATCCCATACCATTGAATTAACAACACAACTAAAAGCTCTAGAACAAAAAGAAACAAACTCACCCAGGAGAAATAGATGCCAGGAAATAATCAAATTGAGGGCTGAAATCAGTGAAATAGAAACCAAGAGAACAATATAAAAAAATCAATAAAACAAAGAGTTGGTTCTTTGAAAAAATCAACAAGATAGACAAACCCCTAGCCAAATTAACCAAAAGGCAAAGAGAGAGCACCCAAATTAACAAAATCAGAAATGAAAAGGGAGATATAACAACAGACAACGAGGAAATCCAGAGAATCATCAGATCATACTTTAAAAACCTGTACTCCACAAAATTGGAAAATCTGGAAGAAATGGACAATTTTCTGGATAGATACCACATACCAAAGTTAAATCAAGACCAGATAAACTATTTAAATAGATTAATAATCTCTAAAGAAATAGAAACAGTCATCAAAAGTCTCCCAACCAAAAAAAAAAAAAAAAAAAAAAAAAAAAAAAAGCCCAGGGCCAGATGGTTTCAGTGCAGAATTCTACCAGATTTTCAAAGAAGAACTAATTCCAATCCTCTTCAAATTGTTCCACACAATAGAAACAGAAGGAATATTACTAAACTCTTTTTATGAGGCTACAATTACCCTGATACCCAAACCACACAAAGATGCAACAAAGAAAGAGAATTACAGACCAATCTCCCTCATGAACATTGATGCAAAAATACGCAACAAAACATTGGCAAACCAAATCCAAGAATACATCAAAAAAAGTATCCACCATGACCAAGTAGGTTTCATCCCAGGGATGCAAGGATGGTTCAACATACGAAAATTTGTCAATGTAATACACCATATAGACAAACTGAAAGAAAAAAAAAAAGCACACAGTCATCTCATTTGATGCTGAAAAAGCCTTTGACAAAACCCAACACCCCTTCATGATAAAGGTCTTGGAGAGATCAGGAATACAAGCAACATTCCTAAACATAATAAAGGCAATTTACAGCAAGCCAACAGCCACCATCAAATTAAACAGAGAGAAACTCAAAGCGACTCCACTAAAATCAGGAACAAGATAAGGCTGTCCACTCTCCCCATATTTATTTAATATACCACTTGGAGTTCTAGCTAGAGCAATAAGAACAAAAAGCGATTAAAGGGATACAAATTGGAAAGGAAGAAGTTAAACTTTCACTATTTGCAGATGATATGATAGTATACATAAGTGACCCCAAAAATTCTACCAGGGAACTTCTACAGCTAATAAACTCTTTCAGTAAAGTGGCAGGATACAAGATCAACTAAAAAAAAATCAGTAGCCCTCCTATACACAAATGATAAAAGGGCTGAGAAAGAAGTCAGAGAAACATCACCCTTTACAATAGCCACAAATAATGTAAAATACCTTAGGATAACACTAACTAAACAAGTGAAGGACCTGTTTGATAAGAACTTTAAATCTCTAAACAAAGAAATCGAAGAAGATATTAGAAAATGGAAGGATCTCCCATGCTCATGAATAGGTAGGATTAACAGAGTAAAAATGGCAATCTTACCAAAAGCAATCTACAGATTCAATGCAATCCCCATCAAAATTTCAACACAATTTTTCACAGACTTGGAAAGGAAAATACTCAACTTCATAGGGAAAAACAAAACAGGATAGCTAAAAGAATCCTGTATAATAAAGCAACCTCTGGAGGCATCACCATACCTGACCTCAAGCTCTGCTATAGAGCTATAGTAATAAAAATAGCTTGGTACTGGCATAAAAACCGACATACAATTCAGTTCAATTCAATGGAATTGAATTGAAGACCCTGATATTAATCCACGCACATATGAACACCTGATTTTTGACAAAGAAGCCAAAACTATACAATGGAAAAAAGAAAGTATCTTCAACAATGGTGCTGGCACAACTGGATGTCAATATGTAAAAGATTATAAATAGATTCATATCTGTCACCATGCAGAAAACTCAAGTCCAAGTGGATCAAAGACCTCAACATAAATCCAGTTACACTAAACTTAATAGAAGAGAAAGTAGGAAGTACTCTTGAACTCACTGACATAGGAGATCACTTCCTAAATATAACACCAGCAGCACAGACACTGAGCACGATTAATAAATGGGACCTCTTGAAACTGAGAAGTTTTTGTAAGGCAAAAGACATGGTCAATACGACAAAAAGACAGCCTACAGAATGGGAAAAGACCTTTACCAACCCCACATCTGACAGAGGACTGATCTCCAAAGTATATAAAGAACTCAAGAAACTAGACATCAAAATACTGAACAATCCAATTAAAAAAATGGGCTAAAGAGCTAAACAGAATTCTCAAAAGAATCACAAATGGCTGAAAGACATTTAAAGAAATGCTCAACATCCTTAATCATCAGAGAAATGCAAATCAAAATGACTCTGAGATACCACCTTATACCTGTCAGAACGGCTATGATCAAAAACAGTAATGACAGTCTATGTTGGAGAGGATGTGGAGCAAAGGAACACTCCTCCACTGTTGGTGGGAATGCAAACTTGTACAACCACTGAGGAAATCAGTATGGCAGTTTCTCAGAAAATTGGGAAACGATCTACCTGAAGACCCAGCCATGCTACTCTTGGGCTTATACCCAAGGAATGTTCAATCATACCACAAAGAAACATGCTCAACTATGTTCATAGCGGCACTATTTGTAATAGCCAGAACCTGGAAACAACCTAGATGCCAGTCAACTAAAGAACGGATTAAGAAAATGTGGTACATATACACAATGGAGTACTACTCAGCAGAGAAAAATAACAGCAGCATGAAATTTGCAGGAAAATGGATGGAACTAGAAAATATCATCTTGAGTGAGATAACCCAGACCCAGAAGGACAAACATGGTATGTGCTCACTCATAAGTGGATGCTAGATATAAAGCAAAGAACAATCAGACTGCAACCCACAGATCCAGGGAGGCTACATAGCCGGGGGGACCCTAGGATGACTGTGGCTTATAATAAGCTTTGGTTTTACTCAATTACTGGGCAAGCCTCAATGAAATATTTCACTATCACTATTAGGATAAGAATTTATACTGTATCAAGCTGATAATAGAAAAATAAATAAATAAAAATGAAAAAAAAAAAGCTGAATGGCCAATAGCAGGGCAGGAGAGAGGGACAGGCTGGGCTGACAGGCAGAGAGGATAAATAGGAGAAAAGGATGGAAGAAAGGGAGAAGCCAGAAAAGGGAAAGGAGAGGAGAATGTCAGGGGTCAGCCATCCAGACACATAGCCAGCCATGGAGTAAGAAGGAAAGAAAGATATATAGAATAAAGAAAGGAAAAAAGCCCAGAGGTTAAGAGCACTGGTTGCTCTTCCAGAGTCCTGAGTTCAATTCCCAGCAACTACATATTGGCTTACAACCATCTATCATGAGATCTGGTGCCCTCTTCTGGCCTGCAGGCATACACACGATACTGTACTCATAACAAACAAACAATTTTTTTTTTTTTTTTTTTTAAAAAGCCCAGAGGCAAAACACAGTTAAAGAGAAACTGGATAATTGAAGTTAGAAAAGCTGGCTATAAACAAGCCAAGTTCAGGCTGGGCATTCATAAGTAAGACTAAGTCTCTATCAGCTGACCTGAGCTCATGGGAGCTCACCAATCTGGACTGACAGCTAGGGAGCCTGCACGGGACTGACCTAGGCCGTCTGCCTGTGGGTGACAGTTGTGTAGCTCCGTCTGTTTGTGGGACCCCTAGCAGTGGGATGAGGACCTGTCCCTGGCGCTTGAGCTGACTTTTGGGAACCCAATCCCCAAACTGGTTTGCTTCACCCAGCCTTGATGCAGGAAGAGAAACTTAGTCCAGCCTCAACTGGATGGGAGGCCTGCCCCTTTCTGAATGGAGACAGAGGAGGAGGGGGTGGAGGAGGGGCCAGAAGGGAGCGTGAGGGAGGGAACTGTGGTCAGTATGTAAAATAAATGAAAAAAATTTAATAAAAAAATTTCAAAATCTTGATAAATATCATCTTAAAGTTCAAGACAAGAACATGTAAAATATTAAATTAATAAAATTACTAAGAGAGAGAGAGAGAGAGAGAGAGAGAGAGAGAGAGAGAGAGAGAGAGATATGATCTTTCTCTTTGCCCAGGCTCACTCCAAACTCCTGTACTTAAGCAACACTCCCCCAGTCAGCCTTTAGGGCTACTGAGACTCCAGGCACCCACCCCTCTGCCTGGCTTCATCCCAGGAATGCTGTTGAAGTCCTGCCATGTTCAAGGGACTGTCACAGTGAGGGAGAAAAAGTCAGGAATAAAACAGATCACCCTCCTGCTCACATGGAGCTGGAGGCACCAACTGTCCTGCTTTGTCTGGGACCCTTCTGATTTGGGTGATGAAGTTCCAGCATCCCAGAGACTCCTCAGTCCTGGGAAACAGGCAGAGTTTGTCTCTAAGTTGGAGCATACCCATTTGCATGGAAGACAGATAAGCACTTCCCATTCACTTCAGGTAAGGTCCAGGACTGGAGTGCTGATTGGTGCTGGGAGATGAAGGATGCTGTAAGCATTTGACAGTGCCCCCATCACTGCCATGACTGCCTTTATCTCTCTGTTTGGCCAAGCCAGCGGTGGGACCTACCGACTTAATGAAGAGTGATGGTGAGTGAATAGTTTTTGCACCCCAATAAGCCTCTCCGCCGACGCGGCAATCCAAATCAAACTGAATCAGACCGAATTAGAAAAAGCCCCGGTTTAATGGGTAAAGCGTTCCTGGGTGGTTCTCCAGCCCCCCAGAGAGGAGATGAGAGACTGGAAAACCACGTGTCTGTTTTCTGGGGTGCAGCTTATATACCCTGTGGGAGTGGTCTTGAGCCTCTCTGGGGGAGGAGCTGGGTTTGGCGGGCTTTGAAGGGGCGGGTTTGGGGAAAGAGATGGGGGAGGGGAGTTGAGGTGGAGCTTCCACCAGAACATTCCAGACTCTTCGGGTATAAGATGCCAGGGTGCCAGGGGCTGAGGTGGAGCCTCCCACTCAAACAGTGAGCTGTCCCCCCAGCATGACTCTGGACGCTGCAGATATCACGGAGGCTTTTAATGAAATAGTCGGAACAGCTGTTAGGATGAACCTTGCTGTATTAGGTAGCTCATCCATCGGTACCTGCAACTGCCCGGCAGCCAAGTGCCTGAAAGAGCATTGGGTTTTGGTACTAAGATCTGACTCTTCGTCTTTTAGACATGCTTGGGGGTGGGGAATGTGGATGACCTTTTTAACTTTAACCGAATCTGTTCTGTATTGTAAGTGCAGCCAAGAGACTCTTTCTCATGTTTTTAGAAGTCCCAGCAGGAGCCATTCACAGCCTGCCTGTTGTCCCCCTGGTCCCCCGAACTTTTACCTGCAGAAACCTGGAGCACCTGCAGATCTGGCCTGAGCTTTCCTTGGTGGCCTATGTGGGGCTGGAGGTATGTGGTGGTGGGGGACTGAGGCGAGAAATCCACAGGAGTCTGCTTAAAGGGTAAAAGGAGTTCCTTAGGAAAGAAAACTCACTAAAACAGAATAGGAGAATCTACACAGGGTCCTGGAAGGCTGAGGTACTGCCCCACACTGTTCTGCCGCTTGAGTCAGTCTGCACCATCCAAGCCCACGTGGGAGAGAAGGGAGCAGCTGACCTGTGTCTCAGGTCTTAAGGGTAGCCCCGAGGCCACACTCCAGGGGCAGGTAGAACAGATATCCACTACAGGGGGACTGTGTCTTCTTTAATGACGTTGAAATCTCAGCCCCTGTACCTGCCAACGTGACTTTAGGAAATAGGGTCCTGGAAGATGGCCGAATTGAGATGAGGTTATTGGGGTCAGCCTTAACCCAATATGGCTTGTGTGAAGGGGTGGTTTGGAGACAGACACCTCCTCCATCAGGGATAATATTGTCTGGAGGCAGAGATGGAGGCAATGTCTCAAGAAGCCAAAGAATGGCCTTGCCTGCCGTGCTGGCTAGACTTAAGTCAACACAAGTCACCTGAGAGGAGGGAACCTCAGTGAAGAAAATGCCTGCGGAAGATCAGGCTGCACGCAAGCCTGGGGGCAGTTCCTTAACTAGTGATTGATGGGGGAGGGCCCAGCCCATCGTGGGTGGTGTCATTCCTGGGCTGCTGGTCCTGGGTGCTATAAGGAAGCAGGCCGAGCAAGCCATGGGGAGCAAGCCAGTAAGCAGCACCCCTCCATGGCCCCTGCATCAGCTCCTGCATCCAGGTGGCTGCCTTGAGTTCTTGTCCTGACTCCCGGATGATGAAATAAGCAAATAAGCCCTTTCCTCTATGAGTTGATTTTGATCACGATGTTTTTTTTTTTTTTTTTTTTTGGTTTTTTGAGACAGGGTTTCTCTGTGTAGCTTTGCGCCTTTCCTGGAACTCACTTGGTAGTCCAGGCTGGCCTCGAACTCACAGAGATCCGCCTGGCTCTGCCTGCCGAGTGCTGGGTTTAAAGGCGTGCGCCACCACCGCCTGGCTGATCACGGTGTTTTATCACAGAAATAGAAACCCTAACTAAGGCAAGAGCAGCGGCTCCTGTGCGCTACCGGGAGCTTCCTCCAGCAGCAGCTAAGGTGGTTAGTGGGTAATACCCAAGATTCCCAGTCTTTTTAGGGGAGGATCTCACAGAGATTTGTTGACAAATACATTTTGTGTTGTCTGCTCTTCCTCATACCGTCTCTCTTTTTAAAAACATTTATTTTTATTTTACGTATCTTCTGTGCAACACATGTGTGCTGTGTTCAGGGAAGACAGAAGAGGACATTGGATCCCTTGGAACCGGAGTTACAGATAGTTGAGAGCTGCCATGTGTGCTAGGAACCCAACCCAGGTTCTCTGCAAGGCAGCCGGTGCCCTCTCTCTCTCTCTCTTTGGTTTTTCAAAACAGGGATTTTCTGTGTAGCTGGCTATCCTGGAACTCAAACTGTAGACCAGGCTGGCCTCAAACTCACAGGGATCCCCCTGCCTCTGCCTTCCCAGTACTGGGATCAAAGGTGTGCACCACCACAGCCCAGCTGCAACCAGTGCTCTTTTTGTTTTTTTCTTTCGAGACAGGGTTTCTCTGTGTAGTTTTGGTGCCTGTCCTGGATCTTGTTCTGTAGACCAGGCTGGCCTTGAACTCAGAGATCTGTCTGTCTCTGCCTCCTGAGTGCTGAGGTTAAAGGCATGCACCACCAGTGCCCTTAACCACTAAGCAACTCTCCAGCGTCCACACACCTTCTCTTATCCCACTGTGTTTTTTCCTGTTATAAATGCTCTTCTTGCTCCTGGTATTCTGTTAGAGAATGGACCAATGCAGGAAGATTGCAAGCCCAAGGCCAGTCTGGGCTGTACAGTGCAACCCTGCTTCAGCAAAACAGAAAAACAAAGCAGAGCACCCAGAAAACTATGCTCCATATGTGTAGGTACAGGAATGTGTGCTCCTCCGGGTGGGGAGAAAGCCATGACCCCTAAGAGGCACAGCTGGGCTCAGTGTCATTTGGCTTTTGAAAACCAAGTCAGTAATACATAAAGAAAACTTACATTGCACAGGTGCACTTGTAGCCAGAGGTGGAGGTCAAGTGAGTGGTGGTGCATGCCTGCAATCCTAGCATCTGGGAGGTGGAGGCATGAAGACCAAGAGTTCAAGGTCATTCCTGACTGAACAGAGAGTTTGAGCTAAGCCTAGGCAACATGAGAACCTGTCTGCAAAACAGCAACAGGGCCTGCGATCTGGCTCAGCAAGCAGGCCCTTGCAGCTTAAGACTGATGACCTGAGTTCAATTCCCGGAACCTACATAAAGTGGGAGGTGAGAATTGCCTCCTCAGAGTTGTCCTCTGATCTCCACATGTGTGTCATTGTCTTAAAGGTCACTGTTTATGTTGGTTAGGGTTGCTGTGAAGAGACGTCATGACCACGGCAACTCTTATAAAGGAAACATTTAACTGGGCTGGCTTACAGTTCAGAGGTTTAGTCCATTATCATCATGGCTCCGGAAGCACAGTGGCACACAGGCAGACATGGTGCTGGAGAAGGAGCTGAGAGCTCTACATCTTGATCCTCTATAGGAAGTGAACTGAGACACTGGGCGGTATCCTGAGCATAGGAAACCTCAAGGTCCATCCCCATAGTGACACACTTCCTCCAACAAGGCTACACCTACTCCAACAAGGCCACACCTCCTAATAGTGCCACTCCCTATGGGGGCCATTTCTTTCAAACCACCACACTGTTCTATTGCTGTGAGGAGACACCATGACTGAGGCAACATTTAAAAGAAAGCATTTAGTTGGGGACTTGCTTACAGTTTCTTTTTTATTTTTTTTATTTTTTTTTGGTTTTTCGAGACAGGGTTTCTCTGTGTAGCTTTGCGCCTTTCCTGGAACTCACTTGGTAGCCCAGGCTGGCCTCGAACTCACAGAGATCTGCCTGGCTCTGTCTCCCGAGTGCTGGGATTAAAGGCATGTGCCACCACCGCCTGGCAGCTTACAGTTTCAGAGAGTTCATCTATGACTGTGATCATCATGATGGAGAGCGTGGCAACAAGCAGGCTGACATGGTGCTGGAGCAGTAGCTGAGAACTCACATGATCTGAAAGTTGCAGAAAGAGAGAGAGAGAGAGAGAGAGAGAGAGAGAGAGAGAGAGAGAGAGAGAGAGAGAGAGACCTCCTTCTACAAAGCCACACCTCCTAATCCTTCCCAAACAGTTCCACCAACTGGGGACAAAGTATTCAAGCATATGAATATGGGAGCCATTCTCATTCAAACTACCACAGCCATGTACACAATAATAATATATAAAATAGAATCTTAAAAGAAATCACCCAATAACATCAAAGTTCTCTTTTTACTTTTTCCCTTCTCTGTCATGTATGTATATATGTGTGTATGCATATAGATATAGCCACAGATAGCAATTTGCATGGGTTATTGACATGGGTAGTTATAATTGTAGATGTACATTTATATAGATACATATTTAAAAACACACACCCAGATAGATACAGTTGTGGAAACTGTATTTGTGGTTACAGATTGAGATATAGCCACATAGCTATATATATGGAGTGTACATAGTGTATATATGTTTTTCCTTTTGGGGTGAGGTTTCTCTGTATAGCCAGATTAGTCTTGGACTCATTTCACAGCCAAGATTTGTCTTGAAATTTTAATCCTCCTGCCTCAGCCTACAGAGCGCTGAGATTGCCAGTATGTGCTGTGCACCATGCTTAGATAAGTTAGTTTTTATTTACTTATTTGTTTCTAACTATTTAACAGTTTTAATATTTAGTTATTTATTTCATGTATGTGCATATACATTTTTTCTTTTTTGAGACAGGGTCTCTCTATGTAGCTTCAGCTGTCCTGGGATTTGCTGTGTAGACCTGGCTTTTCTTTGTTTTCCTGAGTGCTAGGGTTAAAGGTGTGCCTTTACATGTCTGTCAATGCCGATGCATTCTTGCTAGTGCCACTCTCAGGACAGCTTCCTGAATTCAATTCTCTCCACCATGGTTCTGGGGTCTAAACTAAGGCCATCGGTCTTGGCAGCAAGCTTCTTTACCCCCTGAACCATCTTGCCCTCCTTTTAAGTAATTTTTAAAATATGTTTTTTTTTGTTTTTGTTTTTGTTTTTGTTTTTGTTTTTTTTTTTTTTTCAAGACAGGGTTCTCTGTATAGCTTTGGAGCCTGCCCTGGAACTCACTCTGAAGCCCAGGCTGGCCCCGAACTCACAGAGATCTGCCTGGCTCTGCCTCCCAAGTGCTGGGATTAAAGGCATGTGGTGGCGCCACCCGGCTAAATGTATCTCAGTTTGGTGACATTGGAGGGGGAGAGACAAGTGTGAAGAGTGGCTGAAGGAGGAGCACAGAGGAATTCTTTTAACATTTGTTTGTTTATTTGTTTGTATACACATGCCACACAGCTCTTGTGTGGCAGTCAGAGAACAGGTTGAGGGAGCTGGTCCTCTCCTCCCACTATGTGGGGGTTGGGAATTGAACTTAGATCGTTAGGTTTGACAGCAAGCAACTTTACTGAGCTGTCTTGCTAACTCTATTTGTCTGTTTGAGATAGTGTCTTGCAGCCAAGGATGGCCTTGAACTAACGACCTAGCGGGTGGTAGTTTTGGAATGCCTGACCTTCTGCCTCCACCTCCTAGCTGTTGGAATCACAGACCTTCACCACTGGGCATTTTTAAACGTAGATATATCCCTTTGCAGTGAACACGGTGGTGCACAGTGGTAATCTCAGCAATTGGGAGGTCGAGACAGACATGTGTGGAGGCCAACGGTCCCTGTTAGTGTCCTTCCCTGTTCCTCTCCACCAGTTTTGGTTTGTGTGTGTGTGTGTGTGTGTGTGTTTTGTCCATGTGAGTGTGTGCTGCTGTGTGCATTCATGTGTGGAATCCAAAGACCCACATCTAGTGTCTTCCTCACTCACTCTCCTCATTATTTTTGTCCCAGGGTCTCTCACTATACCCGGAGCTCCCGGATTGTCTAGGCTGGCCTGTCAGTGAACTCAGAGATCTACTTATCTCCACCTCCACCCCAGTGCTGGGGTTACAGGTGCACTGGGGATACGAACTCAGGTCTACATGCTTACACAGCAGGCACTTAAATCTACTGACCCATGCTCCAGCCCCTACACTTAGCTCTTTATATATCTGTACAAGCATTTCTGCAGCTCAGATTTCTGGGAGCAGAGTCTCTGAGTTGAATTGGAAGCATGCTTCCCACTTGGGGAGGGGCTTCTTCATGCCCTCCATGAAGGCTGAACCAGCTGGGGCTCCCAGAACCCTTTCATTTGAATATTAAGAAGACCTGTGCCCTGGTTTTGTCCTCTAAGCTGGTGAAATGGGACAGATCTGTTGTTACATGTAAATAGGTTAGAATGCAGCGATTCAGCAGGTCTGAGTCAGCTCCCACTGGGCCATGCCTTGTTACTTGTTTTCCAGTTCACACACTTGAAAGGAAAAACAGTTTCTTGAAAATGTTGTAGAATTAAACATTTCTCTGCTGGATACAGGATGCTCCCTTCTTTTCTGGTGACTTTGGAGCTCCTGGGGTCTTCTACCCAGAACAAGAGGGGTGATGTATGTGACCACAATTCACAGACAAGAAATTTGGGTCTTAACATTTTTTTTAAAGTTATTTTTATTTTATGTGTATGAATGTTTTGCCTGTATGGGCACCACATGTGTCTGCCTGGTGTCTGCTTAGGCCAGAAGAGGGTGCTGGATCCCCTGGAACTGGAGGTACAGATGGTTATGACCCATGTGTGGGTGCTGGAAACTGAATCTAGGTCCTCTGCAAGAACAGCAAGTGCTCTCAACTGCTGAGCCATCTCTCTAGCCCCTGTCCCGATTTTTAATTGTATTTCTTGATTGTGTATGGGGCATGAGCATGTATCTGCAGGTGTCCTCATGGCAATATACCATGGCATGAATGTGGAAATTAGAGGACACTTTGTGGGAGTTGGTTTTCTCCTTCCACCATGTGGGTCCTGGATCTAAACCAGGTTGACAGGCTTGGAGCAAGGACCTGAACTTAGGGAGTTGACTCACTGGCCCTGTCAACCACACTTTTTTGAGACAGGGTCTTTCACTGACCTGGGTCTCTCTGAGTAGGCTAGTCTAGTTGGCCATCATGTCCCAAAGATCCACTTCCACAATGGTGGGGTTATAAGCATGTGCCACCATGTACAGTGTTTTTTTTTTTTTCCTATGAAGAGACACTATGACCATGGCAACTCTTATAAAGAAAACATTTTAATTGGAGTGGCTTACAGTTTCAGAGGTTCAGTTCATTATCATCATGGTGGGAAGCATGGCAGCATACAGGTACTGGAGAGGTAGCTGAGAGTTCTACATCTTCCAGGCAACAGGAAGTCAACTGAGACACTGGGCAGTATGCTGACCATAGGAAACCTCAAAGCCTGCCCCTACAGCGACACACTTCCTTCAACAAGGCCACACCTACTCCAAAAAGCCACACCTCCTAATAGTGCCACTCCCTATGAGATTATGGGGACTGATTACATTCAAACTACCACATTTCACTCCCTGGTCCCCATAAGCTTGTAGCCACATCATAATGCAAAATGCATTTAGTTCAACTTCAAAAGTCCCATAGTTTATCACAGTCTCAACAATGTTTTAAAGTCCAAAGTCTCTTCTGAGATTCATACCATCTCTTAATTGTAGTGCCTTATAAAATCAAAATCAAAAAGCAGATCACATACTTCCAACATATAATGGCACAGGATATACATTACCATTCCAAAATGCATGGAAGGGAGCATAGTGAGGAAATATTGGACCAAAGCCTGACAGAAAACTAGCTGGGCAAACTCCAAACTCTGCATCTCCATGTCTTATGTCAAGATGCAATTCAGATCTCCAACTCCTTTCAGCTCTGTTGACTGCAGCACACTTCTTTCTCTTGGACTGGTTCCATTCCCTGTTAGCAGCTCTTCTCAGCAGGTATCCCACGGCTCAGGCATCTCCAACATCATAGGGTCTCCAAGACAAACCAGGCTTCTACTTCACAGCTTCATGCTATGGCCTCTCTAGGCTTCCATTCAGGGATATGCCTGACACATGCCTGGCCTCAGCAGCTTTCTTTAGGTAGGTGGGGAGGCAAATTCCATAATTGTGTGGCTGAAGCTGCCCAGTTCTGCTGCTTGCTGGGGCTGAACATGGCCCCTTCATTCAATTACATCTTCACCAGCTTTTTTTTCTCTGCCAAAACTTGGCTGTCCTGAAACTGGATCTGTAGACTAGGCTGGCCTCAAACTAAGAGATTTGCTAGCCTCTGCCTTCCCAGTGCTGGGATTAAAGATGTCTACACCACCATACCTAGCTCTAAGCTTTTCTTTAGTTCCTTTACACAAATGGGAAACTTAGCTGGGTGGGATCTTGCCCTGAGGCTACCACTCCCTTTATTCCATTTATTAATCTGTTCATCTTCTTGAACACAGATTTAGCTCCATTCCACTTCCTGGTGCTCTTTTTCTCCTCAAATTTTACATTTTTGTAATTTATTCTGCAAGGCTTGCTCCTTTTCATTATAAATCTTTATTATAATTATCACTAATAACCACATGACAGAGTCTATACTAGGCTGTTTTGAGATTTCTTTTGCCAATGGAATTAATCTAAAACTTTTTACTGTAGCCTCAGGCAGACTCTTGGGATAAGGGCAAAAAGCAGCCACTTTCTTCACCAAAATATCACCAGACCAGTCTCTAGGCCAGAGACTGACATTCTTCTCCTGTGAAACCTCTTGATTCCCACAGTTCATCAAATCACACTCAGCTCCACTGTCTCCAATACTCCTACCAGGATGGCCAATTCAGCAGTGCTTAAAGCATTCCATTGCTTTCCTAACCCAAACTCGCAAGGTCCTTATTATTTTAAACTAAAACATGGTCTGGTCTGTCACAATAATACCCGACTCCTGGTACCAACTTCTATCTTAGGTTTTTATTGCTGTGAAGAGACACCATGACCATGGCAATTCTTATAAAGAAAACATTTAATTGGGGTGGCAGCTTACAGTTTCGGAGGTTCAGCTCATTATCATCATGGTGAGGAGCATGTGGCATGCAAGCAGACATGGTACTGGAGAGGTAGCTGAGAATTCTACATCTTCGAGGCAACAGGAAGTCAACTGAGACACTAGGTGGTATCCTGAGCATAGGAAACCTAAAAGCCCGCCCCCACAGTGACACACTGCCTCCAACAAGGCCATACCCACTCCAACAAAGCCACACCTCCTAATAGTGCCACTCCCTATGAGATTATGGGGGCCAATTACATTCAAACTACCAGACCTAGCTTTTTATGTGGCTTCTGGGGTGCAAACTCAGATCTTTATGCCTGCAAAGGAAGCACTCTATCACTGAGCTCTCTTCTCAGCCCCCATCTTATTTATTTATTTTTGGAAGCTGGGTGTCTCACTAAACTGTAAATCATCACTTTAGTGAGCCTGGCTGGCCAACAAGCCCCACCCATCCTCGTCTCCGTGCACCAGCCCTGGGGTTACAGACACACACTGCCACTCCCGACTTTCACATGTGTGCTCAGGATCTGTGAACTCAGGTCCTCATGTGTGTGCAGCAAGTGTGTAATGGACGGGGCAATCTCCTCAATCCCACCTGTACACACTCATGCGTGAGTGCGCGCGCGTGCGCGCGCACACACACACACACACACACACACACACACACACACACACACACACCCCAGAGAGAGACAGAGACAGAGAGCTTCTACTTCCTCCTTCAGAGGGCTGGAATTTTAAGTCTGTGTCACCAGCCCAGCTTTTGCATCTCACTTATTTATTTATTTTTTACATTGAAACTTTTTAATTTTTTCAGGTTCTTTGATGCCCATCTTCCTTTTTTAAATTATTATTATTTTTTTCTATCATCAGCTTGTTACAGTACTAATTCTTATCCTAATGTTTCACTGAGGCTTGCCCAGTAATTGAGTAAAACCAAAACTTATTATAAGCCACAGTCATCTTAGGGTCCTTATTGATGTAACCAACCGTCTTATTAAATAAGAAACAGAGAAACAATGTAAAAGAGAAAGCCGAGAGGTCAGAGCTTAGAGCTAAAATCTCACCCTTCCGCCTGCGGTGTCCCAGCTTCCCGAAAGAGACCTATTTCCTGTCTGTTCGTCTATTTATAATATTTTGTTCTGCCTTCTCATTGGTTGTAAACCCAAACACGTGACTGCCTCGTCACTGTCTGAATGTACAGCCCCCTAGGTCTTAAAGGTTTATGTCTCCAATGCTGGCTGTATCCCTGAACACACAGAGATCTATGGGATTAAAGGCGTGTGCCACCACCGCCACACTCTTGCTATGGCTCTAATAGCTCTGACCCCCGGACAACTTTATTTATTAACATACAATCAAAATAATATTTCAGTACAATTAGATTACCACCACATTTCCCCTTTTCTATTTTAATAAAAAGAAAAAAAGCAAAAGGTTATAACTAACAAAAGAAAAACTATATACAAAAGTACAATAACTATATACAATATATACAAGTAATAAATACCTAAACAGGTATTTGACAAATCAGAGAAAATAATTCCATTATCTATCCTATTTTGGTAAATCTAAGATGTATCTAATGCACTTTCTATCCTAATTAATTTTCAACTATAACTAACTAATCTTCAACCATAACTAACTAATCTTCAACTCCCTCAGAGACCCAAGAAGGGAATAATAGTAGCTAACAAAAATAAAAACAGGAAGTGCATGCAAGCAACTTCCAAAAAATTTTGTGAGTTGACAGAAACAGCCAGCTGCCTGGACAGTCACCTGAGGTTTCTCCGCAGTGTTGGGGCATCATCTTCAGCCTATAGGCTTAGTGTATCTGACAGACTCATTTGTGATGTAGGATGTACACAAGGTCAACAGTTCAACCTCACATTGGGTGAGAGCAGTCCACGTACCAGAAACACCTGAATTCCACTAGTGTCCTGCCATGATTCAGGATTTTAAATTCTGGAAATTGTTGACAGTTTTTAAATTCAGCTGTCCATTCTTCTTGGCTGTGTATATATGGCTTCATCTCAGCATCCCCTTCTTCTCCACATCCCTCTATTAAATGCCAGTCTACTTTCGAGAGGCATGAGCTTTCAGCTGCTGTTCCATTGTACAACAGAATCCATCGGCCTTCTGCCTGTTAAGCTGCCTTTGAAGAAAAGGGCACCGTACCTTTTCTGGATGCGAAGGCCGCTTCAGGGATGGGGCCATATTGTCCTGGCCTCAGAAGATGCCTTTTGATAAAGCCATAACCACACTTGTTTTGGCAAGAATCAGTAGTCCCTTGTTTTGTGTTCTGTCTGTCCATTTTGTCCTGTTGATTCGAGGATACTTTGTTGTCCAGTGGCTAACTTTTGCCAAAATGAAAGTTGACTCCATATGCAGTTTCTTCAATGCCCATATTTTCTCTGAAGTAGATTGGTACTGCCAGGAGCCGACATGTCTCAAAAAAGAAAAAATTTCTAAGTTATTAAAACATTTTAAATGCCATATTCTGTAGATCTCTGAAGGGTTTGAAGATGACCTGTCTAAAACATCTCTGCTCAATTTTTAAAACATATCTAATATGACTACAAGTTCTATTGTAATGTCTAACTACTAACTTTCATTTCTTTATATCCTAATAGTTGGTAATAATAACATTCAAGGATCAGAAATTTGCATTACATTGTTAAATGAATGGGATGAATACAATTAGAAATATACATATAGCATTTTCTAACAATATCAGTTTCAAATTTGTATACAATATAAAACAATCCAATCCAATGTAAAGTATTTAAAATTAGTAATTGTCTTTTTCTTTTCTTTCTTTCTCTCTTTCTCTCTTTCTTTCTTTCTTTCTTTCTTTCTTTCTTTCTTTCTTTCTTTCTTTCTTTCTTTCTTTCTTTCTTTCTTTCTTTCTTTCTTTCTCTCTTTCTTTCTTTCTTTCTTTCTTTCTTTTTTTAAACAAGAACCTTAAATCTAATCTCCTTTGCTTAGCCTTTTACTTAACCCTTGACAATAACTTGTAACCAACGCCCCTAAATACTGAAAATTATCCCAGACCCAAAACCCATTAAAAAGACCAAAAAACCACCCGCCCCACACCACCTCTTTGGGAATGTGGGCGTCGTATTCTTAAAATTGCTTCCTGCTGGGTATGGGCGAAGTTTTCTTTATCCTGAAAGAAAAATTTTAGGTTAATTGTCAAATTCTAGGAGAGGTAACTATATCCTTCATTATCCAGTCTGTGTATAATGCCAAAGTTCAGGGTTTATCTCAAGTCCTTATTCAAGTAGTCTTTGAGACTGGATCATTTCAGCTAGTCATCTCAAAATTGCTCTGAGCACCTTGTAGTTCAAAGCTGATCTGTGGATGATGTTTGTCAGCTTAATGATATTATTATTGTCCACGTGGAATTGTTGTTGTTGTGGGGCCCCATCTTCTTCCTGGAGACATCAGTTGATGTTAGGCCTGGCCGTGATTTCCTGCAGAAAACTGATAAGAGACTCGAACACAAAAACATATATATGCAGCTAGCCTTTTTTCTAGAATTAGTTAGTACTCTATATGACCATTTATATCTTAACAAAGTTTAAAAATGTATATATATTAATCTTGTAAATTTTGATATAAAATTTATACTTTGAGAAAAGTTTAAAGAATAAGAATAGAATCAAAGAGTTGAGATTAGTAATAGAATAGTACCTTAATTAATTTTGCTTTTGTCCTGTACCATAGCAGAAGATGGCTCTTTTATTCTGGCATGATACAGGGAGTGTGCATTTTCCTTTTAACAACATGCTTGATTTTAAAGAAGGAGAGAGCCATTCTCCAACTCCAAAGTCAGCTTTAAATTTTAATTGAACTGGGACTATTAGAAAACCAATAGTGTTAAATCTTTAGAGAAGAGCAGAAACAAACATTTAGGAAGACATAAAAATTTTTTAGATAATATATACCCATACACCGTTTCACTCTGTTTCTTGGGATAGATGATTTGTCCCTTTTCTTCAGTTGTCTCATTTGTCCAGTGTTCTTCAGATTCCTTAACCTTCATTCTCCTAAAAGACAAAAACAAAAACCTTTCCCCAAGACTAATTTTGGGGATGTTTCCTTTTGACAAGTTATTATCTGATTAAATGAAAAGGCATGTGTTATTGATACAAGTTAGTTTAAATTGGATGTTCATGCTGGTTGATGAACTATCACCTCCTCTAATTAAGAGGTCTCTCTTGTTCAAATTGAACCTTTATCAATTTTGATGGTACCCACAGCTTATCTTCTCCTGTAGAAACAAAAGCAAAACCTCGTCCCCAATGTAATACATACCCTGGTTTCCATTCTGAGGTCAGCACATCCTTAAAGTATATAGGCTGATTTAATTCTGTAGTTTTTCCTATTATCCAATGTCTCTCTGCAGCTGTTCCTTTCTCATTGGCATTCAGAAAATTCAAAGTTAGAAGAGCATTATGCAGTCTATTTCTGGGAGTTTTTGTTACCCATTTCTGTTTATTTAGCATATCCTTTAGAGTTCTGTTTGATCTTTCTATAACTGCTTGACCTGTAGGATTATGTGGTATGCCTGTAATATGCTTTATATTGTAATAAGCAAAAAACTGTTTCATTTTAACAGAGACATATGATGGAGCATTGTCAGTTTTGATTTGTGCAGGTATACCCATGATGGCCATAACTTCTAGCAAATGAGTGATTACAGAATCAGCTTTTTCAGAACTCAAAGCAGTTGCCCATTGAAATCCTGAATAAGTATCGATAGTGTGGTGTACATATTTCAATTTTCCAAATTCTGCAAAGTGAAACACGTCCATCTGCCAGATTTCATTTCTCTGAGTACCCTTTGGGTTACATCCTGCTGGTAATGGCGTTTGATTGTAGAAGGAACAAGTAGGACATTTTTTACTATTTCTTTGGCTTGTTGCCAGGTTATGGAAAAATCCTTTTTTAAACCTTTACTATTAACGTGATGTTTTTTTATGAAATTCTGAGGCCTCCAGCACATTTCCTATTAATAATTTATCAATCTCATCATTGCCTTGTGCTAGAGGGCCTGGCAGACCAGTATGGGATCGAATGTGAGTTATATATAAAGGATGATTCCTTTTCCTGATTGTATCTTGTAGTTGAATAAATAGTGAAGTTAATTCTGAAGCATCAGGTATAAATTCTGCAGTCTCAATATGTAACACCACTCTTTCAGCATACTGAGAGTCAGTTACTATGTTGAGAGGTTCTGAAAAATCCATTAATACCAACAAAATAGCATACAATTCTGATTTTTGAACTGAATTATATGGACTTCGAACCACTTTACTTAAATTTTCTGATTTGTAACCTGCCTTTCCTTCTTTGTTGGCATCTGTATAAAATGTACGAACTCCAGATATGGGTTTTTGCCATACAATTCGAGGCAAGATCCATTCAGCTCTCTTTATAAGATCAATTCTATTGCTTTTGGGATATTTGCTGTTAATTTCTCCCAAAAAATTACTGCAAGCTCTTTGCCAAGGTTCACTTTCTGTCCATAATTTTTCAATGTCCTCCTTAGTTAATGGTACGACAATTTCTGCTGGGTCTATGCCTGCTAATTGACGAAGTCTCAATTTTCCTTTGTAAATCAAGTCAGAGATTTTTTCCACATAAGTTTTTAATTTTTTATTTGGTTTATTTGGTAAAAATATCCATTCCAATATAATATCTTCCCTCTGCATTAATATTCCAGTAGGAGAACACCTAGAAGGTAAAATAACCAAAATGCAATCCAGCTTTGGATCAATACGATCCATGTGTCCTTCATGCACTTTCTTTTCTACCAAGGCCAATTCTTTCTCAGCTTCAGGTGATAATTCTCTTGGACTATTTAAGTCCTTGTCACCTTCTAAGGTTTTGAACAAATTATTCAGTTCATCATTTTTTACCCCAACAATAGTTCGTAGATGAGAAATATCTCCAAATAATCTTTGAAAGTCATTAAGAGTCTGTAATCTATCTCTCTGAATTTGCACCTTTTGGGGTCTAATTTTTTGTAGCTCTATTTTTTTTTTTTTTTTTTTTTTTTGGTTTTTCAAGACAGGGTTTCTCTGCGTAGCTTTGCGCCTTTCCTGGAGCTCACTTGGTAGCCCAGGCTGGCCTCGAACTCACAGAGATCCGCCTGGCTCTGCCTCCCGAGTGCTGGGATTAAAGGTGTGCGCCACCACCGCCCGGCTCTATTTTATATCCTAAATAATTAATAGAATCTCCTCTTTGTATCTTTTCAGGAGCAATTTGTAATCCCCAGCAAGGCAAAATTTTCTTTACTTCTTCAAACATTATTTCTAAAGTATCTGCATTTGAGTCAGCTAGTAAAATATCATCCATATAATGATAAATTATAGATTTAGGAAATTTTTTACGTATCACTTCCAATGGCTGTTGTACAAAATATTGGCACAGAGTTGGGCTATTCAACATTCCCTGAGGGAGGACCCTCCATTGAAATCTTTTAACCGGTTGAGAATTATTATAAGTAGGCACTGTAAAAGCAAATCTTTCTCTGTCTTTTTCTTGTAAGGGTATTGAAAAGAAACAGTCTTTTAAATCAATAACTATGAGAGGCCATCCTTTTGGTAACAGAGTAGGCAAAGGCATCCCAGATTGTAGAGAGCCCATTGGCTGAATTACTTTGTTAATTGCCCTAAGGTCTGTTACCATTCTCCATTTACCAGATTTCTTTTTAATAACAAATACAGGAGAATTCCAAGGGCTGGTTGATTCTTCAATATGCTGAGCATTTAACTGTTCTTCTACCAGCTCTTCTAAAGCCTGGAGTTTCTCTGTTGTTAAAGGCCATTGCTGGACCCATTCAGGCTTGTCTGTTAACCATTTTAAAGGTAGAGCTGTTGGTGTCTTTGGAAGATCATCAGTTATTGTGCCCTGTTCTTGTATAATATGGATGGCTGGTGACCACTCATTAGAACAATATCTTCTAATATTTCTCTCAGTAACATGTGCTAGTTTATGATTTGTTTCTGAGATTGGAGGGATGTTAATCTGAGTATTCCATTGTTGCAACAAGTCTCGACCCCACAGGTTCATAGTTATGTTAGCCACATATGGTTTTAATTTTCCTCTCTGTCCTTCTGGACCTATACATTCGAGCCATCTTGCACTCTGTTTCACCTGAGATAATGTCCCAATTCCTAACAGTTGAACATTTACCTCCTGAAGAGGCCAAGTTGGATGCCAAAATTCTGGTGCAATTATGGTAACGTCCGCACCTGTGTCTACCAGACCAGACAACAAAACACCATTTATTTTTATCGTTAATTTTGGTCTTTGTTCATTAATAGAAGTTTGCCAAAAATTTTTCTTTATGTTTTCTCCTGAATTTTCTATTCTCTCTGTTTCATCAACCTGACCAGCATGATTTATTCCAATAGGCATTTGGTTATTTAATCACTCTCCAGAGCAGGGATTTCCTCTATGGCTGCAGGAAAGGTTTGAACTGGATTTGCTATGGGGGCCTGCATGAGGCCCCTCTGGGAGTTTCCCGAAGACTGAGGCAAAGGATTGCCCTGTCTGTCCTTTGTTGATCTACATTCCTTGGCCCAGTGTTTTCCCTTACCACACCTTCTGAATACTCCAGAAGGAAGGGGCATTCTGTTGCCATTGTTCCTTGAAGAAACATTGTTTCTGGGAATGACCTGTCTACAGTCCCTTTTCAAATGTCCTTGCTTTCCACATCCAAAACATCTAACACTCCTCAAACCTTTTGAAATTACTTCTCCTACCCATGTATCATCATGCTCATCAGCTTCAACATTAATTGTTTCTCTAATCCAATCTTCCATAGGTGCAGATCTTGCCCTTAATGGCCTGATTATTCTTTTGCATGCTGCATTCGCATTCTCAAAGGCCAAAGATTCAATTATTGCCTTACCAGCTTCTGAATCCGAGACCATTCTCTTTACTGCTGAAGCCAGTCTTTGTAAAAAATCTGTAAAAGACTCTTTTGGGCCTTGCATCACCTTTGTAAATGACTCAGATTTTTTTCCTGGTTCCTCAACTCTGTCCCATGCATTCAAGGCTGCCGTTCGACATAAAATTAGGGTTTGGACATCATATAAACATTGTGTTTGTGCTGAAGCATATTGGCCTTCGCCAATAAGCTGATCCTGGCAAACTTGTATTCCTTTATCCCTCCATTGTTTTTCTATGTTTTTAGCCTCCTCCTTAAACCAAGTCAGTAATTGAAGTCTCTGGCTGGGTTCCAGAACACCTTGTGCAAGGTCCCGCCAGTCCTGTGGTACTATCCTATTATATGTTGACCAAGAGTTTAACATTTGCTTTACATATGGGGAATGCATGCCATAAGATACTATTGCCTCCTTAAACCTTTTTAAATCCAACATTTCAATTGGAGCCCAAATATTTTGTGTAGCCATTTGATCAGGCATCTGCTGTACGGTTACAGGATAAATTAAGGGTGACTGTGTGAAAACAGGCTTTCTTTCTGCAACCTTATGATCCTGACTTGAAACAACTTCACTGTTAATTTCTTCTGTCTGAATTTTTACAGGTTTAACAAGTTCTTCTAAAGCTGTTATCCTGGCACTTAAATTGACTATCTTTTTAAATATTAAAATGTGGATTAGTATAGTGATAAGCTGCATAATTCCACCAATACTAATATTATATAGTTGTTCCAGTATCAGACTGCCTAAAATTTCAAACAAAAACCAATTTTCTTCCAATGTACACATAAAACCCATTTGTTTTTTAATGTGGAAAAAATTCTCTTTTAGATAGTTTCCTTTAAAATATCTGATATGTTATGACTTACCAAATCTGCGTAGAACAGTAGAAATCCGAGGGGATTTTCAAAGCAGCCACCTAGTGTCCCAGGTGTAAATCCAGAGAGAGAGAGAGAGAGAGAGAGAGAGAGAGAGAGAGAGAGAGAGAGAGAAAAGAGAGAACACACAAGAAAGCGTAGCCGGCTAAAGCTTAAATCCAGCCACGTGTTCCCTCTTGTGCCGAGTCAAGGCTTGGGTCTGGCTTCCTTAAGCTCCGACCACGTGCGTTGGCTTTACAGGCAGGGCCCTGTTCGGCAGGGCAGGTCTGAGTTGTTTGTAGCACCGGCTTTAAGCAAGCTGCTCACAGACCTAGGCCCGGGCTAGAAGCTGCCACCCGGACTAGGAAGCCGGCAGCTCGGACTAGGACGCCGGCCGCTTCCTGCCGCTTCCTGCCGCTTCCTCCGCCGCCTGCCGCCGCCTGCTGCCCTTGCGGGAAAGCGGACCTGCCGTCAAGCCAAGCGGTTTTTAATGGATTCTTGTCACGTTGGGCGCCAGATATTGATGTAACCAACCGTCTTATTAAATAAGAAACAGAAACAATGTAAAAGAGAAAGCCAAGAGGTCAGAGCTCAGAGCTAAAATCTCACCCTTCCGCCTGCGGTGTCCCAGCTTCCCGAAAGAGACCTATTTCCTGTCTGTTCATCTATTTATAATATTTTGTTCTGCCTTCTCATTGGTTGTAAACCCAAACACGTGACTGCCTCGTCACTGTCTGAATGTACAGCCCCCTAGGTCTTAAAGGTATATGTCTCCAATGCTGGCTGTATCCCTGAACACACAGAGATCTATGGGATTAAAGGCATGTGCCACCACCGCCACACTCTTGCTATGGCTCTAATAGCTCTGACCCCCGGACAACTTTATTTGTTAACATACAATCAAAATAATATTTCAGTACAATTAGATTACCACCACAGGTCCTCTCTGCTAGGTAGCCTCCCTGGATCTGTGGGTTGCAGTCTGATTGTCCTTTGCTTTATATCTAGTTTCCACTTTTGAATGAGTATATACCATCTTTGTCCTTCTGGGTCTGGGTTACCTCACTCAGGATGATATTTTCTAGTTCCATCCATTTGCCTGCAAATTTCATGCTGTCATTGTTTTTCTCTGCTGAGTAGTACTCCATTGTGTATATGTACCACATTTTCTTAATCCATTCTTCAGTTGATGGGCATCTAGGTTGTTTCCAGGTTCTGGCTATTATGAATAGTGCTGCTATGAACATAGTTGCTATCTCACTTATTTTTTATATGACTTTAGCAGGTTGTTGCAGACATGAGTGGTGTGTGGTACTGTGATGGAATGGTAGCTCCCATGTCATTAGATGATAAGGGGTTTTCAGCTCTATGTTAATCTTTTCTTTTTTTTTTTGAGACATGTCTCATGGAGCTCATGATAGGCTTTACTCTCTACATATTCAAGGATGGCCATGAACTTCTGGGTCCCTGCTCCTGTCTCCTGAGTGCTAACCTGACAGGTGTGAGCTATGATGCCTGGGGATCAGTTTTGGTGATCAAACCCAGTGATGTGCCTGCACTCTACTCACTGGGCTATTGGTACTCCTGTAGACCCTCCACTTTGACCTTTCAGGACCCCTGTTGTGTGTGCATCTGTCTGTCATGTGGTGCATCACCATATACTTGGCTTCTTCCTTTCTCCTGGTGTAGTCCTGGAGTCAATGAAGTACTTGTTGGATGGGAGATGAAAGTTGTGTGTATGAATGTTTTGCCTGCATGTGTATATGTGCTCTGTGTGTGTCAGTTACTGGGGTTACAGATGGTTCTGAGCCACCACATGGGTGCTGGGAATTGAACCCAGGTCCTCTGCAAGAGCAACAAATGCTCTTAACTGCTGAGCCACCTCTCCAGCTCCTAGCTTCTTTATTTTTGAAAAAATAATTAATTTTATTTGGTTATTAATTATTATTAATTTTATTTCCTGAGTGTGTGTAAGCGCAAACTCATGCACACGTGGAGGTCAAAGGGCAATTTAAGGAATCCGTTCTCTTCTTCCACGACGTCTGTTCCAGGGATTGAACTCATGTTCTCAAGCTGGGAGCTGAGTGCTTCTACCTGCTAAGCCATTTCGTCAACCCAGATGTCTCTAATTTTAATCAGAATCCTAAGCAAAATGTACGTATTCAGCATTAATAATTTTTTCTTTTTTAATGAGACAAGTCTCATGTAATGTAGCCTGGGCTTGAACTTGCTATGTAGCTGTGATGACTATTCTTGGTTGTCAGTATGGCTATCTGGAATGAACTACAATCCAGCAAGGGAGGGCACACGTGATCCAGATCTTGAGGCCGGATGACAGCATGCCTTTATCCCGACCTTGAGGCTGGAAGGCACACAGTTAAGTCGGGCCACATCTTCTGCTGGAAGCCTGTATAAGGACGAGGGAAGAAGGAAGGGGGTGTGTTCATTCTTCACCTGCTTGCTCTCACCTTGTCAGCACATCCATTCCTTCACTGGCATTGGAGCTGACTTCTTCGGGATTCCAGCACATACAGAAGACCAGCTGAGACATTCAGCGTCTGGGACTGAGCAATTGGATTCTTAGACTTTCCATTCACAGCTAGCCATTGTTGGACTAGTTGAAATGCAGCCTGTAAGACATTCCAATAAATTACCATATATATACATTTATAAGTTCTGTGACTCCAGAGAACTCTGATCTTGAACTCCCGATTCTCTTAACTTCATCTCTCAAGCACTAGGATTACAGGTATGCACTGCCATGCTCAGTTTATGGGGTACTGGGGGTCAAACCAGTTTCATTCATGCTAGGCTAGCGCTCTACTAAGCTATGACTTTAGTCCTAGTCAGCACTTAATAGCTTACCAAGCGTTTCTCCTAGACTTTGGCTAATATCACACTGAACAGTCCTGAGATACATCCGTTTTTTACCTCCTCAGGCACTGACTTAGGCCAGTGACATGCCAGCTCCAAGTTGATGGGGGCTTGTATTGATGTCGGAAGCTTCTGAATCAGCTCTTTAAAAACAATTTTGATTACATTTATTTATGGTGTGTGTGTGTGTGTGTGTGTGTGTGTGTGTGTGTGTGTGTGCGCTCATGACACGGCACACGCGGAGGTCAGAGAACAACTTGATGGATTGGTTCTCCTTCTACCATGTGGGTTCTGGGGCTTGCCAACAAGCCCCTTTAGCTGCAGGCCATCTCACTGGCCTGCAGGTCTCTGATCCTTCAGCTGACTGTCCTCAGCAGTCTGCCCCCTCCTTGGAACAGTCTTTGAGAATACACCGATGTAGCGTTTGAGTCTAGTTGTCTCTCTGAGTGTGTGTCACTATTCTATCCCTGGGGTGCCGGGGAATGGAGTATTACATATTTTATGGCCAGGAAAACATTAATGAAAAATGAACCATCAGTGAAATTAATTTCCAAGATTTATGCATTCATGGGTGACTAACAAGCTCGCACCTGCTCATCTGATGCCTGCTAGCAGCTCCCCCTTCCACCCTTTTAAGATTCTTCTCTTTCCCCGAAGGCACTTGCTTAGTGCACGGAGCAGTTAAATAAATGTGTGGTGGGATAGAGTCACGATTTGTTAATTAAAATGCTGCAGTGCCACTTGAAAGTTAGGAAGGGGCTACCGGGCAGAGCAGAAAGTCACTGCTTGGGATTTTATGTGCATGTGTGTACATGCACACAAGACAAACACACAAACATATTCTAAAAGAAAGCGACAGTGAGGGACTGAGGATAGATCTTAGTTGATATCAGGCTGACCTTGCAAGCACAAGGCCCTGGGTTTTATACCCAACATTGGAAAAAAGAAGTCTGAGATTTACGGAGAGCATCCCAAGTTGGACCTAGGACAGAAGGGCTTTCTTTGGACATGGCCTACCATGTGTTCCCAGCCTCCTCTCGGTGCCTTCATTTCATTCATCTCTGGTACCAGAGCAAGTGTCTATAGAGACAAGAATACATAGCACTCTTGCTCATTTTCTACTGTTTGCCTCAGAAATTCACGTACAGCATAGTGCTATCCATGCTGCTTAATGGACTTCCAGTGTGTTAGTAAGGGGTGTCCTTTTTTTGTTTAGAATCAGGGTGTCATGATGTAGCCCAGGCTGTCCTAGAAGGGAGTAGATTACAAGTGTTCTCTCTCTCTCTCTCTCTCTCTCTCTCTCTCTCTCTCTCTCTCTCTCTCTCTCTCTCTCTCATACACACGCATAAATACCTGAATAGTTAGGCAGAACAGCTGTGCAAACTTTTCTGGGGAGACCTGAACACACATGTATTCACCCCAGATGGGACTCTAACAACAGACCAAATAGCTGATTTCCCTCCTGTCTGGCTGGGTGAACTGGTGAGTTTACTTGGCTGACTTACAGAGCCTAAGTGAGGGGCCACAGATGGGGGGCTCTGTTACCCTTTTTTTTCTCTGAACATGCTAGTCACAGGCATGTCCAGTTTTTGGCCTTGGGGCCACATGTAGCTCACACTGCACAGCTGGGAGGTTGTTTACTACACAGGGCACAGGTAACTTTTTCGTGGTCATGCTATGCAGGATGTATGCTGGTAAGCACAGCTGCAGGAAGTCTGTGTGCACAAGGCTGTGTCATGCCTAGAAGTCAGTGTTCCCCAGCTCTCCTCCCCAGCCTCTGGTCTTACGTTCTTTCTGCCTCCTCTCCATGATGTTCCCTAGGCATTGTTGTTTTGTACGTGCGTGCGTGCGTGTGCGTGTGCGTGTGCGTGTGCGTGTGCGTGTGTGTGTGTGTGTGTGTGTGTGTGTGTGTTTCATTTGGGTCTGAGCACTCCACAATCACTACTCTTTAACCGGTTGTGAATCTCTGTGTTAACTGTTGTCTGCTACACGAAGGAACCTCTCTGATGAAGAGCTGCTCTAACCCATGGCTATAAAGACACAGATTTAGAGTAAGTTTTTTAGGTATCCATTAGCAAAACAGCAGCAGTATGGTTTCCCCTTGCTCCGAGGACTCCCCAGCCACAGGTCTGTGGCCAGGTTTACAATATTAGCAGTGAGTTCCCTACCACAGAGGAGGCCTTAAAGCCAACCTGAAAGCAACTGGTTTTCCCAATAACATTCCTTTGGAAGAGCAGCAGACACTGTTAACCACTGAGCCATCTCTTCAGCCCCTGCCCAGCTGTTTAAATGTGGATCTCAAGGGAACAAATTCAGCTCTTCATGCATGTTATTGACTGAACCCTCTCTCCAGTCCTATTCTGTTCTTTTTGGACAGAGTCATTATTTAGCTCAGAGTGGCCTCAAACTTATGATTCTTTTGTCCCAGCCTCCCAAGTTCCAGGATCATAGGCATGTGCCATCAGACCAAGCTCTTTGCTTCTTCTTTTTTTAAAAAATATATAAATTCTTGGTAATTTCATGCATGTATTTTGATCATATATTCACTCTCCCTCCTCCTTCTAAGTCTTCCCTCATCTACCCCATCTTCCTATTCCCCAACATCAAGTCTTTACTTTATTATTTTGTAACTAATCCAGGGACTGGTGAGACAGCTTGGTGGTTAAGAGCACATGTTGCTGTTGTAGAGGACCTGGGTTCTGTTCCCAGCACCCATATGGTGGCTTACAACCACCTGAAAATCTAGTTCCAGGGCATCCGATGACCTCTTCTGATCTCCCTGGGTGCCAAGCATGCAGGCAAAACACTCATATACATATTATATAATAAATAAATCTTAAGAAAAAAACTAATCCAATTTGTACTACCTTGTGGGTGTGGGGCCATCATCTATTGTAGCAGGGTTGACCTACCAGGATTCACACCCCTGAAGCAGTCATCAACTGCTCATCACTTCTCAGTTGGGGATTTGAGTCTTTCTTACAAGGACAGCCAGATTAAGGGCCCTCATCCTTCTGTATGACCTCACTTTAATTTGTATCTATGACTGTCTTATATTCTCAGGGACTGCTGACAGGATCTCAATATTTTTTTAAGAACATTTATTTATTTTTATTTTATGCATTTGAATGTTTTGCCTGCATGTGTGTCTGTGCACCATGTGTATGCCTGATGCCCATGCAGGCCAGAAAAAGGTTTTAGATGCCCTGGAACTGGGGTTACAGATGGTTGTGAGCTGCCTAATGTGGGTGCTGTGAACTGAACCAGGGTCCTCTGGAAGAGCAGGACAGGCTCTTAACTGCTGAGCCATCTCTCCATCTCCTCATATGTTGCTTTTGTGTTGTGTGATATTTTGTTTGTGTTCTGACAAGTAAAGCTTGCCTGGAAATCAGAGGGTGGAACTAGTCACTAGTTAACCATAGAGGTCTGGAGGCCTGTACAGACAGGAGACAGGAAATGATAAGGCGGGGCAGAGACAGGATCTCGGCCTTTTTGGTAGGAGGATTTGGAGAGGTAAGAAGTGACTGGCTGTTCCTTTGCATCTCTGATCTTTCAGGTTATTAGCCCAATATCTGACTCCTAGTTTTTATTGATACAACTAATTAGGATCATGCTTCATTTTGGGGGAGTCTAATTTAACCATTACAGATATTTTATGTTTTTTGCAGCAAATTCTCTTATCTCACAGACTTCTTGAACACCTGGTATCTTCTTGATTTCCTTTATTGGAAGGAAGCTCTAGAAATGAGCTGGGCTTATGAAGTGGCTTTGTGGATCTCTTGGTTAGTCCTTAACCACACTTTCAGTGATTCCTGATATTGGGGCCATCTGTGTAGGATGAGAAGCAGAGAAGTGGAGATGACAGAAGCTGTGGATAGAATTGCTAGAGAATGAAGATGTCACAAGGCACTGTCTGCACACCAGAGGGTGGCGCTTGAGCTATGATTCTCTTCAAAGAGAATCTCTACAGCTGCTTCCTCCACATTTGACATGGCAGTCACCCCTGTGAAGCTGAGAGACTATGTGGACCCACAGGGGACCTCGGTTTGTAGTCATGACAATGGAATAAACAGAACTACCGTGTAGTGTAGGGTGAGGTCTGCAGTAATTGGGTGCTAGCACTCCCTGGAGATAGTAGGGAAAGAGGTTGCAATGCTCTAACAAGACCTTACCCCGAGATTCTGACCACTTCTCCTTCCTACCCGACGCTTGCATAATCTTAGAAATGGTGAAGTACGTAAGAGGTTAAAAAAATTGGCCAGGGGTGGGACTTTTGGTGGTACAGATGCCCATGAGTTAGCCAAGTTCCTGTAAGTAACCCCAATAAACTCAGTTACTTTCCAAGATGGACTTAGTGGAATCTTTGGTTTGTTGACTCCTCCCTATTTTGGGGTAAGTAGACATTTCTTTGACCTCTCTCCACAAGTCAGGCAACACAGAGGGCTTCTTTGTGCCAAGATGGAAAAAGAATGGGTCAGTAGGACACCAAGAAGGCTGGCTTTGTGACTGGGGCTGAGTTCAGAGAGTCAAGGCTGCAGTCTACTCCCTGGAAGCCAGAGAAATGGTCAAGATTCTGCATGGAGCGTTGCTTTGTGGCAACATTGGAGGGAGCAAGGTTCTCCACCAGAGGACAGGGAGGGTTAGGGGAGGAACCTCAGCTTTACACATGGCCTTGATCCCCCCACCTCCAGCCCTGCTAAGAAGCGCAGGGCTCTGAGCTGCAGCTGTAGCCATGAACTGTGGTGGGAGGGGTATGGTGGGAGGGGTATGGAGTGTGCGCATAGGCGCTGGCCTTGGTCCTGAAGCAGGATTTCCCGTCCACAGGCACCACCTTTCCTCACTTCTGGCTCTATCTACCTCCCGCCTGATTCTTCCCAGAAATCCAGAACCAGGTGAAGGAAGAAGGTGTGGCTAGAAGGGCTGCAGCGTGGCAGAAGGAGCAAACAAGTGGAGAAAATGGGGAAAAGCCACTGACAAAAAGGGATACGAGGGCTGGAAAGATGGCTCAGAGGTTAAGAGCACTGACTGCTCTTCCAGAGGTCCTGAGTTCAATTCCCAGCAACCACATGGTGGCTCACAACCATCTGTAATGGGATCTGGTGCCCTCTTCTGGCCTGTAGTCATACATGCTGTATACATAATAAATAAATAAATCTTAAAAAAAAAAAGGGATACGAAGATGCCAGAGTTTAAAAATCATCATTCTAGTTGGGCGTGGTGACTCATGACTTTAATTCCAGCACTCAGAGATAGAGACAAGAGGATCTCTGTGAGTTTGAGGCCAGTCTGGTCTACATAGCAAGCTCCCAGACAGCTAGAGCTACATAGAGAGACTCTGTCTCAAGCAACAACAAAAAATCCAAAAAAACAAAACCCAAAATAAAATAAAATAAAATCATCATGCTAATCAATTGTTAAAAGCATCCACTTCCCTCTCCCCCCCTGCCTCGCTTCATCTCCCCCTCCCTTCCTATCTACTTCCCTTTCCTTCTTCCCTTACCCGGTCTTCTCTTCCTTTCTTACCTCCTCTCTCCCCTCCCTTCCTTCCTTTTGATTTTTCTTTTTCCCCTCTTTTCTTTTCAGAGAAAGTCTTGCTGTGTAGTACTGGCTAGTCAGGAACTTACGATTCTTCTGTCTCTGGCTCTTTACTGCTAGAATTATAGGCATGTATCACTATGCTTAACAAAAGGTATTCCTTTCAATTTGTGGAAGTGGTACCAAGACTTGGTATAAGCACATCAAATTAGAGGAGTATGAAAACCATGACCAAGGAATTACCATTAGGCTATCTGGAATAAAAATGTTCACAGCCTTCCCTTAATTTCCCCTATTTTGGTTTCTCTTGTTGAGGGAGAACATATATTTTATAACTATAATTACTATAATAAATAAAAATATGACAGGAGACTTGAGAGATGGCTTAGCAGTGAAGAGCCTGTTCTGCTCTTCCAGAGGACCCTAGTTCAGTTCACAGCACCAATATCAGGTAGCTCACAACTATCTGTAACTCCAAGGGATCCAACACCCTTTTCTCACCTCCACAGAAATGTACAGGCATGCACACACACACACACACACACACACACACACACACACACACACAAATCTTAAAAGGTGGCTTGTTTCATAATGCATAGAGCTGAATTATCGTACTCTGTCATGTTGTCAGCCCCTCCCTGAGGAACAATGGTTTCCCTTTTGGAAAGGCACGAGTCTATCATTTCTCCATGGCTGAATGTGTGGAAAAGTAAGTTATTTGCTAAAAGCCCCTTAGCTAGCGAGAGGTGGATCTGGGGCTGGAATCCGTCATAGCACCATAGGGAACAAATCTGTATACATTGGCCACTTACATGCATTTATTTTTACACTTGTATACATGGATGCATGTATGTATATGAATATGTATTTGTGAGTTCTTCTGCTCTGTTCAAAAATTTAAGACTATACTGTGTCACATGGACACATCCATTGTCTCCTTAAGTCCTCCCTGCAAACTGTTTCCTTTCTTTCTCTCTTCTTTACTTCCTGTGGTGGTTTGAATGTAATTGGCCCCCATAAGCTCATAGGAAGTGGCACTCTTAGGAGGTGTGGCCTTGTTGGAGTGGGTATGGCCTTGTTGGAGGCAGTGTGTCACTGTGGGGGTGGGCTTTGAGGTTTCATATATGCTTAAGCCACAGCCAGTGTCTCAGTTCACTTCGTATTGCCTGCACAAGATGTAGAACTCTCAGCTCCTTCTCCAGCACTGTGTCTACCTGCACACTGCCATGCCCACCTTGATGATAATGGACTAAACTTCTGAACTGTAAGCCATCCCAATTAAATGTTTTCTTGTATAAGAGTTGCTGTGGTCATGGTATTGTTGTGGAATAACTTTTTGTACACTGTGAAGATTTGTCTTTGTCAAGGCACCTTCTTATTGGTTTAATAAAAAGCTAAATGGCCATTAGCTAGGCATGAGGTATAAGCAGGACAGCCAGACACATAGGATGCTGGGAAGAAGAAGGGAGGAGTCGGAGGAGATGCCATGAGATGCAGAGTGAGCAGAATGGGAAGTATGTACATGAGGTAGAAGAACCTTGGGGCAGCACATAGATTAATAGAAATGGGTTAATTTAAGTTGTAAGAGCTAGCTAAAAATAAGCCTAAGCTATTGGTTGAGCATTTATAATTAATATTAAGTCTCTGTGTGGTTATTTGGGAGCCAGTGGTCCCGATGAGAAACTCCACCTACATGGTATCTCTTTACAGCAATAGAAACCCTAACTAAGACACTTCCTTTGAGACAGGATCTCCTTATGTTACCAGGCTAGCTTTAAACTCCTGGGGTTAATCCTCCCACCTTAGCCTACAGCATGTACCCTCATGCACAGTCCTTAAGTCTGAAGAGCACAAATTATTATTATTTTAATTTTGAGAATATAATAGAATTACAGTATTTCCTTTCTCTTTTCACTTGAAACTGTCCCATATCCTTCCTTTCTCTTTCATATTCATGTCCTCTCTTTTCATTAGTTGTTATTGCACGTATATACGTATATACACAGATATGTTCCTAAATATAACCTGCTCAGTATGTATAATGCTCCTTGTCCATATATTCTCAGGGGTGACCATGTTGTGTAGTGCTGAGGCCTCATGGGCTTTTCCTTGTTCACTTTGCCAGGCCTATTGCTGTCCTTCTGGTTGGGCAGCCATCTTGGTGAGATTTTATGGGTATAGTTTTTGTTGTTACTAGGAGACATGATCTCAGAACAAACCCCCCCCAATCCTCTGGCTCTTACAGTCTTTCTAATCCCCCTCTGCAATGTTCCCTGAGCCTTAGGTGTGGGAATATTTTATGGATGTATTCACTGGGACTGGGGCCCCACATTCTGTATTTTGATTGGTTGTGGTTTTCTATAGTGATTCCTCTGTTGAGAAGTTTCCTTGATGAGGGATATTTTATTATTACTACTACTGCTACTACTATTATTGAGACAGGTTCATGAAGCCCAGACTGACCTCAAATCAAACTTGATGGTGATCTTGGATCACAGATGTGCACTAGCACTCCTGACTCATGTGGTGCTGGGGACGGAACACAGGACACTGTAGATGCCAGGCAAGCATTCTACCAACTAAGCTACACCTCCAGCCTCAAGAGCAGAGATTCTTTAAAACAATTTTTTTTTTTAAAAGAAAAGCGAAAAAGCCCTCTGTAGACTGCCAGGACAAGCCGAGTGAAGGGCTCTAATGGATTACTTGGGAGTCAGCCCAGCTGTTCTGCTGGTTCTTGGCACCTGTTGGTATCACATGATTCAGCTGGAATGAGTTCTGTGTGCCATTTTCAGGTGCTTTAATGATGAATATTCCAGGTGTCAGAAAGGCTTCATTTCTAAGAGTGGGCTCAGGATATGGACTGAAAATAAATTAGTCCCAAGTGCAAGCAGATGGTTTCTGGAGCATTTATGGGCTCAAGGCAGAGCACATAAAAAGCTGTTGAATTTTGAGATGTTTATTCAAGCTTCCGGAAGTGCTAAAACCTGAGGGACACTAGGGGAAGCAGAGTCCAAGGGCCAGGCTGTCTTCACCCCTTTATTTGTTCAGCACTTTGTACAGACATTGATTCTGTGCATTACTCCCTGGAGCCCTGGGACGTCTCAGCAAGATCAGTAGTTATGTATTATACATGCCACTCAAGGGTAAGAAAACCAAGGCTCAGAGAGAATGATAGAACTCTCTCTACCTCAAGATTTTTCTGATATAGGGTCTTACTGTATAGCCCTGGCTATAGTAAATGGCTATAGTGTGGGACTCCTAGTGTACACCAGGGTGGCCTCAAACTCACAGAGACCTGCCTGCTTCTGCCTCTAGAGTGCTGGGACTAAAGATGTGCAACACCATACTTTATCTTATTTTCAACTATGTGTATATGTGTGGGGTTATGTGTATGTGAGTGCAGGTGCCTGCCAAGGCCAAAAGAGGGCATTGGATCCCTTGGAGCTGGAGTTACATGCAGGTGGCTGTGAGCTGATGGATATGGGTGCTGGGAACTGAGCTCCCATGCCCTGCAGGAGCAATAAGAGCAGCAAGGCCTCTGAACCACCAAGCTGTCTCTCTGGTCTTAAACTTCTATTTTGTAGAAAAGAAAAGTTGAGGAAAGGGAAGAAGCTCACTGGAGTGTTTGCCAAAGAGCACAGGGAATTGCTGTTTTTGCATCCAGTCTGTCTTACATGTCCGAATTGTGGCATTGGGCCTCCTTTCCAGGTTTGGGCCATGGCTTCTGGGCTGGACCCTATGGTGATATTTTATTTGTCCTGAAATGTGATTTTATTTGTATGTTAATAAATAAAGTTGCCTGGGGGTCAGAGCCAATAGTAAGCCATAGCAGAGCTGGGTGTTGGTGGCACACACCTTTAATCCCAGCTCTTGGGAGGCAGAGCTAGGTAGATCTCTGTGTGTTCAAGATATAGTCAGCATGGAGACACATGCATGCCTTTAATTTCAATACCAACCACAGAAGACCGGGAGGTCTGTACAGACGGGCAGTGACGAGGAGGTCATGTGGTTGTGTTTACAACCAATGAGAAGGCAGAATAGAAAGTCAATAAAAAGTACAAACACACAGGAAGCAGGTCTCTTTTGGAGAGACAGTGAAGGGTAAGGTTTTTAGCTCTTAGCTCTTAGTTATCTTAGCTATTAGCTCTGACCTCTTAGCTTTCATCTCTGTATTGGCTCTGTGTTTCTTATTTAATAAGACAGTTACATCTACAGGACCCTAAGAAGAATCCCTTCTATATGACAGTTGCAGAGACTCTCTGGGCTCTGGTGGTTGCACAGGAACGTCATCTTAAATGTCTGCTTATGGACTGGTGATGTGGCCCGGTAGGTAAAGGTTCTTGCAGTAAAAGCCTGCAGCCTGAGTTCAATCTGGAACCTCCATACAAAGGGGAAAGGAGAGAACCAATTCCAAAAAGTTGTCTTCTGACCTCCGCACATGCCCATGGCACACAAGCCCACCCCCAATATGCATACACACATACATGTACACACACATGCATACACACGCACGTACGCACGCATGCACGCACGCATGCACGCACGTGTGTCAGTGAGCCTGGTCACCTGTCATGGTTTGAATCTGAAACATTTCCCACAGGTTCAAGTGTTTGAACACTTGGCACCCACTGGTGGTGCCATTTTGGGGGGCTGTGGACCCCTTATGATGTAGGAACTAGCTGGAGGAAGTGATTTGCAGGGAGGAAGGGATTTTGGGTCAAAATTCTGCTGAATTCGAGCCTGACCTCTCTGTTCTCCATCTGAGGGATGTGAACAAGAAGCCCCATCTAGCTGTCACCATAACTGTGAGCTGTTGATCCCACCATCCGTTCCCCATGATGGATATGTTTTTCTCAAACCGTGAGCAAGAACAGACAGACCCTTACTTCTTCAAACTGCTTGTTCAGGCATTTTATCCCAGAAATGAGAAAAGTAACTAACATACCACCACCATCATTTTCTTCCATATTTCCTCATATCCACAACTATCTCTAGTAAGGCCTTGGGGAACTAGCCACCCTAGCCCCTAGACATGGTGCAAAGTGCTTTGTGGCCATTTCACACCTTGTGTGTACACAGAGGTGGGGGCTGCTTCTTTTGTTTTGTGAGTGGGGAGACCAACTGCGAGTTAGTTGTCCAGGAGGATGTGCCCATCCAAAGTCACTTTATTAGTGGCAGTGTGCACCTGTAATTCTTGCACTTGGGAGGTGGAGGCAGAAGGATCATGTCTCAGCTATATAGTAAGTTAGGGGCCAGCCTGGTCTACATTTATCTCCTGCTTAAAGTCAAACCAAAAGAGAAAAATACCCAAACTCATTTAATTATCATCCAATTCTAAGTACAAAGTCATTTCTTTTTTTGCTATACTTACCACTCTTTCAAAAAATGATTTATCATTATTATTTTATGTGTGCGAGTGTTTTGCTTATATTTAGTCTGTGTGTGACTGGTTGCCATGGAGGCCAGAAGTATCAGATCTCCTGGAACTGGAGTTAGAGAGTGTGAGCTACCGTGTGGGTGCTGGAAATCAAACCCAGGTCCTCTGGAAAAGCATCCTGTGCTCTTAACCTCTGAGCCATTTCCCCATCCACTCTTGCCAGAGGATGAGAGATATCTTTTTGAGACCTGGAAGCAAGAAGCACCTACTTCAGGTTCTGGGAATACTAATTCCCACTTTACAGTGCACATGTTCTCTTTCTTTTCTCACTTCTTTTTATCTCCCTTGGAAAACAGCAACTTTCTTGGGGCTTATTTGATATACAAGAACTTGATGTATAAAGTTGATGAGTTGGACATGGGCACAACCCATGGAATGCCTCCCTTAAGGCACCCACTTTCTGTTGGTACCGATGCTCTGTGGGCTGAGCTCATTCTTGACTGCAGGTCTCTAACCAAATAGCCTGATGTGGAATTGGTGAGGACGGCCCAGTGTAAAAGGCTTGTCATGAAAGCATGGGGACCCGAGCTCCAGCCCTAGAACTTGAATGAACAGTCACACCCGTAATCTGAGTGCTGGGGAAACAGAGGCAGGAGGCTCCTCGGGCCTTGTTGGTTAGCCAGTCTAGCCAATGAGTGAGCTTCAAGTTCGGTGAAAGACCTCATCTCAAAAAATAAGGTGGTGACCTCTGACCTCCACATGCACGTGCACACATGTGCACCCACACACCCAAACATGTGCACACACAGGAAATAACATGCTGACCAGAGGTACCCTAAAAGTAGTAATGAGCAGCCAGAGAGCAACAAGATGATTGAATTCTTTGCTTCAGCTCCTATTTTCCTAGGGTGTGAGCCAGGACTTGAAATACTGAAGTATTAACCTTGCCAGGCGCTTGAGCTCCAGGGATCAGATTGGGGGTATTTTCTTTTGTGTCTCCCAGACACAGAGGTTAGCCCCAGAGCCTGCCTGTGCTGCAGTGGCTCCTGGGATCTTTGTCATTACAGTAAGGAGCAGCAGAGCAGCAGAGAGGACAGAGAGACGTGAGTGTGAGGCGAGAGGCTGTGTTGGGACCATCTGCATGTCTCGTCCGTTTGCTCCCTGCATCTGCGAGTGCGTGGGTAACAATAAGGAAAGTAGTTTGCATTAAGGACTTCTTCCAAAGTCCCAGGCTCTGTGCAAAGCATCCACATGCATCACTTACCTAATTCTTGTAATGGCTATGTGATAGGTATTGCTATTGTCCCCATTGAACTGAGAAGGAAACTGAGGCACAGAAGGGCAAGGAAGCAGGGGACAATTGGCATGATGAAAACCTAGGCAGGCTGAGGGTCTGAGCTCTCAGCATCACCTAACAGACTGAAAAATCAAGACTGAAAACAAAGGCTGCAGGTATTAACACAGAGTGACAGGAGAAGTTTTCATTGTTACAGCAGGAAGGGAAGTCAGGATGTTCCTAGTATTTAAGGCAAAGGTCAGGGGTACTATTATTCATCCTGGAGTGTGTGGGTCAGCCCTAAATGTTAATAGTACCAAGGAATTCTGCCTCAAGGAGTGATGTTTCAAGTAAAGTCAGGACCCAAGTACTGGCCCCTAGACTCTGAACACAGAGCTCATCCCATTGATGAAAGTGGGCATTTGTTCCTCTTAGACTGTGCCGGTGTGTGTCAGTGGTTCTCTTACTGAGAATGTTCCCTGTGGCTCTCTCAGGTAGACTTTGCTTCTATCCCCTGTGTTCACTCTTCCTAATGATGGGTATGGTGCTTGGGCCTCTGTCTTCCATATTAGATAGTGAGCCCCTGAAGGAGAGGTCGGCATGATGATGACCTTGTTGTCGATGACATGCTTCTAATAGTGATGGTTTTGATGGTGGTGGTGATAATGAGGATGATGGTGAAGATGGTGTTGATGGTTGTAATGGTGATGGTGGTGATGGTTATAATGATGATGATGATGGTGATGATGATAATGGTGGTGGTGATGATGATGGTGGTGGTGATGGTGGTGATGGTTATAATGATGATGATGGTGGTGGTGATGATGATGATGGTGGTGGTGATGGTTATAATGATGATGATGGTGGTGGTGATGATGATGGTGGTGGTGATGATGATGGTGGTGGTGATAATGATGATGATGGTGATGGTTATAATGATGATGATGGTGGTGGTGATGATGATGGTGGTGATAATGATGATGGTGGTGATGGTTATAATGATGATGATGGTGGTGGTGATGATGTTGACCTTGAAGGTACTGATGGTGAAGACAATGGTTGCAGTGACGATAATGCTGGCATTGGTGAGGGTAGCAGTGAAATGTTAATTTTTGGATTTTAGGGGTGAACTGCGGTCATATGGCAGACTCTTCCCAGACAAGCACAGCCCCTCAGACTATGGCTCACATGTTTCCCTTGTACATGCAGTTGTTCTCATGTTTTCTCATTTGCTCTCAGGCTGGTCAGCTGTCAGAGGTGTGACTCTGTAGTAAGTCTTCAACTAGTGGCAGCTGGCAGCAAGGGAGCCCCTTGCACAGCCAGACGTCATGGGCCAGAAAACACCTCCTTGAGCATGGTTTAATAGGAGCCAACTCTCTCCTATTAACATATAGAGGTGAGGGAGATTTGCAGCCACGAAGGCTGCTGGGAGTTCAGAAAGTTGGTGGTAGGTAGAGATGTCAAGGGAGCTTCACTTCCTCTGTCTGGGCCTCATTTACCCCTCTATGAAGTGAGGGACTGGATCAGTGACTGTGAAGACACTCCCTTCCCCTTCCTGATCTTTTCTGGCCTTTTATTTCAGCCTGGGCTCCCACCATGGATGAACGGCTTGGTCCTTTCTACAGACTGGGAACTCACTCCCTTCTAGGATGGCTGGGTCCACTGCTGCTAGGATTATTGCCTGCATACCTGGTTAAGGCTCTTCCTTTGGTGGCCTCTACAGTGGAGTTCATTGCTTTTTGCTTGTTCTGCAGTCCTTGACTCTTTCACTCTTTCTGCTCTGCAAAGTGTGATGTAGCATTTTCACATTTCCTCTAACTCTCACCTCCCATTTTTCATCTCTTATTATCCCCCTCCCCATTATAAGGACCCCTATGCCTTGATTAGGCCACAGGCTATCCCAAGGTAGTGCCCCTATCATAAAAAATTAACATAATTACATCTGTAAATTCCTTAGACATACACATTAACATAGCTTCAGGTTCTAGGGATTAGAATGTGACCACATTGAGATAGGTAACGCAATCAATAATAGGTCCAGCCTATATTGCTTGCTCCCAGGGTCCACAGAAGAGTCTACCAACCAGCTGAGGATTCTAATCTGAGGGATATTCAATGAATCTAAGCACACTGAGTTCTTTAGTCCATTCACTTTATTCTTCTATGGCGATTCCATCTACAAGTTTCTTTTCTGCTCTCTTACTTAGCTCCTCTCGGTCCCTCCTGCTCTCAGTTCCTTTTGCTGTTCTCTCATCATCCTACCTAGTTCTTTCCATCTCCATCCTCATCTTTGTTTTTTTTTCTATCAATCCTATTCTACCAGTGCTCTCCAAGAAGCAGCATATATACCCACACAGTAATTCTTCAGCAAAGCAATGTGAGGCTTGAAGTTTTCAGGGTTTCAGAGAGAGGTGATAAGGACCCACACATAAAGCAATTAATTGTCAGCTTCCAATTACAACCCCAAAGGGGAGTGACTAAAGGGGAGTTCTCTGGTAGGATCAACTAAAGGCTAAGATCATTAGGGAATTTATGTGCTCAAACTATAATCTACAAATGGCTAGGTAGAATGTTAGGGGTCAATAAGTCACAAGAAAGTAAACTGTCTCTGGCACCACTTTCCCCACTCATCCCAGCTGCAGCTGCTTTCTGATAGGGAGGGGGACACATGCTAGGTGGCTAAGCAACCTGTGTCAGAGCATGTAGTATTTGGTTAGTAAAAGCGCTTTCACTCAGAGTAATTGCTGAGGAGAAAATCTAAAACTTAATTTGCACAAGAAAGAAGCTTGGCACCTGTTGCCTGCCTGGCCTGGAGGCAATCTCCTTGGGTCAGTGGGAAGTAACTGCCTTAACTCAGTATCTAGCAAATGGCTAAAACTTCATCCCAGGAATGTGAGCAGTAAATCTCTTAAATTAGGGTCTTATGTAAATAACCCGGGGTGAAGGTAAGGAGTTGAGGATTTAATTGTTAGCGGTTCTTTTCTCTATCTGTGAGTGAGATGAGCTAATGTTTATCTATGTGCAGTTTTGTCCTTGGAAAAAGGTATCTTTGCTGAAATACTTTTGTCCAGAGAATGGCCCTGGACAGATACATGTTAATGAAAAATAAACACAGCTGGGGACAATTGTCCAATTACCCCAAATGTATAGGAAAAGCTGTGCCCAAGATTGAGATGCAATCGTGAGATCACATGTACACATAACATGGAGATGCACGGTAAGTGGGGAGACTCATAGCTGTTATTGCACAAGAAGTTTACAACAAGAGACAGCCAGTTCATTCAAAAGGCAGGAATTCCATAGCCCTTAGTTCTGATAGGTTGACCTCTGAACTCTAGTTGTCACTGCTGTGTACTCTCATGGACTTTCACTACCAGCGGCTCTCAATAGATAGGTAAGACTCTGTCTACCACATCCACTTTACTAAAAGAGAGGAAATCCAAGCCCAGAGATGGTAAGTGCCTTGCTCAGAGATACACGGTAGGGGGATGGTGGTGCTGGAATTGGAATACAGTCTCATATGTACAAACTGTATCACCTCCCTGGAACCTCACTGCTCTTTCTGGGGAGGCTGTGTGTGATAGTTTAAATGTAATTGGCCCCCATAACTGCTGAGGGATAATGCTCTTGTACATTGTAAAGATTTGTCACTTGAATTGGTTTAATAAAACACTGATTGGCCAGTAGCCAGGTAGGAAGTATATGTGGGAAGAGTAAGCTAAGAATGCTGGGAAGAGGAAGAGTGGAGTCAGGAGTTTCCAGCCAGAAGCAGGGGAAGCAAGATGAGAATGTCAAACTGAGAAAAGGTACCAAGCCACATGAGTAAACATAGATAAGAATTATGGGTTAATTTAAGTGTAAGAGCTAGTCAGTAATGTGCCTGAGCTAATGGCTGAGCAGTTATAATTAATATAAGTTTCTGTGTGGTAATTTGGGAAGTGGCTGCTAGGTATTTGGGAGTTGTTGGCAGAACAGAAACTTCCACCTACACATAACATCATAGGGAATGGCATTATTAGGTGGTATGGCTTTGTTGGAGTAGGTATGGCCTTGTTGGAGGAAGTGTGTCACTTGGTAGGTGGGCTTTGAGGTGTCATATATGCTCAAGCAATGCCCAGTGTCTTAGACCATTTCCTGTTGCCTTTGAATCAAGATGTAGAATTCTCATCTTCTTCTCCAGCACCATGTCTGCCTGTATGCCATCATGTCCCACCATGATGATAATGGACTAAACCTCTGAATTGTAAACCATTACGATTAAATGTTTTCCTTTATAAGAGTTGTCATGGTCATGATGTCTCTTCATAGCAATAGAAACCCTAACTAAGGCAGAAGTTGGTACCAGGGACTGGGATATTGCTGTGATAGGTTGAATGGCATTTTTGTTTGGAGTAATATAGCCTTTGGGAGTTTGGGTTAGGAAAGCAGTGGAATGGCTTAAGTGCTGCTTAATGGGGCATCCTAGTAGGAGCATGGAAGACTGTGGTGCTAATAGGTATTTGAACTGGGGGGCGTGGCTCAAGAGGTTTCAGAGCAGAAGAATATTTATATGTGGCCTAGAGATCGTTCTTGTGATATTTTGGTGAAGAATGTGGCTTCTTTTTGCCCTCATCTGAAGAGTCTGCCTGAGGCTAAAGTGAAGAGTTTTGAAATATTTCTATTGGCAGAGGAAATCTCAAAACAACTTAGTATAGACCCTGTCCTGTAGTTATTAGTGGTAACTCTGATGAAGATTTATAATGAAAAGGGGCAAGCTGAGCAGAATAAATTACAAAATTACAAAATGTGCCATTTGAGGAGAAATAGAGCATCAGGAAGTGGAATGAAGCTAAGTCCTGTGTTCTAGGAGATAAACAGATTAAGAAATGGAATAAAGGGAGTGGTGACATCAGGGCAAGATCCCACCCAGATAATTTCCAATTTATGAAAAGGAATTGAAGAAAAGTTTAAAACATTATGTAGTGGTACACACCTTTAATCCCAGCACTGGGAAGGCAGAAGCTGGAGGATCTCTGAATTTTAGGCCAGCCTAGGCTACAGATTGAGTTTCAGGACAGCCAAGTTTAGGCAGTGAAGGAAATCATTGAAAACAGAAAGTTGGTGAAGATGTAGTTGAATGAAGGGACTATCCTTTAGCCCCAGTAAACAGCAGAACTTGGCAGCTTCAGCCACATGGTTCTGAAGTTAAGGATAGAAGAAAGGGGCTATGGAATTTGCCTCCGCGACTAAGGAAAGCCACTGAGGCCAGGTATGTGTCAGGGGTGTCCCTGCATGGAGGGCCTAGAGAACCCACTGCATGAAGCTGTGAAGGTGAAGCCTGGGTTGCCTTAGAGAACCCAAGATGTTGGAGATGATAGAGCCAGGGGATACCTGCTGAGGAGAGCTGCTAATAGGGAGTGGAACCAGCCCAAGAGAAAGAAGTGTGTTACAATCAACAAAGCTGAAAGAATTGGAGATATGAAGATCCTTTTAACATTCTGATGTTACATGGAGATGTAGAGTTTAGAGTTTGCCCAGTTGGTTTTGGGTCTTTCTTTGGTCCAGTGTATTCTCACTATGCTCCCTTCCCTATGTTTTGGAATGGTAATGTATTTCTGATGGCATTATATGTTGGAAGTTGTGATCTGTTTTTTGATTTTGATTTTATACAGGATTATAGTTAAGAGATTGTATGAATCTCAGAAGAGATTTTGAATTTTGGACTTTTAAACATTGTCGAGACTGTTAAAGTCTATAGTGACTTTTGAAGTTGGACTAAATGCATTTTGCATTATGATATGGCTATAAACTTATAGGGGCCAGGGAGTGGAATTTGGTAGTTTGAATGTAATTGGCCCCCATAAGCTCATAGGGAATGGCATTATTAGGTGGTGTGGCTTTGTTGGAGTAGGTGTGGCCTGTTGGAGGAAGTGTGTCACTGTGGGGATGGGCTTTGAGTTTTCATATATGCTCAAGTCACGCACAGAGCCTCAGACCATTTCCTGTTGCCTTTGGATCAAGATGTAGAATTCTCATCTTCTTCTCCAGCACTATGTCTGCCTGCATGCCATCATGTCCCACCATGATGCTAATGGACTAAACCTCTGAACTGTAAGCCATCACAATTAAATGTTTTCTTTTATAAGAGTTGCTGTGGTCATAGTGTCTCTTCATAGCAATAGTAATCCTAACTAAGACACTGTGTTTGTAAAGTGACATATCCCCACATAACCGGCAGGCTGTGTGGGAACCATGTGAATAGTTCTGAATAGATATTCTCTAGCTTAGGTGTTTGTGGAATCATAATTTATTTAGGTAATATTTATATTTTATCTTATGTGTATGGTAATTTGCCTGCATATATGTCTGCTGTACACTCTAGTAGCCACAGAAGCAGAAGAGGATGTTAGATCCTTGGATTTATAGATGGTTGTGAGTTGTCATGTAGGTTCTGGGAATTGAACCCCTGATCCTCTAGAAGAGAAGTCAGTGCTCTTAACTTCTGAGCCATCTCCCCAGCTCCCACTTAGACAAGATTTCATGAGGCTTATATAGCACATCATAGTTAGAAATGTCACCGAAGAAGCAGTAGATACAACCTCTGATCCCATGGAACTCACATTTAAGCCAGGGGAAACCCAGGACTCAGCAGTTAAGAACACTTGCTGTTTTTCCAGAAGACCAGAGTTTAGTTCCCAGCACCCATAGTTGGCAGCTCACAGCTAGCTGTAACTTCAGGGGCTCTGATGCCCTCTTCTGGCCTGTACTGTACACATGGCATTCACTTGTACAGAAACAGATGCATGTAAATAAAAATAAATGTTTTCAAAAAGAGAGAGGCTCTGGATCCTGGGTGAGTGACTGGGGAGCCCTGGAGCTCTGTGCCCTGGCAGAGATCCCAGCCACAGCCTCCTCTCTGCACTTGGTCATCCCATGGCGCTGGAGGCAGCAGGTCCCTCTCTGACAGGGCCTGTGACCAATGCCCCCATTTGTTGTGTGTGCAGGCTGGAAACTGCCATGGCTTAACTGCCAGCAGCTGCCACCACAGAGAGTAAGTGGCCGAGGCCACTATTTCTGGGGAAGGAAGGAAAATGATGGCATTTCCAGGAACTGCTTTTCTTGTCACAGAGGCGGGGCTGTATATTCTGAATTCTCAAGAGCTGGCACTTAGTGACTTTTGGTTTGTTTCTGGCATGAGAGAGGGAGGGACAGTGAAGCATTACTGATGGAAGCGTGGCTGTCATGAGGGTAGCGGCATCATTGGGAAGCCCACACCAGCATGGGTGCTGACGTTTGAGGCCAAATCCCCGGTACAACCTGTTTAACTTGTCAGTAACTACACCAGAAGAGTCTTCTCTCTGAACTTGCAGCCAAGGGGATGGGCCTTGTCAACCCTGCAAGTTTCCTGAGTGTCCTGAGTTTGATGAGTCTCTCTCTTCCCCAAGGGAGTGTTTTAATTCAGAGAAAATAGCTACACAACAGGACGGGGAGTGGCGGGTCTCGGGGGCTGTGAAAAGCTGAGCTTGTCCTAGGGACAGAGGAGAGCAGCATGGCGGGAAGCCGAGGCAGGGAACAGTAGACAGGCTTGTTGTTCCCTTCCGGGAGTTTTGATTTTCTCCTGGGAATAAGGGAAGGTCCTAAGCAGGTGGAATGTCATGATTGGAAGTAATGTTTTTTGTTTCTTTTGGTTTGGAGACAGGGACCCAGGAGGGTCTCACACTCACCATGAGGCTGAGGCTGAGGCTGAGGCTGAGGCTGAGGCTGAGGCTGAGGCTGAGGCTGAGGCTGAGGCTGAGGCTGAGGATGAGGATGAGGATGAGGATGACCTTGAACTCGGATCTTCCAATTTCCAGTTCTCAGACCTGGGATTTACTGGTGTGTGCCACCAGTAAGATTTATTTATTTAATTTTGCCATGTTAGCTATTGAAGCTAGGTTCTTGTGCTAGGCAAGCACATTTTACCATTGAACTATATTCCTGTTTATTTATTTATTTATTTATTTATTTATTTATTTATTTATTTATTGCGGGGATGTGGTGGTGGTGGGAGGGCCTCATTGCATAGCTCATGCTGGTATTAAACTCTGCATCCTCCTGCCTCAGCCTCCTGGTGCTGGGGTTATAGGCGTGCTATATGCCATGCCCAGTTGAAACTGGGCTTTGAAAAGATTCTCCCCACTGTGTCCCTGTGCGACAGTGAGGGGAGGGAGCAGGGTCCACCAGGATCAGGTCCTTCTGTCCAGTTTAGGGGAAAGATGGTAGGACTCAGTGGGAGCTCCTGGAGGGAGACTGACATACTCAAGTTCAAGTGTGGGCTGTGTTTCCAAGGGAGATTCAGAAGGACTTGACCTTTCTTCCCATTACAGGCTAGTGTTCATTTTATGGCAAAGAGTCTCAACAAAGACCCGACTTGTAGCAGCAGGGACCGGACACTCAGAGCAGCAAACTCAGGTACTGTCAACAGAGGTAAAAACGGCGGGGCACACCACAGGGGTGCAAGGCTCAGCGTCTGTAGTCCTGAACACCGAGCCATCCTCCTCTCCCTGTCTGGACTGGCTGAGTACTTGGGGTGAGGTACAGTCTTACATGTCATCTGCCATTACATTTGTCTGTTTCTCAATAACGACCATGCACGGCTTTATTTTTACATTTTTTACATTCTTTAAATCTTTTCAGGTCCATGACCTTGTTATATCTGAAGGTCATTAGGAAGCTCTGCTGTTAATTTTCTACTGTAAATTTTTAGTTTGGGTGGGGGTAGCTAGACTAACTGGCATTTAATGGGGCCTCCTCATCTCTAGTTGGATCTAAGTTGACTCAAGATACTTTCGAAAATGAATGATTCTTTTCGTAGTTCTTACTAATATAAGACTTGTAGAAAAGTAACAGCACAAAACAGAACATCAGTAGGAGTTACCTCATAAACAAATCAGACAGGTGGGTCACTAGAGAAGAGGTGCCTTTAGGCTGGCTACGTGGTTTTCTGGGGGTGGTGGCTTCAGTAAAAGGAAAAGTGAAGGAGGTGACTCACAGTTAAAAAAAAATCTCTCTGGTGAGAACAGTTTAAATAGACTGGGGATGCTGAGGCATAGGATTGTCATGAATTCCAGATTAGCTAAGGCTGCAAATCAAGACTCTGCCTCAGGATGGGTGTGGTTGTGCATGCCTGCAATTCCAGTGTTTAGGAGGTGGAGACTGGAGGATCAGGGGTTCAAGATTATCTGTAGCTGAAGCTTTCTCTGGTCCTGCCCAGCTCCACAGACCCCCACAGCCGCTTATAAAATAATCAGAAGCTTATATTAATTAAACAGCTCGACCATTGCTCAGGCCTGCCACTTATATTTAAACTCAGCCCATTTTTGTTAGTCTCTCTCTCTATATATATGTCGTCATGTATTCTGTGGCTTTACCTGTGTGCCATTACATGCTCCTCCCTGGATAGCGGGCCGGCATCTACTCACTCAGCCTTCCACTTCCCAGGATCCTCCTCTCTGCTTGTCCCTACTTCCTGCCTGGCTCCTGGCTAATCAGTGTTTTAATTATCAACCAACCAGAGCAACACATTCACAGCATACAGAGCATCCCACAGCAATCATCCTCCACTAAATAGTGAATCTGAGGATGGCCTGGGCTACATGAGACCCTGTCTGGAAAGAAACCAAAGAGGGAACGAACAAACAAATATGAATAGCTTGAAGTTTGGGGGAGGAAGGTGAGGGGGAGTGAGGTACACAGGGCCAGTGGCTAAGGTCTCTACGTTCAGTTCAAGTATAAGAAGCCCTTTGGAGAGCTGTCTTCTTCAATTCAAAAGGACACTCCAGAGGTACAAGGGGAGAATGGAAGCTTCCATGTGGGGCTCATGGCATATGATTGGGGGACCACAAGCAGCAAGATGTGACCAGAGCTTGGAGTTTTGGTCTCACTCCCAGATCCATGGCTTTATGGGAGCACAAACCCTTGCCACCTACAGGAAGTCCAAGGCTGCTGCTGAGAGCCCAGTGTGGCACCTGCAGAGGCCTCCAGCTGTGAGGTCACCAGTGTCTTCCACCAGGAGCACACCTGCCCTAGGCAGTCCTCCTCGCCAAGTCTATTTTTGCCTGGCTTGGCAGCTCTGTGGGAATTAAGAGGCTATTTGCAGTGACTAATGCTGCTAATTCTGATCAGACGATTTAAAATTCATCCTCTGTCATACCAGAGACCCGCTGGGGGACGGGATTAAGGCATCATTTGCAACAATTTCTATGTCTGTTGCTGGAAAACAAGGCCTAAATCTGAAGACACTAAAATCGGTCTCCATTCACACTGCTGCTCATTAAACTGCCTCCTTTAAAATATTCCGTCTTGATCTACACAATAGCTCTCATGTGTTCCTGGCTTATTAGCCAAGAGGAGGAACCTTGACAAGCTGGCTGCAGGCTCCCGGGAGCTACAAACTTAGTGAAAATTGGAGCCGCATCTCAACACCTCCGCAGCCCTGCTGCCTCCGAATGCCGCCTCCAAATGCTGCCTCTGAATGCTTCCACAACCACCCACTGTCGCTGCCTTCCAGCAAAATTTAAGAGTCAAGCTTCACAGCCTTGCCCAGACTTGAGTCACTCACATACCACCTGTGAGTTCCTTAAACGTCTGTCTATCATCCATCTATCTATCTATCTATCTATCTATCTATCTATCTATCTATCTATCTATCTATCTATCTATCTATCTATCTATCTATCTAAATATCTATCTATCTATCTATCTATCTATCTATCTATCTATCTATCTATCTATCTATCTATCTATCTACGTTTAGTACTTTGAGTCACAGTCTCCTGTAGCCTAGGCTGGCCTTGAATTTACTATGGCGTCAAGGGTGACCTTGAACTCTGGATTCTCCTTTCTCCAGCTCTGGAGTGCTGCAGTTACAGTGTGTGTTCCATTACGCTAGGCTTCCCATGCTCTTATTTTTAAAGATTTAATTTTTAAAAAACCTAATGTAAAGATGACTCAGTTTTAGAATTGAGTGATTATAAACAGGAAGCTTTGCATCACTACTATAAATAGAAAGCAGCATCACAAAGACGAAATAAACACTAAGTATAAAAATAACATGTTTTAGAAACATTAGATGGCTTATCTTCCACTCCTTACTTTGTTGTTCACGTTTTTTCTTTTTAAAATGGACATAAAATGGGCATGCAGTTAAATACAGGTTGGCAAAGCTTTTGAATGATATATAAAATTTTATTTGTTAATTAAAATTTTATTTTTTAAATAATATTTTTATTTACTATTATTTAAAAATTTCATACTAGTGTGCAATATATTTTGATCATTTCTATCTCCCACTACCTTCCCCCAGCTCACTCCTGGGAAGCCCCCAACCTGTCTCCCCCCCAACTTTGTGTACTCCTTTAAAATTATTACTATTAACAATCCCCCTGAGTTCAATTCATGCTAACCACATGTTCTTAGATACAGGGCCATCCACTGGCCCTTGGCAACCTTACCAGTGACCACATTCCCACAGAAAGGTAACTCTTCCTCCTTTGGCAGCCATCAACTGCCAATAGCTCCCTTGAGGCAATAGGAAGTGAACTGTGACACTGGGAGTCGCCTGAGTATTGGAAACCTGAAGTCCCACCCCCACAGGGACACACTTCCTCCAACAAGGCCACACCTACTCCAACAAGGCCACACCTTCTAATGCCACTCCCTTTGGGGGCCACTTTCTTTTTTTTTTTTTTTGTTTGGTTTTTCGAGACAGGGTTTCTCTGTGTAGCTTTGCGCCTTTCCTGGAACTCACTTGGTAGCCCAGGCTGGCCTCGAACTCACAGAGATCCGCCTGCCTCTGCCTCCCGAGTGCTGGGATTAAAGGCGTGCGCCACCACCGCCCGGCTGGGGGCCACTTTCTTTCAAACCACCACATTCCGCTCCCTGGCCCACATAAGCTTGTAGCCATATCATAATGCAAAAATACATTCAGTCCAACTTCAAAAGTCCCCAGAGTTTGTTACAGTCTCAAACTTATTTAAAAATCTAAAGTTCAAAGTCTCTTCTGAGATTCATGCAATCTCTTAACTGTAATCCCCTATAAGTTAAAATAAAAAATCAGCTGACATACTTCCAACATATAGTGGCACAGGATATACATTACCATTCCAAAACATAGGGAAGGGAGCACAATGAGGAAACACTGGACCAAAGCAAGACTGAAAACCAGCTGGCAAAACTCCAAACACTGCATCTCCATGTCTGATGTCAAAGTGCGCTTCAGATCTCCAACTCCTTTCAGCTTTGTTGACTGCAGCACACTTTTTTTCTCTTGGGCTGGTTCCACTTGTTAGCAGCTCTCCTCAGCAGGTATCCCTTGGCTCTGGCATCCCCAACATCCTAGGGTCTCCAAGGCAATCCAGGCTTTACCTTCACAGCTTCATGCAGTGGGTTCTCTAGGCCCTCCAAGCAGGTCTGGATTCAGTGGCTTTCCTTAGTCTCGGAGGGAGATTCCATAACTTCTTTCTTCTATCCTTGACTCTAAAGCCAGAATCACATGGCCAAAGCTGCCAAGTTCTGCTGGGGCTGGAATATGATCTCTTGTTCATTTACATCTTGACCAACTTTCTGTTTTCCATGGTTTTCTTCACTACCTAAGCTTGGCTATCCTGAAACTGGATCTGTAGACCAGGTTGACCTCAAACGTAGAGATCCTCCAGCCTCTGCCTTCTCAGTGCTGGAAATTAAAGGTGTGCACCACTACACCCTGCTCTAAGCTTTTCTTTAATTTCTTTTCACAAGTTGGAAATTTACCCGGGTGAGATCTTGCCCTGAGGTCACCACTCCCTTTATTCCATTTATTTATTATTTATTTACTTACTTATTTACTTATTTATTTGTTTTTTCTAGACGGGATTTCTCTGTGTAGCTTTGCGTCTTTCCTGGAACTCACTCTGTAGCCCAGGCTGGCCTCGAACTCACAGAGATCCACCTGCCTCTGCCTCCCGAGTGCTGGTGTGTGCCGCCACCACCCAGTTTATTCCATTTCTTAATCTGTTTGTATCTTTGAATACAGGATTTAGCTCCATTCCACTTTCTGGTGCCCCCTTTCTCCTCAAATCATACATTTTGTAATTTACCCTGCTCAGCTTGCTCCTTTTCATTATAAATCTTCATTAGAGTTAACACTAATCACCACACAACAAAGTCTATGCTAGGCTGTTTTGAGATTTCCTCTGCCAATGGAATTAATCCAGAACTCTTCACTTTAGCCTCAGGCAGAGTCTTCGGACAATGGCAAAAAACAGCCACATTCTTCACCAAAATATCACAAGACCAGTCTATAGGCCACATACTAACATTCTTCTCTGAAACCTCTTGATCAAGACAACCACAGTCCAAATCACACTCAGCACCACTGTCTTCCATGCTCCTACTAGGATGACCCATTAAGCAGCACTTAAAGCATTCAACCGCTTTTCTAACCCACAGTTCCAAGGTCCACATTCCTTCAAACAGAAGCATGGTCAGGCCTATCACAGCAGTACCCTGGTCCCTGGTACCAACTTCTCTCTTAGGGTTTCTATTGCTGTGAAGACACACCATGACCACAGAAACTCTTATAAAAGAAAACATTTAACTATGGTGGCTTGCTTACAGTTTAGAGGTTTAGTCCATTATTGTCATGGTGGGAAGCAAGGCATCCTGCAGGCAGACGTGGTGCTGGAGCTGAGGGTCTTTGCATCTTGATCCAAAGGCAATAGGAAGTGATCTGTGACACTGGCAGTAGCTTGAGCATAGGAGACCTTAGAGCCCACCCCCACAGTGACACACTTCCTCCAACAAGACCACACCTGTTCCAACAAGAGCACACCTCCTAATAGTGCCACTTCCTTTGGGGGACATTTTATTTCAAACCACCACGCCAGGTTCACAGTATCAGACAGGAAATCCCTCCTATGGGTCAGGCCTCAAATCCAATCAGAAAATGCTTGGTTACTCCAATGTTGGTTAGGGTTTTATTGCTATAAAGAGACACCATGACCATAGCAACTCTTATAAAGGAAAAAAATTTAATCGGGGCTGGCTTATAGTTTAACAGTTTAGTCCATTATCGTCATGGTGGTATACAGGCAGACATGGTGCTGGAGAAATAGCTGAGAGTTTTGTATATAGATTGACAGGTAGCAGGAAAAGGGAGAGACACTGGGCCTGGCTGGAGCTTCTGAAACATCCAAGCCCACCCCCTAGGGACACTCTTCCTATAACAAGGCTATGCCTCCTAATAGTGCTGGTCTCTGTGGGCCTGTGGGAGCCATTTTCTTTCAAAGCCCCTCACCCTATGACTGTCACGCCACTCTTTCATCAGTAGGCACACCTTGCTGGCTGGGTTGGTATTGTAGCATGCAGGATTCAGCACTGGATAAGACCATTGATGTCTTTTCTCCCCTGAATGTCACCTTTCAGCACTATGAAAGTAGGGAGAGACATTCTTGTTCAGTTTGAGGTTGATTTCTCCATGTCCTGTAGCCAAAATGAGTTCTGTTTTTAGCAATAGATCCATTTCATGTGTATGAGTGTTTTGTCTACATGTATGTTTGCGCACCACATGTATGTAGGGTCCATGGCAGCCAGGAAGACATTGGATCTCTGGAACTGGAGTTAAAGATAATTGTGAGCCATCATGTAGGTGCTGGGAACCAAACCCAGGTCCTCTGAAAGAGCAGCAAGTGCTCTTAACCACTGATCCATCTCTCAGCCTCTTGACAGATATATAAATACTAAAAGTTTAAAACAGATTTGTGAGTTGAAAAATAAAAGCTTCATGTAGCCACAGCAGGAGGAAAATAAATAAAATTGGAAAGGAAACAGCAGTGAGGATTATAGACGATGCATTTCCGTATGAAGGCTCTGAGACTTTGCTTCAGATAAATAGCACTACAAAGGTTAGGGAGCTTTTAGAGATAAGCCCTCACCCCAGAGGGCCTTTCTTCCTATGTTAATTGGAAGGTTGAAAAGGAGTAGGCAGGAATGATCCTCTCCTCGTGGCAGAGAGTTGGTTTATCTCAGCAATGCTGTGCCATCCATGCATTCAGCACACTGGGGAATGCTGGGGTGAACTGCAAAGATAACCTTTTCTGCTCAACTCCAGAAATCAGACAGTTTTATTAAAGTTATGTTTGTGTGATCAGCCATCACACAAACTGCTTATAGACTCTATTTTTGTTTTTTAATTAAAAAATTTGTTCTGTGTGTGTGTGTGTGTGTGTGTGTGTGTGTGTGTGTGTGTGTGTGATGCATACCACCATGTAGAGGTAATGTAAGTTGCTAATGCACGGAATCCACATAGTCTATCGAGTGTCTCAGTTCAGCCGCACAGATCACTGTTTCCTCTCCTGATCACACAGCTGGCTGGAAGTTGGGGCTTGGGCCTCAGCCCGCATCATGGAAGGGCACTCTGCCCTTTGCCCCATAATCTGTTGTATGTTCTCTTTCTTTCCTTTTCCTTTTTTTTTTTTTTTGTCTTTTGAGGCAGGGTTTCTCTGTGTAGCCCTGGCTGTCCTTGAACTTGCTCTGTATACCAGGCTGGCCACGAATTCAAAGATCTGCCTGCCTCTGCCCTGCAAGTGCTGGAATTAAAGGCGCACACCACCATTTCCCAGCCTAAAGTATGTTTTCTACTATTATTTTGGTTTCAGTGTAAAATGGAAAAGTCATAAGTTGGGCCATTGTAATGTCTGTGTGTGTCTAGAAGCTCCTGTTAAAATGTGGTCCTTGAGGCCGGGGAAGATGGCTCAGTGCAGACATGAGGCCTGAGTTAGGATCCCCAGAACCCATGAACGAAGACAGGTGTGCCGGTGTGCCAGAGAATTGCTAGACTCACTGGCCACTACCTAGCTCAAGGTTCAGTGAGAAGACCCTCCCTGCAGGGAGTGATACAACAGGCCATTTGGTGTCCTCTTCTGGCTTCAACAGTTGTGCAGGAGCACTTGTATGTGTACACACACACACACACACACACACACACACACACACACACACACACACACACACGCACACACACACACACACATACACACACACACACACATACAGTGTCACATACACAGACATATAGACACACACACTGGAGGGAGAGAGGCAGAGAGATAGAGTAATGTGGTACTGTTCTTTTCTTGAAAAAATTTTGGTTTTTGGAGACAGGATCTCACTCTGTAGCCCAAGCTGGTCTGGGTCTCACCATGTAGCCCAGGCTATCCTGGAACTCAGATGAAGCCCAGATTAGCCTTCCACCTGTGGTGATCCACCAGCCTCTGCTCCCATATGCTAGGATTACAAGTATTAGGAAGCATCCCTGGTTCAGTTTTAAAAACTCACACTGGTGATCGAACCAATGGGCTAATGCATGTCAGACAAATGCTCTACTAATGAGCAACATCCCCGGTCCTTTTCAAACATTTGTTTTGTAAACTTTTTATTAGAGACAGAGTTTTACTAAGTTGCTCAGTCTGGTCTTGAACTCACTCTCACCTAGGACTTGAAAACTTTGAATCCTCCTGCTTCCACCTCTGGGGTAGCTGGGATTTCAGGCCCATAGGCCTAGCTTCTTACTAAGAAACTGAATCGGCAAGTGCTATCATAATTAGACATATTTTGGGGCCCAGTGTGATGTTGTGATGTGTGTGTACACTGAGAGTGGATGAAGCGCATTGATACATTCATCTTACATGCTGGCTTGGTGTACACTTGCTCTCTAGCGCTCACCTGTCCTGGCTGGCTGGAAATTGTGCCCCTCCTAGGTTTATAGCTGTGAGACTGTTCTCTAGGGCACAAAGGATGGACAGCTTGGAAGCTTCAGAAGTGTCACATATGAGTCCCTGAGATGGTCAGAAGGTGAGCAGCTGTTGGTTTCCAGGGTTCCATCAAGGAAACCTAAGTTATGACAAAGGGGTGAGAGGGATGGAGGGGAGAGGTCAGAGAGGAGAGGAGAGGCCGGAGGGGGAAGAGCAAGACAGAAAGACAGCAAGCTACAGAGAGGGAAGCATTAGTTAGTTTTCTGTGATATCCCTCAGTATCAGTCTTGTTGGTTAGTGATGGGGTGGCAATGGCCTATCTTTTATTTGAAATTTTTTTTTCACTTTTGGGTGCTTTCTGTTGTAGCAAAAAGAACAGACTCCATTTCTTTTTTAATATTAAATTTAAAAATTAATGAAACTTTTATTTTTCTTGTGTATGGTGTTTATGTGTGTTCACATGGGTATGTGCACATGTGGGTAGGTGCATGTGAATGTGAAAGCCAAAAGTTAACACTGGGTGTCATCTTAATCAGTGTTCTATTGCTGTGCAGAGACACCATGACCATGGCAACTCTTATAAAAGAAAGCATTAACTGGGGCTGGCTTACAGGTTCAGAGATTTAGTCCATTATTGCCATAGCGATGAAAAGGGCAGCATGCAGGCAGACATGGTGCAGGAGAAGTAGCTGAGAGTTCTACTTTGGATCCACAGACAACAGGGAAAGAGAGACCCTGGGCCCGGCTTGGGCTTTTGAAACCTCAAAGTCCATCTCCAGTGACACATTCCTCCAAGGCCACATCTACTCAAGAAGGCCACACCTCCTAATCTGTCTCAAGTAGCACCACTCTCTGATGACTAAGCAGTCAAATACAGGAGCCTGTGGGGGCCATTCCTACCACAGATGTCTTCTTCCATCACTCTCCACCTTATGTTTTGAGATGTGTGCTGCTTGGAAGGGCTCATAGCACTCGAGAGCGACACTCTTCAGAAGTTCCTGAAGGGGAATGAGATCTACATCTCTGTAGGGATCACTGGGAAGGAAGGACTTCCACTACTTCTGTCTGGGGGCTGATGTCTTGAGCAAGAACAATTTTGCTCCCTCAGTTTCCCCATATACAGATGGTGATGGTGACAGCACTTTATTACAGGGTTAAGAGGTTAAATGAAATAATCCAAGCCTGGAACTTGGAAGGACACACTGCACTTGGGAGTGATGCTATGTTACATTACTGATGTTTTCAATGAACACTATTGCTCCTAGTTCCATTGTTGTATGGAAACACAGCTAAGAATGAAATTTGTCTCCCTTCTGGAGAAAGATTTTTGTTGTTGTTTTGAATTAAAAACCATTAGTATTTTCACAATCTTTCATTCAGTAGTTTCCAAACCTGGAATTCAGCCTCAGGGGATTATTTGAAATGGAGATAAGGTTTGATTCATCCATATTTCATGACATCATTTTTGATAGAAAAAGAATTTAAAAAGAGAAATAACCACACAACCACAGGGCAAGTTGGGCTGGCATGTACATCACAACACTCACTCCCCCTAAAGCAGTTCCAGTCTTCCTGGAGGCTTCAAAGCAATAGGAGATTCTGGTTTGTGGGCAGTTCTCTGTAGGGAGGGTGAGGTGGAGATGGGTGGCTTGTGTGACCAGGCATTACACCACAGGTGAAGCAATGCCAAGGTCTCAGTTTCCCTCTCTCCACACTTTCTAACTGAGGCAGGGGCTCCTCTAGGTCCCAGTCTGGCTGTGAACTTTCTGTGTCCTCCAGGTTGGCGTCCAGCTTATGGCCATCTTCCTTTAGACTCCTAAAGACTAGGATTACAGATCTGTGACAGCCCACCAGCCCTCCTCTCCTGGAGAGGTTCACACTGTCTCACCTGCAGGGCTGTGAAACATTTCCCAGGGGAGGCTGCTGCCCACTGAAAGAAGGACCAAGGACCCACAAGAAGAGGACTTCCAGCCTTGGGAATCTTGGGAAATTCTTGAAGGCTTTTGATATTTTCCTTTCCAGTCCTGGCACTGTCCAGTTCCATATGGCTGGCCATGGCTATGTGTGTGCATTAAATCTTTAAAAATTCTTTAGTCTGAATGTGGTGGTGTACACACCTTTTGTTCCAGCACTTGAGAGGCAGAGGCAGGAGGATCTCTGTGAGCTTGAGGCCAGCCTGGTCTACACAGTGAGTTACAGGACAGTACAGGGCTACATAGAGAGACCCTGTCTCAAAACAACAATTTTTAAAAATAAAAAAAATCATACATGTATATAGTGCATTTTGATAATATCCACCACCCACTTTCTCAGATTCTTCCTAGATCTCCCCACTATGTCCCTCTCCCAATTCACAGCCTCATCTTTAGAAAGTCACATTTATTTTAATACTGTGTGTATGGGCACACATATGGAGGTCAGAGGACAACTTGTGAGCGTTGGTTCTCTCCTTCCGTGATGTGGGTCCCAAGGATCAAACTGAGGTTGCTAGGCTTTCCCTGAGCGGTCTCAGCGCCTCCTCATCTTCCTTTTTAATAACTTAGCTTCAGCTACCAGCTTGACATTGTCAGAGTTCACTGTGGGAGTCTTGACTAGGGGACTGTCTGGACCAGACCAGCCTGTGGGCATGTCTGTGAGGCACTGTCTTCATTGTTGATTGATATGGAAGGTTCCAGCCCACTGTGGGCAGTGCCATCCCTGAGCAGGTGGCCCTGGGCTGTATGAGAAGTCCTGGAAGGCAGCCAGAGATGAATTCAGCAAGCAGCAGTCCTCCATGGCTTCTACTTCAGTTCCTGTTTGAGTTCCTGCCCTCGGTGATGGACTCTTACCTGGAATGGTAGACTGAAATGAATTCTTTTCTCCCCAAGTTGCTTCTGTTAAGACTGTTTTATCATAGCACCAGGGAGCAAACAAAGACAGTAACCACTGAGCCTAATTAGTGCTACCTGTATTCACTTGGGCGTAGGACCATCCACTAGAGCATGGACAACTGTTGAGGTCACACCCCTGCAGAAACTGACTCTTCCTACCCCAGCAGGCTTCCATTAGCAGCAGTCCTGAGCCGTGGATCGGACTGCATCTGCTCTGGAATGTTGGCCGGCTTGATCTTGTGCAGGATTTGTTCAGACAACCACACTGCAGTGAGTTCATGAGTGAAGTGGCGATGGTATGTCCAGAAGATACTGTCCCAAGAGTCCTCCTTAACCTTGGGCTCTTGTGGGCCTTGCATGGGCCTGTGTGTGCTTCGGTGTGGTCTTGTGAAAAAAAAGTTGTTTTTTTTTTTTTTAAAGTTACATTTATGTGTTTTTCTCCGTGCAAGCTTATGTGTTGTTGTATAAAAAGACTTCCTGGTGAGACACAACACACACTTCTGTTGGGGTCGGAGGAAATGCTGAAGGAGACCCCAGACTCAAAAGGTATGTAAGAGCAAAGAGTGTTTATTTACCAGCATATGCGGGGATCATTCACCTGTACAAAATGGAGATGACCCCGAGAGGAGTGTGCAGGTTTAAGCATGGCTAGGTGTATTTCCGGGACAGCTAGGTCATCTCAAACATAATTGGTTAAGCAAGCAGCAGTTACATTAGTACAGTTTTAATTGGCTGAGCTTTTATCTTTGGGGGTTTGGAGGATTTGTCCTTGAGACATTGTAGGGCTGACCCAGGGCCTGTTCGTGCTCTCTCCCTCATCCCTGACTGTAATTTGTTGATAAATGGCCCTTTGTCCAGAGAGACACCTGTTTGCCCCTTCAGAGAACTGAAACCTAAATTCAGTTGTAAAAGTGGGAAAGTTTAAACCCTTCAATCTACTCACTTAAGATAGGGAGCCCATGACAGATCAAAGTATAGATACCACCAAAGTCCAACTTTGTGAACAAGTGAGTTGTTTTGGGGTTACTTCCAGGAATTTAGGTGAGGGGTCACTTACAGGAGCAGAAATGACTCAAAGGCAGCTGCACCACCAAAGCCCACCCCAGCGTGGGTGACAGCTCACGAAAGCTGGAAATAGAGCCCACTGCACAGCCTGCAGGCAGCTCAATAGGCTGAAGAGTGTCCTTTCCAAGTGACTCAGCTTGTTCAAACCTCTTCCAGGCAGCTTGGCTGGTTTATGTTTCTTCCATGTAGCTGGTCTGGGCTCAAGAGTCTGCAGCTTGTCTTGTTTGAGAGGGACTCTCAGGAGTCTTTACTGTTTACTCCTGGGAGGGAAGGGCCAAGAGAATCTGATCGGTTTCAGGGACTTCCTGAAGCTCTTTTGAGTTCTTTACCTTTTGTCTTAAAGAGCTTTCCTGCAGGATGGAATGTTTCAACATATATATATATATATATATATATATATATATATATATATATATATATATATATATAATCTGGAGGACAGAGAACAACTTTTTGTTTTGTTGTTTTTTTGAGACAGAGTTTCTCTGTGTAACCTTGGCTGTCCTAGAACTCTCTTTGTAGAACAGGCTGGCCTTGAACTCATAGAGATCCACCTGCCTCTGCCTCCTGAATGTGGGGATTAAAGGTGTGTGCCACCATCACCCGGCTAGAGAACAGCTTTCGAGAGTAGGTTTTTTTCCTTCCACTGTGAAAGACCCAGTGACTGAACTTAGCTTCTCAGGCTTGGTAGCAAGTGTCCTTATCCACAGAGCAATCTTCAGCCGTGTAAGATCCTTGAGAAAGATCTTATAGGCTCTAATATTTTGAGAAGGTCTCCAGTTGCCTCTTAATTCTAGCTTTCTCTTCACCATGGTAACCAATAACATAAAGAGAGTAGGAGGAAAGATTTTTGATCTTGTGTTGCCTGGGGCTTGTCTACCTCCTTTGATATTCCCTGAGACCCATCACCATTAGGATGTTGGGCATAATGGGCTGATATCCCAGGTCCTTGATTCTGTTTTCTGTTGCATGGTTCCTATCGCAAAAGCAGGAGAAATGACTAAAAAATTCTAAAGCAATTATCTGAAGGTCACAGGAAAGCCACTGTGCCTTTTGTGGCCAGTGCTGTTTTTCAAAGGTGGCTACAACCATGTCTCCTGCCTCACATGCTATTCTAGAACTTTCTACCATCACTAGTAGTTAAGCTCTTTGTTCCCCTTGTGAGTCTGCTACTACTTGAGTTTAGCAGAAGTAATGGTGTGTGGCTGTGAAGTCATAAACAAGCCCCAAATATTTGCTTATGCTTGCTCTTGGGAGGCAGCCTTCATGTTGTAAGCATCCCATGGGAGGCCTGTGTAAAAAGAGACTGAGGTCTGTGCCCCTCCCCCACAAGGCCCCAGCTCACAACAGGAGCATCCTGTGAGTTAAGATGTAGCTCTCTTATACCCACCCTTTTGATGACTGCCTGGAATAGCCGAGCTGCTTCCCCCCAGCCCTCCCCAAATTATATGTCTGTGAATAGATGGATCATTGTTGTTGTAAGCCATTAAGTTTTGGAATAGTTTGTCACTTGGCAAGAGATAATCATAACTAATGAATGTCCCAACAAGGGTATTTTGTTTTGTGTGGGGAGATATTCACCCTTCAGATTTTCTGCCCCACTGCATGTACTTCTAATTTTGTTTTAAAATTAGAACTTCTTCTGATTCTAAATAGTTCTCAACGGAGACTTGAACAATGGTTTCAGGTGAAGGATGATGGGAGAAGCATTGGAGGCGACAGGAAGTGCGTGGGCAAAGGAACTGCGTGGAGCACATAGAAGGTCCTAGACACAGAGACCTAGAAGCAGCTAGGATGCCAGAGGAAGGTGCAGAGGAGCGGAGTATGAGGATGGGCAGGTCACAGGAATCGCACTTAGAGGACCTAACAGAGATGTTGAGTATCAGGAGGGGGAGACTTGCCTCTAGTCACAAAGGAGACTCAAGTGGGACATTCCTAACCCTTGCCCCTGAACCCAGCATGGACCCCTATGTACTAGTTTTCATTCTAGAGTAAGCTACTCCTAAGGTTTGGATTTGAAACATCCCCAGCAGGGTCATGTTTTGAGTGGCTGGTCCCCCAGCTGGTGACCCTATTTTGAAGGCTCGGGAACCATTAAGGAGGTGGGACCTGGATGGCAGAAGTAGGTCACTAGAGGTAGGCCCCTGAGGGTGAGACGTGCTCCCGTGTCCTCTTGTGTTTTTCTCTATCATGGTCTGTCATGTGACCCACCTCCCCATCGTGTTATGTCACCATAGCTGGAGGTGTTCCCACTGAGACATCTTTCCCCTCTGAGGGACTGTGAGCCAAGGTAACCTCTTGTCCTTTCTGTCAGCATTTTGTCATAGCAGTGTGAAAATGGCCAGTGACCAATAGAACTGATTTTGGTGGCAGCTTCCTTTCGGGATCTGCTGCTTTTGAATGAGATAAAAGCCCTGGGTTCAACTGTCAGCTTCCCGCCATGTTGACAAGGCACTGTACTATGCCTATCCTGGCAGGAGTGAAGATATTCTAACAGGGGACACTTTTGTTCTTCCCTTGGGCTACGGACTTTTGAGACAATGGACCCCAAGAAATTGAAATTTGCCCAGGAGTCTCCTGCTGGGATAAGGAAAAGGCTGGTCTGGTGCCGGCCCAGAGGGGAGCTTGACTCCTGAAAAGAGCTCTGACAATTGTCAGATCATCTTGCTTGAGAGACAGGATCCCAGACAATGACAGGTCACCAATGGCTAGGACCACACAGTGATCAAGACTGCTCAGTTTGGCAGACCTTTTGACCTCTACTTAAACTTAAATCTTATGTCAGGGATCTGGAGAGATGGCTTAGTGGTTGGGAGCACTGGCTGCCCTTGCAGAGAACCCAGGTTCGGTTCCCAGCAACCACATGGCAGCTCACGGTCGTCTGTGACTGCAGTTCCAGGGAAGCCAACACTCTCAGACAGACATGCAGGCAAAACACTAATGCACATAAAAAAAAAAATCTTACGTCAGGACCCTGCAGGTGGACTAGGGGTTGGGGAGCAGGCTCTGGACCTTTTTATTTGTTCCTCTTCCCAACCTCATTTCAAAATAAGGACACAGCACAGCTCTTAGAGGGCTTTTGTGTATTCAGTGAAGTAATCTACATGAACAGTTAACATATGATAGATAAATATTAGCAAAGGTAGCTATTTTGACATTTGAAATGGAGAGATACAATCAGGCTTATAGAAAACTCTGTAAAATGAAAAACAAAATTACTTCCTGACTACCCTTTTGTAGAGAAGCCTTTTCAGGTTTTAGGACCCTTAGCCTTAAGAAGAACAGTAACCTTATTGTTATTATTTTAAAAGCACATTTTAATATATTACCAGTACTTTAAAAATAATATTGTTTTAAAAGAATTGCTTTTATAATACTTTCTAAAACTGGTATTGCTTATGCTGCACTTTTGCAATTTCTATATTGTTTTAATTCTGCAATTTGCTTTCCTGCCCTTTTTTAAAATCTTGATTTATTTTGTTATTCCATGTGTATGGGCTGCATGTATATCTGTGCATCATGTGTGTGCTGTGCCTGTGGAGGCCAGAAGAGGGCATCATATCCCCTGGAATGGAGTTACAGACAGCTGTGAGCTGCCAAGTGGGTGCTGGAAATTGAACCTGTGTCCTCTGGAAGAGCAGCCATCTCTCTAGGCCTCCCCCTGCCTTTTCTTATGTTTTGTTTTGTTTTGTTTGAGACAGGGTTTCATTCTGTAGTCCAGTGTCTTGGTTTCTTCTATCGTTGCTGTGATAAAATCCTTTGGTAAAAGCAACTGAAGAGACAAAGGGTTTGTTTTGTTCACAGTTCAAGGTTCATCATGGAGGACAAGTCAGGCTCACAGGAGCCTGAAGCAGCTCTTGCCACATCCCATCCACAGTCGCAGGAAACTGAGGGAAAAATGCAAACTCATTGCTGCTTGCCTCTCTTTCTACATTTGTGCAGTCCAGGATGCCCTGCCTGGGGAACGGTCCCTCCCACAGTGGGTGGGTCTTCCCATCTTGGTTAACCTAGATAAGACTGTCAGATCCTAAACCAAACCTGGAAACAATGGCTAACCTTGGTGCCTACTAGCATACCAAGCCTGTGCTGGCCTCAGGCCCTCTCAGCATCACATGTACCTGCTACAGAGTCCGTGGTTCTGGCATGTAGGTGGTTCTTATTTGACTAACAACATCTACAATAAAAACCTTTTCTTCAGTCATACTTTGGAGCAGTCATGTCCTCATCTCCACAGGATGCCCCCCCCCCCCCCCCCCCCCCCGACCATCTCCCAGGTGAGTTTGGAGCTTGTCAAGTTGCCCATCATTCCCAGGCTGGCCTTGAAGTAGTGATCCTTATATCTCAACCTCTTAAGTGTTGCGAGGGAGGTGTTAGCCATCACACCTGGCTGCACCATAGCTTGCCCATGAGAATCAGCCTGCCCTGCAGGCATGCTGGTGGAGGGATGAGTGTTTGATTATTAAATCCAGGCTGGACATGTGACCTGAGGTTGAGATATTCCTTTAAGTCTGGGGGCCTCCACAGGAGAGTGACTTCTGAGGACACACCTGTGTTTTTAGCCTTTCATCACACTGGAGGCTTTAATGGGATTCCATTGTCTGGTCATGATGGAATTCTTTTTGTACAAAAATGGAAGTGTGATGCTTAACTCACACCCTTTGCTGAAAGACAGTGCCTTCTCTTGTGACCTCCTCCTCCTGTAAGGACAGGAAATGGATAGGAAAGTTCCCTTTAACTCTCCTGTGGGTTCTCTTATCTGAAGGAACGGAAGGAGAGGCATGCCTGAGGGAGTGAATGAAGGGTGAGTGGGTGGGAAGAGCAGCTGAGTAAGCAATGCTGGGGAGCCCCACCGGCACTTCTAGGCATTTGTGGTTTTTTTAAATATAATTTTTATGTGTTATTAATGTATCTTGTGTGTCTCACTTTCTCCTCACATGTACATGGCATCCAGGGACTGAGGTTGGGGCATCAGGCTTGTGTGGTAGCCTTCCTCTGAGAAGCCATCTCGCCAGCCTTGTTAGAAAATTTTCAGAGACAGGGTCTCGTTATGCAGTCAAGGCTGGTCTTGAACTCAAAATCCTCCTGCTTTAGCCTTCCAAGTACTGTGGGTGTGTACCATTACACCTGTAGATGTGTGTGTTCTCGTGTGTGCATTTGTACAGGGAGGCCAGAGGACAACCTTGGTATTATTTCTTGGGAGCTCTTATTTTTTAAGACACCATCTCCCACTGGGTTGGAACTTGGCAGCTTTGGCTTGGCTGGCTGACTAGTGAGTCCCCAGGATCCACCTGTCTCCACCTCTCTAGCACTGGGATCACAATGGGCTTTGGGGGATTCAGCTTAGGTTCCCATGCTTGCGTGGCAAGCTCTTTACTGACAGGGGCCCCCCATTTACATAGCCCTTGTTCATTTGTTTGTTGTTACTGTTTTTTGAGACAGGATTTCACACTGCCCAAGCTGGTCTCAAACTTGCTCTGTAGCCAAGGGTGATAACCTCCTGAGTTCTGAGATTACGAGCATGGGACCACAGTTAGTTTACACACTGTTGACTGTGGGACCCAGGGCTTCAAGACAAGGACTCCATCAGTGTTTGTCAAATGAATGGATTCCGTCAAAGGGTTAATTCTGCAGGGATCTCTTTGTGGCTGATGTGAGATCCAATGGAAGAACATTGAGGGCCACACACCACAAAGAGCTTGAGGCTGACTGGTTCCTATCAGTGACCCATGTGTGGTGGTATTGTGTTCCCCAAAATATTGTGCACCCTAATAAACTTATCTGGGGTCAGAGGACAGAACAGCCACTAGATAGACATAGAGGCCAGAAAATGGTGGCACACATGCCTTTAATCCTATCATTTGAGAGGCAGAGATCCATCTGGATCTCTGTGAGTTTAAGGCCACACTGGAAACAGCCAAGCATGGCGACTCATGCCTTTAATCCCAGGAAGTGAGCCTTTCATCTCAGAAAGTGACATCAGAAAGCAGAAAGGTATATAAGGCGTGAAAACCGGGAACTAGAAGTATTTGGCTGGTTAAGCATTTGGCTGGTTAAGCATTTGGCTGGTTAAGCATTTGGCTGGTTAAGCTTTTAGGTTTTGAGCAGCACAGTTCAGCTGAGAGCCATTCGGATATGAGGACACAGAGGCTTCCAGTCTGAGGAAACAAGATCAGCTGAGAAGTTGGCCAGGTGAGGTTAGCTGTGGCTTGTTTTGTCTCTCTGATCTTCCAGTGTTCACCCCAATACTTGGCTCCGGGTGTGATTTTATTAATAAGACCACCTCAGATTTCTGCTACACCCATGCCTCTGAAAAAGGGCTGCATCTGTTAGGACTGAGCCTGAGTTCTGGCCCTGCAGCCCCAGCAGGCTCCCGGCAGCTGCCTGTGTTGGACAGCTATGCAGCATGGTAGCTAATGGGATATTGATTTATTTCATAAGAAGCAAAAAATGCTGGTGTTGCTGCAATCGATAGCCAAGAAGAGAAAATGAGAAGACTGGGTGAAAACCAGCCCCTTGAGATCCTGCGCACATCTCCCGACTCTTCCAGGCCCCTTCCTCCTGGGAATAAGATGCTGGAAGGAAAGGGAGCACTAAAAGGGACTGAGGGTTGTGCCATGCATTCTCTAAGCGTTCCTCCCAGGGCCTTCGTGACAGTCCTGGAGAAGTGACTGCGGCGTTCTTACAGATGGATCACAAAACAGCGATCAGAAAGGGTAACCCCTGTCCCCTGTTCTGCAGACGGAACTTGGATTTAGGTTTGTAAGTACGTAATCGGGTAGGCTGAGTCACCTGAAGCACAGGAAGACATGGGGACTCTGCAGGTCAGTGTGCAAAGCACTCGCCATGCATATAAGAACCTGAGTTCAGATCGCCAGTACCCATGTCAAAGTCAGGTGTGGAGACTGTGTGCTTGTAATCCCAGCCTTGGGGAGGTGGACACGGTGGATCCGGGGTTTTCTGGCCAGCCAATCTAGTCTAAGTCTGCAAGTTCCAGGTCAGTGAGAGACTGCCTCATGCGTGACTATGAGGATCTGAAATCTACCCAGATAGGTAGCAGGGTCGTTTCTGTTCAGAATTACACCGGACCCTCGCCTCATCACTTCCGAGGCCACTAATCCAAATAGTTTCTTCTCTCCCTTAATTGCATCCATTTACCATCTCTTTCTTTTGTTACATAAGCTGAGATATTAGGCTCGTTGTCTGTGAAGGCTGAATTCTCTTCTAATTATAAGAAAAACAATCTCTTCTGTCTTCCATTAGTCCTAATGGAAATTAGCTGCATCCATCTTCTGGCTTTGGGACAAATCTCTAGGTCCCAAGCAGTGTGGGCCAACGCAGGCCTGGTGAGGAAGCGTGCTGCCACAGAGGTTGGTTTGGAGCTGGGTGGACTGAAGTTTGAATCTAGTGTTAGGTGTGAGCTGCAGCCGACCCTGCATGCCTGTGTAGGTTTCCTTACCTGAACAATGAGTCAAGGACCTCCTCACAGGCGCCAGTGTGAGGGTTCAAAGGTTCCCCGTTATTTGAAACTGGGTCTGATAGTGCAGGCCTGTCGTTCTTGAACCCAGGAGACTGAGGCAACAGGACAGCTAGGAGCTTGAGGCCAACCTGGGCTCTATTTGTCCTTTCGGGAGGCTGCATGGGGCAGACTCCCGTGGAAAGGACCAGAGCATGGCATGGTGGGGGACAGCACCGAGCAGTGGGCACCGTCTTTGCCATCTGTGCCATCTGTGCCCAGTGGACCTTTCCTAGTGAGTCGCCGGGGAGAGGAAGACCCAGGGCTGCCAGGGAGGAAGGCAGTTAGCTCCATTTCCAGCAGGCTTCGATGGTTAGAGACTGGTCCTGAGCCAAGGGAAAAGCAGGAGTCCAGCCAGGAGATCTGGGGCTGTGTCCAGCTGTGCGGCTGTGTCCAGCTGTGTGGCTGTGCCCAGCTGTGCTGCTGTGTCCAGCTGTGCAGTGTCCCAGCTCAGTACCGTTCTCTCTGAATCCCAGTTTCTTCATTTGTCAGATGGACCAGTCTTAGCAGGAGTGAATCTGCTGACACACAGGGAACCTTAGTGCCTTGAGACAACTCTAAATCAATTCTCACAGCTTCCTCTGGTTAGCTCTTGCTGTGAACCCTGGTAGCTTAAACATCAGTTTGCCATTCTCTCCCAGGCCTCTGTGTGCTGATTGGGCTCAGCTGGGGCTCTGGCTGGGTTCTGTTGTGAGCATTGCAGCTGGGGCTGGGACTGTCTGGGAGCTCAGTGGGGCAGGACATTCAGGATGGCTTCTGTATTTTTTTTTTTTTCTTTCTAAGACAGGTCTTATAAAGGCCAGATTGACCTTGAATACGTTTTGTAACCCAAGTTGACCTCGAACTTCTGATATCCCCTTCTGCTTCTACCCTGTGAGTACTGGGATACCAGCTATACCCCACTATGCAAGGTTTAAATGGTGCTGGGGATTGAACCAGGGCATTGGGCCTGCTAACACAGTCTCCCAAACTGGGCTCCACCACCAGCCCTGGACTCATTCTGCAGTCCTGTGTACCTCAGCGGAGACACACTTGTCCTCAGGCTGTGGGTCATCTGAGTCCCCAGCAGGCATGCCCAGCTGGGGGTAAGAGGGCAGAAAGCTGACAGAAGACATCCAGCCTACTTCCTCCATTCATCGCTGGAGGGAGCTGGCTAATGAGCCACAGAGAAGCACACTCAGCCGGCAGCTAACTCTCCCCTAGCACCCGGCAGAGGACTCTTATCACTGACTACCCCTGAGTTCTGACCACTCAGAACTTTCGTCCACCTTTCTGCCTTTTTTGAGGCCCAGAAAATAACACCTCAAAGCACAGTGCTTTTGCATGCTGAGAGCTTTGAACTAAAGGAAATCCACAGCCCCTCTGACCTCGTACCCTCTTGTCTTGTGCTCCTCTGACTCCCCTGGAGCACACAGAGCTGTACCTCTGACTTCTCTGGTGGAAGTTCCCAAAGCAGGAATGCAATCATCAAATGTCTCCTGTGTGAAATCCTGTCAACCAAAGCTCACATCTCTGGAAAACCTCAGGCTGTGGCATGGAGACATTTGGCCACAAATACTCACTCCCCTTTCTGGGCCAGCTCTTCCCCCTCCCCAGGTCCCAGGAACAGCTCTTGAGGAACTGTTTCTGCATGTGTCCAGTGTGGTGATACATGCCTATAATCCCAACATTTGGGAGGCTGAGGCAGGAGGATAGCTACAAGTTTGAGGCCAGCCTGGGATTCATAGAGAGATCCCCAAGCACCTATTCTGCTCTACTCTTCTATGAGCTTTGTAAACCCAACCATCTGGCTGTCTCTGAGTCTTAGGTTTGTGAGGCTCCTGGTACTCATGGTAAATTTAGCTGCCCCTTCTCCAATTAATTCCCTCCTGCCTGTCAGCTTATTCCAGAGATTCAAATGAACGAACTTTAGAGAGTAGAGGGAAAATTTAATGCTCCCTGCACCCTATAGAAAAATAAAACAAAACAAAACAGAACAAAAATAACAACATTTGATAGCCTAATATGCTGTGGATATTGCTCTGTATGCTGTGAATGTGTTGCTCTGATTGGTTAATAAAAAAGTGTTGATTGGCCAGTAGCCAGGCAGGACAAGCAGAGAAGAGAATTCTGGGAAGAGTCAGGAGACACTGCCAGCCAGACACAGAGGAAGCAAGACATGAAGGCAGAACTGGGAAAAGGTACCAAGCCACATGGCTAATAAATAAGAATTATGGGTTAATTTAAGTGTAAGAGTTAGTCAACAGTTAGCCTGAGCTAATGGCTGAGCAGTTTTAATTAATATAAGCCTCTGTGTGTTTACTTGGGTCCAAGCAGCTGCAGGACTGGCAGGTGAGAGAGATTTGTCCTGACCATGGGCCAGGACTTCAGCTATACTAGTGTATCATCTTGGCTAGGCCAGTACAACATTATTTCATCAAACCACACTTGCAGATGAACTCAAAGGCATTGCAAGGATATCTGAATTCTAATCAGTCCACTTTAAATTAATAGTAGATATACATGTCCCTTAGCCCACTCTTTAAAAAAATTATATTTACTGTTTATTTTGTTTCTGTGGTTGGGAGTGGACATATGCCTGCCCTGGTAAGTGTGGAAACCAGAGAGGTGTTTTTTTTTTTTTTTGTCCTCTATTGTGTAGGTTCTGGGGCTTGAACTCAGGTCTTCAGACTTGGCTGCAAGCACTTTTACAAGCTGAGCATCTCTCCAGCTCTGTAACCCATGTCTTGATGCCTCAACTGTAGTCCAGAGAGATTTAGGTACAGCCGTTCAAAGAGTGGCTCTCATGTTGGGGTATCAAATAAGTATAGAAAATTAGTGTCTGTCTGAATTTTCCTTTTCTTTTTGTGTGTGTGTTTGTATTTGTGCGTGCATGCATGCACATGCATGTGTATGTGTGTATGTGTAGAGGCCCGGGATCATCCTTGGGTGTAGTTCCTCAGGAGTCAACCACCTTAATTTTTGAGGCAAGATCTCTCTCTGTTCTGCAACTCACCAAGTAGATTGGCAGGATGGCCAGCTGGCTCCAGAAGTCCACCTGTCCCTGCCTCCCTAGTGCCGGGATCACAAGCATGCACTGCCCTCCCAGCTTTTATTTTTTTAAAACCAGGTGCTGGGAGTCAAACCCAGGTCCTTACATTTACTTGCTCTCTCCAGCTCCTGTTAAATTTTTCTAAGAAGGGGGGCCATGCATTTTTCTGCCCTCCCTCCCATTCCTCAAATCATAACAAGGTTATAAAGGACTCATCTCAGGATTCCCTAGTTTCTCTGCTGGCGTTTGCATAGCTAAAGAAATTAATCTCGAAGATGGAACTATGACACTGGGTGACAGAGATGCCAGTGTCTGGGACAGCCTAGCTCCTCCTCATTGTCTTTGTACAGCCTACACTTTCCTGACAGTCGTATTAATGGAGCTTAATGTGTAGTTACAGCTTTTATTTTATTATCCTGGACTTAGAAAACAAAGTCTTAGAGATTCATGCAGGATTATAAAGGGGCCAGATTTATTATGCTCTAGAAATGTTGAGAATGAAGGAGGAAAAACACAATGAAAAATGAAATGCTGAATAAAGTGAATGAGAGGAAAGATTTAAAAAGAATTTGAAACCCAAGGGTTTGGTGGGCTCGTGCAGAATGTCATCTAGATGACAAAAGCTAGCAGGTGAGGTGGCTCAGTAGGGAAAAGGCACTTTCCTGGCAACCCGATGGCCTGAGTTCCTTCCCCAGAGCCCACGGTGGAAGGAGAAAGCCTACTCCTGAGAGTTGTCCTCTGACTTTCACAAATGTGTGGTAGCACTCTTGTTCCATACTCTCTCTCACACACAATAAAAACAAATAACTGAGTAAGTAAATAAATAAGTAAACAGGGCAAAAGATGGAAGAAGGAAAGGGCAAGTTTTTCCTATTTTTGTGGGATAATCCACCTTCCATCTTTAGGAATCAGGAAACGTCTTGTTTCCTAGCAACATCATGTGGTCCAGCGTTATGAGTGGGTACAACTCTGGAGCGTGGAATCCTCCTACCTCCCCTTCTCTTTCCCCGTTTTTTCTTCTCCTTCACCCTTCTCAGCTGCCTCTCTGTGCTCTGTGTTTATTAAGCTGTGAGTGTCAGTAGATGGATCTGCCAGCATCTTCCCAAACTTGTGGCTTGCCAGAGAAATGACTCGGGGCAAGTGACAGTCTTGCTTTTTGTTCCTAGCGGCAGTTGGGATTGTGTGAAATGCTGTGTCTCTTGCCATTAGCACAGCTGCTGGGAGTCCATTAATAAATGTTCGTCTCTTCCTTTCTCCTTGTAACAAAATTAGCCAGCCTCTGAGGCATCTAATTAATAAATGTGCATTTTAATGAGAGTGGCTCAGTGGAGGAAGCACTGTGACTTCCTTTGTTGCTTTTAGGTGGGTGCCCGGATATCGAAGTTGCTCTTATTATTTATTTATTTTTAATATTAAGCAGGGATCTGAGTTTTGTTTGAAGATGTGGAGTAGGCAGAGATAGTTTTTGAAATGGAAATGAGCATTGTATTGCTATGACAAAGACAGTGTGAAGGAATAGAAAATCACGGAACTTCAGAGCTGCAACAGACTTGCAAACAAAATAGCCCTATTTTCTAAACTCAGATTGGGACAGAGGGTCAGGATGGTAGAAGCTTTCTTACGGGGGCAGCAAGACAGAGACATCTCATATCAAGCTTGAGACACTTTCCTTTAAACTCTTAACCTTTCTGAGATTAGAATGCTTTTGGTATGAATTCAATGAAGCTTTTCTTTGAAGTTTGGAGAAAATGTAATTCTGTATGGGCCCATCTTAAAGGTAATGGTGTCTTGCATCTTAAAAACCAAGTAAATGTGGCTTTTTCTTTTCTTTTTAAAACTTTTATTTATTTAATTTTATGTGTGAGGGTGTTTTTGTTCATCACATGCATATCTGATACCTGAGGATCCAGAAGAAGGAAGGCATCAGATCCCCTGGAACTGGAGGTGTAGATGGTTGTGGGTTGCCATGTGAGTGCCTAGAATTGAACCTGGGTCCTAACCATTGAGCAATCTTCCCAGCCCTTCTTCCTTCCTTCTTTCTTTCCTTCATTTCTCTTTTTCTTCTTTCTTTGTGTGTATGTTCACATGTGTGTACATGTGGGTAGATGTTGGGGTACAATCTCAGGTACTGCCCACCTTTATTTTTTGAGACAAGGTCTCTCACTACCTGGACCTGGTTAGCCAGTGAGCCCCGGAGATCCCCCTGTTCCCACCTTCCCTTCCCCGAGGGGCAAATGTGCGTCACCACACCTGGATCTTTCACATGGGTTCTGTGGATTGAACTTAGGCCCACAGGCTTGCCAGGAGAGCACTGTAGTGATTGAGCTATCTCCATAGCCAGGCCTTTCCGTTCTCTCTCCTTCCCCTACCCAAAATACTCTGTAGCCTGGGCTGGCTTCATGTTCAAAATGCCCAGCTGTAAATGTATGTGTTGAGACAGGATCTTGCTGTGTAGCCCTGGCTGGCCCGGAATTTGCTATCTATACAGGCTGGTCTCAAACTCATTAAGTAGCTCAGGCTGGCCTTGAACTATTGGCAGTCCTCCAGCCTCAGCCTGATGCTGCAATTATGTGCCACCAGGTGGGGTTGTGGAAATGAGTGCTGACATCAGTTCAAACGGACTGGACACAGACTAGCTTGTCACTCAGTGCTGTCCTGCCACCAAGGTACCCCACTCACCTCTCAGCATCCACCTTTATCTCTTGTGTGTCTTCTATCCTAAGGGCTTCCCTGGCTAACAGCAACATCTGTCCGTAGTTTGGAAAGAATGCACTGCCCGCAGTTCCTGGTTCTAGGAATTGGTGGGTGATGCTGCCGAGTCCTCACCTCTGTGTGAGAAACTAAGCCATGTTTCTCACAGTATGCCCGCAGTTTGCAATGGGTCTTTTGACACACGTACCTGATGCCTGTCCCTCGTTCCTGCCTCATCTTCCCACCCCACCAACGCTTCCTGTGGAGGCCTCTGCATAAACTGCTTACAGTAGGATCCTTATCTTAGCGTCTGCTCCTGGGGCCCCATCCTGAGACAGGTGACCCTGTGTGACATGAAGACCCTGCCACTGCAGGACAGGGCTACAAAGCCTTCTCCACAGCAGGGCTTCTGATACTTTGTCCACTGGTGACTCCTTTTGCCTGAGAAATTTTTATACAACCTTGGGCATATTAAAACAAGGACCCAAATCAAACATGTGCTGATACCAAATAATACTGTTTAAATTTATCTAAAACCAATTCTTGAGGCCTGTGAAAGGGCTCCATGGGTTAAGACACAAGTCAAGTCAATGACCTGGGTTCAACTCCTGGAATCCTCAGGGTGGAAGGAAAGAACTGACTCCTGAAATTTGTCCTCTGACTCACACACATGCAAAATAAACAAATACTGAGCAAACAAACAAAAACAATTCTTTCATAATTGTGGTATGTATGCACAATGGAAATAAATGTCAGCTCTAAGAAAAAATGAAATTTGAGGCACACATCTTTAATCCCAGTATACTAGAGGCAGAGGCAGGTGGATCTCTGTGAATTTGGGGCTAGCCTGATCTACCCAGTGAGTTCCAGGACAGCCAGGGCTACATAGAGAGACCCTGACTCAAACAAAACAGAACAAAACAAAACAGAAAGAAAGAAGTCATGTTGTTTGCAGGAAAATGCATGTAACTGACCACAATCATTTTAAGTGAACAGATGTAGTCCTACAAAAAAAATTTGTATGTTTTTTGTACTATATATAAAATCTATACCTAGATTTTATATAGATGTGTACAATTGTGACTGTTGCTATGACATGAAAGGAGCGAACCCTCTGGGGGAGGGAACTAGGGGAAGGTGCTATGTGAGAAAGGGGAGGGGGGCCTGGAAGGGGATTTGCACAGCGCCCAACAGACATCCTTACGCAGCGCAGCCCCGTGTGTCATGACTACACACAGTGGAGACTAAACACACAAACCGGGTCCTCTGCTTTGCCCGTAATCTGACTATGTATTAAAGACAAAGGCAAATTAGTATGCTAATGAGATTGAATTTTGCTTGTTTATTTTTACATAAAGAATTAAATCTTGGCTGAATATTTGATAATGCAGGCTGTAGAGTATCTTCAACACTTTGTAGAGTTGATCAATATTTTGATTTTTATAATCATCAGTGCCGAGGATGCTACTTCACATAAATGCACAGTACAAAATGGAAGAAAGGTGTGTTTAGGGTCATTATAGAAATTGTTGGAAATTCTGCTCAAATTTCAATCCAAAAGCAATAATAAAAAAATAAAACTCAAGACAGCATCCCAAACAGCAATTTTACAATCAAGCATTCTAGCAATGCAATTCAAAGACACACTGATTTGATGGATGTTAAGGGACGATGGTAGGAAAATATTCAGTATTTGTTTTCAAACCAAAGATGTATGAAAAACCCACACGGAAGCCTACTATTTTGCAAGTTAATTAAATACAATATAGGAAGTAATAATAAAATATAACAATAAAACAGAGTTTGAATTGAGGTACCCTACTGGGTGTTCAATGCTGCTCTGAGATGCCACATAGTGTTAAACAAAAAACTCAGTGGGTCACATTAAAAAAAAAAACCAAACCAAGCCAAGACTAGGCAGGAGGGCTTTCTGAGAGGATGACGGGGTGCTAGGGATCAGACCCAGGGCTTTGTGCAGCCTAGGGAAGTGTTCTCCCAGCCAACCCACACCCCAGCCTGGAATGAGCTTTTTGTTGTTGCTTCTTCATACATATGCTACTGTTGCCAAAGTGTTCGAGACCTCCACATTCAGTTAGGGAGGGCTCAATCTAAGAAGCCGGGCTGTTCAGTATTTTGTTGATACTGAACAGCTGGGCAGCTCCAAATCAATGAACAGAGGACCATATTTCAATGTAGGAACCCCTGCTCTGATCCAGCACTGCCTCTTGAATACCCGTGAATGCTCGGACACTGTGATGGTAAATCTTGATAGTTAGCTTGTTAGAATCTGAAATCAAGGACGTGATATACTTCTGGATGGATCTGTGAAGTCCATTTCCAGGAGTGATTAACTGAGGGGGACTAGTCACTCAAGAGTGGGAGGCATCTGTGAGCAATGGCCCAGGTAGAAAAGCTTCTGAGTAAAGCACAGTGCTCCACGCTGATCTTTGGTTCTTGCTGGTGACTGTGCATCCATCCATGCCCACCATCATCCTTTGCTGACACGATAATCCAGCTTCTTGGACTTCCAGCATGGACTAAAGACTGCTTGTTTTCTGGGAATCCTCCAGACCTTCAGCATCAGATTGAGGCTTTTGGCCTCACCGGCTTTATCCAGCAGAATGTGTTAACCCACCCAGGGAATCCCCTTTTATTAAATCTATCAGTTCTGGTTCCCCAGAGAACCCTGGGTTAATACAGGGACTTTATTAACCCTACTATACCCTTGTGTTTCCATCTGTAAAATGAGAGGACTCATCTCTCCCTCATAGGGCCAGAGTTAGGCTCAAAATATCACTGCTTTCAAACCCGAAAGGACTTTGTAAATTGGTGGAGCATGTGTAGTGTCCTTCTTTTGCAACAGGAGTGTTAAGCTTTGGTGTTAGCTCAGAAGGCTCTGGTGGTGCAGGTGTGGTCCCAGGCAGGCGGTATTGAGAAGTAATTGGATTCTAAGTTGGCCTAAGGACTTCATCAACTGGGTAAGGCCTTGTGTTCATACTGAGTGGCCTGTGAGGCTGCCGGGTCGTGTGGGAGAAAGCAGGTGCCTGGATATGTGCCATCGCAGCTTTAAGAGCTTGGGATGGGAAGCCAGGCTCTCGCCATCAAAGTATGAACTCATGCACCAAGTCCTCACACCTGCACTGTATTTGAGAAAGAGTTTTCTCTGCTTTCAACCACTGGGGCCCAGGGATCGAACTCACGTCATCAGGCTTGGCAGCAGACATTTTTACCTGCTGAACCATCTCTCTGGAAGTATCTGGAACAGAGACCTGCTCAGTTATTTATCTACGGCAGCTTTCCCACTGCAGGAGCAGAGAGGATTTGTGGGAGCAGAGACCACGTGGTCTGCCAAGCTGAAATATTTACTACCTTTACATAAAAGTTTGTTGAATCCTGTTTTTACTACATTAGGCTCTTTATTCTCAACTCCAGTATACCAGATGGGGCTCTGGGGCACAGAGAAGTTAAGTTGTTTGTCTGAGGTCACACAGCAGAGTTGGGACCAGCACTCTGTCTACACCTGGTTCTGAGGCCAGACTTCAATCATTTTACTCCACTTTCCTCTTAGCTTGGCCCTCGGGATCCACTTCAGAAACTTAATTCACATTTTCCGCAGAGCAAAGAACAAAGGCACTGTTTCGGGGGCAGTATGAGCAGTGTCACAATATTTTCTGTGGCATCAGAGATGTGTTTCGGGAGGGAGATACAGTAGGACCAGAATTTTCAATATTTCACTTTGTGGTGACCACGTTAATGGGGACTTTGGCAGCCAGCCCCAAATGGTGGGTCTGCGGAGTCCGGCTGGTATGACAACAGCGCACAGTCTGCACAGTCACGTGGGTCTTGCTATGGCACTTGTCGCAGCGGCCAGACACCGTGGTAGATGCCAAGTGCAGCGACCGCATCTGACCCCGAGTAAGGCTGATGCGAACGTTTGCTTTTTGTGTCAATGGATTGGAAAAATTTTAACAATCTTTTCATTTAAGTTTTTGTTTGTTTGGTATGTGTGTCTATGTGCATGTGGTATGTGTGTGTAGCTTATGCACACATATGTGGATGTACACTCCTATGCATTCAAGGCTAGAGGAAGATGTCAGGTGACCTACTCTGCTACACTCTGCTTTATTCCCTGGAAACAATGTCTCTCTAAACTTGGAGCCAGACAGGCAGCAAGCCTCCAGCGATGTCCTGGCTCTGCTCCCCAAAGCACTGGGGCTAAAACTTGTGAGCAGCCACACCCAACTTTTCATGTGATTGCTGATGATTAAAACTCAAGTCCTCCAGCACAGACAGCAAGTATTCTTGCCCACTGAGCCACCTCCCCAGACCAAGAACACTCATTTATAACTGGCCCCATGGATCAAAGACAACTGCTTTGCATGTTAAAAATGAAAAGAAATTGGCACCGTGAGGGGAACGGATACTGGGTACTCCGGCTGTCTGTTCCAGCACCAGAGAGCAGACGGTGTGGGCAAGGGGAGCCTGTTAGTCATGTCTGCCCCTCTTGCCACCTGGACTTTGGTGCTGATGGTATCTTGCCCTGCATGGCACAAGGACTCTCACCAAGTCTTTCCTTTGTTTGCCTCAGGGTTCTGGTTGGAGCACAAAGGTCCTTGCACCCACAGATCACTAGGGAAACCAGGGATGTTAAATACACAGGGGTCTTGTCTCAGTGGAGGAGATAACATACCTGTTTTCCCACTCAGAAGCTGGGAGTGGATTTTGTTAATGATCTGGTGACCTTTTTGCTATCTGTGGAGGCAGACCTCACCCAAATTCCCCAGAATAATTATCCCAGACTCTTCCCTCCCTAGACCATTACCCATCCTTAGGGGAGATGTCACATGAACTCTATGGCCTGCTGACCTCTATGCTATCAGTCAGAGACCACACTAGATTCTAGGCCTTTCAGCTGTGGAAGCCACCCTCACGGTCACATGTACTTTGTAAAGGAGTTTCTAAGTAGTCACAACTTAAGCTCTGTTGCACACCTAGAATTGGAAAGATTGTTGCCTGGAAACCTCTCCCCAAACTGTGCTGTGTTTAAATATGCTGACACTGAACCACCTGGTACTAGATTCCCCTAAGTCTGATCCAGATTGATGAAGTCGATCCGAAGCAGGTTTCTATTCTCATCTTTTTGAGACTCACTGCCTGCACTGACACCTGCAGGGTCCCTGTCGGTTCTGAAGCTCAGCACTTCCAATACCCTGGCCACTTGCTCTAGCGCAGTGGTTCTCAACTTGTGGGTCTTGACCCCCAAAGATCATCAGAAAACACAGATATTTACATTATGATTCATAGTAGTAGCAAAATTCCAGTTATAAGTAGCAACAGAATTAATCTTATGGTTGGTGTCACCAGACCATGAGGAACTGTGTTAAAGAACTATAACATTAGGATGGTTGGGAACGCTGCTCTAGTGTATGTGGGGTGCTGGGTTCCAGCCTCAGTACTGGAGAAGGAAGAGATGGTTACCCTGTCATCGGCAGCACAGTGGGTGAGTCTGGAGGGCATAGTGTTCAGTAGGATAAGCCAAGTGCAGATGTAACTGTGAGTGACCTCATTCACTCATGGCCATCCTCCTGCCTCTGCCTCTGAGAGTCACTCATTTGTGGAATCTAAAACAAACAAGCTCACTGAAGCAGGAGTTACCGAAGCTGGGGATGGTATTAAGGATGGAATGGGGAGAGAATTACAGCTAGAAGAAATGAATCTGAATCTTCTGTTGCACAGATGGGCGGCTATAGTTAACTATTTTCTATTACATATTTCCTATAATTAGAAGAGAGGCTTTTTCCTTTATTTCAATTTATAAAAATGTACTGCATGTATATGTTTGCACATATGTGTCTTTATGTACGTGAGTACACTTGCCACATGTACAGGTCAGAGGACAACTTGTGGGAGTCGGTTCTCTGCTTCAATCACGTGAGCTCCAGACACCGACCAGTTGTCAGGCTTGGCAGCCATTTCCACAGCCCAGAGAGAGGATTTGCATGTGCTCACAGGAAGAAATGATACATGCTCAAGATGATGGGTATGCCCACTTCGTTTGATCATTACACAGTGTGTGCATGAAATAGCACACCATATCCCATAGACATGGGTGAGTATCACATGCCAATTGAAAGCAAAAGGGCACTGGGGAGGTGGCTCAGTGGGCAAGAGCACTCGCTGTGCAGGCCTGAGGGCCTGAGATCAGATCCAGAGCACCCATGTAAAAAGCTGGGCATGGCTGCACATGCACATGTAACCACAGTGGAGGAGGGTGGAGAGAGCAGGGCTGCGGGGCCTGTCGTCCTTCAGCAGAGCTCCAGGTTCAGTGAAAGACTCGGTCTCAAGAGGGTCAGACAGAGGATAACAAAGCTTGCTCACCTGATCACCCCCTTTAGCCTCTGAATACATGATTGCCTGCACCAGCACACCCCCACCCCCACACACGTGTGCACACACACACGCATGCACACACGCATGTGCTCACATACACACGTGCACACACACGGGTACACACACACACACACACTCCATACACCCTTGTGTTACTGTCATTATCACTTAATTGCTATCGCTTCTACTTGGCACCAATTCTTATTGGAAAATTTTTGTTTTTCCTTTTAACTTGCTCGTGTTTTTCCCCTGTGGCAAACTCTGCACCTAGCATCTTTAAAGGAGCTTTAAAGAAACCACAGTTCACTTCTGAAGCCTTGTCCCCACACCATGAAAACCCAGGAGAAGATGAGAGGCATCCTCTTTTGAGGCCAGGCTATTCCACCTTTAAGAGGACTGCATTATGAGTGATCAGTGGAGAGCAAATGGCCATAGAGAGGGATGCCTTTTATTAGTTTACATGTTCTCCTGCAGGTACTTAGAGCTGGGGCTCTGAGAGCCACGCGTCCACAGGCAGAGACGGAACAAACTGTGAGTGCCCTCATTGCGCCGGCGGGCGGAACTCACTTAGCATAGTGTCTGTCTGTGCTGGACTGGATAAATGCAGCCTGCTCTCCACACGCCCAGTGAGAAGTGCTGCTGCTTGAGAGGCCACCTGTGTTACTGCTGGCCTTCCCAAGACTTGTCCCTCTAGAACCGCTGTCTGGGGACATACTTGGCAAAAGGGACTTCGCAGGTAGAATGAAACTGAGGGTCTTGGAGGTGGTGATAGATGGCTCAGCCAGAAAAGGTGCTTGCTGCCAGGCTTGGGTTCGTTTCCCGGTGCACACACCTGGTAGAAGAAAAGAGCCCATTCTCAGTTTGTCCTCCGACTTCAGCAGAAGTGCTGTGGCATGCACCTGCACACACACACACACACGCACACGCACACGCACACGCACACACAGACACACACATAGACACACACACAATCATACTTTAAAAATAAATGTATACTAAATTAGAAGTTAAAAAAGGCATCTTGAGCTGGGCGGTGGTGGCGCATGTCTTTAATCCCAGCCCTTGGGAGGCAGGGGTAGGCAGATCTCTGAGTTTGAGGCCAGCCAGGTCTACAGAGTGAGTTCTAGGACAAAGGAACCCTGTCTCAGAAAACCAAGGGAAAAAACAAAACAAAACAGAAAAAGATCTTGAGAAAAGAGCATCTGGGTGGGACGTAATCCAATGACTGTCGTTTTTACAGGAAGAAGAGGTGATGTCACATGACGGTGCAGGCAGAAGCATTTACAAACCAGTGAAGGACAGACTGTGACAGAGCCCAGAAGCTGGGGGACATATCTGTGACAGAATCTCCCCTCTTCCCAGAGGAACCAGCCCAGCATCAACTTGATTTCACCTCTGACCTCTAGCCGGCGAGAGAATAAATTTCAGTTTCCGTCATCTCCTTCGCTTCTGTAGTTTGTAACAGCATCTGCAGAAAGCCAAGAGGCACCCCATTAGGTGGTCTAGTTTTTCTTTAAACTTACCTCTTTTTCTAACTGGGGGAGCCCTCAATGTTTAATCTTGCTGATTGGATTAAGGGGCAGTGTAAATCATTATTGGATTAAGTGGCACTATTTTGAATGTGTCTGTTGAGGTCTTTTCTACAGAGGATGAACCGAGAAGCCATGATCTTCCCTGAATGTGGGCAGCAGCATCCCGTGGTCTCAGGTCCCAGACTGAATGAAAAGCAAAAGGGAGAAAGCAGGTCACACATCTGTATTTCCCTCTCTCTGCATCCTCATCAGTGAGATGTGAGCAAGCAGCCTCTTGTCACCATGGACAAGGCAAGGCGCATCCCTGCCAGGATGGACTGTGACCTCTGACCTGTGACCTAAAACAGATTTTCACTCCCTTAAATGTTGTCTCTTCAGGCAGTTATGAGAGGAGTCCCTAATACACCTTCGTCCCCCTTTCTTCTGGCTTTCTCTTTCCCTGTTTTTCTCCCCCATCTTTCATTTCATCCTCCTCCCCTTTCCCTCCTTCCCCCTTTCCCCTTCCTTCCTTCTTTACATTTATTCATGCAGGGTAGAATGAAGTCAAGACAGAAACAATGTCCGACTTTGCACAGTGAGAAATAGCCCAGCAGGAAGGGCTTGTAGTCAGAGGAGCGGAGCCAGGACTGACTGGGCATCCTTGTTTCTCCTTAGCAACCCAGCTATGCCAATAACTTGGTGACAGAGGGGCTGTAGCAGGCAGAGAAGACCCAGATTTCAACTCCGGATCCCTCGCTTACACCCCATTCGGAAGCTCTTCTTCTCTGAGAGGTGTTTTCTACCCTGGAAAAGAGACAGGAAGAAGAGGAAAGAAGCCTGAGTTCTTGTTCCCTGTTGGGAGCAAGTGAGGTGATTCTTATGCAGACATTTTGTAAATGGGAAATACTGCAAGGATGCTGATGGCCGCTATTAGGCTCCATTATGTGAAATGGCTGGCATTAGACCATTCTCAACCAACAAAAACAGCAATTTCAATATGCTCTATATCCTTTTATCCACAGGGAATGTTTCAAAACCCTCAGTCGGTGCTGGAATTGGTGACCACATCAAACTCTACATATAGTATGACTTTTCTTTCTCTCTCTCTCTCTCTTTTTTTTTTTTTTTTTTTACAAAGGCTCACACCAAGGATAATGTTCAATTTATGAATTTGACACAGCAATAAATAACATTAGCTAATAAGAAGATAGAACAATTACAAGATATGCTATAATGAAAGTTGATTAAAATGTATGAGTTGTGTATTTCTGGAATTTTCCATTTAATATATTTTAAACATTTATTTTACTTTTTATTTGTGTATGTGTGTATGCACACATGAGTGCAGATACCCCCGGAGGCCAGAAGAGGGCATTGGACCCTTGCTGATAGAGTTATAAGGAACTATGCATTGCCTGGTATGTATTCCAGGACTCTGCTTTGGTCCTCTGGAAGAGCAGCAAGTGTTCTTACCCATTGAGTCATCTCTCCAGCCCGCTATTTACTATTTTTGGGCTGAAGATGCTGATGGGGGTGGCGGTGGGTGGGAAGTGGAGGCAGTGAGAACAGTGGGGCTTCAGTTTGGTTCTTAGATGGTTTACCAGGCAGGAAGCCATCCATCTAGCTCAACACGATGAACAAGTTTTCCAATCAGACTAACATGGGGTTATCATTGAACAGAATATTGAAAGGGAAAAGAAAAACAGACACAGCAGGGCAATCCAGTGTTTCCTCAAGTGTAGGGGGCGTGCTGCTGTGGGCACAGAGGAGGGCTCCCGTGGACAGCCTCTAAAGCTGACACCAAACAAGCTGAAAGCTTATAGATCACTCACCTCCCGTTTCCTCTTCGCCCTCTGATGGCCAACGCCGCCTTCCCAATTTGGTGTCATCTGTGCTGACTCTTACTGATTTTCATTTAAGTAAGGCAGTGAAAAGACGAAGCTCACAACCTGAGTGTCTTAATGTCTAGGTCTTCCTGGCTTTATTTTTACAGCAGGTTTTGTAAAACAATGCCTTTTTTTTTTTTTAAAAAAAAAAAGCAGGGATGAAAAATTTTATTACAAAGGTTATTTATTTAGGCAAAAAATAAATTTGAGGGCATGTAGATATAGTTTGGTCAGGAACATGCTCATCGACCATCCATGAAGGCCTGTGTTCTATTCCCAGCACGCCTAAGCCCTACTTCGTGTTGCATCCTATAATCCCAGGGTAGGGAAGTGGAGGCAGGAGGGTAAGAATTCAGATTTATCTGTGGTTGCATAGAGAGTTCAAGGTCAGCCTGGGATACATGAGACCCTGTCTGAGAGAGAAGGGGGATTTGAGGTAAGGAAACATATTAGGTAAACAACAATGATACAGATGGGTGAGGGGGACGTGAAGTTCTTGGTGGGGACGCTGGCCAAACCGGAAGTGTGAGCACAATCCGTCCAGGTCATTCAGCTTCAGGTTTCCTTTCCTTACCCTGGAGGAAGGCCCTGCAAGGCAAGTGTTATGAAGGAAGGTAAATTATTTTAATCGCAAACAGCGGTGCAGAATTAAAATCCCTCAACAATTAAAGGGCAGAGCTGTCATCTGTTATGAAACATGAGCAAGAGCTAATAAAGCAGAGTGACTGTTACTCCAGAAAGCGGCAGAACTGTGTCAACAGCCCCATCCCAAGCAACATTTTCTCTCATCTCTGGGTAGTCAGTGACCTACTGATGACCTTTGTTTGACTTAGAACTAAACACACGAGACTCTCCTTGTAGCTAGATACAGGACTTTGTGGGGGAAACCCTTAGGAAAGAGTTGGATTCTTCAATTTTGATATTTGGACTGGAGATTGAATTTAGGGCTTCGTACATACTATGCAAACACTCCACCACTAAATTACACCCTCTGTTATAAAAATAAAAGCAAAAAACCCAACCCTTTTTATTTGAAATAGGGGTTTGCTAAGTTGCTCTAGCTAGCCTCGAAGACCTTCAACTTTTGATCCTCCTGCCTCAACATCTCCAGTAGCTGGGATGATAGGTTTTAGCCACCAGGCCTGGCTTGTTGGATTCATTTGTAACCAGAGTCAGAATTATGGCTGTTGTACTGAGCATGCTCACTGTAGTTCCATCATCACAGGTGGAAGGGTGGGGCAAACCTTTTTTTTTTTTTTGGTTTTTCGAGACAGGGTTTCTCTGTGTAGCTTTGCACCTTTCCTGGGACTCACTTGGTAGCCCAGGCTGGCCTCGAACTCACAGAGATCCGCCTGGCTCTGCCTCCCAAGTGCTGGGATTAAAGGCGTGCGCCACCACCGCCCGGCTTGGGGCAAGCCTTTTATGACACAGAGAAATCTAAGTGGTAAACCATTCAGAAGAGAATGATGTCCTTCAAGAAGATAGACTCCTTCTGCAAGCCAGGATTTCCCCCACTTGCAGACCAGCTGGTCCCTAAAACCACATAAGTAACAGGAAGGTTAAAGCAGCAGGACTGCTTTTAGACTGTTCTAGACTGTTCTGGATGAAAGGAAATCAAAGAAAAGATATAAGGGAAACACAGGAGCATGCCTGGATTAAGCAAAGGACAAGTAGCTGAAGGGACATTATGAGGGCCATGAAGATTTTTGAGATTTATTTCACATATTTATTTATTTTTGCTTTTTTGAGACAGGGTTTCTCTGTGTGGCCTTAGTTATCCCGGACCTTCCTCTGTAGATCAGCTGGCTTCGAACCCAGAGATCTGCCAACCTTTGCCTCCTCACAAGTACTGGGATTAAAGGTATGTACTACCATGCTTGGCTCCTATTTTATTTTCAAAATGTGTGTGTGTGTGTGTGGGGGGGGTTGTATGTGTGTATACAATGCCTGTAGAGGCCAGAAGAAGGCACCCGATACCCTGGAGCTGGAGTTATGAGGTGTCTGATGTGGGTGCTGAGAACTGAACTGTGGTTTTCTGCAAGAGCAGGAGGTAGTATTAACTGCTGAGCCATCTTTCCAGTCCCTGGGAGGATTTAATATGGACTGTACATCTGACTTGAATGTTTTTGGATGTGGTAATTGTATTACTGTACTGTGGATTGTTCTAGAGAAGGTGTTTGTTCTTAGGAAATACAGACTGAAGATTTTAGGGATAAAAAATATCATGATGATACAAGTTGTTTAACGATCTTTCAGAAGAAAGATGTACAGAGACAAGCAAATATGTCACAGTGCTAATGGTGGGTACACATAGAAGAGTCTAGATGTTCATTAGGCCATTCTTCTAACTTCACTATTGTCTCAGGATATTTGATCACACTGTGTGAAAATGTGTTGTTGTTTTATTCTGATTGGTTTAATAAAGAGCTGAATGGCCAATAGCCAGGCAGGAGAGAATAGGTGGGATTTCTAGGGAGAGAGAGGAACTCAGGAGATGAATCTAGGTATGGTGTGTGTGTGGGACATGCCAGCGAGACACTGAGGAAGTCGTACATATATTACAGAGAATAGGCAACAAGCCATGTGGCAAAATGTAGATGAATATAAATGGGTTAATTTAAGTTATAAGAGCTATTTGGGGACAAATCTAAGCTAAGGCCAAGCTTTTATAATAGGTCTCTGTGTCATTATTTGGGAGCTGGCAGTCCCAAAAGAAAGTCCAACTACATTCATTACCTCAAAAAAGAACACAAAGGTCTGAAAATAAAAATGTTATGTATATTAACTACACCACTTCCAAGAACACAGACATCTTTAATTAGCAAATCAAAAATTTCAAAAGGCTTACATGGCATTTATATATTTTTGTATCATTTTTTATTTCACTTAACTAGCTAAAAATAAAAGCCAAATCTTGGTTTTATCAGATTGAACTTGATGAGAAAAAAATCCATAAGGAAAGAATAGCTTGCACACTATAGGATGAAATATTCCAAAATGAAGAGTTAGGTAAACTTTCTCGCTGCGTGAGTGGGGATGGGGCATACTTGTCACATTTTTTCTTTGTTTCAACAGAAACTAGAAGCTGGCTGATAATGTGTATTAATTAAACTTCGTAGAGGTCCTGGGTTTAATGAATGATTTCTTTTCAGCTTGTCATTTGTGGGAGCATGGCTGTCAGAGAAAGGCTTTGCTCTGCTTCAGAGGCATCAGGAGACCACAGAAGATCTCTTTGCATCATGGAACTTTTTTCTGTCCTGGAGGCAGGACAAGTTGTTCCTGCTCTTCCTGCTTCCCAGAGGTCTTGGGCTCAGGCCACCTCCCCTCTATGTTAAAGCAATGGTCCTCAGTGTCTCCACACACAGTATGTTCCTCTTCTGTTGTTCCTAGAAGACAGCACCAATCATTTCAACACAATGCTCCAGGGAACCACCACTAATCAGCTACAGAGAAGCAGCCAGTTGATGTCTGGACGATGCTTTCCCCCTACTTCCAAGAATTTTCAAGCAAAACAAAGGTAAATCTGAGTTGTTTTAAACCTTGTACAAATGATGTTCTCTTCCTCATGGTAACTCACCTCTTCCCAATGTCTGTTTCTACCAATATTGCAGAATACAATTCCATCTTTCCTGAGATTCTTGTGTGTGTGTATGTGTGTGTGTGTGTGTGTGTGTGTGTGTGTGTGTGTGTGTGTGTGCATGTTCATATGTGTGTGTATACACATGTATGTGTAGGTGCATATGCTTGTATTTGTATATGTGGGGACCAAAGAACAACCTTGAATATTGTTCCTTGGGTGTTGCACACACACACACACACACACACACACACACACACACACACACACACACATACACACACACACACACAGTCTCTTACTGGCCTGGAATTTACCAAGTGGTCTAGGCAGGCTGGCCAGTGAGTCCCAGGGACCTGATTGTCTCCTTCTCAGTGTGGGCATTACAAGTGTGCACCACCATTCCTGGATCTGTTTTTCGTTTATTTTTAAGATTTATTTTATCTTTCATTATACGTATGTGTGTAGGTACCAGCAGAGGCCGGGGCCTTTGGATCCCCTGGAGCTGGAGTTGCCAGGCTGTTGAAAACTTGCTGACATGGATGCCTGGGCTCAAACTTGGGTCCTATGCAGAAACAGTGTTAGCTCTTATCTGCTGAATTAGTTCTCCAGCCCCCTTTTAACATGGATCCTGGGGATCCTAGCCAGGTCTTCATGCTTGCAAGGCCAGTCCTTTGCCACTGAGACATGCTCTTGCCCTACAATCTCTCTTAAGCATTCAATGGAACCTCACAGATGTCCCTATGTGTTCAGGAGGAAGTTGGTGTCTGCATCTGGCACCTGATGCTGCTCCCGTGGGTGTGGCCACTTCACTGATGGGGGCTGTGCTTCCCCTGACGGCTCTTGTCTGATATGTTTCTGGAGATTCTTCTTGTCTGCCCTTCGGGACTTGAAGGTCACCTTGCTGAGGCACATCTTACATCTCATGTAATGTCTCCATTCCTGTTCTTTATTATTTTCTTTATGATCCCAAGGAAGATGAGGAATGCAGTGGTCATCTGGAGGGCCAAAGTCTCTGTTGTGTTGAGAGATAAAAATGCTGTCTGGGGCCCAGGAGATGGCTCCATGGTTAAGAGCTCTTGGTGCACTTGCAGAGGACCCAACTTTGGTTCTCAGTACTCTTCTTGTGTAGCTCACAACTGTCTGCAGCTCCAGCTCCATGGGATCTGACATCCTCTTCTAGCCTCTAAAGACACCTGCTGTCATGTTCACATACCCACTCCTCTCATTCTGCATAACTAAAAATAAATCTTAAGCAACAACAACAACAACAACAACAACAACAACAACAAAAAACCCTCTGTCCCCAGCATCCTGAGGTGGTCTGGTGCTGGCAGACAAAACTTGGTCTAGAGCTCACAGTTTCGCAGACTATCAGCATTAGGCAGGATACTCTGTGTGCCTAATGGCTAGGACAAAAGCAAGATTTTGTGTGTCTGTTTCCTCCAAGCTGGATGTTAACTATTGCTGTCCTGAGTCAGAGAAGCTTTGATCCCTTTTGTGAGACCCTAGAATGATTGTCCCCACTACCGTTCTCTCATGGAAGGAGAGGATGGTTCAGGAGGTGCACAGGCCTCTTCCCAAGGACACATTAGCAGTTAACAATGGCTGGAGGAAAAGGAGACTGGTGGTGTAGCTGGCCACACGTTTCGCATGCTCTTGTAAATGACTCCAATGGAACTGGTTGGTTCCCTAAGCTGTTCTTGAGTGGGACACTTCCTTTAGACAGTTCCAGCCCTTTTTATCCAGAGTGAATGGAAACACATCCCAAGACTATCCCATTTTTATGTCCGATCACAAAACACAGACTGTCTGAGCCACACTTTATCACGTTCCTCCTCACCCCAGCTAGTGGACGCTAAGCTCCTCTGTGGCTTCAACAATGGCAGGGATAGCTTCGTTTTCATTTCCTTAACTCTCTTCCCCTCCCTCTTTTTAAATATATATTTTATTTATTTATTTACAACCTGACCGCTATTTCTCCTCCTTCCTCTCCTCCCATCTCCCCTCTGTCACCTACCCTCCTGTCTCTATTCAGAGGAAGACAAGTCTCCCATGGATATCAACCAAACATGGAATATCAAATTGGAGGCGGAATGAGGCAGCCCAGGACGAGGACAAGCCATGGCTTAAGAAGTCCTGGTGATATTTTAGCTTTTGTATATATATTAGCTGGTATCTACAATGATTTTCTTGTATGCCATGTACTTCTAAGAACTTCTAACAGTGTATGTATCTAAAATACTTATCAAGCATCAAGCAGGAGGACAAATGACCTCCTGAACTATGGTAACACCCTTATGGAAACAACACCTGTCTCCTAGGTCAGGCGGACAGCTTTATTTCTTGTGCAATTCAAGGTGAGACCCTCTTTTCTGATACAGCCTTACTAACATAATAGACTCCTAACTTCTTACCTAACCACTTCCAGGAGTGTAGATTGAGTACATAAATTTCCTTTCTGATCTACTAACTGATATTGGCTCTCAGGTGACCTCCTCCTTTAACCGCTCCATCTTCAGGTTGTAAAAGAAAGCCTGACAGTCACTGTCTGAGGAAAACTCTTACCTCTCTTTATGACCCTGTAGGAATTCAAGCCTGGTGATCTGGCTGGAGTGGGAGGATTGCTGTTGCTTGGGTTTATAACTGAATACACTAGAGTATGTGAGGAGAGAGAACTGATAAGGAGGGATAAAGAGGATTTTGACTATAGAACTTGAGGATGAAATGAAAGATGAGGAAGAGCCAGGTGGGGAAGTACTAGATGGGTAAGAATGAGATGAGAAGAACCTAGATGAGGCAGAATTAAGATGAGAGAATTAAGATAGAACTTAGAGGGGACAGCAGATAAAGGTAGAGAGAAATCAGTCAGGAAAGGAGCTGGGCACAAAAGCAGAACTGAAGCTGTGTAGATAGGATTTTATGCCAGAGGAATCAAGTAGACGGACAAAGAGCTTGGTGTACTTAGATTCATTTCCCTTAAATAATTCTCGCCGTTCATAGTTTCTCTTGTGGGCTCCTGGGAAGAATATTATTAAGGCTGGTCCTTTAATAATATTCGAGAGCTATTCTTAGAGATCATGGTGGAACCAACCAGTCATCATCCTTGTTCACCTTTTCATCTCTGTGAGTAATGAATGGAAGCACAGATATGCTCAGAACTCATTTTATAACTGCAGTGTGGCAGCCGGGTGGTGGTGGCACACGCCTTTAATCCCAGCACTTGGGAGGCAGAGGCAGCTGGATCTCTGTGAGTTTGAGGCCAGCCTGGTCTATAAATTGAGTTCCAGGACAACCAAGGCTCTTATGCAGAGAAACTGTGCCTCAGAGAAACAAACAAATAAGTAAACCAAAACCCAAAAAACTGTCACATGGCCAGAATCTGCAGACAGGTCTGAGGCAAGAGTGGTGTCAAACAAAGGCCCCTCCCCTCCTTTGCTTTTTCCCTCTGGCTAGTCCTGGCAGCAAATAAGGAAGGAGGTACTGTAACCTCGTTGTGGACCTCTGACTCTGACTCGTGCATCTTATCTCAAAGGCTGGGTACTGAGCACCCAGCACCCCTGAGATCACTGTCCTTCCTGACTCGATTGCTTTCAGAGAGAGGCCACTCCCTTCCTCTGCTGGGCCAGGGGAGCTGTGACAAAGCTCTCCTGCTATAATAACATGGAAGTTGGAGGAAGATGTGGTGTGGATGATTGATTGATAAATAAAGTGCTGATTGGCCAATAGCCAGACAGGAAGTATAGGCAGGACAAGGAGAGAGGAGAATTCTGGGAAATGGAAGGCTGAGGCTGGGAGACGCTGCCATGAAAAGCGAGATATAAAGTACTGGTAAGCCATGAGCCACATGGCAACTTATAAATTAATAGAAATGGGTTAATTTAAGATATAAGAACTAGATAGCAAGAAGCTTGAGCCATTAGGCCAAACAGTTTAAATAATAAAAGTGTCTCTGTGTTTGTTTGAGTCTGAGTGGCTGCTGGCCCAGGACTAGAGATAACTCCAGCTACAAAGATGTAGCTCAGTTGATAGAGTGCTCACCAAGCATGCACGAAGCCCTGGGTTAAACTCTCAGTGTTGCATGAATCAGGTTTGGTGGTGCACACCTGTAATCCCAGCACTCAGGAGGATCTGAAATTCAAAGTCATCCTTGGGTACATGGTGAGTTCAAGGCCAGCCTGGGCTAATGAGATCCTGTCTGAAAAAAAAAAAAAACACCATGTACAGAAATGACACTTCATTTTGATGGCAAGAATGAGGACAAGTATATCCTTTCCATGAAACTTCCTAGATGCCAGTTCCTCTGGAGGAGAGTGTGGAAACAGCGGGCTTCAGATCTGTTTCCCTTAGCCCCTTTTTCAAATAAAAAATGTCAGCAGAAAACAGATTTTGGAGAAAAAGAAACCCCTTTATTGACATTCTTGGTTATTATACATCAGATTCTCTTCTTATATTTTGAGATAGGGTCTTACTTTGTAACCCCAGCAGCCTTGGATCTCACTCTGTAGACCAGGCTTGCCTTGAACTCATAGAGATCCATCTGCCTCTGCCTTCCAAGTGCTGGGATTAATGGCTGCTGCCACCATGTCTGGCTCAGATTCTCTTCTTGTTGCTGCTGTTAGTGAGGACTCGTATCTGTGATAACTGCTGTCCAGACTACAGTGACTTCTCTATGGCCTGTGTGTCTTCTGTTCATTGGCATTTACTTGATAAAGGCCCCTTCTCTCCTCTCCACTTCTCCATTGACCTCTGGTTTCTTTGGGTGCAGAATAACAACATAAAGAGACCACAATCGGGGTGGTAGTGTCGGGTAGTGCATTAGACAGGGTGCTCTAGAGGATCAGAACTGATAGAATGAATATATGTTATGAAGGAGGATTTATTTATTTGGCAGGCTTACACAGCAAGGGTGGACAGTCCAACAATGGCAGTCCAACTGTTGGAACTGGCCCCTGCTCAGCTACTGCCTCAGCACTGGGGAGGTTTGGCCAAGTGCTATATTTCAAAGCCATTTGAATAATTAGCTTTTAGGAATTAGAAATAAGTGTCAGTTAAGGGGATGGAGAGATAGATCAGCTGTTGGGGAATATTATTTAAGGTGTGTTACTTTTGTTTATTTTGCATTTGTTTAACTCTCTGAAGCTGTGATACTTGCCTGTCTAAAGCACCTGATGATCTAATAAAGTGCTAAATGGCCAATGGTGAGGCAGGAGAAAGGATAGGTGGGGCTGGAAGGCAGAGATAATTAGAAGGAGAAATCTGGGAAGAGAAGAGGAAGAAGGAATGAGAGAGGGAGGAAGAGGACATCAGGGGCCGGCCACCCAGCCACGAAGCCACCCAGCTATACAGCAAGCCATGGAGTAAGAAATAAAGAAAGGTATACAGGAATAGAGAAAGATAAAAGCCCAGAGGCAAAAGGTAGATGGGATAAATTAAGGAAAGCTATCAAGAAACAAGCTCCTGCAGTCTGCAAGGATATATTATAGAGATTCAGCTGTATATTAAAGCGATACCTAGAAAAGTCAAAGCATTTTTCTAGAGGAAGCCATTTATCAAGGAATATTTGGTGTTATTCAGTTTTTAATATTTCAGCTGTCTTCTGCTGTGAAATTCTTGTGGGTCCATATACTATTGGGCCGTTTTGGAAAACTGCTAAGCTTTTCAGACCTACTGCTGATCCACTAGGTAACTAACACCCCTGCTGGGCCTAGGAGACAGGTGGGCTGTAGATGCATAACTTTGCTTCTTGTGCAAATGAAGCTCAGACCATCCCCTTCCTTCAGGTCTAGTGGCATCGGAGAATGATTGACTGAGGACAACAGGGGTTTTTGCATAACCAGGTGCAGTAGGACTGGAGCAGAATTCCAGAGGAGGCAGAGCCCTGTGGCCAGGAAAGAAAGAACAAGAAGAATTTCTGTAGATGGCAAGGCAGAGTGGCTCAGACTGAGGAGTGAGGAACAAGGAAAAGTTTCTTGTAGATTGTAGATGAATCAGGTCAGGAGAGAAGAAGAGGAAGGAAAGACAGAGGACGAAGGAACAGGGGATGAAGATGATGAGATCAAAAGCATAAGGACTTAGTTATTACTAAGGCTATGAGGGGACAGAAAAAGCAGGTACAGAGAGGAACTGAGACTCAGGACGGAGCTGAAGCTGTGTAGATAGAATTTTGTCATAGAGGAATAAAGTAAACAGTCAAAGAGCATGGTGTACACAGATTCCTTTCCCTCAGATAACCCCACCCTGGATGTAGCGTCTTCCTCAGGACTCTGGGAGGAATCTTCTCAGGGTAGGGACTTGGGAAAATTCCATTAACAAGCCAAGCTAAGGCCAAACATTTATAATTAAGAATAAGCCTCTGGGTGTGATTTATTTGGGAGCTGGGTGGCAGGCCCCCCAAAAGAAAAAAACTGATGAACAGTTAAGAGTACTTATTTATTTTGTAGAAGATCTGGGTTTGGTTCTCAGCACTGCCATGACAGCTTATAATTGTAATTCCAGTTCTGAGGATCCAGTGCCCTCTTCTAGTCTCTACAGCACCAGGCATGCACACAGTACACATATATACATGGAGGCACAACATCATACACATAAAAATAAATAAATCTTAAAAATAAATTTCAATTAAAATTATAATTAATTTTTTTAATTTAAAAGTTAACTAAATGGAATCACCAAATAACAGGAGAGACAAAGCCCCAACTAGGCATCTTTTGCCATCAAATGAAACCTCCATTGCCAAGAATGGGTTACATCTAATTGAGTTGTTGGCCAAAGGGGCCCCATGGAAACCTCCAAACAGACCAGGCTATTGCCAAGGATATTGGTTGCTCTCTACAAACTGATGGGAAGTCCCTATTGCTGAAGACAACATCTATATATTTCATTAAACTTGGGAAAGTCATGCTGATGTATACCTAGAGCTTCACCTCTACTGACCAGTGTTCATGGTACTGGAAGGTACTCGGCATGCTACCAGAGGAGAAAGGTAAGCACCAATCCAGCTATAAACCCTTTGATTTACAGGGTGTCCTGCCTGCATGATATGCTGGTACAACAGTGGTATTAAAAGTTGTGAGAGCAACCAACTACTATCTCCTTGGATTTGAGGCCCATTGCATGAGATGGAATCCATCCCTGACACTGCTTGGATGGACAAGAACCTGAGACTAGATAGGCAACCTGAGACTATATAGGCCACAGACCTAGGGGAAAACCAAATACTGCTGTTACACTAAAAGAATATAGCAGTTAGGGGCTGGAGAGATGGCTCAGAGGTTAAGAGCACTGCTTGTTCTTACAAAGGTCCTGAGTTCAATTCCCAGCAACCACATGGTGGCTCACAACCATCTATCACGAGATCTGGTGCCCTTTTCTGGCCTGCAGGGATACATTCAGACAGAACACTGTATACATAATAAATAAATATATTAAAAAAAGAATATAGCAATAAAATGACTCCTAATGACATTCTGCTGTATTCATTGATGAATTCATGCTCAGCCAACATCAGACAATCCTCCTCCTGCAACAAGAATAGAGACCCACACCTGGAAAATGTTCAAAGAATTAGAGACCTTGGAAAGTTTTTCCTAAAAGGGATGTCTTCATTAAACTCCTCCCTTCAGGGCTCAGGGAACTTTGCAGAAGAGGAGGTAGAAAGATTGTAAGAGCCAAAGGTGATGGAAGACACCAAGGAAACAAGGCCTAGATATAGTAGGGATAACACACATATGTATGAACTCACAGGGACTGTGGCAGCATGCACAGGGCCTGCATAGGTCTAAACCAGATGGGGTTCCAGCACTGAGGGGAAGTGGACACAACCCTCTCGCCAACTCTAACCCAGCCGTATCTCTAGTTGACAACTGCTCACAAAGAAAATTAATTTTCTCCGATAGAGTTTAACTGTGTATACAAACCACACTTTAATGGCAGGCCCCATACCCAGCAGTAGACAGCCAACACAAACAAACTCAATGGTATTTGAGGTTCTTTTTTTTTGGTTTTTTGAGACAGGGTTTCTCTGTGTAGCTTTGGTGCCTATCCTGGATCTTGCTCTGTAGACCAGGCTGGCCTCAAACTCACAGAGTTCTGCCTGGCTCTGCCTCCTGAGTGTTGGTATTAAAGGTGTGCGCCACCACTGCCCGGTGGTATTTGAGGTTCTTTATCTTATTCTTTGTCAGAGTTTTATTATGTACATTTATGTGTGTGTGTGTGTGTGTACGCGCGCGCGTGCGTGCATGTGTGTGTTTGTGTGTGCATGTATGTGTATTTAGTTATCTTACAGGCCTTTTGCTTATATATGATGTTTTCCAGTTTTGTGTCTTTATGGGATTTGCCAGTGTGAGAATGTGTGTTTCAGCATGTGTTTCTTGTGCCTTTTCTTTGGCTCTTTTTTTTTCTATCTGTTTTGTCTGACTCTTTTTATTTTTGTTGTTGTTTCCTGCTTGTTTTTCGATGAGAGAGACAAAGAAAAGGTGTGGATTTGGGTGGTTGGTGACAAACTGGGAGGAGTTGGGGTGGGGGAACCATAATCAGAATATATTGTGTGAAAAAAAAATCTAATTCCTTACTGCATTCTAAATCTCAGGTTTATACACACAGAGAAGTGTAGCTACCAACCCGCATCGAAGAAGCCCCTCTTCACAGCAAATGGAGCCTACCACAGAAAATCACAATTGGGCACAATGCAGAGACCAATAGATCAATGGGGAACCCAGAGACACTGACGTCACAGCTCCTGCATCCATGGCTCAGGGGACATTGAAGAAGAGAGAGCAGAAGAGTTGTAAGAGCTGGACACGGGAAGTCTGCTGTGAAACAGTCTCTCCTACAAATGGCTGCATAAACCAGACTGGAACAATGGCTGCATCAATCAAAGTGTTAGTGTGGAACCAGGAAGAGTTCTCAGGGCCTCACCTCTAGACAAAGAAATACAGGCAGCTAATGACTGCAGGGAGAGGGAGGATTAGCTTCTCCCAGGGATGAACCAACCCTCTTACAGAATCACAATACAGAGTGATCAGCCCTGGAAACATGTACACACCCAAAACAAAAACAGGGGTAGCAGGTTGTACTTACACACACACACACACACACACACACACACACACACACACACACACACACGCAACAATAATAGTCAAAGGAAAAGAACAGTCAACTTGAAAGTGGGGGGAATGTGGGAGGGGTTTGAAGGAGGGGCTCTGGGAGGGGAAGGAGGGAAGGAAGGAAGGAAGAAAAATGATGTAATTCTATTTCAATTTCAATTAAAAATATATCTAAAAAAATTCCAGTATGAGTGGAGGAGAGGCTTCCAAGGCTGTACACCTAGCTGAAGAACTATTGACAATCGGTGGCTAGGGGGAAGGGGAGTCATTTTCTTTGGGGGTGTGGTCACTGACAATTTATCCATGTTCTCTGGTGGATGGTACCACACCCATGACATGTAGGCAGCACTAATTGTCCTCCTTGGTTTATACAGAAGTAGAAGATGTGACTTTACCAGGGGCCCAGGTTAGGTGGGTGGGGGTAGTGGTGAAAAGGAGAGTGGGGGTGGGTATGATCATTATACAGTGAATGTATGCATGTCAAAGGATAAAAGCATTCTAAAAGGAAAAAAGTCCACTTTTCATTCTCTTCAGTGAGATCTTGTTTCTTCTTTTTTTCCCCCTTCTTTTTTAGACAGTGTCTTATGTAGTCCAGGCTAGCTTCCAACTCATGTTGCTCAGGATGGACTTGAACTCACGACTTTCCTGCTTTCTCCTGTTTACTGAGTGGGAACTGAATTTTAACTCTTTCTTTGTTACTCCGATGTTTTGTTAATTAATAATAACTATTTTTGTTAATTATTTATTTTTCCATTTATTTCTATCTCTACATATCTATCATCTATCTATGCATCACCTATCCATTTATCCATCACTATCACCTATCTATCTGTCTGTCTGTCTGTCTATCTATCTAGTGACTGATTTTTTTGATAAGGCTCTCATGCATTCCTGTCTGGTCTTGAATTCTCTGTGTAGTCCAGGCTCATCTTCAACGCTGTGTAGCCCAGTCTGGTCTTGAATTCCTGATCCTCCTGATTCTACGTATCAGATGTTGGGTGATAACATGCTCCACCAAGCCTGCTTATTTTTCCATTTAAGTGTGTTTATATACCACATCTTTCTTAGGTAAATGTCAAAATAAAGTACACACATCTCTACCTTGTGTTTTTTCATGCAGTGGTATTTCTGAGTGTGGAGGCACTTCACCTTCCCGTGACAGCTGGGTAGTAAGTGAACACATCATCTTAATCTGGCAGGTGCCAGCACAGGTCGCGCCCAGACCATTGCTGCTGCAGACAAAGCTGCAGAGACACCAGCCATGCAGGCACACCAATGCCTGTCTTTCTGTCAGCATGCTTGGAACACAATTTTAGGACTGGGGTTTATGAGTCAGTGGCCACATGCATAGGTAGTTTTGCTAAATTTCACTTTATGAGTGTTTTGCTATTTTGTGTTCACATCAATAATAACAACACAGAGGTCCTCTTGCCATAGAACCATTTTGGAGTGTTGGGAGAAAGGAATAGTGGTGTATTAGGTAATCTTGGGGTCCACCCAATAACCAGCTGTGTCTGTGGTCTCCAATATAAGTTCTCTGTAATATCAATAAGATTGTGTTATTCACATTTCTAAAACCCTGCTGGCTTTCTTTTTTATATCACGGATTTTAAAAAGATTGATTTATTTATTTAGAGACAAAGCCTTACTATGTATCTTTGGCTAGCCTGGAACTTGCTGAGTAGACCAGGCTGGCCTTGAATCCACAGAAATCTACCTGTCTCTGCTTTCCTAGTTTTGGATTAAAGATGTGTGTCACTACAGCTGGCTAAAAGATATATTTTATTTTTAACTCTGTGTGCACATGTGTGTCAGTGTATAGGTAAGGGCATGTGAACTCAAGTGCCTGAAGCAGCCAAAAGCAGGACACGGATCTCGCTGGAGCTGGAGTTACTGGTGGTTGTGAGCTACCTGGTGGATCCTCCACACAAACAGTGTGTGTTCCTCACTGCTGAGCCATCAGCTAGGCCCCCTCCCCCAATTGCTTTCAATGTCACAATCAAGCCCTCCCACGGCAGTATTAGATCCCCACACAGTCTTGACCCTTTGTAGTTTTCTGATCTTGGTTTCTTCTCTCCTTGTTTGGCCATCCTGACTGCCGCTGTTTGGATATATAATGTCCCCTATAGGTCTATTTTTTTTTTTTGAACAACTGTTTCCTAGCTGGTGATACTGGTTTTTGAAGGTTTTGGAATCTTTGTGATGTGGAATCATGTTGGAGGAAGTTGGATCACGGAAGTTTGGACTTGAGGTTTGATAGCCTGTCCCCACTTCCTGTCTATTCTCTGCTTTCTGACTGTGGACGTATTGTGACCACCTGTCCCATGCCTCTGCCACCATACCTTCTCTGCCATGGTAGACTGAAGGATTTCCTTCCTTACTGTATTAGTTACTTTTCTGTTGCTGCAGAAAAATACCATGTGTAATCGATTTTTTCTTTGGGCCACCAGCTCACAAACAATGACATGGAGACATTATTACTTATGAAAGCTTGGCCTTAGCTTAGGTTTGTCCCACTAGCTCTTATAATGTAAATTAACCTGTTTCTATTAATCTGTGTTTTATCATGTGATTTTCTACCTTTTATTCATTCTGTATGTCCGACTCCCTCCATGTCTTGTTGGTGTCTCCTGGCATCATTTGTGCCGCTTTCTCCCCTCTTCCCCTCTCTCCCTGGAAATCCCACCTGTCTTTCCTGCCTAGCTATTGGCTGTTCAGCTTTTTATTACACCAGTCGAAGCAACACATCTTCTCACAGTGTACAAATATTTCTCAACAACAGTGACTAAAAAGCAGCTAAAGGAAAAGACTTTAGTTCATGGTTCCAGGGGGATAACATTCATAAATGGCCTTGGAGGTGGACACAACAGCAGGAGCAGGAAGTTGGGAGATCACATCTTAACCACACACAGGAAGTGGAGAGAAAGCGTGAAGTAGTACAAAGGTATAACCCCTTAAAGCCCACCCTCAGTGACACTTCCTCCAGAAAGGCTGTAAATCTTAGAGGTTCCACAACCTCTCCAAACAATGCAAACTGGGACCAAATATTCAAACACAGGAACCTCTAGGGGGTTATTTCTCATTCAAACCACCACATTTGGCTCCCTGGCCTTCATAGGCTCAGGGCCATTTCATACTACAAAATATATTTAGCCCAACTTCAAAAGTCCCCATAGTTTCTAACAGTCTCAACAGTGTTCAGGAGTCAAAGCCTCTTCTGAGACTCAAGGCAACCTCTGAACTGTGGCCCCTTCTTAAAGACAAAACAAAAACCAAATTACTACTTTCAATACACCCTTACATAATATATGTTACATATATTCTGAAAGGGAGGGATGGAGGCACAGTTAAGGAAGATTGGACCAAAGTCAGACCAAAATCCAGCAGTGCAAACTCCAAATCCACAGCCCTATGTCTGGTATCAGGGGCTTCAGTCTCCAAAGGCTTAGATGACTCTACCCCTCCAGCTTCTCTGCCTGCAACATCCAATTCTTTCTTGGACTGGTTCTACTCCCTGTATGTAGTGGTTCTGGACAGATGTCTCATGATTGTGGCATCTCTAACAACTCCAAGGTCTCCATGACAACCCAACTTCATATTCACATAGCTTCATGCAGTGGCCTCTCATGGCCTATTTGCAGGGATTTCAGCAATATCACAGATTGTCTGGCTTCAGCACCTCTCTGAGATTGTAGAAGAAGAACCCACAACTCCCCCAGTCTTGTGTCTTTTATGTCTCCAAAGCCATTATCACATGGATGACACTGTTCAGCTGTTAGCTTTGGATGGACCCTCACCTCCTCAAGTCACATTAGCAGCAGCTGTGGCCTACTTTCCAGGAGCCGAAAACCCTCTAGGTTCCTTCACAAGTTGGCCTATCTGTGGGTGGGTCTTGTACTGAGGGTACCTTTCCTATCTTTCCAATGCAAAACAGGAGGCTTTTATGTATGGTGTGGTGTGGTGTGGTGTGGTGTGGTGGGTGTGTATGTGGTGTGTGTGCATGTGGTATATGTGTGTGGTATGTGTGTATGTGGTGTGTGTTGGTGTGTGTGTGGTATATGTGGTGTGTGTGTGTGTGTGTGTTATGTGTGTATGTGGTGTGCAGTGTATGTGGTATGTATGTGTGTATGGTATGTGTGTATGTGGTGTGTGTGCATGTGGTATATGTGTGTGTGGTATGTGTGTATGTGGTGTGTGTTGGTGTGTGTGTGGTATATGTGGTGTCTGTGTGTCTACTCTGCTTTAACAGTTATAGCCTCTCTTTCAGCACACACCTTGGCTGAACATTAAGCTTTCTAGTACTCTTTCCTTCTCCAGACTGTACATTTTTTCTTTTTGCCCACTCATTGATCTTTTCATTGTAAACCTGTAGAGGATGAATCAGTAATAACCATTCCACAGATGCAGCATTATGCTATCTTAACATTTCCTCTACCTGAGATATTAGTTCAGTGATTTTTAATTTAGCTTCAGGCAAGTTCTCAGAACATGGGCAGAATGTAGCCAAATTCTTTGCCAAAATATCACACGCATGACTTCTAGCCTAATTGCTGACAGAGTCCTCTCCCCCCATCGCCACCAGTCCTGTTGATGTGGGCCTCTGCTGTCTGAATTGCTCTCGGTGCTACTGTCTCCCGAGTTTCTACTAGAACAACCCGGTACACTCTGCCTACAGCATTCAACCACTTTGTAGTCCAACGTTCCAGAGTCTTACACATTACCCCAAACCCAGCACACTCGTTCTTTACAGTAACACCTCCACTTCCTGATGCCAGCTTCTGTATTAGTTCCTTTCCTGTTGCTGCGATAAAATACTGTGACCAAAGGGTTTCTATTGAAGGAAGAGTTCATTTTGTCCCACAGCTTTCCAGGGAGAGTCCATGTCAGGGAAGGCGTGGCGACAGGCAGCGGGAGCAGGAAGCTGGCTGATCACATTTCCTCTACACACAGCAGTCAGAGAGAACGAACAGGCAGTGGGATGGAGCCATGAACTCCCCCAGCCTCCACCAAGGCGGCACGGGCCACCAACTGGGGACCAAGTGTCCAGACTCATTCTCATTCAGACGACTGCACCCCTTCAGTTGCTGCAGCTCAGGTGTTGTGTCAGAGAAGTGACAGAAATGAGGAAAGTACTGAATACACAGGCCTCGGGTCCGTCCCTTTCATCTCTACGTCTCTCCTTGGGGTTCGGTGTTCAGGGCTCCATCTTTCTCCTCATCGTTTTTTGTGTAACAATATCACTTCAATATGTGTGTGTGTGTGTGTGTGTGTGTGTGTGTGTGTGTGTGTGTGTGAGCTTTTCTCTTCAGGAAAGCCTTTTTTCACCAACCAGTCAATATGTCTCTCAGTTTTTCTTTATCAACTCATTTTTATTTTAAGTTAATTACTTTCTTGTGTGTGTTTGTGTGTACAAGCACACGTGAAGGACAGCTTGTGGAAGTTGGTTCTCTCCTCCCACCAAGTGGATGGGTCCTGGAGATTCAGCTCCGATCATATAAGGCTTGGTGTTGGTCTCCTTTACCTGCTGAGCCACCTCTCCAGCCAACCTTTGTATTTTTTGATTGTGTGTAAGACCTGTGAGGACAGAGTCCTTCCTGCCTCTCAATTATAGGATTTGAAGTGTTCGGTATGAAATAGTTCCTTAACACACATTGGCTCAATAAGTGAGTACATAGTGTGTTAGTTACTGACGTCACTGCGACAGAACACCTGAGGAAAGCCACTGAAGGAAGGGCATGTCTGCTCAGCTCGCGTTTTCTGAAGTGTTACTCCATGAAGGCAGGGAGGGATGACAGATAGAACAGCCCACATCATGGTGACCAGGAAGCACAAAGACCCTTCAGAGACATGCTCCTGGTGACCCAGCTTCATCCAACTAGGCTCTGCCTTCCACGGTATCTACCACTTCCTAACAACATATCCATAAACTGACTTCTATGCCTAGCTTCAGTCTCCCACAGGGGAAGCATGTCAATCCACTTTGTTTCTGTGAGAACACACACGAGACACATAACTGACAAGGAAAAGGAAGTTTATTTTGGCTCACATTTCCAAAGGATCCCATCCATGATTGGTTGGCTCTCTTGCTTTGGGTCTATGGTGGAACCATGTCACAGTAGGAATATGTGGTGGGGAGGCCTGTTCACGACATGGCAGTTGTTTGGAAGTAAAATGAGCCACAGGAAAGGCTGTGGCCTCAGCCTCCCCTTTGAGGGACTGCTCCCAATGATCTAATTTTCTCCCATGATGCTCCATCTCTTACAGACCTCATCAGTTCCCAATAGCACCACAGGTTGTGGACTAAGCCTTTAACACTGTGACCTATAGTAGAAGGACTATTTTCTTTCTTTCTTTCTTTCTTTCTTTCTTTCTTTCTTTCTTTCTTTCTTTCTTTCTTTCTTTCTTTCTTTCTTCTCTCTCTCTCTCTCTCTCTCTCTCTCTCTCCCTCCTTTCTTTCAAAAAGAGGTTTATTTTTATTTTTATATATGTATGTGTGTCTGTATGCCACATGTGTGCAGGTACCCATGGAAGCCAGAAGAGGGCATCAGATCCCATGGAATAGGAGTTATAGGTGGTTGTGGGCCATATGATGTAGGTTCTAGAAACTGAACCTGGGGCCTCTGCAGCAGTTGTGGGCACTTTTTAACAACTGAGCCATCTTTCCAGCTCCCAAAGACAATTTCTTGGGGTGAGCACCATTTATTAGGTCTGCATTTTTTAAACACACACACACACACACACACACACACACACACCATATTAATCTAGGTGTGATGCATGTCTGTAATGCCAGCACTAGAAGTAAAGGCAGGAGGAACAGAAGTTCAAGGTCATCCTGAGCTACACAGTGAGTTTGAGGCCAATCTGGGCTACATGAGACCTTGTCTCAAAGAACTCCTGAAACCAACCAACCAACCAACCAACCAACCAACCAACTAACTAACCCATCCCTGCTGTGGGATGTTCTGTATGGCAAAGGTGTTGCTCTGATTGGTCAATAAATAAAATACTGATTGGCCAGTGGCTAGGCAGGAAGTATAGGTGGGACTAACAGAGAGGAGAAAAGAAAGAACAGGAAGGCAGAAGGAGTCACTGCCAGCCGCTGCCAGGAAAAGCAGAATGTGAAGATGCTGGTAAGCCACGAGCCATGTGGCAAGGTATAGATTTATAGAAATGGATTAATTTAAGCTATAAGAACAGTTAACAAGAAGCCTGCCATGGCCATACAGTTTGTAATCAATATAAATCTCTGTGTTTACTTGGTTGGGTCTGAGCGGCTGTGGGACTGGCGGGTGACAAAGATTTGTCCTGACTGTGGGCAAGGCAGGAAAACTCTAGCTACACATCCCTTCTACCCTGCAAGTGGGGCTGGAGAGATGCTCTGCTGTGGGATGTTCTGTAAGCTGTGAATGTGTTGCTCTGATTAGTTGATAAATAAAAAGCTGATTGGCCAGTAGCCAGGCCTGAAATATAGGCAGGATAAACAGACAAGGAGAATTCTGGGAAGAAGAAGGCGAGTCAGGAGATACCACCCTGCCATCCAGGGAGCAGCATGTAATGGCACACAGGTAAAGCTACGGAACATGTGGCGACATATAGATGAACAGAAATGGGCTGAGTTTAAGTGTAAGGGCTAGTCAGTAGTTAGCCTGAGCTAATGGCTGAGCAGTTGTAATTAATATTAAGCCTCTGTGTGTTTGCTTGGGTCTGAGCAGCTGTGGAACGGGCAGGACACAGGAGAACTTCAGCTACAGTGCTCAGTAGTTAAGACCGCTTGCTGCTTTTGCAGAGGACCTGGGCTTGGTTCCCAGCATCTACATAGTAGATTACAACCATTTGTAACTTCAGTTCCAGGTGATCCAACGTTATTTTCTGGCTTCCATGGACACTAGATGTGAACATGATGTAACACATACAATCATATGCCATACACATAATTGCTCATATACATAATTCCCCAGATTAATATATAGCAGATACTATATTAAACATACAACTCTGTGATTGTACATCCATAAAACCATTCACCATCACCAATGCCACCAACACATCCATTGCCTCTAAAGGTGTCCTCATGCCTCATCTGCTTATTTATTTATTATTATAATTATCATCATCATTATTATTTTTCCATAAGAACACTTAACCTGTGATCTGCCCACTTAATACATTTTAAAATAGTCACTATGATGTTGGTAGCTGCAGGCATGGTATGGTACTTACTCATCATGTGTAACTGAATTCTGGTTTCATCAGGGGCACTGGTCTATTTATCTTTGCATCTTCATACAAACGTCTTCCTGCATTTAACAGGAACTCCTGAGGGTGAACTTAGGCTTTGTGAAGCCTGAGACCTATGCAAACTGGAGATGCTTTAAGTAGAAGAATCTAGAATTACAAAGATCCAACTAAGGAGCAGACTTTGGAAGGGACTCATCTAAGTGTGGGTCTCTGATGCTTATGCCTCATTAGTTTCAGGGAACAGCCGCCTTCAGGCTTCATTACATGCTTGCTGGTGACTGAGTGAGTCAAAGGTGGATCTTTAAAGTCTGAGTTTGCTGCTTTTATTTTTGGTGGATTAGGAACAGAGGAGAGTGACAGAGGTAGACAAGATGATCTATCCTATTGTGTTTTTGCACATAATTAGGACTTAAAAAATCTTCCCAATTTAAGGCTGCTTCCACCTCGGGTTTGCAGGGTATTATGGCATGTCATCAGCATTAGACAGCGTCTGTGTGGGCTCTCTGCTTGCAGGTCTCCACACCTGGCGCCAATAGAACATCCATTCCTTTTAGAGACCCATCCCCTGGTTCCTCCGTCCTCTGATTCAGGCAGGCAGGTCCAGGTTTCAGGTGAGGGTGTGCATGTGAGTTCTGTCCCCCACCCTATCAACCAGATCTTAGCATCCAACTGAGAGCCTCTTTCCTATTCGCTGTGCTGTGAGGGTTACCACGATGAGTGTTTTGTAAATGCACCTCTATCCATCCACCCCTCATCATAGTCCCCCAAGGGGAGGCCAACCACCATCTCCATGTTCGGGACGGAGTCTGGAGGTATAAAAGTGTTGTTAGGCAGGGGCTCTACCATTCAGCTGCACCTCGACTCCTTCTGAAAGTCAGTTTTGAGGTAGAATTTCACTTCCTCGGGGAAGTTAGTTTTTCCTCTTAAAACCTTTATTAGTCAAGACAGCTTCGTGGATGGAGGGTGGTTTCCTTGGCTGAAGGTCAACCAATTATAGATATGACTCCCACCCACAAATGCCTTCATGGCAATGTTGAGCACACGACTGTGCAGGGAAGCAATTAAGGCAGAATACTTGCTGGGGTTGTCCCTGTGGACCTCAGCTTCCGTGTCTGGTAGATGGGTGGGTTTGTTGCCATTTTTACGCTTCTTTAAGCAGGAATGACAGGTGAGGTGTGCACTGAGAGGCCAGTGATGAAGGCCCAGGAACGTACAAAGGTCATTTCCAGGGCTGGTGAGAAGGCTCAGTGGGTAAAGGCACTTGCTGCACAAGGCTGGCAACATGAGTTCCAATCCAGCAATCCACGGTGGAAAGAGGGAACCAAGCTCTTCCTGCTGTCCTCTGACCTCCATGCATGTGCCTTGGCACGTGTGTACTCCCCATCCCCACACTTTTTTTTTTTTTCAAGATAAGGTTTATCTGTGTGATAGCTCTGGCTGACCAGGCTGGTCTTAAACCTCCACCTGTCTCTGTCTCTCAAAGACTGGGATTAAAGGAGTATGCCATTACTGCGAGGCTCCATCCCTACACATTTTACACACACACACACACACACACACACACACACACACACACACACCTCTGCTAATAAGTAAAAATACAAAATTAGAAAAAAAAAGAGATAATTTACAGTCATGGTCACTGGGATGGAACAGAAGATTCTGAACGTTAAAGGCTTTGGTTCCCTAAATTCCTGAGTCATCCCATCCCAAGGTGTAAACGTGATGTCAGGGCTTGAAGGGGGCTTGTGTTTTTCAGAGAAGCCTGTTTCAACATGAGGAAGGAGAAAGCCCAGCCCTCCAGGGGGCTACCCTGAGCATGTGAGCCGATAATCCCACAGAGATGCTCCCTTCGTTAGTTTCTTTTTCTGTGGGTGGAGTCCAGACCCTCAAGACACTAAGCAGCAACCTACAGCTGAGCTGCCCCCAGCACCTGACTTGCCTTGGATACCCAGGATGGAAGGAGTGGAGAAGCAGAACAGGAGGAGGACTGCAAAACATGAGGCTTATCTGTGGACAGAGCTATGCACTCAGAGACATGTCTGCAAAGTAGAGAAGACTGTGTGTGCACCACCACGCCACAGTCACAGAGAGGTGACAGAAAACCCCAGAATGCGCTGGACTTGTAGTGGAGCTGGAGCCAATGAAGCTGGAGGCTTAAAAGAAACTTTTATTTTTTTCACATGCTTGTGTATTTGAGTGTGCAATTGTATGTGTATGTGCAAGTGCACATGAGTGTATATGAATGTACATGTAGAAGCCTGAGGACATGTTTTGGGAAACCTTTTCTGAGGAAGGGTCTCTCATTGGCCTAAGGGTCAACAATTGGGCCGGACTGGCCAGCCAATGAGCACCAGGAATCTCCCTGCCTCTGGGGTGCTGGTGTTACAGGCCCTGCCACCTGTGATTAGCATTTTTACTTGCGTTCTAGGGATTGACTTGAGGTCTTTGTGCTCATAAAGCAAATGCTTACTAACCGAGCCATTTTGCCAGCCTGGACTCAGCATCTTAAGATTTCTCCTAACTGTGTACTGAACAAATCAAGGGAATACTTGGACCTTCAGTCTCTTTGTCTGTGAAAGGAGAGATGAGCTAGCAATATCTGGTTTGCAGAGCTGTGGTGAGGATGTGCCAGGTAAATCCTGAGATGGCTTTTTATTTCCTGCTGTCACCACGTGGGTTGCTGAGTGAGGGATTCTGGATCAGTAGATCAAGGAGTTTCCCTGGCAGGGATTTGGTTGTGGAACGGTGGCAGCCTGGGGGTTGTGGGTTGGCATTGCCCCTGGCTATTCTGTGGTCAAGTTTATCTCTCAGTTACCTCGGGTCTCAGTGTTTATGTTTATTTTTAGCAGGGGACTATTACAGTGAAGGAAGAGAAGAGCTATTAATGAACATATTATTCAATAATGGGAGATAATAGGCAGCTGCTCTAATTGCATTATGCACATGCCACTTGAGGTTCATGCCGAGATCAAGCTCAGCGCTTGAAATATTTTTAAGTGGGAGCCTAGGTTTTCCAGTACAGGAAGGTGGGGGAGGGGAGAGGATGATTTCCTAAAAGAGGAAACCCTAGCACCTTCCATCTCTGAAGACCAGCACAAACTTAAGGATTCTACATTCTGTATGGGTACAGTACAGAGGAACAATCAGTTTCCTCTTGAGGGAAGAAGGCTTTCGCAAAGTAATTTCTAGTCTTGGAAAAGGATGAGGTGGGGCGGGAGACTTAACTTGTGGTGGAAAGTTCTAAGATTTTCTTACTTTTGTTCCATTGGACGCACTTAGCAGCCCTGAGAAGCAAACTTTATGATAGTCATTGACAAGAAAGGTTAGCTGAGGTCAGAGGGTTAAGAAACAGGCTCTAAGGTTCTGAAAAAGTGTGAGGAATCACCCAGAGTCTAACACCACCCACAGCCTGATTGTAACCCTCACCCTGACATTTATATTAACCGGCATTCTAACCCCAGCCCTCACCTTGGCCCACACCCTCATCCTGACCCCAACACTTGACCTAACACTAACCCTCATCTTGATCTTAACTATAAACTTGCTTCTAACCTTAATCCTAACCCCATCCCTAACCCTAATTCTCACCCCGATTTGAACCTCTTCTGAACCTTAACCCTCATTCTAATCCTCAGTCTTAACTTGATTCTAATTTTAGTCCCAGCCTGAACTCTAACCCTTCGTGAAGCTTCACTCACATTCTAACCTTAACCCAAATCTAATTGCTAACCCTGGTTCTCACTCTCACCCTGACCCTAACCCCGAATTTAATTCTAACCTTAACACAAACTCTTATCGCGTAACCCTATTTCCAACCCTAACTTGTAGAGACATCTTTGACGTTTGTTAGGGAAAGGCCAAATGAGTGTCTTCAAATAGTCCTTTCTTAACAGCTTGAAGCCCAAGATGATGTATTTGGACCTGGACTGTGGTTCTGAAACCAGTTTCTGAGGCCATTTCCTCGTGTGTGGACCAGCACAGCAAGTAGTCAGTAGTCAGTGTCCAAAGGGTGTGCACATCCCACGGGGCACATGTATTCCTACTTGGTATCAGCTGTGCACGCATGTGTACAGTCACCTGTTATTTATGGCTCACAAGGACAGCTCTCCAATTAGGGCAGAGATTTAATTTTACAGTAAATACATTTAAACTCTTTCAGAGTGTGTAGATCTGAAAAATACTTAAATACATACTAGAGGTGGTAGCAGGTGCAATAACAATAATTGCAAAGGTTTATTGAGTACTTATATGGGCCAAGTGTGATTCGAAGCACTTTTTATTCATCTGCCTATTTTAAGCCTTACCACCATTAGCTCTGGATCTGTGATTAGCCTTACTTTACAATTGAGTAAATGGAGGTTCGACAGCCTACATATCTTGTATGTGAAGGGGCTAGCTCTTGAGTCCAGACCCCTGGACATGACTCCACGTTCCTAAGTGCTTCTGCTCACAGCATTATGAATGAGAGTGTTGGTGTGATGCTCGCCTTGGGTTGTGTGTAGAGTGATCGCTTGCTCAGATTACTCAAGATTTCTTGATTGAACATCTTGCATGGAGGGAGACCCTCATGCCCCAGGCCAGTGGTTAACAATGGCTCTAATAATGTCTAAAGTCTTTTCCAATCTCTTCTGAGATTGTCTTACTGCATATGGTGGCAACATCCGCCAAGCATATGCCAGATCTGTAGGGACTGTGAGGAGTAAATATACACATCTCCTTACCACACACATAACATCCAGACAGTCTTGCTTAAAAATACCAGGGTAAGTGCCTGATCGGTGTGAATGTAACTAACAGTGACACTTGTCTTCTCCACATAAATAACAGAGTGAAAATGTCCCACATCTCTATCTATAGCAGAATAGTGTCATGTACAGAAATACCATATCTTGGCACACTGACATACATCACACAGAATAAAGGAGACTCTGTCAGTGCAGCTGAAACAGTGATGATAAAAATGATGCTAATAATGATGATAATAGTTAAGGTGTAATAATGATGATGGAAGATGTTGATAGAGATGGTTGCGATGGCGATAATGATGATATCAATAGTGATGATGATGATGGGGATAGTGATGTTGGTGATGGAGTCTGATGGTGATGATGACTATGATGGTGAAAATATGGTAACGATTGTGATGATAATGATGATGAAGGTGGGGATGATACTTGTGATGGTGATGATGGTGATGATGCTAATGATGGTGATAATGATGATTGTGATGGTGGCAGTGATGATGGTGGTGATAATGACGGGTGGCTGCTCTACAGTTGTCACCTACTTTATTTCAATATTTTGCTCAGTGATTTGTGTGCATTTTTTAAAGCAGAATCTCGCTATGCAGTCTTGGCTTGCTTGGAACTCACTATGTAGAGTAGGTTGGTCTTGGACTTGTGGAAATCCTTCTATCTCTGCCTCCTGAGTGCTAGGATTAGAGATATGTGCCAGCATGCCTGGCTGTGTGCAATTCTTGTTGGGTAGTGCCATTAATTATCATCTCCATTTTGAAGATGAGGAAATGGGGGCATATAAAGTTTCTAAAACTGCCAAACTAACATATGCAAGAAGAGGGGAAGTGGGATTTCTAATTCAAGCATCCTTTCTGCAGAGGAGTGCCCTTCACCCTATTGGTGGATGAAGAGAAGCACATTGAGACTGAGGTCAGCAAAGTCATGGAATCCAGACCTATGTCAATTACACTGCTTTCAACAACTTCTGGGAGGCCTCTTCTCTCCGTCTTTGCTGTCTTGACAATATCTGTTGGAACAAACTTGTTTGGAAGGAATCTGGTGGAAGATCCCCCTCGGCTTCCCTCCCCATCTCTTTCCCTAAACCCGCCCCTTCAAAGCCTGCCAGACACAGCTCTTCCCTCAGAGAAACTCAGGACGACTCCCACAGGGGATATATAAGCGGCATCCCCGAAAACAGACATGTGGTTCTTCCGGTCTCTCAGCCTGTCTCCTCTCTGCAGGCTGGGGAATCACCTGGGAACATTTTACCCATTAAACCTGGGCTTTCCAATTCGGTCTGATTCGGTTTGCTGCATCGTCACAGACAGGCCTTCAGGAGGCCTAGAGCTTATCAAAGCTCAGCATGAACTGCCAGTTGGATGGTGAACAGTGGTCCCATCTTCTAATTTGCATTCTGCTCCCCCTGGTCTTTATTGGCTATTGAAGTCCTTCCCTTCCTTCAGGGTCCCCTTCCAGACATGGAAGGATGCACCTGTGTCCGGTGCCCAGAAAGAGGCGACACATGCCTTCACATATCTCATCGAGCATAGGGAACAGAGAAGGGGCCCCAGCTTCCTGCCATGCCTGCTCTGCACGCCTCCCCTCCTCAGTGGCTGCTGAGACTTCTCTTAGTTCCTTTCCCTCTGGAGGAGCCTCATCAGAATTCAGTGAGTGAAAGCAATATTTATGAGAATAACCTTGAGCCGACGTGTACATGTATTTGCAGCGTTTGACACTTTATTATTAGCAACAGATTACCTGGTGATACACCTCACAGTTCTTACAACATGCTACACCTGCCCTGAAAACTGCTGGCAGAACTTGGGTAGGGAAAGAGGTGGAGCGAGAGAGGGAAGGGGGAGGGAGAGAGAAGAGAGAGGAGAGGTGAGGGAAGAGAGGAAGAGAGAAAGGTGGGGGCTGGGGGGGGAGGAGAAAGAAAGAAGGGAAGTGGGGAGAAAGGAGAGGGAGGAATCTCCTCCTTGCTCTTACGGCGTTACATCCTGGACACAAGCTATTCCGCCCTGACCCATGAACCTTTGTCTAGAGCAGTGGGTCTCAACTTTCCTAATACTGTGACCCTTTAACGTTGTGGTGACCCCCAACCATGAAATTATTTTTGCTGCTCCTTCACAACAGTAGTTTTGCTACTGTTAATGAATTCTAATGTAAATCTCTGTGTTTTCTGGTGGTCTTAGGTGACCCTTGTAAAAGGGTCATTCGACTCATGCAAAGGTCAAGACCCAGAGGTTGAGAACCCTTAATTTAGACACTCTGTAGCCTCGATAACTGAGTCCTTGGTTTGGGGGCTCAAAGGGATTTCTTTCTGCTGCTATTTGGGCTTTTTCCCAGGTGTCATCAAGAGAGCACCCCTTGAACTCCAATCTCAGTTATCAAGAACCTTGGGATTTAGATACAGCCAGCGGCAGAGACAGAGCAGAATCCCACTTCTCTTAGTTTCGGACTATGTAACAATTTGGCCTTTTCTTTCTTTCTTCTCTAGAACTAAAATACTTGAGAAAAGAAGTTAAGGGAAGAAAGATTTACCTTGGTTTATGGCCTCAGGGGGTTCAGCTTATGGTCACGTGGATTCATGTACTTGGGCAAGCACCATGGTAGTGTTAGCATGTCAGAGGAGAGCTGTTTGTATTGTGGCTAACAGGAAGCTGAGCATGGAACAGCTCACATCAAGGTGGACCGGAAGCTGAGAGGGAAAACCTCACTTTATGGTAGGTAGGAAGCAGAGCAGAGCCATTATAAGAAAGTGCCAGGACAAGGAACAAAGACCCGTGTTCAGGTCTACTTTCTTCAACCAGGGCCTGCCTTCGATGGTTGTATTGCCTCCATATGTATATATTTGAAGTTTGAAACCTCCGATGACTTAAAGCACTGAGGCAGAGCCTTCATGATTTATACAACCGTCTCTAGATTCTCTGTCACACATTAGGATATCCTACTAATTTCCTCTGGGCACCAGCCACCATCATCTTGGCTGGAGTCTCTCCTCTTGCAAGGTGGTCTGACAAGTTGTCAGAACTGTGAAATTTCTCCCTGGGAGAAAAATTCCTCCCCTGGCTGACATTAGGTCTCCAGCCTTCCCTTGTGTGGGATTACTGGGGAAATCTAGTTCTTTGTGGGTCTGTCATGTCAGTGGTCTAATAGCTTCTGTGAGGCACCCCTGATTCTCTATAGATGCTGCCTCTCCTGCCAGGGTGGTTCCGGCAGGAAACACATTCTCCCTCAAAGCCTCTGGAACAGACTAGCCATAGACAGTCCCCACCAGAATGCTGCACCACTGAGCCAGGTCCGTTCCTAGCTTTAGAAAATCCTGGGCCTCTGAGTCAGACTTAGGTTCAAATTCCGGCTCTAGGATTGGACAAATGGCTCAGTTCATAAAATATTTGCTATGTAAGCATGAGGAGCTGAGTTTGGATCCCCAGTGCCTATGGGAGGAGCCAGGCTTGAAGGCCTGCCCCTGTAACCACCATGCAGGGAGGCAGGAACAGGAGGACCCTGGGAGCCTTGCTAATCAGACAATCTAGTCTAATCAGTGAGTACCAGATTCAGTGAGAGAACCTGTTTTGGAAAATAAGGTGAAAAGCAACTGAGGGAGATATCTGATGTTACCTTCTGATCTCTATATACATATGCACACATACATACATGCACCCAAGAGCACATGTACATGTACATATGCATGTGCACATACAGACAGAGACACACACAGACACACACACACAGAGACACACACACAGACACACACAGAGACACAGACACACACAGAGACACACACAGAGACACACACAGAGACACACACACAGACACACACACAGAGACACAGACACAGACACACACACACACACACACACACACACACACACACACACACACACACCCCTTTGCTCTGCTGTGTGAACTCTGTCCAGTTGTTTAACTTCTCTGAGCCTCAGAGCTCATGCAGAAACACCACGTTAGCAGTCAGGACTTTAGTCTTGAGTCCCGCTACATGGTGTACATGGCTGTCCTGGCTCAGAGCAGGAGGGGGAGCTGAGCTCTGTTTGTTCAGGATGCAAAGTGAAGCGTGGCCGGAGAGACTCCTTGGGGCCTTGTTTCTCCTCCCTGTGGGCAGGACTGAGGTAGGAGCTAGAAGGTAGGAAGCTCTTGCCAGGCAGTGAAGTGGCCCCAAATTCTGTCCTTCAGGAGTCCTTCCAGCCTGAGCAGAGGTAGGGGCACCTGTGTGGAAAGTATCTGCGTCATCTATCCTGGCATTCTTGAATGGCAAGTGCTGGGGCCCACTGTCTCCATGGTGACAGAGAAGCCAGTGTCAGCCCCGATGGTGGGAGGAGGTGATGCTGAGAATACATTTAGTGTTTGATCTGGGGATTCTGGCCACACTGAAGAGGAATCTATGTGTGTGACATATGAAGTCCTTGTCCCAGGGAACGCAAGCATGACTTCTGTCCTCAGCAGCTCCTGCAATGAGCATGGGGGTCTGTGTGTCTGAGTGTCTGTATGTCTCTTGACCCTGTGTGTGAGCATGTTTGCATTTGTTCCTGTGTGTTCTTGTGTGTCTACGTGTTTTCCCCATGCCTGCGCACATATGTCTTTTTGTGTCCTTGTGTGTCTGTATATATCTTTGTACTTAAAATACTTATATCTAAAACTTTATTATTATTATTTTGTGAGTGTGTGTATGTGCGTTTTGGTGTGAGAGTGTGGGCACACGTGTGCCATGGCACTAATGTGGAGGTCAAGGATAACTTTGTGGGGTCAGTTCTCTCTTTCCCCTCTACATGGGTTCTGGGGATTGAACTCAGTCAGCCTCCTGCAGCCAGGGCTTTGCCCTCCACGCTGTCTCGCCGGCCCCTACACGGCTGTTTTAATATCATCCAACAGTTGCCGAGCACTTAGTGCTTGCGAGTGACTGTGGGAACAGCGTCTCGCAGACTAGAGTTTAATTTTCACCGTTTGCCAGGAGAAAACAGGGCGCAGAGGAGTTATTTGTCTGCAGAGCAAATAGCTTGTTTAGAAGGCAAATTTACTTATTGGCTGATAAGTCAATGGTACAGCTCAGGCCATCCTTGTTAGCCCTGTGCATGTCTGCATGTGTCCGTGTGTGTGTGTGTGTCCGTGTCCATGTCCGTGTGTGTGTGTGTGTGTGTATGTGTTCTTGTGTTCCAGTGTTTCTGTAGGTCTGTGTGTATACCCTGTGTACTTACACGTCTCTGTGTGTACTTGTACCCTTATATGTTCCTGTGTGTTTGTATTTATCAATATGTATAGACCTGTGTGCATACGCAAGTTTTTTTGTATACATATGTATCATCTTTACATCTATATGGACATATGTATACAAGTGCTTTGTATTTATTTATGCATATGCACCTCTGTGTATCCATGTATCTAATGCACATACGTGTGTGCATGGGTGTGACCATGCATTGGTACTTATCTCTGCATATATGTACAGTTGTCCATGTTTTTGATTTGTAAGCATGCCGTGTGTGTACTCACGCCGTGTGTGTGCTTTAGCTCTTTCTTGAGCAGAGTCCCCTTTGTCTGATTTACTTAAGTATTCACTGATGAATTCATATTAATGAGAACCAAATCCTAACTCTAAAAAATTAGGAATGTCTGGCAGGGAAAAGCATTGATGGAGTTCCTTGGGTCCCAAATGAGGTTGAGTGGCGGTTGAGCAAGTGGTGACAGCTGTGACAACGTTTTACCAGGTCTGCCTGATAAAACAGGTCGCCATCTTCAGGTTTCCACAGAACCCAGGCCCCGCTGCTGTTGTTAGTGGGCACCTGACAGCCTGAGATCTCTGCTGAAGTACATTACTGTGGCTTGCATGTCTCCTCCAAAAACTAACCTTGAATTTAAACAACACCCCCCTCTGTGTAGCTGTGTGGGCATATGGTGAGCCCATGGAGGTCAAAGACAACCTTGGATATTGGTCCTTGACTTTACCTCATTTGAGGCAGGGTTACTTGTTCCCACTGTGTGAACTTCCAGGGATTCCCCTGTCTGAGCCTCCCTTCATCCTGTGAGAGCACTGAGATTGCAGGTTTGTTCTGCCCCTCTGGCTTTACGTGGGCCCTGGGGATTTGAACTAAGATCCTTACGCTTGTGCGGTGAGTGTTTTGCCCACCAGGGCATCTCTCTTAGCTCTCATATTGAAATTTAATTGCTATTGTAACAGCAATAAGAACTGTGACCTTTAAGAAGTGATTGGTTAGGCCCTGGTGAATGGAGCTAGTGTGTTATCACAGAAGGCTAAATTATCACGAGAGTGTGAATCTGATGAAAAGATAGTTAGACCCCACTGTTTTCTCTGATGCACTTCTGCCTTCTTCCAAAGGTTCCCACAGCACAACGGCCTTGCCAGATGCATGGCCCTGCCTGCTCTTGGACTCTGGACTGTGATCTAAATGAACTTTTATTATTTACAATTTATCCTCTGTTAGGGCAGTAAGAAGAAACAACCTATTCAGACACTTGCAGTGGCTCCCTATTGATCACAGCAGGGATGCAAGCCTAGGCTTGAGTGTGCCACTATTTCCCATGCAGACATTACTAATTGATTGCAGCATGCCGCCAACTCTTTCCTTGTGGTTGTCCTGTGAGCTATCAGTTGAGGTTGGTCACAAAGTAACCTGATGTCCCTTCTCAGTTCCAGAGGCAAGGATGGAGCCGCCAGCTTGGCATTTGGTTGTTTCTGGAGTCTGCCTCCTTTCTTCTGAGAAGTCACCTTCCTCTATTGGCACTTTGAACTCCAGATCACCTGTTCCTTCTTGGGCTTCTGGCTGCTTTTCTTAGACTAAGAGGAGGAGCTGTTAAGTGCATTGCTGCTAGAATTGGACTCCATGCATTTGATGCCAATTCTGCTGCAGCTCTGAGTTGGGATACTCTGACTGTTTAACTGGAAAGCCCTTTCTTTATCTGCAATTTGCAGGTGATAATAATAGTGTGGGCTTCATGGGGCTGGTATGAGCTCAGAACAAGCTGCCCCACCGAGTCTCTGAGCTCACACTAAGCCTTTAATGAGGTCTTGGCCCACTGTGAGTAACATCTGCTGTCACAGGTTCCTATCTGACACTCTCGTTGGTGTTTGTTTCTCTGTTAAACACCTGCCCATCCTTTCCATCATGAGGCATATCCCTCGTTCATCCCTGGCTCATCTCCAGTCTCTTCAAGGGACAGTTAAGGCGCTTCCTCCAGATGACCTGCCCTGTTTGGTTTTCTAGAGTTTCACAGCCTCCATGTTAGTCAAGGCAGAGCAGCAATACAGCCACTTGCTTTTCTGGAGCTGTCCTGCAGGGGGCGCATTTCACAGACCAGATATAAGAAATGGCTTTCTAGAGCTATGTCACTGGTGTTCTATTCCCAGTTACACCAGAGGAACAAATTTTGCCTTCTCCTGTATTCTAAACATTTCTGAAGGTAATAGGTCTTATCAACACTCCGTGCTCAGTGCCCCACATAACACCCGACACACACTGGGTCTGCACTAACGTAGTCAGACTGTAACACAGAGCAGGGCTGAGGTTCAGGGTCACTGATGGAATAAATTACTGAAGTCACAGGAAGATGAATGTAATAAAGTAGAAATAAAGTCAGAAAAGCCCAGAGCCACCCTCCGTCCATCAGTCTTCATCCAGGAGGGCTTGAAAGGGCCCAGTAGCTGCCCAGTGGCTCTGCCCAGCCGCTTACCCCGGTGATCAGTTCTTCACGGTGTAAGTGAGGTTTCAGCAGCCCTGCTACTGATGCTCCCTCCCAGGTAACACTGGGTGATGGCAGGGAGGTGGTGTAGAACTGGCACCATGGACTGTTCTTTACGCTTCACGGCAGTTAGCAGCATCCCTGCTCCTGCCCACTAGATGTCACTAGCAACCTCCAACCCTTCCAACTGTGGCAACAGAAATGCCTGGAGATGTTGTCAAATATTCCCCACAGGACAGCAGTGCCCCACTGAGAACCACTGGGCTCCAGCAACTTCATTGAGCAGCTGTACCATCAGGTCCCAGCCAGGTGACAGCCACAGGCAAGCAAAGAAAATCATGGGAAGGCGAGCCTGCCACTTAGCTGCCATTAAATGAGACACCAGGACTCTCCTTACTACAGATCCTAAGGCATGAAACTGGCCCTTGGAGGACAAGGGCAAAGGCTAGAGTCCCTCTGAGTTATCAAGTGAGTGACTGGGTTGCACTGAGCAGGGAGGAGAATGCAGCAGCTTAGGCAGGTTTCTGGGGTTTTGGAAACTGAGATTTGGCAAGGCCTCTGTCCTTTTGTATCAGCTATTCACCATCACAAAACACCAAGATAACTTAATTAAGGAAAGAAGGGTTATTTGGGCCTGAGGATCTGAGGCTCTGACGGCCATGGCAGGTAAGTCATGGCTGCAGGAGCTTGAGATGGCAGAGCACTGTTTCGGCAGCGGGGAAGCAGAGGGATGGATGCTGAGCTCAGCTTGCTCGGCCCAGGACCCCGGCTGATGGCACGTGGGCTGGGTCCCCCATCTCAGGGAACCAAATCTAGAAACTTGACCTCAGACATGGCTAGAGGTTTGCACAGATGATCGAGAGCCCATCAAGTTGACAAGCTAACCACTATGCTTTGCACTGGGTGGCATCCAGGCCCACAGGCTGGGCATGTGGCTAGCAAAACTCCCCAGGAGCCCACCCCTCTCCTCTTTCCTTCCTGTACAGTCCTGCTGTGTGGGATGCACTCAGGTCAGATCTCATTGCTGTGACCGAATGCCTGACAAGAGGGAGGTTTATTTCTGCTTCCCAGGGCACACAGTCCAGCATGGTGGGTGGGACACAGCAGCAGGGGTACGATGAAGTCCCGTGGCTGAAGTCATGAAGGGGGGCTGCTTCACAACCCTGGAAAACAGTACCACTAACAGGAGACCAGGTGCTTAAACACATAAACCCGCGGGAGACATTTCACGTTCCAGCTTCAGGACAGAGGGGTTGTTTGATAGCCCTCCACCAAGCTAGGTTGGGGTCCTTTTGTGATTTCACGGTCCTCTCCCTGACCCCATGCTTACTCTCTCAAAGTCCCCCAGTCCATCAGTTCTGCCTGGCTACTTGTCAAACTCTGCTTCACAGCATGTCTTCTGTGTCTTGTTCATGTTTTTGCATTTCTCACAAGTTGCGTAAGGGTCTAACATGTAGTAGGTGGCCATCTGTTCCTACATTGGTATAGACCTAGTGTGTGCCAGGTGCTGTGAAGGGCAATGGGTATACTATGGTGATGAGGCAAAGCTCTACCCTCAAGAGCGTTTAGTATACTGGAAAGGCTAAGTTTGTCTCCCTGATGTGACTGGATGTAGGACACAGGCCACAGCTCCAGAGGGCTCCTTCTCATCTTACGGTCTGGGAAATGGTGTTGCCTTAGAGGTCAGTTCCAGGAAAGTAGGTTCAGGCAGTGCTGAGGACCTGTATCGGGAGTAAAGTACTTGGCTTACAGAACACGGCAATCACCAGACACACCAGGCTCTTTCTGGTGTGTGTGTGTGTGTGTGTGTGTGTGTGTGTGTGTGTGTGTGTCCAGAACCTATCTCCATCCATCTTCTGCAATCGGTAGGAGGGTGTGGGAGTCTAGGGAGGTCCTCAAGCCAAGAAATGGAGCTACTGAGTCATGAGGGTTCATAATTCTATGCGAATCCTCACAACTTTGTGAAGCAGGTTCTGTGATTCATAGACCTATTTTGCCAGTAGAGGAAATAGACCCAGAGAGATTGACTTGTCCGAGGCGGCCCACCAGGTTGGCAGCAGAGTACACGTGATGTCTGGATGCCCATCCCTTGTTTTTTTGGTTTTTTTTCTGCTCCTACTGCCTCCACTTCTCAGCATGCTGAGATGTCCAGCTGTGTGCCCTCAGCCCAGTTAATGTGCGAACCCAGGGCTCACGAAAGCCGGGTACAGACTACCAACTGCGCAGTCTGGACTTTCAACTCCGGACTGATGCTCTGTTTGAGTTGTGGGTTCAGAGCACAGACTGGTGGTGATGTCACGGCTCTGTGAGTTGCCAGCTTTTGGATGCTAGCAAGTCACTTAACTTTCCCAAGTCTTGATTTCTTCATGGTCATAATTCTAAGCTTTCTTGTGAGGTTATATTTAAAGAACCGGTGTGATGACCCAAGTGGAGTCAATTCTAACGGACCGTGGTACAGCTTTTAGAACCCAGCGGCTGCTGCCTCGAAAAATCCCAAAGTTCTCTTCTCTTTGCAGAAGCTGAAAACCAAAGGGTGGATGATCTCACCTCCTTCCCCGGAAGGAAGATGCAGAACTTCCTGGGAACCGCACATCCCTCCTTCCTCCTCGGAGCCCAAATTCCAAGAAATGCAGCTAAAATTGGCCCTCAAACAGCTTTTGCAGAGCACGCCGCAGCTTTTTTTGGGTCTAGAGAGCCAGTTTCCATGATGAAAGTGGCACAGAAGGAGAGACCCAGCTAAAAACAGCCACCGCCCAGGCTGGTGTTAACAGGATGCAGCCTACCCTAAGATCTGGTGGTTTAGACGCCCAGGCTTCCGCAGCTGTTTCACGTATGGCCACTAGGTGGCGGCATCGCAGCGTGCGGCGGGGGAACACGCTCCAGGACCCTAAAGATAGAGCCCTTCTCCAAGTGAGGCCCACAGAACATTCACTGGCTGCAAAACTCGCCACTAAATTGTCTTGCTTTTACTTGGGGACATGCATTTGCATTACGGGAGCTCCACGGAAGTACTTCTTCGAGGGGCTATCTTGAAGGGGTTAGAAACCAAAGCTGAAAGAGTGTGAATCAACTCATGCGGTTCCTTGGCTGCAAACATCAGATACCTAATTCACCTAGCCCATCAGGCTCACCGTGCCAGTCTGGCTTCTTTTAGAAAGTTCCAGCAGAGGCTGCAGAGAGTTGAGGGGGAGGTGTGCATTTGGGGTAGAAGCCGGTTGCCTCCTTCTCTGGGTGCAGGCAGAGTGGCTGTCTTGTCCCCAGGCCACTGAGGTATTTTAACCTACATCCTGAATGGGTGGGTGGGCGGGGGTTAAGGAGATTGTTTTTTACAACAGTTCTGCCACACAAAGAGGACTCAATGCTGGTTTCTTTGTGTGAGTATGTGTGTGGCACATGCATTTGTAATTGGGGTACATTTATCTGGGCACGTGGATAACGGAGACCAGAGACTGAAGTTGGGATGCTTTCTTTAATTGCTTCCCCCCCTTATTATTTTGAGACAGAATCTCTCACTGAATCTGGAGCTCAACATTCTGGCTGGCTGGCTGGCCAATGAGCTCCACATTGCTGGAGTGACAGACACTTGTAGTGACCTGCTCCCTTCACCTTCCCTAACAGGTCCTCACGCTTGCACGGGAGGTGCCTTACCCACCCAGGCACCTCTCTAGTCCCATTGTTTGTTTGTTTATTGCTATTTTTTTTCAGTATCTCTCTGGTCTGGTATATATTAGATGCTTAACCAATATATATCAACCTTTCCCATCCAAATGCTTGGGATCAGAAGTGCTTTGGGTTTAGGATGTTGGAATATGCATAGATACAGTGAGGTATCTTGGGAAAAGTCCCCAAGTCTAAACATTGAATTCAGCTATGTTTTTATATACTTTTATGCATAGCCAGAAGGCAATTTTATTCACTATTTTTCATGCACCTGTGTTTTGTTTGCAGCTGTCATGGGAGGTCATATGTGGAATTTTCCACTGGTGGTCTGATATCCTAAGTTTAGATTTTGGATTTTTGAATTAGGGATGCCTATTATCTTAGTTTGGGGGACCTCAGAGGAAGGTGAACAGGATGGGCCAATGCACCACAGGATAGTGTCCAATGTTGGCCCCAGGGAAACTCCTTGAGAAATGTGAATTCTAGCCCCCATCTGAGGCAGAACCTTCCTGGACATCCTCTTCAGGGGTCTCAGAACGTGTAAGATTTGAGATGCTCCACGCCAAGGCTTCTTCTCACACCAAGGCCTCTTCTGACCTTACTGACCTGGAATTGGCTTCTAGCTCTGGGAAACAATTCTCAGGTTCTCATCTTTGTGAAACTCAGCTGTCAGGCCAGCCCTGTGTGATAACCTTTCCTCTCATTTTCACAAACATGTCTAGCTGTCTCTGCTTGTGCACAGGTGTGTCAGGGTGATGCACTGCACTGTGCACAGGTGTGTCAGGGTGAGGCACTGCACTGTGCACAGGTGTGTCAGGGTGATAGACTGCCTGTGCACAGGTGTGTCAGGCTGGTGCACTGCACTGTGCACAGGTGTGTCAGGGGATGTACTGCCTGTGCACAGGTGTGTCAGGGTGAGGCACTGCACTGTGCACAGGTGTGTCAGGGTGTTGCATTGCAGTATGCACAGGTGTGTTAGGGGATGCACTGCCTGTGCACAGGTGTGTCAGGCTGGTGCACTGCACCATGCACAGGTGTGTCAGGGGATGCACTGCCTGTGCACAGGTGTGTCAGGGTGATACACTGCACTGTGCACAGGTGTGTCAGGGTGATGCACTGCACTGTGCACAGGTGTGTCAGGGTGATGCACTGCACTGTGCACAGGTGTGTCAGGGTGATGCACTGCACTGTCCATAGGTGTGTCAGGCTGATGCACTGCTTGTGCACAGGTGTGTCAGGGGATGCACTGCACTGTGCACAGGTGTGTCAGGGTGAGCACTGCACTGTGCACAGGTGTGTCAGGCTGATGCACTGCTTGTACACAGGTGTGTCAGGGATGCATTATGCACATCTGTTGGGTACTCTGCCTGAAGTTTTTCTAGCTACTTGGTCTCTGGCTGAAGCATCTTTCCTGTCACCCTAGTGACTGGAAAGTGGACAGCTCTGGCTATTCTCTTTCCTTCTTCACCTCTGGCCACCTTAAATGTCTCTCACACTCACCGGTTTTCCCTCTATTTCTTTGCTGTTGCCTGGGATTTCACGGTCGAGCTTTTGGGGCTATCACTATATCTCCTAACCAAGTCTCTGCCCCTATTTGTATAATCAACACTTGGTAATACAAAAACAGGGAAAAGGGCTCCAAGGGACGGGGTAAAATGAGGGGCAGCCAATCCTCACCATTCATAGTGTGTCCCACAGACTGAAGCTTCTCGGTGCAGTTAGAGATGCTGGGCTCCATCCAGGCCCATGGAGTCGGCATTTGCATCTACTCTGCCCTCCAGTGACTCTGCCTGTGAAAGCATTTAAATCGCATTTGAATTCAGTCTGAGGACCTGGTGGGTAAGCAGGCCCTGCTGGACTAGGGTGGATTGCTGGAGGATGGGAATGCCTCTTGGACCTGCCTCAGGATGGTCTCAATTAGTTCAGGATACAACTACCAAAGAGATGGGACCAGGCCCATATTCATCATCCCCTTGATGACTGAGGACCCTTCAATGCTCATTTCTGGACCTTAGTTTAGATTTTTTGAGTCAATGACGAGGGCGGGAGGTGTGGACAATCTCTCCAAAGGATTTGAAAGTGCAGCTAGAATGAAATCTTGACAAACAACTGCTGTGGGATGTTCTGTATGGCAAATGTGTTACTCTGATTGGTCAATAAATAAAATACTGATTGGCCAGTGGCTAGGCAGGAAGTATAGGCGGGACTAACAGAGAGGAGAAAAGAAACAACAGGAAGGCAGAAGGAGTCCCTGCCAGCCGCTGCCAGGACAAGCAGCATGTGAAGATGCCGGTAAGCCACGTGGCAAGGTATAGATTTATAGAAATGGATTAATTTAAGCTATAAGAACAGTTAGCAAGAAGCCTGCCATGGCCATACAGTTTGTAAGCAATATAAGTCTCTGTGTTTACTTGTTGGGTCTGAGTGGCTGTAGGACTGGCGGGTGACAAAGATTTGTCCTGACTATGGGCAAGGCAGGAAAACTCTAGCTACAGACAACCAATAGCTTAGAACTATGAAGCTGCTTTACAAGTACCAGCCCCCCTGCCAACATCACTGCCCCCCAGAGCGGCTGCTCTCCAGTGAGGTCCTCAAACCAGCCATGCCCCTGCCCACATCACTGCCCCCCAGAGCGGCTGCTCTCCAGTGAGGTCCTCAAACCATAGCCTCAACAGTTCCCAGGGCCTGGTCTGACACGTAGATTCCTGAGTTCACGCAGAGCTACTGAATCAGAACTATTGGGAGCAGGGCCCAGCAATATGGTTTCAAGTCCTGTGCTGCTCCCCAAAGCACACTTAGGAACCAGTGTCCTCTCCATGTGTGCTCTGGGGCCAATTGTCACTGCTAACCGGCCTTTTTGTTCATGGCCATAGACCATCCACTGCTTGATTTTGTAATGTGAACTAAAGATCCCAGAAAAAATGCTGGGCTTTTGTGTAAAGGCTTTCCAAATTCACTGATTAGAACTGTGATGGCCAGGAGATCCATTGTCCTGGGCTGTCTTTAGCCCCCTAAAAGCCATTTATTGCTCCATTGTGTTTGACCTCACATCCTTGCAACTATTAGGTAAGATCTTTGAAATGTACAAACAAATGCCTTCCTTAACAACTCAAAGGTTAAGAATGTCATCAGATAACATCTGAGGCAGAGATCTCTTGCTTTTCTGTAATCTGCCTGCTTATTTCCATCAATGTAGTGTGCATGTGCATGTGAGAGAGAGAGAAAGAGAGAGAGAGAGAGAGAGAGAGAGAGAGAGAGAGAGAGAGAGTGTGTGTGTGTGTGTGTGTGTGTGTGTGTGTGTGTGTGAGAGAGAGAGAGAGAGAGAGAGAGAGAGAGAGAGAGAGAGAGAGAGAGAGAGAGAGAGTTGGCTAGAGGTTAACTTTGGGGGTCATTCTGTGGGGGGCTCCAAAACAGCTTGACCACACAGCTGCCATGACAGGCTTGGAGGCCCAGACACAGCTTCTGGCAGGCAACACCTGGACCCAGGAGGAGCCATAAGCTGACCCCACCCAGGAAGGGCCTGTATCTAAGAGGAAATACCTGATATTCCAAACATTCCCTATACTCCTAGACAAATGTCAGCCAATCAGGGTCTTGAACCCTGGAAATCCCCTCACCCTAACCTCTGTTTGATTAAAAACCCCACCCTGCCTGGGCTCTGGGCTCTCTGCTCTCACTGCTGCAACAGACAGGCAGAGAAACCAAGCTCAGAGCTTGTAGATGATAAAGGCTATTTGTTTTAACATCAGGATTCGGTCCCTCTGGTGGTCTTTTGGGGTTTCCTGCAATCTGGGCATAACAATTCCTTAGGTGTTATCCACCTTGTCTTTTTTGACAGGTTCTCACTAGGCCAGGAATGTTCTGATTAGGATAGACCGCCTGGCCAACAACCCCCAAGGATGCTTATCTCTGATTCTCCAGCACAGGGATAACAAGCGTGTACCATTGTGTCTGGCTTTTTTTTGTGTGGGTTCTGGGAATTGAACTCAGGTCCTTGTGCCTGCATAGCAAGCCCTTCAACTGAGTTGTTTGCCCAGTCCTCCTCTGGCGTATTACCACCTGTAAAGGACCTTGCTGTATTCCTTTTCTTCGTTATGCTACTAGAGGGACCTCATGAAATGGTTACTACTATGGATCACTGTATTGGGGCATCCTGAGTCTGGGTTCCTGGGCCGTGGTCACTCATATTTCCTTCAGAATAATTGCTTTTATTCCCTCTCAGGTGAGAGCTCTACTAAGCTTTGTGTTTTGTATTGACAGCGGTGAGGATAATTTCCAGAAACTCCATCATTCTCAACTGCATGTCCACCTGTGCTGGATCTCCAAAACAAAAAGAGAGGCATTGGAGGCCAGTGAGAAAGCCCAGCAGGTAAAGGTGCTTTTCTGTTGTGATGAAACACCATGACCAGAGAAACTTATAAAAGAAAGGCTTACAGTTCCAGAGTCCATGATACAGAGTGGAGGCAGCAGGCTGCAGGCATGGCAGCTGGAGCAGAAGCCAAGGGCTCACGTCTTAAATCACAAGCAAGAGGCAGAGGAAACACACTGGAAATGACAGGAGGCTTTGGAACCTCAAAGCCTGCCCCCCAGTGACATACTTCCTCCAGCAAGGCCACACCTCCTAAACCTTACCAAACCGCTCTGCCAGCTGGGGACCAAGTGTCCAAACATCTGAACCTACTGGGGCCATTCTCACTCAGAATACCACAAGGTGCCCACTGCTCCAAGTTCAGTTTCTGGGACCCATGTAGCAGAAGTAAAGAATTTGCTTCCACTAGGTGTCCTGTGGCATGTGTGCAACCTACCCTAAATAAATAAAAGTGTAATTTAAAATGTAAAAAGGAGACATTGGGACAAAAAGAGAAGGGGCCGACATTCTACCAGCTGCTCTTGGCTATGAACTAGGAGAGGTACTGAAATCAGGTCTTTTGTGAGACTCAAAGTAATGTTTTAAGTTTTAATTACTGTGCCTAAGAGATCCATGAAACAAAAATGCCTCTAACGTGTAACCCACTTGCCTGAGGACAGATACTTCCTGAAATGCTGGGGGCTATTTATTTAAGATAACAAGCCACATATTTATACTCCCCTAAACAAGTTTGTTTGACCCATCTGCACCAATGTGCTTGATCACATGTGGGTGGGAGGCAGGCAGGCAGGCAGGAAATACATCAGGATGTATGCTTGTTCATGATTGGACCTGATGGGAAATACAGAGGCCTTATGGGTTTGCCTTTTTAAGCCTCTACAAAATGTGACTTGTCACCATTTTGGGGAACCCCAGAATGGACCTGGCCAGAGTCCATCCTCCTGGCCAGTATCTATTAAAGCTTCCTTCACATTTGGCTCAAAAATTGTGGTAGTGGTCTTACTCTCGATTGATCGATGGGTTTAACACGTCTGTGTTTTATAAGAGGCACATCTCTGGGGCTTGCTGGCCAGCCCCCCAGCCTGATTTAAGAGTGCCAGGGTGAGTAAGAGACCCCATCTCAAATAAACAAGGTAGATGGTGCCTGAGGATTGTCACAAATTTGAGGCAAGCCTGTCTCAAAACTGTATCAATGATGATGAGGAGGATGATGGAGACAGCCCCCTCCCCAAGTAGAAAAAGAGAAAAAGAAAAATCCAAACACAAAACTGGTTCAATTTCTCTTTTAAAATTTTCTCACTTGTGTGTGTGTGTGTGTGTGTGTGTGTGTGTGTGTTCATATGTATGAGTATGAGTACGGGTTATGTGTGTGGGCATGGCTGTGTGCACAGTTGTGTACGCCTGTGCACTCACACAGAGGCCAGAGGAGGATGTCAGGTGTCCCATGCTATCACTCTGTTTATTTGCTTTATTCCTTTGAGACAGGATCTCTAGAGCTAAGCCAAGGAGCAGGAAGCCCACTGATGGTCCTGTTTCCACCCCTCACCGTGTTGGGTTGCAGGTGCAGGCGCAGGTGCAGGTGCAGGTGCAGGTGCAGGTGCAGGTGCAGGCTCAGGTGCAGGTGCAGGTGCAGGCGCAGGCTCGGGTGCAGGCTCAGGTGCAGGCTCAGGTGCGGGTGCAGGCGCAGGTTCAGGCGCAGGCTCAGGCATGGGCTCAGGCGCAGGCTCAGGCGCAGGCTCAGGCTCAGGTGCAGGCTCAGGCGCAGGCTCAGGCTCAGGCTCAGGCGCAGGCTCAGGTACAGGTGCAGGCTCAGGCGCAGGCTCAGGCTCAGGTACAGGTGCAGGCTCAGGCTCAGGCGCAGGCTCAGGTACAGGTGCAGGCTCAGGCTCAGGCTCAGGCTCAGGTGCAGGCTCAGGCTCAGGTGTAGGCTCAGGCGCAGGCTCAGGTACAGGTGCAGGCTCAGGTGCGGGTGCAGGTGCAGGTGCAGGCTCAGGCGCAGGCACAGGCTCAGACTCGGGCACAGGTGCAGGTGCAGGTGTGCCTATCTTTTCACTTGAGTCCTGGGATTTGAACTCAGGTCCTCACGCTTGTGCAGCAAGTGCTCTTTTCCACAGAGCCTCTCCTCAGCCTCCATTGCCTTTTGTTCCAGCTGCTATAGCCGAAGTTTTGGGGATATGTTTGCGAATAAATGTGCAGCCTTATGACCACAAGTCTTTTACTTCTGGTCTCTTCTCTGCACTCCATTAGTATCAGAAGTTTTTAACCTCAGCTGCTTATGGGATTACAGAGAGAGAGAGAGAGAGAGAGAGAGAGAGAGAGAGAGAGAGAGAGAGAGAGAGAGAGAGAGAGAGATGAACAACACATGACTTTATTACCTTAACCGTTTGGAGTGTACTCTTCAGCTGTATTTTGCACATCACCGACTCTGCCCTCTCCCTCCAGGCCCTGCTGAACATTCAGTTTCCCGAACCTGAAGATTTACTCTCCAGGTTCCTGTTACAAGTGGCAACACAGCCTTTATTTACTTTTCTGCCCCTGGTTTATTTCCTGTACTTTATGTCTCCAGGGCTCTGTGATGCTGGAGCACACCAGGACTTGCTTTTATTAAAGGATGAAGCAAAGCTATTTATTACTCACATTATTATTATTATTATTACTTGTTATCCATATGTGCATGAGCAGGGGCAGTCTGCTGGAATATGGACAGTTTATCAGAGGCCACATCCCCAAAGAATGGTTCTCCCTCTCCCAGGAGCTGTCAATGCCAATAGCATCTCAGTTAGGGGGTGGGCCTTGAGAGCTAGCTTGGTCTCATGCATGTCTTGAGCAGGCAACCACAGCTGCTATGAGTTCAGGAGAACAACAGCCACAAAATGTCCAGAGAACAGCATTCCCAGCATCCTTCCCCACCCTTCTGCTTTTAAATTCCTTCTGCCTCCTCTCCTCTCAAGTATTTTTCTTTTTCTTTTCCCCCAACATACTATTTTTATTAATTATTTGGGAATTTCATGCAATGCACTCTGACCCACTGGCTTCCTGTTCCTCCCAGGTCCACCCTCCCACCCTTGCACTCTTCTCCCTAAAATCCAGACCGAGTCCAATCTGTGTTGCCCATACTGGGGCATGGTCAAACTCCAAGTGGCCAGTCCCTTAAAGAGAACGGAATCATCCTCCCACCTTCAGAAGCCATCAACTGCAAAGAGCTCCACTCCCGTATCTTTGTCTCAGTTTTTAAGGATTCTCTTCTATGGCTTCCTGTCTGGACTGTTTCTTTCGTTTTTTGGGGCGGGAGGAGAGGTTGTTATAGAATCCTTCAATGTCTTTCCTTCTCAGTTATGAGCCTGCAGTCGCGGATACTACTGAAAAGGATATTTCCTTGCCCATGGCAGCCGCTGGCAGTGTGGATCAAGGGCTTCTACACGGTTCCTGGCAGCAGCATGGACCACATACCTCAACGTGGCTTCTGGCGGCAACATGGATCATGGACATCAATATGGCCTCTGGTCCTGAACAACGCTTCATCTCAGGCATCCTGCTGCTGTGCGGAGTCAGGGTGATTGCAAATCTAGGCAGTGTGTCTGGAGGCAGGATGTGAGAGAGTTCCAGGATGCTGTATAGCACCCTGCCCTTGGTGCCAGCCCCAAAGCATGGCATGACCACCATGCCTGCAGTCTGTAAACAGCATGGTGGCCGCACTCTCCTCCCCCAGCAGTGCTAGTGGTGGCAGCAGCAGTGGCAGTGCCGTGCCTTGGGCCATGACTTCCTTTTTAAGGCTGGATAATAAGCTACATGTTGATGCTGGTGAAGCAGCCACCCCTGCTTATAACAGGACTGACATTAACAGAGCCAGTTTTTTTCCCCACAGGGACCAGTTTGCTAAGACCTCTGCCCCATATTACCCCACCATCCTATGTTGACTCATGTCTGGCTTTAATCAGACCCTCAGGAAATATGTCCAGTCTAGTAGCCAATCAAGGTCCTCCTACCCAGCCACAAGCAGGCGCTGTTCTTGCTATTTTCAGTCAGACAGACCCCTGACACTGCAGACAGACCCCTGACATAGCAGACAGACCCCTGACACAGCAGACAGACCCCTGACACATCAGACAGACTCCTGACACTGCAGACAGACCCCTGACACTGCAGACAGACCCCTGACACAGCAGACAGACCCCTGACACTGCAGATAGACCCCTGACATAGCAGACAGACCCCTGACACTGCAGACAGACCCCTGACATAGCAGACAGACCCCTGACACTGCAGACAGACCCCTGACACTGCAGACAGACCCCTGACATAGCAGACAGACCCCTGACACTGCAGACAGACCCCTGACACTGCAGATAGACCCCTGACATAGCAGACAGACCCCTGACACAGCAGACAGACCCCTGACATAGCAGACAGACCCCTGACACTGCAGACAGACCCCTGACACAGCAGACAGACCCCTGACATAGCAGACAGACCCCTGACACTGCAGACAGACCCCTGACACAGCAGACAGACCCCTGACACTGCAGATAGACCCCTGACATAGCAGACAGACCCCTGACACTGCAGACAGACCCCTGACACAGCAGACAGACCCCTGACACTGCAGATAGACCCCTGACACAGCAGACAGACCCGTGACATAGCAGACAGACCCCTGACACTGCAGACAGACCCCTGACACTGCAACCACAATTGCTGACCAGATGTCATGTGCCAATCATAAAATGATTCCTGTACCAGTAAGAGTCTACACCCAATCACGTCAGGGTACACTTAACCACAGCTGGAATTCCCCTAATCCTGCTTGAAAGAAGCCTCTGTGAGCTTCTCTCTGGGTCACCATTTGCCACTTTGTCAGATGGTTTGACTCCTGCATGCTGAAATCTTTTTATTAAATGTTCTTGTTGATTGCATATGTGACTGGTGAAACTTCTCGTGGACCCAAACATGGTGCATTGGCCAGGAAGTCCCCCTAAGGCTCCTGACATGTTGAGCATTTGGAAACCTGGCTGGTAAGTGAGTGCTCCCTGTCTCAGTCTCAGTCTGTCACTATTATGTTCATCGTGTTCATGTCTCTGGGGAGCTCAAGCTAACCGAATCTGGAGGCTCTGGGTGAGGCAGGCTGACACTCTAGTCACACCCATGGCATGGAGATTGAGACATGTCTCTGACCCACCTGGGTCCCTTTGGTTGAATTGGGACAATGCAGGTTGCTCCTGCATAGCAGAACACACTTACAGTGAGACAAGCCACCATCCAGATTCTGATACACTGTGGTCTCTGCTGTCTTCCTGTGTTTTCGTCTGCTCACCACTCTTGTCCTCCTAGAAGAAATGGGGCTTATTGTCTGGAGGCTCTCTGAAAGGGAGGCATGGTGCAGCAATGATGGACAGGGGAGTGTGGCTGCCTCCCTCCATTGCTCCCTTGCTCTCCATCTTGCAGCAGGAGCAGCACAGGTGGGGCTGGGCTTGCCCAGGTGTGCTGGAGAGGCCTGCATCCTGTCACAGCTTTCACAAGGGGCAGGGGCATGCCTGACACAGGCATGGTGGGGACTGGGCTGTGGGGCAGCACACTCATGCGGGCAGGGCGGCGGGGAGTCATTGCCTGCAGTTGTCACGCTGCGCCAGCTGTGTTGTGACGGTAGAGAACGGCTTGCAGACAGTGTAGCCTGCCGTGACTTGCAAGGGACAGGTGCACTAGGGCAGGACTTCAAAAGCCAGCAAGAGAACCTGGGGTTAACTGCCACACCCGGGAAGGCTGACAATCTTTTTCAGGAATACTGTGCGCCAGGCACTCTGTGCCTGCCAGCTGCTGCGCTGTCCATAAGCCACCACTCTCCCGCTTCCTTCCTGATCCAAATTCTTCACTGTTAATACAATTTGCAGCCTTGTGATAGCACCTCCCTCCACCAATATCCTTGCTGCCAACCACTTTCCCATCTTAACCCTTTCCTGCCTGACACTGCCTGAGAAGCTGCTGAATTGAACCAGCCTATACACTTTAAGATGTCTTGGCTTCAGAATGAAAGTAAAAAATATATTGTATTTTGAAAAAAAAAAATGCTTTTATTACTACAGAAAAGAAAAAATATGATTTTTGGTTATTCATATTCAGTAGTTTATAAATATTTGTCATCATTTGTAGGGGTTGGTTACAAATTATTATTGGTTAGGGTAAGAAAAAACTACTACTAGTCAGATGTTTCACATTGGTACTGGTTTTTATATGTTGATGCAAATCTAGAGTTATTTTTGTTATGATATATATGTGCTTCTGTTCTTGTTTAAGGTATTATACCTGTACAATACTCCAGGATACTGAAGGAAACCACAGGAAGGGCTGTGGTGAAAGTTTTCATGTTATCTGGAGGGCAAGAGAAAAGGCAGGAGACTGGAGTAAAGGAGAGAAGGGAAGGAGGAGTTTGTCTAAAGTAAAAATGTCTGAGGGCGGTGGTGGCGCACACCTTTAATCCCAGCACTCGGGAGGCAGAGGCAGGCGGATCTCTGTGAGTTCAAGGCCAGCCTGGACTACAGAGTGAGTTCCAGGACAGGCTCCAACACTACACAGAGAAATCCTGTCTCAAAAAAAAAAAAGTCTGGCTGAACCAGAGGAGCAGAGACAGGAAAAGCCTGACCTGAGGATATTTAGGAAATTATAGAAGACCAGAGGGGATGTGAACTATATTTGCTTTGGTTTTTCATACCTGCAGATACTAAATTTGAAAACAAAACCATAAAATATGTTGAGGATTTGACCATATTATGTTAATTGTGTTTTCTTTACTCATTTAAAAAAAGCTGATCTTCACTGCAAAATGTTTGTATTAGGAATGGGGTCATGCTCTTTAAAGGAGGGAAGAGGACTGAGGTCTCATGTTAGACTTATTTAAAAATACAATGTATAATTAAAAATACAGGTTAATAATTAATCATTATGCTACAGCCCTCTGGGCTGCAGGGTTCTATATGATTGGCCTTCTATAAAATTGCAGGACTAAAGCTTTCATAGAAAACTAAAGTTTCATAGAAAAGTCCAAACCTGTTTCTTATGTTTCTTAAGAATTGTCAATATCACATCTATGATCTGTAAATAAAAGCTGCAGTCTAACTGTTCCTGTAATGTCTACTTGTGCCTATAAATAAAACATGCTTACAAGATTCAAACAGGACCTGAGAGGTCCATTTAACTAATATGTCTATAGGACAACATAATGGCCTAGTTATTGTTACAAAACTTAGATATATTTTCAAGATTAAACCTAGGCTTGTTTAGCTCAGATATATTTAATAGATAATGGTCCTCAAATCTGTCAAAGCTCTGATGAACATGGCATTTAAATTATTTAATAAAAAGCTTATTATAATAGACAGAGACTCCCAGTTCCTAGCAGTGACTCCTAAGTTCTCCAAAGAAGATATGGAATAACATGACAACACCATGCAGATTGTTGGTAACACTGAACACTGGGCAAGGTGCCCCAATTCAACACCTGCTGCCAGGACCTGGCCCAGACTGTGGACAAGCAAGACACTGACAAAATAAGATCAGTCTTCCCCATGATCCTCCTCCACAGGAAAAGCTCACCTTATGGGCCTGGCAGCCGAAGACTGATGCTGTCTGATACCCCTACCTCCAATGCCCTGGAGGTACACTACTACAGTAGCCTGGGATGGCTGTCTAGGTAATGGACTAGTTTCTGTCATTTTTAATAAATTTGGAAGCTGCTTGGTCTGCACATCTGCTTACTTAGGTATAATTTATCCTTCTCAGATCTCTGATGGCATTGATGACTAGGGTAACTGTAACTTTGTCATATTAACAGCAGCAGACAACCAAATTCTTCCACAAGGCTGCAGCCACCTTGTTAGTTCAAATTAGTTAAAAATAGGTCTCTTGGTAGGAAAAAGCAAATAGGTTTGCTTTACTCACAGGCTTCATATTAAGGGATAAACAGATTTCAAATATAACTTCCCACTAAAGGAACATGACTTGGAATGACTGTTCTCAATAATAATTGCTTATGTCTCTGGTAAACGATTAGATGGAAAAAATAAATATAAAGATCTATGCAAGTTTTAAAGATCTAAGAAAAGGTTCTAAGATATGAAAGTTTAAATAGGTCATGAAAGTCCGAGCAAATGATTTATGTGTCTAAGAAAGTAGTTTAAGAAACTTAAGATATAAAGTTTATGTAAGGTCTGAGGATATGAAAACATAAGTAAGTTCTGAGGGTCTCAAAAATAATTTAAGATGTAAATACAAGTGACAAAGGTATAAATAAATGATTTAAAATACAGAAAATACTTTAGATTTCTTTCCTGTTTTATGATATTGTTATATTAAGATTTTGAAAAGATCAGAGTTTAACATTAATAGAGTTCTGATAAGATAATGGAACAATAACTACTTACTGTTTAAATCACAAGCTCAAGATTTTAAGTTTCTTTTGGTTGTCTTCTAAATATAGACTTAAAGGTGCTTCTCATCAGGCCAAAGACATCTCTATCCAATCTATATCTGACTTTCTGGACAGAAGAAAACATACATACTTTGAACCCAAATCTATAGCTTTTGCTAGGACTCAAAGGTGTGAGTCTACTCCTGCTGTTTTTCAGATGCCTGTTACCTGGTTTTTTTACTATATGGATTTCAGTACAGATTCATAATAATAATGTATATAAAACTTCAATGTCTTTTTGTTAAGCTTTAGAGAATCAAGAGAGTCATTATACTTCAATCCACTTCTCACATGTCAAAAGGACTCCAGATAAATAAATTTTAAGTTTCCTTACCTATCTATTCCTGAGGATGATATTCCTTTCTCTTGGTCTTGGGACTCCTCCCCTCCCTTAATTACTAAGACTACAGGCCTGAAAGTTCCAAAGAAATTTATAAATTTTAATTTCTTTCTCTAGCCTGTATCTGTCTCAACAGATTTCCACTTGGCTGACAGACATATCCAAGCTTCAGTTGCTGACTACACTGCTCAAAATGACTACAAACTCTGGACTTGCTGAAAGCTGATGTGGACCAGCTCAACCAATGTGATTGTTCCCTGTCTCTACAGCTGAGTCAGATACCATGTGCTTCTGCTGAATGCCCCATTGCCCAGCCTTTGACTAGCCTTTCAGTCTTCCTGGGCCCTGACAACAATACCTCAGTCTCAGCAGGAAGTAGTTGCAGAAGAGGATATGTTGTGCTTTCCTCCTGCCCCTAATAGGCTGAAATGCTAAGTCAAAAGGAAACTCCCTAGCATAGGGGACAAAATGGCTGCCTATAATGTCCATTGACAACCAGGAAAATGGGCCCAGATTTGTCAATTGATAGATTTATTAACTAAAATAATTCTTCAGTATGATAAGATACTTGGCTTTCTTTATACAGAACCAAAGAGGTATTATATGGCTTTAAGAAATTATTTTTATATAAATCATTCAGGATTATAATCTGGTTATACTCAAAGAAACATTATAAAAACAGAACCTGAGATAAAATAATAACTGTTCACATTCTCATTTCCATGTTCCTTTTAGATAGGAAGTCTGTCAACTATCATAGGGCCTTTGGCTCTTCTGCTTCTGCTAATTGCTATTGGCTTTTTTGTCATTGATGCCTTAACTACATGATAATTCCTGTCTGGGTACCATTATACTGATGATGCTAAAATTCTAATATCAGCCCCTGGACCAGGCCTGTCTCAAGGATTCAAGATGACCACTACTCAAGGGGGGAACCCTCACACCTGGAATGTGAAATGTAAAGTGTCGGGAATGAGCTTGTGTGTCAGAACACTAGCACCCTAGTTCCTGCTGCTGCTTGGAAAGGCTGTGGAGCTTTTGGGAGGTGGAGCCTCACTGAAGGAAGTGGGTTGCCTGAGGCTTTATAGCCCTTGCCAGCTTCCTGTTCAGGTGCTGGGCAGATGTCATGTGACCAGCCAGCTTCCTAGTTTTTCTGCCATGCCTTGCATGTTGGAGTGTATCCCTAGGGACTGCAAGCCAATATAAACATTTTCTCCCTTAAGTTGCTAGCTAGCACACCACACTTTATCTGTATATCTGTTAGCAAGTCTGTGGGCTGCTATTACCTCAGGCTCTTGTGAATAAAGCCATTCTATTCGCAAAGCTCTTGCTTGGTTCACAACAATCCTTCACACTGTAGAAGCTTTCACTCCAAGGCCCCTGTGTCCTGTATACTTTCAGCAAACATGGATGGAGCATCCAGCCAGTGCCTGGCTTGTCATGATCTGGAAGAAGCCCTTGCTTTTGGGAGCTTGCATTGGAATTGCTGGCTGGTCTTACCAAGAGGTAAAAGCAAGCCCCCAACACAGTCATGCAAATGAATACAGGTAACAGCAGGCTCTCTGAGACTCTGACCCCAATTCTTTTCTAGTTGTGTTACAGACATGGGATTGAGGATCACATGACAACTCAATCCTTAATTTTCTGGAGGAAATGCCATACTGTGTCTACAGTGCAGGCTGACCTTGAACATGCACAGTCCTCCTGCTTCAGACCCCCCAGTTATGAGATTACAGGTCCGCTCATATCAGGCTCGGTTGATCATCTTTTTGAACATGTGGCCTATGATGGGTAACTGAGCATGCCCAGAAAAGTGCAGTTTAAACTGAGTGTGCTTAGAAATGTGCCTGCCCTCATGTGTGCCTGCATGGGTGTGGACCCTGAATAAAAAGTGCCGTAGTTTCTTTGTTGTAGAGAAAGCTGCAAATCTCCCTTTGTTCTTTACCTGCTGTGCCTAGGGTTTTGCCACATTAAGACGAGAGCCCATTTCTCCTGGTGTCTCCCAGGCACAGCGGTTTTTAAAGCCCTCAACTCTAATCCCAGCTGATCTCATTCTAGAGTTGAGGATGTCTAAACTTGGCTAGAGACCTGTTCTTTGGGGACTTTCTGTGTTCAGAGACTTGGGTATTTTGTTTCATCACTTGGCAGGTGTTAAAGTTCTTGATGAAAGTCCATCATTTGGGCCAGTCAGAGGCCAGGCTGGGGAAGGGTCAGACAGATGCCAGGCCAGGGAGGGGTCAAGACAGGGAGGATTTCATGTTAGCTGCCCAAAGGGGTGTGGATTGGAGCCGCCATCCCAGACATCCCTGTACTTCCCATGTGCTCAATCTTCCCTTCTTTCTAAAGCTGCCTGGCCAGCAGGTGCTAATCTGGTGTCACAGGCTGGGCTAGCTTTGGAGTGTGTCTACCTCTCTGGAAGAGCTGAGGCTTTTGCTAAGTGGCTCTCATCTATTTTCTTACTTATCACCGGAAATAACAGGGATTCTTGCAGATGAAGAAATGGAGCTGTTTAAGGCCATGTGTAGCTCACAGAGACAAATGATTTAGATTTTAGATTCTTTATAAAAAATAACCCCTAACACCCAGATCAGTGTCCAGTCTTTTCTAACCTTCCACTCCACTGTTAGAACAAGATTTTTTTTAAAGCAAGTTAATGTTGTATTGTCCAAATGCATATTTCCTCCCACAACCGCAGCTCCCAAAGAGGGATTCTAACCATCATTGGAGGACACATTCAGAGTTCTGTTAGTAAAATTACTTGATGTAATGAAGCCTGCCTTAGATCAATTCTCATTGAAATGAGCTGGGATTTGATTTTTGCCCCTCCCCCACGTAACTTTCAATTTAATGATGAATTGTGAGAGTCGTCAGCTTCCTGACATTCCCATGCTGGGCACAGCAGGTGCCAGCTTCCCTGCTAGCGGCCCTTCTGAGGGAGAGCAGAGCTATTGTAATGCATTTTTTTAAAGGGAGACTGTTTGTTAAAGGCCTTTTTCTTTATTCCGGGGAGAATTTGCCATTTTAACATTTCAATTCAGTTGTTTTCAAATTTTCTCTTGGGTCACCAGTGTGAATATTAATGATTACGTGCACACACAAATAAATTATTTGTGTGGCTGCAGGCAAACACTTCTGTGTGTTTTCTCCTCCTCATCTTTAGCAGGACTAGATTAGGCCTAAAATGCTGCAGAGCATATAAGATATTAAGAAAAAAGGGTAGAGAGAGAGGTTGGGCACTCTGGCATGCTGGCACGCTGGCACATACCTATAATCTCAGCTCCCAGAGACAGAAGCAGAAGGGCCCAGAGTTTGGACACTTCAGGGGCTATTGGTGCAGTCATTTGACTCTATGATTTGGTGCTCAGATACATGGATGTAAGATGCCCTGTTCCTCCTTTTCTCTGGTAGATTGTCTTATTTATTATATGAGCATAATTTGGAGACAAACTGTAGGGAGTGAACACTGTTTGCACTTCAAAGACATTTATACTGACTGGTGACCCCAAATCCCTGCTGCTTCTAGAGATAGTCACTTACACTTACAGCCATGTGCCAAGGCTCTGTGGAGGCCTGAAATCACAGATGGCTCTGCACCTGATGTAGGCTATGTTGTTCCTGTCTGTACACACCTATGATAAAGCTTAATTTATAAACTAGCCATAAGAGATTATGAGTAATAACTGATGCATTCATAACATGCCCCCACGGTTGGGCATGTTTGTGCGTGCCCGGCAGACCTAGACACTTGCGCCTAGCCAGTTCCAGGTCAAAATAGCCATTTCTGCATCAAGGCGTCTTGTGCGACCAGGACCCCGTGGCTTTGCATGGTTGCGTAAGAGCGTGCAATGCAACCATGTGATCTGTGCATGCGTGGAGTAGCCACATCAACCTGTATACACATGCGCCACCCAGCCTTTATAATTCGGCGCCATATTCCCAGCTTCTTCTTTCTTTCTTCTTCTCCACACGCATGTCTCTTCTGCAGGCCTGAGCACTTGTCTGTCCTTTTATCTTAATAAAACTCTCGTTAGTGGATTCTGTCGTGTTTCGTGACATTTCTTCGCAGGGTAAGAGTGCCGCTAAATACCTAACAATAACTAGTAATAAAACAATATTTGTAGGAGCTGGAGAGATGGCTCAGAGGTTAAGAGCACTGGCTGTTCTTCCAGAGGTCATGAGTTCAATTCCCAGCAACCACAAGGTGGCTCACAACCATCTGTAATGAGATCTGGAGCCCTCTTCTGGTCTGCAAGGATATATGCAGACAGAACACTGTATACATAATAAATAAACAGATAAAAAAAAAAAAACAATATTTGTAGACAATGTGCTGAAACAAAATTGACAGTTTACCACTCCCATGATTGGAGCCATTATTATTAGGTAAGGGTTACTTAAACACAAACTCTGGGTGGACACTGAATAACTAGTGGGAGGGTAGTATATAGAGCATGGATATGTTGGATAAAGGGATGATTTACACACTGGGCAGGATGGCATGAGATATTATTATGCTACTTAGAATGATGCTTAATATAAAATGTATGAATTATTTCCTCCTGGAATTTTCCATTTAATATTTTCAGATTTGTAGGTACCTACAGGTAGTGAACATTATAGAAAGTAAAACCACAGGTGAGAAAGGACTTCTGCAACAAGGGTAGACATATGAGAGGGAGATACCACAGAGGCTCTGGAACTGTAGACATCTCCATATGGAAGAGGAAAGGCTGTAGGAAGGGTACGGGACTACCCAGGAACACCTTCTGACTCTCACAGACACTCACAGATGTGAGGCTGAGGCAGGCTGGACCCTTGTTCCCAAGCAGCCTCCTCACAGGAGACAGGGGTGTGGGGGAGGGATGGCTTTTCCCTGAGAGCTTGTTGGTTCTATCAGGGGAAGAACAGATAGTCACAATACGCCCTTGAATGAAGAATGGTCCTCCTCTACTGGGGAAGGCCATCCTCTTCGCTTGGGGAGTGGTGAGGGATAGATGATGCCTATCTAGCCAGCTGAATCAATCCTAGGTATCAATGGGGTGGCACTTGTCCCAGCCAGGCACACAGTAAGAACTACCATCACAGTTGCGGCAGCCTGGGGCCTCTGCTTCAGACTCTCACAAAACTATAGGTCAGCCCAAGGGTGTTTTCATCTCAAGGCTCAAGGGCCCATTTGGATTGTAGGGTGGTCAGCACAATTGTATTCCCTGTGGACACGATTGAGAGCTGTGGATTTCTGCCAGCTGTTAGATGGAGGCAGCTCTTGAGTCTGGAGTTCTAGAGCTCTCTGATAGTCCTTTGGCATGTGAACTGCCTCAGTACAATATTTCCTAGCTATCATATATGAGATGCCCCTATGTCTGAACACTGGGTCCTGAGCTGCTGGTGCTTTTTGGGAAGGTCAGAACCTCTTATCCGGAGGGAGTGGATGATGGGGTGGAGGCTGGGGAGCAGCCTGGGAATTTGAGGCTTTATGGTCCATCCCCACTTTCTATTCATGCTCTGCTTCCTGAGTGTGGGTACAATGTGAGCAGCTAGCTTCCTGTTCCTGCCACCATGCCTTCCCCGGGCTGTCTCCACCATGACTGATTCAGTTCCCTGGAATTGTCATCCCAAACAAACCCTTTCTCCTTTAAGTTGCTGTGATCAGAGTGTTTTTCCCAGCAACAGGAAGGGAAAGTTAGGCAGGCCAGTGCCCTCTTTAAGAGTTCACTTGGCTATATCAGGCCCACAGGGCTGATCTTAGCTTAGATTAACTTGGAAAAACAACTTACCTGAAATGATGACTGCGAACACCTCTTCATTTCTGCCCTGTTCTCTCAGCAAGCCCTGTGTTTAGACCTCCCTTTGCCTTATCACTAAGATGCCAGTTTGGATCAGGAGGCCAAGAACTTGGATAAGAGGATTGCTTCTTTCAGACTTCCTTGAAGCTCCGAGTGGGGATGTAATACATTCCTGTACAGTGACTTGGAAGTACCGTCTAAAGAAAAGTTGTCATGTTCTGACAGAAAGGAACAGACTCAACTGGCCTATGACTCTTCTTTCTTCCTTCTTCCTATGTGGTACTTGGACACAAATCCCAGAGCTGCAGGAAGCTGTCTTATGGCCATGAGGTTCTGACTATGGTAGGCTAGAGCAATAAGAAGAGCTCAGCTTGCCCGTGGCATTTTTCTATTTCTCTGGATCACCTCTGTACTTATTGTGTGAGAGAAACAGCCTTCTGTTTGGTTGCTTAGGTTTCTTATAATTTTTTTAAAGTTTCATTTTCTCTGTCTCTGTCTCTCTGTCTCTCTGTCTCTGTCTCTGTCTCTGTCTCTCTGTCTCTCTGTCTCTCTCTCTCTCTCTGTCTCTCTCTCTGTGTGTGTGTGTGTGTGTGTGTGTGTGTGTGTGTGTGTGTGTGTGTGCTTGTGGAGGCCAGAGGCCAGCTTTCAGATTTTGATTTTTCCTTTCCAGCACATGGATCACTGGGATTGAACTCAGGTGTCAGGCTTGGTGGTGAGCACCTTTACATACTAATCCATCTCACTGGCCCTCAGTTTCTGTTATACTCAGTCACACAGAATCCTAACCTGTACTGTATAAAGTAGAAGGCAGGCAATAAGAGTTTTGTGGAGACGTGTTTTGGTATATGGGACCTGTTCTAATTTACACAGAAAGAAGCTGAAGATTTTTGCTCAGATGACTTCTTGGATTCACTTATATTTTGGAAAAAAAATCTTCTGGTTATTTAGCAAGAAATGAGCTATGAGGTGGGTGTCTTTTCTGTTCCGACGACAAAACATCATGACCAAAGCAACTTACAAAAGGAAGTATTTAATTGGGCTTAGGCTTTCAGAGGGTTAGAGTCTGTGGAGCAAAAGTATGGTGGCTGGAACAGCTGGGAGCTACATTTTGTTCTAAAAGTAGAAGGCAGAGAGAGAGAGAGAGAGAGAGAGAGAGAGAGAGAGAGAGAGAGAGAGAGAGAGAGAGAGAGAGAGAAACAATCCTAATGAATAGAGTCTTTTGAGACCTCAAAGCCTGCCCTAGGGACACACTTGCTCCTACAAGGCCACATCTTCTAATCTTTTTAAAACAGTTCCACCAACTAGGGATGAAGTATCCAACCTTGTGAGCCTACAGGGGCCATCCTTACTCAAACCACCACGGTAGGGTATGTGTGCCCACTCAGAGAAGCTGTTAAACTGCCCGAGGTAACACAGCCAGAGAATGGGAGATGGGATTCAGAATGTGTACTAGCTTGACTCAACAACACTGCTTGCTATCTCTTATTATTATTATTGTTACTTCTATTACTATTATGATTATTGGTAGTAGTACCACGCTCTCTCTCCCTCTCCCTCACCCCCCTTCTCCAGTGCTGAGATTACAGGTGTGTGCCACCTAATATAATTTATGTGGTGCTGGTGATGGAACCCACAGTTTTGGATGTGCCAGGCAAACATGCTACCAACTGAGCCACACTTACCAATGACTGCTTCTCATTTTAATCAAGGTCTTTGCCTACCTGTCACGGCCAGGAGAGCCCCAAATTACCATTTCAATTTGTCTCTAAATTTTCATTTTTTTTGGATAAAAAACCCAGTAATTTTCATAATCATAAAAAGCTATTATTTCTTATTTTTCCATATCCATTTTGGTAACCTAATTAATAACTGTTAAGAGAAAAAAGATATGCGTGAGTTGTGTGTGTGTGTGTGTGTGTGTGTGTGTGTGTGTGTGTGTGTAGGTGTTGGTGCATACATGTACAGAATGCACAGGCCAATGCTGGGTGTGGTTCCTCAGGAGCCATCTACCTTGTTTTGGGGATGGTTCTTGGGGTGGGGCTTTCTGATTTGGCTGGGCTGGCTGGCAGGCAAGCCCCAGGGATATTCCTTCCTCTGCCTCTCGGCCAGTGCTGAGATTGTAAGTGGACACTATTACATCTGATGGCTTTGTGTTTGTGCCGAGGCTTGAACTCAGGAACTCACCCTTGTATGCAAACACTGTTGACTGACCTCCCTGGTCTCTCCCACTGCATTGCAGTCTTTGTCAAGCAATGCCCTCTAGCACTAAATTATTATTGTTTGGAAACAGATGATTCTGGTGTCAGAGTCAGAGCTGCAGCCATGCCTGACTGGGTGCTTGGTCAGCCGTGGCAGGAGCCTCACTTTTGCCGCTGAGTCTTGTCCAGGGGATTTCCAGGCAGCCACACAAATGTGACATGATAAGGTGGTGTGGTGGAAAGTACATCAGGCTGTGAAGTAGGAAGTCTGCATTCCTGCTTCCAGTCTGTGGATGAAATTGGGAACACCATTTCCTTTCTCTGGTCCTCAGTTTTCCTATCTGCAAAGTGGTACTCCAGCTAGGATAAAGGTTTCCAATTTGTGTTGAGCCCTGAGGTTCCAGGGGTTTCCACTGAGGGAAAGGGCAGGTTCTTTGGGACACTTGTCTGTGGGGCAAAGAGGGGCTGAGGACACGAAAGAACTCCAGATGTGGATACCTGCAGCCTTGGCCCAGGGGGAGCTGGCCTTCCAACACAGTCCTGCTGTTTCTGTGACGTCAGAGGTGGGGAGGGCATCAGTTCCGAGGACACTGAGAAAAACATCTGCTGCCATTAGATGGCTCCTGGGCAAGCAGGTGGTCTTTTCGTCATCCTCCCAGGCATTGGCCATCTGCTTGCTTCCCGTGGACAGAGTCCCTTTTGTCCTCTTGTTTCTTTGAATAAAGCTGATTTGGTGAGTCCAAGAAGTCTGGGACAGCTTCCAGAGAAGAGGAACGAAGAAACAGGGGATGGATGCCATGAGAGATGGGAAGAAACAACACAAGGCTTTGGCATGGCCACATGTGGAGGAGAGAAGCCTGAAGAAGGGCTGGGTGGATGTGTGGGCTGGGACTCTGGGCCACACTGGCTCGTGGCTTTCTTTGGTACTTCTATTTGGTAATTTCTACTCATTGCTGGCCTTTCTGTTCACCATCCATGCATCCAGCTGTTCATCAATCATCCTTCCCACTTATCTATTTGTCGGTCTGGCCATCATCATTCATTTATCTGTTCACCCACCCTCACTCCATTCACTTTTCATTTATCATCCATTTACCCACTCATCCGACCACTCATTTGTTCTGTCCATCCGTCCATCTATCCATCCATCCATCCATCCACCCATCCATCCACTCACCCGTTCATGCATTTATGCATCTATCATTACATCTTTCCCCATCAACCTATTCATCCACCATCCACTCAGCTGCCTATAGATTCAAATTAATTTATCTAAAACCTACATAGTTACCCACTCATTCCTCTAGTCATTCATACATTCACTCATTTGGTTAAGCCCGTCTCTCCCACCCCACACCGGGGATTGTACCTAGAGCCTTGTATCTTGTGCAGGGGCCTACTAAGTTGCTCAGGTTGGCCTTGAACTTGTGATCCTTCTGCCTCAGCCTGTGAGTAGATGGGATTACAACTGTGTACCACCAGGCTCAGCTAGCTACTGCCCTGCCTCCTCTTACTCACTTGGTCTCTCAGGTATTGTGTAAACATTTGTTGCACCCTCTCTTTGTGTCTGTGATACAGAGGAGGATGGGGTTTCAGGGAGTAAAGTGCTCCTACTTGGGAAGGGAGAGTTGTAGAGAGAGGGGCATCAAAGAGGCACTGGTCTACCAGCCAGCTCCTGAAGGTGTGGGGTTTAGGTGCATGAGCTGGATGTGGGGTAAGACTTTGACTTCTGAGGGTGTGTCTAGTTTGAAGAGTGGGACAGCCCAGGCTAGGCTTGGAAATCACCATTCTCCTGCCTCAGTCCCTGGAGTGCTAGGATCACAGGTGTTTGCCACCATGTCTGGCTCTGTGTTTATTCTTTGTAGATAATGTTAGTTCTATTCGCTTGTCTCCTTTCTCTCTCCTTCCAAGCCAAAAAAAAAAAAAAGTCTAGATTATTCATCTCAGACACCAGGCTGATGAAATTCAGGTTTAATTCAACAACTGATTGTTCTTGTTCAAAACATTGGATGGAAAAAAAGAAACATTCAAAGAGAGAAAAAATGTAGCAGCTCATAGCAGGAAGCTGCCTTAATCAAACCTGTCTCTGGATGGCATTCTGTGCAAGTCAGACCTCAATATCCTGTCCACCTATTCATGCTGCAGAGAAACATGCTACAGCTCGTGTGTGTGTGTGTGTGTGTGTGTGTGTGTGTGTGTGTGTGTGTGTGTGTATACATTCCTGAGCTAATGTTATTTCATACAACCAGACTGCTTCATTTGGAATTATCTTGCTAAAGGTGTCTCTTAGATGCTGGCATTGTCACACTGTCAAAGAACTTGACACTCATGTGCTCAACAGTCATCAAATATTTTATTCATCAAATATTCATTAGGCTTCTATCTTTCAGGCTTTGTGCTAGATGCAAATGGCAGTTCAGCAAGGAGCAAGACAGGGCTCTTGTCCTTAGAATTGCCCCAGTCCACTGCAAGGGTCAGCCAGCTTTCCCTGAAGTGGGCTGGGAAGCAAACGTTTTACCTTGCAGGCTGGGAGGTCTCTGATGAGATCTGGGAAGTGCAAAATCCATTGCAAGAGATATGTGGAAGAGGAGGCACAGCTGTATTTACCAGGACAGGTTTGGATCCCAGCTGCAGTTTTCTGACTGCTTCTCCAGTTGAGGAGGCCCATAGCTGGACAAACTGTAAAACAGCATTGAGTAGAGTACCAAGCAGGCTTGGACAGTGAGGAAGGCTGTCTGGAGAAGATGAAATGTAATCTTAGACACAACAGGTGAGCAGAAGTCAGCTGTGACCAGATGGCAGAGTCAACCCTGGAGAAATGGCAGATAGTTTGAAGTAGCACAAAGATCAACAAAAGTCTGTGGGTCTGGGAATGCAAGACAGACAGACAGAAGTAGTGGGTTGCCAGGCAGAGGGGTGAAGTCAAGATGGATGGATACAAGAAAGAGGAGGTTCCTTAGAGACCTGGGTTTGGCATACATTGATGTTTGTCTAGCCTCTTGCTGTATTGGCCTTTCAAAACAAGATCCAGCACTGCTCTCCTAGCAGGCTCTGAGCTGGCATGTGGCTGCATGGTGGTGTCGGTGACCCTCATGAGGAAATATTTATTGAGTGTGGTGATACTTTGATTGTGATCTAACAAATAAAACTTGCCTGAAGATCAGAGTATGGAGCTAAGCCACTAGTCAGCCATAGAGGCCAGGCAGTGATGACACACATCTCTAATCCCAGCACTTGGGCGGCAGAGGCAGATGGATTTCTGTGAGTTTAAGGCCACCCTGGGCTACACAAGATTGATCAAGTCTAAAAGAGAAACACAACCAGGCAGTGGTAGCACACACCTTTGATCCCAGTACTTGGGATCTCATGCCTTTAATCCCAGCACTAGAGAGGCGGAGACAGGAAGTGATATGGCTGGGTAGAGAGGAATAAAAGGAGGGAGGAGACAGGATCTGAGTCCCTTTTTGGCTGAGGATTTCGTAGAGGTAAGAACTAGTGGCTGGCTGCTCTGTTTCTCTGATCTTTCAGCATTTACCCTGATGTCAGGCTCCAGGTTTTTAATATTAAGACCAGTTAGGATTCGTGCTACAATTGGAGTTGTTTGTTCTTTTTCACTGTGACCTGTGAAGACCGTACCCCCATGGGTCACTTGAGAAAAAGAATGTAGAATGGAAGCCACTATTTGTTTTTAGGTTTATTTTTATTTATATGTTTGTGTGTCTATGTGTATATGTGTATGTACACAGGTCCTTGAGTCCAGAAGAGGGCATCAGATACCCTAGAGCTGGAGTTACAGGTAGTTGTGAGCTGTGGTGCTGGGTATTAAACTCTAGTCCTTGGTAAGAGCAGCAAGTTCTCATAACTGTTGAGTTGTCTCTCTAGTCCCTAAACCCATATTTAAGAAGAAACCAAAGTCAAAAGCAGGCATCTCCATCAAGCAGGATAGTTAATTACACTCCCGAGGCCACCTTGCCACACCTTGTAAAGAGGACCAAGTGCAGCCACAGGCATGAGTTTCAGCCTTATAAAGGCCTAAGTGTTATAAAAGTGAAGCTTTTAAAAATTTTTGGGTGGGGCTGGGGATGGAACCCAGGGTCATAGGCATGGTAATCAAATGCTGTCACTATGCTGCACCCCACCCCACAGCTTCTGTTTTAGGGTTTCTGTTGCTGTGAAGAGACACCATGACCATGACAACTCTTATAAAGGAAGATATTTAACTGAGGTGGCTTGCTTACAGTTCAGAGGTTTAGCCCATTATCATCATGGCAGGGAGCATGGCAGCTGGGAGTATGGTGGTGTGCAGGCAGACACGGTGCCGGAGAAGAAGCTGAGAATTCTACATCTTGATTCAAAGGCAACAGGAAGTGAACTGAGATTACTGGGTGTGGCTTGAGCCCATAAGAGACCTCAAAACCCACCCCCACAGTGACATACTTCCTCCTATAATGCTATACCTATTTCCACAAAGTCACACCTCCAAATAGTGCCATTCCCTATGAGCTTATGGGGGCCAATTACATACCTTGTGTTTTTATCTTGTAATGTAACCTAGTTTGGCCTCTAACTCACAATCATTCTGTCTCCTCCCAAGTGATGGGATCACAGGCATGCACTACCACAGTCAACTGAATTATTTGAATGTAGCTGCCTCTCCTTCCCTTCTCCTTTCTCCTCTCTCTACACTGGTCTTATAAACCAGTATTCCTGAACTATGCTGTCCTTTGGCACTCAGTGAGCAGAGTCCAGGGATGCTCAGATGACAGAATCTCATGTAGCCCAGGCTGTCTTTCAACTCCCTATCTAGCCAGGATGATACTGAGCTTCTGATCCTCCTGCCTCCATCTCCCCAGTGCTGGAGGAGTAAGTGTGCACCACCACGGCTGGTTTACGCAGTGCAGAGCATGGAACCCAGGGCTCCATACATGCTAGGCAAGCACTCTTCCACTGAGCGCCCACCCCAGACTCCTGTACTTATTTTTGAGCTTTAGTATCAAGATTGAGTGTTGAATGAGAAAATTGCTCCAGCACAATGTTCCAAACATTCTCTTCCTTGGCTCTGTGTTCTTTGGGCTCTACACTGTAGGACAACATGTGAAGCCATGGGCTTTCACATATCTCCTGCCTTCCCCATCTTGGGTAAATTGTATGCAGGCAGCCTTCAAACTTCTCTGATACTCAGACTTATGGCTATGACGTCATCTCCTCCCTGGCACTTCCACTTCAACACTAGCTTCCACTTCTCAGTCAGTCCACAGACTCCACCTTGCTTCCTTGTGATATGATTGCTGTCACGAACCCTGGGCTTTCTGTTGTGGGAATGGAACTGAGTGTGTCCCATGCATATCTGCTAACACCAATCACGTTCCAAGCATGATGACCTCTTATTGCAACTGAATTGCCTTGATGGGGCACCAAGGCCTTGGAGATCAAGGACCTGCCAGTCTTCATCCCCCTGATCTAATTGCTCACATGGTACCTGGCCTGAAATAAGTGATCAGTGGCCACCTGTTGGATGTCTGATAAACACAAAGCTGCTCTAAAGTGTTGGTTTGCCAAGACTCTTGAGAAATGGAAAAGGCACGGGAAGAAGACAGACTTGAGGTCTAGTCTCTATAGTACTTAACCATACAGGTGCTGTTACACATATGAACATTCATGTCTTCATTTTTCTGATAGATTTAACTCATTTTTTCCTTTTTATTTTTGAGCAGTTGGGGACAGGATTTCTCAATATAGCCCAGGTTGGCTCAGAACTCATAATTTTTCTGCCTCAGCCTCCTAAGTGTTGGACTAAAAGTGTGTATCACCACACCTAGCTCTCTATATTTAGCTTACAGTTATCTATAGGGTTGTTGTGATAAGTGAAATGGTTATTCTGATGGTTAGTAGTAATTGTCAACTTGACAGGATCTAGAATCACCTTGGAGACAAACCTCTGGACATGTCTGTAAGAGACTATCTAGATTGGTTAACTGGGGTAGGATAATCCATCCTAAGTGTGGGTGGTGTTACTCTAGGCATTGGGGTCCCGAGCTGAGTAAGAAGGGAAAAGTAAGCCAGTACTCACTTCTCTGCTTCCTGACTGAGATGTGACATGACCAGCGGCCCCATGCTCCTGCTGCCCCACTTCCTGGCCATGATGGCCTGTGCCTTCACACTGTGGGCCAGAATAGACCCCTGTGTGCTGTGGGATGGTCTGTATGTCAAATTGCTCTGATTGGTCAATAAATAAAATACTGATTGGCCAGTGGCTAGGCAGGAAGTATAGGCGGGACTAACAGAGAGGAGAAAAGGAAGAACAGGAAGGCAGAAGGACTCACTGCCAGCTGCCACCATGACAAACAGCATGTGAAGATGCCAGTAAGCCACGAGCCATGTGGCAAGGTATAGATTTATGGAAATGGATTAATTTAAGCTATAAGAACAGTTAGCAAGAAGTCTGCCACGGCCATACAGTTTGTAAGCAATATAAGTCTCTGTGTTTACTTGGTTGGGTCTGAGCGGCTGTGGGACTGGTGGGTGACAAAGATTTGTCCTGACTGTGGGCCAGGCAGGAAAACTCTAGCTACACCTGTGGTAGAGCTCTCCATGCAAAAACCTAGAAAAGTACAGTCGCTTGCCATCAGGTAAGTTTTCTGGATTTTTCTGCAGAGTGCTGTTCTTGGTTTCCTTCCATCTGTATGTGGGTCACATAGATAGATGTGAGCTCCTATGTGCAGGAGTGCAAGCCATGCCATGAGCTCCTATGTGCAGGAGTGCAAGCCAGGCCATTGGGCGTGGCTCCTCCAGTCTGGTACCGGAAGCAAGGAGCTGGATTTACCACACTCAATGCACACTGGAGCCTGAGACTGAGAAATGTAGAGTGCCTTGTCCCATGTCACCCAGGGAGTTGGCAGCAAAGCCACAGCCTGACCCAGGATCTTGTCTCTGAGCCCAGGGTTCCTTTACCTGTGCTGAAAGACCAGTAGCTTGCTTTCTGTGGTTGAAGCACAAATGCTCTTCAAGTTGAGCCTGCAGAGGCTCAGCCCACACAGCTTTCTGCAGCATTAAATTAAGCGCCTGATTCAGCTCTTTGAGGCAGACAGCCCCTCATGAGGACGGGGCATGCATGAGAAGCATTTCTCAGTGTGGTGCTCCTCAGAAAAACAGCTTTGGCCCTGGCTAAGATGTCCTTGGGCTCCAAGGTCAGTATCTGAAACACAAGGCTCTGATGGTGGAGCTGAAAAACCAGTGCAGGCAAATCCTTACTCCTGCGTCATCCATTCCTGGCACCCGGCTCCCCTGGCATGTCCCCACCCTAGTTCTGAGAGGACATCCTCCGTCTAAGTCTGTTCTTAGATTTTCCATTGTTGCTGTACCTAGAAAGGCCAGACAAAGAGCAAGGCTTAGAAGTCGGATGCTCTGGGATTCAGTCTGGCCCCTTCAGCTCAGTTGAGCAGCCATGGGCAAGATACCAGGCCTCCATATCCCAGTCCTCTCACCTCTGAAGTGGAGATCTCTTCATCAGATTGTTGGGAAGATTAACCAGCCAAGGGCAAATAGTCACAGTAGGTGCTCAGTAAACACAACCTATTGTTATTAATCATAGATACTGGATTCTCTCATGGTTCACAGCCCTGTTTCTTTCTCGTTTCTTTATTTTGTTTATGAATGTTCACATGTGTGTGTCTCTGTGTTAACTCCTGTATTGTGGAGGCCAGAGATCAATCTCTGGTGTTGCTCCTGAGCACTGTCTGCATTGTTATTTTTGAGATAGGATCTGTTACTGGCCTGGAACTCACCAAAGAGGCTGGCTGGCTAGGTAGCTTTAGGGATCTTTCTGCCTGTCTCCATCTCACCAGGGTTGTGATTACAAGCGTTTGCCGCCATGCCCAGCTTTTCTGGGTGAGTTTTGAACTCAGGCCCTCATGCCAGTGAGGCAAGCACCTCCTTGACTAAGTCTCCCCACCACCGTCTCCTCTGCTTTGCCTCAGCTGCACGGCTTCAGGTGAGTTACCTGACGCCTTCCTCTGTCACAGGAACAAGGATGGTAATTGCATTGGTAGATGCTAGGTCTTACACACTGTGCTGACTAGTTCTAACTGTCAGCATTCCACAACCTAGACTCCCTTGAGAGGAGACCCTTAACTGAGGAGTTATCTAGATCAGGTTGGCCTGTGGGCATGTCTATGGGGGATCGTCTTGATTCTTAATTGATGTAGAAAGACCCAGCCCTGTGGCTGTGGGCAGCACTCTTGCCTGGACAGGGGTCCTGAGCGGTGTAGAACAGGAGAGAGTTAGATGGAGCAGTTCCAGCAAGCACTGCTGCAGTTGTTTCTCTCTGCTCCTAAAGAGGATTCGTTTTCTCTTTACCTATGTGTGTCTGTGTAGGGGTTTGTGCGGGTGTCTGAGGAGGCCGGAGGCAGGGGATCCTCCTGGAGCTGGAGTTGCAGGTGATTGTGAGCTGTCTGATGTGGTGCTGGGAGTCTAACTCAGGTCTTCTGCAAGAGCTGTGTGCACACTTACCCTCTGAGCCAGCTCTGCGTTCCTCTCTCAGCCCCTTGCCAGGAGGTTGTGCTGCCTGAGCTCCTGCCTTGACTTCCCCTAGTGATGGACTCTAAGAATTCTAAGGTGGTTAACCCCTTCCTGCCCTAAGCTGTGTTTGCTCGGAGTAGTCTGTCACTCCGAGAGAAATGACACCAAGCACCGTCTTTGGGACGGACTGCAGTGTGAGCGTCTACCCTGGTGCCCATGGGCTGTTCCTCACGTGTGGATGAGGGAATGTGCACATCTGTTGATGCAGAGCCCAGATAAGGGCTCGTGGGAGGGGGCAGCAGGCAAGGGTGGCTGTCCGGAGGGCCTGCCTCTGCTCTGTAGCACTGTTGGTGCCAAGGACTCGAATATTTGATTGCATCTTTGTGATTACTGTATAAAACCAAGCTAAAGAAGTGCTGATACCACTGGTCCAGGAGCATGAGTCTCATAAACACCACAGAACCGAGCCAAAGGGAGGAGGAAAGTGGAGACACACTCCTAAGAGACACCAAGCCCAGCAGATCTGCAACTTGAGCAGAGGACCGTTGGCTCAGTTCACTGCCTGCCTCACGCCTGAGAAAGCAGGAGTGCAAACGAAAGTGTACATTTGAAAAGGGACATACGTAGTTGAAGTTCATGTCAGAAAAATGGGATTTGATTACAGAGTGTCTATGAATACCTCTTTTCTCTATTCCAGGCTAAGGGTCGATGACTCCAACCGAGTACCCATTTTCTATTGTGCATGGCATGAAGGGAGGTATTGCTCTGTGTGTGGAGATGTGTGGTACATAAAGGTACCTGTCGGGTGGCCGAGGTCCAGAGTGTAGACTGATGACATCAGAAGACCATCTTCACATTTCAGAAATGGATTGACATGCCTGAGTGTCCCCTCAAGCTTCTGCCTGGATACCCTCAGTGTTGGGGACCTGACTGCCTGTTGAGGCAGCCCATTCTCTTTCAGGTGTGGTTGAAGTGGGCCTACTATGTGTTGGATTATTTCCACAGAATTTCCCACCTCCCAGGGGTGTTTATGTTACGCGAGGAGCCACAAAATCCTGATATCTTCTTTTCCCAGAGAAGAACATGCAGGTTAGTGCTCATTCCTCAGGAACAAACTCACAGGGCCCTGAACATCGTGTGTAGGGTGCTAGGTTGGACCATGGAGGAGATTTAGGAGCTATGACTACAGGACAGACATAACTCAGAAAGATAAAGGGGCACCAGGGGAACTTCAGAGTCATCTAGCCCATTGGAGGGGGGGCAGCTACGAAAGTCCTCTGGCCGGAAGTGACTCTTGAACTGAGTTATGGAGGAGAAAACAGTGAGATGGGGTGGGGACTGTGAAGGCATTCTTAACGGAAGGAGGAGCATATGGAAACCAAGAGGAAGTTCACCAGGCTGGTGGTCATGGGCACAGATGCTGGTGCCTGTGTGTTGGGGAATGTGAATACACAGGATAAAAGCATGTGCCTCTGTGCTGGGGAATGTGGGTACACAGGATGAAGGCAAAAGGGTGGGAATTTCATCCTTACATGGAGTTTGGACTCTATTCAGAGGACGGGGACCTCATCCAGCAGCTCTTTGGTCACCTGAACCCCTTCTTCATGTACATAGGGCTCCATTCTCTGTCTGGAGCTCTCCCAACAGTTATTTATTTTGTTTTAAGTAAAAAGAATGAAAAATTACATTTACTTGTGTATGTGTGTGTATGGTGTGTGTATACCACAGCACACGTGTGGTGATCAGAAGACCCATTTGGCTGGGCGTTGGTGGTGCATGCCTTTAATCCCAGCACTCCGGAGGCAGAGCCAGGCGTATCTTTGTGAGTTTGAGGCTAACCTGGTCTACAGATCGAGATCCAGGAAAGGCGCAAAGCTACACAGAGAAACCCTGTCTTGAAAAAAAGAAGACCCATTTGGGGGTTGGTTCTCTCTTTCCACCATGTGGGACCTGGGGATCAAACTCAGGTCTTCAGACCTGGAGTCTCACTGGCCCCTGCTAGTAGTTTAGTGTGGCTTCCTGGCTGTGGCTCTTCGCTTTCAGGGAGAGTCACTGCCAGTGTTCCCACTTCACGTGGGGTCCTGTGAGCCTTCCTGGGTCAGTCTGTGGCTTGAGCATCCACTTGTCCTTCTTTTCCTCTTCTCTGCCCTCTTCCTCTCATCCTTTAGTCCCCTTCTGGTCCAGTGGTAAACATTAATTACTGAGTCAAATAAACTAGAGTTAAGTCCCAGCTCTGTTGTCAACAACTTCTGAGAGCCAGCAAGGCTCCTGACTCCCCCAGGCCTCAGCCTCCTGGCTTATAGCATGGGGTCATCAGTAAACACAGTGAACTCCATGGTCAGCCTCTACACACCAGGCACAGCCCAAGCACTGCAAGTTTAGTTCACAATCTGTAAGGCCAGTATTGGCACCGGCTCCAGTGTACCACTGAGACACACTGAATGACTTCAGATTGGCAGGTGCCAGGAGCAGGAATCTGGTAGATGTCCCCCTTCTAGAGCTTATAGGAAGCACAAGAACCAACACCTGCAGAGTTCTGGCTACACTAGCTAGACCATTACAGCTTCTCAGTGTGGCATCAGTCAGCAGAGCATCAAGACAGACAGCACAACACACAAGGACGGAACATCTGGATCAGCAAACTCACCCCATCCTCTGGAGCTGGGAAATGAGGCCCTGATGCAAACGGACTCATTAGCTCTGGACAATAGAAAATGACAGATGAAGACTGATGAAAGGGAGAGGGATGGCCATTGATTAGAAGCCAGTCTTGCCTCTTTCTTCTCCAGCTCACAGACTGACTTCTCAGGGCTCTCCGTCTGTGTGATTAAGGAGCTAACTGAACTGTCAGGCATGTTCCTTCCCTCATTCCCACCATCAGTCACCACCCTGGGGTGGGGGTGGGGACAGACATTTAATAATCCACAGATCTTCTCCAGTAGTCAACCTTTGGTGTCTTGAATCTCTGAAGCTACAAATCACCCTCTCTTTTGGCATCCTTGTAAAGTATTGGCAGTTACAAACAGCAATTATGTAAGGAAAGAGGCCAGGAGCTGGCAAGAGGTCTCAGTGGGTAAAGGCACGTGCTGCCAAGCCTGAAGACTTGAGTTCAGTCTCCAGATCCCACATGGTGGAGGGAGAGAACCGACTCCTGCAGGTTGTCCTCGGACCTCCACATACATGCTATGGCATGTGTGTGAGTGCACACACATAAACATTAAAAGTGAAAACAAACACAACCAATAGGACATGAAGCACAGCACTGAATACTTCTCAAGGTCCCAAATGAATAGCAACTTGGATTTTCATGGGGCCAAGTGTCCATGTTGAATGTTTATTGCTTGAACAGAGTTAAGTCCACAAGAGACATTAGGGACATGGTTATGGTGGTACCATGTTTGATTCTCATAAGAACCCTGGGGTCCTCCTTGCATTCTACAGTGTCCCTATCCTTCCTCTGCCTCAAGGAGCTATTCAAAGCCACTGTCAAAAGTTTAAAAAAAATCAGCAGACCAAAGCAGTCCCAAGGGATGCTGAAAGTGATCTGGGGTCTGCAGATACAGATCAAGTGGGTTTCTTGGGGGTTTCCCTCCATGCTAGATTTCTGAAAGCTTTCACTAGCATGAGTGGGTTTCCTAGTTAGGACTTCGATTCACTTTCCTGAAGGTTGGGGGTCTCTTTTTCTGCTTCATGATAGAGATTTTGATCTCCCCACTTCCCCTCTCTGTCTCTTCACTCTCCCTGTTGGAGAAAAAGTGGATTTTCTGGTGGTTGGAGCTTGATTTCTGCGGACAATTGAGGGACAAGAAGTAAAGCAGAAAGGTGGTTCCCTCAGATTCCTGCTCACTCTCTAGGACTGGTCCAGAAGATCAGGCTTTGTATTGAGTTGGACAGTGTGAAGCACTTAGGGGAAAACATACCATGATCCATTTCTGCAGCAGTAGGTGGGATCAATTTGAGGGTGCAGCATATAGCAATTTCTTCCAAATAGAAACATTCCATCTTGGAGGAAGGCTCCTTCAGACTTAGGAAGCAAACAACTTACAAGTCTCAGGAAGTTCATAAAACTTACAGGACTCATAACCCTCTCCCCATGGTTAGGCTCGAGAGTAGTGAGGACTGCTGAGGAGAGGAGATCAAACTGTCAAGCTGTCAATAAGTTGTTCAGAGAGCTCCAGTGATACAGTTTCTGTGAGTCATCTCCCATGCTGGGATGCTTTCTGGTAATGCAATTGCTTTCTAGTTCCTGTAAGTAACTTCTTACTATTGCTCCTAAGTAACCCCCATAAACTCACTGGTTCTTTAAGCTAGACTTGAGTGGAATCATTTTTTGGCATATGACTATGGCTCATATGCATGAGTCTCATTGAATTATTGGGTCCTCAACTCTTCAGGAGCAAGGGAGGTAGCTTAGTCAATGCTTTTCTTGCAAGCACAAGGATATGAGTTTTATTTAATCCCAATAGTCCATGCTAAAAACAAAAAGCTGGATGTGATGTTAATCCCAGTGTTGGGGAGGCCAAGACAGCTGGACTGGATAGCCAGGCAGCACAGCCTACCTGACAGGTCCCAGGCTAATGAAAGACTAGAGAAAAGGATTGCACCTGAGGAATAGTGACAGGTTTCCTCTGACTTCCATATTCATGTACATTTGCCCACATACAAACACACAATAAATTTTTTTTAATTAAGATTTTTTTCTCTGACCATTTATGTCATTTATAGTCACGTGTCAGTCTCCATGCCTCATTGGACTGGGAGCCACACTGTGCCCAGCATGGAGGCTCAGGAGTGTCTGCAGTGGTGAATGAATGAGCATTGAAGTGGAAATTTAAAGCTGCTCCTCCAAGGCCTACCTTAAAACATGAATGAGCTCCTGAAGAGCGAGGGTTGGTCTTCATTCTGAACCTACAGTTTCTTATTCCTTTTTCTCAGTAGAATTTGAGTTTCAAAACATTGCCTAGCAGGAGAATTTGGGTTTATTAAAATCGATTTGCTGAATGATTTTAATGACTATGACCAGATAAATGGTGCCCCAGAAAAGACAATGCCCACGAACAGAAGAAATTAGCTCTCGTTCATGCAAGAGACACTTACATGGAAGGTTTTAAAGGAAGAAAAATGATCATTTTGGATAAAATATGAAGCAAAAATAGTTATTGAATACAAATATAGAGTTGCCTAAGTTTATTTTATGCTTGGGGGAAAAAAGAAAAAAGGGAAAGAGGAGGAGAAGGATGTGAAATCTTAAAAAAGAAATAAAGCATTATGAACTTAGGGAAAATCTCGCTTCTAACTTATCCTAGTTAGTTAAATTTTTAAAAAATTATTTTATGTTCATGGGTATTTTGCCTACATGCATGTCTGTATACCATGTGCATTGCCTGGTGCTCACAGAGGTCAGAAAAGGGTGTTGGATATCAAGAACTGGATGGTTGTGAGCTGCCATGTAGGTGCTGGGGACCAGCCATCTCTTAGCTTTAATTCTGCTGGGCTTTCATTTTTGTCACGTGAAACAAATTAGGGTCATCTGGAAAGAGGGAACCTCAGCTGAGAAAATGCCTTCATTAGATTGGCCTGTAGACAAGATGGTGGGCCAACTTCTTGATGAATGATTGATGTGGGAGGGCCCAGTCCACTGTGGACAGTACTCTCTTGGACAGATGGTCCTGGGTGCTATGAGAAAGCAGGCTGAGCAAGCCAGGGGGTGCAAACCAGTAACTAGCATTCCTCCTTGGACTCTGCTTCAGTTCCTGTCTTCAGGTTCCTGCTGCCTTGAGGTCCTGCCTTGAGTTCCCCAATGATGAACTACGATTAGGACATGAAAGGCAAGTGAACCCTTTTGTCTCCAGATTTTGGTCAGTGCTTGATCACAGCAACAGAAAGTGATGAAGACACCAACATCTACCATGCACAGGCACTGAAGACCCCACCAAAACACTGCCATTTGTAATATTTCTCATGTATTTTCGGTTGTGAGCCTAGCTTTTTCTAATGGCAGACCCATCTCTCCAGCCCTGTTTTTAACCTTTCTCCATACTCCTCTGTAGAAATTACTGTCTCCATTGTAGTTGAGAACCCTGAAGTTCAGCATCTTTATGTAATTGGTCTCACCTCCATACTTCTAGGAATCAGCAGAGGCAGGATTTGAACTCTACCCTGATATCAAAGTTACTATTCTTGCTCCTTCATCAGCCCAAAGATGGAGCATACACATAATTTCTCATTCTCAAAATGCTGACTTTATGGTGAGTCCCACCAGTGAGCTGAGGACTCTTTCCATTCCTTCTTGCTGTGGTAGAGGCTGGTGCTAAGTTCCCAGTGGGGCTGAGCTTTTACCTGGGAAGGATCAACTGGAAGACTGCCATCTACAGGGAAAAGCCAATGTGCTTCCACTCTGAGGATAAAACCTAGAGAGCAAACTCATTTTCAGGAAGAGGAGGGCTTCCCCGCTTCCCTCACTCAGCCTCCCAAGTTGGTGAGTGTGTGTGTGTGTGTGTGTGTGTGTGTGTGTGTGTGTGTGTGTGTGCGCACACACACACACACACACTCGCACACAGATGTGTTCACCTATGCATTCACCAAAGCCAGAGAAGGAGGTCAGCTGTCTATCATGCTCTACTTTTATTTTCTAGAGACAGGGTCTCCCTGAATCAGGAGCTAGGCTGTCAGGTAGCTATTCCTAGGATCCACTTGTCTTTGCTCCTCACAGCACTGGGACTACAGGCATGCATGCAGCCACTCCTGGTCCTTTATGTGATTTGACCTTCATGCATCAGTAACATGTGTTCATGCATCAGTAGCATGTGTCTCTCTAGCTTCTCTTTGTGTTTGGGCTTTATGCATCTTGTGGTCATTTTTGGCCTCTGCATATGTGTACATGTGTGTGCACAAAGACGTGTGACTGCATGTGTTTATGAGTATATGTATGTAGTGTTTTGTAGTGTAAGTACACAGGTCTTTGTGTGTACTCAGCTAATTCCATATGCGCATAGGTGTGTGTGTGTGTGTGTGTGTGTGTGTGTGTGTGTGTGTGTGTGTGATGTATGATGACTTGCAACAATAAAGAAACGTATGTGTGTGCATCCCAGTTGCTGCCGAGCGGTCTAATGCATCCTGAAGATTGGCTGGTCACCCCTGTTTGGAAGATTTCTCGAGTTTTATTTTCCATTTGGTAAAAGGGACTTTGTTTATCCTCCATAAGTCTCACTTCTGCAAGTCCAGCTCTGCGGGCTCCCACACCTCTCATTGTTCCCAACACCGTAATTTATTTATTTATTTTTATAGGCTTTAATATTCAGCCCCAGCTTCCACAGGATGCTAATTTCCTCTTGAATTGTGATCCTGCTTTGCCGGTTTGGATGCTGAGGACTCTGGCTTCAGCAGCTGCTGCCCAGACCTGTCACTGTCCTAAGATATAGAGTTGACCTAGGATGATGGCAAATCTGGCATCATCTTCGGCAGCCTCTGGTGTACGAGGAATGGGAAAGGATGGGCTTGAGATGAAATGGAGCTCTGTTCAAACTGGGCTTTGGAACTTCCCAGACAGGTGACCTTCGACTAGTCCACTAGTTTCCTTTCTACAGATTCTCAACTGTAAGAGTAAATATAGCACATCCAAAGTATTGTCTGGGTTTGGTGGCACATGACAGCAGTCCCAGCCCTGGAAGGTGGAAGCAGGAGGATCAGGAGTTTGAGGATATCCTTGGCTATGCAATCATTTGGAGGTCATCCTGGACTACATGAGACCCTGTCTCAAACAACCACAAACAAACAAATAAACACCCAAAATATCTGTTAGTTGGTCAACATATCAGTAGCTATTACTGTATAATATGACCACCTCAAAATGTAGTGATGCAAAGCTAAATATATATTAAAATTATTATTAATTGTGTATGTGTGTGTGTATGCATATGTGTGTGCATTTGTATACATGTCTCTCTATGAGTATATATGTCTCAGTGTATGTGTATATGTGTGTGTACATGTCTCAGTGTATGTGTGGAGGTCAGAAGACACATTTCAAGAGTTGGTTTTCTTCCTCCATAAGTAGGTCCTGGGTATCAAACTCAGGTCACCAGAATTGACAGCAAGTGTCTCCATCCACTGAATCATCTAAGTGGCCCACAAACTGTACACATTTTGGTCATGATTTTATGTGTCTGTCAAGTGACTTCAGGTGTGTTCTCCTTGCCTTTCTTCCTCTGAAAGGTCATCTGTGTGTGTCTGTGGCCAGCTGAAGCAGGGTCAGCTTGCTGTTAGCTGAGGTGACTTGGTTGTCTTCACCCCCATGTCCCAGGGCAGGCTTGTCCTGGTTGCAGAAGCACCAGACACCCAGAGAGGAAGTAGAAACCAGTGAAACCTCTGAAGCTCAGCTCGGAATTGGTGCTCTGGTGTCCACTGAATTTGAGCTAATGGGTCAGGTTAAGAGGCAATCCCAGAACAAACGGTAGAGAGGTCGACTCTGACTCACAGTGGGAAAGCTCTGAAGTAGGCAGGCAATTAGTAGGTGCCAATCAGAGCATCAGCCTGCTGCAATAGGCACTCAGTGTGTGTGGAATTTTCTGGAACCTTGCAGGCAGTTAGTGAGCAGCAATCAATGGCTTAGCATACCTGTGTACAGCAGGAGCTCTATGCGGCTCTAGGGGCACATCTGTATGAAGGACATTCTATGCTGGAAGTATGCCTAACCCAGACTATCACCTAAGGTCACCTCTGGCACCCCAAATCCCTGCTGACATCTCTCCTGAGAAGAGAATAACTTCTCTCTCTTCTTCAAACCCCAGCACTTAGCCTTGGCAACTTCATTTCTATGCTAAGTCCTATTAGTGTCTTTTTCCTTTCCTTTCCTTTTCTTTTTTTTTACAGTTTTAAATTTATTATGTTATTCATTGATATTTCTGCCTTTGTTTGTGTATGTGCCTTAGTGAGCATGCATGTGTGTGTGTGTGCTCGCACGCGCGCTTTGTTTCTCCTGTCTTCCTTCCTTCTTTCTTCTTTTTTCTTTTTTGAGACAGGGTCTCTCATTGGCCTGGAACCTCGTCAAGTCAGCTAGCCCGGCTGGCCAATGAGCCTCAGGGATGCACCTGTCTCACGTGCAGGGATTACAGGGCATGCTCCCACATCTGCCTCTTTTTCTTCTGTAAACCGTGGGTTCTGGATCTCAACAGCAGTTCCTTCCGCTTCTGAGACAAGCACTTCACAGCGGAGCCATCCTTCCAGTCCCTTTTCTTAATCACATTCTTCAATTCTGCCTTTCTAGTTTCTTTAAGATTTCTTCCCACTTCCCCTTCCGCACATAGTAAGGGCAAACTCAGGAACTGAGGAAGGAAGAGATAATCCCTTCTATTTAAAAAGCCAAAGGGAATGAGATGGGAGGAGAGAGGGAGTTCTGTGCTTCTTCCCACCTTACCTTTGTTTCTGGCTTGTTACAGAGGTATTGTTAGGTTTCAAAAGCCTTCTGTCCCTGGCTCCAAGTTCCCAGCTCTTCTTTTCCAGCCTGCTTTCCTTCTGTCTGTAGAAGGCTGCTGGAAGATGGGCTCCTTAGGAGCCATTCTGCCTCCAGAATGCTCAGAGAGGAGCTGGGAAGGGTCTGGGGCACAGGGTGATAACCAAGGTGTCGTCCCTTTTTTTCTGCTGGGCTCCCACCTTCCTTCCCTATTCTAACGTGGACCCCGCTCTGCTGCCTGCCTGAGACTTGAAGGCTGTCACACTAGGTGTGAGACACTCCTTCCACAGCAGCCTCACCTCTGGCTGTTCTTGCCAACCTTCCCCATCGGCTTCAGTAATCAAAATGTACGTGCCGACTCATGTCTTCAAAGTTGGTGAGAACAAAGTCACACTGAGTGTCCACTTACGCGAACGCTGTGCATGCAAACTGTGTATGTGTGACCGACCAAGTACCTGCAAGATGGGCACCATGTCAGGCTAAAGGGAGGTTACATGCTGGACCAAGGTCATTTCAGCTAACATAGCTGGGATTTAAACCCTGGTCTGCCTGACTTTAACGTCTATGCTGCGGACATGTAAACCTGTCTCCCCAGCCTAGTGTGAGCAGCTTATTTCAGTTTTCTACGTTCTGAAGGCCCCGCCCCCTGATGTATCACAATATTCCAGGCAAACTGAGGTGACTGATCACTCAATCTTTTCCTGTGGCAAGCCTCAGGAGGCTGCTTCATCAGACAGACCTGGCCCAGCATGAAAGACCCTCCCGATCGCCCACTCCTGATCTGACAGACAGTGCCCAGGGCCTGTGTGATCCTGCTTGCTTCCAGTTCCCAATGTCTGATGCCTATCTCTCCTCTTGCTTTTCATCAGTGCAGTCTTGTGTGCCCAGCATCTGTTTGGTTCCACGGGGAATATGCCCTCAGCACCTTGGCTGCCGCTGGCACTGAGACCATGCTCTTATTGCAGTCACGGAGGCCTGCTCAGATCCTTGGGTGATGTAACCAAGTAGGAATCCCATCGAGGGCGCAGAATCACCCCCCTGCAGCAGCACCAAGATGAGCAATGCCGTCTGGATTCTGACACATCTTTCTTGAGTGCCTTCCAGCACCTGATAACTCAACCATCATCATAAGCAATGGAGTATTAGCAGGAAGGAGAAAGAAGTAAGTCAGTGATTCAGAGATTTCCACCTATAAATCAAACGTTTCTCCTTAAGGATCTTTTTTTTTTTTTTTTTTTTTTTTTTTGCGTACTTCAGATTCTTAAAGAAAACGCCCATACTGATTATCATTTTAAAAGCCCCCCTTTGGTAGGGCATTTGCCTTGTGTGAGGGAAGCCCTACATTTGTTCCCTAGCACTTCTTCATAAAACTAGGCAAGGTGGTGCATGCTTGTAATCCCAGCATTTGGAAGGTGGAGGCAGAAAGATCCGAAATTTAGGGCCATCCTTGGCTGTATAATGAGCTCAAAGCCAGCCTTGGGTATAGACCATCTCTCAAAACTAATAACAGTACCTCTTAAATAAACAGAATGAAACTCCCCTTCAGATCAAGGAGCTGAAATACGTTAGGAGCAGAAGATACTGCTTGGAACTGCATATATTCACGTATACCCTCCCAACTGGGACTGCTGAAGAGGAGAAAATTGAATGGCAGATATCCCCGAGAACAGACTAAACCATCGCAAAAGCAGAAAAACATCATAGATGCAGACCTACACAGGCTCATCACGTCATCAGAATGCGACTGAACTTCCCCTCTTTCTGATCACTCTCCTTCAATCCTCTCAAGCCTGACTTCCAATAGGTTGGAGCATGGCGCAGAACACAGGGAAGGACGAGCGTCAACAGTTGCAGATGTTACTTTCACGGATACAACCTTCTCGACACCCGTGTTGTGTCTGGAGGAGCACCAGTTGGAGACAACAGCAGCTGAACCCCGACACAGTGGGACTGTGCCAGTCCCTCACAGCTGAATATTAAACAACGCTCCGGAGCGGCCCATATTTCTGGAGATTGTGTGTACTTATGATATACAACAGGAGTCAAATCAATATTCATCCAGAGAAACACATTAGGAATGAGCAGTTCTATACTTACCCAAGCATGCCAAGCTCTCCAGGGATGTAGAAATGAAAGATTTCCTTAGTCCTCCTGTACATGCCCCAAAGAACATCTAAAAGCTCCCCAAGGTTAATTCAAGAATAAAAAAAGACTTTTGGCAATTGTGATATTGTGAGAATTTCCATTAGATAAAGTTAATGGGATTTTTAAAAGTACTTCTTGGTCGCTATTAGGTCCATGCTGGGAAAATAATGGAAAAAGTCCAGCAAAAATGTTTTTTTCAAAATTAGTGGGAAATAATACAGAGGAGAAAAGAGATCCTCGGTGGAAGAGGACTAGTCTGCTTCCAGGAAATAGCCATCAAGGTGGGTAGGTTTTCTATAAATTCCAACTATTGTTGTGGCTAATGTTGCTACTAAACAAGTGTCGCTCAGGGTCCTCAGGAAGTAGGAGATGGTTGACAATTGTTCCATACTTTTTTTTTTTTTTTTTGCATTACAGTAGCTCTGCTTATCTTTTTCAGTTGGCCAAATTTGAAAGGTCAAGAAAAGGAGGGAAACATCACAGCTCTCCTGTCCTGGGGCAGACAGACTAGGTGTCCGAGTGCCACTGTCTGTGTCTGAGTGGTCCAGCGAAGTGGCTTGTCTTGCAGATGTTCTGGTTGGAGTTTGATGCTTTCAGAACTTGAAGCTGCTGGAGGGTGGGCGTTCAACGCTCAGCAGTTAAGAGCACTTGCCGCCTTGCCTGGTTCACTTCCTACCATCCACAGTATGGCCCACAGCTGCCTATTACTCCAGTTCAATGGGATCCAATGCCTTCTTCTGGCCTCCTCAGGTAGCAGGCACACACGTGGTATACACATGCAGAAACCCACACATAAACTAAAATAAATACATCTTGAAACAAAAAAGAATGACCTGGGGAGATGGCTCCATGGATAAAGCATTTGTTGTATAAGCATGAGGACCAGATGCCCAGCACCCAGGGAAAGCTGAGTGGTTGGAGTCGCAGTACTGCGTAGGTGGCATTGGGATTCCCTAAGCAAACAGGCTAGACTAGCTGAACCAGCAAAGCTCTGGGTTCACGGAGAGACTCTGCCTCATAAATAAAGTGGAGAGTGACCAAGGAAGACAGCTAGCATCATTCTCATGAACACATACTTACACACACACACACACACACACACACACACACACACACACACACACACCATTGAGTGACTGACAGCAGGTACCAGCTAGCTGTCAGAAGGGCATGTGGGAAGATGGACACCGAACACTGAGATGCTTTTTTTTGTCCCAGAAGCTGCGCTTCATGCTCCACATTTTGGGAGGAGAGGCGGCAACCCTTCCAGTCATCACAATTGCGGGTCTTCAGGGAGCTGGGTCAGGGAGGATTTGAACTCACACTGGGAAGCAATAGTGGATCCTTCTTCAAGACACAGGAGTTACCCGGTGTGCTAAGGGGGTCAAGAGCTGTGGTCTATTTGGCTGGGCACACTAGAAACAAGCATTTTATTCATTCCTCAGTGAGGCTGCTTCCCAGAATTACTTGGGAATTTTAAAAAGAAATTTCTTCAGGATTCCTTTGGACTGACTGAACCAGGCCCAGAAATCAGCATATTGAGAAATTTATGTGTAAAAATGACCATCACTTGGGGGAAATGGGCGTGTGGGGACTACAAGTGTACACTGTACACACGGCATCTTGATTTCAGTAGATACCATAGGCATCAGATCCAGAGCTCCAGAGTGGAGAGCAGGACAAGGAGCTTGGTGCCAGTCTAGGCGAGCCACGGTTAGGAGCCAGGTCTTGACAGGGTCCTTCCCTGGACGCCAGACTGCATCTCATCAAATGCTTCTGGAAACCACTGGGAAGGTTTTGGGACACTCCTTTCAAAGCCTAAATAATATATTCACTGAGAAATGGGGCTTCTCTGGCAAGATCTGACCTCATTTTTTTATTATTTATTTCTTTTTCTTTTTTTTTTTAATTTTATAATTTAATTTAATTTTACATATCAGCCACGGATTCCCTTGTTCTCCCCCTTCCCGTCCCCCTCCCGCCTCCTCCCCCCAGCCCAACCACCATTCCCATCTCCTCCAGGGCAAAGACTCCCCTGAGGATTGAGTTCAATCTGATAGATTCAGTCCAGGCAGGTCCAGTCCCCTCCTCCCAGGCTGAGCCAAGTGTCCCTGCATAGGCCCCAGGTTCCAAACAGCCAGCTCATGCACTGACTACAGGACCCCGTCCCACTGCCTGGATGCCTCCCAAACAGATCAAGCTAATCAACTGTCTCACTTATCCAGAGGGCCTGATCCAGGTGGGGGCTCCTCAGCTATTGGTTCATAGTTCATGTGTTTCCATTCATTAGGCTATTTGTCCCTGTGCTTTATCCAACCTTGGTCTCAACAATTCTCACTCATACAATCCCTCTTCTTTCTCGACAATTGGACTCCTGGAGCTCCACCTGGGGCCTGGCCGTGGATCTCTGCATCCAGTTCCCTCAGTCATTGGATGGGGTTTCTAGCATGACAATTAGGGTGTTTGGCCATCCTATCACCAGAGTATGTCAGTTTGGGCTGTCTCTCGACCATTGCCAGCAGTCTATTGTGGGGATATCTTTGTGGATTTCGGTGGGCATCTCTAGCACTTTGCTTCTTCCTATTCTCATGTGGTCTTCATTTATCATGGTCTTTTATTCCTTGTTCTCCCTCTCTGTTTTTGATTCAGCTGGGATCTCCCGCTCCCCTAAGCTCTCTTTCCCTCTACCCTTGCCCTTCATTACCCCCTCTCACGTCCATGTTGTTCATGTAGATCTTATCCATTTTCTGTCATTGGGTGATCCCTGTGTCTTTCTTAGGGTCGTCTTTACTAGGTAGCCTCCCTGGAGTTGTGAGAAGCAGTCTAGTCATCTTTGTTTTACATCTAGTATCCTCCTATGAGTGAGTACATACCATGTTTGTCTTTCTGAGTCTGGGTTACCTCACTCAGGATGATTTTTTCTAGATCCATCCATTTGCCTGCAAACCTCATGATGTCATTGTTTTTCTCTGCTGAGTAGTATTCCATTGTGTATATGTACCACATTTTATTTATTCATTATTCAGTTGAAGAGCATCTAGGTTGTTTCCAGGTTCTGGCCATTACAAACAATGCTGATCTGAACATAGCTGAGCAAGTATTCTTGTGGTATGATTGAGCATTCCTTGGGTATATGCCCAAGAGTGGTATAGCTGGATCTTGGGGGAGATTGATTCTCAATTTTCTAAGATTGATTTCCAAAGTGGTTGTACAAGCTTGCATTCCCACCAGCAGTGGAAGAGAGTTCCCCTAGCTCCACATCCTCTCCAGCATAAGGTGTCTTCAGTGTTTTTGATCTTAGCCATTCTTACAGGCGTAAGGTGGTATCTCAGAGTCATTTTGATTTGCATTTCCCTGATAATTAGGGAAGTTAGCAATTCCTTAAATGTCTTTCAGTCATTTGAGTTTCCTCTGTTGAGAATTCTCTGTTTAGTTTTATAGCCCATTTCTTAATTGGACTGTTGGGCATTTTGATGTCTAATTTTTTGAGTTCTTTATATATTCTGGATATCAGTCCTCTGTCAGATGTGGAGTTGGTGAACACCTTTTCCCATTCTGTAGGCTGTCGCTTTGTCTTGTTGACTGTGTCCTTTGCTCTACAAAAGCTCCTCAGTTTCAAGAGGTCCCATTGATTGATTGTTTCTCTCAGTGTCTGTGCTACTGGTGTTAAATTTAGGAAGTGATCTCCTATGCCAATGTGTTCAAGACTACTTCCTACTTTCTCTTCTATCAGGTTCAGAGTAGCTGGATTTATGTTGAGGTCTTTGATCCACTTGGACTTAAGTTTTGTGCACAGTGACAGATATGGATCTATTTGCAGCCTTTTACATGTTGATATCCAGTTATGCCAGCACCATTTGTTGAAGATGCTTTCTTTTTTCCATTGTACAGTTTTGGCTTCTTTGTCAAAAATTATATGTTCATAGGTGTGCGGATTAATGTCAGGGTCTTCAATTCCATTCCATTGGTCCACATGTTGGTTTTTATGCCAGTACCAAGCTGTTTTTATTACTGTAGCTCTATTATAGTAGAGCTTGAGGTCAGGGACCGTGATGCCTCCAGAGGTTGTTTTATTGTAGAGGATTCTTTCAGCTATCCTGGGTTTTTTGTTTTTCCATATGAAGTTGAGTATTATTCTTTCCAGGTCTGTGAAGAATTGTGTTGGTATTTTGATGGGGATTGCATTGAATCTGTAGATTGCTTTTGGTAAGATTGCCATTTTTACTATGTTAATCCTGCCTGTCCATGAGCATGGGAGACCTTTGCATTTTCTGACATCTTCAATTTCTTTTTTCAGGGACTTAAAGTTCTTGTCATATAGGTCGTTCATTTACTTGGTTAGTGTTACCCCAAGGTATTTTATATTATTTGTGGCTATTGTAAAGGGTGATGTATCTCTGATTTCCTTCTCAGCCTGTTTGTCAATTGTATATAGGAGGGCTACTGATTTTTTTGAGTTGATCTTATATCCTGCTATGTTGCTGAAGGTGTTTATAAGCTGTACCAGTTCTTTGGTTGAATCTTTGGGGTCACTCAAGTATACTATCATGTCATCTGCAAATAGGGAAAGCTTGACTTCTTCCTTTCCAATTTGTATCCCCTTAATCTCCTTATGTTGTCTTATTGCTCTGGCTAGAACTTCAAGTACTATATTGAATATGTACGGGGAGAGTGGTGGACAGCCTTGCCTCGTTCCTGATTTTAGTGGAATCACTTTGCGTTTCTCTCCATTTAATTTGATGTTGGCTGTTGGCTTGCTGTAAATTGCCTTTATTATGTTTAGGTATGTTTCCTGTATTCCTGATCTCTCCAAGACCTTTATCATGAAGGAGTGTTGGATTTTGTCAAATGCCTTTTCTGCATCTAGTAAGATGATCATGTGGTTTTTTTTCTTTGAGTTTGTTTATATGGTGTATTACATTGATGGACTTTCATATGTTGAACCTCCCTTGCATCCCTGGGATGAAGCCTACTTGATCACGGTGGATAATTGTTTTGATGTGTTCTTGGAGTCTGTTTGCCAGTATTTTATTGAGTATTTTTGCATCAATGTTCATGAGGGAGATAGGTCTGTAGTTCTCTTTCTTTGTTGTATCCTTGTTTGGTTTAGGAATCAGAGTAATTGTAGCCTCATAGAAGGAGGTTGGTAATGTTCCTTCTGTTTCTATTGTGTGGAACAATTTAAAGAGTATTGGTATTAACTCTTCTTTGAAGATCTGGTAGAATTCTGCACTGAAACCGTCTGGTCCTGGGCTTTTTTTGGTTGGGAGACTTTTAATGACTCTTTCTATTTCCTTAGGGGTTATTGGACTATTTAAATAGTTTATCTGGTCTTGATTTAACTTAGGTATGTGGTACCTATCCAGAAAATTATCCATTTCTTTTAGATTTTCCAGTTTTGTGGAGTAGAGGTTTTTGAAGTATGACCTGATGATTCTCTGGATTTCCTCAATGTCTGTTGTTATGTCCCCCTTTTCATTTCTGATTTTGTTAATTTGGATGCTCTCTCTCTGTCTTTTGGTTAGTTTGAACAAGGGCTTGTCTATCTTGTTGATTTTCTCAAAGAACCAACTCTTTGTTTCAATATTTTTTTGTATTATTCTCTTTGTTTCTATTTTATTGATTTCAGCTCTCACTTTGATAATTTCCTGGTGTCTATTCTTCCTGGGAGACTTTGCGTCTTCTTGTTCTAAAGCTTTCAGGTATGCTATTAAGTCGCTAGTGTGAGATTTCTCAAACTTCTTTATGTGGGCATTTAGTGCTATGAATTTCCCTCTTAGCACTGCTTTCATAGTGTCCAATAGTTTGGGTATGTGGTGTCATCATTTTCGTTGATCTCTAGGAAGTCTTTAATTTCTTTCTTTATTTCTTCCTTAACCAATTGGTGATTCAGTTGAGCATTATTCAGTTTCCATGAGATTGTAGGTTTTCTGTAGTTTTTGTTGTTTTTGAAATCTAACTTTAAACCATGGTGGTCTGATAGAACGCAGGAGGCTATTCCAATTGTTTTGTATCTGTTGAGATTTGCTTTGTGGCCAAGTATGTGGTTTTTAGATTTTAGAGAAGGTTCCATGGGTTGCTGAGAAGAAGGTATATTCTTTTTTATTAGGATGGAATGTTCTGTAGTTATTGATTAAGTCCATTTGAGTCATAACATTAGTTAAGTCCTTTATTTCTCTGTTAAGTTTCTATTTGGGAGATCTGTCCAGTGGTGAAAGTGGGGTGTTGAAGTCTCCCACTATTAATGTGTAAGGTTTTATATGTGGTTTAAGCTTTAGTAATGTTTCTTTTACATATGTGGGTGCCCTTGTGTTTGGGGCATAAATGTTCAGAATTGAAACTTCATCTTGGTGGGTCTTTCCTGTGGTGAGTATGTAATGCCTTTCTTGATCTCTTTTGATTGATTTTAGTTTGAAGTCTATTTTGCTGGATATCAGGATGGCTACACTTGCTTGTTTCTTAAGACCATTTGATTGCAAATTCTTTTCCCAACCTTTTATTCTTAGGTAGTGTCTATCTTTGAATTTGAGGTGTATTTCTTGTACGCAGCAGAAAGATGGGTCCTGCTTCCATATCCATCTGTAAGCCTGTGTCTTTTTATAGGTGAATTAAGTTCATTGATATTAAGGGATATTAATGACCAGTGATTGTTCATTTCTGTTATTTTTTGGTGGTAGTGTGTGTGTAGTTCTCTTCTTTGGGGTTTACTGCTGTGGCATTATCTATTGCCTGTGTTTTTGAGGGTGTATCTGACTTCCTTAGGTTGGAATTTTCCTTCTAGTGCTTTCTGTAGGGCTGGGTTTGTGGATAAGTATTGTTTAAATCTGACTTTGTCTTGGAATGTCTTGTTCACTCCATTGATGATTGAAAGTTTTGCTGGGTATATTAGTCTAGGCTGGCATCCACAGTGTCTTAGTGTCTGCATTACATCTGTCCAGGTCCTTCTGGCTTTCAAAGTCTCCATTGAGAAATTGGGTGTTATTCTGATGGGTTTGCTTTTATAAATCACTTGGCCTTTTTCCTTTGCTGCTCTTAATATTCTTTCTTTATTCTGTACATTTAGTTGTTTAATTATTATGTGGCAAGTGGACTTTTTGGGGGGTTAGTCTGTTTGGTGTTCTATAGGCTTCTTATATCTTCATAGGCATTTCTTTCTTTAAGTTGGGAAAATTTTCTTCTATGATCTTGTTGAATATATTTTCTGTGCCTTTGAGTTGGTATTCTCCTTCCTCTATCCCTATTATTCGTAGGTTTGGTCTTTTCATGGTGTCCCAAATTTCTTGGACATTTTGGGTCATGAATTTGTTGGCTTTAGTGTTTTCTTTGACTGATGAATCTACTTCTACCATATCTTCAACGCCAGAGACCCTCTCTTCCATCTCTTTCATTCTGTTGGTTATACTTGCATCTGAAGTTCTTGTTCATTTACTCAGATTTTCTATTTCCAGCATTCCTTCTGTTTGTGTCTTCTTCATTTTTTCTATTTCCCTTTTCAGGTCTTGGACTGTTTCCTTCATCTGTTTCATTGCTTTTTTATGATTTCCTTTCAGGGCTTTATTGTTTTCTTCTGCTTTATTTGCCCTTTCCTCTAGTTTTTTTTTTTTTATAGCATTCTTCCCATTTTTTGTTTGTCTTTTCCTCAATTTCATTTGTGATTCCTTCTATATAAGCCTCTACCTTCTTCATGATGTTATTCATAAGGCTGGTTTCTTCTACTTCTTCCATTTTTTGATGTTCAGGTCTAGATGTTGGAGGAGGGCTAGGTTCTGGTGATGTATTGCTCTTCTTTTTGTTGTATGTACTTCTGCCTTGACATTTGTTCTTGGTCTTATCAGTGCACTTGGTCCAGACAGAGCTGACAGATTCAGGAAGCCTCTCTCTCCTGTCCAGATGGGAGCTCTGAGGCAGGATGGGAGCTCTTGTCCAGATGGGTGGTCCAGGGCAGGATGGGAGCTGGGGGCAGGTCCCTAAGTCTCAGGAAGTGGCTGGGGTCTTGGGAGGATGGGCGTGGAGGCAGGGCGTGGAGATTGCAGGGTCTGCTGGGGATCTTGGAGAAGGGGAGCCTTCCTGGTGGGGGTGGAGCGGATCCTGCCCGATGGCCAGAACCTGAGGCCAAGTTGGGCAGGTCTTCCCCAGAATGGATGGTGCCCAGGGATGGAATCTAGGCTGAGCCCAGGCACTCACCTCTTGTCCAGATGGGAGGTCCCAAGATCTGACCTCTTTTATGGCCACTACCCATGTCCCCAGGGGTGACACCCACTTCTTCTGAGGACAGTTTCCTGAGCAGCAGGACAAAGAATGTATGTGCCAAAGCTAAGCACTGACTCAGGACACTGACTGAGCAGCAGGGACCCTCCTATTCCTTCCTGCATCATTCTCCTGTCCTGAGGACTAGAGACAATTGTCTGCACCTCACAAATGAAGCTGAGACAGGGAAAGAAACTCCAGGTCACAGAACTCAACAGCATACACACAAAATAAAGCTCAGGTATTTTCTGTCTCCAGGTCTCATATTTTCTCTTTGTTTAGGGCCCTTTATAAGTCTTTAATCATACAGAGAAATTCAGTGAGTTTTTATACACTTTAGCAATCAGCCTGTTCTCTGGGTTAAAAAAATATCACCTGTCTTTTTTGAGTTGAATCAAGTGCCAAAGATGCTATTTAATACTTTATAAAACTCTACAAATACTGAGGTCTGAGGGGAGTAACCTAGAAAATGAAAGCGTACAAATCATTACTTTTTCTGGTAAATCTCAAACTAAAAAATATGATTTACTTATTTATGTATATGTGTATGAATGTGTGAGTGTATACCATGTGGATAGGTGTCTGAGGTGTCCCTTTTCTGGTTGTGAGCTCCCTGGTGTGGATGCTAGGAACTGAACTCCAGTCCTTTGGAAAAACAGGAAGTACCCTTAACCACTTACCCATCTTTCCAGCCCCTCAGAGAATCTTCAACACAGACAGTTCCGCCATGTGTAGGTCTTGGCAAGGACGACATTATGGCTGATGAGGTCTTTCATGCTCTGGATGTTGGAGACATTTTCCATGAATGTGGAGGTCAAGCTTGGTCATTTATAATCAGTTGATAAAAAGACACGTGTGCACAACCATGTGGGAAATCTATGACTATTATCAAATAACGATGTAGAGTATAATTAAAGTTGTGCTATTAAGTACTAATTAATTAAGCTGTCAGATTTTAATCAAGGAATTGATTGTTTCTGTATAACATGCTGGTGGCTTCATGTCTTTGCAAAGCTCTGGAATCCTGATTCGCAAAGATTAACACATTAAAGGGCCAGCTTCAGTGGTGGCTGCAAGAGGCAGCAGCGTGCTTTTCTGTATCCTGTGATAGGGACCCAGCAACTTGCTACTTCTTTCTGGAAGTCTACAGGGAAAGCAGGGAGTTGGGGCGATGGCTCAGCCAGTGAGTGCTCTCTACATACACATGGGGGCCTGAATTGAGACCCCAAAACCCATGTAAAAAAGCCGGGCATGGTGGTGTGCTCTCACAATCCCAGTGCTGGGAGGTAGAGGTACATGTATCCCTGGGACTCATTGGCTAAGTTCCAAACTATTGACAGAGCCTATCTCAAAAGATAAGACACGTACACACATGTGTGTATATGTGAAAAGGGGGCTATCTCAGGGAAAAAAGAAACCCCAGGCATCTCCTGTGTGCTAGCAACCTGCCACGTCATTTTGTCTTTAGCACGGTTCACCTTACCGACAAGCACTGTGCTAGTTACTTAGGCCGTCACTGTGACACAGTACCTCACAGATCAGTGTAAATGAGGCAGATTCAGAGATCTCAGCCCATCATGGTGGGAAGGCATGATGGCTGGAGCTTCTTGTAGGTGGCTGTAGGAATGTGTGGTAGCCACTTTACACATGGCAGCCTGGCTAGGGATAATGTACCCACAAAGGCTCTGTCTACGGTAATCCACTTCCCCCCAGCTAAGCCCTGCCTTCAAACAGTGTCAGGATTGCTGAAAATAGTACCGCCAGCTGGGGGCCAGGTGTTCAAATACACGCAAAACATTTTTGACTCAAAACATAACAAACATCCTCAGGAAAAGGTGTGTGTTGAAATTTCTATTCCCTGAGCCTGGGTCTCTGTCTCTCTGTCTCTTGGTCTCTCTGTCTCTGTCTGTCTGTCTGTCTCTCTCTCTCTCTACACACACACACACACACACACACACACACACACACACACACACACACGGAATGAACCCTACGGCCTCATGCATTCTAGGCAAATTCTCTACCACTGAGTTACACCCCAGCCCTGTGTGTGTGTGTGTGTGTGTGTGTGTGTGTGTGTGTGTGTGTGTGTGTGTGTGCAGTGTGTGCATGTGGAAGCCAGAGGGCTGCCTCAAGTGTTGTGACTTGGGTAGCATGTACTTTATTTTGAGACAGGATCTAGTCTGGTTGGCCAGTGAGCCTTAGGAATCCATCTGTCTCCACCTCCTCAATGTTGAGATTCTAAGCGTGTGCCACCATACCTAGCTGTTTTTAGGTGGGTTCTGGGAATTGAACTGGGTCCTCACACTGGAAAAGCCAGCACGTTCTTCACCAGGCTCCCCTCCCAGCCTCCTCTTTGCTGTAGATGATGCAGCTGTGGCATGTGCTGTATTCGGCAGAAGTACCTCCTGCCTATCAGTTTCTTTAATTCTAGGAGGATCACTCTGAAAACCACCATCTTCAGAGTCATACTCACTGGGGACTAACCCTGGACTCTCCAGGTTGTTGGTCATAAAATCCTGGAAACCCATATTCCTTCTCCCGAGCCTCTGCCTTCTCATTTGCTGAGTGGGAACAATGTCACCTGCCTCTCAGAGGATTGAATGGCAGTAGCTGCATCCTCTCGGTGTGTCTTCTCCTTCATTTGTGGTGCTGCGTCCAGCGTCCAGCCACTCATTTAACCCTTACTGCAGCCTTCTACAGTAATATTGCTCAAAAGAACTTTCTGGACAGTAGGATTATTCCTCAGCTGCTTTGTCTGATATGGTGGCCATAGACTACAGGTAGCCATGATGCCTGTTTGGGTTTGAATATTGAATGCCCCCAAAGACACGTGTTAAGGGTTTGATCCCAGCTCGTGACAATCTTGGCAAGTGGTAGAAACTTCAGGCTGTGGAGAAGTTAGAGGAAGGAGGCCACTGGTGGGTATGGCCTGGGGACCCTGGGATCCTGGACCCTTCCAGTTCTTTCTGGTTCCTGGCTGTTCTACACCGTCACACAGTCCCTGCTGTAAGGTTTGTTCTCCTGTGAGCCTAAAGCTTTCCTCTTGTATTCATTTTATGATTTATTTGAGACAAGATGTTCTCTATCCCAGGTTGAGGCTCCACAGCTAAGAACAATCTAGAGTTTCTGCTCCTTTTCTCTCCATCGCCCAGGTGCGGGGAGCGCAAATGCGTGCCACCATGCCTGGCAGGCTTTTCTGCTCTAACTTGTTGAATTGTGCAGGTCTGTTGGCCCTGGTGACAGAAAACTGACCGACCTAGGGCACTTTAAAATGTGGCTTATATGACTTAGGGAAAGATTTTTAAATTTTCTTTCATCTTAATGAATTTAAGTTTATTAACTGCATTTGGCTAGTGGCTACTGATTATTTTTATTTTTTAATTAAAGGTTTCATTTTATTATTTTATGTGTATGAATATTTTGCCTGCATGCATGTTTGTGCACTATGGACCTACAGTGGTGCCCCGAGAGTCGTAATAGGGCACTGAAGCCCCGGGACTGGAGTTCCAGGTGGTTGTGAGGCACCATGTGGGTGCTGGAGAGTGACCCCTGGTCCTCTGGAAAGAGTCAGCGCTCTTACTGGCTGAACCACTGCTCCAGGCCCTGCAGCCACCGCATTTGACAGTACAGGTTAAGCTTCATGCTTAGCCTCATTTCCTAGACCGGGGCTTGGAGAAACCACGTGACTTGAATCCAGCCTTGCAGTTTGTAAGTGCGGAATTGAGACTTAAACACAGGAGGCCACTTCTTGATTGACAGACTGTGACAAATGGGAGCTATTACACAGGCAGGACAGCTTGCCTCGGATGTATTAAACCCTGGGTTTAATCTCCAGCACTGGATAAACCAGGCATGCTGGCTCAAGCCTGCAATCCCACACATAGGAGGTGGGGCCCAGATAAACAGAATTTGAAGGCAATTTTCAGTTACTCAGTGAGTTTGAGACCAGCTTAGGAGACATGAGAACCCTCTTCCTGCCCCCTCAAGGAAAAGGAGCCAGGGTGTATCAGGTTCAGAAACTGGGGTGAGTGTGTTGGCCCTCTTACCCTGTAGTTCTAGAAAGGCCGATGGGCCAGGTCAGTTTATGACTTGTGTCTTTCTCTCGCCAAATAACACGGTAACATCGGGTCAACCTCGGCAGAGGAGTCATGTGCGCAGTCAGGAGGGGACACACACTTGGTCGGTGGGCTGGCGGAGATGGCCCCCAAGTGTGGGGACTGATTATATAGCTCATGCTCATTTCTTGGCCAGATGGTAGTACACTTTGGCATCAGGCGAATGAGGAAGGGGGCTGGTGATTGGCTGGGTGTCAGGAGCCATGTGGAGAACTTTCCACAGAGGAGCTCATCCAAGGCCAGGAGTAACTCCATCACCCTTCCCAGGCAGGCAACTGAAGCCAAGTGGTTACATGATTGTCCAGGTCATACATATCCATCTCATAGCTCCTGGTGGGAGAAGCCTTTGGAACTATGGGTCCCTGAGCAGGAGAGCAATACGAAGTCTGTGGGTCTGCAGAGGTCTGCAGTCGCTGTGAGCAGGGTGTGAGGAGGGAGCTGAGTGGGAGATGGGTGAGGAACGACACAAAGAAAGTCCTTATTATAATAATAGTGATCATGATGTCATCTCCATGCCTTTCCTCTAGGACCTCTGTGGTGACACCAGCATGCGGCTTTCTCTGGAGCCCTCTGGGACAACAGTGTCTGTCACTCTCAGGGGGTCATTACAACAGCCTTCCTATGTGGCACCAACATTTAGGGAGCCGCCTCTGCATTTGTAACTTTGTTTCTTTCACAAGACAGTAAGAATGCCAAGATCAGCTGGGTGGTGTGGTGGCATACACCGTGAATCCCAGCAGAGGATAGTTCTCTGAGTTCCAGGACAGCCAGAGCTAGGCAGAGACACAATCTCGAAAAACAAAAGCAAACTCCCCCCCCCCCCCCCCAAAAAAAAGCCAAGATTCACATGTTTCAGGATTCCCAATTGAGTTGTGTAAGTGTGGAAAGTGCTTTCTCGGGGAATCTTCAGAGAGGTGGGCGGGGTTTGTCATGTCAACTTTCCTGCTGACTCCTTCTTGACAACTCAGTGCTGCGGGCTGGGAGGTCCTCTGTACTGGGGCTTACCTGTGAGGACTCACTGCCTTCGAGGTCTGCACTGTTCTGCCACAAGGGAAGTCTTAAGATGGAAAGAAAACAAACCAAAGCTTGGGCAGGGGGCAGGTGGAGCCCCTGGGCTCCTGTCCCTGCCAGGCTGACTCGGGGTTTTCGGAGATTTGCAGTAGAGGTAGAGACTCAAGGGACTTTTGTCTTGTCTTGCTATGTTCTGGCTGTATGATCTTTTATAAGTTACTAAACTTCTCTGAGACTTGGTGCTTGACTTTGTTTAAAAGGAGAATGGAGTTGGAGTATTGGAATAGGTTGGACTGTGTCCTTGAGATGAGCTGAAGTCTGAGCCCTAAGTACATGTACATATGACTTCATTTGGAAATAGGATCTTCATGGCTGTAAATAAGATGAAGTCATAGTGTGGCTGAGAATATAGCTCAGTGGGGGAGTGTTTGTATAGCATGCAGGACACCCTAGGCTCCTTCCCCAGCTTTTCAAAAAATGGGCATGGTGGTGCATACCTGAAATTCCAGTGACTGGGAAATGGAGGCAGGGGAATTAAAATCCAATGTCATCCTTGGCTATTTGGTAAGTTCGAGGAAAGCCCAGACTACCTGAGACCTTGTCTGAAGACAAAGTCAGAGTGGGGTAGAGTGGGATCTCATCTAGCAAGACTGCTGCCCTGGGTTCTGTGCTCGAGGAAAGAGACGAGCACAGGAGGAGAGACAGCTACATGAGGATGGAGGTGGAGAGGAGAGTGGTGTGCCTGCAAGCCAAGGAATGCTGGAAGCTACAGGGATCTGGAAGAGGTAAAGCAGGGTACCCCCCACCCCTCCCGAGAGCTCACACCTGATGTGGGGCATGTAGTCTTCAGAACTGTGAGACATATGGGTTGGGGACTTTCTGCTTGAAATCTTAGGAAACAAATAGAAGGGCGTATGATTTTGAGGCGTTGAAGCACCTGTTTCTGTGCTTGGCAAGACTGGATGTTAGAAGATGGACATTTACTCCCTCTCTCACTGCAGTATTAGGAAAAGATCCAAGGTGTTAGAGTGGGCGGGACCACACACCGGGCGGCGTGGCCAATGTGTATGTGTGCGTGTGTGCTCCAGCTCCATCCCTGTGCTGGTTTGCTGTGACTTCAGACAAGTTGTTTGGTCCTTTGATCTCAGTTTCAGGAGAGAGCAAACCAGCTCCACCCTCTCAGCACCATCCTGGTGATGCCAGGGGCTGGTTTGGCACTCATGGGGGACTGTTGGTGCCTCAGGAGAGGCCAATAAGACACACACAGCACGAAGGTGCCCACGGTCCTGTGCCCTGGCTCCCGCATTGCTCTTCTCCTGTACACCTTGAGCTGTGCCTCATTGGTCCCATCTTGTAGCTGAGACATTAGAATCATAGACTCACTCCCACAGCATGACAGGCGCTGACCCAGAACATGGCCCCATTTCTTTGGGCCTCCAAATCCTATAACTTTTCTTCCTCACACTACTTTCTGAGGTGACCCATGATTCCCCAGGGTGGATGCTTTCCTCCTTAGAGGTCAGCTTGCTGGTTTCTGGTGTGACTCTGATGGGGTTAGAGCCGCAGGTGAGGAGGACAGACTCACAGGCTTGCAGTGGGCACTGCCAGATTGGCGTATGTGGTAGAGCAGATCCTGACATGTCCTGAACAGGACTAAGGGTTCACTGGAATTAGGATTATTGTAGACAGTGCATCTGTGCCTTTGTGGTGTGTGTGTGTGTTTGTGTGTGTGTGTGTTCCTGTGTGCAAGTGTGCATGTGCACACGAGTATGGAGGTCAGCAAACAACTCCAGGTGTCAGTTCTGAGATATCTTCTATGTTTGTTTGAGACAAAGTCTCACTGGCTTGGAAGTTAGGCCAGGACAGAATGAGTATGAACATCTAGGGATCCCCCTGTCTCTGCGTCCCACCTTGCCATCACTGGATTTCAGGCATGTGACAATATGCAGGCTTCTAACATTGTTTCTGGGGATCCAACGTCAGGGTCTCACTCTTTCTGGGCAAGCACTTACTGACTGAGTCATCTCCCCATGAATGAAGCTTTTAAATGAATGAAGTTTTAAAAACACACTCAGGCCTCTTCTTGGGTGTATTGTCTCTGGCTGCTTTGAGCTGTAATGGCAGAGCTGAGTGGGTTCGAAAGGCCTCAGAGGTCTGACAGCAGCCTTTTTGTCCATCTGACCAACAGGTAGGGTGGAGGCAGGATCCAGCCGGTCTCTCCCTGGGGCTGAGCAGAGTGTCAGGATGGCCCAGACCTCCCCATTCCCCGGGAGAGAAGCACGCTGGGCCGGGAGTCTTGTTGAAGCAGGAACTCGCTTTATTGCATCAGGAGTGAACTTACATAGGTTGGGGTGACAGCAGAGGCGAATTCTAGGTCAGGAAGTGCTGATCACTCTCTCTCATATGCTGAAGTCATGTCCTAGGACAGATCGCCAAACTCAAGCTTGGCCACTATGAAAAGCAACTGCATCTTTGCTTCAGCTCAGTGCTGTGAAGGCTCCTTGGGGCAGGAAAGAGGAGGCTGTGACAGTCTGCAGACATGATTCTGTGGAAGGCCAGTGTGAGGTTTCAGGTGGGGGTCCTATGAAGCAGGCTGGGATGTGTACCCCTCAAGGCTTTTTGGCTCTGGTACTGAGAGCAGAATGTGGCCTCCTTCATCTTGGAGAGAGACAGGTGCAGCTCCGGGGTGAAGTGCTTGGAGTCCAAGACGCTTGGATTATCAACTCTCGGGTTATCAACTCTATAGCTGTGTATCTTTTTTCCTCCAACATAATATCCTTACTGATTATTTGGGGATTTCACATCATGCACCCCATCACACTCACTTCCCAGTCCTCCCATGTTTGGCCCCCACCGTTGTGATGCTCCCAAAGAAGAAAGAAGTAAAAAATAGGATGGGGGGGGGGAGTCCAATTTGTGTTGTCCATATACTCACTGGAGCATGGTCAAACTCCCAGTGGCCAGTCCCTTAAACAAAACTGAGTCTGTCTCTGCCACATCCCCACCGGAAGCCATCAATTTGGAGAGCTGCACTTCAGTATCCTTACCACAGTTTTTAAGAGTTCTCTTTGATAGCTTCCTTTTTAGGCTGTTACTTTTTTTGGGGGGGGGTAGGGGTTGTCTCAGAAGCCCTCTCCGTGCCTCCTTTTCAACTGTGCATCTGCAGTCATTGATGCCACTGCAAAAGTGGCTTCCTTGCCTTTTGCAGTCAGCGGGAACGTGGATCGTGGGCTTCCGTGTGGTTTCTGCTGACAGTACTGACCACGAATCATCCTCTCCAGCATCAGCATGTGGCAAGGACCTCTGCTTGGTCCCTGGTGGAAGTACAGACTACTGGCATCAACATAGCCCTCTGCCAGAGCACAGGCCACAGACACCATCACAGTCTCCAGGGGCAGCACAGGCCAAGGACATCAATGTGGCCTCCAGGGTAACATGGGCCATGCACACCAATATGGATCCCAGTGACTGCCGGGCTCATAGATGTCAGCCTGGCCTCAGGTGGTAGCAGAGACCACAGATGGACCACAGACATCAACATGGACCCAGGTGGCAGCAGAGCCTACAGACATTGGCATGGCTTTAGATAGCAGCACAGACCACAGATATCACCATGGTATTGCAATCTGGGTGAGGAAGGGTTTGGGACTGGCCAGGGATGCTGCTGAGCATCTGTGATACAGTCCACACTAGAGGATGATCTGGGATCAGATGTCAGTGGTGCTGAGTTCAGAGAGGCAGCATCACCTGTTGCTTGATGGTTGATGGTCTAAACATATTTATCTTACAGCAGCAGATGAAATGAGTTACAGAGGAAGAAACAGCATTCACATGGCTTTTAAAAGAAAACTTGATGTTTACAAATGGCACCCTTCGAGGCTCTGCTCTTTCTTGCCCCACTCCTTACCTCCATGATTCAGATTGGAGATGGATTGATTCCAAATTCCTAACGGACCGTTGAAGTCCTCCACATCTTGTCTTTTGATTTGCTCTCCAGCCTTACTCCTCATAATGAATACTCCCAGTCCTGCAAAATGGCAAGTGGGCCAGGTGCCAGCCAAACACTTAGCACATATACCCTTGTGTGTGTGTGTGTGTGTGTGTGTGTGTGTGTGTGTGTGTGTGTGGTGTATGTTCGTGGTGTGTGTATGGGGGAGCAGAGTTGAGTATTGGTGTCACTCTCCACTTTATTCCCTTGAGACAGGGTCTCTCACTGAACCTGAAGCAAGGCTGGCTGTCAGCAAGCCCCAGCTGTCCTCTGGTCTTTGCCTTCCACAGTGCTGGGGTTACAGGTGTATGTAGCTGTGATGCCAGGTTTTTCCATTGGGATCCAAACTCAGGTCGTCATGTACTCTTACTCTGAACCACCTCCCCAGTCTCTTACTACCTTCTTCATTCAGAATCCTAGAACAACCTCCACACAGCCACATGCTCTTCTGCTTCTGAGCTGAAAAGCTCTCATGTTCTCTTTCCCAATCAGATAACTCCTACCCACTCCTTAAAACCAGTTCAGGGAAATGCTTCTCAGTCAAGCAAATAACGGATCCGAATCTAGCTGTCCAGATGTGTGTCCCCTTCCGCCTCTCCATTGCTGTGCATTCTTGTGCAAGTCACCTTCCCGAAGCACCAGTTTCCCTTCTGAGAAACAGGACACAGCAGCATTTCCTTCGGAGTGTTCTTGAGAGGGTGGAAGGATGCAACAAGGATGGGTGCGAGCAACTGCTGTGAGTTTTAGGTTTTCTGTGACCTCTTCCCCAACACCACCCTCCCGGATGTGAAGAGAACTGGATCTCAAAGGACACTGTTGCTTTCACTTCAGCACAGTGGCTGCACCGTAATCTACTGCTGTTTCAGCCAGCAATTGTGACTGCAGTTACTGGCCTGCTTCTCTGGCGGTGGCCTGGCTGCTCAGGCCTTAGCCTGGCAGGAATCCTGTTCCCACAGGTACTACTGTATTTTAAAAAACAGCAAGAAGGAGTCACACCATACAACAGGGCCCATGTGGGAGGTTTATTGAGGGGAGGGGAGAGAAGGGGGCAGAGACCGATCCCTGAGGATGAGAGTGAAGGAAGAGAAAGAGAAAGAGAGGGAGGCGGGCAAAGCCCACCTTTTATAAGGAAGCACAGTGAACATGCATAGAGGTGCTCTTAGTGGCTACAGCTGAGGTATATCCTCTACAGGACCCTAAGGGCAGGCCAGCACAGATGCCTAAATGCCAACAGGCACCAGCTCTGACGCTGCTTCTAAAGGTGACTTTAACTAAATCTCTATCATTCTATTTATAAATAAGACTCAAGATTCAAAGGCTGGAGTGAAAACCTGCTAGCTCAGAGAGGCTGGGTTACAATTAACTAAGTTTCCCTCCAGAAGACCTGTGCTTCCACTTCAGCACACCGGGAAAAGCCATGCCATTCCAAACCACCCTACTATTTCCTGTGTCTCTCTGTCTCTCCCAGATGCCCACCAAGGCTCTATGATTAATTTCTGTCAACTAATTGCTAACTTACCCTCCTGACCCAATGTTGATTTTATTTAATTGAAAGAAGTGCCAACTCCGGGTTCACAGTGTGATTCATATCTGTTTCCTGCCCACGATGAGGTGAACAGCCTCTCCCGCCACACTCCTGTCACCATGGAGTTCTGCCTAAGTGTGTAGGATGAAGTGCAGAGGACAGAATGGCCCGAAACTGGGAGCCAAACCCCCTTCTTGAGGTTATTTTGGTCAGAAACTTGGTGGCAATGGCAATGTGAAAAGTAGCTAAGGATGTTTGTAAATGTTTTGGACCCAGAGATGAAGGGGAAGCAGTCCTTGCAGTCACATCTTGTGTTTGACTGCTAAACTTGGAGCAGTACAATTAAGATCTTGGTTTTGATGATCTCTTTCCATCACTTCTTGCGGGGGATGTTGTTTGTTCTTGTTTTTACAAGGCCTTAAGGTGCATCGTTGAGTTATTAATTTGAGATCTCACAAAGTTTTAATTAAAATTTTTATTTTTATTTAATTAAAATATAACTTCCCCTCCCTTTACTTATTCTAACTCTGCCCATGGATCTCTGCTTCCTTTCAAATTTATGGGCTCTTATTCTTTAATTATCATTGTTACGTGCACACACATGCACACACATATATATGCAAATAAATATTCAATGCTACCTGCTGAGTCCATTTAATGTTATTTGCATGTATACATTTTAGGGCTGACCACTTGAATTGGATAGTTATTTAGGGTGCTCTTTTCCAGTTAAGACTAGTTCTCCTTCTCTCTCTCCATCTCTCTCAGCAGTTTTTGGTTTCCTATAGTTTTTCCCACATCCATGTTGCATGCCAACTAACACCATTGCTCAGGCATTGTTTAAGCAGCCATATTGTTGAGATTTCATGGATGTAACTCCCCTGTCACTTCTAGAAGATGCAATATTGCAGCAGACATTCTGATCCCCTTGCTCTTAAAAATCTTTCTACCATTTCTTTCTCAATGCTCCATGAACCTTAGCTGTAAGGGTGGTAGTAGATGTATCACTTGTGGCTGGGCACCCACCATTAGTTCTCTGTATTTTGGTTAGCTGTGGCTTTCTGTAATGGTCTCTGCTGGGGAGAGACTCTTCTTTGATGAGGAGGGAATGTTTTACCAGTGGGATAAGTATTTAGAATGCAGCGCGTGTCATCCTGGACATACAAATAGGTAGTAATAATTCACAGCTTCTGGGGGAGGGTGAGTCAGTTTTAAGAATGTGGCCCCTGGTAGATTGACCATGCTGCAGTAGATGGCTACCCACCCAAGAGTATATGGGTTGCACACAATGAACATAGTTGGGTGGGTAGGGAATGGGGGAGGGTAGATCTGATGGGGGGAGTTGGGAGAGAGTGATGAATATAATAAAAATAAATTGTATGAAATTCTCAAATGGTTAATTAAAATTGCATTAGTAGAAAAGGAAATCGTGGTCTTATAAAAGCACATCCGAGCCCCTTAGAGCAGATTCTGCTGCTCTGGAAGAAAGCCTGTCAGTCCAGGGCAGTCTGAGACAGTGATGTGTGGGTGCTGCTAGGGGACTGCATTATAAGGGCTCTTAGCTGATGAGAAAGGAGCTAGACCTGGGGATTCCACTGTGGGTAGCTTTGAAATTGCTAGCCCCGGAGCCAGCTGGACTGCAGCAGTTCAGAATCATTGGCTCTGTCTCCCTGGCAGTCATGGCGGTGACAGGAATAATAATCTCTTGTATTTGCAGAGGGCTTTGTGAGCTCTTCCCACTCTCTGTTACTCTTCACAGAGAGGAGGTTGGAGCTCATCTCCCAGCTCTGCTGTGGTTACTGTCTGACCTTGGCCAGACATGATCCACATTGTAAAATGAGGGCTACTAAAGCTGATCCCCGAGGTTGTAAAGTGTCAGGTTGGGATCAGGAGAGGTGTGGGCAGCAGTGTGCTGCTGAGATAGCTCTCTGTGGCAAAGGCTCTGCTGGGCAGCCTCTACCCAGTTCTGAGGCGTAAATGCACCCACCATGGTCCATGCTGACCCACCAATGTCCCGTCACTGGACGCAGACTTGGGGAGCAATCTGCACTGTCCACTCTTTAAGTGTCCATGTATAGCGCATCCTGTCAAACCTCCTACATCACTTCTGCTTTGCTAGTAGCTTCCTATAGGAGTGCTCAGAAAGACCTTGAGACTCTGTCTGGGCACGGAGAGAGAGCATGATGCAATCAGTGCCGACATGGGTGATGGAGAATGATAGTGAGGGGTGTGGGATGAGGCCTGCGGAGCTCCCTCCCTCTGGCATATGGCAGGTCCTCCCATGGGTGTACCTTATGACTGGGCAAATTGCTAAGGGCTGCCTCACGTTCTGGTACTCATGCTTACCGAACACATGGAACAAATTCATGTTACCAACAGTTGGCATTGTGTTGATGACAATTTGGGCTTCAGAGGTAGTGAGCCTGAGCAGGTATTCTAGCCTGTTAGTGATGACCCTGGGATTTTTGGTCTCAGTTTTCTTGCCCGAAAGAGGGAATAGTAGGGAGAGGGTGGAACAATACTTGCATGGAGACAAAACTTGGATCCACTGCTGGTGTGTCTCCCTCCCCTTTGAGGCTGCAAAGGGACAAAAGATATGACATTTAGCCGTGCATGGTGACCAACACTCCTGCAAGACAAACAGAAAACTTGGTAACTAGAACCCGGGCCTCCAGATTTCAGGATCTAATCACGTGTGTTGCGTGGATCCCAGCAGCAGAGAGGAGCGGTCAGCACTCCTTTTCTCACCGCTGGGACAAACTGTCTGACAGAGCTAACCTGAGGGAGGGAGGGAGGGCTTGCTTTTGCTCATGGGGGTTCAGTCCAGCACGGCAGGGAAGGTACAGCAGCAGGAGCTGAGCCTGCTGCTCACACAGCATGGACAGCCAGGAAACAGAGAGAGAGATGAATGTGGTACTCAGCTCACTTTCTCCTGTCTATTCTGCCCTGGATCCCAGCGCACGGGATGGAGTTTCATTCAGCGCGGGTCTTCCTACTTCAGGTAACAGAAGCTCCATCACAGTCATGGCCTGGGCTTCATCTTGATCCTGTAAAGCTGACAGTGAATAGTCAACATCTCAGGGGCGTACAGCCAAGTCAGTACTATAAACCCCAGAAACGGTACTGACCCAGGCGGTAGGGAAACTCAAGATCACTCATGACTTCTTGCTCCACTGAAAATTAGCCCTGAGTTTTTGTTTTGTGTTGTGTTTTGTTTTTTTTTCGTTTGGCAAATAGGAAAAGTAGCAATGTATTCTGACTCTCTGGATAAACAGCCATCAGTAGTCCCTGGGGAAGGGCAGGGTGGCTTTGTTTGTGCCACATGCTGGGTTCATTGTCATCCACATGGAAAGTAGGTGCCTGAGGAATGCTGACTCTGCTCCTCTCTGCTTCTGGGATCCACGCAAACACACGTAATTAGTCCCTGAAATCTGGAGGCCCGGGTTCTAGTTACCAAGTTTTCTGTTTGTCTTGCAGGAGTTTTGGTCACCATGAACTGCTAAATGTCAGATCTTGTTTTATTTCCCTCATAGATCATGGCACATTGCCCATGATTTATCTTTGTTCCACTCGGGAGATGCTAAGGAGAGTTTGGGCCCAATCAAGCTGAGGAACAAGCTCCTCAATGAATCGGACTCTGCCGGGCCGTGTGCAAACTGTGCCTGTCCCTGACGCTTCCCTGTGTGTCTGTAGGCAATTTGCTCAACTGTGCTGTTATCATGAGGACTTTCTCCTTGGCTGAATTGATCAAGGCATCTAAAGTGACATGCTTACATCCCACGCCTCAGTGGGGTGACAAGAGGATCTCTGCACAGCCAGTCTAGCAAAATTAGTGAGCTCCCCAAGGGATCCTCTTCCCAAAAGTAAGGCAACAGTGCCTGAAGAATGACACCTGAGGTTGACCTCTGGCCTTGACATGCACACATAGATACAGACACACACAAAGACACAAACACACACACACAGACACACATAGACACAGACACACAAAGACACAGACACACACACAGACAGAGACACACACACAGACACACACACACACAAAGACACAGACACACACATAGACACAGACACACAAAGACACAGACACACACACACAGACACACACACACACAAAGACACAGACACACACAGACAGAGACACACACACACAGACACACACAGACACACAGACACACAGACACAGACACACACACACACACACACACACACACACACAAAACAGTACATAAAACACAGAAGATGAATTCTTGTTAATCAGCCACTAGCATGCCTTCTGTGAGACACCTTGCTTGGTAGGGACCTGGAGGTCATTTCTCCCAAGTCAGCTACATTGACTCCATGTCCAATTCCATCCTGAAGTTCATGATCTTACTCACCCTCCTGCCAGATGCCAGCAGGTTCCTCTTCTACCAGGACAGGAAATGCTTGCCCCAGCACCATGACAGACAGACCTGCTTCTCAGTCCTTGCTGCAGCAGCCCCAGTCTGCTCATCTGCAAGATGCAGTGACTCCTGCGTCCTTCTGTGTTTGGGGAGGGCCGGTGGATCCTGCCGTATGGCAGAGCAGACTTGCTCACGCTGCCCTACATTAGGCACAGAGCATGGAACCTTCGAGCTGCTCGTTCATGCTACCTCAAGGCCCACCCCCAGCCACACGTCTTGCCACTAGGACCCATCTCTTAAAGGTCCCGCTACCTCCTACAGCTGCTCCCCCCGCCAGGCACCAAGTGTCTGACACAGACTGTGGGGCCGCAGTTCACATTTAAACCACGAGGGTTAAGAAACAAGATCAGTACAAAGTGCCCCACTCATTGTGTTAGCAGAAGAATCTGTCCGGTGGATATTCACACCCCTAATCACACTTCTTCTTCCTGTGTGTCTAACATAGCCTAGAATTACACAGTCAGGGCCCAGCACAGTGTCTGGCTAACACGCAGGGGGTCTCCAGTTCTGATCGGCTTTTGTGTTGTCGGGTGAACACATTCTGGGTTCCTGTCAATCTCTCTAGCAAAAAGAGGAGAGAGCACCTTGAGCAGTGAGGCAGAGGACAGGGGATGCAAGATGATGGGCAGCTGCCTAGGAGGCAGTGGGTACAGCTTGCCCATGCTAAGAGAGCCCAGCTTCCTGGAGATCTGCAGCACATTGCAGCAAGTCATAACTAATGAAGCTGTCAGGGGCTGGGGAGAGGGCTGAATCCGTAAAGTGCTTGTCTAACAAGCAGGAGGACCTTCGTTTGATACCCACAAACTGCATTAAAGAAAAACCCACCCCCACCGCAGAACTAGCTGGATGGGTGATGCATGCTTGTGATCCCCGCGCTTCAAAGGCAAACAGGCAGAGATGGGGCTGTGCCAACTGGCCAGTACCAGACCAGTGAGAAACACTCTCTGAAAAAAAGTGGACAGTGAATAAGGAGTGACAGCCCTCTGAGACCCACGTGCACGTACACACATCTGTACATGCACCTTTATACACATAAACCTACATACATTTGACTGCCCCCTAATATATAAAAGCTGTTGGTGGGGAGCTCCCTAGTGTAGAGAGCCCACTGCCAAAGACTGACCTCTGAATGACGCCCCCACCTGCCCCCCTCCCAGCTGAGACCCGGAGCAGAGCCTACGCATTATCCAGGAGGCCTCTGGGAGCTGGCTAGGGTACATGGGGCCAGTTTGTGGAGCAGCTGCCATGCAAAGAAGAGAACAGTGGACTTGGAAGCCAGCTCTAAGTGCCTTAAAGCTATTCGGTCTCAGCCGTCTCATCTGTGAAGTGAGACCATGTGTGTTGATTCAAAGAGGCCAACAGTGGAGGACAGAGGCCCTGCAAGGCTATTTGGGAAAATGAAGTTCACCTTAGATTGTTTTTCTGTACAAAGTGTAATGACAGCATCAAAGAGAGTTACGAAAATGGAATATATCTGATGGACACTATGCACATATAAAGCATCTGTGTATATAATGGCTCAGCCTGCTGCATGGCAACAAAGCATTTGTCCTCTTGCTTGTGAGGTTGTGTGTTTGTTTCTTCTAGACACTGGGAAGTGGCTAGTGTAAAAACGAAACCACAAACAAGACCTGGACAGAAATTCAAAAATCATCGCAAGCCAGCTGGGACAGTGCAAACGGAGGATTCAGGCCCGTGTTGGCGGTCCTCAGTGTCACAGCAGCAAGTCCCTCTTCCCTCCTTTGTCCTTTGCTGACTAACTGGTAGTTATGGGGAGGAGTGGTGCTGGCACCATGCCAGGTACTCTCTAAGATCGATGCACGCCGTTTTGTGATGGTTGCTGTGCATATTACCTTTCTTCACAGGCCAGGCACCGAGTCCCTCGGAGGTGAACAGACTTGCCCAGTGTTACACAGTGAAACGGGGAGAAACAGCTTGTCTGATTCCCAGGTTCTTGCTTTTGCCTGATGCATCAGGCAGCATCTCATGGTCCTTGACCTTGTACCCTCTGCCCATCTCCAAATCCACTGGCTATAAGCCCACACTTATCCAAGTATTTCAGTCCTGAGAGACATCTGCCCCAACCTGGCTTGGCTCAACTCACCTCAACTCAGCTGATTCTAGTTTGACTCAGCTTAGGTTGGTTCAGGCTAACTTAAGCAGAACATGTAGGCATCTGCGTATCTCTCTCTCTGTGTCTCTCTCTGTCTCTCTCTCACACTGTGTGTATGTGTGTGTGCATGTATGCAAGTGTGCACATGAGCAACATAGGCTGTCATACCTGGGCATTGTCCATCTTATTGTTGTTTTGAGGCAGGGTCTCCCACTGACCTGGAACCTGCCTACTAAGCTGGCCAGTGAGCCCCATGGATCTGCCCATCTCTCTACTCTTCAGTGCTGGTTTCAGAAGCACATGACACCATGTTTGGATTTTATGTGAGATCCAGGGTTCTGGTCTCTGTATATGTAAGGGTCTCTGTATATGCGTTTTACTGAGTAAGGCTTCTCTTCAGCTCTGTGATGGGTAACACTGATTATCAACTTGATTGCATTAAGAGGGCTCAGGTGACTAATAACACATTTCTGGGTGGTCTGTGAAGGTCCTCTGAATATGGGCAGCACTGCTCTTCAGTTTGGGTGGGGCCTAGAAGGCATAAAGGTGGATGAAGGAGAAAGTCCTCTGATACCACAGGCACTCCCTTTCTGTACCCTGGCCTCCTTAAGGTGAGCAGTTTGCTCAGCCACACCTTTCCACTGGGACATTCTGTCTTAGGTCAGGCCCATAGCAAGGGATCTAGATGGCACCAGACTGAGCCCTCTGAAATGGTGGCGTCCAAACAAACCATTCTTCACCTACATCATCTTCTCAAGTGCTTCATCCCAGTGATGAAAACCCAGCCACCACATATTACCAGAGGAGGGTGACACCAGGAAATGATTTCAAACCGGGGTGGATTACACTGCCACTCTGTTCTCAACAGTTTGATGAGATTGTCACTCCTCATCCGTGTAGAACAATGCCAAGACCTGGGGGGACAGCCCTGTACGGATCACAAAGCCCCTTTTAACACTGGTGGCTTATGTGTAACATGTCTTCTAAGCTGAGCCAGCCTAGAAATAAAGACAAAGAGGAGATTACAGAGAGGACAGTTGACAAGGCCGCTCTTAAAGGGCAGCTTACTCTGCAGCAGGTGCAGGGCACAGAGCTTAAAACATCACCTCAGTTAACCTGGAAGGGGATTATCCTCGGGCGTTTCACAGATGAGGCTCTGGAGAGTGTGCACCAGCTGAGGAGTTTTTCTAAGTCCCAAAGCTGGAGAGCAGAGTGCTCTGGCCCAAGGGCCCTGTCTTTCCATAACTCCCACCCGCTCCAAAGGTGCCCCACTATGGCAGGACTGGGAGACACTGGTGCTGAAACTCTCTCCTGGCCAACAGCACATAAAACAAAGGACTGAATAGCAGGATTCTAATTTCTGCTGGAATCTGAGTCATGTCTCTGGCTCTGGAAGGAGACTTGATCTCCCAAGCTGCTTGGAAGGTCATTAATAAGTAACTGTCTAAGCTTGATCCTCGTAACCCTAAGCTTTCAAGACTGTTATGTAGCAGAAGGCTTGCCTGCCTGCCTGCCTTCCCTCCCTCCTTCCCTCCTTTCTGTTCCTCCCTCCCTCTGTCCCTCCCTCCCTCCCTTCCCTTTTTTTGAGACAAGGTCTAATGTAGCCCAGGCTGGCCTTAAACCAACCTGCCTCTATCTCCAGAGTACTGGGATTACAGACGAGTGCCATCAGATCAAGTAGCAGGGTATTTTCTGATAACAAAGACATATTGTGATCCCCTCTTGTAAGAGACAATTGAAAAGACCTGTCAATCACCTGGAACACGTAAAAGCTCTGTTCCAGAGATTTCAGAAAATAATATACAGCCTGCTAAGAGTGTAGATGAGATGGCGATCTTGTTGGCTATTGTCTGCCCTTTCGTGTGGAGAATGTACTTTGCTCCGTAGCAAACTGTCTTCTTTGCTGTGTGCCTCATCTGGATCCTCTCAGCGGCCATCACAGGGCCTGGGAAATAAGGGGAAACCAGCTCAGGATCCTGGTGACACTGCCATTTGGGAAAACATCTTTTTGTCACATCAAGGAGTCAGGGCTCAGAGGAACAAAAAGGGCCAGACTTACGCCTTATTACCTTATCACAGAGAGCTAAAGGCGCTCTCTGCTTTGAGCCTGCTACGGGCAGATCTGCTCGTTGGACCTGCTATGATTGGTTCAGTTCTTTGCCTCCACCTGTGAATCCCACAGAGCTGAAATGGTGGCCACAGCCTTCCGTTCTTGTTGGGGGTGTCTTAGCATTTGCATTTTGAGGACATCACAGACCACCCACTCGTGTCAGATGACAGAGGGTGACCCCGAGAAACATCCCCAGAGCCAGGCAGATGAGACCCCAGTTGGGCCCTCTGTAGAGCACTTGCTGCGGCTAATTAAGCTAAAACCTGTAGAAGGAAGGAGGGTTGAGACTTGGTTTTTTTTTAAATGAACATCAATCATAGTATTGATCTTTCTATGTCTTTTTATTCTCTTTGTGGTTGGGATCCTCTGACAATGCTTGCTGCAGGCTTCTCCCACAAGAAAAATCATGTAAATTAAGATACTGATTTTGTGGCACAAAGGGTGGAACCCACGGAATGAGCTGGAGATGGGGAGCTTAACTTAGAAGAGAGATGGCGTCTGTGGGGGACAGATGTTGGAGGAGCCCCCACATTTGAGTCTTCATCTCCATTTGCTTTGAGATGCGCCCTCGGGAGTCTGCACGTCAGCAGAAAATCTGCTTCACTGCCTAGCGCCCATTGCTAGCTCACTGCTGTGTGACCCGGGGGCAGCTCCAGAGCTCATGAAGGCCCTAGTCCCCTCGCTTGTTAAATTAGGATAATAATATCCAACATGCTGAGGCTTCAGGACTAAGTTTGTCTTTAAAGGACCCGTGTTGCCCAATAGTTGGGAATTCCTTATTCATGGTGCTATCGTCATTTGGGACAAGGAGTATCTTAGGGCTAGTTAAGATGCTTCAAGAGAATCTCCCAGCCTGTGATCAGAGCATGTGACATCTTCAGCAATAGGTCTTACCCTCTAGTCCTGGTGGGCAGCCAATGACAGTGGTGACTGTCTGTATTGTTTTGGGGGCCATAAAACTCAATGGGTCATAAAAAGAGACTAGAAAATAGAGGTGGAGACCATAATGAGAGCATGCTAAAAACATTATAAAAAAGAATACTGTGGACTGACTGGTTTACAAACATCATGAGTGTATTTTTTACAGTCCTGGTGGCCAGAAATCCAAGATCAAGGCAGATTTAGGTCCTGTTTGTTGATTCATAAATAGTACCATCTTAACATGTTTTTACATGGTGAAAGTGTAAGGCTTCCAACCCCATAACCCTATTCATGAGGGCTCCACTTTCAAGACTAATTATCTCCCAATGTCCCACCTCCAAATAGTCTCATAGTGGCAACTAGCTTTTGACTTGTGACCTTTGGGAACAAAGGCATAGTCATTAATCCACTGCAGGGTGTTTTTTCATCTACAGAACAAATTGGGAGTCATAAAACAGGCTCTTCTGTTGGAGAGGAGTGTTAGTTAATTATCTCTATCTTCCAAGCCAGGTTTTGGATCACCAACACTCTGGTGGGATTTCAGGCTGCAGGGAGCCAGAACAGGGTCATTTCATGCACAGTGCAGAGGCTGAAGTCCTGTCTTGGTGCACCAAGGGCCACCTTACAGCAGGGACATAGAGCTTTGCTTCACGCCATTCCTGAAGGTTAGGACTTCTATATTTGACTCATGAATGGTTTGCTCCTCTCTGTGACGGACCTGGTAACTTTCTCCTTGTTTCATGTTGACTGTTCATGTATTTTGATTATGTAGATGTTAGAGAGGAAGTATGTGGCTAGAATTGACTTGGGAATTGAGTGTGCACCCCAACTTTTGAGCCTCATCTGTGTATTGTTCATTATAGAACAGTTCAGAGTTTATTCTCTTGGTCATGAGATGGCTTAGAATTGTCTCATCTTCCCCATAGCATTGTTATTAGGAATAAATGAAGTGTGTGTCACACAAATGCTTAGCTTAGGGCCTACATGCAGCTAGCTGTTATTACTCCTTAAAAAAAGAAATCTAATTCCCAATTTCACTATCTAATATGATCATCTGTAATGGGACATGAAGAGGTTGCTTGCAGGGGGTTAATTCAGAGTAATGCACACATTCTCCATTTACCACAGAGGACAATGACAGATGGGAACCTACACTTCCTTGCTCAGTCAAGGAGATTCACGTGGGTCCCATGCTTTCAGACCAGACAGCAGGAACCAGTGGACAGCCAGGCAGGAATTGACGGCAGCCTCTTCAGCGTGGTGTTTGCATCCCTCCTTGACCTGACTCTGATCTGTTCCAAGGCTCCCATCCACAGGCGCTCAGGGTGACTGAGGTATGCAGTTTCACACTTTGCCCATGATGCTGCCTGCTGGGGAGCTTTGATATTTGCATTCATCATCTCCCATCGGCTTCATCCTTACCTTCTCTGCATCTGCCCTCGGCCTCCTGACACTTGCAGGACATCAGTTACTCCAGCCATCCCTCCTCTCTCAGCTTATTGTAGAGGGAAAACCAGGACCTTCGATTCTGCTGGTCACAGGAAAGGATGAGGTTGTAGCGAGAAAGAGGGGCACTTCTAATTGGAATCCTCTCTTTAAAAAGACCTTTTAGAAGTCCTTCCCCCTTTCCTGTGCTGTGTCTGTTCACATCTCAGTGGTTAGAATTTAGTCACATGGCCAAATCTAGCAGTGTTTGGGAAATATTGTCTTTTTTTTTAATTAAGAAAAAAAATTTTCATTCATTTTACACACCAATCAGAGATCCCCCTTTTCCCTCCTCCCACTCCCAGCCTCCCCCTCCCAACCTTTCCCCTACTGCCCCCCACAAGAAGGCAAGGGCCTCCCATGGGGAGGCATATTCAGTAGAGACAAGCCCAAGCCCTTGCCCCTGCCTCAAGGCTGCGTGAGGTGTCCCATCATAGGTAGTGGATTCCAAAAAGCCTACTCATGCACCAGGGATGGATTCTGATTCTACCACCAGGCACCCTCCCCCCCCAAACAGATCAAGCTACACAGTTGTCTCGCCATGCAGAGGGCCTAGTCCAGTCCCATGCAGGCTCCACAGTCATTGATCCAACTTTCATGAGTTCCAGTCATCTCTGTAGGTTTTCCCATCATGATCTTGGTGCACTTGCTCATAGAATCCCTCTTCTCCCTCTTTGACTGGATTCCTGGAGCTCTGCCTGGTGTTTGGTTGTGGATCTCTGTATCTGCTTCCATCAGTCTTTGGAGAAAAGCTCTGTGATGACAGTTAGGGTATTCACCAGTCTGATCACTGGGGTAAGCCAGTTCAGTTCAGATACCCTCTTCCTACTACTTCTAGTAGTTCAAGCTGGGGTCATCTTTGGGGATTCCTGGCAACTTCCCTAGCACACGGATTCTCTCTATCCCCATGGGGAATATAGTCTTCAAGCTGAGTGCCAAATGTTAACAGGCAAGGAGCATCAAATGGGCACCAATGTCTTTGTCACTGTCCCCGTGGGCTTAGTCATCTGTAGTGGCCAGGCTAGTGGTAAGAGTTACAGATATAGCTGAGCATGGATACTTAGATTTCTATTTCTAGTTATCTTTGGAGACTGGTCATGAGTGTTGCCTAGGGAAGCCCCCTGGAGTGGACACCTTGACCCAGATTCTCATCTTCATTCTGGCCTGCATGACCTTGAGGACCTGCAGCAGGAGGAGATCAGCCAGTGATTTCCCAGGTTCTTCTGACCCACGATTCTTAGGAAACACCCCATCCTAACCCAGTCCCAAGCTTGGGACCAAGCTCTGCTTGTTTCTGTTGTGACGAAGTTTCTTACTACTGTCTCTGGCTCCACTTATAAATGTTTAAAAAATATTCGCTCGACACACAGGGGGATTATAGACTCTCATTTCCAAAATGAAAAGCAGTTCATGTATTATTCAAGACAAACATTGTATTATTGAACAAAGGATGGGTGTATTCATCCTTCATTATGCATTCTGGTCTATATGGCCTTATTAGTCCATGCACTCTGTGAGGATTTTACTGATGAGGTTTGTAAACCAAGGCAGAGATCAAACACTAATGTGCTCAGATGCCAAGATTATGAGATTATCATAAAATCACAAAATTCATGCCTAGTATACCCAGTGCTTGACTTCCTTCTACCTGTTCCCACTACATGGATGTTTAACCTTGGCATGGACACTTCCAGTCCTGGACTCTTCCAGGAAACCCACTACCATTTATTCTACCGTTGTAAAGTTTGAGAAAGTTCATCACTCACCCGCTGATGTCCTGGGTCCTCTACCTCACTGGACTTTAGTTTTAACATGGACAATTCCGCTCCTTTCTCTGCTGTAGTCCTTTAGATGTGTGAGTGACAGTTGTGGAGACCCACCCAGGGTAAGGGTAACTAAGTCCCTTCTTAGAGCTAGTGCCACAGCAAATAGGAAGGGTCATCCGGACCTCACAGCACTTAGTGACGATCTGCCCCGTGTCATCCTGATGCCACTTATGACTAGTACCTGGCAGTGCAGTGTGGAGCTTCAGGATGTCCACAAAGCTCGTGTTCACACTCGTCTCTGCCCCCATTCCCACCGCTCTCCTTCCCACTGTCCTACTTCAACCTTCTTGGGTTTTCTCTCTGGCCAGCACTCTGTTCAGGGTCTTGGCTCTTGCTCTTCCCACTGCCTAGGCTGCTTTCCCCAAATCTTCTCAGTCTACACCTCTCCACTCACATGACACTCATCTAGAAAAGTCTTCGTCTCCCTTTTCCTATACCCCCTCCTCTTTCTCTTTCTCCTGCCATTACTTTTGGGCTATGGTCTGTCTCTGTAGTCTAGGTTGGTACTCATGTTTCACACTCTCATGCTTAGTTCTCAGAGAAGCCTTCTTGTATTTTTGTGTAAACTATGACTTCTACCCCATAGCTGTCTGCTTTAGTCCCTTTAAGAAGATACCATTTATGAAGAAGTTTACAAACAACAGAAATGGTCTTCTACTGTTCTGCAGGCTGGGAAGTCCAAGATCTAGGTGTTGGTATCTGGTGAGAGGCTGCTTCCTGATTTGTGGCTGGATCTGTGTCCTGTGGGGAGAGGGGTTGGAGTTCTTCCAGGTCTCCTTTATGACATAATGGTTAATCTTCATTGTCAGCCTGACGGGTTTGGATCTTGTTGTTGACTGGGTTGGGAATCATCTAGGAGACACACCTCTAGGAGTGTCTTTGAGGATGTTTCCAGACTGCTGTGGATGATTGATTAATAAAAAAAACACTGATTGGCCAGTAGCCAGGCAGGAAGTATAGGTGGGACTAGCAGAGATGAGAATTGAGAGAATAGGAAGGTGGAGAGGAGGAGACGCCAGCCTTCCGTCCAGGGAACATCATGTAAAGGCAACAGGTAAAGCCACGGAACATGTGGCGACATAGATTAACAAAAATGGGCTGAGTATAAGAGTAAGAGCTAGACAATGGTAGACCTGAGCTAATGGCCGAGCAGTTTAAATAATATAAGCGTCTGTATGTTTATTATATAAATGGGCTACGGGACTGCCAGGGCTTGGCGGGACCCAGAGAGAAAAACTCTGGCTACACCAGACAGCTTAACCGAGGAAGGAAGACCTGTTCTGACTGTAAGTGGAGTCATTACCTGGGCTGTAGTCCTTGACTGAATGAGAAAGGAAAAAAGGAAGAAGCCAGTGGAGCTCTCACATTCCCTTCTAATTGCTTCCTGTTCCATCAGGATGTGAGGAGGTGCAGCTGAGTGCTGCTTCTGCACCATGCCTTCCTTACCATGATGGATTGTACCTTCAAACTATGTTCAGTTGCTTCTTGTGAGATATTTGGTCGCAGCAACTCTGTATACACAGAGTCCCATTTGTGAGGACTCTACCCTTATGATACCTCTTCAGAGGTGCCATCTCATCATCATGCTGGGGACCACGCTTTCAGCATCTGAATGTGGGAACACACATCTAGGTCACAGTATTCTCTACCCCATCGGTCTGCTTTATGTTTCTGGTGGATTGTCTATAAAAGCAGTCAAATCATTGCATATTTACTGAATGGCTATTGTTAATCAGTTGTTTTTCTAGACACTTGGGTTGCATTAGTGAACAAAACAATGGCCAGTAGGCTGGGGAGATGACTCAGTTGGTGAAGTGCTTGCCTTGCAAGCACACAGATAAGAGTTCAATTCTTAGAACTTGCATTTAAAAAGAAGCTAAATGTAGTACTGTGCACTTGTCACTGCAGAGTGGGGGACTCACTGGACAGCCAGCCTAGCCTGCTTGAGGAGTTCCAGGCCAGTGAGAGAAAATGAGGTGGACTGCACCTGAGGAACAACAGCCAAGGTCATTGCCTTGATGAAGCCTGCATTCACACAGGAATGGAGACTATGCAACACAGAGAGAAATATCATCAAAGGTTAGAAGGTCATGAGTTACAGAGGAGATATGGTCAGATCAGGGTATGTGAGGGACCGGCAAGGTTATGCATTAACAGGGCAGTAGCCACACCTCCCTAATGAGATGAGCTGTGAGTTGGGACAATTCCTTTCTTCCTTCCTTCCTTCCTTCTTTCCTTCCTTCCTTCCTTCCTTCCTTCCTTCCTTCCTTCCTTCCTTCCTTCCTTCCTTCCTCCCTCCCTCCCTCCCTCCCTCCCTCCCTCCCTCCCTCCCCACCCCTCCTCTTTTCTGGTTTTTCGAGACAGGGTTTCTCTGTGTAGTTTTGGTGCCTGTCCTGGATCTTGCTCTGTAGACCAGGCTGGCCTTGAACTCACAGAGATCCTCCTGGCTCTGCCTCCTGAGCGCTGGGATTAAAGGCGTGGGCCACCACCGCCCAGCAGGACAGTTTCCTGAAATAGTTTTTTTATTGGCATGCATATTGATTGTTCTCTTCATTCTCCTAGAGTATAAGTGTGGGGCAGGGATCATGTCTGATGGTTGTTCACCTGCCCCCCACCCACTGTAAGCACTCACATGATTGCCAGATGCCCCCGGTACAAGAAGAGACGTCTACATCTGCTACAAAGTCCATGCCATTGGCGCCTGATGCTTCGCTCTTCCTGTAATACTCTTCTGGGCTAGTATCCCTCTTTTTTCTCCCACAAATGGCCCAAAGAGAGAATTCACACTCATCTCCAGCTGACGTGTTCCATGATTGTAGCTAGGCTGAGTGATCACCCCCATTCTCCAGATGAAGAACCAGAGGCTCAGTGAGGATCGAAGTCATACAGCATTAGTAACTTGGACTAGAGGCCCTGCCACCCATTGGAGAACCAGCAGGTGGGTACCATACCTTACTGGATTTCCTTCACTGTGCTCAGCATGGAGCTTCCCTGAGCTGCACAAAGAATGGGGCCTGCCTGAGACTCTCATGGGAGCCCGCTCCATTTATCTCTGCCCAGTCCAGATATTGAGGAATGGAATTGCCTCGGCATGCTTCTTCACAGCTCTCTCTGAGCCAGCCCCGTGTGGGAAAACCCTTCCGGCCTGGCAGTTGCTCTTCAGCAGCACTAGGTGAGTATGCAGGAAGCTCGGAATAATTGGCTTTGGCTTCTCAAAATCAACAGTTATCAAAATGAATCCTTGACTCTGTCTCTTTCATTACTTGGAGTTAACTTGTGTTGTTGGACCTCAGAAGAAAGATGAACCCTTAAACTCCCAGATGTCTTCAGGGCCACCAGTAATCTCTTCCCTTTCTACACAAGTTCTGGATTTACAAAGAACCTCCACATATAATTTCATTTTATAAACCATGGGCTGGTGCATACAGGGTGCTTCTAAACACTGGATGTTTAAGGATGCATCAACTTCCAAGTGATAGAAAAACTCAACTGGTCTTCCACGCAGTCTCAGGCACGGGCTCCCTCTCATGGCATGGGCCTCAAATCAGACCAGTCTTAGGTCGACCACTCCCACAAATTCTGCCCACCACTGCCCCAGCACATTTTGCAGGCAGGACAGATTGTAGGTTAAAGGCTTTCCTCCTACTGGGTTGCTTTGCCAGCCTTGCTGTGAGGGTTTGTGCCTGGTCCTACTGTGTCTTGGTGTGCCATGTTTGGTTGATGTCCCTGGGAGGCCTGATCTTTTCTGGGGGAAGATGGAGTGGGGTCTAGGGTCTAGGCAGGGAGAGGGGGAGTGGGAGGGAGTAGGGGAGGGGGCAGGGACTGGGAGGAGTGGAGGGAGGGGAAGCTGTGGTCCTGATGCATTGTATGAGAGAAGAATAAATAAACATTTTTCTTTCTTTTTTTTTTTTTTAAAGAGAAACTCAATTGCAGTGCTGGGGTGTAGCTCAGTAGTGTAGTGCTTACCTGGAGTTACTGAAATCCTGGGTTTTTCCTCCGTACTACAAAGAAGAGGAGGAGGAAGAGGAGGAAATTCACAAAAAGACAGGGAACTAGTTTATTTAACTGCAATGTCAGAGCAAGCATAAGCCTCAGGTTAAGTGTAATCATGCCTCTGGCCTCGTTGCTCTATAATTGCTTCTCAGTCACTTCTCCTATTTTGCAGTAAAATTCATTCCCATGATGTCTTATTTCATGACCTCGACATGGTGCCGACAAATGACACTTCCTTCATGCTTTCTCATTCATGCCCAGGGCGTGAAGAGGACATTCCTCTCTGCTTCCCAAGTATGAGTCTGGAGATTCACCTCGGCTGCCCCTCTGTCCCTCCCGTGCCCACACTGTCACTGATGGCTGTGGTGGGAGCATTAAAGGATGCTGACAGGTTTAAGCCAGTCAGAGCTTTCCTCCTGCAGGGCTTGGAGGCGATTTTCTCTAAAGCTGTTAGAGCAAAGAGAGGGAATGGAGTCGGGGAACCAGTGAGCCTCCGCCACAGATTGACTTTACGGTAGGAAGACCCAAGGCCCAAAAGCCTTATTGCAGAGAATTCGGCTGTTCAGTTGAGGGGCAGAGACTAGACCCAGGCATCTTTGTGTCCAGAGCGCTTTCCAAATGCCAGATTCTCCCTGCCCTTTACCGATGTTGAATTGGAGATCTCTTGTCACAGCTGGGCAGCTATCAGCAGAGCGACATATTAAGGGTGAGAGAAGGTCCCCCTCACATTTTGCTGATATGAAAAATTGCTCATAATTATTTTCTTTTGGGTTACAGTATTGCTCATTCATTCAAAAACACATATTCACTGAGCTGGGAATATTGACTCGCCTGGCCCATCTGGAAACCTGTCTCCTAATTAAGAGGTTTTTTTTTTTTTTTTTAACAGCAAGTAATAGAGACCCACACAAGCCAGTTCAGGCAAGAACAGGAGGGGGTTAGTGTAAGGGTCCAGGAGTCTCTAGCTCATCTTCTGTTCTCCGTAGCTTCTCATATGACAGTGTGTTTACTAGCAGTGACCCTGACTATATTGGACATATTGATTGACACCTGAGGCTCTGCAGCTTGCTCAGCAGCTCCTGCCTGCCTTCCTGGGTGTATACTCTGTTCGCTGTCATTATACTTAGGTTTAGGGAACTTCAAATAAAATCTAACCCCCTTTGCATGTGTTTCCAGCTGGCTCATTTTGGTTTAATTACATGGTTGTGTTTGAGAATAGTGAGGGGACTGGAAGGTTTCTCAGGGACAAAAGGACACATGATGAATCCGGCCACTAGAAGGTAGCTCAGCTAGTTCCGGGCTTAGATGGTCAATGCTGTACTTCAGTACAGCGTGCTCGTATCTGGGTACAGAGCTTGCATTTCACGGGGGGCGAGCACAGCTCACTCTAGGCTTGTAGATTTGTTTTTTAAGTTTCCTCTACTCAGTCCTGTGTTAAGAACTAGGACCAGGGCAATGTTCCTGGTCACACAGATGTTCATATAATATCAAGAGATGGTGAGATAACATCTTCTTTGGGGGAATGGTGGCAGTCCCTTTCTCCTCCTCTGGGTTAGAGTCTCAAATGATTCTTCCCAATTCATGGACTTCTCTTCTTTTTCCCCTTTCTACAAAACCAATGTTTAGGTAAATAGTAAAAGAGAGTTCTTCCTTCATTTCTCAACTTTCCTTTTTTTTTTTTTTTGGCGGGGGTGGGGGGGTGGGGGGGGTGGGGGGGGTGGGGGGGTGGGGGGGTGGGGGGGTGGGGGGGTGGGATGGGGGGAGGGGCGGGGGGCGGGCTGGTGGTAGCTCCTCTGCTCAAATGTGTAGCATGCAGTCAGCTGACAGCTTGCTGGCCATGTTAGTCAGCCCGTGAGTCTGTGGGTCAGTAATCACCCTTTGGCTCAGTCATATGCAGATGAAGGTTAAGAGACAATTGTAGAAACTGCTCCTGTATCCACCACCAGGGTTTATGTCGCTCACTGGATTTCTTATCCATGTCTGGAAGGAGGCAAGGTCATGCCTACTCCTCTGTATGTCTCCGCTTCCTACAAAGTGCCCCGTGTCTATTGGGTATTTAACAACCATTCAGTGGATGGCTGGACAGCAGAAACAAGTTCCATGCTCGTCAGAGAGGTAGCGGCTCTAGGGGAAAAATTCTAGACCAGGAGGAATAAGAAATGTCGCTGAGCCGTTTCTGTTGCCTCCAATATTTCTTTTAATTTGAACATTTAATTTGTGAGAGGTGGGTGGCTGACATCATGCAATTTGCTCCTGTAGTACTTTACCTGGTTGGTAGCAGGACTCCCATCTTCAAGATGTTGCGGGGTGTGGGGGTAGCAACTTGAACCCCACATGTCTTGCTTATTTGCCGAACTGTCTCAGAGTTAGTGTGAGCTTGGGTTTGTTGTTTTATCGTGTGTCTGACATACACCATAAGAAGCTTTGGTGTGGCAACCCAGGTCAGAAGCTCATTTTTTAATAAAAGGGGGACCTGTAGGGTCCTGGCCTCCGTTTTGGGTAACTGTTGCCTTGCTTGCGGACCTTGACCTTGATATCCTCCCTATGCTAATTCCCTACCAGGTTCCACCCTCCTGAATGCTTAAGGGAAGTTCCTTATCTGTGTATCCTGAAAAATAGGCGTTAACAGCTTAGATGCAAGATTGTAAAACATCAGTAGTGAACTTCTGCCCTCTGGGGTCCTCCTATTGTGCTGTAAGCCTGTATTTAAGACCTCCTCCCTCCTTCAAGGAATGACATTCGGCATTTAAAATTAAATATATATATATATTTGCATGAACACTGCGAATGTAATCTATGAGTACCACAAATGTGATTAATATCATGAGTGTAATTAATGAATATCATGAGTGTAATTTAAAAAATAAATAAATTAATTTAAAAGAAAGAAGCTTTGGTGTGGCCACATGCTCCCCTGTGCCCACAGTTCCTGCCAGCAGCTGCTGTCTGCCAGGAGCCTGCAGCTCTGCCAGAGGGATCTCTGACCTTAGGGACTGCTGGTCCCAGCAGTGTAGGTGCTAGGGATGAATGTCTCAGGAGCGGCCCTCAGCCTACAGCAAGGAGGTGTTGAATAAATGCCCTTGTGGTGAATAACACAGGAGAAAAACTGTTCTGCACCATCTCCCAGTGCTGTTCTTGGGACAGAGCCCAGAAGTCTAAGCTGGTGACCTGCTCAAAGCACAGTATTGCTTTTCCCTTTCTCTGTCTTACAGCTCTCTCTCTCTCTCTCTCTCTCTCTCTCTCTCTCTCTCTCTCTCTCTCTCTCTCTCTCTCTCTCCATATGGAGGCTAGAGATAGCTGTCAGGCATCTTCCTCTACTGCTGTCCACCTTCTTTTTTTTGAGACATGGTCTCTCACTGAACCTGGAGCTTTCTCATTTGTCTAGATTGGCTCATCAGCCATCCTCTGGGATCCTCTGTTCTCTTCCTTCTCAGCACTGACATTATGAGTATCTGCTACTGCACTTGCTCCCCCCACCCCCATCTCCTCCATGGATTTGTAGAGAAGGGGCTCCCATTTCTTCAGTTGCTGTATGGACATTTTCTTTTAAAGAAATTGTTCACATTCAAATCCTGGTAGGGTCTTCTTCTAAGAAAACCATGTAAGACAGTATCGGTTGAGTAAAAATAAGTACAGTTCCCTATTCTGATGACCTGGCTTAGTGATAAGCATTTTTGTGGACCGTCTCCTTGTGAGGAGGGCACTGATGTGATGCCCAGATGAGGAAGACAAGGGTTAGACATGTCTGAGTCCTCCTCATTTTTCAATGGTGGAGTCAAGGCTTAGGCTGCTTCCTTTTCAGATCAGCTATTCAATAGCTGCCTACAAGATTATGTGGGTTATTATCAAAACCATGGGTCTGAAAATATTTCCAAATAAAGGAATATGGCAGCACTACTTTCTAGAATGGGTCTTGTCAAACCTTTTCTTTTCAATGGAGGGGGATAAACCAGCCAGAAATTTGATGGGATAGTTGGTGAATATTTGTGCTAGGACTCAAATACACCAAAGGAACATGAGGGAATATGTAGTATAAGTCAGGTCATGTCTTGTCAGTGGATGAGGATGAGGGTGAATGGATGTGAGGGCAGAGTGGGTAAAACCAAGACTGACATGAGTTCCTTTGCAGGCAGTCCAGGTGTGCATGATGCTTGGGAGTCAGGACACAGGTAAATTATGTTATAGATGCTCACAGAAGTAGGAGGAGTTATATGTCATTCCCAGCAGTGGAAGGTAAGTGTGTGGCTTCCACAGCACCACATCCCATGCAGCAGTGTAGCTTCTGTGCCTGTCATTCTAACTTGATAGGGATTTCCTATTGCCTAGTGTAGTAGGTACATATGAAGCTGCTTTCCAATTCAGAGCCAGAGAGTCATGCTCAATTAGTGATGTCTGCCCAGGCATAGGAGTGGATAGTATTAGTGAATTTCTCACTTGGAACAGACTGAATTCCAATACAAATCAGAAGACTCTTCTTAGGACTTAGAAGCATTTACAACACCAATAGTGCTTGCTTTTGAAACAGTAGTAAAATTATTTTTAATTGGAACATATATGGCAGATTAGGCAAAATACAAAATTCATTATAACTTCTGGTGGGCAAAGTAAGACAGGAATCACCATAAAAAAACACTGAGTGGGACATGTACTGAAGAGGAAGAGGGGAGACTGGGGGCATGCTCTGAGTGACTTTTATCCACTGGCCATGGCGCTCTCTCTGCTGAGTGGGCCTCACAATGCCACTCATAATGTGACCTTTTCAGTGACTTCTGTCTGAGATTTTCTTTCTGTGACATCCTGGCTTCATCCAAGAGCAATGGCAGGTTCTGATTGTTGGAGGTTGTATTTTTTTAACTTTCTGCAGATGGAGAGGGAGGCAGGGAGCCCAGGTCATGGTAAAGGTGCTCATCAGCCTGTGAGGAATGCTAAACACAAACTATAAATAATGTAGCTGCTTCTGTCCTTGAGTTGGGAGTTTGTATAGACTACAATGAATCCCAGAACTTAGGCTCAGTGCAGTGAGGTGATTCAGATTCACATTTCCAGCTCATCCCAAACTTCGTAGCCTTGATTTCAAGATGCCCTGAAGAACGCCTTTTTGTCTCTAGAGACATAGTGAAGTTCTGAAGTTCTGTTTCAAAGGAAACTCATTTTCAATTTGCTTTAATTAACAATGTGTCTAAGCATTTAGGTGAAGTCATGTGGAATGATCTGTCATGAAATCATATGGGGAAAATTCTGTTCCTATGTAATTAATAATTACAGGATTAAATGGTTTGATGATACAGTCCACACCTAGACTTTTTTTTTTTTGGTTTTTCGAGACAGGGTTTCTCTGTGTAGCTTTGCGCCTTTCCTGGAGCTCACTTGGTAGCCCAGGCTGGCCTCGAACTCACAGAGATCCGCCTGGCTCTGCCTCCCGAGTGCTGGGATTAAAGGCGTGCGCCACCAACGCCCGGCTCACACCTAGACTTTTATAGTGAGAAGTGTTTTCAGTGGGTAAGGGGGTGGGGAGAGAAAAGACAACATGCTTTCCAAAAAGATGGTCTGCAAACTCAGCTCCATCCAGAGCAGCCACAGAAAAGGGTGGAAAATAGACCTCTTTGGAATGATACTGGAACTCAGGTAAATAATAAAGACAGGTTGAGCCAAGGAGGATTGATGAGAAAGAATGCCAAGATTGATTGGCAATGTCTGCTGTGGACAAAGGAAGAGAGGGACTAGTGTTCACATAGCTGCTATCTGTTCTCCAACAACACAGTTGTCTAGACAAACAGGGCAGGCAGAACAAACAAAAACTGTCCCCAAAGTAAGAAGTAACTGGATAAGGTCCATCCTTACCGGCCATTATGGGAGGCAAACTTTTGATTTAGACTTCGGCGGACTCGCACAAAAACTAGTCTTTCCACCCTCCCCACCAATATTTTCTAGGAGGATGAGCCAAAAGCATTAGGAGTGAATGCAAATGAGGCTTTCAGGCAGAGGAGGGACAAGGGGGAGCTGTAATGGAACTGCTTAGTGGAGCCACATCCAGAACGGTGATGTGACCTTCCTTGGACCTCCAGAGAAGAGCAAGAGTTTGTTTGACTTTGGGTGCAGATCCAAATGCTGACTATATATTACCTAAGGAACCTTGGATGGGACTTTTGAACCTTCTGGGTCTTGCCACGTGTCAATTGAAGAGTAAAAAATATGTTTAACTTGGAAGCTCTTGCTCACAGGGGATATCATGTTCCCTGGTCAGAACCACCTGTGGAACGACCAGCACAGCACTGGGAACACAGTGTGTGCTTGAGTGTGCCTTTGAGAACGGGCAAGTCCCTGGAGGATCCCACTGCCGCGGTGTATGCATGCCCTCCCTTTTGTTCCTCTCCTTAAGTACTTGGACCTTTCTTTCCAGAGGTCACGCTTTCTAGAATGTCTGCAGGAAAAAGAATGACGGCTGTAGATTCTGATGGTTCTGGGCACTTCTGAATTCTGTGAAACTGAAAAACTGCTGCTTAAAGCAGTGTGGCAGGGTAGGAATGTAACTCAGTGAGAGTGAGTCCCTGGGTTCAAGCCCAATACTGAAAACCAAACCAAACAAATCAGTATGCTGGTTTAAGCTCATCTCTGAGGAAATGCTTTGGACAAGATGTCTAAATTACTGAGTTTTCTTCTTTGTGAATGTTCTAGACACTGGAGATTTTCTTGGTGTGTGATTGTTTGTGTGCATGTGGGTGCATGGGGAGGCCAAAGGACACCTTTGCATGTCATTCCTCAGGTGCCACCCATTTTGTTTTCTTGAAACAGGGTATTTCAGTGGTCTGGAACTTGCGGAGTAAGCTAGAGTGGTGAGAGAGACCCATGGGACCTTGTCTCCTCCCCCAGCCCTGGCATCACAATGTGCACCCCCATGCTTGCTTTAAACACATGACAGCTGCATAGTTTCTGAGGATCGAATTCAGGTCTTCATGCTTACAAGGCCAGTGTTTTTCCAGCTGAGCTATCTATCTCCTGCCCTGGATATCGGGGTTGTGTCTTTCTGATTTCTTGCATTTGGAAGAAGGAGACGAAGCCTCTGCCTGGTCAGGACCTCATGAGGCTGCAGGGTGGGAGTGTCATATGTCCTCTGGTCTTTCTCTTTTAGGATCTAAGCTCTGTACCTCAGTTTTGGAGTTTTCATGCCCTGCATCGATTGCTTATGCAACCAAGGAAAGTGAGGTTTCCATCAGAAACACAAAAAGCATCATGCAAGAAGGATCTGGGGTGTGGGTAGGACAATTGTTTTCTTCCCAAGTGGCTCCATTAGCAGAGAGAAAAGTTGAGGGGTCAGGACCTACAGTTGTGATTGCCATAAGGTGAGTTACACCATTAGCAGTGAATGGATAGAGCTCGATGTTTCCTTTGTGTGTGTGTACATGTGTCTGTTTCTTTGTGTCCAGGTGCATGTGTGCATAGATGGGAATGCACTTGTGTGTACATGTGTGTAGAGGACAACTGTCATTCTTCAGATACCATCCAGTTTGTTTTTTTGAGACAGTCTCCCATTGATTTGGGACTTGTCAAGTAGGCTAGGATAGCAGGCCAGGAAGCCCCAGGATCCACGTCTCCACATCCTGAGTGCTGGGGCACAAGCATGCACCACTATGCTTGGCTTGATTATAATTGTAATTATTATTATTATTTTGTGTGTGTGGTTGTGTTTTCGAGTATTGAACTCAAGTCCTCACTGCATGGTAAGCGCTTTACCAGCTAGCTGTCTGCCGCTGAGGCTTCCTTTTGTCTTTCCTGTGTTGGATTCTGCTTGCACTTGCTTGAGCTTCTGAGATAGGAATACATCTGAAGAGACTTTCAGCTTCCGGGACCAGCCTGTCATCACTCCATCCTTGGCCCTCCGTGCAGCCACCAGGTCCACTGTGTCTTTCTCCTTGTGGAATTTGAACCATGACCATTTTTTTTTTCTTACTTTTTCCTGCCTAGGTACTAAGAGAGTTTAAGGGGAGGTCCAGCTGCTGCCTCCTGCTTCTCTTGTAAATGGAGAATGCTGCACGTCCAAGTTCACTCTAGGCTTCTTTGAGAACTCTTAGTTGGGCGTGCTTGAGTGCCTGGCCCACAGGGAAGAAAGGCTTTGCCCTCTGGGCCTCTGTGAGGTAAAGATACAGAGCCCTGGTGCTTCCTCAAGGTAATCAAGGGAGACACACACAGAGTGCTCTGTTTTCTGGATGAAGCCTCCACTTTCTTCCCCCTCTGGGGAAATTAGCTTGCTGGCTCGGATGGAGGAAAAATAAACAAGCCCAACCTGAAATATGCATTAGAGTTTAGCTATTTTGGGAGGTTTCCAGATTGAAAATGGCTGAGGGCAGACCAGTTTTCATCTGTCCTGAATTAACTTCCTGAGGTTTCACTAAAGGAAGTGAGGGGTCTGGACATGTCAGACCACTTAGCTAGGGTTGCTACTGATTTGCAGAGTTGGGAAAAAGAATTATGGCAGCAAAGAGCCCATTCCTCTCAGAGTTTGTCTCAGAGAGGGGTCAGGAGGAAGCTGAGCCAGTGGGTTCTTGAGTTTGGAGAACAATGGGGTTCTGGGGCTCCCCACTGTGACATTGATTGTGTTTTCTCTGAGTGGCTGAGTTGGAACTTGGAGTCTGCTGAGAGAAGAGGCTGGGACCTGCTTAAGGGGAGCAGAGTTTCTTTTGGAGACAATGAAAATGTCTTAGAACTACACAGTAATACGTGAAATACCACGCAGTGGTTGGTTTTAAAGTGGCCACTAGTTAATGTTAATGAGGAGAAGGAAGAAAGAAAGGAAAGGAGCTGGTCAGCTATGTGTGGCATCGGTGCCATCCCAACCTGGCTGCATATTCACATCAACAGGAGCTTGCAGTTCTGATCTCACTGGCGTCTTTAAAAAACGCTACAGATTCTAACTGCAGCAAGGTGGGAGACTCAGTTCCTACCGGATGGGCATTCCCCGTTTAGCATGGGTTCAAACCATCCATTCCTCTCCCCACAATGTTTCAGTCTTTGCTAGTCATGGGGACAAAAAAGGCTTTGTGTGTGTGTGTGTGTGTGTGTGTGTGTGTGTGTGTGTGTGTGTGTGTGTGTGACAGAATCTCACTTTGTAACCCAAACTGGCCTGGGACTTGTGATCCTCCTGTCTCCTTCTCCAGAGTGCTGCGTGTTGCCCAAAGTGGGCCCCCAAATGTCAATGCCACAGACAGTGTTGCAAATGACACCCTGGGCTCAGCTCTGGCTGGACTCTGACTAGGTAAGCAGAAGGATCCTAATGTCAGCATTCCTCAGGAGCTCATGAATTGGGCTTGTGTTTGTCAGGAAGAGCTGCTACCTACCTTATCTGCTTTGACAGGCAATGGGGCATCTAGTTCCCCATTAACACATACCTGCAACACCTAGCTCCCAGGCTCTTCCCTACCTGGGAGAATTCATCCTCTCTACCAGGACTCTAAATTCCCAGGCTATCCCCACCTACCTGTTCCCTCCCTCCGCTCCCACTGCTGCAAACACCCCTTTAACACTGGTGAGGCTTCCCTGCCTTTTGCTGTTCTCTGTGCACCCCCCCCCCCACACTCCTTGCACCCAGGGATAGCCTCAGCAGGTTAAATAAACCTTTCTCTCCACTTACAGAGCGGCCTAGTTCCGTGGTTTCAGTGCGCCCTCACTTATATCTGGTATGGAAAGTTATTAAATCTGAATCAATTCTGCGGTTCAAGCTGCATGTGATCTGTCCTAACCTGGCCTTCTGCACATGATCCGTCTGTCCTAACCTGGCCTTCTGGAAGACGGTTCTAAATGAACCCCGAACCTTCTCTGCATGCTGGGTCCTTTGACACAACCTCATGCTTCCCTGGTGCTCCTCTGCGAAGACCCCTCATCGTAGCTCTTCCTCTTCCTCAGTAACACTAAACTCCAAGTCCTGTAACCCCCAGACTGTTTCCTCTCCCTCACCCTTCTCTACTCTCTGGAGACGCCAGGTCACACACTCTTCAGTAACAGTTCCCAGTCCTGCCCTTCATCAGCTCACACTAAAGTCTGATTTCAGGAACCTTTTCCTGGAGTCACTTCAAGCCCCCCCCCCCCCCCCCCCCCCCCCGATGTATAGACAAATTCACTCATGGTCTGAGTTCCTTATTCTGTTACTTTTCTCATCCTATACACCGAGGGGGAGTTCTACATTCTCCTTCAAATCATGCAGAGGAACCAATGGGCTGTGGCTCTCCTGGCCATGATTGGGATCACTGTGTCAACCTCGGTGGCTGCGGGGGTGGGGGGGGGGGTGGGGGGGGGGTGGGGGGGGGGGTGTTGGCCACAGGCAGATTGGGTCACAGTCTGTTTTGTCTCAGCAGGTATTTACCCAGCTTAGCTGAGGCATCCAGGAATCAACTTCAGCCTTGCAATTACCCTAAATCAGCTCACTTCACCATACCCTCCTTACACTGGATTGCTGGGCTGTGCTACCTCACCCAGCTAAGGCTCTTTATTTTATTTTTTTTAAAGATGTCAGTGTCATGGGCTGTGGGGCAGGTAACTGGTGGGACAGGTAACTTTTGAAGTGGAATGGAAGGGAAGGAGGTTTTTTTGTTTTTTTTTTTTTAAATGAATCCTGCCCTAGCTTGGGTTCTCTCAGTTTCAGGGAGGTGTGTCTCCCATGAACTTTCAGTCTCTGTGTATTTAAAACTTAAAGTTACACGCACAGCGTCAACATTTAAAGGCTTTTGCACTTACAGGGATTCAGTTCAACTCACACATTTCCACGGAGTCTCTGCTGTGCAGCAGCTGCTTCGCTGGCTGCTGCTAACAGAGGAGCGAGCAAGGTGAATCCCGACTAAGTGCTGGAGCTCCCGGGCAACTGACGGGCTGCAGAGGAAGAAACGCCTTTCTGCCCAAAGCTGCGGACCACGACCACTACGCTTGCTTCCTCAGGCCATCCCTTGACGGAGGTCACCTCATTCTGAGATAATAACTTTTTATCTTTTATTAATTTTTTTTGTGTTTACAGCAAAGAATTCAAGTCTTTTTCTTCTCTCCCCCCCCCCCCGCCCGCCCCCATCCCTGCTGCGTTCCAGGAACTCAGGCAGGAGTAGAGACCTCTTTCCCTTTTCCTTCCTTTCCTTGAAATTAGCCAACCTCAAAGACTGAGGTCTGACTCCAGCCAATGAGAAAGGACACAGTCACCACCTGAGTCACAAAACCATTGCACTTCCTGTGCCTGTGTGTGCTCCCCTGCGCACACCCTCTTGGTGAGGAACAGAGTTTTACCTTGTCCAAACATTTCAGCCGAAGTGCTGCTCTCCTTCTTGGGACCCTGGACTTTTTTCTAGCATCGCGGAGGGAAGATGTGTTGTGTTTCCTGAAGATGGGTTTGCAGGCAGGTGTGAACCACCCTACATGGGTGCTGGAAACTGAACCTGGGTCCTCTGTAAGAGCAGCAAGCACTCGTAACTGCCGAGCCATCTCTCCAGCCCCAACAATCACTTGTAAAGAAGTGAGTGGTTAATGTGTAACTTGAGTTTCATCATGATCCCCCTTTGCCATGGATGTGTCAGATCCACAGGTCAGGGAATGAGCAGGCAGACAATGTCAGTGTTCCATGACAAGGCACACTGGGGGACCACGACGATGGACTAGCCCCAGCAGGTGAGGGGCCCAGTTTGCGTTGGAAAAGCGGTTGCCATGCTTAGTTGAATCTGCAAGGTCCTCACAGGCTCAAGCTGTGAACTCTTGTTTTCCAGATGGTGGAACTTTCAGGAGGTGAGTCCTCGCTGGAGGAAGTTCCTATCGCAAGTTCTTATCGCGTATTCTGCTTCCTGGTCTGTTATGATGTGAAGAGTCACCGCCTGGTCCTCCTCCTGCTGCCAGTGAGCTGAGCTGCTCTGCATGGCCAAGACATTCTGGTCATGATGGGATGAACCCTTCTGAATCCATCAGCCAAGTAAGTCCTTCCTCCTTTGAGTCATTCTGTCAACTGTTTCATCACAGTGGTGTAAAGGGAACCAAGTTGTAAGATACATTTCCGGAGTCATACCGCCCGGCTTTGAGACTGGGATTGTGACTTTGGACAAACACCTCCGAGCCTTGGTTTCTTTACCTGTAGATAGATAGAGGAAAGGCAAGACGCACCTCTCAAAAGTCATGGTGAGGATTAGAAAAGATAATGCTTGTAGAACTTTGGCAGATAGTAAAGCCGCAAATGTCAGTTACCATTTGGAAGCTAAAAATGGCTTTGCATTATGGCATGAATGTTTTCTAAATTTGAAAAGAACTCCTGATTCCATTTATTCAAGGAACATTGTATCCCACCCCCGACCCTGTATTTGTGTGAGCGCAAGTATGTGTCATGGTTTTCCAGAGTTGAGTGGCCATCAAGATGTGTGGGAGAAAATCTTGCCTGCTCAGCAGGCCATGACAGGATGTGAAGTGATGCCTAGGACAAGCTTGCTACAGGCTTACATAAAGGACTCGAAGCCCCAAAGTGTGTGATGCTACAGCGTAATAGAAAGGCTCCTCCTCCTCTCCGCCTTGGGCGGCTCACTCAGCGCCATTAAGACTGACCTGGAGAAGAAGACCCACACACCCACCTGGGACTCTCCACCCTGGGTGGTGAGGAGAAAACACAGGCCACCCAGCACTTTGTGGTGCTAGGCAGTTGGGCACTATTATGGTGGGCAAATATATGGTGGGGGTATGGAAGAGAGAGAGACACAGAATGGTTCTTGTCCTGTGGAGGGAGAGAGGCAGATCTGAAGAGGTGAAGGTGGTGAGGAGCAGGCTGAGGTGAGTGGCCTGCTTGCCCCCTGGGGCTGTAGTGATGTCTGGCTTGGGCTGCTGCCAAGGGCCATGTCTGGGCCTGTGGCCTGGCAGTAGCTGTGGTCTGGGTTGATGCCTGTGACTCCTGTTACCATCAAAGACAGAGAGGCTAGGGATGCACAGAGTTGGCCTTGCCCCTCATTGGCTGTAACATTAGGGAGGACTGGCCCCACCCCTCACTGGCTGCAGCCTTTGGGCGAGTGGGTTCTGCATCTCACCTGGACAGCACAGTGGAGCTGATCCAGAGGTGAGCCAGCTGGAGAATGTGAGCATGGAAGATCTGGCCCCACCCCTCATCTGCGATAAGGTGGTATGGGCGAGGGAGAGATGCCCTCCCCCTTACCCTCACCACCTGTGGCAGGTGGGAGAGCTGGCCCTGAGGTCATGAGAACGGGGTAGTTGGCCTGGTCCCTCACCACCTGCAGCACTCAGGGGAGCAGGCCCTGCACCTTACCTGGGCAGCACAGCAGAGTTGACCCTGTGGGCAGGGCCTCACATGAGCTGGTCCTGAGGGTGTGGGTGTGGGAGAGCTGGCCCCATTACTTGCCTGTCATGTGGTGGTGTGGGCAGGGGAGAGATGCCACCCCCTTGCTTTTTACCCCTCCCTGCCTGTGTCAGGGGGGAGAGCTGGATCCTGGGTCATGAGAGTGAAAGATCTGGCCCTGCCACTCCCTTAGGCAGCACAGTAGAGCTGACCCTGCCAGTGGGGGTGCGGATGAGCCTGGGGTCACGAGAGTGGGAGAACTGGCCCTGCACCACTGTCTGCCATGTGGTGTTGAGGGAGAGGGAAAGATGTCCTCCCTGTCTTGCTCTTCTTCACCTGTGGCAAGTGGGAGAGCTGACCCTGTCCCTCACCAGCTGCAGCACTTGGAAAAGTGGCCCCTGCACCTTGCCTGGGCATCATAGTAGAGCTGACCCTGTTGACAAAGGGATGGGGGTGGGGTGGGGACAGCCTGCCCTAGAACGTGAGCATGAGAGATCTGGCTCCATCCTTCATCTGCCATAAGGTGGTGTAGATGAGTCACAGAAGTTCCTCAGTCCCTGCCCCTAGCTACCTGTGTCTGGGGGGAGAGCTGTTCCTGAGGTCATAAGAGAGAGAGCAGGCCATGCCTCTCACCAGCTGCAGTACTCAGCAGAGTGCCTTTAAACCTCACCTAGGCAATGCAGTAGAACTGGCCCTGGTAGAGTAGGTGTGGGTGAGCCTCCCTGGAGAGCATGAGGGAAGGAGAACTGGCCCTAGCTGCTTACTGCCTAGGGTGAGCTAGCCAGGTGGTGCTGGAGAGCTTTCCCTGGTAGTGAGGATGAAGGAAAGCTGGCTGGCTAATCAACCCAGCAACCATCCAGGCCCAGAACCATGGCTATGAGTCCACCCCATCTATGATCTGCTGGAGCACATGAAGGGGCCGAACCTGCAGATCCAAAGCTTTAGGATCTCCATGACAGGACAGCAACAGGAAATCCAATAGGAGTCTCAGTGAGGGCCCAGTGTCCACAGTGTAGCAGAAGCCAGAGGCCTCGAACCAGACCAATGACTCATTCAGTGAACACTTGCTAGTAAAGATGTGTGGACTAAAGGGTACACTGTGTGACTCACTGCGTCACACTACAGCTTCCATGATGAGATTTTTCTTTTTTTTCTTTTAAATATTATTTTATTTTATCTTGGTGGGGAGGTTGCAAGGGTAGAGGGTGGATATAAAGGGATGGGGAGATGAGTGGGATCATGATGCATGACGTGAAATCCATAAAGAATTAATAAAAAGTTAAATTAGAAAAAAAGAAAGGCTCCTCCTCTCCCCCTCCTCTTCCTCATCTTTTATTTTATGGAAAATAGATGTTTTCCACACGTATAATGTATCCTGACTACAGTGACCCCTCTGTTTACTGCTCCCAGGTCTTCCTCACCTCCCCTCATGTCTGGATTCACCTCCTTTCTGTCTCATTAGAAAACAAACAGGCTTCCAAGGCATAATAATAAAATATCGTAAGACAAAATAAAAACAAACACATCAGAATAGGACAGAACAGACAGAATGAAAAATGAAAACTGCTCAAGAAAGGGGACAAGAGAAAGAAACAGATCAGAGAGACCCTCTTGTTCATACACTCAGGAATCCCATAAAAATACAAAACTGAAGCTGTAGTGTACATGCAAAGAACCTGTAGGATGAAATAAGAGGGGAAAAGTTTAAAAAAAAAGAAATAAAAAATAAAAAAGGAAAAAAGATAAAACTAAAAAACCTAACAGAAAGAAAAAGAAAAAGCCCTCAGGTGACATTATGCGATAAGGAACTTTCAAAAATGCCACTGAGTTCCTTTTCTGTTGGCTGTTTACTGGTGGGGTGGGACGTAACTGTAAGAGTAGTCTCTTTATTGTGACTCCTTTGGGGAAACTTAATTTGTCATCTGCGAGTGGTTATCAATTGGAGATAGCTTCTGGGTGAGGAAAGGGGGCATGTGTCTACTCCGGTTTCACCTCTAGGACCTCATCTGGTGCATACCCATGCAGGCCTCATGCATCCATCCTGTTAGGTTTAGAAGGCCTTGGTCATCCACCCTCTCTGGCTCTTACACTCTTTCTGCCTCCTCTTCCTCAGGGGAAGGATTTGATGGAGACATCCTATTTAGAGATGAGTGTCCCAAAGTCTCTCACTCTCTGCACATTGTCTGGCTGTGGGTCTCTATATTTGTTCCAATATGCTGCAGAGGGAGTTTCTCTGATGATGGCTGAGCAAGGCACTGATCTATGAGTAGAGCATAATATCATTAGAAATAATTTTATTGCTACATTTCTTTAGCAGAACAGTAGTATTTGGTTTTACTCTTGTGTGGTGGTATTGTGTTCCCCAAAATATTGTGTACCTTAAACTTATCTGGGATCAGAGAACAGAAAAGCCACTAGATACTTAAGATAGGCAGTGATAGCACATACCTTTAATCCTACCATTCCAGAGGCAGAAATCCATGTGTTCAAGGATACAGCCAAGCATGGTGATTCATGCCTTTAATCTCAGAAAGCGAGCCTTTAATCCTAGGGAGTGGTGGTAGAAAGTAGAAAGGTATATAAGGCATGAGGATCAGAAACTAGAAGCATTTGGCTGGTTAAGCATTTGGCTGGTTAAGCTTTTGGGCTTCTAGCAGCATAGTTCAGCTGAGAGCCATTCTGGATGAGTACTCAGAGGCTTCCAGTCTGAGGAAACAAGACCAGCTGAGAAGTTGGCCAAAACTGTTAAGATTCCTGCTACACTCTTGGTCCCTGGGGATATTTAGTCTCAGGTTCTTGGTCATCTAAGCAAGTGTCAGGTATGGACACGACCTTGTGGGCCTTAAATCAAATCAGCTATTGGTTGGTTACTCCTACCTGCTTTGTGCTGACATTATGCTAGCATATCTTGCAGGCAGGACACCATTGTAGACTGAAGGGTTTGTAGTCGGGGTGGTGTTTACAGTTTTCCTTTGCTAGTATACAGAATACCTTCCAGTAACAAGAACACATGCTAATAAGGTGAAGGCCCTATGTAGACACCAGTTCAACTTCTCTGTGTTCGTGTCAATGAGTTGTGTAGGTGTTGTCTTCAGCAATAGGGCCTTGCCGTCAGTTTGTGGAGAGCAACCTATAGTCTTGGCAACAGCCTAGGCTGTTAGAGGGTTCCTATGGGATGCCTTTGGCCAACAGCTCAATTAGATGTAACCCATTCCCAATACCAGAGGCTTGATTTGGTGACAAGATCTGTCTATCTGGGGCTCTGTCCTCCCTGTTATTTGTCAATTTCATTTATATCAACTTCACATATGTATACATTTTAGGAAGCTTTTACTGTATTGGGTTTCCACACTACCCTCAAATGTCCCTTAACTTTAGCTGTCTGTCTCCACATTCCCTCTCTCATCTCCCCTTTCTCACCCTGCCCTACTTGACCCTTCCATCCCAGTCCCCTCCCCCAATCCACAACTCTATTCCTTTCCTAGGGATGTCTATTTATCTATCCCCTTATCTAGTTCCTTATTCTGTACTTAACTTCTGTGGATCTACAGATTATAGCTTGTGTATGATTGGCTCAACAGCTAATATCCATACATAGGTGAATATATAACCATGTTTGTTTTTGGGTTACCTCACTCAGGATGATACTTTCTAGTTCCATCCATTTACTTGTGAATTTCATGATTTGATTTTTTTTTAATGTGTAAATGTATCACATTTTCTTTATCCATTCATCTGTTGAGGGATATCTAGTTTGTTTCCAATTTCTGGCTATTGTGAATAGAGCAGCAATGAACATGGTTGGATGAAGCATCCTTTGGATATATGCCTGATAATGGTATAGCTTTATCTTCAGGTAGATCTATTTACAGCTTCCTGAAGAACTACCACCCTGATTTCCATAGTGGCTGTACAGGTTTTCAGCTCCACCAGCAATGGATGAGTGCTCTCTCCTTACTCCACATTATTACAGCATTTGTTTTTATTGACCTTAGCTATTCTGACAGGTGTAAGATAAAATCTCAAAGTAATTTTTATTTGCATTTTCGTGATGACTAAGGATGTTGAATATTATTTAGTATTTCTTAGTCAATTGAGTTTCCTCTTTTGAGAATTCTCTGTTTAGATCTGTTCCCTATTTTAATTGGGTTATTTGTTTTCTTGATAGCCAGTGTTTGAGTTCTCGATATATTTTTGGGTATTAGCTCTGTATCAGTTGTGTAGTTGGTAAAATCTTTTCCCATTCTGTAGGCTGATGCTCTGTTCAAACGATGGTGTCCTTTGCCAGGCAGAAGATTTTCAGTTCCAAGAGGTCCTTTTAGTAATTGTTGGTCTTAGTGCCTACATTATCCATCTTCTGTTCAGAAAGTCTTTTTCTGTGCCAGTGAGGTCAAGGCTGTTCCTCACTTTCTTTTCTATTAAGTTCAGTGTATCTGGTTTTATGTTGAGGTCTTAGATCCATTGGACTTCAGTTTTGTGCAGGGTGGTAAGTATGGATCTATTTGGATTCTTCTACATGCAGACATCCAGTTTGACCAGCATTATTTGTTGAAGATGCTGTCTTTTTTTCCAGTGTGTATTTCTGACTTCTTTATGAAAAAACTCCAGGTGTTCATATTTGTGTGGATTTATGTCTGGGTCTTCAATTCAATTCCATTGATCAACATGTCTGTTTTTGTGCCAACACCATACTGTTTTTATTACTATACCTCTGTAGTATAATTTGAGGCTGGGGATGGTGATACCTCCTGCAGTTCTTTTATTATTCAGGATAGTTTTAGCTATTCTGTTTTTTCCCCATATGAAGCTGAAAATCGTCTTTTCGAGTTCTGTGAATAATTATGTTGGAATTTTTATGGACATTGAGTTGAATCTGTAAATTGCTTTTGATAGCATGACTATTTTTACTACATTAATATACTGATTCATGAGCGTGGGAAGTCTTTCCATCTTCTGATATTTTCTTCAATTTCTTTCTTCAAAGACTTGAAGTTTTTATCATACAAGTCTTTCACTTGCTTGGTTAGAGTTACCCCAAGATATTTTATATTTCTGAGGCTGTTGTGAAAGGTGTTGTTTCCCCTGATTCCCTTCTCAGTTCATTTGTTGTTTGTATATAGGAGCGATACTGATTTTTCCAGTTAATTTTATATCCTGCTACTTTGTTGAAAGTGTTTATCAGCTGTAGGAGTTTCCTGGTGGAATTTTTAGTCATTTATGTATACTATCATATCATCTGCAAACAAAGATACCTTGACTTCTTCCTTTCTAAATCTGTATGCCCTTGATCTTCTTTTTGTTCTAGCTAAGACTTCAAGTACTATATTGAATAGTTATGGAGAGAGTGGACAATCTTGTCTTGTTCTTGATTTTAGTGGAATTGTCTTGAATTTCTCTGCCTTTAAGTTAGTGTTGGCTTTGGGCTTGCTGTAAATTGCCTTTATTATGTTGAGATATGTTCCCCGTATTCCTAATTTTTCAGGACTTTTATCATGAAGGGGTGTTGGATTTTGTCAAAGGCCTTTTCTGCATCTAATGAGATGATCATGTGGTTTTTATCTTTAGTTTGTTTATATGGTATATTATGTTTATTGGTTTACATATATTGAACTATCTCTGAATCTCTTGGATAAAGCCTATTTAATAATGATGGATGATTTTTTTTTTGAGACATGGTCTTTCTGTGTAGTCTTAGTTGTCCTGGAACTCACTCTGTGGACCAGGTTGGCCTCTAACACAGATTTGTTTGCCTCTGCCTCCCTAGTACAGGGATTAAAGATGTGTGCCACCACCACCTGACTTAGTGGATGATCTTTTTGATGTGTTCTTGGATTCAATTTGCAAGTATTTTATTGAGAGTTTTTGCATCTATGTTCATAAGGGAAATTGATCTGTAAGTCTCTTTTTTATGTAGTTTAGGTATCAGGGTAACTGAGGCCTCCTAAAATTAATTGGACAATGATCCTTCTGTTTCTCTTTTGTGAAATAATTTGAGAAGTATTGTCATTAACTCTTCTGTGAAAGTCTGCTAGAATTCTGTGCTAAACCATCTGGACATGAGCTTTTTGGTTGAGAGAATTTTAATTATTGCTTGTATTTCACTAGGGGACACAGGTCTGTTTAAATTGCTTACCTAATTTTAATTTACTTTGGTAGGTGGTATGTATCAAGAAAATTATCCATTTTCTTAGGTTTTCCAATTTGGTGGAAGTACAGTTTATTGAAATACGTCCTTATGATTCTCAGGATTGTATCAGGTTTCTGTTGTTATGTTTCCTTTTGATCTCTAATTTTATTGATTTGTATCTTCTCTCTGCCTTTTAGCTAATTTGGATAAGTGTTTGTCAATCTTACTGATTTTCTCAAAGAACCAACTCTTTCATTGATTTTGTTGTTGTTGTTGCTAATTATCTACTTCAGTCCTGAGTTTGATTATTCCTTGCTGTTTCCTCCTTTTGGCTGTAGTTTCTTCTTTTTGTTTTAGAGCTTTATTGTGTGCTATTAAGTTACTAGTATGAGATCTCACCAATATTTTTATGTAGGAACTTAGTGCGTGAACTTGCCTGGTTGAACAGCCTTTGTGGTGTTCCATATGTTTGGGTATGTTGTATATTCACTTTCATTCAATTCTAGAAAGTCTTTAATTTCTTTCATTTCTGTCTTGACCCATTTTTTTATTCATTAGTGATTGTTCAGTTTCCATGTGTTTGGAAGCTCTCTGCTGTTGTTGAAATCCAGCTTTGATCCTTGGTGGTCAGATAAAATGCGGGGAGTTATTTCAGTTTTCTTGTATCTATTGATACTTGCTTTGTGCCTGAGTATATGGCTAATGTTGGAGAAAGTTCTATAAAGTTCTCAGAAGAAGGTATATTCTTTTGTGTTTGGGTGAAATGTTCTGTAAATACCTATTCGGTCCATTTGATTTCTAATATTAGTTAGCTCCATCATTTCTCTATTTAATTTTTGTCTGGATGACCTGTCTATTGGTAAGAGATTGCATCCAAGTCTCCCACCATCGGTGTCTATGGGTCAATATGTGATTTAAGCTGTAGTTGTGTTTCTTTTACGAACTTGGGTGCTCTTGTGTTTGGTGCATAGATGTTAAGAATTACAATGTCTTTTTGGTGGACTTTTCCTTGATGAGTATGCAATGTCCTTCTCAATCTCTTCTGATTAGTTTTGGTTAGATGTTATGTTGTCAGATATTAAAATATTTACACCAGCCTGCTTCTCAGGACCATTCCCTTGTAATATCTTCTTCCATCTTTTTACCCTGAAGTAATTTGTATTCTTAATGTTGAGGTGTTTTCTTGGATGCTGCAGAAGGATGGATCAAGTTTTCACATCCATTTTGTTAGCTTATGTCTTTTTATTGGGGAATTGAGACCATCAATGTCAAAAGTTATCAATGAGCAGTGTTAATGATTCCTGTTATTTTGTTATTATGGTGTGTTCCCCCTTCTTTTAATTTGCTTGTCTGGGAATATTTATTCCTTTTGTTTTTTTGAGGTGTTGTTAACCCCTTCAGATCGATGTTTCCTTCTAATGCCTTCTGTCGGGTTGGATTTGTAGACAGGTAGTGCTTAAGTTTTGTTTTATCATTTAATATCTTTCCTCCATCTATTGTGATTGACGGTTTTGCTGGCTATAGTAGTCTGGGCTGGCATCTGTGGTCTCTTAGAGTTTGTAGAACATCTGTGTAGACCCTTCTAGCTTTTATGTTACTCAGTATTTTTGTGGCGATACTTTGTGTATGCTCTAACAAATAGAGCTTGTTGAAAGATCAGAGAGACAAAGGAACAAGCCACAGCCATCTCTCACCTCACCAACTCCTCAGCTGAAAAGAACTGAGTTCCTGTCTCTTCCCGTCCTTTTTTTCCCCCCTGGTTTTTGGATACAGGGTTTCTCTGTGTAGCCCTGGCTGTCCTGGAACTCACTCTGAAGACCAGGCTGCCCTGGAACTCACAGAGATTTGCCTACCTCTGCCTCCTGAGTGCTGGGATTAAAGGCATACACCACTGCCACCACCACCACCCAGCCTCTCCTCCCATGCCCAGCCATATCACTTCCTGTCTCAACCTCCCTAGTGCTGGGATTAAAGGTGTGTGGTTCCCAATTACTGGGAAGAAAGGCATGAGATCCCAAATGTTGGGATTAAAGGTGTGTTCCACCACTGCCTGGCCTCTATGGCTAACAAGTGACTGGCTTTTTCCTCTGATCTTCAGGCAAGCATTATTTGTTAGAACATACACAAAGTATCACCACACTTTTTCTCTTATATTTTTAAAATATTCTTTCTTTCTTCTGTTCATCTAGTTTATGATTATTATGTGTCATGGGGAATTTCCAGTCTATTTGGTGTTGTGTATACTTCTTGTACCTTGGTAGACATCTCCTTAGGTTAGGAAATTATTCTTCCATACTTTTGTTGAAAATATTTTCTTTGCCTTTGACCTGGGTTTATTCTCCTTCCTGTATTCCCATTATTCATAGATTTGGTCTTTTCATAGTGTCCCACATTTCCTGGATGTTTTGTGCCTGGAATTTTTTAGATTTAACATTTTTCTGACCAATTTATCTAGTTCTTCTATCTTGTCTTCAGTCCCTGGGACTCTCTCTTCTATCTCTTGTGTTTTATTGTGAGGCTTGCCTCTGAGATTCCTGTTCAAATTCCCAAGGTTGTCTCTTCCACATTTCCCTCAGTTTGGGTTTCCTTTATTGATTCAATTTCTACTTTCAGGTCTTGAACTGTGTTTTTTTCTTTTTCTTTTTGTTTTTTTTTTTTTTTTTTGAGACAGGGTTTTTCTGTGTTGTTTTGGAGCCTCTCCTGGAACTTGCTCTGTAGACCAGGCTGGTCTTGATCTCACAGAGATCTGCCTGCCTCTGCCTCCGAGTGCTGGAATTAAAGGTGTGCGCCACCACTGCCAGGCAAGTCTTGAACTGTTTTATCCATTCCCTCCCACTACTTGCTTGTGCTGTCATAGATTTCTCTAAGGGATTATCTATCTATCTATCTATCTATCTATCTATCTATCTATCTATCTATCTATCTATCTATTCATTCACTCACTCATTCATTCATTAATTCATTAATTCATTTCCTCTTTAGGACCTCCATCCTATTCATAAAGTTCTTGTCTTGTGCTTCAGCTCTGTTGTGGTTCTCAGGGCCTGCTGCAGGAGGGTTGCTGAGCTCTAGTGGAGACATTGTTCTTGCTGTTATTGATTGCTTTTTTTTATGCTAGTGTCTAGGCATCTGAGTTTGGCATGATTGTAATTCTAGGTGCTGATGTCTTGTCTTTGCCTCATGGACTTTTTTTTTCTAGTTTTCAATTGCCCTCTCTGGTTCGTAGAAGGGTGTGGTGGCTGTGTGTTGCCTGGTAGGGAATTCTGGGATCCTGTCAGGTATGTTCATTGTGGGTTCCAGGCACAATGTGCTTCCAGGTATTGAGAGCTGACACTTAGGAATGAAGATGGGCCAGAAGGGAGGACTATGTGGGGTCCACAGGAGGGAGAAAAGCAGGGTGTTCTACCCAGATCTGCTTAATCCCCAGGGAATGGGGGCAGACAAGGAGGAGAGACCTTAGTGGGCTGTCTGCCTCAGAGCTGGGGATGAGAGCGGGGAACTGGATTTGGAGGAGGGGAGGGAGAGAGGTGATCTGAAGTCTGCCTCCGTGCTCTGCTGGTGGACTTGCTTCTCTGGCAGGCTTGGCTGGAGTTGGGGGCTGGGACAATGGGATGAGTGGGGGAGAGGTTGGAGAGATCTGTGTGATCCACTGGAGATGGGGGCAGAGAGGAAGGGAGGGCCACAGCAGGTGGTCTTCTGCAGGGTTAGGAGATTGGTTTGGAGGAGAGGAGGAGAGGTGAAGATCTACAGTTAGCCTTCCTGCTTCACTGGCTGATGTGACCTGCGGGTTCCCAGGGAACTGGCTCTCCTTTCTTGTCTCTCTGTGTGTGGTGCTACTCAGCCTCCCCAAAGCACACATATGGAGGTTAGAGCATACCTTGGGTGTCATCCTCACTGTCCACTTTCTCTGAGACAGGGTCTCAGTGCCATTGTGTATGCCAGGCCAGCTGACTCATAAAGCAGTGGGGGTTTTCCTGTCTGTGGGCCCCATCTTGTCATAAGAGCACTGATTGTGGGTGTGTACTACTGTGCTCAGCTTCACGTGGGTCTGGTGATCCAAATTCTGGTCCTATACTCGTGTAGCAAATGCTTTATCTACTGAGCCAGAACTTTTCTTTTCCAGTGTAACAAAATCAGCCAATGATAAAGAATTTTGGGCAATTTCTAGAATTCCTGGGTTACCAAGGACTCTCTCTGTACTGTTTTCATGGTGTTCCTGTTCTCTGTACAGTCTGCTAAAATCCTCATCCAAGTTGAAATGATCTAGAGATGGAAATGTTAGACATCTGAAGTAACTTTTTTAGCTAGGTCATATGCTATAAGATCTGGTGGGTGTACAACCTCCCTGTACTATGACAAGGCACAACAGAGGCGCCATGACCCTTTGGATGGGGGAGGCATGACAGATGAGAAACCAGGTTTGTGGTTTGAGAAGCAGTTGTCGTGGTTGTGTGGTTTGTCCAGTCTGCAGCTTGTTCTTTCTCCTGAGTCAACTGTTGATGCTGGTTTCTTCGGTGTCCTAGATGGAGTCTGTGCACTCACTGTGGCGGTTAGTGCTCACTGTCAACTAGGATCTATAGTCACCTAGGCTACAGGCCTCTGGGCACGTCTGTGAGGGGTCAGCTTCTGGGTAGGAGGGATGACCTTGACTAGTGAATTGATGTGGAAACACTGTGGGTGGGGCTGTTCCCTGGTCAGGGGACCTGGGACTGTGTGAAATGGAGAAAGTGGCTGAGTACTGGCATGCGTGTATCCGCCTCTGCTTTTCCCCACAGATGCAAGGTGGCCATGTCCCTGTGCTCCTGCCTCTGTGACCTCTCTTTCACGACAGACTGTCATTGGTACTTTGGGTCCCAATACACCCTTCCCCACGTAGGTTGCCCTGCTCAGCGTGTCTTGTGAGAGCAACAGAGCAGTATTGACACGTGTGTGTTTCTCTTCCCAGTGGAAGGTCACGGTGTTTCCCACTCTGTAAATCCCTGCCCATCCGCCTCCAGTGCCCGTGTTAGTTCTGGATCTTAGAGGCTGTTCTATTCTGCTACAAAGAGGAGCACCCCACCTCACGGGTCTATCATCATCCATTTGAGTTCGTAGGTAAAGCCCTCCTTTTCAGCATTATAGGCAGTGTTGCAAATAATCCTTATCATTACAGCATTTCACACAAGTTCAAGTGTGATTGGAGGATAATTTTTTCCAGCGGAATTTCTGGGTCACGTGGTATGTACATTTTTAACTTTAAAAGTTTGTGCCAAATTGCTTTTCAGAGATGTTTATCCATTTATCATCTCACAAGCAATTAGGAGAGGGACTGTTTTCCCACAGTCTTGACGACACAGTTTGTTATCAAACATGCTGATTTTTGCCAGTTAGAAGTTAAAAATAGGCCTCTATAGTTTTGATTTGCGTTTATTTTATAATTAGTGTGGGTGAGCATATTTTTGTGTGTTTAAAAGTCAGTTAGCCTTTCTTTTTCTTCTAGCTGAAAGAAACTTGGTTTACTTTTCTATTAAGTTGTTGGTCTTTCCCCCTTTTTTGAACCAGGAATCTTGTACTGACTAGGTGAGTGCCGTCACTGAGCCACAGCCTCCCAGTGCTCTTGGTGGGTGAGTGCCACGGAGCCACAGCCTCCCAGTGCTCTTGGTGGGTGAGTGCCACGGAGCCACAGCCTCCCAGTGCTCTTGGTGGGTGAGTGCCACCACTGAGCCACAGCCTCCCAGTGCTCTTGGTGGGTGAGTGCTGCCACCACCCAGCCACAGCCTCCCAGTGCTCTTGGTGGGTGAGTGCCACCACTGAGCCACAGCCTCCCAGTGCTCTTGGTGGGTGAGTGCCACAGAGCCACAGCCTCCCAGTGCTCTTGGTGGGTGAGTGCCACGGAGCCACAGCCTCCCAGTGCTCTTGGTGGTTTTACTGATTTACCTTTAGGAAATGACCGTTTCTCCAGACTCACCCAGTTTCTAAGTATCTTTTGAAAACTTGTGCCTTGAGATTAGAGAAATGGCCCTCAAAGAGCATTTGTTACTCTTCTAGAGGACCATAGATCCTTGGCAACTACATAGAAAGTCTGGAAATCACAGTCAGCTACAGCTTCAGGGATCTGACTGCCTCTTCTGGCCCCCATGGGCATCTGTACACATATGCATATACACTTATACAGATACACATAAACAAAAAATAAAATCAAAATCTGAAAACTCCATGTTTCAAAGCCAAAAATTGATTGTTTGTTTAAATATATGTTAAGCGTGGATTGTGATTTAAAATAGCCCTGAATGTTTTTGCTCCTCAAGATTTAATAAAAACCATTTCCACCCTTTCTTTTAGTATTTTAATGGTTCCATTATTTTATGTTTAGATCTTTGATCCATCTGGAATTTGTTTTACTGCAAGGTGTGAGATGAGGATTTGGTGCATCTCTCCAGATGGCTTCCTACTTGTTATCCTTCATGGAGTGATCTGTCTTTCCGCCCTGGATGTGAACACAATGCCATCACAGGCTAACGTCATGCATGTACGTGGGCCTGTTCCCAGCACCCTTATCTCACCACTCTCTGCCCTTTGGGTCTTCGTTTGGTTCTCAGACCTCTCCAGTGCTTTTCCTCACAAGTTCTCCCAAGCAGAAGGGGAGAGTTTCTGTTCAGTGATGGCTCCTATTCGGGAGTAGATTCAGGCCTGAGCTGGAGACTAATTGGAAAGAGGGGCAAAGGGGTCAGGGACTTCCTCCCTTCTATTAGGCACAATCAGATTCTCCCTCAGGATTTGGGAGGTTTCAAATTGCTGCGCTGGAGAGTCAGAATGAAAAATGAATTGACCTCCTGTCTCGGAGAGAGACAGATGATGACGATAATGATAATATCTGTGATTATTAACTACTACCCCTGTGGCAGTAGGCAGTTTAAATAGGTTATTTCATTGATCCTTACAGCAACTGATAAATTAGCATTTTTATTCCCAGATTGCATAAAAGGGAAGTGAAGTGGAGACAGGATTTGGACTCAGGGAAAACCATTTCCAAACCTAGGCTCCCTATTCACTCTTGATGCAGGATCTTGGGCACAAGACAACCAGTGAAATCACACTCATGCCAGGGGTCAGGGATATGGGTCAATGGGTGGAATGCTCACCGTGCAAGCAGGAGGACCTGAGATCAATTCCCACACCCATGTAAAAATGCTGGGCATGATGGCGTGTGCGTGTGACCCCACTACTGGGGTTCGGGGACAGGTGGATGCTGTGGACTCATTGGCCAGCCTAGACAAAATGGCAGACTTCAGGCTCAGTGAGAGACATTGTCTCAAAAAATAATATAGAGAAGTGATAAAGACACCAGAATTGTGAACACACATGCAACACACAAACACACGCAACTACACACTCACATATACAGTCACATACACACTCACACATACACTTACACACACTCTCACAACATGCATACTCACACTCTCTCTCACATACATACTCTCACACACATACACACACATTCACACACACTCATACACACACACACACACACACACACACACACACACACAAACACCCCTTCCTTATTTAGTGACTGGTGCTCTCTTGACATTTCAGGGGACTTGGAGGAGTGCAAAAAAGCTCAAGATTCTAAAGATCAGACCAAGTTCCCTAAAGGAGTCAGGAAATCACACGTCTTTAGGGGCAGACAGGGAACTGGGGGAGCGAAGCTGTCCAGATGGGCTGTAACGGAGTCGGTAAGGGAGGGTCATTGCAGATGAGAGTGCATTTCATATGACAGTTGGCATCTGTCCCTCACCCATCATTTCTGTGGAACACAACTTGCGATGTGGTCACAAACACATGCCACCATGCCCGGCATTTTTTTACATGGGTGCTGGGGATCAAACACAGGTCCTTCTGTTTGACAGTGAGCATTCCACCCACTAAACCGTCTCCCTGACCTCTAACGTGAGCATGATTTCACTGGTTGTCTTATGCCCAAGATCCTGTACCACATAGTGAGTAGGGAGCCTAGATTTGGAATCAGCATTGCCAAATTTTTAGATTTTTTTTTTCATGGAAACAAGACCTGTAGATTTTTATGTGGCATATTCAAATGTTTCTATGTCCACAAATTATAAAAGCTATCAATGTGTGTTCTTTAAAACTCAATATTTAATCCTAAAAGTTCCCCTTGTAGATAGTGCATTAAGCAAACAGTTTCTTATTAAATGACTTTGACTCAGCAGTGAGAGAAATAGGTTACTGATAGACCACAAATCATGAATGCAATCAGAAGCAGCATGCTGAGCAAAGCCAGGCACACAGAATATGTTCACTTCTTTGAAATTCTAGAACATGAAAAAATGAACATACAAGGGCAGAGGTCAACTGGGCAGGGGGAAACTATTCCAAACGGTAGTGATTTCTATAACTCAACAGTGGTTTGGATTATACAGATTGTCACATGATTCTTACCTGAGGAGATGCAAACACATGACTGCTCACCCCAGATACAGTGCCAACAACACTCCAAGATGACGATCCTATCTAAGTCCAATTTGTTGACCGCTGTGGAAGAATCTTTATACACTGCAAATATGTCTTACTCTCATTGGTTAAGAAAGAGCTGACTGGCATGTAGCTTGGCAGGAGAGCCAGACTAGGAGGACGCCGGGAGAGAAGGGTGGAATCACAGGAGTCTTGAGGGATGAGGAGAGAAGCAAGATGAATGTGCTGTGTTGAAGGAAGGTACTGCCATATGGCAGAGGGTAGATAAGAAATATAGGTTAATTTAAAATGTAAGAGTAAGCTAGTAACAAGCCTGAGCTATTGGCTGAGCATTTATAATTAATAATAAGTCTCTGTGTGGTTATTTGGGAATTGACTGGTGGGACAGAAAAGTCTGCCTACAGTGAACCAATGAATTTATGGGGCTTACTTTAAGAGCATGATTGAGGGTTTACTTATAAGAGACAGTCAACTCCAGTGCAGCTACATTCCCAGAATCACCCATCATGGGTGATAACGTTTCAATGACTCTGGTATATAGGGACTACCTAGCTTAGTGAAGCTTCTTCCACCTGTATGCTCTATCACCTGCTGAGAGCACAAGGCCAAGATCTTGGGGGAGGGCCTGATGATCCTCCCTGCAACCTCCTGTGAGGAAATGGGCTAGATCTCAGGACTCTGTTGTGGATGGCCAAAGCTGCTCTGATTGAGATGGCCATGGCTTTCATGCACAGAAGAAGGCATTCTGTAACACTGATGCACACTGATACAGTCTGGGTCTGGAACATTCCCCAAAGGCTTGTGTGTCACAGTCATGGTCTGCAGCCCATGACCCTCTCAGAGATAAGGCCTGATTGAAGACTTTAGGTCATCAGAGTGTGCCTTTAAAGGAGACCGGGAATTTCACTTCATCCTCTTACTCTTTCTGGCTGCCACGATGCCAGCAGCACTGTTTTCTCATGTGCTCCCTGCCATGAGGTGCAGCGTCTCTCTAGGTCCAAACTAACGGGGTCAAACAACCATGATGTAATAATGTAGATGTAACCAACTGTCTTATTATAAAAGAAACACAGAACCAATGTAAAAGAGAAAGCCAAGAGGTCAGAGCTCAGAGCTAAAACCTTACCCTTCCTCCTGCGGTGGTCCTACCTCTCCGAAAGAGACCTACTTCTTGTGTATTTGTCTTGATAAAGTCTTTCTGTTCTGCCTTCTCATTGGTTGTAAACCCAAACACGTGACTGCCTTGTCACTGCCTGTAAGTATAGCCCTCCAGGTCTTAAAGGCATGTGTCTCCAGTGCTGGCTGTATCCCTGAACATGCAGAGACTTACCTAGCTCTGCCCACCAAGTGCTGGGATTAAAGGCGTGTGCCACCACCGCCATGCTCTTTCTATGGCTCTAATAGCTCTGACCCCCAGGCAACTTTATTTATTAACATACAATTAAAATCACATTTCAGTACAAATAAAATACCACCATATGATAACTTCAGAACCATGAGGCCAAACAATTCTTTCTTCTTTATAAGTTTATTATCTCAAGTATTTTGTTATAGTAACAGAAAGTTAGCACATTTGTCAAAACTCTATGAATACATACATAAGATGTATTTCAATCTATTTAACTCACATACAAAAGTCTGTAAAACTCCCATGGAGATATTTTTATATCAATGTTTTATACAGAATTATTCACAATAGCTAAATTATAGAGACAACGGATGCATTCAACAACAGTAATGAGTGAAGAAAATATGTTCTATACATACAATGGTATTTTTTTCAGGCACAAAGAATGAGGTTTATATCATTTGTAGGAAAGCAGATGCAGTTGGAGACAATCATATTGAGTAAAAATTGTCTATTTTCTTTCATATGTGGATGTCTTATTTTATATGGATACATAAGTCGTGAATTAGTATGTGACATGAAAGAATGGAAACTCTATGGGAAGAAAGGATACTAATGGGAGGGGTGGGGAAAGGGAGAGAAGGCAGTTATGAGAACATGTTCTCAACATATATCATGTGCTTGAATGAAAATGTCCTTGCATCATACAGCACCATGTCCAATGAACATATACAATGAAGAAATTTAAAAAGTATATACTAAAACTGGGGTTAGGACATAGTCTTTAGATCAATGTTATCAACATACTTCACCTGCTCTGTCCAGAGAAATGATCTATTAGAGCCATGCTTTCAGTTTTGAATGAGTTTATTAAGCTTGTAGAAACCCAAAATAAAACAAGTAGCAAGCCACACACAGATAACACCATCAAATCGGGTGTTTATAACATCCTGTAGGAATGACTGGGGTAGGCTGAGCGAGAGAGCAAGCAAGGCCAAATGACAAGTTGTGAGCAGCAGATGGTACCAACACCAATCCGGGTGCTCACAGAATCCAGCAAGAATGCTAGAGAAGCCCTGGAAACAGCCATGCTGGGGCTTCTGACCGAGACCATCAGGGAAGAGCCGAACATCCCCTGTCCACTCATGGATGAGCGTCTGGCTTCTTGCTCCCACCAGGCATTTTTATATCATGGGATAAATAGTAGTAACCCCTGTGGGAATGGCTATCTCCTAGCTGTTCTCAAGGGCACACTTCTTTAATACGCTCAGCTGTTTGTTCCCATCCCTTCCTGTTACAGGGCAGGGTGGGCAGGTGGCCTGCCCCGGGACAGAGGGCCTTGGAGGACAATTGGATAATGATACCTGAGTCCAAGATAAGAGAGTCCTCTCGGCTCTCCAAGTCTGTGCTCAACAAGTGCAAACAGCATATGACAACTTATCACTATAATTTAAACTATGGGAACTTAAAGACTTGGACATTCAACACAAAAATCTACAAGCAGATATTGAGGTTTAGTTCGTGAAAGGCATGTTGGAATACTTAGGAGGAAGTATACTGAGGTTCATAGTTTGAAGTGAACTAAGGATAAGATGGATTGATAGATGGAAGAATGGATGGATTGTGATGCATCAAGCTTAGTAAACTGCTAACGAACTGGTATGCCTCTGTATGTTTTGTAATAAAATGGCAGAAAAATTAGTAAAATAAAACCAAAGTAGGAGCCTGACACACCGATCACACCCGTACTCCAAGTTCTACCTCTTGGGTGGGGTCTGGCTCATGTCCCACCCCTTGGGTGGGATCTGGCTGATGTCATATCCCTTGGCCGGGGTCTGGCTGATGGGCACTGCTTTTCAATAATCTCTTTCTGCTTTCTCCCACCACCCAATGTCCAGTGTCATTCAGCAAGTTGATTATACGGGCATTTCTCTTGCAGCCTCCAGCCCCTCATTCTTCACCCACCTTGTCCCAGGCTTGATAGATCTGGCACGGCTCAGTGAGTGAAGGTGTGAGAAAATCCATCAACTGATGACATCATTAACATTTGTCCAGCTTGATCCAGCTGAGATAAAAGCTCAGCCTGACCTCCTGCTCATTAATCAAGAGGAAAGAAGAAAACCATTTTGGCGGCATAGCTCCTTAGCCCCTGTGCTAATCCATCTTGCTATACTGATGGTCTCTCTTCACGTAGCATGTAAATGTCCAGGGAATAAAGATTAACCCAGAGCAGACCCTTCCCCAGGGAGCTGGCTTTATGAAGAGTGTCTGCAGTCTTCAGTAGGGGTCCTTGTGCTGCTAGAGCTCACAACCTTTACTGAATAGCAGAGGCCAAGTGAGTGGCTGTGTCAGCTCAGCATCCACTCTGTACCCTGGCTGGGCTGTGTTGGAGAAACAGAAGCTATGTGTGACCCTGCAGTTCCAGAATTCTGGAGGAGCTTCCAAAACCCATAGGAAGAAGGGAACAGCACACTTTCTGAAGCATCACCTTTCAATAATTTACAAAGATAATTTGTTATAATAATTGCTAAGATGGTGATGAGTACAAATTAGAGAAAGCAAAGGTCAGCCTTTACAATGTGTGACTGACACATCAGAGGTTGAACCTGGAGACATTTCAAAGTTTCTGTTAATGGTATTACCTTTTGATGGGTTTTCTCCCCCTGTGCTTGCTGAGTTATTGCCTGGAATATTCATTCTTCCTCCTTAGAGGACAGGAATGCTTCTGTTCTCTAATGATGTCATGTTTTTAACTTGACTTAGCTAATGCAACATGAGCAGAAGAGATCTGGGTCACTTCCAAGCAGAATATTTAAAATCACATTCTCTTGTTCCTCTGATAAAATACTGTTTCAGATTGCATATTTTTCAAGAAGACTTGTGGAGCACAGACATCAATGGATGTGAAGCAGGAATGAGAGACAGTGCTTGGTTACTGTTCAGTCGCTGAGCTATGGGGGTCATTTGTTACTGCAGCAACACCTGGCCTATCCTAACTGATACATCCCTAACAGGCATGGGAGCTTTTGTGTCCAAGACACAATCTTCTTGACATTAAACTTTTTCCATAAAACTGTTAAATGTGAAAGAAAAGGAATTCCATGGCATTAAATGTTCTAGGTAAATTAAAGACAAAGCAATATAGGAGTAATTTTGCTTTGGGGGGCTGATTGCTTATTGGCAGAGATGGAGTGCTTTTAGGTACAAGGGATCAAGGGACAATATGAAACAGTGGTTCAGTGTTCAATAGGCTGAGCTTGAGGGCTGGCTTCTTCTTTGTGGCTTTGAACAAAGCCCTTGGCTTCTCATATTCTCTCTTCATACCTGGTATAGAGAATTGTTGTGAACTAAATCACGTGGAATGATCAGGACAGGTGTAAGATCAGGGTGGTGGTTTAAAAACTCCTTATCTTCTCCTTCTTATTCCCACTCCCCTCTTCTCTTTCCTCATTTTTATCCTCATTGGCTTGTAGTAGAGAGGAAGGAGAAGACTGTAGTTGTAGTGTGGACAAATCCAGTGTGGTAGGGTAATGCACATTCTTTGGGAGTATGGGTTGAATAGCTAGGTTTAGAGCTGTCAATGTGTGATAATTGAGAACTTTATTTTCTACACTACAGCTACATCTGTGATTTGATGGAAGTCTATCCAGCTTTCCCTCACTGACAAACTCACAAGAAGGTAAACACCATGGTGGTGCGTTGCCTGCAGTGAACTGAAAAAAAAAAATGAAGACATTCAGCTAAAGATAATGGAAAATCTTCCTCTAATGTTTCCTATTAAAGTTCATGGACTCCTTAAAGTCTACCCAGGGTGTTGTGGGCATCTGTAGACACCAGGGCAGGAAGCCCTGCCACAAGGTTTTCCTGAGAAGGTCACATTCTTTCTGAGCCTCGGTGTTTCCATTTGGAAAATGCATGCTTGCTCTCAATGCTCTAAGAGTGGGGTTCTGTTGTCTGAGGGCAAGCCGCCCGGTAGAGCCTTTGTAGGCTGGACAGTAGATTTGAGGAGCTAGGATCAGAAGGGAAGGAACACAGTTTTCTGCCTCTCTTCTATCCCTAAATCCTATGGTTTGATAAGAAAGAGCAAGACAGGGACTGAGGATCTGAACAAGAAGATATGCAGGGTCACAGATTGGAAAACAAGAATGAATGCCATCAACATTCCAGACAGAACAAAACCAGTTTGCAAATTTGGAGAAAGAGCCATTGGAAATAGCTTCCTAAAGCATGTAAAGGAATGCACAATTTTAATGAGCTCTTACTTCATGCCAAGAATGCTAAGCTTTGTCTACACCCCACTGTTGCAATCCTCACAGTAACTCTGTAGTAGTTCCTTTCTTGTGACAGGGACAACCATCTGACAGAGTCCACTTAGGGACACAGCATTTATTTGAGCCCACTTTCTTGAAGGTGAGTGTGGTGACAGGACCTTAGATTGGACACAGCTTGATCAGGAAGCAGAGAGAAGCTTGAATGGAAGCCCAGGCAGGCTTTGTGCATTTGTCCCATGGGGGCCACCTAGGCAGGCCATCAGAGGCAGTTGGTCACATTGTGTTTGCAGCCAAGAAACAAAGAATACATAAAAAGTGAGACCGTGTTATAAAACCTCAAAGCCCAGCCCTGGGGACCCACTCCCTCCAGTGAGGCTCCACCTTCTTAAGGTTCCACAACCTCCCAAAACATCGGCATCACCTGGGGACCAAACATTCAAACAGATGAGTCTTTGGGGGACATTTCACATACAAATCCGCAACAAACTCTAAGTCAGAGGATGTGTTGGATAGTTTTATGTCAATTGACACTAAGTAAAGTGATCTGAGAAAAGGAATCTCAATCAAGAAAATGCCCCCTATAAGATTGGGCTGTACAAAGGTCTGTAGGGCATTTTCTTAATTAGTGATTGATGGGAAAGGCCCAGCCCATTGCAAGAAGTGCTATCCCTGGGCTGGTGTCCTGGGTTCTAAAAGAAAGCGGGCTGAGCAAGCAATGGGGGTTGAGCCAGTAAGCAGCACCCCTCCATGGCCTCTGCATCAGCTCCTGCCTCCAGGATCCTGCACTACTTGTGTTCCTGTCCTGACTTCTTTCAGTGATGAATAGTGATTTTAAAGTGTAATCCAAATAAACCCTTTTCTCCTCAACTTGCTTTTCGGTCATACATTTCATCACAGCAATAGAAATGGAACGAAGCCAGAGAGTTTGTAGCTACCTCCCTTTTAGTGATGGAGAGATGCAGGCTTTGTTGAGGTTCTTTGCCCAAGATTGCACAACCAGAGAGACAGCCAAGAGCCTTGGTCTCGCCCATTGCCATCTCCCCCTCAACCCATTTAACTCACAAACAGGGAGAGCTGGTTTCTTTTGTTAAGTACCACTATATTCCGAAAGCTTAAGAAACTTGGGGGTAAAACACACTCTGGGGCCACTTCTGGTTTGGGAGAAAGTTTAGGTGGTGCCATGCCATTGGGAACAGTCATCATCAGACCCTTTCAGGTTGCCAGTGCAGGCAAGACCTGTCTATCTCTGAGAGCTGTGCAGAAAACCCACCCCACTCTGTGCAGAATATCTGCATTTGAACACATTTCTCTTGGGCTCTTCTCTGAACTATTTGCCCTAAAAATACACTTTGACATTATGCACAAACATTGAAGAGACATTTATTTGGCCCTGACCTTTGTACGGTTTCTGCTAAAAGAGATCTGGTGACACACAAATGGGACTGAATTATTTATAGGTCCAAGGGGAAATCAAAGTTGCTTTTATTCCTATTGAAAGTGTATCAGAAGGCAAAAGAGGGCCAAATTAGCTTTGGCTTCTCTCAGAGGGAATCCAGCAGGGCCCAAAGGTGCTTATTAAAGTCGAGGGTGCCCTTAATGACTGGCTCGTTGGAAATCTCCACAAATGGGACCTATTGTTCCTTTTGAACACCTTTCCAGGAGATAAGGGTCTGTGTCCTTCCTGATAGGAAGTGACTAGGATAAATGTAGTAGACAAAGGTGGATCTGTGGGCTTAGCACACTCTCTGGCTGGTGTTCATTTATGAATTTATTATATTGACTAATGCTGACTGGACATGTATTTGTGCTGAGTATTGAGAAAAATATATGGATTTATGAATTCCTTAAAAATTTAAAAAGATTTATTTTTAATTGTGTGAGTGTGAGTATGTGTGTGTATGTGTATTTGTGTGTGTGTGTGTGTGTGTGTGTGTGTGCACATGTGAGCATATGTTCATATGAGGAGGCCATAAGAGCTCCAGACAGCTCAGAGCTGCCCCACCTGAGTGCTAGGCACCCAATTTGAGTCCTCTAAAGGAGCAGTAAGTGCTCTTAACCACAGAGTCATCTATGAAGCCTCATGAACTCATTTAAAACAAGGATTTAGCAAATACTTTGTATCTGTTTTTGGCAAGTTGTTTCAGATGTGAGGATCTATTTATCAAGACTGATGAAGTCCTTCATTCATGAATGAGACACTAGTCCTGTTTTCAGGGAAGCAAGGATAATGAATGCTCAAGAATCAACCAGACACTCCTCCTCCACCTCCTCCTCTTTCTCCTCCCCACCTTCTCCTCATCACCACCACCATCATCTTTCATGTTTATTTGATTCTTTTAGCTGATCAGCCCCACCCCCTGTGTTTGTATGTGTATATGAGTGCATGTGTCCATAGTGCGTGCGTGTGTGTGTGTGTGTGTGTGTGTGTGTGTGTGTGTGTGTGTGTGTGTGTGCCAGGGTATGAGGAGGACAGAATTTTGCATATATTCTTCTATTGTTCTTTAATTTTTTTGGAGACAGATTCACTGAGCCTGGAGCTCACCATTTCTCCACCTCCTTAGCCTAGAGTTGTAGATGCTATCATTCCTGGGTTTCTGTGGGTGCTGGGGTCTGAACTAGGTCTTCATGCTTGCAAAGCAGGCACTTTACTGACTGACTGGCTTGTCTATCTATCTCATCAAATGCTTTACCCATGTTAAATCAGCTAGTTTGAATACCTGCTCAGTGAGGGGAGAATTATTAAAACCATTCTCTTTCATAGTTGAGGACAATGAAACAAATAGTTGACATAATTTACTTGGAGAGTCAAATCTTGGAAGCTGGGAGGCTGGGTTCCAGCCAAGGCAGTCTGTCCACCAAGTAGCTACTATAGAGGAATATATAAAGGCTACAGACACAGAGGAACTAGTAAGTCAGACATAGGGAGTCTAAACTAGGCCCAGTTGGAAGATAGGAAGGAAAGCCATTTGACAGCCCCCCTACCCCCACTCTGTGTCCTCAGCTTATGAGATAGGGGTCTTAAGGAGGAATGGAGGAGAAATATTAACTGTAACGTGTTGTTTTCTATTATCCACAGCGGCTGCCCCTTAAGCAACAGCCGTCCTGGTCAGAGGTTGCCACTCTGCTGCCACCAGCAGCAGTCCAGCCCCGAGGGCCGCAGCCTGAGGGACTCTCTTCCCGCAGGCACCGACTCTTCAAAGCTACCAAGAGAAACTGCGTCTCATCTAAAGTACTCACAATTCAAAGGTTTAGGGGGAATTCTGCTCGCTCAGAGGCTGAACAGCAAGTAGCTCACTTCCCTTTGCTGGCGTCTTCTAAAAATTCCAGCGTCCTTCTCTCAGCTCCCACTTAAAAAACCCTAGCTACAGGTGGTTCCTCCTTACCACTTCCTGTCAGCTACCTGCTGACTCAGCCTCATGCTCATAGGTTGATTTTATTTAATCAAACACATCTTTGAATTTAAAAAAAAAAGCAGTAGGAAAAAAAATGTAACACACTTTAAAATAATATTCCTCAACAGTAATGTCTTCTTTGCGGCACCTTAGGGTGAAGCTGAGTGTCACATGCTTTTATTCCCTCTATTCCTTCTTTCGGCATTCACAGTATCTTCAACTTCAGTCTGAGATGGCAATCATCTGAAACTGTAAGGCTGACAGCATTCTAGGAGATGGTATTTTCCCACTTGAAGTGCTATGTGAAAAGATACAAAGTGAGAAGATCCGTCAGGAGAACACACAAAGATCACAGATGAAGTGAGAGGATCCATCAGGAGACCACACAAAGAACAAGACACAAAGTGAGAAGATCCATCAGGAGACCACACAAAGAACACAGACGAAGTGAGAGGATCCATCAGGACACCATACAAAGAGCAAACTTACAACAGGACAAGATATATTGAGTAAATAAAACATTTGTCTCCTCTCAATTATTTATTTCTCTTATATGTTCAGGACCTGCCCGAATTTACTCAAGAACCAAATTGTTGAGGCCTCTGTCTGTTCCAGGAGGCCTGTAAATGTTGACAGGCCTGTGTATCATCCTTGTACCCATCGAATGCCTTTGGGCTTTCCAGGGAGGTTTGTGAACTCGGGATGATTCTATACCGCTGAGTTTGGGCCCCGTTATCTTTGCTGTTTGGTGAGCGCCAATTAGAACCTCAGGGGTTGCCCCTTGGAAAAGCACACGTGTAAAGAAGAGCCTCATGGGGTGAGGAAAGAGACTTCAGAGGAGCCCAGGAAGAGATGCTGTGGGAGGCCATGCTAGCTTTGATTTAAGCATAGCTTTACAGCAGAATGGAGGTGCTGAGATTGGAACTTTGTTTCCTAGGAATCAGCAACTGGGAAGGCAGTGTGTGAGGAGAATCAATGTTGTTTGTGTGATGTGGGGCATCTGCTGGACCGAAGTGCCATCAAATAATGTTTACTAGTGCCTTGAACCTAGTTCTTGGTCTCCAATGCTGTAGATGATAAGGGAGTATTTTTCTGGTTGGAGAGGCTTTGGTGGTGGGAGATATATTGTAATTTCTTCAGCTTAAATACTGGAAAGCAGAGTCTATGCTTATCTGGGGAGGGAGGGAGCCATGGAAAGACAGGAGGCAGTTTTAGGGCCTCTGGGTCTCCTGTACCCAGGAAACAAGCAGTTTCACATTTGGGATGATAAATAACTCCAATGGTAGGATTCTGTATCTTTCAATCATTACTTCCAATCTTCTTTCCCCTAAGGACTGGGAATGGAACCCCCTCTACTTTTTCAGATAGCTAGGGTGCCTTCACACCTTACCACAGTTCCAGTGGGAAAGGCAGGTCCATCTATGAGGAGCAGTGGCTGTCCTAAGTACACACGTAGACAAGAAACACTTTCTGGGTCTTTCCTATCACAGGGGGACACAGCATGGTTTCTAGTCCATGATAGGAACTTGAAAACAAACAAACAAGCAAACGAACGAACAAACAACCTTCTGAAGGAATAATGAGAACAGAGCTACAGAATAACCAACTAGTATCTGTAAGTTGATATTCATTGGATTCTCATCATGTCCTAGGAGTTGTGAGAGAAGTTTAATGGGGAGAGGGAGATGAAGACGGCTCACTGTAGAGGAATCTTAAAAGTTCTTATTAATAAAATCAAACCCGAGGCCAGTTATTGGGGTCAATGCTGGTAGATCAGAGAGACAGAAAAAGCCACAGCTATCTCACCTTGCCATTTCCTCAGCTGGTCCTGTTTCCCCAGACTGGAAGCTTCTGCGTCCTCATCCCAATGAATCTCAGCTGAACTGCTGCTCAAAAGCCTGAATGCTTAACCAGGCCAAAATCCTCTAGTTTCTGGTCCTCACGCCTTATATATCTTTCTGCTGTCTACCACCACTCCCTGGGATTAAAGGCTGGCTTTCTGGGATTAAAGGTGTGTGTCACCATGCTTGGCTATTTCCAATGTGGCCTTGAACTCACAGAGATCCAGAGGGATTTCTGTCTCTGGAATGCTAGGATTAAAGGCGTGTGCTATCACTGACTAACTAGTGGCTTGTCTGTTCTCTGACCCCAGGTAAGTTTATTAGAGTACACAATATTTTGGGGAACACAATACCACTGCAGCTCACTGAGGATCTGAATTTGGATCCTCAGAGCCTATGTGCCATAGTTACTTTGTCAACTTGATACAAATCTAGACATACCTGGGGAGGAGTCTCAGTTAGGAAGTGCTTCTGTCCGATTAGCCCATGGGCGTGTCTTGGGGCATTTTCTTGATTGCTCCTTGGGGCAGGAGGGCAGGGCAGGTGGTTCTGAGCTGGGTAAGAGGGATAGCAAGGGAGCTAGCAAACAGCGTCCGTCCCTTCATGGCCTTTGATGAATTCCTGCACGGAGGTTGCTCCCTTGAGTTCCTGCCCTGGCTTCCCTTGACGGCGGATTGTATACATCAATCCAAATCAACTGCCCTGCTCCCCAAGCTGCTTTTGGTCAGCGTTCTATAGCAGTTAACAAAAAGCTAGCTAGAATACTCCTTAAAGCTGGGTGTGTTTGTTTGCAACTGTAACCCTGTTACGTATATTGGGAAATGAGAGGCAGAGGCAGGAGAATTCTGGGAAGCTCATGGGCCAGCCAGCCTGGAGATTTCAGTGGACAACTAGAGAGCCTGTCTCAAACAAAGTATAAGATGAGGCTTGACACCTCTGATCTCCAGATGCATGCCATGTAAGAGCCCGCATGTATGCACACGTACACATGCACACGCAAATGCACACGTGTGTATGTACAACAAATATTTTTTGAAAGAAAGATGCTTAGTTGTTATCAAACTTATGAAGAAAAATTAAATCTCCATCTTGGCGTATCAAGAATAAGTTGCAGCTAGATTAAAAAGCTAGCTGTAATATACAAACCCATTTAAAATCTCTTCTATGTAAACAGAAAGGTGAGAAGGACCTTGAGGAAAATGGACAGAAGATGATGCATGACTTTCACTGCTGTCTTGGGTGAGAGATTTCACAGGACAAGCCACGGCTGGAGAGCTGGTCAGTGGGCTGGTTTCTGACCTTGGCTTGTCTGATTTCAGGCATGTGCCCTTTAATGCCAGGCTACTGTGCAGATAGACAGGCCAGGGCCATGGTGTGGAAGTCTAATAACGTAGCTGATGGCTTGTGGAGGATAGTTCACAGTGCAAAAGCAAAGGTACACCCTCTGAAGACCACTGGACATTTTGTTATTTGGTCGAAAAAATTAAATCTCCATCCCATTGTATCAGAAATAAATTGCAGCTAGATTAAAAAGCTACCTGCAAAATATAAACCCATTTAAAATCTCTTTTATGTGGACAGAAGGTGAGAAGGAGCCTGAGAAAAGCATTCAGAAGATGATGAGTGAATTTCTCCTTTCTTTGTAGTTTTTTAATCTCTCTATGGTATAGCCTTGTAACTTGAAACTTGTAACTTTGAAACCAAGAGGTGCATAATAAATCTATTTTCTGATTCCATTTCTCTGCACTTTTTCTCTCTGTGTGTATTTATGCGCTCAGTATGTACTCATACGTGTGCAGGTGCACTTTTGTGTATGTAGTGCATGTTACATGTGTGCATGTGTATGGAGAGGCCAAAGGTCAACCTTGGGTGCCATGCCTCAAGTGTACTCCCTCCATCTTGTTTTTTGAGACAAGGTCTTAGAATGACATGGCACTCATTGATCATGCTAGGCTGCTGGCCCAGAACCCCACAGATCTGTACGTCACTGCCTCACAGTGGTGGGACTGCAAGTGTGAGCCACCACAGCTGGCTTTTTTATGTGGGTTCTGAGGCTCAAACTCAGGTTCTCATGGCCACATGTCAGCCATCTCCCCAACTCCTCACCTCTTCTCCCTGTCCCCCTGTCTCCTCACACCCATGTGTATTCCACTCACCACTTTAGTCCTCTTTCCGTCGGTTGCCCTCATGGCTCCTGTCCCAGGAAGGCCAAGAGCTCCTCACCACCCAGTGCCACCCAAAGCCAGATGATCCCCCAGTGCTTCAAAGCTCAGGCTCTCCCAGCTTCGGCCTCCAACAGCAGCAAGGGAGCTCCTGCCTCATCCCTTCAGTCCCATTCAGTCCTCGGTGTGGACTTCTCGGGGTCTCTTAATATGTAAGAAGATCCACTTTACTTCTTAGCTAGGGACTTCTTGAATTTTATCTGGTAATTTCATTGTAATATTTACATCTCAGATGAAATGCCAAAGTGCTGTAACTTTCCCAGAACATACATAATATAGCTCAAATGCATCCCTCAGATTTAAAGGTTAAATTTTTCCCAGTGATGGAGATGGAACCTGGGGTTTTGTACATACTTGATAACTGAATTTAGAATGATTGTGGAAATACACTTCTAGAAATGTTCACGAAGGTGTTTCCAGAAAGGCTTAACTGAGGAGGAAGGACCTGCCTTGAATGTGGGTGACACAATCCCGCAGGCTGGGGTCAAGGACTGAATGATGACCAGAAAGTGATCTGAGCATCAGTATTCATCTGACAGGAGCCGCAATGTGACCAGCTGCTTTACACTCCTGCTACCACGACTGCCCAGCATGATGGGCTGTACCCCAAACTGTGACTGCCCAGCATGATGGGCTGTACCCCAAACTGTGACTGCCCAGCATGATGGGCTGTACCCCAAACTGTGACTGCCCAGCATGATGGGCTGTACCCCAAACTTTGACAGCCCAGCATGATGGGCTGTACCCCAAACTGTGAGCAAGATAAGCCCCTTCTCCGTTAAGTTGTGTTTATCAGGTATTTTGTTGTAACAATGAGAAAAATAGCTGAAACCATAGGTAAACACTCTACCATCAAGCCACTCTCCTCACCCGTGTGTTGGGTTTTAAGCACTGTTGGGAATTGGGGCCTTGTGAGGGCTGCCTGGGTCACAAGGGCTTCCAGACTAACATTGTTGCTGGGGTGAGGTAGTTACTGCAGCACAGGACGCTACACACAAGTCCGCCCCTCAGGCTCCCTTCTCAGCTCACCATCTCTTGACTTCCCGCTTTTCCACTATGTTATGAGACAGCTTGACACCCCTTGGTAGATGCTACCTCCATACCCTTAGACTCCCCAGTCTCCAGAATAAATAAACTCTTTAAACTTACTTACCTTGTGGAGTTCTGTTATAGTTAAACAAAGTGGACTAAAAGCACACACTTCATCTTGAAGTTGCTGTTTCGAGCTGTGGATTCCCAGTGCACAGCTTTAACTCCAGCACTTGGGAGGTAGAAGCAGGAGGATCATGAGTTCCAGGCCAGCCTGGGTTATACTATGAGACCCTGTCTGGACAAATAACAAAATAGCTCCCACACTAGAAGTCACCAGACTCCAGTGGGAATGGTGGAGGGGCTGAAGAAGATGTAGAGCTTGGTGGGTGTGGGGCCAAGAGAGGGGCAATTCTTGCAGCAGCAGCTGGGAACCTCTAAGTACAGTGTGTGTCCTTGATTGTGTGTTCAACAAGACATGATTAGACCCTTTCCATTAGGCCAAGGTGCTATTATAGCACAGTGGACGAGAGCCATACCTGTCCCTTACGTTGTTCAGGGGCCACAGGGAAACCTGTCTAGCCATCAGGCCATCACAATACAAGGTGAGAAAACCAGCACTGTGGTGGGGATGGGGCGGAAGGCAGTTGACCCAGGTGAAGGGAAAGCCCCATCAGGATGATTCATGCAGGGGAACCAACGCATGGCATGAGGACAGTCCAACAGAGAGAACAGCTGATGGAAATGAAGGTTTGTTGAGTTCAAACATGCAGAGATGCTGAGTGAGAACGGAGAGGGAATCGGTAGTGAATGGAATCACTAACCGCACAAGTAAGACATCACTGCTGAGTAGCGCGTGGTATGCGTTTTGGAAGGAGCACATTTTTTATGAGAGACTATCTCAGCTGAAGAAGCAAAGACTGTTTCAAACAATAGCTGAGCCAGGGTCACGTCATGGTGCAGAGCAGTGTTTGGTGCAGGTTAGTGTTCCCTCTCATACTTCCCTTTGCTTGGTGTGTGCGTGTGTGTGTTTGCACATTCATGTATGCATGCACGCGGCAGTCAGAGGACAGCCTTTGATGTTATTCCTTAGGTGCCTTCCACTTTTTGTTTGAAATGAGGTCTTTCATAGGCCTGTAACTTCACCAAGCAGGTTAGGCTAGCCTGCCATCTGCCTCCATCTCCCATCTCACCACTGCGGAAGTAACAAGTGTGCACCATCATGTCTGTCTTTCAACATGGACTCTGGGGCTAGAACTCAGATCCTCAGGCTTGTGAGTCAAATACTTTACTGAGGGGTTTCCCCAGCTGTGCTTTTCTCTTACTGAGGGGTCTCCCCAGATGCTCTTTGCTCTCCAGATCATTTGTGCTGTGGATTGTCTTGACCGACTAGCTCTTTAATGGCAGAGTTAAAACTTTTTTGGCCCCTATGTGGGTGTGGTCAGACTTCATGTTATTGGAGTCAGTCATTGGAGGTTGACATTCTCAAGCTGTGACATCCTTAACTTCCTCTGTCAGTTCATCTTCTCTTTCCTGACCTGGTCATGGTCCCGTATGCACAAGGGCTGGAGGACACCTGTTGGCTGCTTTGCAGAAATCGAGACATCTGAGAAGCAGCTGTTGTCTCTGTCTTCCTGGGGAGCCATTGGGCTGGGTGTGTCTTAGACATTCAAGGCTGGCAGAGCCATTTTATATGCTTGACGCATCTAACTTCCTCTGACTTTCTTCCCTATGGTTTCTGGCACATGTTTTCATATTTTATTTATTTTTACTTTTTTTGGGGGGAGACAGTTTCATTTCCACAGGCTGGCCTCACACTGCCAGTACAGCTAAGGAAGGCTTTGAACTATGAGCCTCCTACTTTCACCTCTTGAATGCCGAGATCATAGGTGTATATTACCGTACCTAACTCGTGTGGTGCTGGGAATTGGTCTCAGAGCTTTGGGCACTCTAGAGGTAAGCACTTCACTAAATAAGCCACACATGGAGTTTATCATTTCTACTTGAAAGCAAATCATGAAAGTTTGAGCAGAAGGAATAGGCAGTCGGGGGACTCTTCTTGCACACACTGAGGAGTTTTTGGACCTGAGGTATGTTATCACAGGTTGGTCCTGAGCAGCAACGTGTACCATTACAGTTCACCTGAGTGTAGTGGTAGTGACTGTTTTCATGTAAAGGGGATATAGAGACGGATACCAGCATCTAAAAAGGACGCCTTAGGAGGCCGCGCAATCTGGGAGATAATTTTGTGGGCTGTGTGTAGACTATTCTTGCGTGGCAAGAGGAAAAAGCAATTCTTAGAATTCATGTAAAGGCTGAGAGGCTCAAAGACTTAAAACCTACCCACTTCACCAATGCCAACAAAAAGGTCATGGTCTTTACTACTTGTGCCATTCCCTCTGCCTCCAGTGTAGAGTTGATTTTTTTCTTTATTTCTTCAGAGCAAGCCTATCGGCAGCGTTACAAGATAGTAATGATGAAGCTGGATTTACTGTTTAGACCACTTGTTGGAAATACATCTACTTTCTAAGGCAGCATGATGCTCATTTTGAGATGAATAAAAACTAGTTTCTCTAAAGTCAAAATTGTTGAAATTGTCTAAAGTGGTGTAGTTTCTTCCCCCAAGCTGTTCTGGAGACCAAGTGTGGGTAGCAGGGCAGGCTTCAAGGAGACACCCACTGTGAACGGCAAAGAAACATCTGTCTACGCTTGGAGATCAGCTGCTAAAAATACCTCCATATGCTGAGGCCAGTCACCCATGTTGGGGACTTGTCAGACCTGTCTTCAATAACAGCCATGAGACAAATGAAGTCCTACAGCAGTCCAGGAAAAAAGGAACCAAAGGACACCAAATGGATGGGAGGCAGTATGTGACTATTTGGTCTTAGGCATATTTTCTTTCGTCTGTGTGACCCCTTGCTCCTCCCTGGAGTTGAGATGATGCACCAGTATATATATGTTCTGTGATCTAAACAGCACCGCATAGTTTTTATGAATAGCAACACTTTCAGATGGAATCACACTGGCCAGTGAGCTGTTTACTACCTGAATACTGTAGTCAGCAACTTGAACAAAGGATCTCATTTAAATCCACCTCCACCCAAAGCAGCAGAAGCTTGAGGTACCTCCATGTCATAGATTTTGTAGTGTTCACACAAATCTAGATATACCTAGGAAGGGGGACTCTCAAATGAGGAATTCCCTTTTATCAGATTGGTTTGTGGGTACGTCTGTGGGCATGCCATTTTCTTGACTGCTGACTGATTTGGAAGGACCAGCCTGCTGAGCAGAGCGATCCCCTGGCATGTGGGCTTGGGCTGTATAGGAAAGGGAGCTGAACAAGCCAGAGGAAGCAACCCAGTGAGTGGCGTTCCTCCAGGCTGGAGTTCCCATCCATGTCCCTGTCTCGAGCTCCTGCCCTGGCTTCCCTTGATGACAGACTGTAACTTGTAAGCCAAATAAACCATCTACTCCCTCTAAGTTGGCTTTGGTCACTTTTTTTTTTTAATCACAGAAACAGGAAAAAATCTAGGACAGAAGTTGGCACCAGGAGATGCCAGGGCCATGGGACAAGGGCCAAGATCAGTGGCGAGTGTGGAGTGGAACCGGCCTTAGCCTACAAGGCACATGACTTTCACTTCTCTTGATTGAGTCATAGGTGCATATGATTTTCAAAGTTGTAGAGTCTTAGCACCCCAACACTTGTCATGGGCAGTTTTAACTTTAGCTACTGCAGTAGAAGGGTAATAGTAGATCACGGTTCTAATTTGCTTCTCCCTAATGGCCAGTGCCACAGAACAACTTTGTAATTTATATATATTTGTGATATATATATATATATATATATATATATATATATATATATATATAATTTTTTAAAAGATTATAACATAGTTGCAACATTTCTCCTTTCCCTGTCCTCCCTTCAAACCTTCCTATAGTCTCTTATTTTCTCTTTTTCAAAGTCATGGCCTCTTTTCTCCATTAATTGTTATTGCATGCACAAATATAACCTACTCAGTCTGCATAATAGATATGTTTTTAATTTAAGTGTTTACTAAACCATTTTTCTTACTTAAGAAAGCATAATTTTATTATTTCAGTCTTTTAATTAGACTTATTATTATTATTTTTAATTATGGTGGGTATATGTACGGTGTGTGTGACAGTATGAACATGCTCCCGTGTGTGTGTGTGGTGGCACAGTTGGTTCTCTTTAATGGATCCCAGAGAGTGAATCTCAGGTCATCAAGCTTGCAGAGCGCTGCCTGTATCTGCTGAGTCAGCTCTCCAGTCCTTAGCTGTGAGTCTTTAGGGTTCTTTAAATGATCTGGACACAAGTCCTTGATCAGTTATCCTTCTCACAAACACTGTGCCCCAGTTTGTGGCTCTGTTTTCATTTCCTAAATGATGTCCTGTGAAGGCATAACATTTTAAATTTGGCAAAGAACAAGTTTTTCCTGGATCTTGCTTTTGGTGTCACGTCTGAGAAACTTAAGGTTGCAAAGATTTCATTCTGTTTTTTTTTTTCTCTCTCTCTTGAGAAATTTTATAGTTTAGCATTTTATGCCTAAGCTTGTGATCCATTTTGATTTTTTGGTGTATAGTGTGAAGCATGAATCAATGAAAAATAACTTTACTGTTTTAAATTATGTGTATATATATGTGTGTCTATGTGTAGGCATTTGCAGAGGCCAGAGACATTGGATGTCCTGGAACTGGAGTTACAGGTGGTTGTAAGTTGCCTGATGTGGATGCTGGGAACTGAACTCAGGTCCTCTGAAAAAATAACATGTGTTCTTAAGCACTGCCTTTTTCCTACACATATTAATTAAGACAGGATTGACAACATTGTTTGAGTCTGCTGTAAACCTGTTTGTAGCTAGAGTTTTCCTGCCTTGCCCACAGTCAGGACAAATCTTTGTCACCCTCCAGTCCCACACCTGCTCAGACCCAACCAAGTAAATACAGAGACTTATATTGCTTACAAACTGTATGGCCATGGCAGGCTTCTTGCTAACTGTTCTTATAGCTTAAATTAATCTGTTTCCATAAATCTATACCTTGCCACATGGCTCGTGGCTTACCGGCATCTTCACATGCTGCTTATTATGGTGGCGGCTGGCAGTGACTTCCTCTGCCTTCCTGTTCTTTCTTTTCTCTTCTCTGTTAGTCCCGCCTATACTTCCTGCCTAGCCACTGGCCAATCAGTGTTTTCTTTATTGGCCAATCAGAGCAATTTAACATACAGACCATCCCACAGCACCTGTTCATTTTCTGACCCCTGGTTATATTAATTTATGGAGAAAAGCTATGACTGTGATTATGGACTTGTCTATTTTTCCTTGAAATTCTATTAGGTTTTGCTTTATATATTCTGAAGCAAACCTAAATGTTTGTTCTATGTGCTGAAAGATTCGTATTGTTATGTTCTCTTGATGGACTGGCCCCAATATCTTCATGAGATGAGCTTTACCCACAGCAACATGCTTTGCTCTGCAATCCATACTGTGTGGCTAATATAGTCACCCCAGCTCTCTTCTGACTGTGTTAGCATGGTATATTTTTCTTACCCTGGACTCTTTTGCATCAGTTTTCCCTAACTTAATGTTTAAAATCTACTACTTACAGTCAGGAATGTAATTTGAGCACCAGGCATTGTAAATTTTACTTCTGAGTGTTGGGCATTTCTGTTTCTGTGTGTGCTCCAGCATGCTTCCTCCAATCTTTTCCCATGGTTCTTTCCCTTCAGTACATCAAACAGTACTTGGTAGAATGTTCGAGAGCTTCCTCTGCATCCCAGATGTATGATACTTTTTCTCCCCTGATTTAAAGATTTTTCTCCTTGTGTTTAGTTTTTAACAAGATAAATATCATGCACCTATGTATGAATTAAAAATCTACATCTAATAATAATAGTAATGATCATGATGGTGATTAATATTGATGGTGATTATTATTACTTTAGAAAATGTCTTGGTATTTTAAGAGGGTTTTTTACTATGTAGTTCAGGCTGGTCTTGAACTCACAACTGTCCCAATTTAGCCTTCTGAGTGCTGGGATTTCAGAAGGGCACCATCCCACCCAGGTCTCTGGGTGTAGCTGAAGTTTTTCTGTGTCCCAGCCTGCCAGTAGTCAGGACAGATCTTTCTCACCCACCAGTCCCATAGCCACTTGGACCCAAGCAAATACACAGAGACTTATATTACTTATAAACTATATGGCCCAAGGGCTCAGGCTTCTTGTTATCTAGTTTTTCATCTTAAATTAACCCATTTCTATTAATCTATAAGTTGCCACGTGGCTTGTGGCTTACTGGTACCTTAGCATTAGCTTCTTATCTCATCAGCTGGCAGCATCTCCTGACTCAGCCTTCCTGTCCCCAGAATTCTCCTCTCTCTCTGTCCTGCCTATACTTTCTGTCTGGCTATTGGGTCAATAAGCACTTTATTTATTAACCAATCAAAGCAACACATTCACAGCATAGAGAACATCCCTTTTCTTTTTATCAAAAAGGAAGGTTTTAACTTTCACATAGTAAAATATTGCATATAACAAAACAGTTATCAAGCAAGAATTACGGTTATAATATCTAGTCTATTTGTATTTTGCAAAATTAAAGAAGATATCCTATCTATCCTATATTTGTGAGTCTAAGGTTTTATATCTAACTTATCTTTTATTATAACTAAGGAAATTATAACTATCTAGTCTTCAACTACATCAAAGACCTCCGAAGGATATAATATTACCTGAGAAATGGGAGAAGGACACAAGCAACTTTTGGGAGTTTTGCAAGAGTAGACAGAGACAGCTGGCAGCCTGGATAGTCACCTAATGTTCTTTTGTAAATTTGGGGCATCTGTCTTCAGCCCACAGGCCTAGAGTCTCTTAGCCATTTCTCTCCCTGTCCTGTAGAATGACTGCCATTTTCCTCTCTGAAGCAGGAACCTGAAAGACCATTTTGCCAAGCAAAGTTCAGTGATCACCTTTCTATGGGTCCTGCATGTCCAGTCAATCAAGCAGTCCAGGCAAGAACAGTTTCTTGCCCAAATGGCTATTTTTGCCAAGAAGAAGATAAACTCCATATAGAGTGTCTTCAATGCCGAGTCTCATCTCTGAAGTAAATTGGTGCTGCCAAGAGCAGACATGTCTCACTGTCCAGAAAGTCTAAACGTTTAAAACATTTTTTTTTGAGACAAGATTTCTCTGTGTAGCTTTGTGCCTTTCCTGGAACTCACTTTGGAGACCAGGCTGGCCTCTAACTCACAGAGATCTGCCTGCCTCTGCCTCCCAAGTGCTGGGATTAAGGGCATGCGCCACCACTGCCTGGCCGACTTTTAAAACATTTTAAATGCCATATTCTGTAGGTCTTTGAAGTGTTTGAAGATTACCTACCTAATTGAATTATATCTATGTATACCTAGAAAACTTAACATGACTATAAGTTTGACTATCATAGAAAACTAATTATTAATCTGTATTTCTTAATTATCCATTACAATCTAAATGAGTTACATAAACATAATACCTCAAACGAGAGTAGAAATATATACAGTATAACAAAATTAACTTATATCAATAAACTAAAATCTATACCAAAGTAAAACATTTCAAACAAGTTGTTGTTTTCTAAAAGTAGGTTCATTAATCTACCCTTTCATCCTACCACATCTACACTATCCCCTTTTCTTCTTTAGAAAGAGATTGCTTTTATAATCAACCTGGTTTAAATAAAAATATTGGTTATTCTCGGCCCCACACCAGAGGGCTCTTCTGATATGGGACAGAAGAATCTCTTAACTTTTTTTTTTTTTTTTTTTTTTTTTTTTTTTTTAGCAATATGTTTGTGTTTAGAGAAGGAGTGAGCCAGTTCCATCTCCAAAGCCAGCTTGGTATATTTGGGAATTTGGGTGTAGCTTCTCATCTTCTCATACTATTTTCTGCTTGATGAGGGTGCTGTATTCTTATGGGGACATGAAGAAAATTTTAGGATTATGGGGTAGTCCATGAGGCTGTATCGTCTGAGCCAGTTGCCTTGAAAACGTTCTGGATGTTGGATCATCTGGGCCATGGTGTCATCAGAGACCTTTCAGGGGTCTTGGCTGGTCAAACCTGATGTGTCTTAATCTGGAACAAATCCATAGCCTCTTGCTTTCTGTGGAAACAAAAGCAGAGCCTTTTTTCCAAAGCAACATATCCTTAGATCCAAATTTTGAAGTCAAAATAGTTTTAAAATATACACATTGGTTTAATTGAGCATCCTTTACAATCAAATGTCTTTCTGCAGTTAAAAATCCCAAAGACAACACAATCCAGATTCTCTGTGTGATATCCATCTTTATGTGGCTTATTTTTTATATTACTTTTACTTTCTCTTTAAAGACTTCTTTTTAACTATCTATTTCTTTATATAACTGCATATATTACTTTTTTTCTCTCTTCCAAGCCTACATATGTTTTTACACACATTGTAAACCGTTTAGAGGTTTATCCCATCTGAATCTGTCTTATTGTGAATATATTGCTTTAAACTGCTACATTTCTGTCCACCTCAGCTTCCCAACATGGTGGAACCATGTTTACTTCCAGCTCTGGGAACCAGCCTCCCACCAACTCTGGGAAGCAGTGGGTCTATGCTTCCATCAAAGCAGTAGTAGCCCAGAGACTTTTTTTTTTTTTTTTTTTTTTTAACTAGCAAAAGCTATATTTGCCACACAGCGTACTGCGTAGCTTGGAATCTGCCATGTTGCATGTAGGTCAAGCCCACATGCCACGAGCCCACCATAGAGTAGCTCAAGCCCGCAGGCTGCCACTAACTTGAGAGAACAACTAGGAAGCTATTTTTAGCTTTGTTTTAGAATTTATTTTTATTTTTATTTTATTTTTTTTTTAAAGCTTTCAGGTTTTAGGTGGAAACTGTTGCCCCATGTTGGGCGCCATTTGTAGATGAAGTTTTTCTGTGTCCCAGCCTGCCGGTGATCAGGACAGATCTCTCTTACCCGCCAGTCCCGCAGCCACTCAGACCCAAGCAAACACACAGAGACTTATATTACTTATAAACTATATGGCCCAAGGGCTCAGGCTTCTTGTTATCTAGCTCTTACATCTTGAATTAACCCATTTCTATTAATCTATAAGTTGCCACATGGCTTGTGGCTTACTGGTATCTTAACATTAGCTTCTTATCTTGTCAGCTGGCAGCATCTTCTGACTCAGTTTTCCTGTCCCCAGAATTTTCCTCTCTCTCTGTTCTGACTATACTTCCTGCCTGGCTACTGGCCAATCAACATTTTATTTATTAACTAATCAAAGCAACACATTCACAGCATAAAGAACATCCCACAGCATCTGGGTGTGATTTTTATTGTATTTTCCATACCTTGGGTTTGCTGAGCATCTTGGATCTGTAAATTTATGTTCTCTATTAAATTTGAAAAGTTCTAACACCAACTCTTTCTATAATCACATTTGGAGCCATTTTGTCACTCTGTCACAGTTGACTCTTCAAAGCATCCATGTGTTGAGACTTGGTTCCTAACCTGGTGTTCTCCTGGGAGGGGCAGAACCTGTAGGGGTTGGTACCTAGTAGAGGGAAGTCATGTCACTAGTGATATGCTCCTGCCAGGGACTTGGGACCTAAGTCCCTTCCTGTCTCTCTTTGCTCCTGGGCTATGTAAGATGGGTCTGTTTCTTTCGCCCTGCAATCCTCATATGATGTTCTGCCTCACCAAAAGCAACAGAGCTGAGCAACCATGGACTGAGACATCTGAAATAGTGAGCCAAACTTAATTTTTCTATCTCATGAGTTGATTTTCTGAAGTACTTCATCAACAGAGAACCAACACACACCCCTTCCTTCCTGAGATGCCAGTGAAAATATGCTGTAGTATGTGACATTGTCTCACGCCTCCCTACCAGTATATGAAGAGATCCCTCTTTTCCATTTGCTTCATTTTATTTGGATAATTGTTCTTTTTCTACACAGAGTCTCTCTAGCCTGGGGTAGCCTCTTCTAATTCATGACCTTCCTGTTCTGCTCGCTCACATGCTCAGATCACACGGACATGCTATCAGCCCAGCTGGCTTTGATTTGAGGAAGCCCCTGTGCCGGGCGTTTCTTGAAGTTATGGAGAACTCCAATTTTGCTTTTTTGACTGATTTATCTGTCAATTGATACCTAAAATGTATCCATTCTTCTCCACTTTTTTTCAGAGAACTTCACGCATGTCCTTCACTTTTTATTAATTGTAAACTTTGATTCTTTAATTCACTCACTGAAGATCTGAACAGGCCTTCAGTTTTGATATATTTTGCTGTTCCAAATACTCTCGGACATAAAAACTTATTATTATTGTTGTTGTTGTTCTTGTGGTTGCATTTCAGGCTTATTTTTCATTGGGTTTTGTGCTTACAGTGGTTTTCAGCAGAGCTGTTCCATTCTCCACCTCTCTGGGTAGTCATTTGGCAGTGCCTAGCCATCCGGCTCCACCTGACTCACCCCTGGCCCTGCAGTCTCCCTGGCGAGGTCACAGAGAATTAGTGTGGCGCGTCGGTGAAGCACAACCTTCAGCTCCATCTTCCCGACCTTCCTAAGGGGTCACACTGGGTCACTGTGAAGCTGCTCTTGCGGCCAGACTCTCCCTCTGGATGGAGTCCCGATTAGAGATTATTTATTTCCTGATAAGCCTTTCATATCTGTGACATTTATTTTCAAGGAAATTGGTTTCCTGCTTGATGTCTGAGGAGGTATTTGCCAAGACTCAGCCTCACCAGAAATAATGATGCGGATGACAATGGCAGCTGCCCTCTGCCAGGTACTTTGCCTACATTACCTCTAATCCCCCTGCACTCCCGCATGGCAAATATTATCTCTGTCTTGCAGCTATACTTTCTTTATACCTCACTACATTCCAGGACAGTTTATAGAAGGCTTTATGAGGATTCGCAAAACATACCCTAGGAGCAAAGGTAAGGGTGGAGAAAGTGTTTTTAATAAGCAGTGTGGAAACAGAGTCTTGGGGCATGAAGAGTCTGGCCAGTGCCCTCAGATGTGCTAAATGGCAGAACTGTGACTTGAACTCGGCTTCTCTGGCAGCTCTGACCTTTGTGCTAAGCCAGAGAGGCAGGCTGAACCATGGTAAGAGACAGGTAAGCATTGGAGGCAGAATTCAGCAGGCACAGTCGGTCTAGGGTGGACCTATGGATGCTGGGGTAGATCCTGGTGTCCCTCTAATAGTAGTGACCACATCTGGGCCTCGGGGAACTGTGCTAGACAACTGTCAGGCTCTGGATGGGACTCAGAGCTACTCTCAGCTGGGTGACGTTTTGGAGCCAATGAGCATGGAGGCTCTGTGTAAAGCCACCTGCTGTGAGCAGGGCAAGCACTGGCTGCAGTGAGGTACCTAGTGTGAGCCAGCCTGGCCCTGCCTTTGCCCCCAGGGAACTCTTTGTCTAGTGGGAAGGTGGGTGTGAAAGAAGTAAGGACACACCAGTGAACAAATGAAACACTCTACAGGGAGAGAACCGGATCACCCTGAGACTGATTTGGGGAGCAGAGACTGGGAGAGGACACTGCAGAGGTTTCATTGCCAGGAGTTCTTAGTTGGTACCTGCAGTTTATGCTTTCTTGTCACCCCCTATTGGATAACTGAACTCTGATTTTATTGGAGAAGTGTAGCCAGACTTTCTGTGGACACCAGCTTCCAAATAATGACATGGAGACTTCTTACTAATTATGAAAGCTCGGCCTTAGCTTAGGTTTGTTTCCAACTAGCTCTTAAAACTTAAACGAACCCAGTTATATTCATCTATGTTCCACCATTTGGCTCGTTACCTCTGCTCAGTTCTGTGCGACTCCTTCCTCTGTCTGTCTGGTGAATCCCTAAGTTCCTCCCTACTCTTTCTTGTGCATCTCTCTATCCTTCTTCCTGGCTCTTCTGTCCCCTCTATGGCTAATTCCTGTCAACTAGTCGCTGGCTCCATCCCTTGAGCCAAGGTTAATTTTTATTAACACAGACTCAGAGTTTCATAATGTGATCAAATATCCTGAAACAGAGAAGTCCCACCCATGAAGGTTGTTTCCTAGTCTCAGGTGTGGGAATTCACATTCCCAGAGTCATGGACTATAGTGGTGGTTCAGAGGTCAGTGCAAGGCCCACGACACCCAGGGCCCTTTCTGGAACCTTTTCTCCAGAGCATTTGGTCAGGATCCTGGCTTCCTCGAGGTTCTCCTTACAGCTGTAGGAGCCCAGGGCTTCTGAGTATGCCTGGACTCATGTGGAGGGAGACTGAACACAGGCTTTCCTTGAACACAGTCTTGTGTTTGAAATCTTGGTTCTCAGCTGGTCGGAGCTGTGAAGCCTTTGGGTCAGGAGGTATGGTAGGTGGAGGCCAGACACTGGAGGTGGGCTAACAGCTGGGCTCACTTCTGGATAGAGTGCCCTGGTTTGCTGTGGGATGTTCTGTATGTCCTGTGGGAGCCCGTTCTCAGGTTCCTCATGGCTTTACCCAGCAGGTCCGCATAGAGGATGATTGGGACCACGGGCCTGAGTGCAGGTGTCTGAGATGGTCTGTACTTGGCTGTGCTGTGGGATGGTCTGTATGTCAAATTGCTCTGGTTGGTCAATAAATAAAACACTGACTGGCCAGTGGCTAGGCAGGAAGTATAGGCGGGACTAACAGAGAGGAGAAATAAAAGAACAGGAAAGCAGAAGGAGTCACTGCCAGCTGCCACCCTGACAAGCAGTATGAAAAGATGCCGGTAAGCCATGAGCCACATGGCAAGGTATAGATTTGTGGAAATGGATTAATTTAAGCTATAAGAACAGTTAGCAAGAAGCCCGCCACGGCCATACAGTTTGCAAGTAATATAAGTCTCTGTGTTTACTTGGTTGGGTCTGAGTGGCTGTAGGGCTGGTGGGTGACAAAGATTTGTCCTGACTGGTCAAGGCAGGAAAACTCTAGCTACACTGGTTCCCAGCTTCTGAGATGTGGAGCGCTGGGCCAAATGGTAATGCTACTTTTGAGGAACCTCCACACTGATTCCCAAAGTGGCTCTGCCGGCTTCCATTTCCACCAACAGTGTATAACTCACCCTGTCAAATCCCGGACAACATCTGTTTCCTTGTTGATAGCCATTCTTACTGGGATGGGATGGGCTCTCAAAGTATTTGTGGAATATCTGCTGTTGCAGGCCACTCTGGTCTTGGCACCTTGTCACAGCATCTCCAGGAAGTGAACACAGCTGGTGATCACCCCAGATCCTTGTTCTGGATGAGGTCCTCGGGGTCCCTAAATGGTCCTCAGTGTGATAGAGCTCTGCCTAGCTATGAGGACCCTGCTTATCACTGGGACCTGAAACAAGAATGGCTTGTCTCTCCTTCCCGCCATCCACCGCCTCACTTTGCTTTCTAGATGTACCATGTAAATCACATGTTCCCAGGTCTTTTTCTTAGGGTCTGCTTTAGGGAAATGCACCCCAATACTGACACCATTTCAATGTGAAGAAGGCTTGTTTTCAGAGTCCATAATAAAGTGTCTTTGAATGAGGTCAATGAATTTGGGTTTGCTGTTTAGGACTGGGGGAACCTATAGAAGGTGGCTGAGTGCTATAAACTGCCCCCCCCCAGCTCCAATTCATCATCCATCCCTCCACAGGAGACACAGCAGGGTGCCCAGTGGTGAGGCTAGACATATTTCTCTCCCACTTTTCAGGGTTCTCTTCTCAGGCTGCTGGCTCTTTTAGTTAACTCCCAATTCCTAGGTAATTCTCATTACCTCTCCTTGCTGACAAGGAGCAGCTGTCAAGCTTGTCTTACAAAACACGACAACCCCCACCCTCATTACCGGTGCTCAGGATCTGAGCTCTAAGGAGAAAGGGCCGGCATCACTGTGCATGGCTGTGAGACTCCTCTCTGTAGCTGTGCTCTCCCTGAGCGCTGCTGTCCTGGGAAGTGGAGGCAGGAATGGGGAGCTGGGAGGAAGTGGGCCTTTGGGGTCTGCTCCTAGCAGGTTCCTGTCACCTTCGGGAGGGGACCTTTTCACGACACACGTTGGGATTCCTGTGTAGTCTGTAGCTGTGAAGTGATGGGGGTGGGGTTGAGGGGTAGGGGAGCAGGTGGAGGCATGCTTTCAGCACAGCTTGTCAGTTAACTGCAATGAGATGAGAGACCGTCTAATGAAGAATCTAAATACTGGAGCGGGGATGAAGATTACCTATGTACACAGAATGACTAGCATGCTGAGGGTGGGAACCCATTAGATCCGTCTGTATGTTTTTCTCTTCTCCATATTCTTCATTTCTCCTTCTCTTTCGATCACTTATCTACTTTTAATTCCTTGAGTTACCTGTAAAATACACCCATGAAATGCACTAATTATATCTGTGTGTAGGGGACAGTGTCCAGCCTCAGTTTGAAGAGACCCAGTGATGGAGAACTTGCCCCTTCTCATTTCATGCAGTTCAACATGGCAATGAGAAAGTTAGCTTCTGTGTGTGTGTACACATGTGCGTGCGCATGCACACGCGCTCACACACATACACCCCCCCCCCCCGCCCCCCACTGTGAGCCTGTGGAGGTCAGAGGACAACTAACTGGAGCTGGTTCTCTGCTTCCACCATGTGATTCCCGGGGATTGAACTCAGATCATCAGGCCTGGCAGCAACTGTCCTTACACTGAGCCATTTCACCCCGACAACCTTTGAAACAGAGATGAGCTTCACATTCTCATCTACTCACAGTCTTCAGTGTCCTCACCAAGTCCTGCAGGAGTGCCCCTCAGATATCTGAAGAATGCTCAGTAACAGTCTGTTGTTTGAGACAGGATCTCTCTGAACTTCTTATTAGTTTTTAGGATGGGCCTTGAACTCCCAATTCTCCTATCTCTGTCTTTCAAGTACCCCATGCCTGTACCACTCTAGCACAAGCTAAAAGAACAATGTCGGCTCCTCAGTCTACCCACCTGCTTATCTACGAGAATTACAGCAATGCCTGTCTCTTCTGAAACGGTTGTCTTGCATTCGATCACATCAGTGGGACACAGGCTGGGAATAGCTCCTCTTTTCTCTTGAACAAGGTACCTTTGTTGATGCAGCCTAAGACAACAGAGTGTTTGGACATCTTTTCTGTTTTAGTGTTTGGTGGCAGCCCCATTCACTGCCAGCTCATGTTTAGTTTAATGTTGGGTGAAACTCACAAGTCAGAGTCTGCAAAGTCAAACACTGTCGGATGCCAGACGATGGCAAACTAGGGCGGCATGTTGGGGGAGGCCTGCTGTCACTCAAAGGTGCACTTCTTTTTGTGGTGAGCGATGGCTCCCGACTCTAGCAGATCGTTGCTATGCGGAGTGTAGGCTTGGCATTAAAAACCAGACACTCGCACATGCAAACCCAGGCTTACAACTTCTTCTTGTGTTTGAGAAAGAAACAACTAATGTTCTAGTAATGTTAGGTGAACATTCAGTGGGGATCCTAGTGCAAAGCAGCAGAAATGGCCAAGGTCACTGGGCCTCCTTCCAGAAACAGCAGTGAGCTAATCTGTGAGCCAGTGGGGGGCAGAGGGTGGCTGAGCCAGTGGGGGGCAGAGGGTGGCTGAGCCAGTGGGGGGCAGAGGGTGGCCCTGTGAGCCAGTGGGGGGCAGAGGGTGGCACTGTGAGCCAGTGGGGGCCAGAGGGTGGCTGAGCCAGTGGGGGGCAGAGGGTGGCCCTGTGAGCCAGTGGGGGGCAGAGGGTGGCTGAGCCAGTGGGGGGCAGAAGGTGGAACTGTAAGCCAGTGGGGGGCAGAGGGTGGCACTGTGAGCCAGTGGGGGGCAGAGGGTGGCTGAGCCAGTGGGGGGCAGAAGGTGGCCCTGTGAGCCAGTGGGGGGCAGAGGGTGGAACTGTAAGCCAGTGGGGGGCAGAGGGTGGCACTGTGAGCCAGTGGGGGGCGGAGGGTGGCACTGTGAGCCAGTGGGGGGCAGAGGGTAGCCCTGTGAGCCAGTGGGGGGCAGAGGGTGGCACTAGCTTCTGGAAGAGGCTGGTACTGTAAGGCCCAGATACTTTGTCCCCTGATATCATTATGTAAATTATCACAGGGCAGGGGTATGTGGCTCAGTCCTGGCTGCTCCAGAGTTTTACCATCTTGCCACTTCGTTATTGGAGAATTTTGGTGTCTGTCTGTCTGTCTGCCTCTCTCTCTGCCTCTGTATGTGTATGTGCACATATGGGTCAGCGTTGGGTGTCATTCATCAGGAACCAACCACCTTGGTTTTATTTTGTAATTAATTAGTAGTAATTATTATTGGAGTTCACCAATAGCTGGCCTGTGAGCCCAGGGATCCTCCTGTCTCCATCTCCCCAGAGCTGGGAGTCTGAGTACTTAGCACTGTGCCTAGCCTTTCCACCTGAGTCTGGGGATCGAACTCAGGTCCTCAGGCTGTGTGGCACCGTTATTGCACTTTGTCAGCTCAGCCACTCTTCAGCCTGATAGGAGACATTTCAATTGCTTATTTTGTAGTTCTCACCTGAGTTTACATTATGCATTGAGCATACTTAACTCTATCCTTCCCTCTCCCTTTTACTGCCCCTCCCCCAGGAGTCCCCTTTATACCTGGAGACAGTTTGGTTCCTACTGTCATATACGTATATGATTATCTGTATCCATATAAATTCAGGAACTACAAGTAAGAGAAAACATGCATTTCTTTATAAGAGTGGGCTAATTTATTTAAAGTGATTGCCTCTGATTGCATTCATTTCCCTGAAAATAATGTAACTTTCTTCTTTATGGCAGAGAAGAAGTTCCATGTAATGAGAGATTTTGTAAGCGTATTCGTTCCTGGAAACATACTAATTTCTATAATGTTGGAATCTGGAATACCCCCTACAGGCTGATGGTTAATGCTTGTTCTCCAGCAGATGGCACTATCTTGGAATACTCTGGGAACTCGGTGGGAGGACCTCTCTGGAGTAAGTCGGTCCCTAGGGTCCTTTGACAGTTAAGGGCCTCTCTGGTTCTCACTCATCTCTGCTTCCAGCTCTGCTGCAATGTGCTGAGTTCTCTGCCATACTCTCCCCCTACCATTCCTGCCACCATGTCTTCCTGACCATGATGGATTGAAGCTCTCTGAAGCCACGAGCCAAAGTTATTCTCTCATCCTGTAATTTGTTTCTGTCAGGTATCTGGGTCAGGACCAGAACAATGTGAAAGGAGCTAGTGCAACTGCATCCTGGTGAGTATTGGAGAAGGATGGTGGACAAGAATTAAATACGGGCTGCAGGGGTTGGAGGAATGGTCCATGGGCATGGGACATTACTGCTAATAGCTGGTCATAACAGATGGACAAAAGCACTCATATACTTCCCTGGATCTTGACTATATATTTTATCCATGTCTTCTTGGAACTGTAAAAATTACTATAAGCCTACTGTTTTGGAGGTCAGCAAGGTCCACAGCAGGTCTCAGTCCTCAGGGATGAGTTCTTTCTGAGACTGTACCAGCAGAACTGTGACCTTGGCTTTCTAGATTCTAAAGGGACCTGATACCCTGGCTCCCTCCAGGAGTTTTTTCTCTTTTAACTCTGGACCTTATGAGTCCTTCCTTCTACCATGAAGACGGGGATTGCAATGGACCCTCCCAACATCCAAGGTTGTCTCTCTACCTCAGGATTTTACCTAAATCCCACCCAAAAAGCCTCCTTTCCCCATGAGGTAGCATAGTCATAGGCCTGGGGAGCAGGGAGTGGACAGATCTGGAATTGTTATTCTTCCTACAGTGTAGATGGAATCCTCTATGCCTTCTTGGTAGGAGGAAGAGGTGGATCATGATACTGTCTCTAAAATGTCAAGGATCTGAATGTGATGGCACATATTTGTAATTCCAGAACTCAGAATGCTGAGGCACTGTAAGTTTAAGGCCAGCCTCAGTTACAGAGTGAGCTTGTCTCAAAAAAGCAAGCAGACAAACAACAACAACAACAAAACAGGTGAGGGAGAAAGATTTCCCTGCCAGGGGCTGAAACCCAGCACAGAAAAGCTCCTTCTCCTTGGAGTTTAGGAAACCCCACAGAAGAGGAGGAGGAAAGACTGTAGGAATCAGAGGGGATGGAGGACACCAGGAGAACATGGCCCACTGAATCAACTAAGCAGGGCTCATAGAGAGTGAAACTGCAAGTATAGGACCTGCATGGATCTGCACTAGGTCCTCTGCTTGCATGTTATGGCTGTTAGCTTGGTGTTCTTGTGATACTCCTAATGATGGGAACAGGTGTATCTCTGACTCTTTTGCCTGCTCTTGAGACTCTTTTCCTCCTATTAGATTGCATTATCCAGTATTGATATGAGGGCTTTCACCTTGTATTATTGTATCTTGTTTTGTCCTGTCTGGCCATTGTTTCTTGGATGAAACAGTTTCTGAAGAGGAAACAGAAGGAGAGTGAATCTGGGGGTGGGGTGGGAGGAACTAGAAGGAGAGTGTACAGAGGGGAAACTGTGTGTGGTGATTTGAAAGAAAATGGCCCCCAAAGGGATTGATACTTTAAGGAGGTGTGGCCTTGTTTGAGGAGGTGTGTCACTATGGAGGGGGGCTTTGAGGTCTCATATATGTTCAAGCTATGCCCAATGAGACAGTTCACTTCCTGTTGTCTGCCTACTAAGATGCAGGACTCTCAGCTCCAGCACCATGTCTGCATGCACACTGCCATGTCCTAGCACAATGATAATGGACTAAACCTCTGAAAATGTAAGCCACCCCATTAAATGTTTTCCTTTAAGAGTTGCCGTGGTCATAGTGTTTTCACAGCAATAAAATCCTAACTAAGACACCGTGATTGGACTGTAAAAAAACAAAATTAGACTAAAAAGAACTCCTCTATTCTCTATACAATAGCATTGGGAGGAGAAAGTAGAGAACTCTTTAACCAATGTGTATCTCTTGGGGTTCTAAGCCTTTTAGTCAATTCCTTGTAAAGTTACCTATTAATTAACTGAGATATGTCTCCTCAAGCAAGCAGATTCTTTTTTTTTCAGAGCTGAGGACCGAACCCAGGGCCTTGTGCTTGCTAGGCAAGCACTCTACCACTGAGCTAAATCCCCAACCCCACAAGCAGATACTTCTTATGATTGAAATTTGCCCTTTTAGTTTGTCATCATCTTCAGTACACTGCCTCTCAGTCTTTGCCCCTGTAATAATTTATTATTAGCAGTACTGGGGATTGAAACCTAAGACCTCCCATGTGCTAGTCATGTGCACTACTACTGAAAACTACAGCCCCTACTATCACTGTAATCATCATCATCATCACGCTCCTCCTCATTACCAGCATCATCATCATCATTATCACCACCACCACCATCACCATCATCATCACCATCCTCCTCCTCCTCACCATCATCACTACCATCATAATCATCACCATCATCATCATCATTGAGAGAGAAGAGGGGAGAGAGAGAGAGAGAGAGAGAGAGAGAGAGAGAGAGAGAGAGAGAAGGTTTGACTATGTAGCTCATGTGCTCATGATGTCAGGCTTGTGTCACAGTCTCTCTGAGTCAGTTTCCTTTATTTCAATAACCGTTTTAGGAGGTTTATCTTGAGACTGTTGCGAAGATTAAATAAGATACAACTTAACTAGTGTCTTAGTTACTTTTATTTTTCTGTAATAAAATACCCTGACAAAGGCAACTTAAGAGAGAAAAGGCTTATATAGGTCCAGAGAGCCAGAGGGATTCAGTTCATTGTGGAGGGGGAGTCATGGAAGCAGGAACAGAATGGTTGGTCACATTGTGTGTATACTCAGACAGCTGAGAATGAATAGGCAGTAGGGGCTTCACGGCTGGTCCCCGCAACCTACTTTCTCTAGAGACGCTCCATCTCCTAAAGCTTCCACAGCCTCCCAAACAGTACCACTATCTGGAGACCAAGTGTCAAACATGTGAACCTCAGAGGGACGTTTGTTTAAACTACAACCATTTGTGTCCTTTCTTTTTGAGTTCAACATCTCAGTATATAGCCCAGGTTGCTTTGCGACTTATAGTCTTCCTGCCTTGGCCTGTGGAATGCTGGGATTCAGGTGTTCACCACATATCTGGTGACAAGTGCACATAACAGTCACAATCCAACACTGAAGAGTTCACAAGACCCATGCAACACATAGGGAATATAGAGTGTATTCCTATGTCTGGCCCTTGATATGTGTCTTACTGGATAAATGGAAGCTGTGATCACAGCAGATATAGACTAGTGCTTACTCCACAGGCAACCCTTGTCCCATAATGCCTTTGTCCTCATCCCTGTAGCATGACATGTTACAAGGGAAACTGTCAGTGAATCCCTGTGGTCCTGTCTTCACGCTCTTCTGGCTTTCCTCAGAGGGTTGTTCTAAGCAAGAAGTGCTTCCCTGGAGCAGATCTGACTTGATGAAGTTATCATTTCTCAGGGCAGAGCAAAGCTTTCCATTGACAGCCACTCTGGGGAATGTCACTGCCTGACACTTCTCCATCATGGGTTTTCCTCCAGGTCTTCACGAATGACAGCTTCCAGAAGAGTGCCTCCTTGTAGGGCATATTCTATGACCTCAGCTGACAGATAGCCACCCAAGTGGGTCCCTAGGCTGCAAAATTCCAGCTGTTACCTGGAAAGAGAGGGTTATAATCTTCTCCATAAATAACAGACTAGTCTCTAAAGTATCATTTGTTAGACACAAATGGTTACCAAGGTGTTAGCTATGGACAGGAAGGAGAATCCATCCATGAAGACATACAGCCTCATTCATCAACTGTCATTCCACTTCATCCCCATGCTGTGCCCTTTGCTTATTCTATTGGATGGATCTTGCTGTCTCTGTCTCTCCAGTATTGAGTTGTGACTGTTGTGTGCAGGTCTCACTTGCTTAGCCAGGATGTCTCAACTATCTGTTTCAGCCTGACCTAGAAACGCTTATTAGCTAGGCTGAGTGGGAGACAGAAGAGACACACACTCAAAGCAGTTAAATCCATAGCAAATTATTTCCCAACTAATAAGAGTTCAACAGGAGATGTATCCAAAGTTGCTTCTAGTAGTCAGCATTATGTCTTTTTTGAGGGAGGGTTCTTCCCTTTCGTGGAGCCAAGATGGCTGCTGCCATGTCATCATCACATTCCTCATGTCAACTTCCAAAGTAGGTAGTAGTGGGAGAATAGCTGGTGGGTAGACAGCTACCACGGTCTGAGGCCTTTGCTGTCAATCATTATCTGAGGCATTGATGTTTGGCCCCTTCTAATATGGGGCTGCATAGTCTGGGACACTATCATCTCAGAGATGTGGAGTGATTTGTCTGATGATACAGACTGTGTGGGGCTCAATGAGTGTTTTAGTTTAGGGCTCTCTAACCTCATCACCTGAGTTTTTTCCACCGCTATCCAGAGGGGAGGTTTTCAGCTAAGGCCCCCTGACATTTTGAACAATGTTTTCTGTAGTACGCTATACCAAGTGCTGGAGAACATTTAGCAGCTTGCCTGGCATCTGCCTGGTGAGTAAGAGTTGTGTCCATCAAACATGCCCATAGACATAGTCTAGTGTTCAGACACTGCCCAGGTCCCTGTGATTAAGAGCCATTGCTCTCCAGTTGATGTTTGTGACTTTCAAGGTTAAATATTGTAGTTGGATTATTCTTTGAGCCTCCAGCTCACAAATAATGACATTGAGACTTCTTATTAATTGTGAAAGCTTGGCCTGTAACTTAGGCTTGTTCCTAACTAGCCCTTATGACTTAAATTAACCCATTTATATTAATCTATGTTCTATCATGTGATATTACCTCTCTTCCATCTTGCACCTCCTATTTCTTCTCTGTGTCTCCTGACCTCTCTTGCATGCCTTGATTCCTCTTCCTCTTCTTTCCTCTCCCCCAAAATTCCACCTATACGTCCTGCCTAGCTATTGACCATTCAGCTTTTTATTACACTAATCACAGCAAATACATCTTCATACAGTGTACAAATATCCACAACACAGCATGAAGCCAGTGAGTCCTGAACTTTTAGCATGGTGATTATTATGTTCTGTGCTCTGGTAGAGAGCTTTCACAATTCCTGATCTGATATGGTAGGTATACTTGGTGTGTGGGGAGAGTGGGCAGAGGCCAAACAGATCACAAAGGAATCTAGTCATTGATAAAACAGTAATTATTTATTGATACCACCCAGTGAGGAGGCTGAGTGTTATGCTTTATAGGATGACTTTGCTATTGTTTTTTCAAATCAAGGTTTCATGTAGCTCAGGCTAGACTTGAACTTGGGATATAACAAACATAACTTTGAACATCTGATCCTCTTTGCCTCCTGAGTACTGAGATTACAGGTGTATGCCTCTATGCCTAGTTTTATTTGGTGTTGAGGATCAAATCCCATGCTTGGTGCATGCTAAGCAAGCACTTTACCAACTAAGCTGTTTCCAAAGGCCCTAGGCTGACTTTCCATTTTACTCTGTCAGTCTCTTGCTGAAATCCTATCTTCTGACACAAAGATGCAAAGTATTTGGGAGTGTGAAGCCAATTACTGGAAGCCTTGTGCTAGGGTGAGCCTGCCTGTCCAGAAGCCTCTGCTGTCCTGCTCCCCACTGCTCCATAACATCTATGTGCCAGCCACTGTCAGCTCTGATTTTCAAAGAGTAAACACAAGAAGATGTGCGAGAAGAGTGACTGTTGTGTCTTGGTTGGTTTGTAAGTTGCATTTGGCTTTTCAGGCCTTGTGACTTTAAGGAGATTTGGTACTGGAGGACTTTATTTTCTTATGTTTGGAGACAGGATCTTGCTATACACAGGCTGTTGGAATTCACCATGCTCTCATCTCTGCCTCCTGAGGTGCTGGAATGCTGAGCAGCATCACTAAGTGCAACAGGCCTATTGGTGTTGATTGAATGTTTGTGTCACTTCCCAAAATCATACTGCAGTCTTCAAGCCCAATGTGATTGTATCCAGACATGAGGCCTTAGAGAAAGGTCAGAATGAGATGAGGTCGCTAGGTGAGGTCTCCAAGGGGCCTCATCCAGTATTCTCCTAAGAATGGGGAAACACCAGAGCCCTCCTGTTTCCACCACATAAAGACACATTAAGAAGGCAGCCATCTGCAGGCTGCAAGGGAGCCCTCAATAGAACCCAACTGCTGAGTCTGAAATATCCTCTCAGGCATATGTGTTATTCACCCTGTCTCTGGCTGGAGGTGCTATTTGGGATGATTGAGGAAACTTTAGGGGTGTGACCTAGCTGGTGGAAGTAAGTCACTGGGGGTGATTCATCTAATGGAATTTTCCCAAGTATCTTCCCTGAGAAAATCCCTCCCAGAGTCCTGGGGAAGATGCTATGTCCGATGTGGGGTTATCTTAGGGAAAAGAATCTACATACACCATGTTCTTTGTATGTTTACTTTATTCCTCTATGACAAAATTTTATCTATAAAGCTTCAGCTCCCTCCTCACATTCAGCTCCTCTCTGTGCCCACTTTTCCTGTCCTCGTAGTTTTAGTAAGCTCCTATGCTTTTGACCTCATCTTTGTCCTCTGTTCCTCCCTCCTGCATCTTTCTTTCCTTGCTCCTTACTCCTGGCTCTGAGACAACTCTACAAGAGATCTGCCTTACCATCTACAGAATCTCTGCCTTTCTCTCTTCTCTCTGGCCATGCGGCTCTGCTTACCATTTACAGAAAATCTGCCTTGTTCTTCCTCTCCTCACCACATGACTCTCTGCCTGCCTCTGGAATTCTGCTCCAGTCCTTACTACACCTGGTTATTCAAAAAGTCCTATTGTCCTCAGTCAATTGCTCTGTGTTACCACTAGGCCTGAAGGCAAGGGATGGTCTGAGCTTCATTTGCACAAGAAGCAAAGCTATGCATCTATAGTCTGCTCATCTTCTAGGCTCTGTGGGGGAGTTAGTTACCTAGAAGATGAGCATCTGAGAGTTACACTATTTGCCAATATGGTCTAGTAGTATATGGACCCACAAGAATTTCATAGTAGAAGACAACTGAAATATTAAAAGCTAAATAACATCAAATATTAGATGATAAATGGCTTCCTCTAGAAAAATACCTTGAAATTTCTAGGTATAGCTTTAATATACAGCTGAATCTCTATAATATATTCTTGTGGCCTGCAAGATTCATCCTCCTGATCCTTCCTGTCGTTTTGTTTTGTTTTGTGTTAGCCATGATGTGAGCAATTCTCTTCCAATACATGCTTCTGTAGATGTAACCAACTATCTTATTAAATAAGAAACACAGAACCAATGTAAAAGAGAAAGCCAAGAGGTCAGAGCTAAGAGCTAAAATCTCACCCTTCCTCCTGCGGTGGTCCTACCTCTCCGAAAGAGACCTACTTCCTGTGTGTTTGTCTTTAGATAGTCTTTCTGTTCTGCCTTCTCATTGGTTGTAAACCCAAACACGTGACTGCCCCGTCACTGCCTGTAAGTACAGCCCCCCAGGTCTTAAAGGCATATGTCTCCAATGCTGGCTGTATCCCAGAACACACAAAGAGACTTACCTAGCTCTGTCTACCAAGTGCTGGGATTAAAGGCGTGCACCACCACCGCCACACTCTTGCTATGGCTCTAATAGCTCTGACCCCCAGGCAACTTTATTTATTAACATACAATTAAAATCACATTTCAGTACAAATAAAATACCACCATATTTCCCCTTTTCTGTTTTAATAAAAAGAAAAAAAGCAAAAGGTTATACCTAACAAAAGAAAAACTATATACAAAAGTACAATAACTATATACAATATATACAAGTAATAAATACCTAAACAATGTCTAGTCCATTTGTATTTGACAAATCAGAGAAAATAATTCCATTATCTATCCTATTTCGGTAAGTCCGAAATGTATCTAATTCACTTTCTATCCTAATTAATCTTCAACTATAACTAACTAACCTTCAACTATAACTAACTAATCTTCAACTCCCTCAGGGACCCAAGAAGGAAATAATATTAGCTAACAAAAATAAAAACAGGAAGTGCATGCAAGCAACTTCCAAAAAAATTGTGAGCTGACAGAAACAGCCAGCTGCCTGGACAGTCACCTGAGGTTTCTCTGCAGTGTTGGGGTATCATCTTCAGCCTATAGGCTTAGCGTATCTAACAGACTCATTTGTGAAGTAGGATGTACACAAGGTCAACAGTTCAGCCTCACATTGAGTGAGAGCAGTCCATGTACCAGAAACACCTGAATTCCACTAGTGTCATGACATGATTCAGGATTTTAAATTCTGGAAATTGTTGACGGTTTTTTAATTCAGCTGTCCATTCTTCTTGGCTGTGTATATATGGCTTCATCTCAGCATCCCCTTCTTCTCCACATCCCTCTATTAAATGGCAGTCTACTATTGAGAGGCGTAACCTTAGTTACTCTTCAAGAATAACTGTTTCAGCTGCTGTTCCATTGCACATCAGAAGCCATCAGCCCACTGCCTGTTCAGCTGCCTTTGAAGAAAAGGGCACTGTACCTTTTCCAGATTGCAAAGGCCCCTTTAGGGATGGTGCCATATTGTCCTGGCCTTAGAAGATGCCTTTTGATAAAGCCATAAGCACACTTGTTTTGGCAAGAATCAGTAGTCCTTTGTTTCATGTTCTGTCTGTCCATTTTGTCCTGTTGATTTGAGGATACTTTGTTGTCCAGTGGCTAACTTTTGCCACAATGAAAGTTAACTCCATATGCAATTTCTTCAATGCCCATATTTTCTCTGAAGTAGATTGGTACTGCCAGGAGCCGACATGTCTCCAAAAAGAAAAAATTTCTAAGTTATTAAAACATTTTAAATGCCATATTCTGTAGATCTCTGAAGGGTTTGAAGATGACCTGTCTATCTAAAATATATCTGCTCAATTTTTAAAACATATCTAATATGACTACAAGTTCTATTGTAATGTCTAACTACTAACTTTCATTTCTTTATATCCTAATAGTTGGAAATAATAACATTCAAGGATCAGAAAATTGCATTACATTGTTAAATGAATGGTATAAATACAATTAGAAATATACATATAGCATTTTCTAACAATATCAATTTCACTATATATAATTTGTATACAATATAAAACAATCCAATCCAATGTAAAGTATTTAAAACTAGTAATTGTCTTTTTCTTTTCTTTTCTTTTTATCCCAGACCCAAAACCCATTAAAAAGACCAAAAAACCACCTGCCCCACACCACCTCTTTGGGAATGTGGCATCGTATTCTTAAAATTGCTTCCTGCTGGGTATGGGCAAAATTATCTTTATCCTGAAAGAAAAATTTTAGGTTAATTGTCAAATTCTAGGAAAGGTAACTATATCCTTCATTATCCAGTCTGTGTATAATGCCAAAGTTCAGGGTTTATCTCAAGTCCTTAATCAAGTAGTCTTTGAGACTGGATCATCTCAGCTAGCCATCTCAAAATTGCTCTGAGCACCTTGTAGTTCAAAGTTGATTTGTAGGTGATGTTTGTCAGCTTAGTGATATTATTATTGTCCACGTGGAATTGTTGTTGTTGTGGGGCCCCATCTTCTTCCTGGAGACTTCAGTTGATGTTAGGCCTGGCCGTGATTTCCTGCAGAAAACTGATAAGAGACTTGAACACAAACACATATATATGCAGCTAACTGAAACTTTTTTCTAGAATTAGTTAGTACTCTATATGACCATTCATTTCTTAACAAAGTTTAAAATGTATATATATATATATATATATATATATGTATATATGTATATATATATATATATTAATCTTGTAAATTTTGATATAAAATTCATACTTTAAGAAAAGTTTAAAGAATCAGAATAGAATCAAAGAGTTGAGATTAGTAATAGAATAGTCCCTTAATTAATTTGGCTTTTGTCCTGTCCCATAGCAGAAGATGGCTCTTTTATTCTGGCATGATACAGGGAGTTTGCATTTTCCTTTTAACAACATGCTTGAGTTTAAAGAAGGAGAGAGCCATTCTCCAACTCCAAAGTCAGCTTTAAATTTTAATAATCTGGGACTATTAGAAGACCAATAGTGTTATATCTCTAGAGAAAAGCAGAAACAAACATTTAGGAAGACATAAAATTTTTTAGATAATATATACCCATAGGCGTTTCACTCTGTTTCTTGGGATAGATGATTTGTCCCTTTTCTTCAGTTGTCTCATTTGTCCAGTGTTCTTCAGATTCCTTAACCTTCATTCTCCTAAAAGACAAAAACAAAAACCTTTCCCCAAGACTAATTTTGGGGATGTTCCTTTTTGGCAAGTTATTATCTGATTAGATGAAAAGGCATGTGTTACTGGTATAAGTTAGTTTAAATTGGATGTTTATTCTGGTTGATGAACTATCACCTCCTCTAATTAAGAGGTTTCTCTTGTTCAAATCGAACCTTTATCAATTTTGATGGTACCCACAGCTTATCTTCTCCTGTAGAAACAAAAGCAAAACCTCGTCCCCAACGTAATACATACCCTGGTTTCCATTCTGAGGTCAGCACATCCTTAAAGTATATAGGCTGATTTAATTCTGTAGTTTTTTCTATTATCCAATGTCTCTCTGCAGCTGTTGTTCCTTTCTCATTGGCACTGAGAAAATTCAAAGTTGGTAGAGCATTATGCAGTCTATTTCTGGGGGGTTTTGTTACCCCTTTCTGTTTATTTAGCATATCCTTTAGAGTTCTGTTTGATCTTTCTATACCTGCTTGACCCGTAGGATTATATGGTACACCTGTAATATGCTTTATATTGTAATAAGCAAAAAACTGTTTCATTTTAACAGAGACATATGATGGAGCATTGTCAGTTTTGATTTGTGTAGGTATACCCATGATGGCCATAACTTCTAGCAAATGAGTGATTACAGAATCAGCTTTTTCAGAAGTCAAAGCAGTTGCCCATTGAAATCCTGAATAAGTATCGATGGTATGGTGTACATATTTCAATTTTCCAAATTCTGCAAAGTGAAACACGTCCATTTGCCAGATTTCATTCCTCTGAGTACCCTTTGGGTTACATCCTGCTGGTAATGGTGTTTGATTGTAGAAGGAACAAGTAGGACATTTCTTTACTATTTCTTTGGCTTGTTGCCAGGTTATGGAAAAATCCTTTTTTAAACCTTTACTATTGACATGTTTTTTATGAAATTCTGAGGCCTCCAGCACATTTCCTGTCAATAATTTATCAGTCTCATCATTGCCTTGTGCTAGAGGGCCTGGCAGATCAGTATGGGATCGGATGTGAGTTATATATAAAGGATGACTCCTTTTCCTGATTGTATCTTGTAATTGAATTAATAGTGAAGTTAATTCTGAAGCATCAGGGATAAATTCTGCAGTCTCAATATGTAACACCACTCTTTCAGCATACTGAGAGTCAGTTACTATGTTGAGAGGTTCTGAAAAATTCATTAATACCAACAGAATAGCATACAATTCTGATTTTTGAACTGGATTATAAGGACTTTGAACCACTTTACTTAAATTTTCTAATTTTTAACCTGCCTTTCCTTGTTTGTTGGCATCTGTATAAAATGTACAAACTCTGGATATGGGTTTTTCCCATACAATTTGAGGCAAGATCCAATCAGCTCTCTTTATAAGATCAATTCTATCGCTTTTGGGATATTTGCTGTTAATTTCTCCCAAAAAATCACTGCAAGCTCTTTGCCAAGGTTCACTTTCTGTCCATAATTTTTCAATATCCTCCTTAATTAAAGGTATGACAATTTCTGCTGAGTCTATGCCTGCTAATTGACGAAGTCTCAATTTTCCTTTCCAAATCAAGTCAGAGATTTTTTTCCACATAAGTTTTTAATTTTTATTTGGTTTATTTGGTAAAAATATCCATTCCAACATAATATCTTCCCTCTGCATTAATATTCCAGTAGGAGAATGCCTAGAAGGTAAAATAACGAAAATGCAATCCAGCTTTGGATCAATATGATCCACATGCCCTTCATGTACTTTCTTTTCTACCAATACCAATTCTTTCTCAGCTTCAGGTGATAATTCTCTTGGACTATTTAAGTCCTTATCACCTTCTAAGGTTTTGAACAAATTATTCAGTTCATCATTTTTTACCCCAACAATAGTTCGTAGATGAGAAATATCTCCAAATAATTTTTGAAAGTCATTAAGAGTCTGTAGTCTATCTCTCCTAATTTGCACCTTTTGGGGTCTAACTTTTTGTAGCTCTATTTTATATCCTAAATAATTAATAGAATCTCCTCTTTGTATCTTTTCAGGAGCAATTTGTAATCCCCAGCAAGGCAAATTTTCTTCACTTCTTCAAACATTCTTTCTAAAGTATCTGCATTTGAGTCAGCTAGTAACATATCATCCATATAATGATAAATTATATATTTAGGAAATTTTTTACGTATCACTTCCAATGGCTGTTGTACAAAATATTGGCACAGAGTTGGGCTATTCAACATTCCCTGTGGGAGGACCCTCCATTGAAATCTTTTAACTGGTTGAGAATTATTATAAGTAGGCACTGTGAAAGCAAATCTTTCTCTGTCTTTTTCTTGTAAGGGCATTGAAAAGAAACAGTCTTTTAAATCAATAACTCTGAGAGGTCATCCTTTTGGTAAGAGAGTAGGCAAAGGAATTCCAGATTGTAGAGAGCCTATTGGCTGAATTACTTTGTTAATTGCTCTAAGGTCTGTTAGCATTCTCCATTTACCAGATTTCTTTTTAATAACAAATACAGGAGAATTCCAAGGGCTGGTTGATTCTTCAATATGCTGAGCATTTAACTGTTCTTCTACCAGCTCTTCTAAAGCCTGGAGTTTCTCTGTTGTTAAAGGCCATTGCTGGACCCATACAGGCTTGTCTGTTAACCATTTTAAAGGTAGAGCTGTTGGTGTCTTTGGAAGATCATCAGTTGTTGTGCCCTGTTCTTGTATTATATGGATGACTGGTGACCACTCATTAGAATAATATTTTTTAATATTTCTCTCAGAAACATGTGCTAGTTTATGATTTGTTTCTGAGATTGAAGGGGTGTTAATCTGAGTATTCCATTGTTGCAACAAGTCTCGACCCCACAGGTTCATAGCTATGTTAGCCACATATGGTTTTAATTTTCCTCTCTGTCCTTCTGATCCTGTACATTTGAGTCATCTTGTACTCTGTTTCACCTGAGATAATGTCCCAATTCCTAACAGTTGAACATTTACCTCCTGAAGAGGCTAAGTTGGATGCCAAAATTCTGATGCAATTATGGTAACGTCCGCACCTGTGTCTACCAGACCAGACAACAAAACACCATTTATTTTTATCATTAATATTGGTCTTTGTTCATTAATAGAAGTTTGCCAAAAATTTTTCTTTGTTTTCTCCTGAATTTTCTATTCTCTCTGTTTCATCATCCTGATCAGCATGATTTATTCCAATAGGCATTTGGTTATTTAGTTGCCCTGAGCAGGGGTTTCCTCTATGGCTGCAGGAAAGGTTTAAACTGGATTTGCTGTGGGGGCCTGCCTGAGGCCCCTCTGGGAGTTTCCTGAAAACTGAGGCAAAGGATTACCCTGTCTGTCCTTTGGTGATCTACATTCGTTGGTCCAGTGTTTTCCCTTACCACACCTTCTGCATACTCCAGAAGGAAGGGGCATTCTGTTGCCATTGTTCCTTGAAGAAACATTGTTTCTAGAAATGACCTGTTTACAGTCCCTTTTCAAATGTCCTTGCTTTCCACATCCAAAACATCTAACATTCTTCAAACCTTTTGAAATTGCTTCTCCTACCCACATATCATCATGGTCATGAGCCTCAACATTAACCGTATCTTTAATCCAATTTTCCAAAGGTGCAGATCTTGCCTTTAACGGCCTGATTATTCTTTTGCATGCTGCATTCGCATTCTCAAAGGCCAAAGATTCAATTATTATCTTACTAGCTTCTGAATCCGGGACCATTCTCTTTACTGCTGAAGCCAGTCTTTGTAAAAAATCTGTGAAAGATTCTTTTGGGCCTTGCATAACCTTTGTAAATGACTCATTTTTTCCCCCTGGTTCCTCAACTCTGTCCCATGCATTCAAGGCTGCCGTTCGACATAAAATTAGGGTTTGGACATCATATAAACATTGTGTTTGTACTGAAGCATATTGGCCTTCTCCAATAAGCTGATTTTGGCAGACTTGTATTCCTTTATCCCTTCATTGTTTTTCTATGTTTTAGCCTCATCCTTGAACCAAATTAGCCACTGAAGCCTTTGGAAGGGTTCCAGAACAGCTTGTGCCAGCTCCTGCCAGTCCTTTGGTATAATCCTATTATATGTTGACCAAGAGTTTAACATTTGCTTTACATATGGTGAATGCATGCCATAAGATACTATTGCCTCCTTAAACCTTTGTAAATCCAACATTTCAATTGGAGCCCAAATATTTTGTATAGTCATTTGATTAGGCAACTGCTGTACGGTTACATGATAAATTAAGGGTGACTGTGTGAAAACAGGCTTTCTTTCTGTAACCTTATGATCCAAACTTGAAACAACTTCACTGTTAATTTCTTCTGTCTTAATTTTTACAGTTTAACAAGTTTTTCTAAAGCTGTCATCTTGGCATTTAAATTGACTATCTTTTTAAATAGTAAAATGAGGATAAGCATAGTAATAAACTGCATAATTTGATCAATATTAATCTCATATAGTTGTTCCATTGTCAGACTGCCTAAACTTTAAAACAAAACCCAATTTTCTTCCAATGTACACATAAAACCCATTTTTTTAAAATGTGGAAAAAAAAATCTCTTTTAAATAGTTTCCTTTAAGATATCTGATATGTTGTGACTTACCAAATCTGCGTAGAACAATAGAAATCTGAGAGAATTTCAAAACAGCCACCTAGTGTCTGAGGTGTGAATAGAGAGAGAGAGAAAGAGAGAGAGAGAGAGAGAGAGAGAGAGAGAGAGAGAGAGAGAGAGAGAGAAAACATGCAAGAAAGCATAGCTGGCTAAAGTTTAAATCCAGCCACGTGTTCCCTCTTGAGCCGAGTCAAGGCTTGGCTCTGGCTTCCTTAAGCTCCGACCATGTGCGTTGGCTTTACAGGCAGGGGGCCTGTTTGGCAGGGCAGGCCTGAGTTGTTTGTAGCACTGGCTTTAAGCAAGTAGCTCACAGTAAGTCCAGCCTGAGGCCAAGTCGACCTGGGCTTGTGCTAGGGAGCCAACCGCCCTTGCGGGGAAAACCAGACCTCCTGCCAAGCCAAGCAGTTTTTAAAGGATTCTTGTCATGTTGGGTGCCAAACGTGGTTGTAACCAACTGTCTTATTAAATAAGAAACACAGAACCAATGTAAAAGAGAAAGCCAAGAGGTCAGAGCTAAGAGCTAAAATCTCACCCTTCCTCCTGCGGTGGTCCTACCTCTCCGAAAGAGACCTACTTCCTGTGTGTTTGTCTTTAGATAGTCTTTCTGTTCTGCCTTCTCATTGGTTGTAAACCCAAACATGTAACTGCCCCGTCACTGCCTGTAAGTACAGCCCCCCAGGTCTTAAAGGCATATGTCTCCAATGCTGGCTGTATCCCAGAACACACAAAGAGACTTACCTAGCTCTGCCTACCAAGTGCTGGGATTAAAGGCGTGCACCACCACCGCCACACTCTTGCTATGGCTCTAATAGCTCTGACCCCCAGGCAACTTTATTTATTAACATACAATTAAAATCACATTTCAGTACAAATAAAATACCACCATCTGCTTCTGCTACCATGATGTTCCATAGGTGATTTTAGGTAGATGCTTGGAGTCCCACAGCATAGGTCTGCTGGACATGGTGGTGCACACCTGAAATCCCAGCCTGAGCTATGTAGTAAGGCACGATGTGAACAAATGGACATATAAAAAAACCCTGCAACACTAAGTGTTCTCTTTTCATACCTATCGCTGTGATAAAATGTTCTGGTAAGAAGCAATTTAGGGGAGAAAAGTTTGATTTTAAGCTCACAGTTCCAGGTTATAGTCCATCATGGGAGGGAAGTCAAGGCAGGAACTCAGTCACATCCACAGTTGGGAGCAGAGGGAAACAACTGTGCACATGCTCATTTGCTTACACTCGGTTAGCTTTCATTACTCTTCCACAATTCAGCCCCTGTCCAGATTCAGGGTGGGTTCTCCCATCAACTCAGTTAAGATGGTCTTCCATAGATGTACCCAAAGGACAATCTAATGTCGACAATGCTCCAATGAGACTCTTCCCAGGTAATGCATCAAGTCAACAAAGCTGACTGTCATACCAAGTCTCCATAGAAGCCCAGGTAACAAAGAAAGCATAGGCTGAATCTTGAAACCAGGATTAGAACAAGCGTTTCCTTCTTTATTTGGGTCCTTATTTGTCTCTTGTTGATAAAATTAAGTAACACATCAATGATGCTAACTGCACTAGTTACTGTTGTCAACTTGACACAGCTTAGAATCACCTGGAAAAAAGTTTTAACAGCATAATTGTTTTTATCAAGTTTTCTGTGGACATGTCTGTGTGGGATGGTCTTGGTTATTTTGATTGCTGTCAGTGGGCCCAGCCCACTGTGGGCAGCACCAATCCTGGGTAGATGGTTTTGGGTTGAGGAGGCTAGCTTATTATGAGTCATTAAGCCAGCAAGAAACATTCCTCCAGGGTTTCTGTTTCAAGTTCCTGCTTGAGTTTCTGCTTTGACTTCCCCCAAGGACAGATGGTGACCTCGAGGTAGAGGCTGGACCTGTCCCTCTCCTAAGCTACTTTTGGTCAGAGTGTCTCAGCACAGCCACCAAAAGGAGACTAGGGCACTTACAGTTTGGAATTCTTGGTGTTGGCCTTCTTGCCTTCACAATTGTGATAAAACAAATGTCTGTTGTATAACATTTGATTCGTGGTATTTTATTATAGCAGGCTGAGCGAAACCTGGATAAATGACCCAGTGGGAGACCAATTAATGACTGTGGCCTGGTAGGGAGATGGAGGCAGAAGTACTCTTGTTTGACAGCAGGTGACATTTTGTTTCAAGGCTGCCTGCTTGCTTAAGTTCATCCTGTCCAGGTGAGTCTACTTACAATAGTCAGAAGGATTTCTGCACCAACACAGAGTCTACAACACCAGGCTGCTGTGTAAATCCCTTCACAATATACACAGAGCCCACAAAGCAAAGAGCAGGCACCCATACACCACATTTGGGTGTGACCTTGAGGGCTGCGTCTAGTTCCTGACCCACTTCACACCTGCACCTGTAGAGCTGGGCTCCTGAGCACACGGTTGGGTCTCATGTCTGTGTCTTGGTGGATGTTTCTGCTCCCGGAATGCTCGGCCCTGAATGTCACCCACTGAATAAAGGATTTTTAGTGTCTTTTGTGTGGCTTCTTTTCTCTCCTCATAGTTCATTACTCTCTTTTTCCATACACGCTTCTCCGTACATACTTGTTATATTTGTGATTAATTTCTTGACTATTTCTGTCTGGATTTTGCCTGTCTATTTTAAGATTTATTGAGCCTGTGCTTGCCGGGCCTGGGAATTCAGCTAAGAACAAAACACATGTAGGGTGTGTGAGTCTGTTTCAAACTGTGTTTGGGAGGGGCAGATGTTAAACAGATAAGTAACAAATAATAGCAAAATGTGATAGGTTTTATACAGAAAAGGTTTCTTTTTTTCCCAGATATTTATTTTAAATTTCTTTTTTAATTTTGACAGCTTCATGTATGTGTGTAATAAGTTTAGTTCTCACTCTCTCTCATCCACTCTCATTTCTCCTTCTCCCATTGACCCCCCCCCCCCCGCAAGTCTACCTCCTGCCTCCATGTCTGTTTCCTGTCTGTGTGACCCACTGAGTTTGGTTAGAGCAGCTTGCATGAGCATGGGGTGGTGGTGGGGAGATGGTGAAGGAATTTGCTGCCAAGCTTGAGTTTGACTCTCAAGACATAAGGGATGGAAAGAGGGAAGTGACTCCAGCCAGCTCTTCTCTGGCCTTTCCAACACACAGGGCATATGTGCTTGTGAGGTCATGTGTACACACATACACACACACATACACACACACACACTAAATAAAATACAGGGACAGCCTCTTTCCCAGCCACAAAGATACTCATTTATTAATAAATATTTAATAAATTAGTAAATACTTCAACCCAATGGGTTTCAACAGGTAGTTTTGTTCCTATTCTTCCAAGGATCTTTGATATTGGGGCTATTTTTATTGGCACAGCTATTTGGACACTTAGGTTCTCCTAAAGCAGTGGTTCTCAACCACTGGAATGTTACTGGACCTCTCCCTGGGTACCTTGGTGACTCTGGGACTATCACCAACTGAGTACACACACACACACACACACACACACACACACACACACACACACACACACACGTAAGACAAATTACTAAATGGTCTTATTAATAAAAAAAAAGCTGGAGCCAGATATTGGGGTAAAAACTGAGTTATCAGCAAAGCAGAAAGAAACCAGCCACATTCTTACCACTCGGAAATTTTCAGCCAAAGAGACCCACTTTCTGTATACCCATGCCTATATGCCTTTCTGTACTGCATCTCACTTCCTCTCTCCACCCAGCTACATCACTTCCTGTACAGACCTCCAGAACTCTATGGTTAGTGCTGGGATTAAAGGCGTGTGTCACCATGCCTGGCTCTGTTCCCAGTTGGGCTTCTTGAACTCACAGAGATCCAGATGGATCTCTGCCTCCTGAATGCTAGGATTAAAGATGTGTGCTACCATTGCCTGAATTCTGTGTTTAATATAGTGGCTGGCTTTTCCCTCTGATCCTCAGATAAGCTTTATTGGGGTGCACAATATGTTGGGGGACACAATATATCAACACACACACACACACACACACACACACACACACACACACACACACACGTCCTTGAACTTCCAAACCATGAGATAAATAAATCCTTTCTTCTTCATAAGTACCTCTACCAGGTAATTCATTATAGCAGCAAAAGACTGACTAACATATTATGCTACATCATAATCATAATATCATAATCATAATCATGCTATTGACTTGTGTTGTATTTCTTTTCTACTAAAGCAAAGACCCCCAAAATAAAGGGTTTGGCCCTCTTGCTCACTTTTGTATCCACAGCAGCGAATATGGTTCTTAACACACATTCTTTCACTAAAGGAATAGACTTGGTAGGTGGCTTCTGAAGCCCTAGACATTGACTGTCCTCATGTGATGATGTTCACAACCAAACCAGATCTGGTGAAACTGGATCAAAGACTCAACCAGGTCTAGAAAACAGTTTTCCTATAGGAACAGGGCCACAGTGGTCTCTTGGGGTCAGAGACCCTGCTTCCCAGAGGGAAGCTGAAAAAGAGCTACAGGCATGAATCCCTTGAGCTGCCTGCCTCTTTTTTCTCTTCTCACCTAAAGACATCCATGGTCCTTCAGTGGAAACTGGGCTGACAAATCTCTAGACATCCCCAGATCTACCCCACCTAGTATTCACTGGAGGATGGCTTGGAAGAAGAAAGAAAAAATTAGGAGAATACTTTTTCCTACACAGCTATTAGCTAGCAACCCCTCAGCTGTGAAAATCTGCACATGTGGGTAGCCCTATCCCATGGAGTGGATACTAATGAAGCTCTAGCAGGGACCAGAATCCCTTGGGAAGTTTGCAGACAATGCCATCATCCTGACTCTCCCCTTAGTCACTGACTCGGGTGAGCAATAAAGGGGTCTCTGGAAATAACCAGGTTCTCAGGTGTTGTAGATGTCAGCAGAACCAGCCTCATGTGGGGAACACCAAGCTGGAACATGGTTGGGGTTGGTTCTCGTCCCTAGTTAATACTGGTCTTGAGTCAACACAGACGACTTATCATGTATTTCTGCAGGGATCTTCTGGAGTTGCCAGCCACCTTGTTAATTGGCACTCAACACAATCAGAATTGGAAATAACTTTATGCATGTTGAAAGGTAAAATTAGCTTTGATATGAGGGAATGGAGTTTCAAGGTTGTGGAGAGAGCTGGAGGGGGGCTCCCACAGGTGAGTATGTGTGTCCTGGTGTGTAGGAGTCAGTTGGAGCACTCCAGGCACAGCTCACAAACAAATCTTAAACACATTGTGTTAGTTTCTAGGGCTTCCCTGGCAAACTCCAACCAACTAGGTGGCTTAAATTAACAGAAAATTGTTCTTATCACTTCCTCTTCAGTCAGTCAGTCATTCTCCTACCATAAAAAACTGACCTTGGGGTAGATTATTGGAGTCACTGTGCTGAATGAGAGACTGGTTTTAAAAAGAAAAAAGAAGCCATTGGTGGTTGTGCACGCCTTTGATCCCAGCACTCAGAAGGCAGAGGCTGTAGGATCTCTGAGTTCAGAAGTCAGCCTGGTCTACAGAGTGAGCTCCAAGACAGAGCTACACAGAGAAACCCTGTCTTAAACAAACAAGAAAGGAAAAAGATATGCTGAGGAAGGCATTGAGTTCCAAGAAGTGGAGGAAAGGTGCTTAGGAGGGGAGGTAGCCCTGGAGTGGAGAATGGGTGGGGACAGGGAGGAGGTAAGGACAGAAGAGTGTACTCTCATTTATTGCACATCCAAGCCTTATATTAGGGTGAGGAGAATGAGCCTCTTGCTTATAGTGTAAAATTTAATGGACCACTCCCAAACTGAGCAAGCAAAATGAATACTATTTCAATGCAGTATTTGAACAAAGCAAAATCAGTGCTGAAAGCCCATGATAAGAAACATATCTAGCTTTAAATGGAATCAAAATGACAAGGCTCCCTGGCACATAGTAGAAATTCAAGACATCAAATACAAGAATATCAGTGACAATATTGTCAAATGTGCTGTAGTCGTTCATCTTGATCATTGGTTGGTTTGAGAGTCACCTAGGAGATTTGAGAGGAACACTTCTGGGTTTGTGAGGGCATTTCTACAGATTAGGTCATGAGGGCTCTGATTTGATCAATGGATTAATCCCTTGATGGGTTCATAATATGATTGGGAGGTGTTGAAAGTAGGAGACAAATCTTAGTTGGAGAAAATAGGTCATTGGGGCCATGTCCTTGGGGGATGATATCTTCCCTCAACCCTTTCTTGTATTGCTTTTCTCTCTTCTTTTCCAGTGTGATGTGAACAGCATCTGCCACACTCCACCAGAATGATGCTGTGCCCAAACACATGGGTCTAAGTAACAATGGACTGAACCCTTCAGAAATCAGGAGCCAAAATAAACCATTCCTTCTTTAAGTTATTCTCTCTTTAGTTTTGGTCAGTGCAAAGGCAGTTAATACATATATCCAGCCTCCTTACGTGGACTTTACATATATCTGTATTAACTCGTTTAAACATTTTGTCTCTGTGTGTCACCCTCCCATCCCCGTAATACAGGTAGAGCCCAGAGGTCAACAATGGGTGCCTTCCCCTATTGCTCCTCCACTCCATTTGTTGAGACAGGGCTCACTGGACCCCACACTCACTGATTCAACTGGATGGTGAGCAAACCCCAGAGATCCTACTGTCTCTGTCTCCCTGGGCTTGGATTACAAGCACATGCCATTTTGCCTGCATTTTTGTGTGGGTGCTGGGGATCTTACCTGACTATGTAGAAGGTCTTCTTGTTTCTGCTTTGTAGATGAGGAAAACAAAAATACACAGAAACAAGAGGACTCGGCCGTGTTGATAGAATGAGCAGGGACTGGGGCCGGAATGAAGCCCAGATGACTAACGGTAACATTCACAGGTGGGACTCTCATGGTAGAATAATCAGAATAGAAAAGTTTTCCCTGTGTCTTTGAGTCTTCATTTTGGATAAATCTGAACAGAATAGGTCAACAAAGGAAACATTTCCCAAGGCCAGTAAATAAAGAAAATTAAATCACAGAAAGAGCCTGGGATCCAATGGCTGCATAATACCTATTAGGAGGAGCAGAAGAGAAGGCAGCTCTAGAATGTGGTGTCTGCTGTACAGGTGACACACTTGATTTGATTCCCTGCCAGCTCCAAGACAGCTGTCATCAGGGAGAGAGATGTTACGGGGAACTGGAGGGGTAATCAGTTTAACTTCCATCAGCCACCAAGCCCTATAGCACACAAGCTGTTCTTCCCCACGGTGAGACCCACAGCTAGCAAGCCCTTATGCAGGGGTGGCCCACAAAGGGTGGGGTAAAGAGAGATTTGTCATCTCTAATGAGTCTCTATGACAAAAACCTGAGCTGAATCCAGACAGAAAAACCCTCCTGGAAAAGTAAAAGTTTGTATGCATACTTCTGAGCTTAGCTCTCTGACACGGCATCTCGGACTTGTTTATTTCCTTCATGGGATCAACTATTTTATTACACTGTTTTGTTTATGTGTGTTTGTGCATGGTTATATGTGTGCTGGTGCACTTGTGAGTGTGGATATGGGTGTGCATGCAGAAGCCAGAGGACAACCTTAGCTTGCTCCTCAGATGCCATCTACCTTTTCAGGACACTAGGCTAACTTCCAGCCCCAGGGGTTGGAAGTCTCTGCTGCCTGTCTCTGCTCCCCCAGCATGCCTGTCTTAAATTGTGAGTTCTGGGGATGGACTATAGGGACTCATGCTTCAAGGAAAATATTTTACTGACTGAGCTATTGTGTGCATACATTTGTGTGTATGTGTGGGGCTGCCTGAGTGCCACGGTGTGTAGGTAGAGCTTAGAGGACAGCCTGTGGGGGTTGGGACTTTCTTCCCACCATGGGGGTCATGATTGAACTCAAGTCATTGGTTTCTGTTCACTGAGTCTCCCATGCTTCCCTAACCTGGCAACAGACTCTAAAGGATTCAAGGTGGAAAAACCATAGATTATTGTAGATGTAACCAACCGTCTTATTAAATAAGAAACACAGAACCAATGTAAAAGAGAAAGCCAAAAAGTCAGAGCTAAAATCTCACCCTTCCTCCTGCGGTGGTCCTAGCTTTCCGAAAGAGACCTATTTCCTGTGTGTATGTCTTTTCATAGTCTTTTGTTCTGCCTTCTCATGGGTTGTAAACCCAAACACGTGACTGCCTCGTCACTGTCTGTATGTACAGCCCCCCAGGTCTTAAAGGCATATGTCTCCAATGCTGGCTCTATCTCTAAACACACAGAGATCTACCTAGCTCTTCTACCAAATGCTGGGATTAAAGGCGTGTGCCACACTCTTGCTATGGCTCTAATAGCTCTGACCCCCGGGCAACTTTATTTATTAACATACAATCAAAATCACATTTCAGTACAATTAGAATACCACCATAGATTATTGCCTTTCAGAAGTTTACACTCTGCATGTGGGGATTTGGAACAGATAACCAATAGGGTGCAGTGGGTGACAAGGGGGCTGCTCAGGGATTGCAGTGCCAGGATGACCCTTTTGAGCCCCTCTCTGGGTCTCTGTGGAGGGATCCTCACCATTTGTGTTTGTAGTGTGTATGTTCTCTAGTTCAGGCATGTGGTGCTGGGCATGTGTCAACACAGGGGCCTCTGGAGCAAACAGACCTGTATGTGACTTCCTGTCGGAGTCACGCTGAGCTGTGGGACCCTGGTGTCTACCTCTCTGAGCCCCATGTGAGAAGTTAGAAATAACAAAATTACCCTGTTAGGGTTGCTTAGAAAGAGAAAAATAATAAATGCTTGAGTAAACAATGTAACACTCATTGAATTAGATAAAAATGTCCTCATTCAATCTGATGAGAGAAGCACTTTAGCTTTCTTCAAGACTGGTAAGAAATGTTCTAATACAGGTAATATTCCCCTCCTCTCTTCCCCCATCTTGTCCCTCTTCTGTTCTTCCTTCCTCTCTTCCATTCTTTCTAAAGATTTCTTTCTTTCTTTCTGAGTGTTTGCGTGTTACATGCAGTTACTATAGATGCCAGAAGAGGGCGTCAAACACAAGAACTGGAACTACAGATGTTTATGAGCTGCCGAGTGGTGCTGAGACTTGAACTCGGATCCTCTGGAAGAGTAGCCAGTGCTCTTAACCACTGAGTAATCTCTCTAGCCTCCTTCATCTCTTTCCTTTTTTGATAGGGCCTTACTATGTAGTTTTGGTTGGCCTGGAACTCTATGTACACCAGACTGGCCTCAAACCCCCAGAATCCATCTGTTTCTACCCCAGAGTGCTCAGATTAAAGGCGTGAACCACCTCCCCGGACCCCTTACTCTTGCACTCTCACGCACACCCAGCCTTTACGTAACGAGCACGTACTGAACGCTGAGCCTGTCTGAAGGGTTTGCACGCATCAGTCAGTCTGCACCACCATCACCGTTTCTACCATTGCCACTTTATAAACCAGAGCACAGGGGGTAAGCTGTGCCCTTTCACCCAGCAGCCCTGCATCGGAACTAGACTTGGTACCAAGACACCTGGCCCCCGGCCTCCATGTATCCCTCACATCTTTCCCACTCCAGTGTTCCACAACTCTTTAAATCGTGCCTCTGGACTGAGCTTCTGGGACCCCTGGCCACTCTGAGGACACCCTGCTTGGGACTCCTGTGGCCACTAATGTTTATCAGGGGACACATTAAATCCAGCAGGTCTCCAGGGTCTTTTTTTTCTGGCAGGTGGCCAGCAGGCAGCCTTGACTTCTGTTCCCATGGGTTTCATGGCAGCTGAGATATGCTGACCACTCCTTTCCTAATTAAGGGAGCTCAGAAAGGGCCATCAACAGCATCAGCTTTATTCTCTCCAAGGAGAGGTCGCTCTGCTTCCGATCCAGGCTTTTCTTCTGGAAAAAGCAGAAGTTTGCTGAGACTGCCTACAGCAGGACCCACAACCAGTACGTTCCCCCTGCTTCATGTGCTCCCTTGGGAGTTACTGTGGAATTTGCCTGAAGCTGGAACTCCTCAGCACCGCCCAGGACCCTTCCCTAACCGAACTCACATCCCTTACCACTTTCCCTTTCCCTCTGCTCCCCAGGCATCACTCTCTGCAAACGGCTGCCAGCTTAAAACACAAAATCGCTGTGACATCATAATAAGAAATATATTTGATCTCTGTTCCAGTTCCTGGCACAGCCAGGAAAATGCTTTTAACCTCTCGGGTGATAGAGGTGATGGGAACCCTTTTGTTATACTATTTAGTCTTAGTTCCTAACACAGGACCTTTTAAACCTTTGAAACTCCTGAGTGCCTTTTGTATGCTAATGAGACGACCATCTGGCTGGGGAGGGACCAAGTTTGCTATTATAAACTGGAACTTTCAGACCCACACAGACTTCTGGGGAGGGAGCAGGGTTGAACTTGGAGTTCAATTACCAATAGCCAGTGGCTTCATCTGTGCTTGTGGAATGGTTACCTTCATAAAAGCCCTAAGCAGTGGGGTGCAGGGGTCCTGAGTTAGTGAACATGATCACATGTGGGGAGAGTGACGCTCTTACCTGGGACTTGGGACCTGACTTGGGACCTCATCCTCTGGCCTCTCCACCTGGCTGTTCATTTGCATCCTAAGCAAAGGGCTTCCTTGAGTGCTTCAGAGCTACTCTGGGAAATGACTGCACCTGATGAAGGGTGGTGGGAACCACGGGTTTTGAGTACAGGTAGGCTGGGCTTGCGACTGGAGTTGGAAGGGAGCAGCCTGTGGGGCCAACTCTACTTACTCTAAGGTCCGACGGACTCTGAGCAGAGTTGGAACTGAAGGAGGATGTTTATCTGTGGGTGGCTATCTGGAGAATTAGTTAATTTAGGGGTGAAAATCCAGGAGCGCTGTGAGGGAAGGAACGGGAGTTTCTCATCTACATGTCTCTTTGGCATCTTAGTCCTGGCTGTCCCCATCTTCTCCCTGTAGAAGTACACACACCCTTCTTGTTCTGATTTTGGCTGGGCATTACCTCCTCCAAGACCTTCCTCCACGTCGCAGCCAGGTCAGGTGACCTATGAATGTGTTCCCAGAGATCCCTGTATTTTTTGTTCCTTTTATTTTTCCTGTTTTTCATGGGGAACTGAGCACACTGTAACTCTAGTCACTATGTGTCACATAACCCCTTGCTATGAGAGAAGGAGACATCTCTCATAGGACTCCTTCTTGCTATAAGCAAGTTGGCCACAGGGGCATCAGAGGCATTAATCAATAATTTAATTTCTTAAGAGGTCATTAATTTAAGAACCTTCTTATTGGCCAACTGGATGACTATGTGAGGATTTGGAAGGATTTAGAGCCTCTTAATTTTTTTAACTGGCACATTCTCTTTCATCTCTTTGCAAAAGGAGAGGAGCAAAATGCCATCATCGTATTTCATGTCCTGGTCTTGAATACCTGCCACAGGGACATTCTACTTTCTGCTCTAATTAAATGGGGAGTGCATTCTTAGTTTTCATGCTCCTGTAAAACATGTCCACCACACCAAACCCTTTTAATGCTCTTCAAAGTGGGAAGAAGACTGACATTCACCGAGGACCTACTGTGTGCCAGTTGCTTTATATGCATTAACTGCTTGTAGTGGTTTGAAAGAGGCTATGGATTTGTTCCAGATTAAGATGCATCAGGTTTGACCAGCCAAGACCCCCTGAAAGGTCTCTGATGACACCATGGCCCAGATAATCTAACATCCAGAGCGGTTTCAAGGCAACTGGCTCACACAATACAGCCTTAGGACTACCCCATAGGCCTAAAATTTTCTTTGTGTCCCCATAAGATACAGCACCCCCCTCCAGCAGGAAGTAGTAAGAAATGCTACGCCCAAATTCCCAAATATACCAAGCTGGCTTTAGAGGTAGAATTGGCTCACTCCCCCTCTAAACTCAGACATATTTTTTTTTAAAAAAAAAATGATTAAGAGATTCTTGTGTCCCAAATCAAAAGAGCCCTCTGGGGTGAGACAGAAAAAAAAAACAATATTTTTATTTAAAACAGGTTGATTATAAATGTGATCTCTTTCTAAAAAAGAAAAAGGGATATGATATAGATATATAGGATATAGAGATGATAAGAAAAAGGGTAGATTAATGAACCTACTTTTAAAGAACAACAACTTGTTTAAAATGTTTTACATTGGTATAGATTTTAGTTTATGTTTAAAATGTTTTACATTGGTATAAATTTTAGTTTATTGATACAAACTTAAAGTTAATTTTGTTATCCTGTATATATATTTCTATTCTTGTTTGAGGTATTATGTTTATGTAACTCATTTAAAATTGTAATGGATAATTAAGAAATAGATTAATAATTAGTCATATTTATAGCCATGTTAGATAAGTCTTCTACGTATACATAGATATTTCTCAGATAGATAGGTAGTCTTCAAACACTTCAAAGACCTACAAAATATGGCATTTAAAATGTTTTAAAAATTTAGACATTCTGGACAGTGAGACATGTCTGCTCCTGGTAGCACTGGATTTACTTTGGAGAGGAGGATGGGCATCAAAGACACTCCATATGGAGTTTATCTTCACCTTGGCAAAGATAGCCATTTGGGCAAGAAACTGTTCTTGCCTGGACTGCTTGATCGACTGGACATGCAAGACCCATGGAAGGATGACCACTAAACTTTGCTTGACAAGATGGTCCTTCAGGTTCCTGCTTCACAGAAAAAACTGCCAGACATTCTACAGGACACTAAAAAAAAAAAAAAATAATAATAATGGAGAGACTCTAGGCCTATGAGCTAAAGACAGATGCCCCAACTTTACAAAGGAACATTAGGTGACTGTCCAGGCTGTCAGCTGTCTCTGTCTACCCTGTAAGACTCCCAAAAGTTGCTTGTGTCCTTCTCCCATTTCTCAGGTAATATTATATCCTTCTGAGGTCTTTGATGTGGTTAAAGACTAGATAGTTACAATTTCCTCAGTTATGATAAAAGATAAGTTAGTTATAAAACCTTAAACTCACAAATATAAGATAGATAGAACATCTTCTTTAATATTGTAACTGTAATTCTTGCTCGATAATTGTTTTGTTATATGTAATTTTTCTATGTTAAAGTTAAAAACTTCCTTTTTAAAAAAAGAAGAAAAAGGGAAGTGCTGTGGATATCGCTCTATATAAATAAAACACTGGCCAGGGACCAGGCAGGAAGTATAGGCGGGACAAGGAGAGAGGAGAATTGAGGGAACAGGAAGAAAGAAGGGGAGACACTGCAGCCACCACCAGGACAAGCAGCACATAAAGATGCTGGTAAGCCACAAGTGACGAGGCAAGGTATAGATTTGGGTTAATTTAAGATATAAGAACAGTTAGCAAGAAGCCTGCCATGGCCACACAGTTTATAAGTAATATAAGCGTCTAAGTGATTATTTTATACGTGGATAGTGGGACTGCGGGGCTTGGTGGAACCTGGAAAAAAGCCCTCCAGCAACAATGGTCCCCATAGGGAGGGGCACTATTAGGAGGTTTGCTCTTTGGAGTAGGTGTGGTCTTGTTGGAGGAAGTATATCATAGTGGGAGTGGGCTTTGAGGTCTCCTATGCTCAAGCTAGGCCCAGTGACACAGTTCATTCTAGTTGCCTGTAGATCAAGATGTAGAACTCTCAGCTCCTTCTCCAGCACCACATCTGCCTGCATGTGACCATGTTTCTGCCATGATGATAATGAACTAAGTCTCTGAAACTGTAAGCCACCCCAATTAAGTGTTTTCCTTTATGAGAGCTGCCACAGTCAGGGTGTCTCTTCACAATGATAGAAACTCTAAATAAGATTCTGTTCAATGATGGAGGTCATGATCATGTCTATTTTACAGACTGGGTTCAAGGAAGTGACTGTGTCCAGGAGTGGGCTGAGATTTGAATCCAGGGCCATGATTTCAAGGCTGTGCTAACCAATCATCATTTGCCCTGATTCCAATTTAAGGAGGACAAATTGACCCCTACTGACCATTAACATTCCTTCATTAATTGATTCTTTGACCTAGTTAAAAGAAAAGTTAATTCCCAGACTTCCATTCACGTCTACAGCTTCTAATTGTATTTTAATATTTGATGTGCTTAGAAGTGCATGGATGCTCATTTTGAGCAGGTCCTGAATTCCTGAGTGTCTTGTGGTGTGTGAGCTGTGGCCTTCGGGACATTTTAAAGAGTTTTCTTTTAATCACTGTGGTACAGAGTGAACTGTATGCTATTCAGGGAGCCTGTCTAGACTTTGTTCTTCGTCACTTAAAAAAAAAAAAGCTGTAAGATTTAGGAGAAAATGAGTCTTGCTTTCCTGAGGACATTGGCTGCGTGCCCGTGTCTGTGGCCTGCTGAGAGGCTAACCTCAGATTCAATTGGGTGGCAGAGTCCTTTGCAGTTGAGACATGATGTGATTTTGTTTTCTAGCTTTTTTTTTGAAGTTAAATTTTATTGAACATCATTTTAGATTCATGTTCAGTGGCTAGAATTAAAACAGACACATAGCATGTATTCTTTACCCACTTTCTTCTAGTGGGCTCTGCAAAACTGAGGGCGGAGCCAGCATCAGGATACTGACAAAGCTCCTCCATTGTCCTCTATAGTCACACCCAGTGAAAGCATTTTGTTGAAAATAATGAAAAGGGCTTAAGTAAGAAGGGAGTAGAGGGGCAAGAAAATGAGGAGAGGAGGAAGAGGAGGAAAAAGGAGGAAGAGGACAAAGGAGGGAAGAAGATAGAGGGAAAGGAGAAAAGGAGGAGAAATAAGAGGGGGAAGAGAAAATAAGGGGAGGAAGAGAAGAAGGGGAAAGAGAAGAAGAGAGGGAAGAGGAGGAAGGGGAGGAGCCATTTGTCAGCAGAGGGTGAGCAGCAGCTGTTGTGTATGGCCTTTCCTAGTCCTTTTCTTCTCCTTTTTATCTGGTCATCTGATAAGGTCAGTCTGAGAGAGACTGTCAATCAGAAATCTTGCTCCCATTGCTCAGAGACTGGTAGGGTGATCCAGGTCCTGCAAAGTTCAATAAGCCACTCTGGCTGTAGAAACTGGAGGTGGGTGAGTAGGTGAGATCTCTGGATTTTGTTGTGAACCTAGAGAAGTGGCTTGCCTCTGGGCTGAGAGCTGGCATAATTATCGTTTATTCCTTGCAGTCCATTTCTTTTGTTGTTGACATAAATATTGCAAATATTTGAAGTTTGCTTTTTTGATGTTATTAGATGTGTAAAAGATTATTTAGTAAGCACAGTGACTCAGGCCAATAGACATATCATCTCATTTTATTTTGTGAAGAGAGCAGCAAAAATGTACACATTTAGTAAAATTTCTAATACAAATGATTTTGTTATCTCTAGTTCCTCATGCACCTCAAATCTCTAGACTTTTCATCCTGTGCATCTTCAGTCTTGTGTCCTTTGACTTATGCTTCTTTCCCCTAACATGGCAACCAGGGTCAAGTGTCTGCTTCTGCATATGTGATCTCTTTCTTTAAAAAAAAATCAAATACATAAGATTGTTCAATGTTTTCTCTCTATGTCTGTTTAATTTCACTTGGCACAATATCCTTCAGGTTCATCAATATTGTGACAAATGGCAAAATATCCTGTTGTGTGATATTTTGTTTGTGTTCTGACAAGTAAAGCTTGCCTGGAGATCAGAGGGCAGAGCTAGCCACTAGTTGCTAGGAATGCCCTGTCTACAATCAATCCCTTTTTAGGTGACCTTGTTTGCCACAATTAAAACACCTGACATTTTGATTTTTCTTCAAGCCTCTGGAAATCACTTCTCCCATCCAAGCATCATCATGGTTATGAGATTCAGTATTGACTATGTCTCAGATCCATTCCTCTATGGGTGCTGATCTTGCCTTTAAAGGCCTAATTACCCCTTTGCATTGTGAATTAGCATTTTGAAAAGCTAAAGATTCAATTATTATTTGTCTGTCTTCTGAATCTGGTATCATTCTATTTATGGCTGAAGTCAATCTTTGTAAAAAATCAGTGAAGACTTCTTTAGGCCCTGTATAACTTTAGTAAATAACTCACTTCTCTTTCTGTCTTCTTCAGTTCTGTTCCAAGCATTCAAAGCTAGTGCATCGCATAGAGCCAGGGTGTGGTCATCAAATAGAGACTGTCTTTGTACATCAGTATAATTGCCTTCCCCAAGAAGCTGGGCTTGGGAGATTTCAATACCTCTAGCCCTACTTCATTGCTCAATGGTTCTAACCTCATCTTTCCACCAGGTCCTCCACCATAATTGAGGACCAGGTTCCAATACTACTGTAACCAAGTCTTTCCAGTCTTGTGGAACAATTCTGTTGCTAGTTGACCATGAATTTAACATCTGCTTCACAAAAGGTGAATGCATATCATATGAGACTATTGCTTCCTTAAATTTCCTTAAATCTAACATTCCTACAGTAATCCAGTTAGGGTTTTTTTTTTTTTTCTAGTCTTTTAGAGACAGGGTTTCTCTGTGTAGCTTTGTGTCTTTCCTGCAACTCACTTTGGAGACCAGGCTGGCCTGGAACTCACAGAAATCCACCTGCCTCTGCCTATTGAGTGCCAGGATTAAAGGCGTGCGCCACTACCACCTGGCCTGGTTAGCTCTGACACAGCCTTGTGGATACCTGTCATTTGGTGGTTGTTCCTGTAAGGTGACTGGATAGATTAAGGTTGGTTGTTTGAAAACCTTAGGCTGTTCCTCTCTAATTTTATAATGTAATGGTTCTTTAAATTCCTCTGTCTGGGTCTGAATATCTCTATGATCTGTTTTAATAAATTTTTCTAAGGCTTGAATCTTGGCACTCATATCAATCAACTCTTTTAGAGATAAACCAAGAATTATCAAGCTGACAATAAGGATTATCAAAATGATAATTAAAATTGGCCGGGCGTGGTGGCGCACGCCTTTAATCCCAGCACTCGGGAGGCAGAGGCAGGCGGATCTTTGTGAGTTCGAGGCCAGCCTGGGCTACCAAGTGAGCTCCAGGAAAGGTGCAAAGCTACACAGAGAAACCCTGTCTCGAAAAAACCAAAAAAAAAAAAAAAAAAAAATGATAATTAAAATTATGTCAATCCGTTGATTATCCCTTTATTTAATTGTTCTATTTTTAAACCACCCATTGTGTAATCATACAGAGACCTAACTCCTTCCATCACAAGAGTGTTTCCCATTATTTTTAATGTGGGGAAAAAATCTCTCTCTCTCTTTCTATTTTTAAAACTAATTTTCTCCTTTAACAATTCCCAATTGTATAAAGTTTTTCTATATACTTTAGTTAAAACCTTCACTTTTTGCTTAGACAAAAAGGGGGAGGTGTTGTGTGATATTTTATTTGTGTTATGATAAATAAAGCTTGCCTGAAGATCAGAAGGCAGAGCTAGCCACTAGTTAACCATAGAGGCCAGCCAGTGGTAGCACACGCCTTTATTCCCCGCACTTGGGTGAAAGAAGCAGGAAGATCAGGGGTTCAAGGCCAACCCTGAGCTACACAAGATTGAACCAGTCTAATAGAGAAACAGAGTCAGGTGATGGTGGCTCACATCTTTGATCCCAGCACTTGGGTTCTCATGCCTTTGATCTCAGCACAACTGAGAAGTAGAGACAGGAATATAGGGCAGGTGGAGACAGTATCTGGCCCCCGCCATTCTTAAAGACAGGATCCCTCTTCCTCACTATTTGGTCTGAGGTTTCCTAGAGGTGAGAAGCTACTGGTGGCTGCTCTGTTTCTCTGATCTTTCAGCTTTCACCCTGGATATCTGACTCTGGGTTTTTATTGTTAAGACTAATTAGGTTCATGCTTCAATATTCTTTGTAGGACTGAATAATATTTGATGATATATACCAAATATATATGGCACACACATTACATTTTATAAATTCATGTATCAATGAATTAATTTAATTGTTTCCCTTATCCTGTGTGTTGTGAACAACATGCTTATAATAATTATTATTTGCAATGTGGGAAAAGCCTCTGTATAGAAAGAGAGAATAAAACCGCACAGAGATGAGGCAGACAAGCCTAGGGAATAGTTTAGCAACCTGGGACTCCACTTGGTGTGGGTGTATACATAACCTTCTTCTAACAATGCCCTGAGTAATCTAAAACCCTTACCTGTAGTAGCAATAGGAGCCATGAACATCAACTTGGACCCTGGTTACTGCAGGGCCACAGATTCAAACATGGCCCTTAGTAACAGCCTGGGCCTGTATGATAGCACAGCACTGGGTGGTAGCCTAGGCAACTCAGATTGGCATGGCCCTGGTTGAGGGGTCAGTCTCTGTTCAGATGGCCTCACTAAAAGACAGGCAACATGAGAAGTGTCAACACCTCCTGTGGTTGTTTGAGCAGACCTGAGTCTCTGGAACACCAGATGACTCATAATGGAGTCCCAACTAACTAGAGACCCTCTGATTTGGTGCCAAAGACCAGGGCTTTGCCTGCTTCCTGCCCTTTGTCTGCAGACACACTGCCTGGACATACTGCCCCACCATACACCTTCACATAATGCGGGGTTTGTGTCATTTGGATTCATTGGACGGTAACTTGGTATAGCCTTAGCTGATTGGATAGTGAATGCATGTATGCCAGTGAACATACACATTAAACCAGTTCTGCACCTTGATGCTGGTCTCTGGAGTCTGCTTCCTGGGAAACTCCTTGTGACTCTATCTCCCTTCCCCCTCCCCCACTGAGCCACCAGTGAGAGGGAGCAAAAATCCCACACCTGATAGTGGCATGGCCATCAGTCACCAACATGGCCACACGCTGCAGTCTAGATCCTGGGCATCTGTGTGGCCTTTGGTGGCCATAGACATCAGCACAGACCCAGGCTGTCCTAGGACTACAGACCCAGACATGGTCCTTGGCAGCAGCCTGGACTTGGATGTCATATGGTCCCAGGTAGGAGCACAGGCCACTCAGATTTGTAAGGCTCCAGCTGCAGCATGGCCCTCCAACACCAACATGGCCACAAGTTGTGGCCCAGACCCTGGGCATCCTTGTGGCTTCTGGTGGCAATGTGGGCCATGGATGTCAAGTAGCTTGTTCTAGCCCAAATTCTAGGGGCTAGCCTGGGGACAGGATATACCTATTCCAGCTTGAATGTGATGTCCACAGCTGGTAATCATTCATGGTGGATGAGGAATCAGAGCTAAGAGTTTCAAACGAAGCTGTCAGTGGTCCACCTTAGAGATGGGGAGTCAGTAGGAAGGTTGCCGATAATTACACCCCCTAGTTGTATGACATGGAGAGTTTCTCCTTTTGTATGGATATGAGTTTGTGTGTGTGTGTGTGTGTGTGTGTGTGTGTGTGCGCCCATATGTGTGTACAGGTGCACAAGAGTGTGAGTGCTCATGCTTGTGTGTGCACATGCATGTGGATGCCAGAGATCAACATCAGCTGTCTTTCTCTAGTACTTCCCACCTTATTTTCTGAGAGAGATCTCTCAGCTGAGCCCAGAGCTCCACAATTTGGTTAGGCTGCCTGGGCAGCAAGCTCCAAGGAACCACTTGTCTCCCGTGTTAGTATTATTACTATTCTGGGTTTTTATGTGAATGCTGGAATCCAAACTCAGGTGCTCAAGTGTGCACAGTAAACACTGCTGCTGAGCCCTCTCCCCAGCCCAAGTGTCTGAATGAATTTCACAATCTCCAAGAAACTCTGCAAATGCCACTTCTTGGTACCCTCCCCAAAGATTCAGTTCAAATGTAATTGCTCTGGAGTGGGGCGTTGGACACTCCTGATAGGAAAACAAATCTGTATTTTGAAGGTTGAACCTATTTTATTGATTTTAATAATACCTTTTCTTGTCATTTTGGGATGTTGGTTGTTATAGTGATGTGCTGTGGACTGCTCCAGGAAGGGCCTGAGGTGGCCTCAGAGATTTATATGTATCTTATGAAAATCCTTCTCCCCTGAGTTGGGAATGGACCATCAGGATTTTTATCTATAGTGTGTCTATTTAATCTCTTATGCTATAGACACAAAGAATGTGTTGTTTATTGCTGTTACAATGACCTACTATGGTCCAAAAAACCTCAAGCTCAGTAGTGTAACTCAACCACCATTTTACCCCATTCACGTATTTTATCATAAATTAAGGCAGAGTTCACCTCTATGCTGTACCTGGCCCCGCAGCAGAGGTGACTGAAGTGGGTGGATTCCTTGTCTGTCTGAGGCTACCCAGGATTTCTTCAGGACTTTCCATTTTCCTCCTCCCACTAAGTGATCACTTTGCTGAAGGGCCTGGCTATAATAACATTGGGCATGCAATGTCCCCTCAGGATCACCTTCTGAATGTTATTTCCCAGATAGTGGAGTGTCTTACTTAGCTTTCTATGGCCATGGTAAACACCAAAATCATCTTAGGGAGGAAAGGGTTTATTTCATCTTACAGTTTATCGTTCATCATCCAGGAAAGTCAGGGCAGGAACCTGGAGGCAGCCACTGAGCAGAAGCCATGGGGGGATGCTGCCTGCTGCCTTGCTCTCTCAGTCTGCTTTCTTAGATGATGCTTGTGTGTGGCAAGTTGACAAACAAACCAACCAGCCAGCCAGGTGGTGGTGGTGGTGGCGGCGGCGGCGGCGGCGGCGGCGGCGGCGGCGGCGGCGGCGGCGGCGGCGGCGGCAGCAGCAGCAGCAGCAGCAGCAGCAGCAGCAGCAGCAGCAGCAGCAGCGGCGCACGCCTTTAATCCCAGCACTTGGGAGGCAGAGCCAGGCGGATCTCTGTGAGTTCGAGGCCAGCCTGGGCTACAGAGTGAGATCCAGGAAAGGCGCAAAGCTACACAGAGAAACCCTGTCTCACAACAAAACAAAACAAAAACAAACAAAAAACAACAACAAAAATCCCCAACCAGCCAACCAACCAAACAACAAAATGTGATACCTCAGTAAAACCCCCCACTCTATCCCCTACAGACAAAGAGAAGCTTAAACCAGGATTTGTAAGTGTAAATAAGAACTTAGACCCCTTTTCCCCAGGTGGCTGTATCTGCTACAGGGACTTTGAAAAACACAGTCAGGATATTCGACCAAAAGACTAAAAAGGGAGGCAGGTTAAAATAAAGTATATGGTCTGTGCCTTTAAGAACTAGCCTCACAAAGAAAGGGGAGTGCTCCTTCCAACCTCCCTGCTGTGAGTGAGAGATTTTGAAGAGCCTCCCTGGAGACTTGTAAACTTAGAAAACACCTTACTTTTGCATTCTGTACCTAAAGTCTCCAGTGGCGGCTTTGGGGACTGTGATCTAGGCACAACAAGACCCTTACTCTATTGTCTCAAAAAGGGGGCCTTAGACAAAGATATCTCAATATAGATAGACCCAGGCCAGTTTCAAGTCCCCAGAAATGATGGTGCCAGCCCCAGGAACAAAAGAACAGAGTCAGGATGTCTGATGGTAACCAATTAACCACGAGATGCCCCTCTCCAGAGATAACATGACCAGACCCCGGAGATGAGTTGTAAAACTCCTGACAGGGCAAACAGATAAGAGAAAATAAGATAAAGTCCAGGCCCGGGAAAAACTGGACCAATCAAGGATGGACCCGTACTAACCCCCTCCCCTCTAAGAAATTTTTATGGGTTTTGCCTATAAAAACTAACTTCCCCAAGAAAGAGGGACTCCTCCCTGCCTCACTGTATTGGGTATAGGAATGAGTCCCTATCTAGACTTGTATCTGCAGAATAAACCTTGCTGTTGCATTCTGGACATCCAAGGTCTTCGGTGGTCTCTTTGGGGGGGGGGGTCACAATCTGGGCACAACACAAAACACACCACACCACCACCAGCACTGCCACCGCTGCCACTGCCACCATTGCCACCACCGCCGCCACCACTCCTTAAAAAACAAAGCCGCATACTTACCTGGCAGGGGAGATACCATGATCACGAAGGTGGTTTTCCCAGGGCGAGGTTTATTTATTGCACTCCAGATGTGCTGACCCCTGTGATTTCCCCAAATGCGGGAAACTCGGCTGCATAATTTGTGGTAGTGGGGAACTTCGTTCGCACTCTCCCCTGAAAAACAAACAAACAAACAAACAAACAAAAAACAAAGCCGCAAAAACTCTACCCAGTATATGGCACTATTTGGGGCAAGCTCCGGGAACTCAGGAGCTGGGTCTGGCTCATGGAAATAGATCACTGAGGCGGCTTTTGAAGGTTATAGCCAGTCCCTGGCTCCAGCCTCCATTCTGCTTCCTGATCCACTGTGATGAGACTCCACCAACACCCTGGCTGCCCTGCCATGGACTCTGCCATGCCTCCCCCACCATGATGGACTGAAAGTCTCTAAAACTAAGAACTGAAAGAAATCCATCTTCCCTTCAGTTGGTTCTGTTGGTTACTTCTGCAGTAAAATGCTGGGCACATTGTTGTAACTTTTGCATTTCTTCTTCAAATGGGCATGTCCATCTCCGTCACTGGGTAGATTAATGTATTCCTTATCTGTTAAAACATAATTAGTGACCCCAGAGCCTAGACATCTGAAACAATTATTTTACTGATTCTATGTGCAGGAAATGTAGAAGAAGCTTAGTTATAGAGCTTTGGCTCAGGGTCTCTCAAAAGGTTGGGATAAAAATGTCAACACAATTTTAAAATATTAAAAAGGATACCAACAACAGTCAAAACTTAGGCAGATCTTGGGGAACCCTGCAGAAGAGGGGGAGGAAAGATCATAGGAGCCAGAGCAGTCGAGGCTATCAGGAGAACACGGCCCATAGAACCAACTAAGCAGGGCTCACAGGGACTCAAGGGGCTCACAGAGGCTAGAGGGACAATCGCGGAGCCTGTACGGTTCTGAGCTAGGTCCTCTACGTATGTGTTGTGGTTGTGTAGCTTAGGGTTTTTGTGGAACTCCTAACAGTGGCAGTGGGGTGTCTGATTCTTTTGCTTGCTCAGGGCCCTCTTCCTCCTACTGGGTTACGTTGTCCAGCCTTGATATGAGGGTTGGTGCCTAGTCTTATTGGATCTTGTTATGCTGTGTTCAGTTTATACCCCTGGGAGGCCTGCTCTTTTCTGAAGGGGAACAGAGGAGGAGTGGATCTGGGGGAAGGAGGATAGGAGGAGAAACCTCAGTCAGGACGCATTGTATGAGAGAAGAAAAACATCCCAGGTGGCAGTCGTCCAAAGGTTAGTGGGACTAGAAGAACCAGTGACCCAGCACCTGACCCACAGGGCTACTTGAGTGTCCTTGCTGATGGCATCTGGATTCCTTTGGAGAGAGTGAGCTGGGAGGAAGCAAGGGAAGTTACACTATCAATATAACCCAACCTCAGAGGTCATGTATCGTAATTTATGAAATATCTGCTCAGTTTCAAAGATCAGTGGACATAAATCTTGGGAAGAAAACAGATTGCTAGAAGCCATCTTGGAGGGGAGTCAACATAAGCAGACATACAAGTCTCATTACCACACAGTCCTGTTCTTTCCTCTACCGCTGGCTGTCACAGTGGTCTCTGTTCTGCCACCCCCCAGAGACTGCCACCCCCGACTCCCTCAGAAAGGACTGTTGACGTCACTGTTCTCTCGGATGCTCAGGAGTGCAGGACCACGTCCATCTAGAAATGTGCTTTCTGTACAGTGGATTCTGCTTTCTTTCTCACTGTGATTAGTATCTTTGTAATTCAAATGACCCACTCACTGATGAACCTTTATTTTCTCTGAATGGGAGGTAATCTCTCCACCAAAGAGGGGCTGGCACTTCAGCCCGGACTTAATTCTGAAAACTCACGCAAAGTAGCTACGCAAAGACAAGTGCCATTTAGGAGTCCTTGTAGGCCTCAGGCTGATTAGAAAATGTTGTAAAGTAATTGCAGAGCTTGAGGGGTCTCCTGAGAGGGCGGAAGTTGGAAGTTGGGACCGGGAAGGATGTCATTCAAATCAGGCTGAAGGAAATATTTTATGGAAAGAACCAAGCCTGTGAAATGAAAACAAGGCTTCCAATCGCCTACATGCCTCAAGCCCCAAGAAAAGGAAGAAGCAATGTCATATTTAGATGTCACCACAAAGGGCTCACTGCAGTGTTGGGGAGAGAAGGGAGAAAGAGGAAGGTGAATTTATAAATGCAGAGAAAATGACACCAGGAGAGATCACGTTTTGTTTTGGGTAGCTATCTACCTTGTACTCCCAACCAGTCAAGAGTGGGACCCCAACTGTGAGTAAATTACAGTTGTTTTAAGGTGTGAGGTGAGAACAGAGAGGAAGGTGCTCTTTTCAGCTTGAAATAGGTTTCTTGAAGGAGGTGGATTTGAATTTTACAGCTCTGTAACAAGGGAGTAGCAGGTGGGGTTCCTAGATTGGATGACCAGCAGGGGCTAAGAACCCAGCTAAGCAGCATGGCGAAGCTAAGACAGGCCAGGCTGATGTTGCTAAGATGACCACCCACTTCCACCACTCTTGGAGACAAAAGTTCCCAGTCCAGTAGGAAGATGGATGAAATAATCAAACAGTGCCTGAACCTTGCATTTTGTTAAATGTCTCTCCTTCTATCATAGCAATGTGCATGTGTGCATACCCACTCAATAGTCTCGTCCTTGTTCCTACTGATACACTGGCACCAACTAATCACTCACAGGCTGTTCAGAGACTGAGTCAAGAGCATCCTACCTGCTTGGAGCAACAGTATACAAGTGCTGTTGTTTAGATATGTACCCTAAATGCCTGTGTTGGGAACTTAATTCCCAAATTCATACACTGAGGCAAGACATTTGGGAGGTAAGTTGAGTTCAATGAAGTTATGAGGTTGAAGGCCCCACAATAGGATGGGGACACAATAACAAGATCTGAGCTGTCACATTCTCTACCTCTTTTTCCCTCTGGCACCTCCCTTCTCCTGTCTTCCTCCATGGGGTCAGGTGGCACACGGTTCCCACCCGGAGTTAGTGCTGTACTCTGGGCTTGCAGACATCAGAACCATGGACTAAGTAAATATATTTTTTTTTGTCATTTTCTCAGTCTTAGATATTTCTGTTATAGCAAGATAAAATGGACCAAGATAACTTAGTTCCAAAAAGTCATAAAAATGGCAGACTCCCTCCTTCTCTGTGTTACTTCCTTCCTCCTCTCTCCTTCCTTCTTTCTCAGTCTCTTTCTTTCAAGGTGAAGGGTGCAGGAATAGGACTATAAAATTATAAAGCCTGAAGAAATAAGAGCTGACAGTCATCGGCTCTGTCAGTGACTAGCGGTTAACTTTTAACAATGGTTTTTGTTTTTGCTTTACAGCAAGCAGCTCTGTCAGTGACCAAAGGTTAGCTTTTAACAATGGCTCTCTGCAGCTGGGGTTAACTTTTAGCTATAACCCCTTGCCCCTTATAGTCAACAACTGCCATGGATCAAAGTTAACTTTTACTAGTTGTTCCTATGTGACTCCTAGCATACATCCTATCCAAAACTGTTAACTACTGCCCTACAGGACTTTCTGCCTTGCATTGTTTCGAATCCTTCCCAGCTATGGGGAACCAGCAGTCAGGAGAGCTGCAGGCTTCTGCAAACATCATTAAAGCCCCAAACCCTGCTAACAGGAATTGTAAAGCCTGAGACGTAATAAGAATCTAAGCTTAATTTTGAGACTGTAATAATTCTTTTGTCCCATGCTTGATGCTTACTTCTTACTCTAAAAAGGGATTCAAACCCCACTCCCATTGCCACAGTATCAGAAGCCCGAACTCTGGCTATGGCCTCAGTTTGCTGGTAAGCTGCTTTTTGCCCCACGGTGTTTGGAATAAAGTTTGCTTCTGGTTCACAGACTTCTGTAGTCTATTTCCTATTATTTGTACGTCCCCGGACCCAGCACAAGGCAAAATGCTTCTTCCCTTGCACTGGGCATCCTGAGCGAGGAAGTTGGTCTAGAAATGACAGAGGTAGAGACACAGAAAAGGGGACAAGTGGAGTGATGCGTGAGAGAGGTGTTCCCTAATTTAATTATTTTCAATTTTATTTAGTTTTTTGTCTTGTTATGCTTTTGTGAGAGGGTCTCATGTAACCCAGGCTTGCCTCAATTCATTATGTATCAGAAGTGGGCCTTGAACTCCTGATCCCTCTGCTTCCACCTTGCAAAAGCTGAGATTATGGGCGTACATGCCACACCCAGCTATGACTTTTATTTTTAAGGCTTCTGGGTGGGGTTTCTTCAAGAGGACCATGGAAACAATGGAAACAGGTATAGTATTATCATCTTGAGGCCTTACAACTAGGGAGCGAGAGACTGAACTCTCAAGACACTTTCTGATTTGTTCGGTACAAGCACAGACTTTCTCTTTCTTTCTAGGTAAGAAGCGACCTCTCTTCTTCTTTTTTTTTTTCCCTGCGACCTCTCTTCTTGCCGTATGCATTTGCTACTGAGTCAGCAGAAGACTTTCTCAGCAGAGGGCAGACTCTCTCCATGCTCAGGTGGACACACACTCCCTGGTGCTCTTGACCATGGAGGGGAACTGTCCTTTTTCCCCTTAGAAGAGCTATACAATGTTCTTGCTTTTTTATTGCCATCCAGAGAAATGTGAACTAGGCTTTCTGGTATACTCAAGGAAATGACACCAGATAAATGACTTTTGTCCCCATGATAAGAAATTAAAAAAATTAATGAGAATGCTTTCCCCTTTCTCCAGCTTCCGCAGCATTACACTCTTGTCTGGCCAGCCAGATGGACTAGGGCTGCATTGGGAAGCTTCCCCTGCCCACCGTAGGTGCAGGACTATATTTAATTACAACAAAGAGGTTTGGCATGCAGGCAGAGGGGAAAAGAAATGAGCCACCTCTCATGGAGGAGAAAACTGTGTCTGTGTTCTGCACTGAGTTTTCCAAGTTATCTCTGAGAATAGGGTATTGCCAGAGGTGAGGATTCAGAGCTGCACTATGCCCACCAGCACTGTGCCCCTGTTATGCCCCTTTCCCTTGCATAGAACACTCAAGGAAACATTGCTCAGTGCAGGGAAGCACAAAGTCTTGAGATTTCAGGATACTGCACCTGGCAGTAACTCAAGATTTACATGTCCGTAACTTCTGGATGAACATGAAGCACTCAGTGTTTTCACTCAAGGCTATAACTAAGCTGCCACCATAAACACTGTTCCAACTGAGCCCACAGATGACTCTGGGGTCAGAACCTTAACTCCAGATTGGAGGTTTGTTTCCAAGGTTTCCCAAGGCCAAATGAGAAAAGCAGGGCAGCATTGTGTGGCTGCAAGCCAACGTTCTTATTCAATACTGGGTTCTGATCAAAAGGCAGTGTATGTGAAGTCCTACCCAGGTCCTAGGAGGTGTGAGCACTCGGAGTTTCAATTCTGACATCAGAGGCTAGGCAGGAACAATGGAGTCTGTGATGCTGGGATGATTACTCTGCCCCTCCTGGTGGACTACTAGTCTTCAAAATGTTATTTGACTTTAACTACTTAAAATTCACCCTGAATAGAATGGAAGGTTTACCTTCTTTACTTCTTAACACTCTCTCTTTCCCTTTCATCTCTCTTTCCCTCCTCTTCCCTCCCCTTCTCCCTTCCCTCCTTCTCCCTCTCTCTCTTTCTTCCTTCTTCCCCCTCCCCTCTCCCTCCTTCTCCTTCTCCTCCCCCTTTCTCTCCCTCACCCCATGAACACAGTCACCTCTGGGGGTTAGATGGGACGATGCTGCTCTTTGGGAGTGTAAATGATGTGTTTTACTTCTGCTTTGAAGCATTATTGTTAGAACAGACATATATCTTTCTTAGCTGCAGGACATAAAGAGGCTTCACATGCCAGGCTGGTGGGGCATCCTCAGTACCAGGGGGCTATGAAGCACGATGCCCTGCCAGCCTACCATGGCATGTGTAGGGCTGAGAAACAGTGTTGTGTGGTAGCCCTGAGACTGGGGCTGTTTGTTACAGGAGGAAAACCTACTCTATGCTGGCTAAAAGGGGCATGGAGATGTTTACTGGCTCTGGTGCAATGAGCTTGAAAGCATTCAACCTTAGATGGAGACATTTTTATGCTGCAACTGTCTTAGCTCTAAAATGCCTTGGGAAACCAACATCACTTTCAATCAGCAAATTGTTAAAATTGGAAAAGAGAGCTTCTGATAAAGGAGCAAGAAAGGAATGGGGCAGGGGGTGGAGGAGGACCAGGGAATGCTCTGAGGGACACTGCTCTTCAAATAGATGTCTCCTAATAACATCATAGACCTTGCCATTCCAGCTAGGCTACTGTTTCACCCTGTTGTTCAACGCCTGCTATTTTCCTTTCCTGAGTGAGGAAAGAGATTATGTCCCCCGAAGACAAGAGCCAGGGCAGATCTCAGGCCAGCTCCACGCTGGACTGTAATGGAGTACACAGATGACACTGGATGCCAGATTGGAGCCTCACTTCTAAGGTGTCCCAAGATCAGAGAAGAAAAGCAGCACAGCACTGTGTGGCTGCAGGTTCAAGTTTAGACTCAGGTGACCTCAGCTTGACCCCAGTTGGGGTGACATAGGGAAGTTGCTTTATCTCATGCAGCTTCCTCACATATGAAAGAGTGATGACCTCACTGCACTGCAGAGGGTGTTAAACAAAGGACATTTAGGGCTACAAAATGATAGTGCAATAAATGCAGGCCTTTCCATATCCATGGAATCCTTGTTGCACATGTCCTGCATCGGCTGCAGAGCCTAACCGTGTTTCCAGTTCTGATTGACGTGTTCGTGCTGATATCATTGCAGAGGCAGCAATCTGGACCCTTGCAGAGCCAAGTCATGGTGGCTGAAGGCCGAGAGGCTGCCTCAGCGCCTCTGCTGGATGCCTCCTTTGTTTTTTGGTTATCCATTGCGACATAAAACAATTCCTACAATTACGAATCTTTAAATCTTTAAAAACCAAACCTTTGAGTAGAGAGACAGCTCAGGTGGTAAAGTGCTTGCCTGGCCAGTGCAAGGATCAGAACCCGTGGGGGAAACGTAGGTGTGTGGTGTGTGCGTGTAACCCTGCAGCTGGGGAGGTGGAGACAGATGGGGCTACTGCTTTCTGGTCAGCCAGCTTAGCTATTGGCAAGTTGGGGCCAGCAAGAGACCCTGTTTCAAAGGAAAGGTAGATAGCATCTGAGGAACACTGTACAAATTTTCCTCTCACCTCCATGCACATGTACACACATATCTGCACACACATACATACATATAATCACACACACATGAACACATAGACACACACATATGCACTCACACACAGACGCAGGTCCACACACACAAGCACACACACAGGCTCTCATACACATGCACACACAGGCACCCCCACACATGTGCACACACAGGCACCCACACACATATGCACATATGCATACACAATCACATGGAAACACAAACACCCAAACACTTATTAACTTCAGGAACTGTGGGTCAGAAATCTGCATGCAGTGTAGTGGATGTCTCTTGTTTGGGGCTTTGTAGAAACTGGCAATGAAAGAGTCTGCTGAAGCGGTAGCAATCTCTGCTCATCCAGCTTCATTCGCCTGGTCTGAACAGAGTGTCTCAGATCCTTGCTTACTGCTGGCCAGACACATGAGTGCCTAATAACACTGAAAGTTCCAGTGGGTAGTTGACATCATGGAATCAGCAGCTGCCTTATATAACAGAGAGGCTTCCATGAGGGAGAAGGGAAACAGGGAAAAGAAATAGAATATGATGCTGGTGAGAATCTAAGACAGAAGCAAGTATTTTAGTGCTTGATTTTGTAAGTGATGTCCCATTGGTACTGCCACAGTCTGTTTATAGAAATAAACCAATAATTCCAAATCATGTTTAACGATGGAGGTATACATAGATGTTGAGAATAATGGGAGTAATTTCCCCCCAACTTAAACTGGGGACCTTGGCACATGACTCCATCTCCATCCTGTTTCTCAAGCCTGTTCTGTTGTCTCCCATATTCTCCTGGAATGGACAGGGGTAAGTGCTGGGATTGGTTTGAAGGCCTTTTCTCAGGGATGTAAAGATATAGAATCCCCTGTTCTCACTGACCCTAACAAAGGCCCATGTGATCTTTGACTAAGGAAGGCAGGAGAACTCACTCTGATGGACTGAGTTCTTCCAAGTCTACTGTTAATGGAACTTTTTCAATGCCCAGAGTCTTTACAGGCTTTGACTGCTGATATGTACAACCTATGATGGTGAAACTCTTAAAACAATTCTCTTTGATTCTTGTCTCTGCTGAGTGTTTTAGGAGCTTATTTTAGAACTCAACATCAGAGAAAGAAAATTTTCCACATCCCTGGACTGTTTCTGTAACATTCTTCCCCCAAAGCAGAGAACACAGAAAATACTTGCATGCCAGTCTGGCAGGAAAGATCAGCAGTGATTTGCTTCACATTGATACTGTTTGGGTCATTTTCATCTCTTTGTGAGACATAAGTTCTGGAGGTTAGCAGCTAGCAAGAGCAAGGGTGTCAATGCAGTTGTGTGGTCTGGGGCAGTGATCAAGAGTTATGTCTGTGGATGGAGTTCAGTGGGCTGCTGGCAGTACAGTGGGCCTGGATGGCTTACAGACAACAAATAGATGACTCCTCATATAAGAAGAAAGAGTGGAAGTCAACAATGTCACTGTACTGCACTATGTCAGAGGGGGCAAAAGGTCACATAGCAAAAAGGAGAGTTACAGCAGAGGCCTCTAGTAGTTTTAATCCTGTCAGAGTCAGTTGAACAAGAGGAGATTCAAGGAGAGAAGAGATCTTCTTGGGACATCATCATAACTATTACAATCACTGCCATTTTATCTTCATGATTACCACTACCACCATCTTCACCATCATCATCATCACCACTATCCTCACCATTATCATAACATTTCACCATCAACACCATCATCACCACCCTCATCATGGTTACCATACTACCCCATCACCACCCATACCATTATCATTCTCATCATCATCACTACCACCATTAGATCACTATTACCACAGCAACACCACCCATCATACACACTATTACCACACCACCACCATAACCACCACCATCAACATTACCCTTACCTGCTGTATGCTGTGAATGTGTATTACTCTCATTGGTTAATAAAAAGCTAACAAGCCTGTAGCTGGGCAGGAAGTTAGGCAAGAAAGCTAAACTGAGAATGCTCGGAAAAAAAGGGTGGAGTCAAGTCACCAGCCAGATGAGAGGAAGATGAGAATGTTGTACTGAGAAAAGGCACCAAGCCACATGGCTAAGCATAGATATGAATTCTGGGTTAATTTAAGTGTAATAGCTAGTTAGTAGTAAGCCTGAGCTATTAGCAGAGCATTTATAAGTAATATTAAACCTCTGAGTGGTTATTCGGGAATTGGTGGGCAGGAAAGAAACTTCTGCTTACATATGGTGCCTGACGTTTGGCAACTCCGTCCACATAAAACCTGATAGAGCTTTAAAAAAGGTTCTAAAATGGAGCTAAGATCAGCTTCCTAGTTCATGTCTCTTATGTGGGTTACAGTTCAGAGACACATCTCCTGGCCGCAGCATGCATGTTTGAGCTGCAACATGGTGGGTACGTGCTGGCTCACACAGGCTGAGGTAAAACACACGTGCTAAATGGTGAGTTTAAGGTTTTTGCTCAAACAGATAAAAAGACTAAAAGATGCATAGAAAAAGAGGTCCAGACAGAAAAACCTCTAAACAGGTTCTAGTATGTTTAACAATGTGTATAGGCTTAAGAAAGAAAAAAAAGTATGGACAGTTATAGAAAGAAATACATAATTAAAAAATAATATAATAAAGTCTTTAAAGACAGAAGTAAAGTAATAAAAAATAATAAGCCACATAGACATGGAAAATACATAGGAAGTCTGGATCCTGTGTATTATAGTGTTGATTTTGAATTTTTTGATGGCTGATGGATAAGAGACAACTGCTGGGAGACATGGGATTAAAAGAGAGACTGATGAAGTATACCAACCTAAATATTTTAAGAATGCCTTAACTTCAAAACAGAAGTGAAAAAATATATTTGTAAAATGGAACTTAAAAGATGCATTGCTTTGGAGAAGTGGTTTTGCTTTTGTTTCCACAGGAAACAAGAGGCTGGAGGTTCATTCCAGGTTAAGATGGATCAGATTTGGTCAAGGGAGACCTCCTGAACCTTGACAGGTGATATCTATCAACAAAGATTATAGCTGTTTTTTCCAGAACTTGGCTATTATCTCAAATTTCCTCAGGGTTTCCATAAGATTACCAGTGCCCCCAATCAGCAGGAAGTAGTCTAAAGAACTATGCCCAAATTCTCAAAATATTGTTTATGAAGGTTTGTTTTCATTTAAGGGAGATTGGTTATAAAAACAGGGTAGATTATTGAATCTGCTTTAATCCAAACACAACTGTTAATCTCAAAATATTTTACATTGGTATGGATTTTAGTTTATTAATACAAGTTTAAAGTCAATTTTGTTATACTGTATGTATATTTTTACTCTTGTTTAAGGTATTATGTTTATGTAGCTTATTTAAAAATGTACTGTATAATTAAAAATACAGATTAATAGTAATCTATAATAGCAAATTTATAGCCATGTTAGTTAGGTATACAAAGATATAGTTTAATTATATAGGTAATCTTCAAACACTTCAGAGACCTACTGCATATGACATTTAACATGCCTTAAGAACTTAGATTTTTCTTGACAGTGAGTCATGTCTGATCTTGGCAGCACTGATTACTTCAAAGAGGATGATGGGCATTGAAGAAATTCCTTATGGAATTTTTTTTTCAATGTAGCAAGGCTAGCCATTTGGGCAAGAAACTGTTCTTGGGACTGCTTGACAGTATGCTGTATAAACTGGACATGCAGAACCCACAGGAAAGTGACTGCTGAACTTTGCTAAAAAAAGGTGAGATGGTCCTTCAGGGTTCCTGCTTCACAGAAGAAATTGCCAGACATTCTACAGGACACAGAAGAAAGTGACTGACTTTGCCAATATAGGTGGGACAGCCCTTCAAATTTTCTGCTTCACTGAGAAGTCTATTAGATACTCTAGGCTTGTAGACTGAAGATGGATGCCCCAGCATTACAGAAGAACTTTGAGTTCAGGCAGCCAAATGTCTCTGTCATTTCTAGAGTTTTGGAAGTTGCTTGCAGTGCATTTCCTGTTTACTCAGGTAATATTATATCCTTCTGGGGTCTTTGATGGAATTGAAGACTAGATAGTTATAGTTTCTTTAGTTACAATAAAAGATAAATTACATACTAAACTTTATATTCACCAAGATAAGATAGATAATTAAATATTTTCTCTAATTTTGCCAAATACAAATGGATTAGTGTTAAGTAATTCTTACTTAATAACTGTTTTTGTTGTAAGTAATTTTATTATGTTAAAGTTAAAAACCTTTCTTTATTAGACAGAAAGGGGGAAATGCTGTGGGATGTCCTTTTGTACTTTGTGAATGTGTATTACTCTCATTGGCTAATAAAAAGCTGACTGACCAGTAGATGGGCAGGAAGTTAGGCAAGAAAGCCAAACTGAGAATGCTGGGAGGAGAAGGGTGGAGTCAGGAGTCACCAACCAGATGAGAGGAAGCAAGATGAGAATGTTGTACTGAGGAAAGGTACCAAGCCACATGGCTAAACATAGATAAGAATTATTGGTTAATTTAAGTGTAATAGCTAGTTAGTAATAAGCCTGAGCTACTGGCTAAGTATTTATAAGTAATATTAAGTCTCTGAGTGGTTATTTGGGAACTGACAGGTGGGAGAGAAATTTCTGCCTGCACTCACCATCATTATCACCATACCATTAACACCACCATCACCACCACTATTATCATCCCTGCCATAATCACTGTGACTATCATCATAATTTTATCTTTATTATCATGATCAGCACCATATCACTATCATCATCACTTCTGGGTTGCTGCTTTAGGTGAGTTAGTCTCAGGCTTGGAGTTTCAGGCCCCTGGAGATGCCAGGCAGTTCCACTTTGCAGCATCAGTGTGCTCTTCTCCAGGTAATGGAGGACCCTCTCACCCAGGCATTACAGATGAGCACTGCCTTTGCTCTATCTATGGCCAGCACCTCCCCACTGGGAGCTGATTTCTCTAATTGAAGATTCAGGACTGCTGCCCAGGGCTTAGAAGCGCCTACCCTTCTGAATTCTAAACACTGCAAAGTGCATTTGAGATTCCTTGGCAGCTGAGAAAAGGAAAAATGTGCTTGAGTTGCTCTTTTGTTTTTCTTCTCTTAAAGAGACTCAAAGGTCATTTTGGTGGCAAGCCCAAGTTCCCTGGACAAGTCCATTCCCATCCAGAGTCAGGAGTTGACTTCTGATGTCTGCTGAGACTGGCATTGTTTTGTCCTTGAAGAGAAAAGTGAATCCCATTTTTAAAAGCCTTTTTGTGCCCAGATCTTCTGCAGTGTTGACCTTTGGATTCTAACCTCATTCTACCTAGACTTATAGTTCATGTTATTGATGTCTGACCATGGATGTGACAAAGAAGGAGCCAGGAAACTCCCAGTCGTCCAGGTAAATCATCCTATGTTACAGGACCGGCATTGTGACTGCTTCAGACAGGGACCAGCATATCCTGAACATCACACTTCCCAGGTGCAGTGTATTTTATGTGCATTTTCCACCCTGTCCTTATGTTTCTGTTATGCAGCTGAGGCTGCCGAGGGCCAAGGAGCTGCTTCACTTCAGAAAGTGGATTTGGCATTTGCTCTGTAAACATTGAACTTTTCGAGTTGAGACTTGTCCCACCTCATCAGACTGCTTCTATTAGTGATTCCTTCCTGTGGATTAAGTCTTGCTCTGTCTCTGGGGAATTATGAAGAGGATTTGATTAATGGATTCCTAAAAATTCTCTACTTGGGGAAATGGAGTTTACAAACCCGGACAAATGGCTAGATCTACAGGCAGTTCAATGCAGGTCTCGTCAGGATGTGAGATGAAGCAGCACTGTAGATCTTTGAAAGCATGCAAGAATATGTCAGGGCACTTTTCCAGAGAGGCACCATACAGAACAGACAGCTGAATCGAGTGTCGGGGTACCAAGGGGTTGTCTGGTCCTTGAGCAGTTTCTGTCCCAGCCTGGAGTCCCGTGTAGACCCTTGCTCATGGAAGGCTCTGTAGACTAGCTAGACTAGCATCTGGATCACGTTTGGAGTTGCTGCTGCATTAGAATCTGCATTCTAACAAGGTCCCTGGGTGACCTGAATGCACAATGCAGCTGCAGAGCACTGAGTGAGAGGCTGAGCTTGCAGCCTCTGATCACGCTGGAAGCAGATACCGCTGGACTCCACTGAGCTCCCAGGGCCTCACCAACTCCGGGGCTGTGTCTATCCATGAATAATGTGACACATGAAGAATAGCATGTTCCCCACCCTCTCCCAATGTTACTTTGTTGTTTTGACCTCATGGACATTTTTAATGCAAACATCGAAGTGAGAATTCTTGTAACATTAATTTTCTGCAACATAGCGCTTTCTGGAGCAGATTCCATTAAGCCATCTTAATCCAGGGTTTAATTTTCTATACAGCACCACTAAACCATTTCCATTTTTTTCATTAAAATGTTCATTTGTACCAAATTGTTTTCATGGGATCAATTATTTTCTGCTTAAATTTTATAAAAAACATTTGACTCATCAGTTTTATTCCTTACACTAACTTTTAGTGATGGTAACTGCTGCATTTTAACTGCTCAACTTCTGTGTTAATCTCCCCACGACAGCCTGGATGCTCTCCATGGAAAAGTCATGCGCTTTCCTGCCCCAGTACCCAGTGTGTTCACAGGGTCCGATCCAGAGAGTTTAATAAATTCATTCAGTGGTGGAGACTAGTTTTACAGTGTTTATTTCAATTAGATATGCATTTAATGAGACACAAGTTGTAAAATGTGGACATTGATACTCGTTTTCATCAGGCATCTGAGGAGATGACACCCATTCTCTGAAGAGGAGACGATTCATCGTGCATGTGACCTAGAAACTTTTAGTCTGTCACCAATGTACCAGAGACCCTCTACTCTATCCTGAATTAAAGGTTTAGCCATCAACATGCCACCAGCCTGTGTGTATGTGTGAGCACATGTGTGTATAGAAGTATCCATGTACATATGTTCACATATTTATGTTTTATCTATAAACGTATGTGTGTATGTCTATATGTATATTGATGCATTTGTGTCTTATGTGCATGCCTGCCTGTGTGTGTATATGCTGGTGTTATGCTTTTGTTTATTGTGGCTGCATATGTATTCATGTACATATATGAATGAATATCTGTGTTTGCATTTGTGTACATGTGTGACTGTGTGTACATATGAGCATACCTCTGTATGGCTGCATACATAAATAAATGTACATAAGTATATTATTCTTAGATATACATGTCTGTATATGCATACATTTGTGTGTGGCTATGCATTTGTGATCTCTATTTGCATGTACCTATGTTTGCTCATGTTTATGACTATAGGCTTGTGTATGTGCATATATGTATTTCTGTTTGTGTGTACAGAAGTGCACATGGATTGTAAGTATGAGTATGAATATGAGTTGTGTGTGTGTGTATGTAAGTATATTCATGCATGTGCTTGGACATATTTCTCTGTGTGTGCACACGTGCTGTGTACACTCAATCTTTTTTTCTGCACTTTCCCATCTCCACCCAAATCTTTTTATTGAAATTGTTCAGTCTTAGTAGATGAATGGAGTCATTGATCTTACAATTCAATCATTATCAACCATTTATCTTTTCTGCTCACAAATATTTCTATCAACCAGATGATCTTTAGGTCCCTGATATAAGGCAGCAGATTATAAACAACACACACACACACTCACGCACGCACGCACGCACGCACGCACAGAGAAAAAGAGAGAGAAACAGAGAGACAGAGAGAGATTCTGATTCATAGAGTTTGCATTCTTTTTAAAAATTAATTAATTAATTAAATTTTCCAGCCTGATCACAGTTTCCCCTCCCTCCTCTTCTCCCAGTTCTCCCCCAACCTCCACTACCCCTATCCCATCCACTCCTCCTCCTCCTTTCTCTTCAGAAAATGGCCGGCCTCCCATGGATATCAACCAGCCATGGCATATCAAGTTGCAGTGAGACAAGGCACCTCCTCTTCTGTTAAGGTTGGATGAGGGAATCCAGTAGGAGGAAAGGGTCCCAAAAGCAGGTTACAGAGTCAGAGACAGCCCCTGTTCCCACTGTTAGGAGTCCCACAAGAAGAAAACTACACAACTGTAACATATGTGCAGAGGGCCTAGGTCAGTCCCATGCAGGCTCCCTGGTTGTCGGTTCAGTCTCTGTGAGCCTCTATGAGCCTAGGTTCGCTGATTCTGTGGGTTTTCTTGTGGTGTCCTTGACTCCCTATATCCTTTCTTCCCCTCTTCCACAGGATACTTTGAGCTCTGCCTAATGTTTGGCTCTGGGTCTCTGCATCTGCTTCCAACAGTTGCTGGGTGAAGTCTCTCTGATGACAATTGGGCTAGGCACTGATCTATGAGTACAGCAGAACATCATTAGGAATTGCTTCATTGTCTTTTTTTTTTTTTGCCAGTCATGTTTGGTTCTATCCTAGGTCTCTGGGCTGTCCAGCCTCTGGGTGCTGGCCCTCCAGGCAGTGTCAGAGGTTGGCTCCCTCTCATTGTATAGGTCTCAAGCTGGACCAATCGTTGGTTGGTTACTTCCATAATTTCTGTGCCACCTTTGCCCAGCATATCTTGTAGGGCAAATTGTAGGTTATGTGGCTGGGTTGGCGTCCCAATCCCTTCACTGGTTACAGGAGATGGCCAGTTCAGGCTCTACATCTCCCTTTGCTAGGAGTCTTAGCTAGAGTCACCTTCATAGATTCCTGGGAGTTTCCATTGCTCCCAGGTTTCTAGCTCATCCCAGAGATGCCCCTGATTCCTCTTGTCTTTCCCAGTACTCTCCCTCCATCCTCCCCCACCGGTCCCCTCCTGTTCCTATCCTGTACAGACTCCCCCTCCACCTGAGTTATCTGTTCTATTTCCCCTTCACAGTGAGATTCATGTGTCCTGACTTAAGCCTTCCTCATTACTTAGTCTCTCTAGGTCTGTGGATTGTAGCATTGTTAGGTTATCCTTTACTTTAGGGCTAATATCCACTTATAAGTGAGTAAATCCCTTTGATTATCAGATCAACTCCATGGAATTTCCTCATTAACATGCCGTGTTTATCTTTCTGGGTCTGGGTTACCTCACTCAGGATGATATTTTCTAGTTCTTGACTACAAATTTCATTATATCCTTGTTTTTACCAGCTGAGTAATACTCCATTGTGTATATGTACCACATTTTCTTTATCCATTCTTCAGCTGATATACATCTAGGTTGTTTTCAGTTTCTGGCTATTACTAATAAAGCTGCTATGAAAATAGTTGAGCATGTGTCCTTGTGATATGGTAGAGCGTCCTTTGGGTATGTGCTATACCTTTGGGTATAGCTGGGTCTTGAGGTAGATCCCCAGTTTTCGGAGAAACTGTCACACTGATTTCCAAAGTGGCTGTACAAGTTTTCCTGTTCCTCTTGCTCCACATCTTCTCTAGCATGAGCTGTCACTTGTGTTTTTGATCTTAGCCATTCTGACAGGTTTAAGATGGAATCTCAGAGCTATTTAGATTTGCATTTCCCTGCTGACTAAGGATGTTGAACATTTCTTTAAGTACTCTTGGCCGTTTGAGATTTCTTGTTGAGAGTTCTATTTAGATTTGTACTCCATTTTGTTTATTGAATTATTTGGTTTGTTGATTTCTAGTTTCTTGAGTTCTTTATATATTTTGGAAATTGGCCCTCTGGCTGTTATGAAGGGTATTGTTTCCCTGACTTCTTTCTTAGCCTATTTTTCATTTGTATATAGGAGTGATACTCTTTTTTTTTTTTTTTAGTTAATCTTGTATCCAGCCACTTGACTAAAGGTGCTTATCAGCTATAGGAGTTTCCTGGTAGAATTTCTGGAGTCACTTTTGTATACTATTGTATCATCTGCAAATAACAGTACTTTGACCTCTTCCTTTCCAATTTGTATCCCCTTATCTCCTTCAGTTGTCTTGTTGCTGTAGCTAAACTTCAAGTACTATATTGAATAGATATGGAGTGGACAGTCTGGTCTTGTTCCTGATTTTAGTGGAATTGCTTTAAGCTTGTCTACATTTAATTTGATGTTGGCTATTAGCTACTGTATATTGACTCTAATATGTCTAGGTATGTTCTTTGTATCCATGATCTCTTCAGGACTTTTATCATGGAGGTGTGTTGGATTTTGTCAGAGACATTTTCAGCATCCAGTGAGATGATCATGTACTTTTTTCTTTCTGTTTGTTTATATGGTGGATTACATTGGTAGATTTTCATTTGTTGAACCATCCCTGCATCTCTGGGATGAAGCCCACTTCATCATGGTGGATGACTTTTTGATGTATTCTTGGATTGGATTTGCAAGCATTTTATTGATTATTTTTGCATCTATGTTCATAAGGGAAGTTGGTCTATAATTCTCTTTCTTTGTTGAGTCTTCATGTGGTTTGGGTGTCAGGGTAAATATGGCCTCATAAAATGCATTTGTCAATGTTTTTTCTGTCTCTATTGTTTGGAATAATTTGAGGAGTATTGGTATTAGCTCTTCTTTGAAATTCTGGGAGAATTTTATGCTGAAACCATCTGGCCTGGGCTTTTTTTTTGCTTGGGAGACTTTTAATGACTGCTTCTATTTCCTTATAGGTTGTAGGTCTATTTAAATTGTCTATCTGTTCTTGATTTAACTTAGGCTAGTGGTATATATCAAGAAATTTGTCCATGTCTTTTAAACTTTCCAATTTTGTGGAGTACAGGTTTTTGAAGTATGGCTTAATGATTCTCTGGATTTCCTCATTATCAGTTGTTATGTCCCCTTTTTGTTTCTGATTTTGTTAATTTGGATATTCTCCATCTGATTTTTAGTTAGTTTGGATAGGGGTTTGTTTATCTTGTTGATTTTCTCAAAGAACAAACTCTTTGTTTCTTTGATTCTATATATTGTTCTCTTTCTGTTTTATTGATCTCAGCCCTCAGTTTGATTATTTCCTACCGTCTCCTCCTCTTGGGTGAGTTTGCTTCTTTTTGTTTTAGAACTTTCAGGTGTGCTGTTAAATCACTAGTGTGAGATCTCTCTAATTTCTTTATAAAGGCTCTTAGTGCTATGAACTTTCCTATTTGCACAGCTTTCATTGTGTCCTATAAGTTTGGGTATGTTGTGCATTCATTTTCTAGGAAGTCTTTAATTTCATTTCTTCCCTGACTCAGTGGTAATTCAGGAGAAGGTTGTTCAGTTTCCATGAGTTTGTAGGATTCTGTTGTTGAAATTCAGCTTTAATTCATGGTGATTAAAATCCATAAGATATTGGGAGCTATTTTAATTTTTTTGTGTGTATTGAGGCTTCTTTTCTGTGAGGTGCTGAGAAGAAGGTATATTCTTTTGTGTTTGTGTGAAATGTTTTGTAGATATCTGTTAAGTCCATTTGAGTCATAACATTTGATAGCTTCGTTATTTCTGGTTAGTTTTTGTCTGGATGACCTGTGCAATGGTGACAGTAGGGTGTTAAAATCCTCCACAATTAACGTGTGTGGTGAATCGTTACACCAACTTGCTTCTTAAGCTATTTGCTTGGAAAAAAATCTTTTTCAACCTTTACTCTGAGGTAATGTCTATCATTGGTGTTGAGATATGTTTCATGTATGCAGCAGAAGGATGGTTCCTGTTTTCATATTCATTCTGTTAGTCAGTATCTTTTCATTGGGGAATTGAGTCCATTGATATTGAGAGATATTAATGACCAGTGATTGTTATCTTCTGTTATTTTGTTGTTGTTGTTGTTGTTAGTGTGTGTGTGTGTGTGTGTGTGTGTGTGTGTGTGTGTATGTTTCTCTTCTTTGGTTTTTGCTGCTGTGAGATTATTTATTTACTGTATTTACTGGGTATGGTTAATTTCCTTGGGTTGAAATTTTCCTTCTAGTACCTTCTGTAGGGCTGTATTTGTAGATAGATATTGTTTAAATTTGACTTTGTCATAAAGCATCTTATTTTCTTCATCTATGGTGATTGAATGTAGGTGGAGTGCTTATTGGGACTGCCAGCTTAAAAATAAATGCACAGAGATTCATTATTAATTATAAATGCTTGGTCAATAACTCAGGCTTCTTACTAACTAGCGCTTACACTTAAATTAACCCAGAATTCTTATCTATGTTTTGCCACATGGCTTGGTACCTTTTCTTAGTATGGCATTCTCATTTTGCTTCTTTGTGTCTGCTGGTAGACTCACTGACTGTGCCCTTCCTCTTCCTAGAATTCTAGCCTGGCTCTCGTGCTCAATCCTTTCCTGCCCAGCTCTCAGCCAATCAGCCCTTTTTTTTTTATTAGCAAATGAGAGTAATACATATTCATAGTGTGGAAAAGGATTGTTCCACAGTATTTCCCCTTTTTTGTCTAATTAAAAGGGAAGGTTTTAACCTTAGTATCATAAAACTATGTATAATAAAAACAGTTATTAAGTAAGAATTACAGTAACAACATCCAATCCATTTGTATTTGACAAAATTAGAGAACATACTTAATTATTTATCTTATCTTGGTGAGTCTAAAGTTTTGTATCTGCTTTACTTTCTGTTATAACTAAGAAAAACTATAATTATAACTATTTACTCTTCAACTCCATCAAAGACCCCAGAAGGGTGAAATGTTACCTTATGACAGGGATATCAGGCTGCCTGGACAGTCACCCAAAATTCCTCTGTAACATTGGGACATCAAACTCTGGCCTATAGACCTAGTATATATGAGATTTTTCTGTGAAGCAGGGAATTTTGTAGGGCTGTCCTACTTTGTCTTGGCAAAGTTTGGCAGTCACCTTAATTGCATCCTGCTGGTCCAGTTCAGACAGTAACTGTCTGAGGCAAAGGCAATTTCTTTGACTATATGGCTAGCTTTTGCCATGAAGAAAACAAACTCCATATGGAGTTTCTTTTATGCCTATTATCCTCTTTGAAATAGATCGGTGCTGCCAGGAGCAGACATGTCTCACTGTCATGTAAAACCTCAGGTTATTAAACATATTAAATGCCATATTCTGTAGGTATTTAAAGTGTTTGAAGATCATCTATCTAAGTATATCTGTTTATGACCTTGAAAACATAACTGACATTACTATAAGTTTGACTATTATAGATGACTATTAATCTGTATTTAATTATACATTACATTTTAAAATGTGCTGTATAAGCACCATACCTTAAACAAGAGTAGAAATATACATACAGTATAACAAAATTAACTTTAAATTTGTATCGATAAACCAAAATCCACACCAATGTAAAATACTTTGAGCTTAACAGTTGCTTTTTGGATTACATTAGATTCAATAATCTATCCTTCCCCCCTCATCATTTTTATATCATACCCCCTTTTATTCTTTTAGAAAGAGATTGACTATGACCAATAACATTTTGTAACCAACTCCTTAAACAAAGACAAACATTTATAACCTATTTTTGGGGGGAATCTAGGCATAGTTCTCTAGACTATTTCCTGCTGATTGGGCTACTGGTAATCTTTGGAGGACCCTGAGAAAATTTAGAATTATAGTCAAGTACTGACTGGAGTAGTCTATGAGGCTGGATCATTTCAGTCAGCATCCTTGAAACTGTTCTGGATGCTGAACTCAGAGGAAACTGCAGCAGAGGCACTCTGAACATTATCTGGGTCATCTGTTCCCATTGGAGATTTTTCTTCCTCAATCAAACCTGATTTTCCTTAACCCAGAATGAGTCTGGAGCCTCTCATTTCCTGTGGAAATAAAAGCAGAACCTCTTTCCCAAAGTAACATATTTTTTACTTAAATTTTGAAGTCAGGATATTTTTTACAATATATAGGCTGGTTTAATCTAGCAGCTTTCATAATCAAATGTCTCTCAGCAGTTATCATTTGCTCATTAACCATCAAAAAATTTAAAGACAACACAATAACATACAGTTTCGAGACTCTCTGTGTATTTTCCATCTTTAGGTGGCTTATTATATATTTTTATTACTCTATTTATCTTACTTTCCTTTTTTTGTTTTGGTTTTTGAGACAGGATTTCTCTGTGTAGCTTTGGTGCTTGTCCTGGATCTCACTCTGTAGACCAGACTGGCCTCGAACTCACAGAGATCCACCTACCTCTGTCTCCTGAGTGCTGGGATTAAAGATGTGTGCCTCTGCTACCTGGCTCTCTATTTCTTTTTCAAGGTCTTTCTCTACTCTTTTTCTTTTCTCTCCCAAGCCTACATATATTTTTGAACACATTGTAACCTGATTAGAGGGTTTTTTTCTGTCTGAATCTGTCTTTACTGCACATCTGTAACCTCTTCTGTCTGTATGAGCAAAAAACCTACTGTGTAACATAGATCATAGTGTGCTGGTGGTGGCTACTTCCCCTTCAGTTCCCTGTGTTTAGTCTCAGGTTGGAGACATGTTTACTCCCAGTTCTGGGAGCCATGTTTACTGCCCCATCTCTGGGAAGTTTCTGGGTCCATGCTGCCACTGAGTACTGTGCCACCTGCTGCTCATAAACACCATTTAAGTGTTTGGTAGCAGGGCCTCTAAAAAGAGCCTGCAGGCTGTTGCTGCTAATACTGAGTCAGGGAGCCGTCTCTTAAAGGAGCCATGCCTCCACTCCTTGCCAGCAGAGTCCATTTGAGAAAATGCTGTTACCAAGAAGACATACTTGACTCTGTTCTTTTCTGTGTTTAAAATCCTTTTTTTTTTTTTTTAAAAAAAAAAAAAAGCTTTCTCAGGTTTTATGTGGAGATTCTTACCCCATGTTGAAGATTCCCAAATTACCACTCAGAGACTCAATATTAATTATAAATCCTTGGTCAATATCTCAGGTTTGTTACTAGCTAACTCTTACACTTAAAGTAACCCATATTTCTATTTATGCTTTGCCATGTGCCTTGGTATCTTTTCTCAGTACAGCATTCCCATCTTGCTTTCTCTTAGTCTGCTGTAAACTTTCTGTCTCTGCCCTTCTTCTTCTCAGAATTCTCCTAGTCTGGCTCTAGAGCTCAATCTCTTCCTGGCCATCTATCGGCCAATCAGCTTTTTATTAGCAAATGAGAGTAATACGTATTCATAATGTGGAAAAGGATTGTTACTCAGCAGAATGTTTTGCTGGGTATGGTAGTCTGGGCTGGCTGGCATCCATAGTCTCTCAGAGTCTATGCAGGCCCTCTGGCTTTTAGAGTCTCCATTGAGAAGTCAGATATGATTCTGATGGGCCTGCCTTTATATGCTACTTGGCCTTTTTTCCTTGCAGCTTTTAATATTCTTCCTTTGTTCTGTATGTTCAGTGTTTTGATTATTATGTGTTGAGGGGACTTTCTTTTCTGGTCCAATCTACTTGGTATTCTGCAAGCTTCTTGTATCTTTATAGGCATGTCCTTCTTTAGGTTAGAAAATTTTTCTTCTATGATTTTGTTAAATATATGTTTTTGGCCATTGAGTTAGGATTCTTCTCCTTCTTCTATTCCTATTATTCTTAGGTTTGGTCTTTTCATAGTGTCCCAGATTGCCTGGATATTTTGTGTTAGGAATATTTTAGATTTAACATTTTCTTTGACCAATGAATCTATTTCTTCTATTGTATCTTCAATGACTGAGATTCTCTCTTCCATCTCTTGTATTCTATCAGTGATGCTTGCATCTGTAGCTCCCATTCACTTACCCAGATTTTCCTTTTCCAGTCTCCTCAGTCTGTGTTTTCTTTATTGCTTCTGTTTCCATTTTCTAGTCTTAAACAGTTTCCTTTGCCTGTTTGATTTTCTTGGCTTTGTTGACATTCTTTAAGGGATTTATTGATATCCTCCAATATTTTGTTTGTCTTTTCCTCAATTTCTTTAAGGCATTTTTTCATTTCCTCTGTACAGACCTCTATCATCTTCATAAGATTGGTTTTAAGGTATTTTTCCTGTGCTTCAGCTGCACTGGAATGTTCAGGTCTTGCTGTCATAGGACAGCTAGGCTCTGGTGGTGCCATATTGCCCTTTTTGTTGTTGACTGTGTGATGTTGTTGATTGTTGTGTGATATTTAGGCATTTGGGTTTGGGATGAAATAGGTTAAGGTATTGATTTGTGAGTCTGTCTTTGTTGGATGGGTGTGTTGTTCCTTAGGTTCTGTTTCCTCTCTGGCCTTTGACCTATGAGGCCAAAGGTTCTGGTGACCAGCAAGTCTTCAGGTACAGTGGGGTGTCTCTGCTGTTTTTTTTTTTCCTGGCCAGCTAGACCTCTGGGTTTTTGGATGCTAACTTTGCCTCTGTGGCTCCAAGTACCTGTGTGCCCTTGGTTCTGGGTACCTGCTTGATCTTCAGGATTTCTGGTATGGTGTGGCCTCCAAAAAAACAGAGTTTTCTTCAGATGTTGTGGGCTGGGATACAGAGCTCAGGGGAGGGGTGCAGTAAGGCCAGCTTTTGAGAGTCTTAGCTGGCTGTTAGTAGTGTCTTACTTGGGGTCTCTAGAACTGGCCTGGCCTTGGGTAAAGTGGGTAAAGCAGAAGTATTCTGCTGAAGTCACGGACCAGAAATATGGAGCCCAAGGTAGGGAGTGCAGCCTGGGGCTGTTGTCAGGCTTTAAGGAGTGTTAGTGGGTAAAGTCTTAAAGTGGGGTCTCTAGGAGCAGCCTGGCCTCTGGTAAAGCTGCTGGAGTTGTGGCTAGAGTGTGCATTCTAGTTCCTATTTTTTTTGCCATATATGACAGGTAACACTATCCAGCAAAATGTACAACTAACACTGCTAAATGGGCTAAAAATTGTCAGAGGAAAACAAGCACGATGGCAAAATACAAATCTGCAAAATTTGACCCAAAAGATCTAAACTCAATGGAAATTGAGCAATTAAAACTCAGCTTGAATGAAGGCTGTGCTGAAAGCCTGTGAAAGCTCTGAGAGCTGAGGTAGGAGAGACTTGCAAGGAACTACAGAGCACAGAGAGCACCATTGAGCTATGGATCCATCACTGCCTCTGGCTAGATGAGAAAATGGGCACCCAGACATCGGGAACAAAACCGCCCTGAGGAAACTGAGGGTCTTGACAATTGTTCAGCAGAGGCCAAAAATTCTGAGATTTTCTTTTTTCTTTCTTAAGATAAGTTCTCACTAGCTTTCTCTCTAACTCCACAGCTTAAGCAATTTCATGTTCCAAGTGTTAGGCTTATGGTGCATGTCACCATGTCTAGCTTTAGATTTGGAGTTTTTTCTTAGATCAGTCAGGGTGGACTGTGGCAGCATGCTCCACTTTTTAGTAGCTTACTACTGCAAACATGTTTGTTTTTCTCCTGAGTTTATAGGTAGCTGATCTAGGCTAGGTGTAGTTGTGTCCGTCTCTAGACAGCCTTCTCCAGTTTTTGATATCCTGGGATCACTGACTACCTAAAATTTAATTGAATGGTTTAGGCAAAACCCGGAAGAGGACAAATCAACCACACAAATACTTTCCAAGTCTGATACTCCATCAACCAAAGCCACGAAGCCTAACTGCCTCAACAGGTAGGAAAACATACTCTACCTTAATGGGAGATGTTACAGACTAGCGTAGTCAAACCAGGCAGGCATAATCCCAGTATGGAAAGAAGTTGGGGGGGGGAGTGGTGGGGACACAAGCAGGACCAGCGAAGGTATGTGCCAGCCTAGTTCCTGGCACCCCATTCTCATTACCTAGCCCGAGAATTCAAATCAGCACCACTGAGCTTCCCTTTCTCAATGGATGTAGTAACAGCATCCATCACTTAGGATCTCAATGAGGATGGCCTGACTCATCTCCTCAGCCTTCTAACTGGTCCTCTTGTTCTTACCTTGCGCGGTCTGTGCTCTCTTCTCTGCACATATGCTGTTTGTCCCCAGGACAAGAATCACGCACAAAGACAGACAGACAGTAGACTAGTGGCTGCTGGGTTTGGGGAGGGACAGAGGGTGAGAAAATGAAGAGTGACGGCTTTAAACAGGCTTTCTCTCTTTTGGGGATGACTCAAATGTCCTAAAGTTATGATGATTGTGTGTGTTCATGGTTCTTCTTGTTCCTGAAACAAAACACCAACAAAGCAGTTTCTAAAAGGAGGATCTTATTTAGGCTCACAATGTGAAGAACAGTAGTCCATCATGGTGGGGAGCATGGTGGTGGGGTGTGAGGGTGCAGTCCATCATGGTGGGGAAGGCCTGTGGCAGGAATGTTTCACAGTATCTGTAGTCAGGAGAGAGGGGCATGGGAGGAGAGGGTGGGAGAGAAGGAGAGGAGGGGGGATAGGAGGAGGAAGAGGCTGGCATCAACTCACTTTCTCCTTTCCCCCCATTTAACTCAGCGTGAGACCTCCACCCCTGGAATGGTGTCATCCACATTCAGGGTGAGTCTTTCTAGTCAAGCCTCTCTGGACATGCCCTCACAGACAAACCCAGACTCTTACATGCCTCTTAAGTGATTCTGATTCCTGTCATGTTGCTGAACAAGATTAACCATCACATAGTGTGAGGGTGAACATGTTCCCCTCTTCCTGGAAACCTTCCCACAGGTATTTGCCTTTGTTTTAGGTCTTTGCATAAATATGCTGAGGTTTTTCCCAGGCCCCACTCTTTTTTGTTATTTTCTTCAGCTATGTGCTTTATTTATTACCTACCCCCTTCTTTGCCCTGAAATACACAGCAGAATGAAGCCCTCAGGAAGGCGAGGCTGCTCACCTATCTGCTTCACTGCTCTATCTGTGGATAGTGCTGGCATATAGAAAACCCTCCATACATATCTGCTGAATGGGTGATACAAAGAACCTGCTGCTTGGTGAGTGCTCAGGGCCTGGTGTGCAGGAGGAGCATAATCAACATTCATTTTTATTATTATTATTTATTTCAATTCAGCTACTTAATTACTAAATTTTCTTTCTGAAGTGGCTCTGAGTTTGAGTCAAATGTCTTACCTCTGGGAGTTCTTGCTTGCTCCTGCAATGTCTTCTGAGTGAGCGCTTCAGGCCCATGTCCCTTACTGCTGGGCACAGGGAGCAGGTGACATTCATAAATCTCTAGGCTCTTAATCCCCTGCTGATTCATGGAGAAGGTATCAGTTTGTTGCTAAACTCAATGCCCAGCTTGGAACAAAAAAATGCAATAGCTAAGCATGGGTCCCAGGGCTGATGGGGAAGGAGGGGACTGGACTCAGCCCTGTGAACTGACTTGTCTCCTGTCTCCCCTTGGTGACAGCTGAAATGACCACCATAAGAATACACCTTTAGCACCCTACTCCTTACACTTCGTTCTTGGGTTTCTAGACAGACCTGTTCGTTTCAAGGTGTCTCTTTTGAACAGAGTTCAAATTGTCCACACTTGTATAACTCCTGCATGTTCATTGCTATCAGTCTGCTCCCATCAGGCTAATACATCTTAAAAGCTGGGTCTGCTATAGCCTGGGCTAGCCTGGAAATTGCTGTGTAGCTGGTGACAACTTTGAACTTGTGATCCTTCTGCCTGTGCCTCTCAAGTGCTGGAATTATAGGTCATTTACCGGTTTTAGGAGGCAGGCAATCAAGCCTAGGGCTTCATGTGCGCCAGGTAAGCACTGTATCAGATGAACATCATCCCTAGCCCCATGCTTATTTCTTCAAGACAATGCTTCATCTCCAAGACCCTGAGAGCAGTGTCTACAGCCTTCACCCTGGAACTTCCATCCACCTGCAGATGGGCCACATTTTAGTTCATTTTAACTGCAGTTTGCAGTGCACAGCATAGGGAGTTAAGTATGGTCTCTCCACCATCAGTCACCATGTAATGGGAACGGTAGGACCAGAACTGGTCTTGCCGAGGTCACTAAGATCTGGAATGTCTTACTGGGTAAGAAGGAACTTAAATTTCCTTAAAGACAAACCCACACTTCAGAAAGCCTACAAAAGCCCACCGCAGTAACAGGAACCATGAAGAGTAAGGATGTAAACACCAAATGGCAGCCCCAGGAGCCTGTATTTGCAAATCCACCATTCAGACAAACACCAAAGTTATCCATTAGGCAACTGGCAGATCATCAGAGAGCCCAGTCAGCTGCGAAGATGAGAGCAAGCTGTGAAGGGACTCTGCTCAGCTCGAGCTTGGCAATCATGGCTCTGGCACGCCCCGCCCTTCTCCCCCACCCCCTCTGCCTTGCTGGAAACCATTAGATTACATTCCTGAAGCTAGCTATCGAGGTCTAGTCCCTTATTTGGCCTCTTCTTCCTCCTGAGGCCGACTACCAAGGTCTAGCTATCAAAGTATTGAAGTTTAGCAACCAAAAACCCCCTTTAGCTCAACTAATTAACATGCCCAATTAAAAATAAACCCCTCATCCTAACACAGAATTTCCTCTTTTACCTTAATAAACCACCATTTTCATATGGGCCATGTCTGTCTCCTTTCTAACCAGAGGTAGTCCTGTGTCCCTCCCAGGCAAATACCCCTTCCCCTTCTCCCTCATCCTCTATCTCCTATCTTTGTCCCTTATCCCTGCCCTCTGTCACTCTGGGGCAAATAAATCTCCTTTGTGCTGAGAACTTGTACTTGGGGTGTCTTGAGTCCACTTCGAGGTTCCAATAAGCTGAGTCATTGAAAATGTGTTTGCTTTTTAGTGGATTTTTAAAGAAATAACAGGCCGTTTGAAGTGAGTTCAGAGATTCCTGTTTTAGCAAGTCTTGTATGATTTAGACCTACAGACATGGTCTTGGCTTGCTCAAAGGCTCTTCCTTAGCAGTTCTGGACAGGAAGGAACTTCATTTGTATTCAGACCACTTTAGCACTTACTGAGGGCTAGTGATAGACTGTGGGTTCAGAGTTGAAGAAGTTAGTCTTGCCTTAAAGAATGTCACAGCTCAGCTAACAGGAGGACCCTAAGAGGGACACATGGATGCCCTTGGGAAGGGGAACAGAAGGGGTTTCCATGAGTAAACTGGGGGTGAGGGTTGGGCAGTAGAGGGGACGGGATGGGGGATGAGAACATGAGGGACCAGAATGGTTGAGCTAGGGGAGGGATGGAGTGATAGAGCAATGAAAGGGATATCGTGATAGAGGGAGACATTAAGGGGTAAGGGAGAAGCCGGGTACCAGGGAAATTTCCAGGAATCCACAGGGATGACCCCAGATTAGACTACTAGCAATAGTGGAGAGGATGCCTGAACTGGCCTACCTTAGTAATCAGATTGGCGACTACCCTAACTGTCATCATAGAGCCTTCATCCAGTAACTGATGGAAGCAGATGCAGAGATCCACAGCCGAGAACCAGGCGAGCTCTGGAAGTCCAGCCAAAGAGAAGGAAGAGGGATTCTATGAGTAAGGGGGGTCAAGATCATGATCAGGAAACCTACAGAGACAACTGATCCAAGCTCATGGGAACTCACGAACTTTAGACCGACAGCTGTGGAACTTGATTTGACCCTCTGCATACGGGAGACAGTTGTGTAGCTTGGTCTGTTTGAGGAGCCCCTGGCAGTGTGATCAGGATCTATCCTTGGTGCATGAGCTGGCTTTCTGGATCCCATTGCTCACCGTTGATGCAGGGGGGAGGGGCTGGGTCCTGCCTCAACTGAATGTACCAGGCTTTACTGTCCCTCATGGGAGGCCTTACCCTTTTGGAGGAGGGGATGGGAGTGGGCTGGGGAGGGGGAAAGGAGGGGGCAAGCAGGAGGAGGGATGAGAGGGGGATCTGTGGTTGGTGTGTAAAATGTATGTAAAAAATTAAATACAAAAACAGAATCATAGCTCAAGACAATTACAAATGCTTTCCTATATGACAGAAACAGCAAATGTGTAGAAATCAAACAGAGGATTTATGTGCTGTTAGATTGTGGGTACCAGTGTCTGAGTATGTGTGTTTATATAGACTGAGACCACACCATAAAAATCACAAACATAATGGCTAGTAGTGGTTGTCAACTTGATAGGTTTAGAATCATTTGGGGACAAGCCTCTGGGCCTTATGGAATCTGGGATTGTCTAGAATGGCCTCATTGAAGTGTGAAGACCCACCATAAATATGGGTGGCACCATCCATAGACTTAGGTCCTAGACTTCACAAAAATGAAAAGGTGAGCTCAGCACCAGCATGCACTGCTCTCTGCTTCCTGAATGCGGATGCAAGGCAACCAACTGCCCCTCGGCCCTGCTGCCAGAGCTCCGTTGCTGGAAGGACTGTCCCCTGAACTATGGGCTGAAGTAATCCCTTCCTTTGTCAGTTACTTCTGTCAAACATCTCATCACAGCATCAGAATTCTTGCATCTCTTTCCACCACTTTTCATTCTATCCCTTTGGCCAGGGCAAGCACTAATCTATTTTCTGTCTTGGCAGATTTTATTTTCCTGGGCTTTTGTGTGATAAAATCATATAGCATGTGGGCTATTGTATCTGGTTTCTTTCACTTAGCATAATGTTTCTGTGGTTCATCCATTAGATGCTCTTGGAAGCAATATTCCAACATCAATATACAGTTTTATCTTTTCCCTTCATCTGTGGCATGCTTGCTCATTTCAATAATGGCTGAGATCTGATCCCTCATTGCTAATGCTGGCACAGTTATGGTTTTTTTTTCTTTGTTCACCTTTTATGAAATAATAAGGGTGAAAGGAAATGAAATAGTCAAATAAATCATATCAACCAAGGCAGCAATGGTACTGGAACTATCATTTGGCAAACAGGGTGACCTGACCGCACAGCCAGGGACTTGTTGGATACATGTGAAAGTGAAAATTTAGCAGCACATTTGATAGATATTAATGAGCTAGGAATGAAAGCGTCACTCCAGCACTTCAATTGGTGGCTGTAAGGGATTCCCAGTGAGTGTTCTTATCATTGTCCTCCACGTCCCTCAGACAGCAGCGACTACCTTTTCTGAGCACAGGCTATGCATTGGACACTACACAGTTTGGTTCCCACACATCTTTCACTTTATCTCCAGCTACTATTTGACTCTACCTTATCATCACAATTATTTTATTTTTTTTATTTATTTATTTTTTTTTTGGTTTTTCGAGACAGGGTTTCTCTGTGTAGTTTTGCGCCTTTCCTGGAACTCACTTGGTAGCCCAGGCTGGCCTCAAACTCACAGAGATCCGCCTGCCTCTGCCTCCCGAGTGCTGGGATTAAAGGCGTGCGCCACCACCGCCCGGCCACAATTATTTTTTCTAGGGACAGAGACTCATGTAACCTCGGCTGCCTTTGAATTCACTGTGTAGCTGAGGATGGCCCTGAACCCCTTATCCTACTTTTTGCTCCTCCCCGCTGCTGGGATCACAGGCTTCACCTCCCAGGGCATGCGGCACTGCTGTTCTAATCCAGGGCCTCAGACCAGCGGACGAGCAGCCTGCCAACACCCTAGCCCCACTTTGTGTTTTATTTTATCATTATTTCTATTTCACAGATGGGGAAACTGAGGCCCAGAAGTGATGGAGAAGCATAGCACAAGGGGTAGAGACAGCGTTTGAAGACAGGGGCTCCTTGGGTCTTCTATCCCAGGCCAGCATTTACATGTTGTATAGATAGATGCAGAGACAAAAGAGAACAGCAGATGCCTATTCACTAAACACGAAGAGATTTGGACCAACAGCTAGGTCACATTGTGTAGAGTGACTAGTCAAATGACTTTGGACTCACTGCTCATTCTCTCTGCTTCCTTACATATGAAATGAGCAGGCATTTTTATTTATGACCTTCTTTGTTTTATTTAGGAAGTGAGGGGAGATCATAAAGGACGGATTTGGAATCTGGAGTTTGAAGTATAGAGAGGGATCTGAGCGGACATATGAGGGAGGAAAAAGCTCACCATGCAGAGGGAACAGCACAACTGAAATGTGAATTTGGAGTGACGGGTGTGTCAGGATTGCTGGGGGATGAAGGATGAGAGGATCCTGGGAGATGAGGCTGATGGGAGGTTGGGGGCACATCCCAAGTGTGATCAGACCTTTTGGTGGAGCTTGCCTTTATCACAGGGCAGGTGGACAGACATTGCAGAGTTAAGTGCAGATGTTATGGGAATGGAACTCAGCTGCCCAAATATAAGCTTCAAATGGGAGTTGTGGTGAGGGTTCATTTCCAAGGAGATGGGGGGTCTCACAGCAGTTTCAAAGACTCCATAAAGGTTATCTTTCCCCCTCAGCAATTCAGAGGACTCATATACGCCAGGGAGTCTTTAAGGTTTCTTAAATCCTTGGCTGATGTCAGAATCAGCAGAACTGGCCAGGGTCCCAGCTTCACCTAATCCACTGTCTGATGGGGGCAGCCACTGATAATGAATTCTTATCTCCTTAGCCCCTTGATGCAAAAGCATTTACAGTTTCTTTTATTAGAAGGGCATTCAGAACCCTTGAGTTCAGAGTCTGGTATATGGAGACGTGACATGGCTTTTTCTTGTAAAATGTAGGAGACTTCTTTCAAGTTGCCTTTACTGATGAAGAGTGGGAAGTAGTAGGCATTCTTACCTTCCATTCTGTCCTTCCTCAAGCAGAATAAGAAGGTAAGAGTCTCAGCAATGAAGGTGATCAAGGGTTCCTTTCTCTTGCTGTTCTGCTGAATGAATTGTCAGGGTGTTGCCCATACACTGTGCAGCCTCAGGAGGTGACTTTTCCAGGTCTCAGTTGCTTCATCTGTGAGATGGAAGTGTAAACAACAGTCACAGCACTGTCTCTGACACTTACTAGTGTTGAAAGAGTTCACATTTGAACAACATTTAGAACAGTGCCTAGGCTATAGGAAGCCTGGAAGTATCTATTCACTAAATGTAAAGAGATTTTGACCCAACATCATGAGTGAACTTAGATATCTAATCAAAAGACCTTAGACTCACCGTTCCTTCTCTCTGGCCGTCTTGGCTTCATGTCCCATAAAAATGAAAATGAAGGAGTATTTTATCTCTATGACAGTTTATTTATTTATTTATTTTTTAGTGTTTGAGAATTTCATACATGCACATAATGTGTTCTGATCAAATCCACCCCTCTTCCTCCTCTCCAGTTCTCTTCCTATCTCCACCACTTTTCTCTCCCAAATTCACGTGCTTTTAAAAAACCCACTGAGGTCTCTTAGTCCTGTTAGTATGTGCATGGGTGTAGGACCCTCTCCTGAAGCCTGGGCAGTCTATTGGGGGCCACACCCCTGTAGAAAACCGACTCCTGTTTATCAGGGGCCACACCCCTGTAGAAAACTGACTCCTGTTTCCCTAGCATTCATCCATTGCCAGAAGCTCCTTAGCTAGGGGGAGATTTTAGGACTCCCTCCCAATCCAGGCTGGGATATTGGCTGGCTTGATCTTCTGCTGGTCTTGTTGTTTGAAGCTGTTATGTGTTCTCTTTGATTTCTTTCAGTCTCTCAGCTCAGCTCCTCCTGGCCGTTATCCAGTAAAAGATAGATTTATTTATATGATGTGGAAGCAGGGAATCAAATAAAGAAGGAAGCTACACAATTTTCCATAAGTTTGGGATTAGTAAATATCAGTGTGAATGTTTTACACACACACACACACACACACACACACACACACACACACACACACACACACCATTCAACTTACAAGAAACATCTGGACACTTCAAAAGCACCAATGCCTTTCCCACAACAATAACAGACATAGGATCTGTGGGCATGGTGTCCAGTGCCAATACTTGAGAAAGTTTCACCAGAAGATTCTAATACCTCCTAAAGCTGTGGTTTATCTACTAAGATTAAATTTCAGGCCTATCCAAGTAGATATACACAGATGGTCTGGAGGACTCTGATGGAGCTGCCCAAGGGATGCATTTCCTCTGGGCGACAGTCATGTGCTGGATGACAACTGCCACACCAGTACTCCACCTTACATGGGGCCAGGCTATCTTTCACATCACCGCCCTGTCAGGTGGAGCAGAATGAGCCCCTGGGGCTCCCACACCCTTGACCTACAGACTGACCAGGCTTCCCTGGACGTCTGCTTCTTTACCTGCTGACCAGCCAGTCCTATGGAGAGGGCTGCTCCTACTTTGTGCTAATTTAGTGTGGAGTCAATGTAGAAAACCCAGTACATTAGTTACTTTTCATGTTGTTATGACAAAATGCCTGACAGAAAACATTGTAGGGCAGGAAGGCTGATTTTGGCTTACAGTCCAAGTCCACCGCGACAGGGACAGCATGGCGGCAGGAACAGGAAGCCAGCTGCTCTCATGAATCTGCCAGGAAGCAGAAGGTAATCAGGAAGTGAGGCAGGGCTATAAAACTTCAAGGTCCGCCTCTAGTGACCCACTTCCTTCGACGAAGCACTGACTCCTAAGGTTTCCACAACTTCTTATCCGGCACCAAACACTGAGGACCTGCTGTTCCAACAGGTGAACATACATTTCACAGCACAACACCAGAGGTTCTCCGTGTGATTCCCTGGGCTGCAAGCATTGAAATCACATGGACGTTGACAGAAGTGCAGACCTCCAGACCCTACCTGAACCTTCCTCATTCAGAGCCCATGATCTGTGTCCTAACAGACACAGCCAGAGATAATAGCACCATTGTCTTGCCTCACAAACCTAGTATAAATTATCACTGTCTGGGGAGATTTCAACACATACTTACGCCCAGACCAATTAGGACCCTTGAGAAACAGCAAGTCCTGGGTGTCAAAAACAGAAATGTCCTCAGGTGATCTAAAGGTACAGTAGGTTTGCTCAATTTGGCCAAATTTCAAAGTAACAAAAGTGAAATTTATATCTGAGATAGCAGTAAATAATCTTTAGCTTAAATATATCCCATATAATACCAGAACATATTAGCATTAAAGTTTTATTTTATTTTATTTTATTTATTTATTATTTTATTTTGAGACAATGTCTCACATAGTTCAATCTGGCCTTTCATTTTCTGTGTAGCCAAGGATGACTCTGAATTCCTGATTACCCTGCATCTGGAATGCTGGGATTACAGGCATGTGATGGACCAGCCTGGCTCCATCTTAAGGATGGAAATCACTTTGTCATAAGGTAAGAATGAGTTCATTTCTTCTTGCTGCTAAATTCAAGTTGACAATGCTTTAACCTGTTTTTGGATTTGACAAGCTCCCACCCCATGGGGTTTGACTCACACCTTTAATATACCCTGATAAGATGTCCTACCAAATCATTTTAAAATGTTCAACCAAGTTCCTATGAAACCAAATTCCTCTGGAAATCCCCCAACCCTTGAAAAGCCCCTAGTCTTGAGTTTCTGGGGGCTACATAAGCCTCACTTTTTCCTATGTTCAATGGTATATTTTCAAACCCTGCTTTAGGGAGATAGCACTGTCTGTCAGAAAATAAAGCTTGCTAAATTTGACCAAAGGATTTGGATAATGGTCTTTACTCTTGTTCAGTGGGATTAACACATGCACCACCAAGACCCATTTTATGCAGTGCTGGGCATGGAATCCTGGGTTTCACAAATACTAAGTAAGAACTCTATCAACTAAGCTACATTCAAAGCCAGTACTAAAATTTTATATTAAATCTATGTACATCATTTGATGACAGTCATTAATCTTGCGGGAATGATATGTGTTATAGAATAATCTTTTTCTACACTGCGAAGATGTGTCTTTGCCAATGTGCCTTCTGATTGGTTTAATAAAAGAGCTGACTGGCTAATAACTAGGCAGGAAAAAGCTAGGCAAGAGAGTCAAACTGAAAGGATGCTGGGAAGAAGAAGGGGTTGTGAGGAGAATCAGAGAGAAGCAAGATGAGCATTGTGTACTGAGGAAAGGTACAGAGCCATGTGGTAGAGTATAGATAAAAAATATGGCTTAATTCAAGTTGTAAGACCTAGTTAGTAACAAGCCTAAGCTATCAGCCAATCATTTATAATTAATATTAAGTCTCTGTGTGGTTATTTGGGAGTGGCTGGCAGGACAGAGCTAACTGGTGGTCCAGACAGAAAATTCCACTTATAGCTGAGTATATTATAACCACATAGAAACAAGTGCATGATTCTTTTTTTTTTTTTTTGGTTTTTCAAGACAGGGTTTCTCTGTGTAGCTTTGCACCTTTCTTGGAACTCACTCTGTAGACCAGGCTGGCCTTGAACTCACAGAGATTCGCCTACCACCACCCTGCACAAGTGCATGATTCTTATATGTAGAGATTAATGAACTGAATTTTTACTTATGTCACTATCCTTATCACTACCCAACTATTTTTCTGCTTAATGTGTGGTCCATGAATCAGCAGCATTGATGTCACTGGGAGACTTGTTAAAATGCAGGATTCTGGGTCCCCCAGACCCACTGAGTTAGAATCTGTATTGTAACAAGGTCCCCATGAGAAGTATATGAAGTTCAAGGAACTCTGACCCTCCTGAGAACTTGTGGTCCACTAGGGTCCCTACCAGTCTCACACAGTCATTAAGTCAATGTTAATGAAATGAAGTAAAATGGGAAAGCTACTGTTTCAGTGGCATGGGCCATAATTTAAGCACGCAGTCATCCAATGTGGTGGTTCTCTTGCAGAAGCAGCAGTTATCGAAACTCTGTGTTGTGCAATCCTCCCAGTTGAAACATTCTCTCCGTGAGGGAGATCAGGAGGCTCATGTGACTCAGGAAGTGAATGAAAGGACAGTGAAAGTAGAGACTTGGGGGAGTCTCATATGACGCACCCTAGCTCTATAGTACCAGGAAACAACTGCTAAAGAGGAAAATCAGCTGGGCAAGTGATAAAAGAGAGATTTCTTAACCTGTTGAGCTGCCTGCAGGTTGTCCAGAGAGCTACAGGCTTGCAGCTTTCCTGAGTGACCCATGTTTGGATAGGATTTTCAGTGACACAGCTGCTTTTGAATCATGCCTGCTTCAGTAAGTAACCCCTCACCCACACTCATTGGTAACCCCAATAAAAACTCAACAGTTCACCAAGTTGGACTTTGATGCAATTGTTATATTGGCCTGTTATGGATTCCTTTTCTGGTGTGTGTGTGTGTGTGTGTGTGTGTGTGTGTGTGTGTTGTATCTCCCTAGGAAAAGTCTCTCACACAACTCTGTATTACTGCCTAAAGTTCTACTAGATGTTTCTGGTTTAGAAGGAGGTACCAAAGAAGCCTTTGTGGACTAACAGGATCTTATTCAAGGATGAAAATATGGCAGTGGTGAGTCAGTGAGGTGAATGGAGCTCCTGCTCCTCAGAAATGCCTGAGTCATCTTGGAAGGGCAGATGGGGAGAGAGACCTTTTAAAGTTGGCCAGGATCCTGGGCCAGCATGTCACAGCTCTTCTGGAAGAAGCAGTGTGGTAGTGTGGCGTGTAAATGCCTATGACATCCACATTATTACCAGATAAATTCATTAGGACAGATTTGATCACAGCGAATACCAAATGAGGCAACAGCGGCAGGACAATAAATTAGAGTGTGACACGCAGCACCCACTCTGACAGGCTGCTTCCCTCTGGCTCTCTGTGCCCAGCTGCAGATGGCGTGGAGGAAGGAGGCTCCTACATGGAGTGACTCTTCAAATGTCAGAGGAGCTGGGTATAAAGGGTCACTACAGCAGAGCACTGGTGGGGGGGGGGGAGGGAGGCATGAAGGTACTTGGAAATGAGACGAAGGGGCTTGGGGAATTTGGATTAGTGCCCCTGGGTTTGCAGTAAGGAGGCTGGGTTGTTAAGGGAAGTATCACTCCTTGCATTCATAGGGAATTGTCATGGTGTGTGTGTGTGTGTACACGTGTGTACTAAGAGACCAGAGGAGAACATTAGATGTCCTCCTATTTCCTCAAGACAGGGTTTCTCACTGAACCTGGAGCTAGGCTAGCAGCCAGCCATCCCCATAATCCTCCTGTGTTTGCCCTCTGCAGCACTGGAGTTACATGCATGCATGGCCACACGTGGATTTTATGGGGGTGCTGAGGATTCGAGCTTGTGTCCTTGGGGACTCTTACCCACCGAGCTATCCCCCGGCCCTGCAAGGTTTTCCCGTATGTGTTTCTCATTTGATTGGCAGCTACCTTGGGGATATGGTAGAACGTAAGTTAGAGAAAACCCCAGGAATCGTTACAAAGATGCTCTCCTGTCTGTGAGACTTTCGTCCTGGAGGAGGTCCCCCAGGAGGTCCTGAGTTCTTAGGCAAAGCACTAGCCTCTTTGATTTTGTTTCCTTACTGGTAATGTCCTTATTTCCAAGGGCTCGTGTGGTGGAGATGATATGGTCTAAGATAACATGGCCTGGCTACAAAAGGCACTCAGCAAGTGGTAACTGACTATCACTAGCCTCTGCACATTCTAAAGAACCAACTGTATGTTAGGCATGAGAAGAAATGCAAAGGTGCACACCACAGGATTGGCTTCAGAGTCTGCAGCAGAGCAGAGGGCCTGTAGGATTCAGGAACATAGGTGAGCATTCCTCCCGAGGAAGGTTACATGGGTGCTGTATGAGTTGTGTTGTGAGGGGAGGTCGGGAGTTCTCTGGGAAGGTGTGAGGAAGTGCATTGCAGGGAGAAAGGGCCAGCATTGAGGAAGCACAGAGGTGACATCCAAGCAAGATGAGGGGTCCAGAAAGAAGGGCAGGTGGTGGGCAAGGATGAGCTTTGGCATTAGGCTGTCTGTCTGTCTGTCTCCTTCCTCCTCTTGTCATATCTCTGAGGCTGGCCTTGAACTTCTGTGCACCCACCTCCCAGTGATCTACAGATGTGGGGCACCACTTCTGGGTTTGCATCTTTGCATCCATTTTTGATGAGGGGGTCTATCTTAGGTCTGTCACTGTGTAACAAACTTCCCACAAGCATAGCAGTTCAAAGACTAACCACATTTTACTATTTCACAGTTTCTGAGGGTCAGGAATCTGGAAGCCGGTCAGATTGAGTCTCCTGGGGTTGAATCAGGCTGTTGGTGGTGGTGGTGGGGCCTCTACTGTCATCCAAAGGCTTGACTGGAGCCAAAGGAGCTGTTTCCAACATGGTACCCTCACATGTGGGCAAGTAAATGCTGGCTGCACCATGCGGCAATCTCTCGAGGTCCGTTGGGTATTCTCATGATATCATGTGTGACTTCGCCCTCAGGGAGCGATCCACCAGAGAGAGCAAGGGACACACTGTAGTGCCATTCATGTCCTGCACTCAGAAGTCACCCGCATCAGTCCCACACATGCTGTTGGCTTCAGTGCAGCGTTTTTAGGGTGGAAGGGACTATGCAAGATTGAACTCTAAGGGGACGAGAACTGTGGCTCTTTCTGGAGGCTGGCTCCCTTAATAGTGAAATTAAGGCCCACACCATTAGTTCTTTTTTTTTTTCAATGAGGAAACAGGTATGAGATTGAGTGAGAGACCTGCACATCCTGCTTTGAGATTCTGGCAGCGCTGATGCTCTCCTAACTGCAGCTCTTGCTCCTGTTCAAAGCCGCTTCCTTAGGATTGCCAAAGGCATCACTGAATTCCCTGTGTAGAATTATAGAGAAATCTGTATTCAGAGCAGGAACCACAGTCTGGAAAAATCATTTGACCTTTCCCCTCGGAACTTCAAGTTCAGGGAAAATATCTAGTGTTAGGTCAGTTGAGGTAAGTCTGTTGACTGATTGTTGGTTTGTTAAAGGTCAGTTGATTATTTGCTTTTGGGAAGTTTATGACTAGATAGAGAAAGGTTATGCTGCGTAGAGAGAAAGACAGGTAGGTGGGGAGATGGATGGTAGACAGGTTGTGATAGACAGGTAGACGGAGAGAGAAATAAATAGAGAGTTATGTAAGTGGGAGGGTAGGTAGGCGGGCAGGTGGATAGGGTTGGGTGTGTGTGTGAGGGTAAGTAGAGAGACAGGTGACAACATGAGGGGTGTCTCTAGTTGGGCAGATGAGTGGATGCTGGCCCAAGGCTGCCAACCCTTTTTTGAGAAGGGCTTTCCTTTAGTTCAAGGTTGTTCTTCTTCAACAACATTAACTTTCCCTCTTTCTCACATTTCATATTCTGTCAGGATATTCTGTCACCACTGCCACAGTCGTGGTCACCTTGCTCGCTGCCCATGTGGCTGAGGCTGCCGGGTGCCTGGCCCACCTCACACCCCGTCAGCAGTCTCTCTTCTGGACGCTGGGGCAGTTAGTTCCTGCTGCTTTTTTGCTCAGATCCTTCTCGGCTCCCAACTCAGTGCAAACCTCTGTGTCCTCACCCTGGCTGGCAGGGCTTCTCAGCCCTATCTCTCCCATCTCCTCCATGTACTTGCTCTGGCCTCTTGGCTGTCCCCGCTCCCCCCACCATTCCAGTTATTTCCTGCCTCTGCTCTTTGCTGATCATTTCTCCTGCTGTGTTATCTCAAAGAGCCACCTCTGGAGAAACTGGCTGACTCCTCCATCCCTTCCGCCTCCTCCCATGCTTTGTTCAGGGTGAGGCTAGCATGCCAGAATGTTGAATTGTAAGTAACCAATAAATATTTGTCGAATAAATGAGCAAATGGACAACTAATTACAGGAGGCACTCTACATTCGTCATTTTATTCAATCTATCAAGGTGTCTACCTTAGCTGGTTACTGCCCCCACCTTAGAGACAGGGAAACTGAGTTTAGAGATGGTCCTTGGCTGGCCAGCCTGGGCAGGACTGATATTCGAGCTTACCCCTGTCTCGGAGGCTGGCATGCTCATTGCCTTTCAGTAGTTGTGGGGTCTCTAGGATGTGGCTGTCTCTGCATCAGGACTGTGCGGATGACAGGACAGTGGCTTCAAGTGCTGTGGGTCCACTAGAACAGTGGTCCTCAACCTGTGGGTCGGGACCCTCTACAAACCTCTGTCTCCAAAAATGTGAGCATTACGATTTGTAACAGTAGCAAAGTTACAGTTGTGAAATAGCAACAAAATAACTTTATGGTTGGGGGTCACCACAACAGGGCAGACTGTACTACAGGGCTGCAGCCTTAGGAAGGTTGAGAACCTTGGTATTGTTGGAATGGTGGTGTTGGAGGCAGTGGGATGTGAAGAAAACCCATTGGTTTATTTTGTACTTCTTTTTTATTTTCTGATGTTGTGTGTGTGTCTCTGTGTGTGTCTGTGTGTGCATGAATGCATGTCTGGTGTGTGTACTTGTGTGTTCAGGTGTGTGTGGGGGAGTGAACAGGACTGTGGGAGGCAGATGTTGATGTTGCGTGTCCTTCTCAGTCACTCTCCATCATATTTTTTGAGGTAGGGGGTCTCTCCCTGAACCTACAACTCACAATTTGGCTCGACTAGCTGGGCAGCAAGTTCCTGTCTCTGCTCCCCAGTTCCGGGATCATAGCTGTGTACACCCAGCTTTCTAATGTGGGTGCTCGGGACCCGACTCCTCAGACACCTTCCTCACTGCGCCACCTCCCTGCCCTTCTTGCTTTGTGGAGGCGCCTCTGCCAGGCCTCTGATGATGGCACTTGCCCAGACCACTGCAGCCGCTCACACTGTGGGCACCCTGCCGTGATGACAGCCCCACCCCTCCGCCTCTGCCATGCTCCATGTGTGCTTGTGGCCCCCTCACAACATGTGCTCTCATTGGTTCCAACTGTCCCTGCATGCTCTGGTGAGGCTGGCTCCTTCCAGCTCTTCTTTTAGGTGGTGACAAACCGTTCAGTCTCTCTAGAGAGTAGTGTGACTAAAAATAACCCAGCTGCCATTTCCTTCACCTTTTAATTTAAAGACAACACAGACGCATGCCAGAAAATGTTGTGAATGGAGCAGAAAGGTGTTCCTGTCCCAGCAGTCATGCTGGATCCTAAGCACCTGCTGAGTAGCAAAGTCCCTCTCCTGATATGACCTAATGATGTGGTTTTTGGAGGAAGATGACTATATTTTGGAACTCAACTAAATGTGCCTATATTCACATAAATACTGCTTTTCAAAGCACATCTCAAAGAAGGAGAATTGGTGAGCCACTGATCAGGACCATCTGAACACACTGCAGACAGGAAAGTAAGAAGCTGGAAGATAGACAGTCTGAGTATGATTTACATGAGCATTGCATGGACCAGGAAACCTAACAGCCGTGCACACGGGAACCTAATAGCAGAGACACACAGCCTCGTTAAAAAAAAAATCAGAGATGGCTGGGTAGTGGTGGTGTACACCTTTAAACTCAGCACTTAGGAGACCAAAGCAGGCAGATCTCTGAGTTGGAGGCTGCCCTGGTCTACAGAGTGAGTTCCAGGACAGCTAGGGCAACACAGAGAAACCTTGTATTGGAAAAAAATTAGAGATGCTCACAACAAAACCACAGCTAATGATGTTGCATACTACTCCATAGCGCAGTTCTAAAGCCCCAAAAAGACATGCTTCTGAAAACTGAAAGCAGTAGCTCCTATAATATTGTAGTATAGCTATAAATTGAAAAACCAAATGAAGACCCGAATACTTCATAGATCACTTGGCCTTTTGTAATGTAATATCAAGAGACAACAATAATATAGACTAAACTTGAAATAAACATAATGCCCCTCAATAGTTGAGCGAGCAAATAATTTGTGGTACAGGAATAATATTGTAAGAACAATAAGAATAAATAAATTACAACCACATACAAAACCCATACACCTTAATAACAGCTCTATACAAAAACCCAAACCAGAAAAAAAAAATCCATCAAAGCAACGACAATGTGAATCCATTATATAAAACTCAAAACAATGCTTAACAATACTGTTTGGATATTCTTGTTGAGAAGTATCAGGGAGAGAAAGATCACACTTGAAAGTACACACACACACATGCATGCATGCACATTTACATGTACACACACACACACACACACACACACACACACACACACACACACACACACATCTCATACCTAAGACAGTTAGCACTGGCCTTACATGGCAGATGATTTCCTTGGGGAGAGAGAAGTAATAAAACAAGACATCACTATAAACTATTGACATTTGATAGCTACCACGGAAAGGGAGAGTCAGTGTCCTCCAATGGTGTGACCCCTGATAGGTCGACCACACTCCAGGGAAGGCCTTGTTATCAAAAGTAATTGGGTGACATAGACTGGACTCAGTGGGAGAGTGGGGGGGGAGGAGGAGGAGGAAAAGGAGGAGGGGGAGGAGATGATGACTTGAAGTTGGGTAGGTGGGGGTATGGAGAGGGTGGATCTGTGAGGAGTTGAGGGGGAGGGAGAAGAGGAGCAAACACATTGTATAAAGTTCTCAAAGAAATAATAAAAATATTATTTAAAAGTTAATAATGATTGATAATAGCTTTCAACACTAGGCAATGCCTCCACTCTCAACATTTTATTTAACAAACCAGAGTAGCTATTATTTATTATTGGGTCTATTATTTTAGTACTCATGTGTATGTATGTGGTATATGTGTACATGCATGTGCAAGTGTGGAAGCATGGGGACACACAGAGGCCACAATCAGGCAGATTGTTCTATCATTTTCCAATTTGTTCCCTTGAGACAGGGTGTCTTGTTAAATCTCTAGCTAGGCTGGCAGCCAGCAAGCCCAGCTAGCCTCCTGTCTCTGTCCCGGCCATTGATAGTGCTGGGGTTATAGGAGTGTGTAGTCGAGTTGGTTTTCCTTTTTTTAGTATGTTATGGGAACTCCAACTCAGCCTTATGCTTGTAAGGAAGCATTTTAACCCATCTCCCCAGCACCACTATCCATGGTCTATAGCCAGGAGAACAGTCTGGAGGGCTTAGTTCAGTTGGCTTGTCTGTGGTTCAGCTAAGAGACTTGATGACTTCCCTTGTAGAGGGGACAGTCCCATTCCACAGGGCTTCCCTTCACACAGGAGCTGCAGCCTCCTTAGCCATTCATTTGCAACCTGGTTCTCAGCCTGGAGTGCTTTTATGCAGTTTGGTATTATCATTAGGAGCAAGGGTCAGGAGTGTATGGGTCATTTAAGACCGTACTGCAAAGAGGCAGGAACACACACTCACACACACATACTCACACACGCATACACACACACACACACACACACACACACACACACACACACACACACACAGAGCTGGGATGGGCAAGGTCCAGCTGCATTAGAAAAGTTTGTTCTCAAAACTGTAAACTAGAGGAGCACACGGCTAATCTAGCCCGCAGATGTTTTATTTGGGCCACTACTTTATTAGCTGTTTTTAATCTGTTGCCATCTGTATTAGCTCCCATTACTGTGACAAATGCCTAAGATGGTCAGAACAAAACATTGGTAATAATGAGGAGCTCGGGGTTATTTTGGTTCAGTTTTATAGGTTGATTTGGGTCTGTGGTGGCTCATCATGGAGGGGACACGTGGCAGAGTCAAATGGGACACTTCATGGCTGGGGGAGGGGAGAGTGAGTGAGGAAGAGGGGAGGAGAGAGAGGAGATGAAAAGACACTGGAGCTCCAGAGTCCCCTTCAAGGGCACAACTCCAAGGACGTAAATGCCTCCCTACATCCCCCCCCTCCTCCCCCCCTGGAGCAGCAGTCTGGAGATGAGGCCTCTGGGAGATATTTAGGTATAAATTGTATCACACCTAAAAACTGGGAGATTTCCTTTAGAAATCCAGAGTGCTGACTTCTGTTGGAAACTAGAAGCTCCGTGTCACTGGGCAGGATCCCCCTGGAAATACTGACTGTGTGAGGCAGCTGTGTCCCTTGGGACAGATGGACCGTGCTCCTCCCCCCCCCCCACTTCTACCACCTCTGCTTCGGTGGCTCTGATGGTTTTTATCACCAACCTGGTGACATGTCTGTGGATATTTATATCTGAGACTCCCTGTTTTTCCTACATTTCTGTCTGGACACCTTAGCTCATGTGTGTGTGTGTAAGCATGCATATGTATGTGTAAGCATGCACATGTGTGTAATCGTGTATGTGTGTATGTGTGTGTAAGCATGTGTGTGTGTGTATAAGCATGTGAGTGTGTGCGTGCGTGCGTGCGTGCGTGCGTGTGTGTGTGTGTGTGTGTGTGTGTGTGTGTGTGTGTGTGTAGGCATGCCATAAAGGCAGGACATTAATATCAGGTGTCTTCCTTAGCTGTTTTCCACTCTAGGTCTTTTTAGGCAGGCTCACACACTGGACCTGTGGTGAAGCGATTGGGCTAGGTTTGCTGGCTGGCTGCAGCGGTCTGAGGATCTGCTTATCTCTACCTGTCTCTCCATCCTCGAACACTGGAGTGACAGGTGTACACCATCACGCCACACTTTGCTTAGGTGTTTGCGATGGAGCTCTGGTCCTCATGTTTAGATAGCCTGTTGGACTACCCCCGAGCACCTTCCCAGCCCCTCCACGTGTTGTTTCTTTGCTTCCCACTGAACATGTCAGTGCCTTTGACAGGAACATTGCGTGCTCCCTTCGTGGCAGTGTGTCAGGTGTCTCATCCAGCCCAGGTCTTAGCTGTCTTCTCTCACAGCCCATATTTGCTCTCACAAGGGTGCATCCTCCACCTCCACCGAGCACTCTGACAAACACTGTGGGTCACTTGCTTGTCTTCACAGCTCGGAGAAACTGGAGTATTTGTTTTCAGGCAGTTCAAGTCTCAAACCTGCATTCTGTGCCCTGCAGTCTGTGTGCAGGCTCAAGTGTGGAGAGATTTGGGAGAATTCCTACAGGTTTCACTTTAAAAACCACAGCAGATGATATAACATGCAGCAGAATTTGGTTCCTCCGAGCCTTGGTTCGCCAGATGCTGTTTTTGTGCCATTTGTGAGTAGAACTGCAAACTTCGGCATCACAGGACCTGACAGCTACGAGGGAATTTGGCATCTCTTCCTTTCAGTGGCCAGCTCCTGAGTCCATGCTGTGGCGTCCGGAACATGGACCTTGAAGTCTGGATGGCTTGATTTCAAATTCTGACTCTTCCCCTCAGGAGCTACAGGACCCTGAGCATGCAATGCCAGTTCTGAGCCTGGATTTCCTCCTGTTACAAAATGGGGGTGGCCACGATGAGGACCAAAAAACACCCAGCACACACACAGTAGGCACTCAGTGTTCTTCTGTCTCAGTTCTGAGGCTACTTACAAGTAAGGTTCTCAAAAGGAGTGGTCCAGAGAAGACAGATGTTAAAGGCAGGTGCAGAATTCCATTGAAGATTTTATAACCTTTATTTCTAGATTCCGTGCCAGAGAAGGAACCCTGAGCTCTCCCACTGTAAAGGAGAGAGAATTCTAACCACCTTCTGCCTAATGCGCAGTAAAGTGGGATAGTGCATGACTTGATTAAAAGCTGTAGAATATCTTCCCATCTGCAAATGAGTGACAATTAAATAGAAGCAGCATCCAGCGATTTCATTACCTGGTTAGGTAACATGCCCCAAACAGCGTGCCTTAGTAATTACTGTACACTTTCCTTAAATACCCCATTTACTGATTGTCTTATAACCGGATGATACACATCCATAATTTTATATTTATGGATAAGTGCTCTTTCCTGACAACTTGAACATCTAAATTATGCAACACAAAATCAGATAATTGCAGAGAAACATTTGTCGTCTGGCTTGTGAGATCTCCGGTAAACAGTGTAATTATATGGTGTCTGTTTGGAGGTGGGTTCCTGATGTTTATCAGTTGTCTTTCCATCCTCTTGCTCTTAGAAGTGAAATTCAAGTGTAAAGAATGGGCTCCACCTTTGACAACTCTCATCAGATTGCCACGTCCTTGCTTTTGTTACCCAGTGTTCTTTGAGCCACGGGCACAGATAAGCTTAACCAAGGCAGCTCTTTAAAGAAGGCTGTTCTGCCTCTCTGGTCCTGTCACTCGGGTCTGGCCACTGATTGAAGTCAATTCTTCGGGTAGTAGTGATTGGCTCAGTGCATGCTTATGCGTATGAGCAGAGCGAACTCCTATTCACCCCTGGAGTTGAAATACCTGCGGTGGGAAAGACATCCTTGCTTGTAGGTGGAAAAAGAAAGGAGACTGTGGAGTTGGAGAGGGCTGGCTGCTGCCATTTTTTCCTGTTGTGTATTAGTTACTTGTTTACTTTGCTGTGATCAAATGTGTCCCAAGAAGCAATTTAAGGGGGGAAGCGTGTGTTCTGGATTATAATTTGAGGGGAACTATTTCACCCACTGTAGGGAAGATGTGGCAGCAGCAGGAGGAGCCTGGTGGGTCCTGTTGCATCTGCATCTGGAAGCAGAGACCATGCAGGAAAGTGGGACAGGGACAGGAAGCCTCAAAGGCTCCACCTCCCAAAGGTCCCTCAACCTTTCCAAACAGCGCCACCAGCTGGGGACCAAGTGTTCAAACACATGAGCCTAGGGGAGAGACTTCCTATTCAAACCACAATGCCTGTTGTGTAGAAAAGAGAGGCTGTTCTAGTTGAGCTCCTAGCAAGTGCAGATCATAGACACAATGCTTCCTTATCTGAGATGAAAAGTGTGACGTTAAGGAGAGAAAAGGGAGGGGCTAAGTTGATGGAGGAGGGGGGAAGGGAGGGGGAAGAGGAAGTAGGTGTTCAGAGTGTTCAGTAAGACTCGAGGTTCTTCAGTGGGGACACCATCCTCACTTCTCCTCTGTCAATTTAGGCAGAATGCTAACACACAGACAGGATGAGAGCGAGGTGGGCGGGTAGCCCCACCCCCCTCCCGCTGTGGAGAAAGGCAGAGGGAAGAGATTCTTCACACAGCTTTACCAGCACTTATCTTTTAGCCCGGTGCACTGCTCATTCTCCAGGGTAATGGGATGAGTGTGTGTGTGTGTGTGTGTGTGTGTGTGTGTGTGTGTGTGTGTGTGTAAATAAGACGGCTTCTGTTAAAATGGCAACAATAGCAGAATCACAGCTCAGGGGCTGAGAACCCAGCAGTTCCTTGGTCCCCGAGACTGGGCACCTGCATTTGGAGCAGTCCCACAGTCCCTGTCTGGTATTAGGGAAGCCAACAACACTGTAGTTGTCTTGTGCCCAGATTGCAACCCCCAGAGACCACCAAAAATGAGCATGCCGGAATGCAAAAGCAAGGCTTTATTGGGGAGCCATACAAGCCTAGGCAGGGACTCCATTAAGTCATCCAACACAGTGGAGTCTGGAGGAGGTGTCCGCCCCTCTACAAGCTCAGTTTTTAAAGGCAAAAACCACAAGGTTACATCAGTTAGGGGTGCTAGTATGGGTACAATTCTGATTGGCTCGCTTCTAGGGACTTTCTAGAAATCATGGCTTAATCTTACTTCTAAGAGGGTGATTGCCTGTCACCATTTCTCATTGGCTGCCCTCAGGTGGAAACATTTCTGTGGTCAAACAGTTATCATCGAATGAATACCTTGTGACTCTGTACTTTGCACTTTCTAATTCCTGGAATCCAGGTCGACTGGTTTCAGTAACTCAAGGCCTGTACCTAAAATGGTGAAAGCTTAGTCCTTATTTCTAAGATGGAGGCATTTGGGTCTCATTTTGGTTTCATAGTTGCTCAGTCCACAAAGCTGATTGCCCTAGCAGTCCCCAGTTTGGCTCCAAAAACCAGGCAGGTTCCTGGGGAGCCACCTCAGTCTGTGGTCAGAGCCTGCAAAGGCTGGTTCTGTTGTCAGGGAAGGACTCGGCGGCGGCAGCCATAGCAACAGGGTAAATCAACTTGGCAGCCAGAGGGAAAGCCAAGCCGCACAAGGGTGAGTAATCTCCCTTCTGTGGTGCTCTCTACATGGACTGCCTCCAGGAAGTGCTGCCCAGAATAGGGTGGGTCTTCCTGAAGTAACTAATTACGGATAGTCTTTCAGGAGTGGCTCCTTAGTCAGGTGAGTATAATTTGTGACAAATTGACATTAAAACCATCCACAATGCCAGTGAGATCCATTTAGGGCCTGTGACCTCCAGAACTGGGTGACAATACATTTGTGTCTTTCATGCTACAGGAACATGAAACCAACACACTACTCGTGCCTTTGAAAAGTGAAGGGACTGTGATTTGGATCTTAAACATCCCCCAAAGCTTGTGTGTTGAAGGCTTGGTCCCCAAAACTGACTCTTGGAACCTTTAGAGGGGGAGCCTAGTGGGAAGAAGTTAGGTCACTGGGGGCATGTCTTCGAAGCAGACAGAGCCAGCTGCCACCATCGAGTTCTCTCACCACCCCGTCTCCCCCTCCTCCCTTCCTCTTCCATCTCTCCCTTTTCTCCTTTCATCATCCACAGGTTTACCTCTCTCCTCTCCTCTTCTCTCTGTCCCTCATTCTATACCTCCCTCTCCCCTTTCTTTCTCTCATCTGTCCCCTTCCCAGGAGGTGATGGGGGTGGGTTTTCTAAAGAAGTGACGCCTTCAGCAATTGGCTGGTGTGGGAGAGGCGTCTGTGCCTGGGAGCAGCCTGACTGAGCCAGAAGATGGGGTCTGGCCAAGCTCTGCAGGCAGTACAGGGAAGCTGGTCTCTAGTGACTATGGAGGGCAGCAGTAGTATGTATTTAGAGAAGAAGTGAGAGTCTTGTGGCTGGACTGTGGTCGCTTGAGAAGGGAACTTGACCATGGTTTCTATAGCATCATGTTAAGAGATGAAGAGTAGGTTGAGCAGAAACAGCAATGCTAAGTCTAAGACACTTCTCTGGGTCCACACCTCTTCTGCATAGGCACTCAGCAATGCACAGAATTCAGAGAGAAGGCAAAACACTATGGAGGCATCATGGCTCACCCCTTGCTGGATGGGAACTCAAGGTCTGATCAATTTGGTGATGGGGACAATTACTTGACTGTCTGTAAGACAGCTTTTGAACAGTAGCTTTTGAACAGTAGCTTTTGAACCCTGTGTGGCATTATGCTCTACCAGCTGGAGTGCTCTCTGGGTATCATAAGGCCAGGGAGGGCTAGAGGGGTCAGTCCTCCTTGGCTATCTCCTGTCTTCCCAGAAGAGCGAGGAAGAATCTATAAAATGAATTAATTGGAGGGACTAATGGGTATTCCCAACCAGAATTCCCTGGGATATAGGAGCAGAAGCTGTCCAGTGAGGGGGCAGACTCCTCTGAAGGAGCTTTGAACTTGGCACCTGCTACCCAAATGCTGTGCTCCCTCCCTGCGGGGGCGGGGTGGCCTTGAGAAAAACACATCATTTCTCACAGTTTCTGTTCTCCATGCAGAGTAGATAGACTTTCACTGCAGGGGGTTCTTCAGGAGCAGACTCTGGGGTGGACCTTTCAAAGGCAGTGTTTTAAAATTCCAAACTCACTGGGTGGTGACAGACACAGGACTGGGCTGAGAAGAGCTGAACTACTGAGCAAGAGCAGCAGAGACTTTAGCCAAGCTCAACATCATCAGCTACCTGGATGTGGGATGACCTGAATCCTCTTTCTGGACGGATGAGAGCTGGGCCAGTTATTGGCTACAGACTGCCCTGGGGAGGAAACATGACCTTGAGCAAGGCAGTTCCCTCCTGCCTAAAGATGGAATTCCTGAGGAGGAATGTGACTGAACTGTTGGGTAACAATACTCCCAGCATCCTAGGAGAACAAATGTTTCAGTCCCTAAGAAGAAATCTGCAAGCACACCCGGACATCCAGCACAAAGACAGACCTTGAGGGGAGTTAGGAGGATTAAAGTTGGCCGAGTGTGCCAAGTGATTGACACAGACCTTAGTGCCCACCATCCTCCCAGCCAATGGGTGTCGATGATATTGTTATTATTACAGCAATTCTGTTGCCAATACCAGGGGTAGTGGGCAATTTCCAAGCCGTCTTTAAGATCTAGGAAATCATAATCCTCAGAGAGGCCTGTGATCTCAGAGGCGCTGACAGTGGATTTATGTCCTGAAGAGCCGTCAAGACTGTAGACAAAGGGACGGGTGTTCTTGAAGAGAAAAGCCAGAGGAAGCAGAAGTTTCTACAAAGCCATTGTTCACTTGAACATAGCCTGGTTTACGGTTCTCCAGAGCCAAGGACATGGCAATAAGCATCAGAATGTACTCTTGTGTTCCCTGAGGCAGTTTTAGTCTGCAGTCTGGTTCTCTCTGGACCTGGTACTGATTGTGACCTGGCTAATTATTTATCAGTTTATCAGCATCAGTTCTGGGGCATGGATGTAAACAAGACACTCTGAGGAGGCTCCCCATCTCTGCTCGTGGCAAGCCTTGTCCTTCACTCTGGTCTGCCTTTATCTCTTCATGGAAAGAAAACAAAAAAAACAAAACAAAACAAAACGATAGGCCAGAAGAATATGTAGCTGGATACACCAAGTTCTATGTGATCTGTTGGGAGTTTGTGCCACAAGCCTCCTTCCTGGGGGTTCCAAGAAGCCTGGCTTGGAGGATGCACTTTCATGGGCAGGGTTCTGAAGGCCAGTGGTGAACTGCATAAAGATGAGACCTGGCACCTTAGTACACTGAGACCTTACCCGGAAGACTGGTACATAACAGAAGCTAACTAAAATATTTACATATTAGATGAATGAATTAACTGATAAATAAATTAGTTCTTACCTGGGAGATATGGAATGGCCCAAATTCATCCTTTTGACTTTTATGTCACGGAAGAGCAAGTGTGTTGCTGAGTCCAGAGATTTGACTTCCATGATTACCTTGCGACCCTACACTTCCTCTGATCCCTGGGGCCCTTAGGAGGTTGTGTTACTGGGTGATTCCTCACAGATCATGTTCTACCATGGTGGAGAGACAGTGTTCTTACATGTACCAGGGCCTTTGCATGTATTAACCCCCTGCCTGGTCAGTAGATAATACCTCAGATGCTTGTCCTTGACATATTGCACTAGAGTGGTGGCCTCTTAGCTCCCATGTCCTTTTGGTTTCCAGACGATGGTGGAGGTGGTCCTCTGGATACTAAGCATCCTTAGCCTGTGCCTTGGGCAGACACATATGTCAGTCACTTAATGCCTTAGAAACAGTCTTCACATTATGAAGGGCAGGAGCTGGCAGCTGAACCTTGGCTTCCTTTCCCATAGGTGGGACAATTCTTAGGTGTGTCCTAATGTTTAGATGCTCCTTGTGAATGGAGCCTTGCTTTTCTCTGGCTGTCTATGCATCAGTGCAGCCCTGGGTTGACTTTCTCCTTTCCCAAATCTTTGTGCACTTCTTCTGTGGAACTAGCTGAACTCTTCCACAAGAAGGCCTTTTGCACAGGCTCTGTCTCGGGCTGTGTTGTTCAGTTTTAGTTGATAGGTTACTTTTTTATCACTGTGAAAAAATACCTGACATACCACCAGGGAGAAAGGATTTATTTTGTTCATTGTTTTAATTCATTATCATGAGGAGGCTATGGTGGAATGGAGCAGCTCTCTGCATGGAAGGTGTGTGTGTGTGTGTGTGTGTGTGTGTGTGTGTGTGTGTGTGTGTGTGTATTTTTTTCTCACAACACTCACTTGCCTCCGATTCTGAAATTATCATTGATATTCTTGGTGTGGAGGCTCCACAGTGCCAGTTGATCACCTGGGAGTCTCAGATCCATCTAGGCTCATCCATTCTGAGAACTTTGGGAATCCTGAATGATGCTTGGATCCTAACAGCTCCCTGGGGGAAGGGGTGAAAAGGCATGGCGTCAATGGCACAGACACTGGGAGTCCGTTGAAGGCAAATAACGAACTCATTTATTCAATACAGGGAAGACCTTAAGTACCCTCCTCCCAGCACCCAGTCTGTGTGGTTGTCCCTCATTGGCTGGGCACCATCAGGAACTCTGACAGCTCCTGTTGCTAGGCCCTCAGGCAGACTCCAGGTTGGCTCTTAAGGAGTATGTTATGTGCATGCCTTGGCAACTGGTCTGAGCCAATTTTCTCGACCCTATGGGCCTGTCCTACTACCAAAGTCTACCCTTTAAAGCCACATGACTGGATTTTGTCTTGTCTCAGGAATGCCATCTCCTGGCCTGGAGCTCACTAAGTATTCTTGGCTTGCTGGCCAGTGAGCCCGGTGATCTGCCTGTCTCTGCCTCCCTAATGGTAGGATTACTCATACCACCATACTTAGCTTTTCACATGGGTTCTGAGGATTGCAGTCAGGTCTGCAAGGCAAGCACTTGGCCAGTGGGGTGGCCACAGCGGCCTCAATCCATTCTTCTAACCCTTGTAGTAAATCTATAAGACAAGTTTTGTTACGACTATACTGGACAGATGAGTAGACAGACACCAGACAAGGCTCATGGCCAGTTCCAGTCCTAGAACTAGCCTGTGTGATCTAAAAGCAGGTGCAGGGCCTGTGCCCTTGGCACCCCCAGCTTCCGATGCCTGTAACTCATCTTGAATGCCCCTGTACAGCACCTTTCCTATGCCACCCCACTTACCTCCGTGGGATCCAAGCACTGCTATTGTGCTTACTGGGCAGACTAAGCACCCAGCATCGCTTATGTAAGCTATGCGTTCTGAACTTACTTCTCAGTGCTGGTGAGAAGGGGCTTCATCAGCTTCCACCCAGTGCCATGGTCACCGTGAGTCTGGGAAGCACTAGGATGTTCTCGGAGCTCTCGGGGGCTGGGAAGGTCCATTGCTCACAAGCCTGTGGATAGGCTAACTTGCATCTTATTATGCCCAGCCGTCAGTGGCCCTTTAATTATGAATGTATCTCTTGCTCCTCTTATTTTTCAAGGCCACAAAACTACTCACTTAAGGTAGCTCATGCTCAGCCCATCTTCACAGATAAACATAAATAAATCACACGACTTTCCCATGAATTATGCATTGAATACACATCTGTAAAACTTCCCCATCAGTGCTAGGACTTTGAACATATGGGGTTTTAATTGGACACTAAATCAATTTTCATATCTCTGTTGATGGAATTTTAAAAATGATTCCTGGCTTTATTTAAAATGTCTGTCCTTGTTACATGATAAAAAACAAACCCTCGACCTCTGTGATTCTGACACTCAGTAATTTCCTGTTGACTAATTCAAACCTTAGCCCAGGCTACCTATGATATCGAGGTCAGTGTGGCTAGCAGCCATTGAGTAGCAGGACAGTCAAGCAGCACCCAGAAACAAAAGGCAGGAAAACAGCTGCATCACTGAGGGAATTCCTATGTGGTAGGAGCCTCGAGGGGGCTCACTGGGGTCCAGAGTGGAACAGACAAGGAAGGAGAGAAGAAGAACAGTGTGAAATCATACATTCTTTCCTCCCCAGCTCACTTAATCTGTGCTCTCCTTCTGCATGGCTTTGTTCCATTTCAAGGATGTGAAGAGTAAGGTTTACTTTAGTCATGTTTTTTCTCTCCAACGCCAGGCAGGCATCAGCCCTGGGTGGCGGCTCCGGCTCCTGAGCAATTGATCTTTCCCATATGGTGAGGGCTTCAGGGACAAGTGTGATAAATCTTACCATAGCCACTCCTTCCTGACAGGTGATTGATTCAGCAGCTTTCTGTGGCTGTGACAAAACCCCTGAGCTGGATTGCTCAAGGAGTAACGGCTTTGGCTCACAGTTTAAGTGACTTCAGTCCACAGTGACTCAGTTCTATTGTTTCTGGCCTGGTGGAGAGGATGGGTGGAGCAGACTGACTCATCTCCTGGGGGCTGGGAAGGAAGAAGGAGAGCTACTGATGAGGGGGAGCAAAGGGGAGACCCTGAAGACAATATACACCCTTCAAAGACACACTGACATACTTCCTCCAAGTAGGCCACACCCCCTTTATTTCTGTTATTTTTTTCATAGCCCATTAAGCTATAAATCCATCAATGGATGAGTCCATGGATAAGCTCACAGCCACCACGATCTAATTATATCCCAAAGGTCTGAGCTCTGCTGCACTGAGGACAATACCTGGGGTAGTCTTCTGAGGGGTGGTGGCATTTAGGATCCAAACCGTGCAATGACCATATGATTACTACTTAGTGGGATGTTCTTTCCTAGTTAAATGCTACAATTCCTCAGTGGTCTGTGGTAAGACAAGATTATATATCCTGTGAAGAAATGAGCTCTACCACAGTGAGCATAATCAAGAGAGAGTCTGTGATAACTCCCCTGGGACACCACCAAGTGAACTGAAGCTCCTGAGAGTGTGTAAATGGAAATGCTTTTCAGATCAGAGAATGTGCCAAGCTACAGCAGGGAGGTGTTTATCTGCAAGCTGCGGAGCAGGTCCTCGATTGCAGGCTCCCACCTTCAGAACGGAAATAAAGTTCTGTTGTTAGCCACTGAGTGTATGGAATCCCCAGGGAAAATCCACACTGCCACAGTGGTTCTTACAGGAGTTTAGCGTGCTCAAGGACATAGGTTGCCATGCGTGGCTCCATGCCTTCTCTGGACACTAAGCATGTGCATGTTCTCCTTGGCTGGGGACATCTTCGTAGGTCCTTACTTATATCTCACTGTCCCCAGGGCACAGTCAGCACTCTAGAAATGTTTATTAAACTGTGTTGCAAACACAGCATGGAGTTTTGATCATCATCTAACACACAAGGGCTGCAGCCTCTGTCTCTGGGATGCCCCTTCTGAGCTCCTCCACAGTGTCAATCAGACCTCTTTTAGGAAGAGGAGATTGCCTAGGGAAGCCTCTCTGTCAACAGTAGGCCCACCTAGTGTGGCCAACAGTCTCATAGAAACCTCCTGTAGAAAGGAAAATGAGGCTTCGAAAGTCTGTCCTAGGTATTACACTCAGTTAGGAACCTACCTAGGGTGAAACCTGAGCTGAACTGATCTTAAAATCATCATGCTTAGCCACTTGTCAAGGGTCTAAGTGCTCCCAACCTCTGCACTGTGGGGCCACATCGCAGTAAATCCATGATAACCTGAAAGTGTCACAATAAGGTATGCACTGTATCCACCCAACCTCCTGGATGCCACAACTAAGCTACACAGTATACTGTGGTGCCAGTTGCTCCTTTCTGGTTACTAAGCTGTCTAGATGCTATGGCTTGCTGCCACTGTGGGGCATCATGAGAGAGAGACTGTACTGTATCTTTTTTTGTAAACACCAAGAAAAAAATCAAAATTCAAAATTCAAAGTATTGTTTCTACTGAATTCATATTGATTTCATGCCATCATAAAGCAGAACCATCATAAGTTGGGAACCACAAGCACTTGAAGACTAGATTCAATGATTGACAGCAACAATAAGAGACCACACAAAGTTGGGCAGCTTGCTGTGTGGTCTACAGTCATTTTTCTCACTGAAACCTCAATCATCTCATAGTTAGGTATTATCACTCCTTTGTCCCGATGAGGCATGGGGGAGCTGATATTGCAGCTGATAAGAAACAGAATCAGGCTGTGGACCTGAGACGCCTGCCTGTAACAACTGAGCTTTGCTGGTATTACTGGACACACTCCAGTAGGCACATTCCATGCTGGGGCACAGTAGCATTTTCCCTGGGATGCCAGGGTGGTGGAGAGCATTGGTGGTGGGAGGCTGAGCTGGACCTCTCGGCCTGCTTGGTCTCCTAGGTCTCTTTGCTCAGCCACGTGTGTGTTCCTATCACTCCATCTTACCCTTCCCTGACCTCATGGATGCTGCCAGGTGGCCTGAAGGACATCTAACCCTAATAGGTAGAACCTTCCCCGGGGAGTGAATGACAGTCAAGCATTCTCTGGGGAACTAGCCTTGGAATGGACTCAATTCTTATTTTCTCATTATTTCCATTCTGAGTTTCTGCAAATTGAAGACTCAGGAGCACAAGGATTAGGCAATTTTCTTGCCTCCTGTAATGCTCTTTCTCTGAATTGGTTCTATCAAGACAATTATTTGAAGCCTTTGGATTGCTCCCGCAGGCAAGCCCGAGAAGTCAGATGGCACATCTTCATATGCAGGCAGGTTGGGGGATTCTTTCATCTTCCTTGGCCTTGCAGGCACATAAAGGGAAGGTAGGGCAAAAGCGAAATTGCTGCAGAGCTGAAGTCTGGCCCTCCCTGCTGTGCAAGTCTCCTGTGTGAAACACTGCACAAGGGGCTGGCTAGGGCTTGGTGGGCAGAGTCATTGTCCAACGAGAACAAAGCCCTGGGGGTTTGCCCTACCACTGTATACAGGGCTTGCCGATGCAACCTTTCAATCTCAACGTGAAGGAGCTGGAGGCAGGAGGGTCAGCAGTTCAAGGTCATCTTTGGCTACATGGTGAATTCATGTCAACCCAGGTTATTATGAGTTTCATGAGACCCTACGTCAAAAACAAAACAAAACAAAATAGACACACCAAATGTGTGTTCCTCTGAACTGTGAGCCAGTCTAAATTCCTCCTCCTTTGAAAAAAATTAACCAAACAAAACGAGACAAGTGCACCAAGCCTTCCACAAGCTTTCTGGGACCTTTCTAAAGTTCGCCCTGACCATCTGCAGTGGGTATTATCATTTGCATTCATTTAAAAAGACTTCTTTTATCTTATTTTGTGTTCTCTCCCTCCCTCCCTCCCTCTCTCTCTCTCTCTCTCTCTCTCTCTCTCTCTCTCTCTGTATGTATGCCTCAGTTGTGTTGTGTGGTTGCCTTCAGAGACCAGAAGAGGTCTTTGATTCCTTTGGAACTGGAGTTATAGGAGGTTGTAAACCATTTGCCATGGATATTAGGAATTGAACTCAGGTCCTCTGTAAAAGCAGGAAATGCTCTTAACCACTGAGCAAGCCCTTCAGCCTCCTATCATGTGCATTTGCAATTGAGGAAACAGACTCCCAGAAGTGAAATTTAGTTTTTCAGTTTTGTATAGGAGAACTGAGCACCAGAAGGGTTCCATATTGGTTCAAAGGAGATAGATCAAAAGTGGCTAGGTAGGATGTCAGGGCAAGGGTATGTTTCCAGGTCCCATTCTGTTGAGCCACCCTGCCTCTCTGCTTCCTGGTCGCTGTGAGGTGAGGAGCTTGCTTGGTAGACATCCATGATGCCTTCCCTCACCTCAGTCTCACAGCCATGGAGCAAGCCCACCATGGACTGCAGTGTCTGAAATGGTAAACTAAAAGAACTCTTTCTCTGTGCCAGTGGGAACACATCTGGCTGGCACAGGAGGCATTTATTAATTATAATTCAGGTCACCTACAACAGGCTAGATGGCCTGCTCTATTGTTCCTCATCCCTTCTTCTCACTGAAATTTGTCAGTAATCTCATGGTTAGGCACCATCTCCCCTCTTCCCAATGAGGGAACCGGAACTACAGGTCATTTACGAGGCCAATGCCGATCTCATTTTGTTGCTGTGACAAGCACCATAATCAAAAGCAACTTAGAGAAGAATGGGTTTATTGAAACGTCCAGTTTATAATTCATCATTGAAGGGAGTCAGGGGAGGAACTCGATCAGGAACATGAAGGCAGGCAGGCTTGATATTTTGCACAGTATTGCCCCCCATCAAGAGGCTCACTGCATATCCAAGGAAGTATAGCAGAAACCACGGAGAATGTTGCTTGCTGGCCCACTGGCGGACCCATGCTTAACTAGTGTTCTCATACATCCCAGGCCCAGGAATGTACAAACCACAGTGAACTGGGCCCTTCTTATCAAATACAATTGAGACAACCCCTCACAGCCAGGCCAATCTGATGCAGGTAATTCCTCAGCTGAGAGTCTCTTCTAGGTTGTGTCAAGTTGACAGCTAAAGCCTACCTAGGAAAGGCCTGTGTGGAAGTTTCCACAGTGCTGAAGTTAATAGGTTAAGGCCTCAGAATATGTGGACTGAAATTTTTCCTCTTCATCCAACCATGAATCCTTGCACCGCATGCTTAGCTGCTCTGGTGGTGACATCATACCCAAAATGGCTTCCTAGGGTAACAGCAGGAAAGAATTGAGACAAAGCACATTAAATCCTTCACTTATCACCCTGCATATGGTAAAGGGATCATAAAACATCAGCTACTATGCTGTGGAATAATTCTTCTGTACACTGTGCATATGTATCACTCTCCTTGGTTAATAAAGAAGCAAGGCAGGATAAAGTTAGGCAGGACAATCAAACTGAGGATACTGGGATGATGAGGAAGGGCAGAGTCAGGGGAGATGCCAGGAGCTACAGAGCGAGAGGACATGCTGAAGGACAGGTAAAGCCACGAATCACGTGGCAGAATGGAGATTAATAGAAATGGGTTCATTTAAGTTGTAAGAGCTAGTTAATAATAAGCCTGAGCTATGGGCCAAGCATTTATAATTCATATTCAGCCTCTGAGTTGGTTATCTGGGACCAGGCAGTTGGGACAGAAAAACTCCACCTACACTATTGCTGTTTTTATACTTTTAAAGACTCATGTTTTATAATAATGTGTGCTGTGGGATGGGCTTTCTGTGAATATGTGTTGTTATCATTGGTTAATAGATAAGCTGTTATGGCCTATTGCAAGGCAGGACAGAGTGAGGTGGGTAATCCAAGAGAGATACAGAGAGAGGAAAGGCGGGGTCAGAGAAGATGCTACAAGCCACCACCTGGGGAGCAAGATGTAATGGAACCCAGGTAACACCATAAAGCCATGTGGCAAAACATAGATTAATAGAAATGGATTTAATGACATTGTAAGAGCTAGTTAATGATACGCCTGAGCCATAGCCCAAAGAATTTGTAATTAATACAAGCCTCTGTGTGTTTACTTGGGACTGAGCAGCTGTGGGACACAGGAACACTTCTGGCTACATGTGTGTGTGTTTGAAAAATCATTGTAATTTGCCCATCAATGGAAAAGCAAGGTAATCTACTGCTCTGGACCTCAAATTCCCTACTTGTAAAATGATAACAGCAAAAAGGGTGTAACTTAGCCGGGCAGTGAGGCACACCTTTAATCCCAGCACTCAGGAGGCAGAGCCAGGCAGATCTCTCTGAGTTCAAGGCCAGTCTAGTCTACAGAGTGAGATCCAGAATAGGCACCAAAACCACATGGAGAAACCCTGTCTTGCAAAACAAAACAACAACAACAAAATGATGTAATGTGAGGTTTATATGTGTTTAAATAAAAGTAAAGCATGTCAGCATACTGATGTATTTTAGTAGGTGTTCAATGTATAACGTATTATTTTTCATATTCTCTCCCTTTCAATATTTGCTTTTGTTATTTTATTTATATGTATGTATGTATGTCTTTGTGGGTAAATGTCACATGTGAATGCAGTGCCCACAGAGGCCACAAGAGGCATCAGATTCCTTGAATTAGAGGCAAAGGCAGTGTGAGCCACCCTTCATAGATGCTGGAGTCCAAACTCAGGACCTCTGCAAGAGGACCACTGAACCAACTCTCCAGCCCCTTCTCCTGTCCTTTGTATGGGAGAATCATCTCCTCTCAGGTTTTAGAAAGCATTGAGAAGTCAGTCATCAGTAGACATCAGTTGAGCACCTCTGTTCTGTGCTCTAGGTGTTGTCTGAAGAGCTAAGACACACAGGTCACACTGATATCCTGGTAACACCCTTTCAGTGACCTTTCTGTAGCTGGCCCCTCGTCCAGGGCTCACAGAACTGGGATCAGGGTCACAGGTCTGAGGGTACAGAAGCAAAGACAGGTTTGACAAAGCTCTGACCATCTTCCTGCCATTTTCCAGACATCCCAAGCTCCAAAGCCCCTTTTATCGAGTGAGCAATCATTCTGGGGAATGGGGAGCTCCGATACCAAGAGCCAAACCTCAGCATAAACACAGACTGTGTTTGTACTGCGTTGCCTGACAGATGTTCATGGGTGAGGTTTGGGGTTGGGTGAGGCTTGTTTTGTGTTTCAGGGGCAGGGATCCAACAGGCCTGTGTCAATGTAATTATTTCTGAAAGACTCTTGAGAATTTGGCCTTTAGAATTGTTCTAAAGTTATTAGTAAGGCAGCTTCTCTCTCTCTCTCTCTCTCTCTCTCTCTCTCTCTCTCTCTCTCTCTCTCTGGTGTACATTTCAGTTGTTTCAATTCCTGATCCCTCGAGCCTCTTTGGCTGGCAGAAGTCCTCAGGGGCTACTTGGCAGATGGATGCTGGTCCTTATCTGCAAAATGCTGTCAGTCATATGGTACCTTGGGGCCAGCCATGTTCACAAGGGTCTTTCTGCCATCTTTGGGCACTCAGGTCTGTGAAGCTCTAGAGGAAAAGTTAAAAAACAAGAAACAGACTGGAAGCACTCTTGGTTCTTTATCTGACATGTGTTCAGAAACTCTTCAAGTGGCCTCTTCCTCAAAAGTAACTCATAATTCATATAGGGTGGTGATTCCTTCCACCATAGTGAGCTGTGTTGGGGACCTGTATTTATTGGAGTCCTGTGCATTTGTTAAGATCTGTCCCAAATGTCCTGGGGACAGTGGAAAGGACGTCAACTTTGAAGTAGCTGGGTTCAGAAGAACAGAACAGTGGTTTTAATAATCGAAACCCATCTCACAGAATGGAGAGTTAATAACAGGGATCTGAAGTGCCCAGAGGGCAAACGGCTTTGTAAGTATGGTGGCCATGCTTCACTGGTGTGTTTTCTCAATAGAGATTATTGAGTATTTGCCTTGTGCCAGGTTCTGTTCTTGGCAGTGGGGAAACAGGTCTTCCCTGGCCTTCAGAGTCTAGTCAGGATACAGTCTTCTAATAAATGATTTCACTGATAAATACAATTACAAGGAAAAGTTCAAGGTGCATAGAGCTGGACTAAAAAGGAAGTGACGTTGCAGATGGATGAGGCCAGGCTGATGGGTGAGGAATGGGGACTAAGCAGGAGCTGCTCAGGCAGTGGGAACAGTGGAGACTCTGGTGGGAAGAATCTGCCTCATCGGGCAGGGCAGACACCACATTTGTGGTTGCAATCAGAGGTCAAGTGAGCATGCTGAAGGGCCTGGAGATGGGAGGAGGGTCCTCTAGACCACACAAACTTCCAACTTTCTTTGAGGAGCAAAGAAAAAATAGTGGGGAGATAACTCAGTCCAGTGCATGCCAGCTTGGTCCCCAGAGGACACCTAACAAGCTGAGTGCTGTGGCAATGCCTGCAATCCCAGTGCTGGGCAGGTGGGGACAGACAGATGCCTGGGGCTTGCTGACTGGCCAGCCTTGCTTGCATGGCCAGTTCCAGGCCAGTTAGAGACTGAATCTCAAAAGTAAAATAAAATAAAATAAAGTAAAAAGATTGATGGTGTCTGAAAACGGACACCTGTAGTCATCCTCCACTCTCTGTACTTGCACACACCCATAAAAGAGCAAACAGAGGACATTAGCAGTCCTTTCAAATTGAGGGGGAAAGCAGAGAGACACGCACAGAAGTTAGGAGGCCGTGACCACAGACCTAGGAACAATCTTATGGAATCAGGTGAGTGGTGGAGACAAACCAGTAAATTCTGCGGGCATTTAGAAAGCAGACTCCAGAGGAACTGGTGAGCAGGTGAGTGTTGCTGAGGAGAGAATACGAGCTGCAAAATAATTACTAAGTAGTAACCATGACATGGCAGTCATTGGGCCATTTCCTGAAGAAGACACAACATCCGAGGTTGATTGCATGGAGAGATATGGAGCCCAGACTGAGTCAGAATGAGTTTGAGATGCCTGACAGATGCCCAAATGCAGACTGTATGAAAAAAGCAGCTTTGTTTAAAATACAGAAAAGCTATGACTAAAGTACCTATACTGGAAATATCAACGAAGGCTGGTCAGAGTCTTCTGGAGCAAGGTTTTTTGCTTTTGCTTTTGTTTTTGTTTTTTTTTTCCCCACTTCATGACAGCTGTACCTAAGACTAAGGCCCCCAGTGGGTGGGAAGAAGGTGCGAAACAGAAACTGAGGTAGTGTGCCCGAGGAGAAAGAGCAGAGGCCAGAACTGACTGTCACAGAGGCCGAGTGATGGGCATGGAAGCCACTGCAGCTGCTGTGACAGTGAGGCAATAGTGGCTACCATAGAAGATGAAGGAAGAGGAGGGGAGGGGGAAGGGGAGAGGGAAGGAGAAGATGGGGGAGGAGAAGAAGGAAGGGAAGAGGAAGAGGAAGAAAGAAGAACACAAAAGAGGTGGAAGAGAGAGAAGAACAGAATGAAAAGGGGATAAAACAAAAGGAGAGAAGAAGTAGGAGGAGGAAAGGAGGAGAGGAATCAGTGAGGGCTGTCATCCCAGTGACTGCAGGCCTAGCAGCAGCATCCCGGGAAGCAACAGCAGCAGCTACAGCAGTAGCGGCTACAGCAGCAGCGGCTACAGCAGTGGCAGCAGCAGCCAGGGGTGAGTTACGGACTGGAACTCTGCAGTGCAGCAGTTCAGTCTGTTTTCCAAGCAGATTGCATCATCTGGCAGGTCAGTGCAATAGGAAGTTTACGGTTTACAGAGGAGAAAATGGAGAGGCAGAGGTATTAGGTTGTGCTGTCCTGAGAGATAACTAGAAAGAGCAGGAGGGAAGTGGAAATCTGACTGCCCCAGTGCTCATCAAGCTTCACCTCTACCATGTGCACAGTGATGCTGATGGCCATCCCGTGAGGTCACAGTCCCTGGTGCTTCCTACAGAGTTGTAACTCAGTCTGTTTCATCCACCAATGGGTTTTCAGAGTTCTGAGTGGGTCCGGGTCCATAGGAGAACTCAGATCTTAAGAAACACGATTTCACCTTGAAGAATGAACAAATTCAATCTGTCTTGCTGGTTTGCTGTAAGATCATCAGTGTTTTGAATTTGTTAAAGCTGGATTTTGATTCTATGTTCCTACCTAGCTTTCTCCTCTCACTACAAACTAAATGTCACAAATCTATTCAGAAACATTTTTAAAAGTCAGCCCATTAAAATGAAACGGTTCTGGAATTCTGCATATACTCATTTAATTAGATGCTCATCCCCTGAGCTCATGCTCAAAGATTCAAGACTTATATATAACCTCTCCCCACCACCTACCCACTGACCACTCACATTCAGTGTTATTAAAGGTTAATGTGGAAGTAGTGGTTTTTTTCCCCCTCCTACACAAGCCTGCAAAGAGAACTTTGAAATCATGCTGTGCTAAGCCTGGGTCAGCCATGGCTATATAAATGATTCACCATGCTTTTTAGGCGTGTAATATTATGCTTTCCATTCCATACCTAAGAATATTTATGCATAGAAAAAAGGGATAGGATTATGCAGTAAAAAGAGAACAGATTTGGGAACCAGCTGGACCTTGGTTAAAACTCTGTATAGACTGTTGACAAGCCATCGCTTTGTCAAAGTATCAGTTTCTCTAATTTTAAAGCCTAGACACTCACGCAGTGGGATTTACATAGGACACCCTTACAGCTTAAAGCTCCATGCCACAAATGTACTAGATAACCCAACGCACGTTCCCTTCCTCCGGACCTGGAATAAGCATTTACATAAGAGAAGCAAGAGACTTGCAGGCTGTGAGGTACTGTAGTGTTTGAGGATTTGCTTCTGTCTTTGTCTCTTGCTATTTTCTAACAGAACGGCAGGTTCTACCTCTATGGAACTCCTGAAGCTCTCAGGTGCGCCTCGATCCCCACACGCCATCTAACTGTCACTGCTTCGCTGTCATTTAAGACTGAGTTCAGTTGTGTCCTTCAGTTAGTCTCTATGTTGCACCCCCATCTGTCAAGGTGATTTTACTTCCTTCTTTTGTGTGTGCATATATTTATGTGTTCACGTGTGTATGTGTGTGTATAGCCAAAGGTCAGCCTCAGATGTCTTTCCCTAGGTCCACTCACCACGCTTGACTTCAAAGAAGGATCTCTTCACTGACCAGCTGGATTGCCATCCAGACCAGGGATGCACCACCCATCCTTGCCTCCTGAGCACTGGGAATGCAAGAATATGCCACCATGGTTGGCTTTTAAAATGGGGATTCTGGGGATTGAACTTAGGCCTCCATGCTTGGGAGGCAAGAACTTGGTGGCTCGAACCACCTCTCCAACCCCACTTCCTCCTTTTTTTGGTCTCCAACTAAATCTACAAACCATAGTCCTTGTTTGTTTTTTTTTTTGTCACTTGGCATCACATTTGTTTCTTTATATTTTTTTCCACCCCAACAACAGAAAGTTTTCATTCAGGACAGAGGTTTTGGCCAATTAACCTGGATCCATGGAATGTTGCAAGTAATTGGTGTTGTAAAACATAGCTGGAATCAATAAATGTGATTGTCAATTATTATCATGATCAGAACAAGGATTTTGTTTTGAATAGAACACACACACACATGCACGCATGCACACACACACACACACACACACACACACACACACACACGCACACACACAGCATCAGGTGGGGGTAGCAGAATGAGTCTGAAGGCTATCATGAGGTGTGTTGGGCAGTGGCCCAGTCCTTGACCGTATCTTAAGTAGAATGGTACTAAGCATATACTAAGCATGGCTGTGTCTCATTCTGACTTGATTTTTCATCACTTGTTGCTTCATGAACTAATTTGTGAAGCATTCTCTCAACAGATACCAACATTCATGAGCCAAAAGGTTCATACAAACCTTCTTCTCAACAAGATAGTTATGGACAGAGAAGAGGAAACAACAGTCAAACAAAAACAAACAAACAAGCCAAAAGTTGGTCTCAAGCCCCAAGAAGGTAGATGTTTCCCGAAGACAGACAGCTTTAGCCCCAGCGCGGATGGCATAACTCACTGCTCACCAACTCCCCCTAGCGCTCATTGCAGAAGTGTCCCTGCTGAGCCACCAAGGAATGCCTTCCTTGTTGAAAGTGTATGTTTGTTTGTTTTTTTCTCCTAAAGTGTGGTCTAGATTTGACCAGTCCCTACTCCTTGAAAAACTCTCCAAATCTTGACATTCCCTGAGACAGTAAAATCTGAACGGTTGAGGGCTTTGGATATGGAGCCCCACAGTATGGGAGCAAGAAGAACCTTGTCCTTTCCCACTGAGTGCAGTCCTGGGTAGGTGGCTTCAGTGGTCTGGGTGTCAGGGCTTCTGCTTGTGAAGGGACGTAGGAGAAGATGAAGAAGAGACATCCCTGCTGCGCTGTGCTCAGAGCAGCTTGGCTGGTGTGGAGAGCCCTGGTGTTTAGCCAGCGTCTCTGGCTTCTCTTGCTAGGCTGCTTGCTTGACTTCCACTGCTGCTCTTCCCTTTTTACAAAGGAGTTTCTCCAGGGATTCCCCTCCTTGAGTTCTGCACTCTTCCTAGGAGAGCCGACACTGCATAGCCTGCACTGTTCTTTGTATGCTGCTCTCCATTTTGTATCTAGCCTGGGTTTCTTCCTAGGGTATGTTCTGGCCATCTCCCAGGGACTACAGCCTCACTCTGCTTAGATGGAGGGCACAGCTTTCTCTTGAAGCTCCAAACTTTCTGGAGTATCCATTGTCTTACAAGGCACCCAGGAGCTCAGGCCAGAGTCCTTCCAGTCTTTCAGCCAGTCATCATCCTGTCCCGCGTTGTCACACCATCCCCACATCCATTCCCACTGCACGGCCTTCCTTCTGGCACAGACGTCTCCAGTAGCCTCCTAATTGGTCCCCCTGCTGCTGTTCCTGCCCATCTTCACTCCATCACCCAGCTGGAGTGCTCTTTCCACAGTGAACATCAGATCATGCCAGCCCCCTGCCTAAAACACTTCAATAAATTCTCTTTATTTTGAAGATAGAATCTTGTCTCCTTCATAGGGTGCAGTGGATGCCGCAATGTGCCATCTGCCCCTGCCCCTAGACCCAGCATTGGTTCTCTCAGCTGCCAAAGACACGGGCTGCTGCTAGCTCACAGCTGACATCTCTTAGAGCAGAAAGTCAGAATGGTTGAGGGCATCAGGCACTGACTCCTGCAGGCTGGGGGCAAGCAGCTTGACCTCTCCAGGAAGGTCACCGCCACATTCAAGGGTGTGCCATCAGACAGAGTGACAATGGTTTGGCATGGCAGTGCAGAGATCTGCCTTCCTTGTTTTGTTTTCTTCAATAACTTGGGACATCTTTGAACAGCTACCCCAGTTTTAGCTAGCTCCCAATTTAGAAACAACAGAACCCATGTTATCCCCTGAGCTGTAACTCATCTCCTCCCTCTGCCCATTTATGCTTCTTTCTTCCCTTTCCTTACATGTGGTGTGTGGTTTCTGAGAACTCTCCCCAGTAAAAACAGCATGCACTTTTGACTGTCCGTCATGATCTAGTCTATCACAGCTCTGGATGTGACACCATGGACCGATTGGTTATCTGGTACCTTGTTTAGTGGGGACAATGTACATAAAATATGAAAAGTGAAGAAAAGAAGTTCTATTTCATGTGGTCAGCAGCTCCCAGGAGCGTGGCCATTCCAAGCATATCCAGAACAGCAAGTGAGTGCTGTGGACCCCAAGCAACTGTTAGAGGGCTTGGTTGTGATGGGAGCCTGCCATGCAGGTGGTGGGGGAGAGCAGAGTGGTTGGTGGTGATGGGAGCCTGCCATGCAGGTGGTGGGGGAGAGCAGAGTGGTTGGTGGTGATGGGAGCCTGCCATGCAGGTGGTGGGGGAGAGCAGAGTGGTTGGTGGTGATGGGAGCTTGCCATGCAGGTGGTAAGGGAGAGCAGAGTGGTTGGTGGTGATGGGAGCCTGCCATGCATGTGGTGGGGGAGAGCAGAGTGGTTGGTGGTGATGGGAGCCTGCCATGCATGTGGTGGGGGAGAGCAGAGTGGTTGGTGGTGATGGGAGCCTGCCATGCAGGTGGTGATGGGGAAGAGCAGAGTGGTTGGTGGTGGTGGGAGCCTGCCATTCGGGTGGTGGTAGGGGAGAGCAGAGTGGTTGGTGGTGATGGGAGCCTGCCATGCGGGTGGTGGGAGGGGAGTAGAGGGGGCTTAAGGTTTCATTGTGAAAGCTTTTACTTTGCAATTTATTCTCTCATATTCTACTGTCTGCCAAGCCAAGAACCAAAAGAAAAGGCAAGTCAGAATGTACTTCGCCCCTCAAACCCATGTGGCTCCTGCTGAATTTCACCTTTAAAAATGCCTTGAGAGCAGCAAGGGCAGACTGCTGGAGGAACTCCTTATGCAATCCCGTGGTAACCTGATCCCATGGAGCAAAGGATAATGACAACAGTGAAGTCATTCTGAGCTGTGCCCACGAGCTCGGTGCTTGGCATGCTTTGTGTCTCCTCTGAGCTTTTGATGGTGTTATGGTACCTGTGTGCACTGTACTGGCCTCTGCACATGACTTGTAAGACTGTCTCGGGCATGACCTCCTTGAAATAGGTCATCTCCCATCCCTCAGAGGGATCGTGTATTGTCCCTTCCCTGACGACCACACCAGCAACGCTGTAATTTCATGTTTGCTCTGTTCACCAGCTATCAGGAAACTCCATGCTCAGTTTGCAAGGCACAGAGGCCCACAAATATGTGTGTTGTGGACACTGATCTTCTGACTTCCTTAGAATGTTTGTTTATATTTGTTTTCCTTTTCCTTCATTTCCTCATCAGAATTAGTCTGAAGCTGTTCTGATTCCAATCTTTTTTAAGTTGGAGAAGAGAAACATTAGACAATTAAGCATTTTAACGATCGCAATGGATTATAATTGACCATCTGTGATGGTTGGTCCTCATTATCAACCTGATTGGATGGAGGGCTGCCTAGGCGATTAAAACACATCTCTGTATGTGCCTGATGTACGGGGTGGGGTACGTTCCAGAGATGACTGAACCATGAGGGCTCTGATCTAATAAATAGCTTTTTTCATTAATGAACTCAAATCTGAATAGGCTTTTGGGGGTTGATGAAACTGTGCAAATAGAGCCCAACTGAAGGAAGTGTGTCTTTGTGAGCTGTGTCTCACCCTGACCCCTTCTGTACGCCCTCTTCTCTCGGTTTCCTGTCTTCCACGAAGAAGCCTCACCACACATTCCAGCTGCCATGATGTTCTGCCCCAGTGTATGGGACCAAGTGATCATGGATAAACTGAAACTGTGCATCTAAATAAGCCCCTCCTCCCTTACACTGTTTCTCTCAATATCTGCATAGAGGTGAAAAGCTAACTAATATAATTGGTGTGTGTGTGTGTGTGTTGGCATCTAATGAGCGGAGGTCAAGGTTACCCCTGAATGTCTTACAGTATGCAGTTTGGCCATTTATAGCCAAAAGTTATCTGCCCTGAAGTTAACAGTGCTAACATCATGGAGGTTCAACATGGAGCTATTTTCACCTTTCTTGCCCCCAAACAGCCTCTCCCTTGTGGTGCTTCCACGGTTTGCAGAGGAGATGGTCCACACCTGGGGTGGGGCAGGGGGATGAGGGTCAGTCCCTGTCTTCTAGTCTCAGCTCCTGTGCTTCCTGTGAGACGCTGATATCCATGCTGGAAAAACATGAGCGAGCACATTTGCAGAGAAATTCCCAGAGGTAATCCAGGACTCACCAGGAGCCAATTCCCCATTCCTGTCTATAAATCAAGGGGCAGATAATAAGCTGCGTTTATTGGTCTGGGCCTGGGCTGGATTAGAGGACAAAAGAGATCATTTGTCAGGGCTAGCTCTTAGGAACACTTCTGGCTCAGAATTTCTACCAACTTCGAAACATATGACTAAAAATTTTGAGAAATTAACCTGGATGGGGCACAGTCAGTCACTGTGTAAGGCCTGTGGAGCTTAGCTTTGCCTGATAGTCTTGAGTTCTGGCCCCACACTTTGCTGCCTCAATAACTTACTAAACGAGTATTAATTCAACTCTACGTGGCAGCGTTTGGCTATGGATTTTGTGAATTTAATCTCAATCTATATAAATGCCAACCAGCAAAGTAGCTACTACCAGTGTCTTCCTTTTGTGGATAAGGAGACTGAATTCTGTCCAAGTCGCCAAACAACGGAGAACACTGAAATACCATCCCAGTTTCAATTCACCCGATTAAGCTTTTAACTGGCCACTTAGGGCTGATTCTGGGCCTCAAATATACCTGACAGTTGTTTTCTAATATTTAAAAAATTAAAGATGTTACAAAGTCATCTTCTCTTTCAATCTAAAGAATGTCTAGCAACCTTGCCCATGTGGTAACAATCAGCTGACCTTGAATGGTGGCTTCCAGTTTTTCCAGTGTGTTCATTCATTAGTAACCTGATTGACTGCAGTAAGTATCTGAGATCTTAACTCTCAGTCAAAAGCACCCTGGCATGTGGGTGTCAGGAGGAGTGAGCAGCTTGTGTGTCTCACGAATAGTGTCAAGGCAAAATGACTTCTTGGGTAGCATGACTCAATCCAGTCTTGAATTTGAGCAGTCCTCGTGGGCAGACAACTGGGAAAGTTCATGGCCTGTCACTGGTTTTGTGAAAGGCCGTGCAAGAGGCTTGGGTGGATTTGAGCCAAGGTGCCATGCAGACGAGGTGGGTGGAGGTGTGGCTCGGTGGACATGCAGACACACATCCACGTGGAAAGTTTTGTTATTAAAGGGGGGGGAGAGGGAAGAGAGAGAAAGAGAAGGAAAGAGAGAGAGAAAAGGAAACAGAGGTGCATGCAGCCTCCTGAAGAGAGAGATGGAGAGAGGGAGAAGAAGGGGGAGGGGTTTTCTCTTAAAGGGCATTTGCGTAAGATGGCCTCAGGACACTGGATGGGTCCTAACAACTGGGACATGAGGTACAGAAAAAGTCAAGACTTGCTTAGAAGCCAGCACAAAGGCTTGGATCCTCTCTCCGAATCCTTCCGCCGTCTGTAAAAGAGGACAGGTTTGAGAGTTCCTGTGGGTCTTTAAGCTGGATGCCAGGCCCACCTCCATGCCCCTGAAGGTTCAGCTGTAATTCTGTTGTTCAGGGGGAATCAAATCACGTAGACAGCTGAATTCCACTACTGAAGAATTTAACTTAACAAGGCTTATTTATGTCTCAATGTGCCACAGGTTAAAATAGCATCGTCTTTCCCATCTATCAATAATGTATAAATGTGTGTTAAATTGCTGTGCATGCTTTTAGTCTCGAGGAACGTGGAACAAATGACTGGCTTACAGAGCCTTAAAAGACACACACCATTACCCTTCCTGCATTAAACATGGAGTTTGGGGGTCCCTTGGGAGGGAGGTCCCAGGGGAATGTTTTCACATCCTCTCCTGCATTCAATTGGCTTACAAGACAAAGGTCAGAAGCACATTGCGTGATGACAAGGAAGTAACCCTGTTACTCTCATTATCTGCTGATAAGAGAGCCTGTCCTGTAGTGGGTTGACTGCTTCTTGTGAAACATGTCCCATCATTACAGCAGCTCCACATGGTTGGTCTTATTACCTACCATCTGTGGATGTGGAAACTGAGGCTCTGAGATCTTACAAGCTGAAGGTCACAGGCTAGAGCCAATCATAATTGGTATTCAAATAGTTGTCTTGGCTTCAGAAAGTTTCCATCCTCCACTTATGTAAATTTGCCAGCAATTTAAATTAAACTATTTGGCCTCCCCAAGAGTACAATTTGGAAGAGATTCATCCATCCCATTTCCTAATTATCCAGTGAAAATCTATGAGTCTCGCAGACTGGAAACATTCGTCATTGTATAAGGCTTGGACTTTAAGAAGCATGGCTTTGAGAATTCATTTAGGATCAACTTGGTGTAAAGAGGAGCTAGGAAGAGGCAGAGGAACATCCCATATCCAGGATCCCTCCTGACTACCTGGGGGTCCATCTCCCCAGTGTTCCCTTAATTAGAAAAAAACACACAGAGAACACCTGCCCAAGTTACTAAATGCTTCAGTTTGCTCCTTGCTAAGAAACATTAACCTTTTATTCAGAGCATCTCAATTAGCAGGAGTCAACCTGTGGTTAATGAGAGGAAAATGGAGGGGTCCCTGAATGAAAGGCCTTTATTTCCATTTCATAAGAGTCGTGTGTTAGGTGGAAGAGCCCTTTCTTACTTTAACTGAAGAGAGAAGGGCAGCTCTGCACATATGTGTGAGCTTTAATGGGAAGATGGTGGGGCAGGGCTGGGGTGGACTGATCTGAAGGCTTTTCTTTAAGGATTGGATGAAAATAGGCGTTGAGTGGATTCTCCTTGCTTTTACCTCTCTCTGTTTCTCTGTCTTCACACAGCGCTAGCTTTCCTTAGAGCCTGGGGTTTGATCGAGCAAAAGCTAGGAATGTTAAACATCCCCAGGGAGCAAGACAACTAGGGGACTGAAGAGCTCAAGGGCCTGTGAGTGGGCAGAGAGATGCAGACCCCCTGCGTGGAATGTACTGGACCTCAGGCCTGGGGAAAAGGCCTCTTATTTCCCTCACACAGCGGCTGGGCCAAGTCCCCTGCTGGGTGGTTTAGACTTGTATTTGGCGCTCCCTCAGGCGAGGTGTTACTCACTAAGGGCAGATAAGGAGGCTGCAGCTAGTAAGTGGAATTGGGCTCAAACCTTGGTCTTTCCTGTGACGCAGTTCCTAGGCTCTCCTCACACAACGCCTTCAGCGAGGGGCGTATCCTGTTCTGACTGAGTGAGGATTCTTGTGCGTTTATTTGTTCATTTATTTTAAAAGAAGGAAGGATTTGTTTTGGCATTCTTATCTATGTTTCCCTATTTTGTCCTTGACTGACCTTGTGATGCGGAAGCTCAGAGCGTTCAAACAGCTTGCAAAAGTCACAGCTTCCAGGTAGCACCCTTAGGAACTGCACCAGGCACTGCATCTCCACAGTCCACATTCTTTGCATTCCGGACTGCCCACCAGCAGGAAGAAACCTGGTCCTTGTATGTGAGGTCTCCCAGGTGTCCTAGGTACCATCATTTCAGGACACAAGTCTCTGTGCATGAGCTCCATTACCAGGACCATACTGAGTGCTGGTGAGTGTGTACAGCAAACACTCTCTCCTGTCCCGTGAGTGAGTGATGTAGTGAGCTACTTGGCAGAATCCATGTCGTGTGGACTGATCACACACCTGTGATGCAGCCATTCCATCACTATCTACTCCAGAAAGATATGTATATGTATATATATATATATATATATATATATATATATACATATATATGTACATATATACACACACACACACACACACACACACATATATATATATATATATATATATGAAAGATTTGTGCAGAAAGAGTCACTGTGGAGAAGCTCAGTTTAACCCGTGGTGTTGAACTGGGGAAACGGCTAAGTTGGTACAGTACTTTTATTGTAAGCATGAGGTTCTGAGTTTGAGTCCCAGAACTCATGTAAATAAAAGCAGAGCATGGTGGTGTGTATTTTTAATCTCACTGCAGGGGGTGGGGGTGGAAAAAGGTGGATCCCTGGGTTTCACCGGCCGGCCAGCCTAACCTACTTGGTGAGTTCAAAGCCTGTGAGAAACTTTGTCTGGAAAACAAACAAACAAACAAGCAAACAAACAGGGCTGTGAAGATGGATGAATAGGTAAAGGCACTCACCACCTGAATTCAGTCTCTAGAACCTACATACTGGAAGAGAATGGTTCCAAAAGTTGTCCTCTCTCCTGAATGTGGACATTGTGGCATGCACACATGCACATGTACACATAAACAAATGAAAAACAAACAAGCAAACAAACCTCAGACCCTCAAACAGTGGATGGGCTCTTCAAGAATGACTTGCATGGCTGTCTTTAGATGCATCTATCAACAGGAGAATGTGTAAATAAGCCGTTGAATAACTTTATGAAATAGTTCTTAACAACATAGAGCCATAAACTGGCAACCCTTGGAAAACATAAAGGAACTTTAAAATCCCGCCCATGGGGAAGGATCCTTACATGAAAGGACATAAGTGCATAGTTTTTTCTCTATGAGTTTCAAGAATGGATTCATTTGTATACACAAATCCAGAGTGGTACTGGGCATGAGGACTGGCATGTGGGACTGTCATGGAGGCAATGCTATTTTCTGTCCCGACAGGTGACAGGTGTTTGAGTTACAGAGCTAAGTGCCTTGCTGGTGCTGCCACCACAGAAGTGCACAGACCACGTGGCTTAGACAACCGAGTCTCCTCGCTGGCTCTTCTGGAGGCTGGATCCAGCTGGAAGTCAGTGATCCAGCTGTGGCAGCCTTAGCTCCTGCAGGGCTGTGAGGGAAAGGCTGTGTCCAGTGCTCCTTTCCCTAGCTTGAGAATGGCTATCTTCTCTCCATGTCTTTACACAATGGCTTCTCTCTGTGTGTCCGTGACCTTCCACATGGTCTCCTCTGTCTGTCTGTGTGTCTGTGACCTTATCTCTTCTCTGGTAAGTACAGCACACATATTGGATTAGGGTCCATCCTAATTATGGGTCAATATGTTCTTTACCCCTTTAATGATCTGTCTTCCTGCCATGTCCTAGGATGTAATGATTTCAGTGTGTGTGTGTGTGTGTGTGTGTGTGTGTGTGTGTGTGTGTGTGTACCCAGGGGCTTTGCACACGAAGATGTATGTAGATGGAGATCAGGGGAGGATAGTAGCCTTCTTCCATTGGGATAGGGTCTCTCACCTAATCTGGAGCTTGCTGTTTTGGCTAGGCTGGCTGGCCACCAAGCCCCAGGATGCTCCTGTCTCCACCCCCATCCCCGTCCCCCACCCCCAGTGCTGCGGTTACTGGAATACAAGTGATTATGCCCAAGATTTTCCATGGCTGTTGGGGATCTGAACTCAGATCCTTCTGCTTGTGCAGCAAATACTCTGACCCACTGAGCCACCTCTCCAGCCCCAACATGGGAATTTGGAGGGTCACAATTCAATCCAGAAAATATATCCTTATGATTTGTACAAATGGCATGTAAAACTTTTCATCACAAGAAAAACAAAACTACAAAGAGGTATTGATCTGAAGCTAATGATATGCATGCAGAAGTACTTAGAGAGAAATACATTATGCTTTGCAATTTACTTTGAAATGATACAGAAAATTAGATAGATCTAAAGATACAGAGATACGTAGTAGAACGAATATATCATCTAGATGATAGACTTCATGTGGTAAGGGCTGGGGACATGTCCAGGTGGCAGAGTACATGCCTTGCGTGCACAAAGCCCCTGGATTGAATCCCTATTACTGCACAAACTGGGTACGATGGCTGACACCTGTGACCCAGAGCTTAGGGGCAGACAGGAGTATCAGAAGTTTCAGGTCATGGGAGCTGAAATGATGACCCAGAGGGTAAGAGCACTTAGTGCTCTGACAGAGGACCTGGGCTTGCTTCCCAGCACGGAGAGGAGACTGACAACTAGCCGTAACTCCAGTTCCGGGGATCTGATGTCCATCTGTTCTTCAGAACTCCAAGGGCACCAGGAATGTATGTGGGGCACATACACACATGCAGGCACAACACTCATCAGTAAAAGTAAATAAATAAAAATCCTTTAAAAGGAAGAAGGTCAAGGTCATTCTCCCCTATCTGGTGAGTGTGTGTGTTTTCAGCCTGGGAGCCATGAGATTCAGTCTCAAAATCAAAAGTAGCCCACCATCCATGCATCCAAACAAACTAACAAACTGAGTGTGCTGAGTGTGGCTAATCACTGTGAAATTCCTTCAGTTTTGCTGTTTAGGACTTTTATAATAAGAATATGAGTGTATTAATGGGTCACCCACTGCACACAAGGTATGGAGTGAGGTGACAGGTTGAAGGAGATATAGGACAGATAAATAGCCTGCCCTCATGGAGACTGCCCTGTGGAACCGTTGGCTGGAACTGTGGGCCCCAGAGTCATATTCAATGGATGCACTCATTTACCAGTTAATCAGACCTAGCCTGTATTGGTGCCTGCCACACATTTCATAGTTAGCTGCTCAATAAACATGGATCTGTTGGCTTTATGTCCCTCCTCAGATGATGGATTCTGCAGCAGCTTTTAGTTGTGCAAAGATAAATCACTCAGGGTCCAAGTGGTAAGCCACAGGAATAACAGCAATTTATATACGCACCCCAGGAGTCCCTGGTGAGAACTCCTCCACTATTTATGAGGTAGAGTGACGAAAGTTAAAAGCAAGGGCCAGAATGGAGGCTTTATTTTATCACCCACTGCACACCACAAAAGAACCCCACATGGAAATGCTTATTGGGAATCCAGTTCGTTAGGAAGTCAGCAAGACAAGACATTTATCATGGACAGGAAGCAGACGATCCCCACAAAGCTGCAGTGATATTTTTAATACTGGCTGAGCATTTCTCAATCGGAACAAAGAGATATTTTTTCAATCTTTTCAAATAACTTCCCAGCTTATGGCGCAAATCATTGCAGTGACTCCAATAGAATAATGGAAAAGAACTCGGCTGGAGTTTACATGAGGGGAGGAATATGGGAAACAGAGTGTCTTAGTTATTTTCTGCTGCTGTGATGAAATCCCTTGATAAAAGCAACTTAAGTAAGGAGTTAAGTAAGAGTTTGTTTTGGTTCACAGTTCATGCTGGAGAAGTCAGGGCTCTTGAAGCAACTGGTCACACTATGTGCAGTTAGGCAGAGAAGCAATGATCACACTGTGTGTACAGTTAGGAAGAGAAGCAATAGTCATACTGTGCATGCAGTTAGAAGAGAAGCAACTGGTCACACTGTGTGTGCAGATAGGAAGAGAAGCAATGATCACACTGTGTGTGCAGTTAGAAGAGAAGCAACTGGTCACACTGTGTGTGCAGATAGGAAGAGAAGCAACTGGTCACACTGCGTGTGCAGATAGGAAGAGAAGCAACTGGTCACACTGTGTGTGCAGATAGGAAGAGAAGCAACTGGTCACACTGTGTGTGCAGATAGGAAGAGAAGCAACTGGTCACACTGTGTGTGCAGATAGGAAGAGAAGCAACTGGTCACACTGTGTGTGCAGATAGGAAGAGAAGCAACTGGTCACACTGTGTGTGCAGATAGGAAGAGAAGCAACTGGTCACACTGTGTGCAGTTAGGAAGATAAGCAACTGGTCACACTGTGTGTGCACTTAGAAGAGGAGAGCAAAGAACACTCACGTTGTGCTCATTTCCCCCCTTTGCACAGTCAGAACCCAGTTCAGGGGATGGTGCTGTCATCTCATGGTAGCTCTTCCCATCTCAGTTACCTTCATCAGGAGACTCCCTCACAGATGTGTCCAGAGGCTTACTGAATCTAAATAGTTTCTCACAGCTGGACTCTTGTTTTCTAGGTAATTCCTCATTCTGTTGATGATCATCAAGTTGATAATCGGCCCTAAACATCACACCCAGAGTGACATAAATGTTTTTGTATCATAAGAGCTTTTCCAAAATGCCATAGCCTGTGAGTTTGAATTTGAATTGTTTTAAGTCGATAGACTGAAGATACTCTACTTCTTTTTTTTTTAAGATTTATTTATTTATTATGTATACAGAAGAGGGCACCAGATCTCATTACAGATGGTTGTGAGCCACCATGTGGGTGCTGGGAATTGAACTCAGGACCTCTGGAAGAGCAGTCAGTGCTCTTAACCTCTGAGCCATCTCTCCAGCCCCCGATACTCTACTTCTTTAAATCATGGTTTGTACATAAAATGGAGATGAAAATCTCACCATCCAATGAAACTCATTGGCCATTAAAAAACAAAGCAGAGCATGAGGGTGGAAGGGGAAATAATTGGGAAGAGAGGAAGGTGATTAATGGGAGTGGGGGGCCAGGGGGCTGATGAGGGTGAATATGATCAAAGTACATTGTACAAATACATGACATGCCATAATGAAACTCATTATGCACAATTAATATATGCAAATAAAACATTCTGCCTATTCAGAATGCCCTAAGAATGGGAAGCAAGGGTAGAAATTTCTTTTCCAGTTATTTTATTTATTTATTTATTTATTTATTTATTTATTTATTTATTTATTTATTTTTTGTAGCTGATCTTCCTGTATAATCAGGTTGCCTTCAAACTTGTGATCATGTCGCTTCAGTATTCTGAGTGCTGGGAGGATTGGTATGTGCCACGACATCAAGCTTAAAAGATTTATTATACACACGTGTGAAGGTGCCTGAAGAAGCCAAAAGAGAGCATTGGGTCCCCTGACTCTGGAGTCACAGATAGATGGTTATGAGCCACCTGATATGAGCACTGGAAGCTAACCTCAGATCCTCTGCAAGAACAGTATACCCTCTCAGGAGCTGAGTCATCTTTCCAGCCCATGGGGAAAATGTAATGGATCCCTAGAATCTAGCCCTGGCTTTAGTACTCAGTCTAGCTCACAATGTTCAGAAGATAGTAACAGTGATGATAATGATGACAATGATGAAGAAGAGGAGGAGGAAGAAGAAGAGGAGAAGGAAGAATATGAAGGAGGAGGAGGAGGAAGAAGGAGGTGGTGATGGACATAAGAAGCAGGTAGATATGTAGTGGAAAATTGTTGCCCAAAGCAAACAAGACCATAGATATTTTGTCTCTAGAAGAACTAAATGTCATGAAATCAACAAGATACTTGGACATGGACACCATTTAATGTTAAGTTTTGGTTCAATAGATACATCAGAAGGAGATATTCCGACAACCAGGGTTCAAGCGCGTTCTCGTGAACAATTGTCTGTGTGGCTCAGCTCTAGAATGTTGTCATCAGTTAGTGGTGTCTGCCACGCTGTTGGGCTGCAGGCACGGCAGTGCATGGCTTCTGGTAAAAGAACCTCAGACAGAGACCCGACACTTCCCACGCGTGAGTTCTCCCAGGGCTCCTTGTTAGCTGGGGAGTTGTTCTCAGTCATGTTGACAGCAAACCCCACAGTTCCCTGCCGCTGTCACTCCTTCAGCACATAACTAATTCTCGGTGCTCAGTGGACACTCGTTAAATCAAATTTAAAAATGTTCTTGTTTGGTGATGAATTAGTATGTGCAACATTGTGTTGTGCTTCGAGCTGTGCGCCGAGAACAGCGGAAAGCTCTCCTCAAAGCGTGGTGTGAGGGAAACCAGCCTGCACGCGAACCCCATGGAGCTTGCGCTTTGCTGACGATATCTGTGAAGCCCTGGGAAGCTTGTTCCAGATTTAACTCCATGACTGGGTCTGTGATTCACCTTCAGAAGCTTATTTGCTTCTCAAAAGGCTGTCTTTGTTCTAGGTCAAGCCAGAAGGGAAACTGTTTGCTCAGACGTCACATGGGATAATGTTAAGCCCTTCCTCTGCTTCTTCCGGTTTTTCCCCTGTGGTAGTGCGAGTCTGTATGGCAAGGAGGGGGGGGGGAATGCATATGAAGCTTATTTTATCTTTATTATTCTGAGATTTGCAACATGATCAACACTGTGACAGGACCCTACTGAAGAACTCTACCCAAAGCCTCCATCTGTTTAATGTTAGGGACAGGCACTGTTTCCTCCCAGCCTTCCAGAAGGTTCTTCCTCCAGGCTTAGGCAACAGTGTTCCATTATACACTTGAAGGGTCTGTCTGTATCACTGTTCTGCCAACTCCAGCTCCTTTGCGTTCTTTAACATTGTGGTCTGAAAGTGAAGTGTCTTCTAGAAGCTCATGCATTTGAGCACCAGGCCCTAACCAGTGGTGGTGCTCTTGGGAACTTTAAGGAGGTGGAGCCTCACTGTAGGAAGTGAGGCCTCAGGAGCAGGCCTTGAGGATTTTTTTACAGACTGGCTCCCCTTCCTGACTCTGGATGTAGTGTAATCAGCTGCATCATGTCTGCCAAGATGCCTTCTTAAACCAAGTGGCAAAATCAACCCTCCCTCCCTAAAGTTGCTTCTGTCTGTTACTGAGCCAGGACAGTGAAACCAGGAAGTTACAGAGCCGTTCACAGCTTTGACAGTTCGTAAAACCCTTCACCACTCTCCTTCTTCGGTGGCTTCCTGAGGGATCTGTCATGACAGGAAAATTCACACACTGAACTGTTTTGTTCCTGTGTTCCCAGAAGTTCGCTGCCCTTCATTGTCTCCTGCCTATTGTCTTTAAGATCACTGAGTCTTACATCTCTCTGGGTTTATATATTTATTTCAAATGCTTAGGACTCCATCTTTGACAGAAATAGACCCAGGTCCAACAACGTCTTTCTGGTCCATAATTCCCAACACATAAAGGGATGATGGGATGTATGCTGACTTGATTGGTTTTATTTAAATAATAGACTCTATAGACTTTTAAACACACACACACACACACACACACACACGCACGCACGCACGCACGCACGCACGCACACACACAAGCATAGAAACAGTCTCTGATCCTCCACTAGAGGGAAGCACCTAGGTCAACTTCTCTGGCTCCCTGAGCTGCTTGCAACCACACTGTGAGTCCAGATGCTACTTTCTGTGACAAAAGTTTTTTAAAAATGCAGAGCCCTTTGGTTTAAGGCTGCTGCCTCTTCATTCCTGCCTCCCTGTCCCCATCTATAGAACAGAGGAGGAGGGATGCACAGGCAGAGGGGCATGGCATTGAGAGCTGTGAGTTTGAACCCTAGTTTTGCTAGTAGCTGTGTGACCTCAGGCAACTCACCTAGCTTCTCTGGATCTATGAGAAATGGGAAGAAAACTTTCTGGCAGAGTGGTTGAGGATTCCAAAGGAGCAATATCATTCCCTCATGATATACCTAGAACATAGTAGGTGCTCAATGAATAATTCTTATTTCTATGACAATTGGTAAGGGAAGGGCCCTCCTACCACCAATTGTGTGTGTGTGTGTGTGTGTGTGTGTGTGTGTGTGTGTGTGTGTGTGTGTGTGTGTATGACTCAGAGAGTGGGTAGACAGCCTCCAGGCTTTCTGGCCTCATTAGCAGATTCTTGCAAAGCTTGTTTTAGCAGTAAAAGCAGTCAAGCCAGTGGGGAGGGACTTGGGTCCCTCCTGCTTTTGAGGGCAGGAATCCAGACACAACCCATAGGGAATGCCTTCTAGCCAGGTAAGGATGTTGCCTTGCCACAGAACATCATGTTAGCAAAGCTGGGAAGCTTTAATAAGCTCAGTAGGACTGGATGGCCCAGCTCTTCCCAGGTTTCAGGAGCCTGACTAGAACTTCCTCCAGCTTCAGAGATAGGAGCCTTTTAGTACTAACATATGCTCAGGGTGAGGCAGATGAACACAGCCATGGAAGCAACTGTGTGCATTCTTAACTGCAGCTGCTGAACTCAGTTCTTCATCCAGCACTTTTGCATATGGATTTTTTTTTTGTCGGGACTGCTGGTCAGCTCTGTCCCTCTAGCTGGCTCCCAAATAACCACACAGAGGCTTATTAATTATAAATGCTCAGCCAATAGCTTAGGCTTGTTACTAACTCACTCTTACAACTTAAATTAACCCATATTTCTTATCTATGCTCTACCATGTGGCAGTACCTTTTTTCTACATGGCATGTTCATCTCATGCTTCCTCTGTGTCTGGCTGGTAACTCCATCCTCCTTCTTCTCCATGCTCTCTGTTTGTCCACAAGTCCTGCCTAACCTCTACCTGCTTAGCTATTGGCCATTTAGCCTTTTATTAAACCAATGAAAGCAACAAATATTCATGATGTACAAGAATATTGTTGCAATTCTTTCATAGTTACTCTGGATAAATCAAATTATGTGATTTCCTCTCTTTAACACCCCTTAGTACCCTTTATAAACCACCCATTAGCTCTGGAATAAAACCCCAATTCCACACCCTGTCTTACTTGATTTGCCCTTTGCCTTAACCCTCCTGCCCCTTGAGTTTTACGATTTTTAAAACAAACCTCTTCTTGTACCAGGGCCTATACACTTGTCTGTTCCTAATTCCTGGCACAATCTTATGATTTCTGTATTTTCCTCTTGGCCTTATCCTTCAGGTCTTGCTCAATGTGAATTAATTTAATATTTTTATTGTATTTGCTTATTTATCATGCATATGTATATGACAGTGTGTATGCATTTCACAGTGTGTGTGTGTGTGTGTGTATGTGTGTGTGTGTGTGTGTGTGTGCCAGTTTTCTTTTTCCATCACGTATGTCCTGGCAAGATCCTTTACTTTTTGCTGGCCAAGTGTTAATAGTTTTAACAGCGCTTTCTTGGGCCTTGCCTCTGCTGATGGGACAGAGCCTGTGTTATTAGAAGACATTATCACTTTCATCTCATAGGTGATAAAAGTAGGTTGGAAAACTGTTGTAAATAAAGGCTTCAAAGCTGGGAAGAGGTGGATTTCCATGTGTGATGAATTCTTTTATTTTCAAAAAAATTCTCTCTTCTAGTTTTTTTCAATAGTTAGAATTGATTTTTTTTTTTGAAAAAAATGCAAGTCATTCTAATTTTCTGAGTTAGTATATTAGCTACTTTTCCTGTTGTGACCAAATACCCAAAGAAAAGCAACTTAAAGAGAAGGGTTCATCTGGCTTCACGGTTTGAGAGTCCAGCCCCTCGTGGTGGAGAAGGTGTGTGGCAGGAGCATGAGGCAGCTGGTCACACCACAGCTTTAAGGAAGCAGAGGGGCTTGAATTAGTTGCTCAGTCACTTTTCTCTTTGTAAACAAGCCTGGACTTCACCCCTGGAATGTGCTGCCCGATTCAGGATGGGTCTTCCCACCTCAGTGAACCGAATCTAGAAACTCCCTTACAGACATACCTAGAGCTGTGTCTCCTAGCGGATTCCAGATCTTGTCAGTCAAATAATGTAGTGGGTTTCACTGTGACACTTTGGGCACATGCACCCTTATAGTTTGTTCACTTCCAGGACTTGAAATTTCACCAGTCCCTGAACTTGAAAACCCACCCAATCCCTGGTCTCACCCCAAGCTCAGGACTTGAAATCACACAATCCTCATCCTGGGAATCTCCTCCCAGGAGAACTCCAAACCCAAGAAATCCTATATAATGCCTACCTCCTGGACAGAGCAGAGGCAGCCACGCTCCTGTGTCCTTCCCAAAGAGTCTCTTGTGTGAGGTTTGTTGTGTGGTGTGACTTTGTGGAATTCCTTGGCTCCTGACTGCCAGCATACCTTTCCATCTGAGATGTAAAGCTTGTATTGGGGGAACCTTCCCCCCAGAGATGTCCTCACACACTGCCTTCCCTTAAGTTGATGCCCTTTGAACTTCCTTCCATGCGGTACACTAAGTATTCAAATAGTTGTAAGCAAACTTCCACAATGTAAATCTTTTCCTCTAGGCTACCACCTCTATCATTTGTCCACTACTGACAAAATTGAAACAGCTTATCCTGTAAAACGACAGAAATTGCCAACACGAGCCGTGCCTGCTTTGTAAAGCAGTTTGTGAAATAAAAAGGGTAGCACTTCCCCACCTCAGGCCAACCCAGTGCGGTGGGAGAAACCGGCCTTCGGGCCAGGCCCACATAACATTTCCCTGTCTGCCAGGCCCTCGCGGTGAAACTCCCACCCTTCCTACCGTGACTTCAATCTGGACACTCCTTCCTGTCTCTCCTTTCATTGTGCTCAGACGTGACTTGGGCTTTAGTTGTCAGTGTCCAACATTTATAGGAGGAAGGCAGCCATGAAATGTCCCCGTTTTTCTGAAGAATCTTCCAGAACCGCTGGGTTCTCTGGTGGGAGGCTAGGGGAGGCACATTGGGTTGAAATGAGGAACATCCAGGTTCAAAGCTCTGGGCACACTTACCAGGTTGGCACAGTTGATTGACTTCTGGGATGCAGCGCCACACAAGGAGACAAACTGTGGGTATAGCAGTGAAGCAGTTTCTAGACTGAGGTCTTTCAGGTGGGAAAACTCACCTAAATGTGGCTGAGATCCTCTGCCCCATAAAAAAGAGAAAATGAGCTGAAGCGGGCTGGGAGGTAGGACATGGGCAACGCCTTGGGCCACCTTGGCTAAAGATGTTGTGTCCTTTTAAGAAAGGTTGCTCTCTGCTTCTGGTGTTGTCTCCACCCCACCCCCACCCTCACATACACATCTCCTCCCCCCTCACACACCTGAGGACTTTGCAACTGTTCCAAAAATGGTTGTCAGGGGAAAAGAGCCGATTCATGGTTAGGGGCCCAGGAGCCTATAAAAAGCCTGATCCGGGGCCCCTCCCATCCCCTCGATTGGAGCTGGTTATCTAAGAAAGTTTACAGCTTTTGTTCTTTTTCTCTCTGTGTGGCAGTGTTTCTCGGTTCCCCATCAATCTGCAGTAGCCTTACCTCCGTCAGCTGTCCCCAGATCTGTAGCCAGGACTTCGTTCAGGATCCTCAGGATCTCTACTTACGTGCCTCAGATCGCTGTTTCTTTCACTTTTGGAGAAGCTTCCTCTTTTGCTTCCAGCCCTCACTGTGTGGCTGCCACATCCTTCAGCTGCCCTTTTCTCTTCATGGTCTGGTCTGACTGGCGCTTTCCAGAATATAATTCTGTGTCTGGCCAGAGTTGGAACTCGGTGGCACCCCTAGGTGATCATCCCTCACTCAAGACCCCAGTAACTGATGGTGCCTTCAAACTGTGATCCAAACAAACCCTTAAGTTGATTGTGTCAGGCATTTTAGCCCAGGAAAAAACAAACAAACAAACAAAAAACCTCCAATACTCTAGGCAATGTGGTTTTAGTCTCTGTGGTGGTTTGAAAGAAAATGGCTGCCCAAAACAGTGGCACTATTAGGAGGTGTGGCTTTGTTGGAGTAGGTGTGGTCCTGTTGTAGGAAATGTGTCACTGTGGGGGTAGGTTTTGGTGTCTCAAGCCTGGCCCTGTGAGATAGACCGTTTCCTCTTGCTTGCAAGTCAAGATGTAGGGCACTTGCTACTTCTCCAGCACCATGTCTGCCTGCATGCCACCATGGGGCACCATGTCTGCCTGCATGCCGCCATGGGGCACCATGATGATAATGGACTAAACCTTTGAAAATGTAAGCCACCTCAATTAAATGTTTTTCCTTTATAGGAATTGCCCGTGGTCATGGTGTCTCTTCACAGCAATAGAAACTCTAAGACAGCCTCTTTCTTTATCTCTAAAGCACTGATCTCTGAAAAAGCGTGGAAAGCAGAAAGTTGTTCACACAGAGCCCACAGCTGCCAGCTAGGAGGGTTGACCATGGCCAAATGCTTGTTTTATTAGTATCTTGGTCAAACTCTTGTGTGAATGGCAGTAGGTTGATGTATTGTTTACATGCATTCCAGGAGAGGGTCTTAATCATGGCTGGGGGTAGTAAATGCACAGCTAAGAGTATTGCTGTTGTAGCTGATACTGAACTTTCTACAAAATGCCAACACTTTTGGTTTCTGATTCTGACCTAGTTGTAGTTTTCAATTTTCCTAGACTTTAAAGATTATGTCTATTACTGGATTGGAAAGAGAGCGGATGGTAGAGACTCTTCCTTTGTCATTCCACCAACCTGCTCTGCCACTTTTAGACAATGGCTGGTTCTCCCTGCAATTTAGACCCCAGCATAACCTGCCCTCATACCCTCCAGGCATTTCCTGTTATAACCAGTGTGTAATATCCTCATGGAAGAAATAGGCAAAGCAGAACCATAGATGCAAATATGTTAGAACATTTAAAATTAAAAGATTTAACATGATCTGTGTCTGGTGGCTGCACACTTGTAATTCCAGTGCATTGAAGGCAGAGGCAGGGGGATTTTTTTTTTTTATATCAAAGTTAACCTGGGCTGCATAACAAACTCACAGTGCAAAACAAACAAACAAACAAACAAACAAACAGACAAACAACACATTAAAGTTTGAAGAGTACGTAGACACACTGGAAATTTCCAATGGTTGCATAAAACGATACAACCATTTTGGAAAAGTACGTCAGTTAAAATTGTTAAACACATCTTCTTGTACGATACAATAATTCCATTCTTGGTATTTTTCCAAAGTGAAATTAAAATGGAAATCCATGAGTGTCCATAGCAGCTGTATTTCTAAGTCTCTTACTGAAAACAACTAAGATGGCTGTCCACAGATGGATGGAAGAACAGTTGTGACATAAGAACCCGCAGTTCCAGGGAACATCCTACTGTGATGTGTGATAACAGATGGATCTCAAGAGCATTCCATGTTAAAAAAGAGTAAACACTATGTGACTCATAAGAAATTCTAGAATACATAGAATGTGCCCATGGCAATAGAGTATCAGTGATTGCTTGGGGTGGAGAGTACTCATCTCAAAATGTGCTCATTTCAAAGGAGTACAGAATTCCAGGGTGCTGGAACATTCTATGTCTTAAAGAGGGTAGTTACTACACAGAGAATCCAATTAAAAAACAAAATGCCCCCCTCCAACTCAGAGGAATAGAAAAGAAAAACAGTTGCAATGCTGAATAGGCATCGAGCCGGAGCAAGTGGGAAGCAAAGATGGGGAGAAGTCCAGGTCCTCTGCACAGCCCACCAGATGCCGCCCGTTGTGTGTGTTCTCAGCATCAACAGTCCCCAGTCACCAAGGAGAGAGGTGCTGCATTTGTGTCACAGGGCTCCTCCCAGGTTCCAGGTTCCATTGGTCATTGGGGTGGCCATCTGCATTTGCTAATTGGTTCCATCAAAGGCGAAACAAACTTCTCACATGTCCATGACAGGAGGCAGTTTGTGACTTAGAGCTAGGTGACAGCTGTGACTTGGATTTGGGCTCTTCCTCTCCCACAGGTAGTGGGAGGTAAGAGTGCTGGCTGTGTTTCAAACAGATGGCTCTCAGGTCTCAGGGGAAACATCTCTGGGCCCTCACATGACAAAGGAGTAATCAGTTTTTTAAAGATATGCATATATTTCAAAGAGATAGGAAGGACTGAAGATTAGTTGGTCCTCTGTGTCTGCATGTTTCATGTCTACGAATTTAACCAACCATATGGAAAATATTTGGAAAGAAGGTACCTGAACATATACATATTTTTTCTTGCTATGATTTTTTAGATAGTAATGTAGACAACACTTTGGCGGCATGACCATTTAGAAAAATAGCAATAGCAAGTTTACCCTAGGGCCCATGGCCTCGCTAGCCAAGGCCGTTCACCAGAATTGCAGTACCAGGTGTGAAATTCCTTACTGTGGAGCAGATGTCAAACCTATCAGAAATCGGTTAGTCACCTATAACAATCATGCCGCCCTTGCACTAGTGGACCGGCTTGTCTGGAAAATCAGTATTGTAGCATTTGAGGGTCTAGCGCTGGAGAGGACCATGGATGTCTTCATTCTCTCAGCAGTCCGTATTGCACCTCCTGCCACTACAACAGCTAATAAGCAGGGGAAAGTTTTGTGATCAGTTTGAAATTGATTTCTCTATGTCCAAAGTGTGCAGTGGCTTCAACAATTGTGTCTTACCATGTGGTTATGATGAGTAACCAAGGGCAACAGGATGGATAATCTTCAACAATAATGTCTTACTATGTGGTTATGATGGGTAACCAAGGACAACAGGGTGGATAATCTTCAACAAGTGTCTTACCATGTGGTTATGATGGGTAACCAAGGACAACAGGGTGGATAATCTTCAACAATAGTGTCTTACCATGTGGTTATGATGGGTAACCAAGGACAACAGGGTGGATAATCTTCAACAATAGTATCTTACCATGTGGTTATGATGGGTAACCAAGGACAACAGGGTGGATAATCTTCAACAATAGTGTCTTACCATGTGGTTATGATGGGTAACCAAGGGCAACAGGGTGGATAATCTTCAACAATAGTGTCTTACTATGTGGTTATGATGGGTAACCAAGGACAACAGGGTGTATAATCTTCAGGCCTGCTACTTCCTGAGGATCTTTTGGCAGTCGATAACTCCTGGGAAAGGAGAATCATTCTTTTTTTGGAGGATGTAGCCAATAATAAGATTCCCATGCTCCAGGGGATGGCTCCACCCCCTTGGGCATATGGGTGGCAGTACCTAGGCTTAGTGGGTTATAAGAAAAAAGCAATGAAAAAAGGATGTATTGAAAGGGATGGATAGGAAGTTGAGAGGGGGAGATGGAGGGTAAATATCGTATTTCATTCTACAAAATTCTCAAGAATAAAGAAAAAACAATTATACTGCATTAGATATTCCAAATAATCCTGTGATGATTTAAAGTGTAAGGGAGAGTGAGTGTAGGATAATTGAAAATATTAACAATTTCATAGACAGAGATTCCTTCACAGAGTGTGTTATTTGGGCAGGATGGGGAAATCCTTGAGCCAATCTTTCATAGACACCAAAGAACCCCTACACAAGTTTTCTAGAATAAATTGTCTATGAAAATGGATGGTGGAGAAGCCTCTTCCCCTACCTTCAGCAGGGAGTGTGAAGCTTCTTATTTTTTGTTTGTGTTTGCCTTCATATAAGTTTGTATACAAAGTCCAAGTTTCTCTGTGCCTCTTCATATATGAATATTATGCCTAAAATGGTGAATTAAAGCATGTCCCATCACCCAGAATACTTCTTGCTCCTTCACAGGCACTTCAGAAAACCTCTGTGCTTTCCTTGAAACATTCACAAATTTCTCTGAGTTATTTTTGCTGTCATAACAGCATAAGAAAAATTATTGCTAGGTTATACCCAGGTTAATACAACTCATATTAAAGAAATCCTCTTAAATTTTGGTGATAAGGGAGCCTAATTCCTCCCAGGAACAGAAAAAACTCAATTCAAAGGGAATTTAGTAAAGAATATTAAAGTAATTTAATACCCGCCGTCCTGTGAAGCATATTTTAAGCTGAGGACTTTTTCTCTTTCCTCCTACCCTCTCCTACCCAAAATAGTAATGGAACATCTACCGTGTCCCAGATTTTTCTCGGCACTGAGAATATAAGAAACACAGACATGGTCCCTGCCCTCGTGGAGATTACCATCTGGCAAGGCAGCAGGCAGTAGGTGATTATACTAATACCTATTTGTTTGTTCTTGAGGACTTATGTGTAGAAAGCTTGATTTACATCTAGTGATGCTGTTTTTGGATGGCTGTGGAAATGCTGGGACTGGGTCTCTGATGGAGGAAGAAGGTCACTTGGGTCTGTGAGGGGAGATCTAGTCATAACCTAAGACACCCAGGCATCAGGAGTCAATTTTGAGTTCTGGGATACGGTCTCATTTTCTCTGGGTTTTTAGATGACATTCCTCACAATGATGTGGCCATACAAGCCACTGTGGTGTGCTTGTGTTACTTTGTAACTCGAATATTTCTCGTCTTGGGGACACACTCAAAATCTGTCAGAGTGAACTCAGCGAAGGGTTGATTTGTTTTCTTCCTCACACTGGAATCAGAGGTGTCGGTGACTTACTCTGCATTGTCTCACAGGACAGGGATGTGATTTATAAAGAGTGCAGCACATAACTATCACAGTGACCTGACACGTCCCATACTTCTTTTCATTCGTCACACACATTTATCCAGATGTGTCATTTAAACACAACAGCTCTGCTCACTCACGGAGTCAGGAGGGGTGACATAGAAGAAGTATCTTTTCTCTAGACTTGGAGAGGGACTTGGCTCAGCTTCTCTCTATCTTCTGTTTGCTCAGCTTTTATTATTTCACAGTTGCTAAAAGATGTTCATTGTTTTAGAACCCTTTAAAATTTGAAAGTGTGGAAGATGCAGTGGAGCAAGAAAAGGCCCCAGTTTCCCATGTGTGCAGGAACGTGCGTGCGTGCGTGAGTGCGTGAAGGTCAGAGATGTTAACACTGGGAGTCTTCCTCAGCTGCTTTTGTCCTGTTTCATTTCTGTTGCTGTGATAACAAAAACAACTTGGCTTCTGACTCCAGGTTACAGTTCATCGTCACAGAAAAGTCAAGTCAGGAACTCAGTTGTAGATGTAACCAACCGTCTTATTAAATAAGAAACACAGAAACAATGTAAAAGAGAAAGCCGAGAAGTCAGAGCTCAGAGCTAAAATCTCACCCTTTCTCCTGCTGTCCCAGCTTCGCGAAAAGAGACCTACTTCCTGTCGGTTCGTATTTTTAAAGTATGTTTTTCTGCCTTCTCATTGGTTGTAAACCCAAACACATGATTGCCTCGTCACTGTCTGAATGTACAGCCCCCTAGGTCTTAAAGGCATATGTCTCCAATGCTGGCTGTATCCCTGAACACACAGAGATCTTATGGGATTAAAGGCGTGTGCCGCCACCGCCACACTCTTGCTATGGCTCTAATAGCTCTGACCCTGAACACACAGATATCTATGGGATTAAAGGCATGTGCCACCACCGCCACACTCTTGCTATGGCTCTAATAGCTCTGACTCCCAGACAACTTTATTTATTAACATACAATCAAAATAATAATTCAGTACAATTAGATTATCACCACATTTCCCCTTTTCTATTTTAATAAAAAGAAAAAGAAAGCAAAAGGTTATAACTAACAAAAGAAAAACTATATACAAAAGTACAATAACTATATACAATATATACAAGTAATAAATACCTAAACAGGTATTTGACAAATCAGAGAAAATAATTCCATTATCTATCCTATTTTGGTAAATCCAAGATGTATCTAATGCACTTTCTATCCTAATTAATTTTCAACTATAACTAACTAATCTTCAACCATAACTAACTAATCTTCAACTCCCTCAGAGACCCAAGAAGGGAATAATAGTAGCTAACAAAAATAAAAACAGGAAGTGCATGCAAGCAACTTCCAAAAAATTTTGTGAGTTGACAGAAACAGCCAGCTGCCTGGGCAGTCACCTGAGGTTTCTCCGCAGTGTTGGGGCATCATCTTCAGCCTATAGGCTTAGTGTATCTGACAGACTCATTTGTGAAGTAGGATGTACACAAGGTCAACAGTTCAACCTCACATTGGGTGAGAGCAGTCCACGTACCAGAAACACCTGAATTCCACTAGTGTCCTGTCATGATTCAGGATTTTAAATTCTGGAAATTGTTGACAGTTTTTTAATTCAGCTGTCCATTCTTCTTGGCTGTGTATATATGGCTTCATCTCAGCATCCCCTTCTTCTCCACATCCCTCTATTAAATGCCAGTCTACTTTTGAGAGGCATGAGCTTTCAGCTGCTGTTCCATTGTACAACAGAATCCATCGGCCCTCTGCCTGTTAAGCTGCCTTCGAAGAAAAGGGCACCGTACCTTTTCCGGATGCGAAGGCCACTTCAGGGATGGGGCCATATTGTCCTGGTCTCAGAAGATGCCTTTTGATAAAGCCATAACCACACTTGTTTTGGCAAGAATCAGTAGTCCCTTGTTTCGTGATCTGTCTGTCCATTTTGTCCTGTTGATTCGAGGATACTTTGTTGTCCAGTGGCTAACTTTTGCCAGAATGAAAGTTGACTCCATATGCAGTTTCTTCAATGCCCATATTTTCTCTAAAGTAGATTGGTACTGCCAGGAGCCGACATGTCTCAAAAAAGAAAAATTTCTAAGTTATTAAAACATTTTAAATGCCATATTCTGTAGATCTCTGAAGGGTTTGAAGATGACCTGTCTAAAACATCTCTGCTCAATTTTTAAAACATATCTAATATGACTACAAGTTCTATGATAATGTCTAACTACTAGCTTTCATTTCTTTATATCCTAATAGTTGATAATAATAACATTCAAGGATCAGAAATTTGCATTACATTGTTAAATGGATGGAATAAATACAATTAGAAATATACATATAGCATTTTCTAACAATATCAGTTTCAAATTTGTGTACAATATAAAACAATTCAATCCAATGTAAAGTATTTAAAACTAGTAATTGTCTTTTTCTTTTCTTTCTTTCTCTTTTTTTTTTTAAACAAGAACCTTAAATCTAATCTCCTTTGCTTAGCCTTTTTCATAACCCTTGACAATAACTTGTAACCAACCCCCCTAAATACTGAAAATTATCCCAGACCCAAAACCCATTAAAAAGACCAAAAAACCACCCGCCCCACACCACCTCTTTGGGAATGTGGGCGCCGTATTCTTAAAATTGCTTCCTGCTGGGTATGGGCGAAGTTTTCTTTATCCTGAAAGAAAAATTTTAGGTTAATTGTCAAATTCTAGGAGAGGTAACTATATCCTTCATTATCCAGTCTGTGTATAATGCCAAAGTTGAGGGTTTATCTCAAGTCCTTATTCAAGTAGTCTTTGAGACTGGATCATCTCAGCTAGTCATCTCAAATTTGCTCTGAGCACCTTGTAGTTCAAAGCTGATCTATGGATGATGTTTGTCAGCTTAATGATATTATTATTGTCCACGTGGAATTGTTGTTGTTGTGGGGCCCCATCTTCTTTCTGGAGACTTCAGTTGATGTTAGGCCTGGCCATGATTTCCTGCAGAAAACTGATAAGAGACTCGAACACAAAAACATATATATGCAGCTAGCCTTTTTTCTAGAATTAGTTAGTACTCTATGTGACCATTCATATATTAACAAAGTTTAAAATGTATATATATATATTAATCTTGTAAATTTTGATATAAAATTTATACTTTGAGAAAAGTTTAAAGAATCAGAATAGAATCAAAGAGTTGAGATTAGTAATAGAATAGTCCCTTAATTAATTTTGCTTTTGTCCTGTACCATAGCAGAAGATGGCTCTTATTCTGGCATGATACAGGGAGTTTGCATTTTCCTTTTAACAACATGCTTGATTTTAAAGAAGGAGAGAGCCATTCTCCAACTCCAAAGTCAGCTTTAAATTTTAATTGAACTGGGACTATTAGAAAACCAAGAGTGTTAAATCTTTAGAGAAAAGCAGAAACAAACATTTAGGAAGACATAAAATTTTTTTAGATAATATATACCCATACACCGTTTCACTCTGTTTCTTGGGATAGATGATTTGTCCCTTTTCTTCAGTTGTCTCATTTGTCCAGTGTTCTTCAGATTCCTTAACCTTCATTCTCCTAAAAGACAAAAACAAAAACCTTTCCCCAAGACTAATTTTGGGGATGTTCCTTTTTGGCAAGTTATTATCTGATGAAATGAAAAGGCATGTTTTATTGATACAAGTTAGTTTAAATTGGATGTTCATGCTGGTTGATGAACTATCACCTCCTCTAATTAAGAGGTCTCTCTTGTTCAAATCGAACCTTTATCAATTTTGATGGTACCCACAGCTTATCTTCTCCTGTAGAAACAAGAGCAAAACCACGTCCCCAATGTAATACATACCCTGGTTTCCATTCTGAGGTCAGCACATCCTTAAAGTATATAGGCTGATTTAATTCTGTAGTTTTTTCTATTATCCAATGTCTCTCTGCAGCTGTTGTTCCTTTCTCATTGGCATTCAGAAAATTCAAAGTTAGAAGAGCATTATGCAGTCTATTTCTGGGGGTTTTTGTTACCCATTTCTGTTTATTTAGCATATCCTTTAGAGTTCTGTTTGATCTTTCTATAACTGCTTGACCTGTAGGATTATGTGGTATGCCTGTAATATGCTTTATATTGTAATAAGCAAAAAACTGTTTCATTTTAACAGAGACATATGATGGAGCATTGTCAGTTTTGATTTGTGCAGGTATACCCATGATGGCCATAACTTCTAGCAAATGAGTGATTACAGAATCAGCTTTTTCAGAACTCAAAGCAGTTGCCCATTGAAATCCTGAATAAGTATCGATAGTGTGGTGTACATATTTCAATTTTCCAAATTCTGCAAAGTGAAACACGTCCATCTGCCAGATTTCATTTCTCTGAGTACCCTTTGGGTTACATCCTGCTGGTAATGGCGTCTGATTGTAGAAGGAACAAGTAGGACATTTCTTTACTATTTCTTTGGCTTGTTGCCAGGTTATGGAAAAATCCTTTTTTAAACCTTTACTATTAACGTGATGTTTTTTATGAAATTCTGAGGCCTCCAGCACATTTCCTATCAATAATTTATCAATTTCATCATTGCCTTGTGCTAGAGGGCCGGGCAGACCAGTATGGGATCGAATGTGAGTTATATATAAAGGATGATTCCTTTTCCTGATTGTATCTTGTAATTGAATAAATAGTGAAGTTAATTCTGAAGCATCAGGGATAAATTCTGCAGTCTCAATATGTAACACCACTCTTTCAGCATACTGAGAGTCAGTTACTATGTTGAGAGGTTCTGAAAAATCCATTAATACCAACAGAATAGCATACAATTCTGATTTTTGAACTGAATTATACGGACTTTGAACCACTTTACTTAAATTTTCTGATTTGTAACCTGCCTTTCCTTCTTTGTTGGCATCTGTATAAAATGTACGAACTCCAGATATGGGTTTTTGCCGTACAATTCGAGGCAAGATCCAATCAGCTCTCTTTATAAGATCAATTCTATTGCTTTTGGGATATTTGCTGTTAATTTCTCCCAAAAAATTACTGCAAGCTCTTTGCCAAGGTTCACTTTCTGTCCACAATTTTTCAATGTCCTCCTTAGTTAATGGTACGACAATTTCTGCTGGGTCTATGCCTGCTAATTGACGAAGTCTCATTTTTCCTTTGTAAATCAAGTCAGAGATTTTTTCCACATAAGTTTTTAAATTTTTATTTGGTTTATTTGGTAAAAATATCCATTCCAATATAATATCTTCCCTCTGCATTAATATTCCAGTAGGAGAACGCCTAGAAGGTAAGATAACCAAAATGCAATCCAGCTTTGGATCAATACGATTCACGTGTCCTTCATGCAGTTTCTTTTCTACCAAGGCTAATTCTTTCTCAGCTTCAGGTGATAATTCTCTTGGACTATTTAAGTCCTTGTCACCTTCTAAGGTTTTGAACAAATTAGTCAGTTCATCATTTTTTACCCCAACAATAGTTCGTAGATGAGAAATATCTCCAAATAATCTTTGAAAGTCATTAAGAGTCTGTAGTCTATCTCTCCGAATTTGCACCTTTTGGGGTCTAATTTTTTGTAGCTCTATTTTATATCCTAAATAATTAATAGAATCTCCTCTTTGTATCTTTTCAGGAGCAATTTGTAATCCCCAGCGAGGCAAAATTTTCTTTACTTCTTCAAACATTATTTCTAAAGTATCTGCATTTGAGTCAGCTAGTAAAATATCGTCCATATAATGATAAATTATAGATTTAGGAAATTTTTTACGTATCACTTCCAATGGCTGTTGTACAAAATATTGGCACAGAGTTGGGCTATTCAACATTCCCTGTGGGAGGACCCTCCATTGAAATCTTTTAACCGGTTGAGAATTATTATAAGTAGGCACTGTAAAAGCAAATCTTTGTCTGTCTTTTTCTTGTAAGGGTATTGAAAAGAAACAGTCTTTTAAATCAATAACTATGAGAGGCCATCCTTTTGGTAACAGAGTAGGCAAAGGCATCCCAGATTGTAGAGAACCCATTGGCTGAATTACTTTGTTAATTGCCCTAAGGTCTGTTACCATTCTCCATTTACCAGATTTCTTTTTAATAACAAATACAGGAGAATTCCAAGGGCTGGTTGATTCTTCAATATGCTGAGCATTTAACTGTTCTTCTACCAGCTCTTCTAAAGCCTGGAGTTTCTCTGTTGTTAAAGGCCATTGCTGGACCCATACAGGCTTGTCTGTTAACCATTTTAAAGGTAGAGCTGTTGGTGTCTTTGGAAGATCATCAGTTATTGTGTCCTGTTCTTGTATAATATGGATGGCTGGTGAACACTCATTAGAACAATATCTTCTAATATTTCTCTCAGTAACATGTGCTAGTTTATGATTTGTTTCTGAGATTGGAGGGATGTTAATCTGAGTATTCCATTGTTGCAACAAGTCTCGACCCCACAGGTTCATAGTTATGTTAGCCACATATGGTTTTAATTTTCCTCTCTGTCCTTCTGGACCTATACATTCGAGCCATCTTGCACTCTGTTTCACCTGAGATAATGTCCCAATTCCTAACAGTTGAACGTTTACCTCCTGAAGAGGCCAAGTTGGATGCCAAAATTCTGGTGCAATTATGGTAACGTCCGCACCTGTGTCTACCAGACCAGACAACAAAACTCCATTTATTTTTATCGTTAATTTTGGTCTTTGTTCATTAATAGAAGTTTGCCAAAAAATTTTCTTTATGTTTTCTCCTGAATTTTCTATTCTCTCTGTTTCATCATTCTGACCAGCATGATTTATTCCAATAGGCATTTGGTTATTTAATCGCTCTCCAGAGCAGGCATTTCCTCTATGGCTGCCGGAAAGGTTTGAACTGGATTTGCACTGGGGGCCTGCCTGAGGCCCCTCTGGGAGTTTCCCGAAGACTGAGGCAAAGGATTACCCTGTCTGTCCTTTGTTGATCTACATTCGTTGGTCCAGTGTTTTCCCTTACCACACCTTCTGCATACTCCAGAAGGAAGGGGCATTCTGTTGCCATTGTTCCTTGAAGAAACATTGTTTCTGGAAATGACCTGTCTACAGTCCCTTTTCAAATGTCCTTGCTTTCCACATCCAAAACATCTAACACTCCTCAAACCTTTTGAAATTACTTCTCCTACCCATGTATCATCATGCTCATCAGCTTCAACATTAATTGTTTCTCTAATCCAATCTTCCATAGGTGCAGATCTTGCCCTTAATGGCCTGATTATTCTTTTGCATGCTGCATTCGCATTCTCAAAGGCCAAAGATTCAATTATTGCCTTACTAGCTTCTGAATCCGAGACCGTTCTCTTTACTGCTGAAGCCAGTCTTTGTAAAAAATCTGTAAAAGACTCTTTTGGGCCTTGCTTCACCTTTGTAAATGACTCAGATTTTTTTCCTGGTTCCTCAACTTTGTCCCATGCATTCAAGGCTGCCGTTCGACATAAAATTAGGGTTTGGACATCATATAAACATTGTGCTTGTGCTGAAGCATATTGGCCTTCGCCCATAAGCTGATCCTGGCAAACTTGTACTCCTTTATCCCTCCATTGTTTTTCTATGTTTTTAGCCTCCTCCTTAAACCAAGTCAGAAATTGAAGTCTCTGGCTGGGTTCCAGAACACCTTGTGCAAGGTCCCGCCAGTCCTGTGGTACTATCCTATTATATGTTGACCAAGTGTTTAACATTTGCTTTACATATGGGGAATGCATGCCATAAGATACTATTGCCTCCTTAAACCTTTTTAAATCCAACATTTCAATTGGAGCCCAAGTATTTTGTGTAGCCATTTGATCAGGCATCTGCTGTACTGTTACAGGATAAATTAAGGGTGACTGTGTGAAAACAGGCTTTCTTTCTGCAACCTTATGATCCCGACTTGAAACAACTTCACTGTTAATTTCTTCTGTCTGAATTTTTACAGGTTTAACAAGTTCTTCTAACGCTGTTATCTTGGCACTTAAATTGACTATCTTTTTAAATATTAAAATGTGGATCATTATAGTGATGAGGTGCATAATTCCACCAATACTAATATTATATAGTTGTTCCATTGCCAGACTGCCTAAAATTTCGAACAAAAACCAATTTTCTTCCAATGTACACATAAAACCCATTTGTTTTTTAATGTGGAAAAAAATTCTCTTTTAGATAGTTTCCTTTAAAATATCTGATATATTATGACTTACCAAATCTGCGTAGAACAGTAGAAATCCGAGGGGATTTTCAAAGCAGCCACCTAGTGTCCCAGGTGTAAATCCAGAGAGAGAGAGAGAGAGAGAGAGAGAGAGAGAGAGAGAGAGAGGAAAGAGAGAACGCACAAGAAAGCGCAGCCGGCTAAAGCTTAAATGCAGCCACGTGTTCCCTCTTGTGCCGAGTCAAGGCTTGGGTCTGGCTTCCTTAAGCTCCAACCACGTGCGTTGGCTTTACAGGCAGGGCCCTGTTCGGCAGGGCAGGTCTGAGTTGTTTGTAGCACCGGCTTTAGGCAAGCTGCTCACAGACCTAGGCCCGGGCTAGAAGTTGCTACCCGGACTAGGACGCCAGCAGCTCGGACTAAGAAGCCGATCGCCGCCGGCCGCCGTGTGCCGCCGCTGCCGCCGCCGCCGCCGCCGCGGGCCGCCTGCCGCCCTTGCGGGAAAGCGGACCTGCCGCCAAGCCAAGCAGTTTTTAATGGATTCTTGTCACGTTGGGCGCCAGATGTAGATGTAACCAACCGTCTTATTAAATAAGAAACACAGAAACAATGTAAAAGAGAAAGCCGAGAAGTCAGAGCTCAGAGCTAAAATCTCACCCTTTCTCCTGCTGTCCCAGCTTCGCGAAAAGAGACCTACTTCCTGTCGGTTCGTATTTTTAAAGTATGTTGTTCTGCCTTCTCATTGGTTGTAAACCCAAACACATGATTGCCTCGTCACTGTCTGAATGTACAGCCCCCTAGGTCTTAAAGGCATATGTCTCCAATGCTGGCTGTATCCCTGAACACACAGAGATCTTATGGGATTAAAGGCGTGTGCCGCCACCGCCACACTCTTGCTATGGCTCTAATAGCTCTGACCCTGAACACACAGATATCTATGGGATTAAAGGCGTGTGCCACCACCGCCACACTCTTGCTATGGCTCTAATAGCTCTGACTCCCAGACAACTTTATTTATTAACATACAATCAAAATAATAATTCAGTACAATTAGATTATCACCACACTCAGTAGCTAGTCTCTTCCACAGTCTAGAACAGAGGGGATAAAGGCATGGATGCCTACTGCTCAGCACATTTCTTTACTCTTTTTTTTTTTTTAAAGATTTATTTATTTATTATGTATACAATATTCTGTCTGCATATACACTTGCAGGTCAGAAGAGGGCACCAGATCTCATTACAGATGGTTGTGAGCCACCATGTGGTTGCTGGGAATTGAACTCATGATCTCTGGAAGAAAAGCCAGTGCTCTTAACCTCTGAGCCATCTCTCCAGCCCACATTTCTTTACTCTTAAGAAACCCTTGTTGCCACCTTGAAAATACAAAAAATTTCAAAGCGTAAAAAAATAATTCTTAAATATAACACAAAGAATCATCTACTCTGGTATTTTTAAAAATATCTTTTCTCTATACAGTTCAGACAAAAGCAATATGATTTGCATTCTCATTATTTTGCTAGTCGTTGTGAGGCAAGTCTTGCCCTCAGTATTAACATGCTTACACCACAACCTGTCACATTAACAAGCCCTTGCTTAATCAGTGTCACATGGCAGAGCAGTTGGGTTGTTTCCTGTTTCCTATATGATAAGTACCATTGTACACAAAACTTCAAATTTCAGAATATTTCTCGATGATTTTTCTAAAGAGATTTTTCTAGAATAAGGAGTTGGACCTTGATAAGGATCTTGGCCCAGTTGCCAAGTTGGTGCTCACATTTTTGGTATCTATAGGCAGTATCTCAGTTGTGTAGATATTGTGATGATTTGGCACAGTTCCCAAGAGAGTAGAAGCAAGATGAGGGGAGGTTGGTATAGAGAAAAGGGTTGAGGAATGTTTTGTCTTACCTGTTTGGCGTGTATGTGTGTATGTGTGCGCGTGCGTGTGCACACACATGCACACACGTACACACACACACATGTAAATTTATGTGTGTGTGTGTGTGTGTGTGTGTGTGTGTGTGTGTATGTGTGTGTGTACATGCACACGGGCGCAAGTGCATGTGGGGGCCAGAGACCTAGACCTGTGTTAGCTGTCTTTCCTCAACTGTTCTTCTGTTTTCTTTTCTTTTTATTATGTGTATGGGTGTAAAGGGCTTTCTAACAGGCCCAAGCATGGCAAACATGGTGCCAGTAGGTCTTGCCTCTCCCCTTTTGTCTCCCTTGCTAAACTTCAGATTACATTCCTGAAGCTAGCCACTGAGGTCTGTTCCTTTATTTGGCCACTTCCTCATGCCTGACTAAAACCAAACTCTTAAAACACCAAAGTCCAGCAATCAAAATTCATTATTTGTCTACACTGGCTAACATGTCCAATCAGAACTTATCAAATCACCCTAGCACAGTAAAGGGAACTTTTCTCCTTCAAAACTACCCACAGAGACACCTGCTGTTTGCTGTCTGCCTTTGCCAAATCCAGAGGCAGCCCCCCTCCCCACCCCTCTGGGTAATAAATCTCCTTTGTGCTGGGGATTTGGTGTCTGGATGTGTTCTGTACCGACTCTGAGGCCCCTTCAGGGTGTCTGTATATATATCTGTTCATCACATGTGTGCAATTCCTGCAGAAACCAGAAGAGGGAGGCAGATTTCCTGGGACTGGAGTTACAGACAAGGAGCTGTGAGCTGCCATGTGGGTGCTGGGAATCACACCTGGTCCTCTGGAAGAGCAGCCAGTGTTCTTAAGCACTGAGCCATCTCTCCAGTCCTCCACATTATTTTTTTGAGGCAGATCTCTCAACTGGACTTGGAAGGTATCAAGTTGGCTAGACTAACTGGCCAGTGAGCCTCAGGGATATCCCTGTCTCAGCCTCCCCAGCACTGGGAACACAGTGTGGAACTGGGCCAGCTCACACAGGCCTGGAGATCAAAGCCTGGTCCTCGCTTTGCTGGCGGAGTCATCTCCCCAGACTTTGGTTTTTTGCAAAGTACATTTTATTCTGGACTAGATTCTTTTCTAAAATTGGCTTTTAGTCAGCTTCTTCCACTGCAGGTTATCTTAGCTCAAACTGGCATGCCAGGTCACTTGAAAGGTTATTTCATTTCTCTGCTTAGATTGATATTCAATTTTATTTTTATTGACAAATAGTAATTTGTGTGTATTAATGGGGTACAGTGAAATACTTCAACACATGTACGGGGTGTTTTGTAGAACAAGGCAACCTGAGGAAGTAGCACAGCTCAAAGGCACAGTTCCTTGTGGTGAGAACAACAGGATCCATACTTCCAGCGTTCTGCAATATGAAATACTTGTTATTAACTGCGACTGTAGTTACAAGAACTAATTCCTCTTGTCTTAAGGCTTTGTACCCCTTGACCAACTCCCTTCTCCTGCCTACCACCATCATTCTACTTCTCTTTTAAAGAAAACGTTTATTGAATTATTTCTGGTATCACATGCATACAGGGCATTCTGATTACTGTTCCTCACACTCTTATCTCCATGTACATATTACCACCCCAAAGTCCCTTTCCCACATTCAAGTCTTTTCATTTTTTTGTTTTGTGACCCAGTTAGTTTAGCCAGGGCCTTCTGTGTGGCAACGGGTTTGTAACTGTCGACTGGAGCCTGGTGGCTCCTCTGTGGCCAAGACAATGCTGCCTCCTGGGAGCAGTAAGCTTTCCCTGATCTGTGATTGACCACTGACAGAGCCAATCCTGTAGAGGCCTAGAGCAGGTAGCCACTCGAGCTGCTGTGGGCTCATGGCTGCATGGCTTGTGCTATATCCAGAAAGCAGCCTTCCACAGACCTTCTCTCTGTCTTCATGCTCTTGGTTCTCTTTCTTCCTTCTGCGATGCTCTCTGAGCCTTAGTGGGGTTGGTACAGACATCTGTTTAGGCAGTTCTTATTTTCAGAGTCTGCACAACTTCTTTTCCAGAGTCTAATGTCTTTTGGATTTATCCACATTGTCTCAAATGACAATCTCATTCTTTTCATATGCTGAGTCATATTCCAGTGCGTGTTTATCACATTAATTGGTTGCTCATGGTTCTGTCAGTTGACATGCACATTAGGTTGTTGCAGAATCCTTAATTCGGTGAATAACACTGCAGAGAACAGGGGAGTGCAGATGCCCTTTGACACACTGATTTCAATGCCTTTGGGCTATACCCGGAAGTCTAAATAGAAATATGCCCTTCCTTTCCTCCAATTACCTTCTGTCTTCTCTCCCTCCTTCTTCCACCCCTGTCATTCTTTCCCTGTTATGTGGTTCCCACAAGGAACATGTACCCAGTGCCTACCCAATGCTGGCTCTTTATGGTATTATTTGTTTAGTTCTTGCAACAGTACCAGTGGTCATCAACACCCCAATTCTGTGTTGGTGAGCCAAAGCTTACCGAGGTCACCTTGCTCATAGAGTGCTACATTCTTGGCAGATGTTATGCAGAGCTCTCTTCACTTTTGATCTCAAGCCCATGATAGTCCATAAAGCCTGCCAACACGATAGCTTGCTGTTCAGCCTGCACTGGGCTCACTACTTGAAGCTACCGTTCTCCTTGATCTGGTGTGAGAGGGACATTGTGGGTCCAGTGGATGGATCTGCTGTTAGTACAAGCTTTGTCTGTATAATGGAGACATGAGAGAAACTTTCAGTGAAATCTGACTTCTGTTGCTCATGGTTCAGAGGTTTCAGTCATAATGATGGGGAGGCAGGAGGGGCAGCTCCCAGCATGGCAGTCAGGGAGCAGAGACAGTGCCTGAACTAGTGATTCTCAGGGGGCTCTAGCCTGAAGATGGCACCATCATAATCCAGGGTGTGCATTCCCCCTTAGGTTCACTGTCCCTGGAAAGACCCTCATACACAACTATGGGTTTGTCTTGGTAACCACTTAGGTGCTTCTCAATGTCATCAAGTTGGCGATGAGAATTAGCCAGCCACTAACCATCATGTCTCCACTCCCCATACCAGAACTTTGTTAATATTTATGAGTATGTCTTTGGGGTACCCTGAGTCCACACACCATGTCTTTCTAAGCCTCTTATTGTTAAAAACTCTGAAGCTTCCGGCTCATTAAGCAGGACTGTGTCTGAGAGTTTTTGTTTTGCAAACAGTAACAGAAGACTAAAGAAGGGAAAAGATCTGTAATTAGTAAGATCTCGGAACATGACATGGACAGCCATGTCTCTGGTCACGTGGGTTAGATATAACACTTGTGACATGGACAGCCATACTTCCAGTCACACGGGTTATATACAGCACTTGTGATGTGGACAGCCACATCTCTGCTCACATGGGTTGTATATAGTACTTGTGACATGGACAGCCACAACTCAGATCCCATGGGTTATAGCACTTCCTTCTTAGCATTGGTGAGTACATCTCAAATCCCACTATTTAGGACTAGGGAAGTTAGTGGTGGGAGAAATGATTTTACAAGAGTTTCTTCCACACCACGACTTCCCTTCTCCTTTTGTTGTAGAAGTACACACTAACGGGATTGAGTAGAATCTGAGTACCTGTAAAGCGTAGCTGAAATGAGGTGGGCACAGGTTTGGTTTCAGGATCTTAGTGGTGGGATGCTAGAAAAGATAGCTCATTTTTCTAAGACTCACCTTCCTCCTGTCCAAAACAGGACAGTGATGCATTGGCCATAGCTTAATTGGTAGAGTTCTTGTCTAGCATGCATGAAGCCTTGGGTTCAACCCCTAGCACCGCATACAACAGCTGCGGTGTCTATAATCCTAACACTTGGGAAGTGGAAACAGGAGGATCAGAAGCTCAAGACCATCTGGGATATACAGCAAGTTCAAGGTCAGCCTGGTCAACACCAGATTGTCTCAAACAAAAAAACAACACAATAATGTATGTCTTAAATTTGGCTTGCAGACTTTGACAAAATGCATTTAATTTATATAACACTAATTATTGTCACCATTGCCATTGTTTCTTCATGAGACATAGCTCTTTGTTCCTTCATCATTCTTTTTACTGAGCATCCCTGATCCCCAGTGTTTTCTCTCTGTGTGATGGAAGTTTCTGTGGAGAGGTAGCTTCTATCTCTCCATAGGTGTTGAAACTGCATTTCTCTTTCTTTTCTCCAAGCCTCCTGCTAGCACATTCTTAGGCAACATAAGCTGATTTAAAACACTTGGATTAACATAGTGCTGTGAGATGATAGTACTGTATTATAGAAGAAAAGCTAAGGCATAATAGAATGAACTGGGCAAGTTGCTCAGAGGGGTGACCAGGCAGTGGCCTAAGGCAACCAAAGAAGTTGCCACACAGAGACATTCACTGCAAGCGTGTTCTGGGTTGAGAGAGAGAGAGAGAGAGAGAGAGAGAGAGAGAGAGAGAGAGAGACAGAGAGAGAGAGAGAGGAGAGAGAGAGACAGAGGCAGAGAGATTGGAGGAGATGGAGGGTTGCTGCTGAGGCTAGCAATGGTATTTGCAGGTGTGTGTGTGTGTGTGTGTGTGTGTGTGTGTGTGTGTGTGTGTGTGTTCATGGGATAGTCACAGAAATGTTCCTAGAGTCAGATTCATGTAACATAGTGAAGGTTCAGCCACGAGCCCAGCCAAAGGGAGCTCCCTATCAAACTGCATCCTCTCCAATATGCAATGTGAGCCCAGCCCTGGAGAAGTGGCTGCTCCTTGTTCCTATGCACCTCGAGGACAATTAGAGCTAAACACCTTGTAGAAAGTTATCCAGTCTCCAAGTTTGCTAATTCCATTTCTAAAATAGCTCTAAAGTCTTCGCTTGCTCATGGCGGGGATAATTAAAACTAATGAAGTGAATTTAGGGGTGCACATCAGAGACTGAGCCTGGAGAATCTGCCTGTGATTACAGACATGCCGCAGATTCTTTGAAGGTAATTGTCGAGCGACCCTTCTGCATTTGTATTCATGGAGACAGGGGGCCGTTTTCAGGGGAAACATTTCAGAGGCGCCATCACATGGCACATTGCAGAATTTAGAATTCTTCATTACACTTTAAGAGTTCTAGGGCTTTGCCCACTGGTTACGAATGACTAACCATGAGACAATCTATGCTTTACATTATTATTCTGTGAGTAATGAGTTTAAGAGATGAGACTGTAGAGAGAGAGGAAGGTGAAAGCAGGAGAAAAATCTCATTTGTATGTAGTTAAGGTATAAATATTTATTGAGCACTTGTGTACTAGACACCAGGCTGCATTCAAGATTCTGAAGATAGACAAACAAAACAGGCTAGCCCTCTTTGCTTAGGGATCTCTAGCCTAGCTGAGAGAAACTAAAACAAGAGAAATGAAAGTTGGTGATATAAACAGTGCAAGTATAAAAATAGGAGATGGGTCACAGGGAGCCTCGGGCCAAATCCTCTCAAAGCTTGAATGTTTTAATTGACAAGAAGGAGACTGTTTTACTTGGGGTTTCTATTGCTGTGAAGAGACACCATGACCATAGCAATTCTTATAAAAGGAAACATTTAATTGGGGATGGCTTACAGTTCAGAGGTTTAGTCTATTATTGTCATGGCAGGAAGTACTGCTCCATGCAGATATGGTGCTGGAGAAGGAGCTGAGAGTTCTACATCTGGATCAGCAGGCAGCAGGAAAAGAGAGTGATACTGGGCCTGGTTTGAGCCTCTAAAACCCCAAAGTCAACCCCCCAGTGACACACTTCCTCCAACAAGTCCACACCTACTTCAACAAGGCCATACTTCCTGATAGTGCCACTCCATACAGGCCTATGGGGGCCATTTTCTTTTAAACCACCACAGAGATAGGTAAAGATAAAGATACATCTGCATATCTGAAAACCAAACAGAGGCCAAAGGACAAAGATGGGTCTGAGGGCCCACAAGGCTGGGAAGAGTGACTATACCTGAGTGAGGGTGCAGGTCAAAGTTAGGGCAAGGCAACTGCAGATTTTATTGAAAGTATGAAAATAGGAGGGGTGGGAAGATGGTTCAGAGGGTAATAACACTTGTTGCTCTTCCATAGGACCTAAGTTTGGTTCTTAGCTCCATGTTGGTCAGCTTGCAATCATCTATAACTCCAGCTCCATGGGATCCAGTGCCTCTTCTAGCCTCCGTGGGCACCCGTGCACATGTGGCATACACTCATGCACTCACTAGCTCATAACATAAATAAAAATAAAAACTAAAGGCCATTAGAAGCCTCCAGACTGGGAACAACTGTTTTGTTTTGCTCTTAGATGCTCTTTGGTATTGAGTTAGGGATAACCTTTGGAGAGGAAGAACAAATCAGGAAGAGCTTGGAGGAGGCTCCAGCAGTGGCCCAGTGGCTGGATCACTATGTTGAGTGAGAAGATGGAAAACACAAATAGAATTAGTCACTGGTTTGAAGGCAAATTTGCCATCATTTGATTAGGGGAAAAAAATAAGGACAGCCTGGCTGGGCACAGAAGGTGTGGTAGACAAGGTGATATTCAGTGAGTTCCTCAAGCTTTGGGCTTGAGTGGCCAAGAGATGGCTGTACCAAGTGATGGGCTGAAGAGCAGTTGTGGGAGAGAAAATTGGGCATGGCTAGCATTCCTGTGCTGACTGAGGCTGTCTTAACACTGAGCTACTGATTTGAGTGGAAAAGATGAATTAGAGCAAGGTCAGAAAACGATAAAGAGAAGAAACATCTGCATATAGGTAAGTAGAGGGAAGGATTCTGGGAGCAAGAAAGTGGAGAGGCTGTTACTGCTTGTAACTAGTCTATTAGGGCTAGTTTTGTTGGAATGGATCTCTGCTCAAAACTCACAACCTTTGAGACTCTCTAGGCTCTGCTTGTTTTCACACTGAAACCCAAGGCAGACACTCAAGTTGTGTCCTCAGAAGCTACCAAACTCTAGACCAAAGCCTGGCTGCATCATCACACAGAGCTGGGTTCATGTCTTAGGGTTGTTACTTGCTGGATGCAGGATCTTAGGCAGGCAAGAAGAAGCTAACCCTTAGCTTTTTCTGCATTGAAAAGGAAATAAGATGAAGTCTTGCCTCATGGAGTCATTGAGATAACAGCTAGCCTTATGGAACCTCCACTCACCATATATGTGATTGCATTTCATCTTCAGTGTAGTTCCACAAAGGAATGATTATTAAGGCTCCATTCTATGGACGAAGGAACAGAGGGTTAGAGGGGTGTTGTATAGCAATTTTCTCTGAGCTGAAATATTTCATCCTGAGGGAGCTGAGAAACTCAGCATGTGAACAAACTTCGCATGTTCAGGAAGCTGAAACTTCCATGATTCACAAGTTCTGGCCTTGTGGTTATAGACACACGAACAACTCCTAAGGGAGGAGACTGACTTGCTGAGCAGCCTGCACGTTATGTAGGGAGTTCCAGAGTGTCCTGACAGGGTGAGCTGTTGCTGCTGCAGCTGCCTTTGAATCCCCGCTCCTGTAGGTAACCCCAGTGAGCCTAACTGGATCACCAGGTTGCACTTTCCTGTCATCATTGCTTCATTCTGTCACCAGTTTTCCATGTGCAGTTTTCTATATTTGTTTAATGTATCCCCAGAAATAGTATCACCAAAGATACATCCAAAGCTCCACCCCTAGTGACCAGGAGAGAGGAAATATCCTGTCCAGTCTACATCCCTTGTGAGCCACACAGGTAATAGTCACACTGCACACTTTGGCTCCAGGAAATGAACCTCACTGCTCCTTGGCACAGTGCTTGGCCATGATTTCAAGCCCCATGTGCAATATCGAATTATGATGTTGCTTCCATTTCGACTCTGTCTTCTCACTGCAAGAATGGAGACTTAGCCACAGCTGTGCTGTGCTGCCCATGCCCACTCGCAGGTGTGCAGGGGATGTTGTCCAAGGGAAAACAATAGCAAGACAGCTGTGTGCAATTCCTGTATCTGTGTGCAAGTCCTTCCAAGGAGCACTTGTTCTATGCTTGGTAGAAGACATCTTTCCCGAAATGCAGCAAACTCTACCACTGCTCAGAGGTGAGACAGACGTGGGAATCTACATTTCAGCATCTTCTTCCAGCCCTGAGCTTCCCCCTCAGCAAAGAAAATGTCTCATTGAAACAGGAATTAAAGCAATAAGTTGTATTTGGCACCAGCCAAGTGCCCACACAAGAGCTAAACATAGAAAAAGGGAGGAGAAGACCATGAGACAGAACAGGAAACATTTCCTAATTCATTCTTTGGCTGGCATGCATGACAGTGAGTGTGTCATAGGCAGGACAATTAAATTGAAATATGGCCCAGCTAAGCAGAGTTGTTCTAGTGAGTAGGCCAGAAAAACCAATGAAAATCCTTTCAGGGAGCTGGGTGGAACAGGGTCCTCAAGGCAAGGTCTAGTTATCTTAGTGTTCATTTTAGAGCTGAGAACTGGCCTAAAAAAGTGTGAGGTCTCCAGGCTCTAGCAAGATGAGTATTTAATAATAAGAGAAGTAGACAGGAGTGACTTATAATGGCTTTTAATCCATGCATGCCCTGAGACCAAACATCATTTTATAGGATGAAGGAATGTGTCTGACTGTACCTCTAATTGTGGGAAGAGAATGCCCATGAGGACAGAGCTCATGGAAGGGGGTCTCAGGATAGGTGGATGGTGACATTGTGGCTGTCCCCACATCTCCTTGGATCTCTCCAGTCCTTCAGTGAGGAGGATATGTATTCTCAGGCAGAAAGGACCTGCCTGAGTGGTGAATCATCCCTGGTCCTCAGAGGTGTGGGATCACAGAGCTTTCAGTGGTGAGGTGGCATGAAGCTTAGGGGGTACAGCCACTCTTACAATGAAAAGGCTAGCCATCCTGAAGGCTATTTGAGGAAACTCAGCCAGCACGAACTCCCCATTGTTTTGGAATCATATTCCATTGCCATGAACTTCAAACTCCTAAGGCAATGACCCTTCTCCCCTACCACCTCTAACTCCTGCAGGAGCTGGCTGTGGGAGAACAGGGAGGAGTAGGGACAGTCTCACATAATACCCCAGTGGTCCTGCGTCCACTTGGGTATTAGCTATTTTTCATATTACTGTGACAAAAAGTGACTTAAGGGAGAGAGGTTTATTCTGACTCACACATGAGGGTATGGTGCCCTGGGGCAAGGAGTCAAGGCAACAAGAGCTTGTGACATTGTGTCCACAGTCAGGAAAGAGAAAGAGGTGAATGCTGGTGGTCCTCAGCTGGATTTCCCCACTGTGCTCAGCCGGGGACTCCAGTCCATGGAATGGGTGGGTCTTCACACCCCCACCGGCCTAATCTAAACAATCCCTCATGGGCATGACCTTCTAGGTGATTCTACATCCTGTCAAGTTGACAGTCAATTAACCATCAAGATGTGGACTATAAATGTCGCCCTCGGCTTTATTCCTGCTCTCTTTCCCACTTCTTACCAACATCACTGATGATACATTTTCTGTACCCTCCACTTTTGAGACACATTTTCATGTAGTCCAGGCTGGCCTTCAACTAGCTATGTGGCTTAGGATGACCTCGAACTTCATATCTTCCTGATACATTCAGTGTTTGTGGTGCTGAGGATCGAGCCCCACTTTGTATATAGTAGACAAACTCTCTACCAACCAAGCTCTATCCCTTGTCCCATCCCTGATAATCTAGGACATAAGTGTGTTCTGGAATATCACAGCTTGCTTCAAATTTCATTCAGTAAAAGAATCTTTTTATTTAATGGTAATTTTCATTTTTTTTTGTTTGTTTTTTGAGACAGGGTTTCTCTGTGTAGCTTTGTGCCTTTCCTGGAACTCACTTGGTAGCCCAGGCTGGCCTCAAACTCACAGAGATCCACCTGGCTCTGCCTTCCGAGTGCTGGGATTAAAGGCGTGCACCACCACCGCCCGGGTAATTTTCATTTTTTTTTAATTTCATAAAAATGGCCATTGTTCCTTTTTCATTAGTACATATTAATTGTATTACATAAGAGGTTTCATTGTGACATTTCCAAACCTGCATGTGATGTGTCATGGTCAACTCATCCTACCCATTACCTTCTCTTGTCTGTCCCCCTTTTCTCTTCCCTAATAATCCTTCCTTTATTTTTGTTTTTCTTTTTTAGATTTTGCATATGGGAGAAAATATTCAATGTTTCTCTTTCTGAGTTAAACTGATTCCTAATAATGCAAATATCTTCAGTTTCATCCATTTTCTTACAAATGGCATACCTTAGTTCTTTGTAGTTGAATAATAAATAATCCAGTTGTTTTTGGTGTGTGGTGTTTTATTTGTCCATTCTGTAGAGGGCACCTAGGCCAATTCTATTTCTGGGCTATTGAGCTATTATCGTGCAGCAAAAGACGTGTACGTGCAGATATCGCCATTGTAGACTGACTTTGATTCCTTCGTGTATGTTCAGGAATGATATACTGAATCATATAGTAGAGCTATCTTTTTTTTGTTTTTGTTTTCTGAGACAGGGTTTCTCTGTGTTGCCCTGGCTGTCCTGGAACTCGCCCTGTAGATCAAGCTGGCCTTGAACTCACAAAGAGCCACCTGCCTCTGCCTCCTGAGTGCTGGGATTAAAGGCATGCACCACCACCACCACGCGGCTAGTAGATCTATCTTCAGCTTTTGAGGAACCTTCACACTGACTTCCACAGTGGCTTCACTAGTTTACATTCCCACCAGTGGTATGTATATGTTCCTCTCTCCTTGAGTCCATATTAGTATTTATTATTTTTCTAGACAGGGAGCTTTTAAGGTTTCAACTGAGTGGATGTTCTAATTCTTGACTACTTCTAAGGCAGGACTCCTTAACCAGACATGGTTGTGATTCCCAATCCCAGGGGACCTGTGAAGATACCTGGGGACATTTTATGTTGTCATGACTCAAGGAGGATCGTTACCAGCATCACGAGGAAATGTGTGTGGGTAATCCTACATAGCAAAGATCACCCAGCCCCATGCTTCAATAATGTTGAAGTTTAGGGATGGAGAACTCATCATGTGCCCTAACATAGCACCACAGACAATGTTTTTCAGTTTACCCTAGGCAATGCATATAAAAAAAGGCAGATGCCTAAGAGGCAGGAAGGTGACTTTGGTCCAAACTCAGGTGGAGAGTGTGGAGGCTGTACTATTATGCATATTGGTAATGAGATTGAAGATTTACTATGGAGGGCCATTAGGAGATCAGAACATGACCACCTAAAGTTATTTCCCATGGCAATATCTGAATTTCATTGCTTCTTTGAGACCAGAAGCCAGTACTTAAAATCAGAAGTGCAGTGGATGTTGGAGTGAAAAGGAGCAGTTATGAAGAGGTGCAGCCTCCTTGAGAATGAGTGATGAGAGACATACAACCACAGATACAGCACCGCAAAGCAGAGACTTGAGGTGGAGACCAGTGAGCAAGAGGTGCTGAATGCCAAGGCGCTTACAGTAAGACTGGCTTCCTGATTTGCTGTGTGTTGAGTATGTCTGGCATTCCTTCTCTCTCAGGTTCTGTCTTTAGTGTTGTGTTTAGGTAATTATGAAGTCCTATCATTATCAGATTGAGATCACTCCTTAGTTATTGGTGAGGAGGCACTCTCCAGCAAGGCAGAAAAATAAGAGAGCAAGGCTGCCTTAGTGTGATAGTGATAACCATGAGCTCAGAGAAATCAGGATGCATGCAAAAATGATGTGCCCTAAGAAAGACTATGTTACAAATCAGTTTTGTTTGTAGATCAGTGGCCCAGGTGCTTCTTTGGGTGTGTGATTTATTAGAATGTTTTCAACATTTCACCATGATACGTTTATTTTCCTTTTTTAAATTGCAATCATGCTCTACTGTGTCTAGATATTATATAATGTATATGTATTACTAAAAGATAAAAGTAAAAGTTAAAAAAAGATAAGAAAATTTTCTTTATGCACCCCAATAAATTGTTCTGCCAAACTTAGACCACCAGTGTTGCTGTTCACCTCTGAATGAAAATGGATAATGTATGTTGTCCTTACCAAGACCCTATTTTTAAAAAGCCCCTAGCAGAGGAAAATACTAACTGTATGAGAGGGAGAAGAGGAAGGTGGGAGGAGAGTAGGCCTCTGCGAGGGTACCAGAGTACACCCTGCTTACACTACAAGACACTTCGAAGGAGACAGCAGAAAGCGGTATGGCATCAATCCCATTGACGCCATATTGCTTTCTCTAACAACTGTGACCACCTTTGCCTACCAGGTGAGACAGAGGAGTCACTGTGAGAGAGCCCCGCGCTGGCACACAACCTTTTCTGAAAAATTTTTTTTGTCACAACTTCTAGAGCTATGTGTCACACTTGCTGCCAGACAGGACACACCAAAATGGGAGTTGGAATGCTTTTATTTTTCATATGAACTGGTATTTGTGTAAGTGACTTGGATATCCTTCCCATGTTCCCAGCACCTCTAAAGGTAGAATTCCAGAAGAGTACTTTTCGCAGACCTTGCGGTCCAATCTAGGCTTCTTGAATGAGGAGTAGAGAGGGTATGCTGGATAGTTTTATGTCAACCTGACACAAGTTAAGGTCATTTAAGAGGAAGAATCTCAATTGAGAAATGTCTCCATAAGACTGGGCTGCAGTCAAACCTGTAGGGCGTTTTCTTAATTGGCGTTTGATGGGGAAGGGCACAATCTATTGTAGGTGGAGACATCTCTGAGCTGGTGGTCCTGGGTTCTATAAGAAAGCAGGCTGAGCAAACCAGTAAGCAACAGTCCTCCATGGCCTCTGCATCAGTTTCTGCCTCCAGGCTCCTACCCTGTTTGAGTTCCTGTCCTGTCCTGTCCTGTCATCCCTTCAATGATGAACAGTGATGTGGAAATGTAAACCAAATCAACCCTGTCCTCCCCAAGGTGCTTTGGCTATGGTGTTTCATCACAGCAATAGCTTGATTTAAAAAAATATGAATGTGTCGAAGACCCTGTTACGGCTTTCATTGTGTACTTCCAAATTCATGTTGAGTCCCCACGGCTCCAGGACCTTAGTATGTGACATTTGGAGATAGGCTCTTTGCAGAGATGTCAAAGTGAAAATTAAAGCCATCAGGATGGACTGTAATCCGACACGACTGGTACTCTCATTAAAAGAGGAAGTTTTGACCCCATAGAGGCATTATACGTGTGTACACCTAGGGGAAAGTGCCTGGGAAGCCAGTGAGGAAGTGGCCCACCATCTGTAGGCCACAGAAAGATGCTTCAGTAGGAAACCAACCCTGCGAGCTTCTCAGTTTTGGATGAACAGTCTCATGTATGGTGAGAAAACCAATCCTTGTTGATGATACCCTGCAGTCTCTGGTATTTTGTTATGATGGGCCGGTCCCTTCACTTCTTATAGTAATGATGCCAACAGCTAATATCTATTTTCAAATGAATTTCTCAATTAATCCCCATAAAACTGTATGATGTAGATACAATTCTTAGCTTCATTTTGCACATGAATGAGTTGAGGCTAATAGAATTAGGATAGAGCTGAGCTTGCTAGCGTTCCAAAGCCATGCTCTTAATTATAACAGGGACCGCTAGAGTACTGACTGGGTCTGGGTACCCAGCAGAGCCCAGAATAGACAGATGGTGCCAAGAGTCCCTTCCTGTCTTGTAGGAAGTAGCAGAGAGAAGAAAAGAAAATCAGTGTGTGGAGTTTAAGGCAAGGGCAAACTGCTGCTTGTAGTGTCTAGACTTCCAGTTTCTGGCCGACTGTTTTTCCCCTGTTTGCCCTTCCCTGCGGCAGCCTGTTTGGTCCTATTCCTGGAATAGGCAGTAATTTCTTCACAGTCCAGTCTGTTAAATTACATATAAGAATGTATATAAATGTGTAACAACCAAGGAAGTTGAGAAGTTTACCAGGGGGAAGGACAATGGCATCTTATAGATGGTCCACAAAGAGGGCTTCTATGGGAGCCAGCAGGAGGGAGACCTGCTTTGTTGTTTTTTATGTAGCCCTGTCTTTCCTTCTTATTATCCTGTCAACCTTCCTGCCTCACCCCTGCTGTAAACTCTCTCATGCATCATCCCCTGTGTCCCCAACCTTCCTGCCTCACCCCTGCTGTAAACCCTCTCATGCATCATCCCCTGTGTTCCCAACCTTCCTGCCTCACCCCTGCTGTAAACCATCTCATGCATCATCCCCTGTGTTCCCAACCTTCCTGCCTCACCCCTGCTGTAAACCCTCTCATGCATCATCCCCTGTGTTCCCAACCTTCCTGATTTAGCCATATCATTTAACCCTAACATTGCCACCTGACATTCCTATCATCTGGGAAACAGAGGGAATCCAGACTTGATACTGCTCCACACTAACTTTCTGCCTTACAGGAAGTGGAGGAGGAGAGTAGAGGGAAGCCTGATTCAGCACCAAAGTGTAGACCCACCATCTCATCCCTGCCAACTCCCTCCTCTTGAATCTTTAGTCATTTCCAGAAAAAAATTTTAGCCTCTCCTCTGTACCAGGCAGGAGGCTGTGGGCTGGCCTGGCAATAAACCCAGAGACATGGCTGCCCTTACGCTTGAGGGCTTTTTGGTTTTCAGATCCTTCAAACCCCAGACTATCTTCTTTCCTCAAATGAGGGGAAGACTGGGCAGCAGGCTGCTCCATTTGAGGTTTTCCTCTACTTCTGTCTTCTGACTGCCATCCTTCACTTGGGAAGATGACTCTTCTCAATGGTGATAAATTTGTACGTTTTGACTGTTCATGAAGCTGCCTGATTAATTATTTCCATTGGCAACTAAATTTGCATTTTAGTTAAAATTGGACATTGAGAGGAGTTGCCTTGGAGTACTCTCTTCCCCTGGAGCCTCATACTCCACACCGGCTGTCGCTGACCTCCCTGTCCACTAAGCAAGTGAGCAGCACCGTTTGCCTCACAGTGACGCACCAGCAAGTGGTTACCATGGAATGAGACAGCAGCGCTGTCCCTGTCGTCATGGAACCCCTGGGCCGTCTCCTAAGCAACCTGGCAGGGGCTCCCCGAACAGTTCGATGTTCTCTGTGCCACTGGGGTTAGTTTTAATTTATTTTTGTGGTAGCTTGACATCAAAAGCTTTATGTGGCTAAACAAATTTAGGGAAGGAGCTCCAGTATGCCTCTGTCCAGAGAGACAGAAAAAGATAGAAGGGTGGGGGTGGGGATGAAGGAGAGGGCGGAGGGTGACGCAGCATATAAGACACGAGTCTGAGGCAATTCAGAGCGATGTAAAGAAACGTGTGGAAAGAGACAGAGATAACTGACACATACCGGAACACAAACAGAGGCGAAGAGACACAGAGAGAAGATTTTGCAAGAAAACAGTGTCTCACACAGGACTGAAATATCTGGGGACACAGCAGCATGGGCTGTGTGACTGTGTGTGTCAGCCATTTTCCTCACTTACTCCCTGTTCTCATTCACAGTGGGGAAATATTAAAAGAGGCTCAGCTGCTTAGAGTGGGAGTCACAGGTTTTGGAGACAAAGCCTCTAAATTCTGTATTTTTTTATCGAACATGCTCTCCCCCCCCCCCCCCCCGATGTGGAGGGTGGCTTGGCATTTCTGTGTGAGGTGAATGAAGGAAGGAGAGGCACAAAGGAAGGCTGAGGTCAGGGTCATCTGAAATCCTTCGAGTTCTGCAGAGGCCATTGGAGTTGTACATGTTTCGGGGGATTTTGGGGTGGCTAATAACTGAACAATCCAATGGAGAGTGCTGCCTGCCTAGGAGCCAAGAGAGGCATCTGTTTTCCATATGACCGCTCATTTATGCCTTAGAATTGGTCCATGTCATTAGGACACCATCCTTGTTTGTAGACAAGAGAAGTGGGATGTGGAGATGGCAATTATCCTGAGTTCATATAGTTTGTAGGAGGTAAGAAGGAAGTAGAACTGAGCAGCATGTATTAAGAGCCCTTGTTCTCAATCTCCCACTGAAGTTTAAACATAGGTTAGTACTTGGTGTGAACAGACCCTGTCACAGAAGCTGCATCTTTAGATGGTCTCCAAGTACCAGGGTTATGGAAACGCTGGGAAGCGTGGGTGTTCATCATGGAAGTACATAATATAATCAGTTTCAGTAAAAGAAACAGTATAAAGTAGATCAGACAAAACATGAGGTCTTCACTGCTTACAGCTAAGTGATGCCAACTCCACCTGGGTTTGCTCTCCACCAGCCTGGACACTGCCCAACAGTTTGTATTTCAGTCTGGCTGCACTGAGGCTGTGACGCTGGGGATAAAAGCATGGTATGAGTCTCTTCTCCATTAAATCTCACATTGATTGGAGCCAGAATCAATCAAAGGCCTCTTTCATAGATTAATAGGGGTTTGGAAACAATAAGAATATTGGTGATATCAATAGTGAGTGGATTCTAAGAGTGCATAACTAGGTTTTGTTTCTGGATGGCCACATGTGAGGGAAGAAAGATAGACTGGAAGTTAAGGCTTGGACTGTGGAATCAGATACACCCAACCTTGAATTCCATAAACTCTGCCCCTTGTCCAAAGCTTCATAGTTTTGCGCAAATGACAAATCTTTTCAGATGTGTCACTTTTTTTCAGATGTTGTTCTTAGACCAAACCCAAAACCTATGCCATGTGAGACACAATCTTCACTGCTGAGGAAGCAGGTAACAAGTGGTCACATGAATATTGTCCTGAAGACGAGGAACACTAGCTAGGGACAGAGCTGTTGGGAAGCGCTTTTTGCATGAGGTAGCATTTGAGATTCCAGCAGAGGCACCTGCTCCATCTGAGGCTGTCAGAACTCCAGGTAGGCTGCCTGCCTATGGACCTTTCCTGCTCTCTCAGTGCCCACCCACCCTACCTCTAATCTCTGGTCTTATCCTTGCTGTATCCTAGCCCCCAACTTGACCACATTGGCCTCCAGAAGCCCAGGTAGGCCACCCACTAGTAGATTCCCCCTACTCTCGAGGTGCCTGCCTGCCCAATCCCCAGTACCGACTCCCCTCCTCATTGCCCTGTCCCAGCCCCTGACTTGGGCAGAGACCCCCCTGATCAACCAGAGGCCATGAAGACCATCAAAACTCCAGGTAGGCCACTAACCTCTCCCCCCCCCATGCTTTCTTGGTCCCCTCACCCTGTTCCCAACCCCCATCCCTCTTTATTGTTGGATCCCAAGCCCCAACTCAAGTGGAGATCCCCTGCTGAACAAGAGGCCACTCTGGCCATCAGAAGTCCAGTCTCCAACTTGGGTGGAGACCCTCTGTTTAACCACAGACCACACCTGCCAAAAGACCATAGAGGAAACAGAAACCAAGGAACAAAACACCCATCCAACAAAGACAAATTCAGAAATTGACACCTAGACCTATAATCACCCCAAACCCAGATGTCTAGACACCAGCATAAGAACAAAATTAACAACAGCCAAGGCAATATGTCACCACCAGAGCCCAGCTAGCCACTATCACAGGCCCTGACTATTTCAACACAGCTGAAACACAAGAAAATGATCTTAAAATCAACTTTATGAAGATGATAGAGGTTCTTAAGGAGGAAACTGAAAAATCCCTCAAAGAAATTGAGGAAAAGATAAAAAAATGGAAAGAAATGAATAAATTCTTAAGGAAAGCCAAGAAAACAAACAAATAGTTGAAGGAAACAAATAAAACTGTTCAAGACCTGAAAATGGAAATAGAAGCAATAAAGAAAACACAAACTGAGGGCATTCTGGAAACGGAAAACATGGGTAAGTGAACAGGATCTACAAAGGCAAGCATCACCAACACAATATAAGAAATGCAGGACAGACTCTCAGACGCTGATGACACAATAGAAGAATGGATACATTGGTCAAAGAAAATGTTGAATTTAAACTATTCCTAACATGACACATGCAGGAAACCTGGGACACTATGAAAAGCCCAAACCGACCAATAATAGGAATAAAAGGAGAAGATTCCCAGCTATAGAAGAAAATTTCCTAGTTTCCTAATCTAAAGAAGGACTTGCCTATAAAGGTGCAAGAAGCTTACAGAACACCAGATAGATTGGACTAGGAAAGAAAGACCCCGTGCCACATAATAATCAATACACTAAACATACAGAACAAAGAAAGAATATTAAAAGCTACAAGGGAAAAAGGCCAAGTAACATACGAAAGCAAACATACTAGAATTACACCTGACTTCTCAGTGGAGACTCTAAAATCCAGAAGGGCCTGGACAGATATGCTGCAGACTCTAAGAGACCATGGATGCCAGTAAAAATTTCAATCATCATAGATGGAGAAGAACATATTTCATAATAAAGTCAAGTTTAAACGGTATCTATTGATACATCCAGCCCTACAGAATGTACTAGAAGGAAAACTTCAACCCAATGAGGTTAACTACATCCAGAAAGCACAGTAAATAAATAATCTCACACCAGGAAAACCCAAAGAAGGGAAGCACACACATACTCATATGGTGATATTTTATTTGTACTGAAGTGTAATTTTAATTTTATGTTAATAAATAAAGTTGCCCTGGGGTCAGAGCTATTAGAGCCATAGCAAGAGCGTGGTGGTTAGAAGAGCTAGGTAGATTTCTGTGTGTTCAGGGATACAGCCAGTATTGGAGACATACGCCTTTAAGACCTGGAGGGCGGTACTTACAGGCAGTGATGAGGCAGTCATGTGGTTAGGTTTACAACCAATGAGAAGGCAGAACAGAAAGAATATTTAAACACGGACAAACAGGAAGTAGCTCTCTCTCGGGGAAGCTAGGAGCACTGCAGGAGGTAAGATTTTATCTCTGAGCTCTGACCTCTCGGCTTTTCTCTTTTACCTTGGCTCCGTGTTTCTTATTTTAATAATACGATTGGTTACATCTACATACTCACACACCACCACCATCTCCACCACCACCAAAACAATAGGAATTAACAGTCATTGGTCATTGATATCTGTCAATATTAATGGACTCAATTCCCCAGTAAAAAGACAAAGACTAGATGTAAAATAGATGTAAAATAGGATAAAATAGATGTAAATACAGGATCCAACCTGCTGCATGCAAGAAACACACTCAACATCAGATAGACATTACCTCAGAGTAAAGGGTTGGAAAAGAATTTCCAAGCAAATGGACCTAAGAAGCAAGATGGTGTAGCCATTCTAATATCTAACAAAATAGATTTCTAACCAAAATTAATCAAAAGAGATGAGGAAGGACATTTCATATGCACTAAAGGAAAAAAATCCACCATGATAATGTTTCAGTTCTTAGCATCTATGCCCTGAATGCAAGGGCACCCATGTTTATAAAAGTAACATTACTAAAGCTTAAACTACACATTACACATTGATAATAGGAGACTTCAGTACCTCATTATTACCAATGGACAGGTTATCCAGACAAAACTAAGCAGAGAAATACTGGAGCTAACAGATGTTACAAACCAATGAACCTAACTGATATTTACAGAGCATTTAACCCAAACACAAAAGAATATACCTTCTTTTCAGCACCTCACAGAACTTTCTCCAAATTGACTATGTACTTGGTCACAAAGCAAGTCTGAAGAGATACAAGAAAATTGAAATAATCTCCCTGTATCCTATGAGACCACCATGGATTAAAGTTAGATCTCAACAACTACAGAAATCACAGAAAGCCTTCAAGCTCATGGAAACTGAACAACTTTATACTGAATGACTATTGGGTCAAGACAGAAATAAAGAAATTAAAGATTTCCTAGAATTCAATGAAAATGGAGGTACAACATGGGCAAACTTATGGGACACAAGAGTGCTAAGTGATATGAGGGAAATTCATTGAACTAAGTGCCTACATAAAAAATTTGGAGAGATCTCATAATAGCACCTTAACAGTACACCTGAAATATCTAGAACAAAAAGATGCAATCAGCCAATAGGAAGAGAGGGCAGGAAGTAATCAAACTGAGGGCTGAAATCAATAAAATAGAAACAAAGAGAACAATACAGAGAATTGAGTTGTTTCTTTGAGAAAATCAACAAGATAGACAAAACCTTATCCAAACTAACTAAAAGATGGAGAGAATATCAGAAGATGGAAAGATCTCTCATGATCATAGATTGGTAAGATTAATATAGTAAAATGGCCATCCTATCAAAAGCAATCTAGAAATTCCACTCAATCTCTATCAAAATTCCTACACAATTCTTTACAGCTCTTGAAAGGACAATTTTCACCTTCACATGGAGCAACAGCAACATCATCAACATCAACAACAATAACAACAAAAATAACAGCAACAACAGAAACCAAGATAGCCTAACCAATCCTGAGCAATAAAAGAACTTCCAGAAGATATCATCATCTGTGATCTCAAGCTGTACTACAGAGCTATAGTTATAAAAACCACATAGTATTGACATAAAAATAGACATATTGATCAATGGATTAGAATTGAAGACCCAGACATAAATCCACACAGTTGTGAACACCTAATTTTTGATAAAGAAGCCAGAAAGACACAATGGATAAAAGACAGGATCTTCAAAACTGTGCTGGTCTATCTGGATGTCTACATGTAGAAGAATGCAAATAGATTCATATTCATCATTCTGCATAAAACTCAAGTCCAAGTGGATAAAAGTCCTCAACATTAAACCAGACACACTGAACCTATTAGAAGAGAATATAAGGAATAGCCTCAAACATATTGGCATAGGGTACAACTTTCTAAACAGAACACCAATAGTGGGACCCCATGAAACTGAAAAGCTTCTGTAAGACAAAGGACACTGTCAATAGGACAAAACAGCAGTGTACAGAGTGGGAAAAGATTTTCAGCAACTCCACATCTGACAGAGGGCATCCAAAATACATAAAGAACTCAAAAAACTAGGTATCAACAAACCAAATAATCCAATTAAAAATTGGGCTACAGATCTAAACTGAATTCTCAACAGAAAAATCTCAAATGGCTGAGAAACACTTAAAGAAATGTTCAACATCCGTAGCCACCAGGGAAATGCGAATCAAAATTACTTTGTTATACCATCTTACATCTATCAGAAAGGCTAAGTTCAATAACACAAATGACAGCTCATGCTGGAGAGGACATGGAGCAAGGAGAACACTCCTCCACTGCTGGTGGAAATGCAAACTTGTACAGCCACTATGGAAATCAATATGGTGGTTTCTCAGAAAACTGAGAATTGATCTACCTCAAGACCCAGTTTTACCACTCCTGGCCATACACCCAAAGGACATTCCATTCTATCACAAGGACACTTGCTCAACTTTGTTCATAGTGGTTTTAAAGATTCATAATAGCCAGAAACTGGAAATAACCTAGATGTCCCTTAACCAAAGAATGAATAAAGAAAATGTGGTACATTTACACAATGAAGTATTACTCAACTGTTAAAAACAATGACATCATGAAATTTTCAGGTAAGTGGATAGAACTAGAAAAAAATCATCTTGCATTTGGTAACCCAGACCCAGAAAGACAAATATGATATGTACTCACTTATAAATGTATATTAGCTGTTAAGTAAAGGATAATCATGCTACAATCCACAGACCCAGAGAGGCTAAGAAACAAGGAGGGCTCAGGGGGCGGGGTATAAATGGATCTCCCTGGGAAGGGGAAATAGAATAGATTTGGCAGGTAGACTGGGCGCAGGGTTCAGGAGGGATCAGGTAGGGGAGAGGGGGATGGAGGGAGAGAGTATGGGGAGAGACAACTAGAATTGTGGGGCATTTGGGGGATGATGTGGACACATAATATGGTGGAAACTTCCTGGGACCTATGAGGGTGATTCTTGTGAGGACTCCTGGTAATGGAGGACATGGAGCCTAAACTGTCCATCTTCTGTAACCAGGCAACTTCCAGTGGTAGGACTGGGACACCAACCCAGCCACAAATCTTTAACCTACAACCTGTCTTGCCTGCTGTGACAATGGTGGTGGGAGTGGCCAAACAATGACTGGTCTAACTTGAGGCCCAGGCCACCAGAAGGAGCCTGCCCCTGACACTGCCTGGGTAACCAGGAACCAGAAGCTGGATAGCCAGAGTCCTCAGGTAGAACCAAACATGACTGGGGGAGAGAGGGGGAGGGGCGGGGTGGCATTTGAGCTGTGGTTCTTGTCATCGTCACTGAGGACAGTACTAATTTATACCTTTCCAACACATACATACACATTTAAATTTTTATTGGTATATATTTACTGTACATAGTCCTGGATTTCATAAGGGCATTCTTGTAAGGATGTACATACCTTGCATTTATTCCCATTTATGTTATATATACATACATGGTTTTATGAATCTACATAAAATCAAGGGTCCACAAATGAGATAAAAATGTGTGATTTCCCCACCTCCCCCCGCCACTTCTCTGATAGTAATTATGGCCCAGTGTGATGTGAAAGGCTCCTCATGTCCTCCCTTTATGTCTCAGAGGCACTTTGCATTATTTATCTTACATTCTACAAATACAGCCTGAAGCCAGCTCCAAGGTCAAGGCAACTTGTTCAAGAACTAGCAAAGAGCTGAGTCAAGTTCACATGCTCCTGACTGCAAAGTCAAGGTAAACCTCAGAAAAGACACACACACACACATTACTTTTCTCTCTAAGTTTCCAGTTGATTTGCAGCTCACTGTTGGCTTTTGTTATGATTTAAGAAGTACCTGGTCGTCATCACTGATGCATTTTCCATTGATATTCAAGTTTAGCAAACGTGTCTGTGTCACTTATGGTCACAATGCTCTCTCAGCATCTCTGTCAGGTAGCTAATGGTGTATACACTTGTACAAGTGCATCCATGGATCTGATGCTAGATTTCACTTTGGGACAGCGGCAACTTTTATTATTCTGGGGGTTCAGGCCCCTGAATTATCAGAAGTGTATGCATAGCTATTGAAGCTTCATTTAATTGACATCAACACACAGCTCCTGCCACACTGAAGAAAGTTTTACTGAGCCTAGGAATAAAAGGCTTTGCTGGAGAAGTCTCTCTGCATTCATTATTAAGATGTTTTTTGGTGCTTTTCAATAACAAAGGACAACTTGAGTCAGCTTGAGCAAGAAGCAATTTGTTGGAAGGATGCAATGACATCTAAGAGAAACTAGGGAATGAGCCAGGTCTAAACAAATGAAATCACATTTGAAAATGGGCTGCTCCAGGGACACAAGTGGAAGGAGTTTATGATTTATTCATTTTGAGTTCTGCAATGGAATCCCTACAGCTGGGTTTGGCAGGCTTCCCCTCCAGAAGCATCTCTACCAGCATTTCATCCCCACTCTACTCATTTACTAGAGTCTACCTTAAACCTGTTCAAGAGAACCAGCTATTACATTTTCAGCTATTTTGTAAACCAGATGTTAATACCACTGACAATTTAAAACCCAAGTTTTGTCATAGGAGTACAGCAAGGGACTTCTTAGGTACTACAAATTAAGGTTTGATTATCTATCTATCTATCTATCTATCTATCTATCTATCTATCTATCTATCTATCTATCTATCATCTACCTACCTATCTATTTATTTATTTGGATAAATGATGTACCAATACATCCTCACAATAGACTGTACATACACCAATCCATAAAAAGTCATGTTTAAGAATATAAACTTTGAATTAGACTTAATGAGGTTGTTGTCTTGCTATATCATTTCTCCCCCTCCCTCTCCCATTCCCCTTGTCTTCTTCCCTCCATCTGTTCTTTCCTTCCCATGATCCTCTGTGTAGAATTGGTCCCTAGGCTCTTCCCTCACTCTGTTCCTTTCTTTCAATGATGCTCTGTGTAGAGGTTGTACCTAGGCTCTTCCCTCCCACTGTGCCTTCCTTCCCATGATGCTCTGTGTAGAAGTGGTACCTAGGTTCTTCCCTTCCTTCCCATGATGCTCTTTGTAGAGGTGGTACCAGAGACTTATGTAAAGTAAGCAATTGTTTTACTTTTGAGCTACATTCTCAGCTCACGAGATGATTTTCTTATTTTGTAAGATTGCAAGGTTTACCAGCTTCCTGAAACTTATATTTCTTTTCTACAGAATAAAACAATAAACAACAAGATGGTTTTTAGTGAGAACTCAGTGTCTAGTCTGTAGAACGCAAGTTGTATGTGATAGCTATTTTCCACATTTCTCTGTCCCTGACTATCTGCTGATCACCATTTATGGAGCCTTGATGTTCTGCACAATTAGCTTACCTTGGTGGTCTCCTTGGTTCTTGGGCTTTTGGACTTGGACTGAACTTTATCATGGTCTTTTCTTGTTGTCCAGCATGGTAATGGAAGATCATGGAGTTTCTTAGCCTTCACAAGTGGCTTGGCTAACCTAATAAATGCTATATTATGTATCTCTCTACCCTATTGTTTCTGTTTCTCTGGATCACCTCATTAACATGGAGGAGGAGGACATGCCTTTTGGGATTAGCTTGGTGATGACATATATGTGGCTTCATGAGCATGGTTTTCCCAGATGTCCTTTTTAGACAGTAATTCTTTGATTTCCCCACATTTATCATTTTCCCTAAGGACATGAAGAGGGTGTGTGAGCCTTCAGGGGAGTCCATTTGGGCATTTTAATATGATGTTGTTATCTATAATGTTCATGCCCAAGAGCTGTACAATTGATTTACAAAAACATCACAAAATCTCATAATTATTTAAATATATTTTTGATTTTGTGCTGAGATGCATCCACAGCTACTTCTGTCTACATGTGGCCACATGTTGGACATGCCTAGAATTTATGACTCCTGACACTGCCTTAATCCAGATGCACAGCCACTCTACTTTCTGTGTTCCAGAATGGAGAGCTATGGAGTAGCTCTGATGAAGTTCTCTGGGAGGATTTCACAGGAATTAATGGACGCAAACTGGAAAATATGAGGCTAAGATAATAAGCTATCTTTGGGGGAAGAGTTTTTCAGCCCCTAAAATGTAATACTTGCTCCTTTCTCCTTGCTGAGGTGTCCCCACAAAGGGTACCTAGAGTGTGAAGGTACTAGGGTGAACTGGTTCACTGGACACCAGAGCTCGGCTTCTGGAGACCCCTGTGTAGTGTGCTAAGGGGTGTTTTGAGTTAGACCTACACAGATTCCGAAGCTAGTCCCCAAACAAGCACAGCATGGGTTACTCTCAGCAGTTGCATCCTCCCTTTGTCATCCATGGGGCACAGCATCCGGTCTAGTGCCTTCTGTTTTCCTGGGTCCAGGAAGACATCTAGCATTTGAAGATGACAGATGTATTAGATATCTTTCTGTTTCTGTAATAAAATACCATGACCAACAGTGACTTAAGGAATAAAGGGTTTATTTTAGCTTATGATTCTAGAGGAGTGGAGTCGATAATGGTGAAGAAGTCATGAGAACAGTAGAAGAAAGCTATGTGGTGTGTGTGTGTGTGTGTGTGTGTGTGTGTGTGTGTGTGTGTGTGAGAGAGAGAGAGAGAGAGAGAGAGAGAGAGAGAGAGAGAGAGAGAGAGAGAAATGTGGGGGAAGGAGAACAAGGAGTGGGATGAAACTAACCCCCTCAAATCCCATCCCCAGTGAGCGCTTCCTCCAGCAAACCTCCACCTCCTAAAGGTTCCACAACCTCTCAAACAGCACACCACCTGCTTGAATATGAACACCTAGTGTTCAAATACCTGAGCCTGTGAAGGCCATTTCTCATTAAAGCCACCATTGAACAAATAACTTTTTCTTCTACGGCCAGATTCTTGGCACGTAGCACCTTAAGGGAGCAAAGGTTTATTTTGGCTCACAATTTGAGGGGCTCTAGTCCACCATGGCTGAAAGGCTGTGAGGAGGACGGCCCCACGGGGGAAGAAGTGCACAGCCTTGTTCACATCTCTGCTGGAGAGGCTGATTAGACAGGAAGCAGGACAAAGCTGTGGCTCTGCAGCTTCATCCCGTGACCCACTTCCTCCAGCCATGTCCCAGCTCTCAAAGGTTCTACACGCTCCCAGCTTCATCAGCTGGGGATCAACTGCTCAAGCTCAAGCCACAACAGGGTTACAAAACACCACGCAGCACTTCTTTCACAGACCTGGAAGCAAACTAGGTCTTATGATATTTGTAAAATACTATAAGCAGAAAGGATACTTAATGCTAGCAGTGATTTCCTACAACCATTACAAAGGAACAGAAGAAAGTCTGTATAAAGATTTAAAGGGTGCTAATCTGTAACTAGAAAGTTGAGTGGTTTTCTGATCCCCAGTGGAGAATATTTGCCAAATGTTTCCAGCTCAGCTAGGAACCTTCATATTTTATTTTATTACTTTTTGTCTAATTACAGGAGACACATGAGATTAACATCACTGTCTCCAACTTCCAGACCAGGAAAACAAGGCACAGGAGATGTAGATCATTTTTCAGTGACTTTTGGCTAACCCAGGGCTGAGCACCATTTGAATCCACCATTGTCAGACTGACTCAAAATCTTAATTTCTTTCCCATCATCTCAGCTTCTTCTCTGTAATTTCTACATTAGTCAGTTATAGAGGTTTCTTGAACTTCTTCCAGTGAAGACCTAGTGTCAGAAGCTATCGGTAGGAGAATCTGTGCTGTCTGTACACAGAGTGTAGTGACTCCTGGGGTTTGAAGTGAAGGGGATGTCGGGGCGGATTTGGGAACAATGATTTGTGGCCAGTTTGCAAAGCTAAGCATGTGTGTTGGTTGGCCTTACAGGACCTGTTTGCCCTGTTTCAAATTCCAGGTTTTCTAGAAGTATTGTTCTTAGAGAAGCCTTTCATTTCCTGAATCTGCACTGAAAGAAAAAAGAAGCCCCCCAGAACATGTTTTCAGCCAATATTTAGACATGGTAAGATAGTTGCCCATGCTCACTTGGCTATCTGATGGGACTTTGGGGTACACTAGAGTGACAGAAAAGCTGCCTCACTGGGACAAGGTGAAACCTTCCATCCCCCATTTTTTTCTTCCTGGCTGGTAACCTGGGCTGCAGGGAAAAGGGGAGGGAGAGCACAGCTCACCCCAAATCAGAGGAGGTACATGGTTAATACACACTGTGGTAACTAAGCGTGGAAGTTCCATGCTAATTGTGTAAGGGCTGCATGTCTTACACAGCCCAGTGAGGATCTGATGCTGCCTTTGCTGGCCTGCATCTACATGGCTAATTGATGCATATCCTGCAGTGTGTCTCTGGAGGTGAAATCTGAAGGCCAGGCACTGGCCAGATAGAGCATCCTGCTGCTGATATTTATTCTTGACACTTGTTTCTTAGATTCCATGAGCCTGAAGAGGGAAGAGATTCCCACCCCATCTCTCCTAAAAAAATACTACATATGTAGTGCCTCTCTGTATTAGTGAGGTGCCATATCTAGTACCTGTGGGGAGTAATTTCAATTTTCTAGTCAGTGTATCAAAGGTTTACTGTGTTCAGTTACGTAAGCAGAACAGTGGAATTCAAACTCAAAGATGAATTTGTGTGTAGATATCAAACTCTAGGGGTGGTCTGATGGATGGTTTTGATTGTCAACTTAAGTAGGTTTAGAATCTGCTAGAAGACTGGTGGGGTTTACCTCTGAGATGTCTGTGAGGGAATTCCATTTCCAGAGAAGATTAACTACGGGGGGCAGACCCACTCCGAGTGAGAGGCACTTCTACGCTGTCGTCTGCACAGAATACAAGGGGAAAAGAAACAAGCCCATTCAGTGCAGTCATCCATTTTCTCTGCTATGGGCTGCCATGATGTGAACAGTTCTGTTCCACCACTCCCCACGCCCAGTAACGGGCAGACACCCTTGAAACTACAAGCAAATTGATTCCTTGTTTTCATGGACGTTTTGGTCACACTGATGCAAAAGTGATCAACACAGTTGGAGAGTGGCCAAGTCACTGCCTTACATGGTCCCACTTTGGTGACTGGAACCTTGATATTTCATGTGGTTTATTCATAAATAGCATGTTTCTAGAATGAACTAGAAGTCATCACCACGTGACATGAAGAAACCTATTTATACCAGCTTAAAGGAACCAGTCACAGGCCTGGAGAGATGGTTCAGTAGACAAGACTGCTCAACACACAAGCATGAGGACCTGAGTTTGAATCTCTAACAGCCATATAGAAAGCTGGGCATGGCCAAATGCAAGCTTGAATCCCAGGAGGATTATAGGGCTTGCAGACTGCCAGTCTAGTCCAGGCTCAGTGAGAGACCCTGCCTCAAGGGAATAAAGTGGCGAGTGATGGAGCAGGGCACTCAGAATCCTCTGGTCTCTGGGTGCAGAGACCCCACACACTTATGTGTACATGGAAAACACACACACACACCACACACACACACACACACACACACACACACACACACACACACACCCCTAACCATTGGTAGATGGTCAAGATGGTAGATGGTCAAGATTCTTGTGTCAGCCATTAAACCATTGATGGTTTCTTTCCAGTTATCCATAGTGAAAAAAATGTTCCTGCATTTACAGCATGAGAATTTGAAAATGCTACAAATCACAGCTTTTAAATCTTTTTTTTTCTAGAGATGGATGGCCAGCTTATCCCACTGCAGAGTAACCATTCACTGTCTACATCTATGTCAAGAATATGTGCTCCAGAGCCTGTTAAGATGGCTCAGTGGGAAAAGAAGTTGGTGCCAAGCCTAACAGTCTGAATTCAGTCTCTGGGACCCACAGGGAAGAAGGACAGAACTGACTTCTCCAAGTTATCTTCTGACTACAGGTGTGCAGCATGGTATATGTGCACCCACTCAGACACAGACAGGCAGACAGACACATAAGAATTAAAAATGTAATAAAGATTATGAGCTTCAGAATGAGACTCAGGTGGGTGGGATATTCAGATTTAGGACAACTTAATAGTAACATAACCTCAGGCAAAGTATTTAACCTCTCTGAACCTCAGATCCCCAGTTTCCAAGAATGTACAGTTCAGAAAGAGCTATGTAGAGCTGCTTCTGAGTGACAGGCACAGGGAGGTCCTGAGGAATGCCCACAGAACACGTGACTTTTGAATAATAGCTTCCATGTTGTGAAGGAATCAGAGATTGTACTCAAGGGCATCAGGGACAGAGCAACAATTGATTAATAATGTCTGCAATGAATGTTGGGAAGTGTGTTTAAGTACCACAATCAATAATAACAGCCAACACTGAGTAAGCCTTTGTAACATGAATTGCTAAATGGTCTCATTAATAAAAAGCCCAGAGCCAGATATTGGGGTAAAAACTGAAAGATCAGAGAAACAGAACAAGCCACAGCCACTAGCTTACCTCTGAAATCCTCAGCCTCGAGAGCGTGAGTTCCTGTTTCCTCATACTTCATTTACCTTTCTCTGTCCAGATATCACTTCCTGTGATTAAAGGTGTGTGTGTGCTTCCCAGTACTGGGATTAAAGTTGTGTGCTACCACTGCCTGACTCTGTTTCCAGTGTGGCCTTGAACTCACAGAGATCTAGACAGATCTCTGCCTCCCAAGTGATAAGATTAAGGGTGTGTGCCACCATTGTCTGGCCTCTATGTCTTTGAGCTAGTGGTTGGCTCTGTCCTCCAATCTTCATGCAAGTTTATTAGGGTACACAATATATCACTGCATTTCCCCCTTTTTGTCTAATATAATAAAAGGTTATAACTAATATAAGAAAAACTATATACAATTAGTATATACAATATATACAGTCAAGAATTATATTAACAATGTTCAGTCCATTAACATTTGGCCAATTCAGAGAAAAATTATCCTGTTTTGGTGAGTTGAAAATGTTGTACCTAATTCATGTTGTACCTAATTTGTATTACCAACCAAAAATATCTTTTGATGTCTTTCAAACTTACATACTTTATACCTCTTCAGTGAGTTTCTTTTCTGAATTTTTTAACAAGGAAAACTATAACTATCTAATATTCAACTCCCTCAAAGACCTGAGAAGGAAGTAATATTAACTGAATAAGCAGGAAGTGAAAACAAGCAACTTCCAAAAAATCTGAGAAATGACAGAAAGAGCTGGCTGCCTGGACAGTCACCCAAGGTTCCTCTGCAACATTGGGGCATCCATCTTCGGCCTACAGGCCTAGCATGTCTGAGAGAGTCATCTATGAAGCATGATTTTCTAAAGGGGCTTCCTACCGTGTCTTAGCAAGATTCCACAGTACTTTCTTTTGTGTCCTGCTTGTCCAGTTTAGACAGCATACTCTCAGCAGTTGAGACAAGGGCATTTTCTTGCTCAGTGACTAAATGTTGCCACAAAAAAGTAAACTCCACATGGAGTTTCTTCAATGCCTGTCATCTTCTCTAAAGTAGATTGGTACTTCCAGGAGCAGACATGTCTCATTGTCATAAAAAAAAGAAACAAATTAAAACATCTTAAATGCCATATTCTGTAGATCTCTGAAGTATTTGAAGATGACCTGTCTATCTAAAATATATTTCTGCTTGACCTTGAAAACATACCTTATATGACTACAAGTTCCATTATAATGACTGACTACTAACTGCATTTCTTTATTATCCTAAATAGTTGGTAATAATAACTTTCAAGGACTAGCAATTTGCATTATATTGTTAAATGAACTGTATAGGTACAATATCTTGAACAAGATTAGAAATATATATATACAGTATTTTCTAACAAAATCAACCTCAAATTTGTATCAATATACATAATTTGTATACAATATACAAAAATCCAATCCAATGTAAAATATTTAAAACTGATAATTGCTTTTTAAAAATAGATTCAATAATCTACCATTTTATCTTATCATATCCATATCCTTTTTTCAGAGTAGATTCAATAATCTATGTTTTATCTTATCATATCTATATTCTTTTTTCAGAGTAGATGCAATAATCTACCCTTTACTCTTTTATTTCTATATTAATTTTTTAAAGAGTAGACTCAATAATCTACCTCTTATCTATGTCCTCTTTTTTCTTTCTTTTTTTTTCAAACAAGAACTCTGAATCTAATCTCCTTGTTTAGCTTTTTTTCCCTGACCATTATCAATTAACAACTTGGAACCAAGCATCCTAACAATGACAATTATTCATAACCCATTGAAAGAGCAAATATCACCCACCCCACCTCTTGGGAATGTGGGTGTTATGTTCTTAAAATTACTTCGTGCTGATTGGGGGTGAAGGCATCATTAGGGGATCCTGAAAAGAAAATTTGGGGTTAATTGTCAAGTCCTGGGAGAGGTAGCTGTATCATTTGTTGTCCAGTCTCTGCATAATGGGAAAATGCAGGGCTTGTCTCAAGTCCTTTCTCGAGTAGACTGTGAGGCTGGATCATCTCAGCTAGCCATCTCAAAATTGTCCTGAGCAGTTTGTAGTCCAAAGCTGATCTTTGGGTGGTGTTTGTCAGCTTGGTGACATTATCATTGTCCTGATGGAATTGTTGTTATGGGGTCCCATCATCTTGTTAGAGACTTCAAAGTCGCTGTTAGGTACAGTCACCGTCCCCTTGCCAACTTCTCAGCTCATCCTGTTTCCTCAGACTGAAAGCTTCTGAGTCCTCACCCCTGAAGTTCTCAGTTGAACTGCTGCTTAGTTCCTGTCTCCTCACACCTTATATACTGTTCTCCCCACAGCCATGCCACTTCCTGGGATTAAAGGTGTGTATGCTTTCCAAGCAAAGGCGAGAGATCTCAAGTGTGGGATTAAAGGCATGTGCCACCATTGCCTGACTCTGTTCCCACTGTGGCCTTGAACTCATAGAGATCCAGACAGATCTATGCCTCCCGAGTGATAGGATTAATGGTGTATGCCACCACTGTCTGGCCTCTGTGTCTCTGAACTAGTGGCTAGCTCTGTTCTCCGATCCTCATGCAAGGTTATTAGGGTATACAATATATCACTACAAGCCTTTATAAATGCCAGGTGCTCTTCACAGTGATCTGTTCTCTATAATAATAACCTGGCTCATTCCTATAACCTGGTTAGGCAGTGTTTCTCTATTGGGATGATGTCCCAAACCAAAGCTATTTGGCAAAGTCTGGTGATTTTTTTGGTTGTCAGGATTGAGGTACATATGGATGGGTAGTATTGGCACTGATGATCTGATGAACATTTGACAATGCAGAGGGCAGATTCCTCCATACACAATCCCCAAATTACCTGTCTCCAAGTGCAGTGGTGCCGAGAAAGTCTGCAGGACGAGTACTATCATTCAACGGTCTTGGTGGGAAGCGAGGTACAGAGAAGCCAAGGCCGTTGCTCTGGGTCATCCAGGAAGCAGATAACTGGAATTGAGTCAGACCTAAGGCCCACCCTTCCCTTCTGCATGTTTAGTAGGAAGGTGGCAAGGAGCAGGGAAGGAGAGCAGGAACTCAGGGGTTTGCTCTTTTGTTTTGCTTTGCTGCTGCTGTAAATGCCCCCTCCCCCAGGCTGCCTCTCCAATCCCTGCTGTGAAAGTTCAGCTCTCCATCTCTCAGATTTCCCCTGGCACCCGAGTCCTCCTTCCAGCTGCTCCCTGCTTGCTGCTCCTGCCCAGTGCTGGCAGGTGACGGCCTTGAGTGGGATTTGTTCTGACACACCACCGCTGCCAGTGTTGCCTGGGAAAGTGAAGCTGGGAGGTGTTGCTGCTTCAAGTACAAAATACCAGCTTTGCACTTCTCCCTAGGGAAGGCAGGGCCGGGGATGACTGGAGAACAGCGGTGCCCAAGAGCAGCTCTTTGTGGCATCCTGTGCTCTGCGTGGCAGTAGCTAACTGTCCGGTGCAGAGTGAGTGGCTCACCTGGAACCTTGGGAAGGCTGGGGTGCTGGAGCTGCCCTCAGGCTCTGAGTCTTGGGTCTGCCTCATGCTTCCAGGTGAGCAGGGATACTGTTCAAAGTGTGACTAGAGGAAGAGGAATGGCCTAAAACTCAGACAGAAGCTCCGTTTCAGTGGCTGTTCAGCAGTGAACATGTAGCTGCACCTCTCTGAACTTCATTCCTCACTTGTAAACATACTACAGGGGAGGTGGAGAATCACAACTTGCTAGATATAGGCACAAACACAGATATTGCTAAGACCTAAGAAGGCAAATTATATTTTTTTCTTTATGAAACCAACTACGTTGACGCTGATTCAGGGATCAAAGCCAGGCTCATCAGAAAAGACTGCTTGATTGATTGTTATGCATCTAGACATGTGGAAGACAGGTATGCACACCTGGTGTTCACACCCAGGCTTGGTAGCTTCAGAAGTACTTCTTAGAAACTCTTATCTTGATTGTTTAATCCTCTATAAAGCCAAGGGAGAAATAGTTAATGATGGAGACCAGAAATCACTGAAGAATAAAATAATAATAATAATAATAATAATAATAATAATAATAATAATAGCTCATTTGCTTTAAATTATGATTTCTAATGACCCAATGGCCCGTACTGCAGAGGGGTCCTAGCATGCTGAGACAGTAGGGGATTGGGAACCAAGTGATTAGCGCTAATTCTCTCCCTGTTTGACATATTTCTGGCAGGCCAGGTATCCTCTGATGAGGGAGGAGTTAGTGAGGTGCAGAAGAGGGAGTCAGCTGAGAGGCTGATCCCAGACACGAGTGAGAATTCGGAAGAGAGTTGAAACTAGCTGGAAAAATTGAAGGCACCTCCAGTTGGTGATCATGGTATTGGGTTTATATGCATCTCTGGACATTCACCTTTAGGTATGAGCAGTTAAGTAGTAGATGATAAGGGGTAGTCACATGATCAAAGTGAAGTTGAAAATTAAATGCTGGCAGTTTTTTTTTTTTGGTGGAATTCTTGAGAAAACAGTTCTTTCCATTAGCCTTGGCAAACCCGGCACAACAGTAGCTCAGATTTCCTGAGGCCGTTTTTGTTAATACAGGGGGCCGGCCTGACAAAGAAGCCACAGTGGAGTAAAGCAGAGAGGAGGGATGGCAGGATGTAGGTTTCAATGGCACCGTTCAAGTTTCTAGAAGCAGCCATGTCTGCAGCTAAAGACATCTGAATTTGTATGTCCTTTTCCATTAACCAGCTTATGATGAATTGTTTTCCACTGGAGAAGACACCTTAATGAGTCCAGGAAGTGTTCCTACATGTGAAGGGAGAAAGATGAAAACTCCAGACAAAACAAGACTGGAACTGAGTGTGTGCATGCCAGTTACCCCAGCAATAAGGTAGCTGAGGCAGGAGGAGGATTATGATCTGGAGGCCAGTCTAGAGTATCTGGCAAAATCTTGTTTCCAAAAACAATAACAATAGATAAATGAAAGACAGAGAAGTTGGAATAATTCTAATATGCTAATCATGAGAATAACTTCTACACACTAGGGGTTCCATGGCCAACATGACTTTTATTAAATGGCGAAGACCAGGAGGTTGTCACCTATATTAATAATAAGTGCAGTGTGGGCTGTTTTCCCACTGAGGAAATCAAGAGTTAAGCGTTACCGTGGACTTACTGGGTAGGTGTTAATGCCCAAGTGGTCAGCCCTATACTCAAGTGTATGCAAGCAACTCTGAGGGATATATTTTACTCATGTATGAAATTCTCCAAAAATTAAAAATCAATGTGTAGTTGGTGTGGTGGTCCATATTTAGAGTGACTGATTTGGGAGACTGAGGCAGGATTGCCACAAGTTTGAGGCCAGCCTGGGCTCTATACATAGCAAGACTGTGTCCCCAAACCCAAACAACAGAGACACAGATTCACACAAGTGCACGTACATACACATAGACACACAGACACACACACACACAGACACCCACCCACACAGACACAGACAGACACAGACAGACAGACAGACAGACAGACAGACAGACACACACACACACACACACACACACACACACACACACATCCTAGTGTGTCATGCCCAAAGCATAACAATTAGGTCCATTACAAAGCTTAGATTGATACACACCTTTGCCTGATCCTGAAAGCCATGGGCTTTAATTGCACACTGACTGCTTGGCCTCAGTGAACACACAGAGTGAAAGGAGGAGAAAGGAGCGGAAGTTATTATGAACCAGGTACAGTATAGTGTGCTCTATCCTTCCAGCAAAGTAAGACCCAGGGTGCAGAGGCTTAGCAAAAGAATAAGAAAGGGGAAAATCTGTAGGCAGGAAGCACAAAAGCTGATGCATGGGGCTCTTTCTGTAACTCATATTAAAATAATTGATCAAATGCGTATTATCAGCTTCTGGAATACACAGTGATAATGGTTGTCTACAGTTCACCATTTAATCTCAGGCCCCTAAAGAGAACTCTGAGGAAATCCAGGAACGGTATCATTGCATTTTGTTATACATGCAATTGCTGGAGAGACTGAGGGGGAGGTGGGGCAGGGAGTCCCATTTCAGGTCTGGATGCTGTGGTTGGAAACAGTCCTCGGTGTGCCAGGGCCGTTGATAATCTCCCAGGCTACAGGCTAGAGTCACGCACTGTTCCCTACTCTGGGAAAAGCCTGTCTCAGGATCTGTAAAGATAATTTCTGACTGTCTGCATGCCACTCATTAGAGCTGTTTGTCCTGGACTTGAAGAAAAGCTAGCATTTCTTCCTCTGAGACCCCCATGAAGCACGAAGTACGGCCTTAATGGCACAGGGGGCATGTTCTCACCTTCAGCATGATCCACGTTTTAAAACGTTTGACAATTAGGAAGTGCCTGGTTAAATGTCTTTTCCCATTTCTATTCTCCACATCTGTGCAGTTGCAAAGGGCATGGCTGTGGCTGCTGAAGGTGACAGTGGGGAGGATGAGGATACGGGACTGTTAAGCACAGACAATGCCCCAAGTGCCCGCTGGGTCATTTACATGTGCCTGTGCTCTGTGTGCCTCTAATGTATCCCAGCCTACTGTTCACTCAAACTCTCCTGTCTGGCCTGTTTCATGGTTCTTGGTGCCACTGCTAAGTTGATGCTCCACTATTGTGTAATTTTAAAACATTGCTGTGTTATTCTTCGAATGACATCCCTTTTGATGTTTTTTTTTTTTCTGAAAAATTTCATCCTCTATCCAAGGTACTGTTACATAAAGACATTTTTATATAAGTATATATAAAATTTATGTTGTACACATTCTCCCCATAACCCCCATCTCCTCTTTCTCCCCATGGTTAGTCCCTTTGTTCCCATAGACAGTTTCATTTCTACTTTCATGTCACATGTACGCACATGATTTTATGTACCTATATCAAATCTGTAAGGCCAAGAGGAAAGAAAACACATGGTATTTGTTTGTTTTTCCTGAAACTGGCTTGATTTACTTAATGTGAATAACACCAGCTTTCCCATTTTCCTGCAAATGACAGCTTCATTCTTTATGGCTGAATCAAATTCTACCGTATATACACCAGGTTGTCTTTATCCGTTCCTCGGTTGTTGGACACCTAAGTTGGATCCATAACTTAACCATTGTGAATCATGCTGAGATAAGCACTGATGTTCAAGTGTCTTAGTGATCTGTTGACTTGGAGACTTTTGGTAAATACCCAGGAGGGTTGTAGCTGGTACAGTCAGATGATTGCTCTACTTTTGCTTTGTGGGTTTTGTTTTAAACTCCACATCTGTTTTTACAATGACAGGATTATGTTCACTTCCCCACCTGTCCTGTCTGAAGAGTCCCTTTTGGTGAGAGAAGCCATAGCATCTTGTTGGCTTTCTTTTACTCCAGGGGCTTCTCAAAGAGTCTGACATCTGACGACCCTCCATAAATGCCAACAGCTTCTCTGTGCCACAGGCCTGTATCGTCATCTGAGGAGGAAACTGAAGAGTGCACAGAGTATAACAAAGTGCCCCAGCTTGAATCCAGTCCTGCTTCACGGAAGCTTTGCCCTGGACCATTATGTTACAGTGATGCCTTCTGTCTAATCAGTTGACTTTTTGTTTGTCAGGGAATCTGGTAACTAACTGGTACTGGGCTTGGTTCAATAAGCCCACAAGGTTAATGCTCCTCTTTTGGATTCCAGTGGTAACCAGTTTGTAGATTTCAATAATGTTTTGGTTGAAATGGCCTTTTGGAAACTTAGCAATGGTGATTTCCTAGTGTTCCCAGGTGAGCCCATTCATCTGGTGTAAACTGACCTCACAGTCTCCTCACCACATGCACATGTTTCCAGGCCGCAATCCACCTTCACTTCAACTTCCCTGTTCTCCCAATGGCCTCCAAGGAGGATGCTTGCCTTTCTGTCCTCTGTGAATACCAGTTTGACTGTCATGCCCCATGCTTACACTTTTCAGAACACTTAACACACAGTATTCTCTTTTTAAAATTTATTTAATTTTTTTGAGTCAGGGTTTCTCTGTGTAGCCCTGACTTTCCTGGCACTCACTCTCTAGACCAGGATGGCCTCAAACTCAGAGATCCATCTGCCTCTGACTCCCAAGTGCTGGGACTAAAGGCATGTGCCATCACGGCCTGACAACACACAATATTCTACTCTGTTATTTTATTGTTCTGATTGAGGCTTTTTAGAATCGTTCAAGTGGGTTGTGATCTATTGAGGTCACAAACAGGGTCTGAACTAATGTTGTACCCCAACTGCCTAAGTACTTGATAGATGAAAAATGAGTTGGTAGGGCTAAGGATGATGCTCAGTTAGCAGAATGCTTGTCTAAAATGCATGAATTTCTGGATCCCACCCCTACTACTGCATTAACTGGGTATGGTGCACATCTCTAATCAAAACACCCAGGAGGGAGAGACAGGAGGATCAGGAATTCAAGGTCATCACCAGTTATATAGCAAAACTTGAGGCCAGCTTTGACTGCATGAGATTCCATCTCAAAACCCAACCCCAAACCACAAAACTAGCAGTAGTGGTAGTAATAGTAGTAGTAAAAACTTAAAATGAGTTGGTGGTTTGATGGATATATGAAATGCAGGGATGGTTTTATATTTTTCATATCTCTTATCATTTCTCATGTGCAAAACCCTTTTCAGAAGCCAAGGCGACTCCTCGGGTGACTGGGGTAGTGCTTCATTTGAACAGCCCTCTGTCTGCTCACTCAAGCACGAACGTCTGTGCTAAAACCATCACCTGCTTTGGAAAGATGATCTGAGATTGTGCTATTTCAAAAGCATCTGTCTTGGAGATGTCATCAAGTGCAGTTGTTCTCAAGCTGACTACCACTGGAACCATTTGGAAATGAGTGCTTACCACCTAACCAATGACTACAGCATTCACCATGAGCCTGCTGCCATATGCTGTGGATGGAGGCATATGCTACATACTCCATGAACCGATGAAGGAAGGTCTCACTGCACAAATCTAGGGGCGCATGTTTTAATCTCTGACCATCTTCTCTCCTCCTTCAGTTACCATATATCATCCAACATACATATTCTGGACACTACAATTGAGTTTCCTTGCAAAGCTCTAAAACAGAAACTACTTTGAAACACCACATTTTCTGAGTTTTTCTAATTGGTCCTTTCTCATCTCCATATGGTAAACATTCATTATGCCTTTCATTAAACAGCATGGAAGACAATTTTTTTTTTTTAAATTGACTTTCTCAATGGCAGTCTGACATGAATGGTTTGATGCTGTTGTTTTGGAGTATAAAAACAAAAGTTGAGTATAGAAATATATTATTGATTCCTGCCTGTTCTTCAGGCTCATACACTATTGATTAAAGCCCTAACTTTTGCTCCTTCATCCACAGAGAACAAATCTGTAGCACTTCCAAGAACCAAAACTCTGGCATGAATATTTTGATAGATGGTGAGCCAGGCTGGAACAACCCATACTCTTATCAGTGAGACGAGTAGCCTCGATTAGGAGATGTCAGCCTGAGTGAACAACAACATGTTGGATGCTAACAAAAAACTTACCAGTTCAAGGATGCTGCATGTGTTTCTGCCTTGTGGGACTTGGGTGGTGGTGAGATGTATATGTGAATTTAGTGCAAGGGGCAGCAAATGAACTCCGACTAGAATGGGCAGAGTGCATTGGGTATGTGGTAGGGAATGGCTAGAGTTCATTTTATTTTCCACTGGGAATATATTTTCCCAGAGAAGTCATGCTTTTCCCAAGGCTTTCAGATTCAACTACTTCCTCTCCTTTTTTGCAATCATACCATCTTTCAAGTCCCCAGTGCCTCACATTTGCTTTGGAATTGTAGACTCTGAACCACATCTCTCCTCCGTGGGAAATGATGTTGGAGAACAACATCGAAATATTAAGTTTCCCCTGTCTACTTGTGAGCTCTGGTCTTGTGATGGAAGCACTTAGCATCTATGAGCTTCCAGCTCCCTCTTCTTCTTGGACCAATTCACGTGGTCAGATGAAATTAGCTTATAGTGATGGAGGTAAGACAAACCCCTGCCACCCCAACTGTGAATCTGGAAAATAGAAAAGAAGCTTCTCCTGGGTAGTTCTTTGTCAACTTGACACAAGTTAGAGTCATCTGGGAAAAGAAGTCTCAACTGTCTTTATAAAATTACCTCTAGGCAAGTCTGTAAAGCATTTTTTAAATTAATGATTGCTGTGGGAGAGCTCAGCTCACTGTGGATGGTTCATTCCTGGGCTTGGCATCCTGGATGGTATAAGAAAGACAGCTGAGCAAGCCATGGAGTCAAGCCAGTAAGCAATGTTCCTCCGTGGTCTTTGCTTCAGTTCCTGCCTCCGGGTTTCTGCCTTGAGTTCTTGCCCTGACTTTCTTTAGGGATGGTATAGTGTGTATGACCTTTCCTCCCCAAGTTGCTTTTGCTCAGCGTATTTTATCACAGTAATAGAATCGTAAGACAGGTTTCAAACTATGAAGTCAGCACACAATGGACCAGGGTGGAGGTAACAAAAAAGGAGCTGGTCAAGAATGTGGTTGGTGCTGTTGATAGGTAAGGACGACATATAAAAAGATGCGCCAGCCAGAAAGAAGTGTGCACAAAGAACTGTGCTGGAGAAGCAGCCAAGCCTAGCCACGTTAACTCTGGCTGGGAAGGACTTTGAGTGCAGTCGCTGTACCAGAGCTGTGGAGTCGCTGCACACCGCAAATAATCACCTGTCTACAGTTGCCTTTGACTTTCCATTACTACTCAATTCTTAGCAAAGTTGGGGTGAAATGAGCCACTCCTGAGTGGCTGGTGTGGGTGAACTTGTGTATTTGGCTGTGTGTGTGTATATGTGTGGTACTTGTGTGTGTGCAGGCATACTTGCCTATGTGCGTATACTTGGAATCCAGAAATCAGCATTTGGTGTCTGACTCTATTGCTTTTCACCTCATTTTGTGAGACAGGGTCTCCCACTGAAACCGGAACTCACCACATCGGCTAGGCTATCTGTCTGTCTGGTGAGCCCCTTGGACTGATCTGTCTCCATATCCTCAGTACTGGGATTGTCACACTACACACATGGTGCTGTGCCTTGCTTTGATGTAGATCCTGGGGAATCTGAAATCAGGTCCTCTTTCTTGTGCACAAGCTCTTTCTCCCATGAGCCGACTCCATAGCCTCATGTGTACATTTTTTTTTTTTAATCGGGGAGGGCAAGAGTGTATCAAGAGACTTAAAGTATGACTCTGATTCCACCACTGCTCTCAGATGGTGCGCTCGTGGTTTTATATAGGAGAATAGCTATCACAGGGCTATTTGTAGTAGCAAAAGAGATGGGTTTATCTTGCCATAGGACAATGGGAATACTATCCATCCCAGGTCAGTCTTTATATCAAATAGTATAATTTTCAGAATTAAAAAATGTCATGAGGAAATACTCATAATCTATGCTGTCTCTGGGTTGGAGAGAGGATATACTGCTGTTTAGCTAAGTGGCTGGGCTGTCAAACTGCCTCCTAACTATTTGTGCTGATCCCCTAGATTTGTGCTGCTCTTCACCTTCTTCTTGCAGAGGTTAGTAGTTAATGCAGAGACTCATAACCACCTGAAGTGCCAGGTAGAAATAACTTTGCTTGCTCAGCTGTGCATCCTTCATCTATATCAACCTCCCTCATCCAAAGATCAGGAGACACCACAGAAGAGAGGACAGAAAGAGTGTCATAGCTGGAGGGTGGGGAGAAGAGCTGTGAAATGCCGTCTTCGGGACACGACAGGGCTGTCGAACACATGCACCTGCAGCAGCTCTAGTCACCTACACAAGGACTGTGTAAGATCAAGCCAGTCAATGGGCTGAAGAGATGGCTCAGAGGTTAAGAACACTGGCTGTTCTTCCAGAGGTCCTGAGTTCAATTCCCAGCAACCACATGGTGGCTCCCAACAATCTGTAATGAGAGCTGGTGCCCTCTTCTGACATGCAAACAGAACACTGTATACATAATAAGTAAATAAATTAAAAAAAACTGTCTGTAATGTCAGTTCCAGAAAACCTAAAACCCATGGCAAAACACTAATGCACATTAAAAAATATATAAAAATTAAATAATAATAATAAAAAAGATCAAGCCAGTCAAATTTCCAACATGGACCAGGGAGGGACCCTACCCAAGGCTCAAGGCTCTACCCATAGAAGACGTGCTGTTGGCAGTTGGTGGCTGCTGAGGGAGGGGGAGTCACTTTCCTCCGGGGACATTGTTGCTAGTAGGCTGTCCAGGGGCCGTGGGCAACCCCACCTCCAGGCAACATTACTTGGACTCAGAAGCTGTTAACAACAATAAAAGAGGACATGAATTGGAGCAGGAGACATGGGATGCACCACAGGGAGTTGGAGGCAGGTAGTGGTGGACAGATATGAACAAATAAACATTGCATAAATATATGAACTTTTCAAAGAATAAATAAAAATATTATCTAAAAAATGTATTTTGAATTTTTATTCCTAAAGCCAAGCAACCACAACACTGAATGAATACACATCAGACACAATATTTTTTGTATCAGAGTCCAGAATTTAATATGCAGTTTTCAGTGTGGATATGAAAACTGTTGTCTCTGAAAATAACTCTCACCCAGGGCCACATGTCAGTGTGTTTGTATAAAAGTATATGTGTGAAATGGAAGGAAGTCATGCGATTTTGTGTGTGTGTGTGTGTGTGTGTGTGTGTGTGTGTGTGTGTGTGTGTGTGTGCGTGCTTGGCAAAGTATCTGTCACTGATCTGTGACTTTTACCATGACAGTGCATGATTTCAATGGTGTCCCTTCTCTAACTATAAACCTCCTTGTGACAAGCCTTTTAGGGCTCAGGAGTCTTAGGAGGATGTTCTCTGTCTAGAATGTAATTACTCTTCCTGGGGTTAGCTTGCTGGCTGGTTTAGCCTAATCCACAGGTTCTGGGTTTATTGAGACCCTGTCTCAAAACATAATGTGAAGAATGATTGAAAAGACACCTGATGTTGACATCTGTCTGCCACAGACATGCAAGCAAACCCTCACTTAAGTACATATACGTATGTGTACACACACACACACACACACACACACACACACACACACACAGTTCCTAGATTTTGGGGCTTCTGACATACACCCTAGTGGACACCTCTTTTGGTATTGTCCATCTCAGAAACCATTCCTCCCTGGCTGACAACTACCCTCAAATTGGCTTCCCTTGGCAGCCATGTTTGTGTTTGTCACCAGGGTTAGCTCATTGGGCCAGTCAGATAACTGCGTTGGGGACTTGGGACTGAGTGGAGAGGCAGCCATCTTTCCTGACAGACTAGGAAGCAGTCGAAGCTACTGCTGAGAAACAAAGGTGCTGGGGTCACTGCAGGGATGGGAGGCTCCAGTTCCAGTGAATGCCTGCTCCGCTGACCTGCCATGCTGGACTTTTAACTTTAATTAGCATATAAACTAACAGATTTCCTTTTAGCATTTTGTATACTTACGTGTGCCTGATTCTTCCCTTTCCCATCCCCTCATCTCCCCTAACCTTTCTGTGCTATGATCTCCTGCCTTCAGGGTCCAGCTTCCTATCACATGAGTTTTGTTACCTCCCCCTCCTCTCCCTTAAAGCCCCTTTCCCCTCCCCCTTTTCAGGGATCCCTGTTGAGTTTCCTGTCCTCTGTTCATACCTACACAATTACAGACCAGGATCTGTATGAGAGTGATCACGCAGTGTGTGTCTTTTTGAGCCTGGGTTACCCCACTTAACACAGTATTTTTCAGTCCCACCCATTTTCCAGCAAATCTCAGTATTTTTGTTGTTGAACAAAATTCCACTGTGTGTATCACCACATTTTCATTTATCTGTTTATCATTTCATTACCACATTACCATTTATCTGTTGATGGGCATCTAGGCTGACTCCCTTTCCCTGCTGTCATAAACACAGTAAAGGATAGAAATAGGTGCCCAGAGTCTGTGCAGTAGGCTGGAGTACTCTAGCGGACCATATAGCAGTTCTATTTTTAGTTCTGTGACAAACCTCCCACCGATTTCCACAGTTTACGTTTTCCTAAAAGAAAAGGTTAAGAGATTCTTGTGTCCCATATCAAAAGAGCCCTCTGGTGTGGGACAGACAAAAACCAGTATTTTTATTTAAATCAGGTTGATTATAAATGTGATCTCTTTCTAAAGAAGAAAGAGGATATAGTATAGATATGATAGGATAAAAGGACAGATTAATGAACTTGCTTCTAAAGAGCAACAACTTGTTTGAAATGTTTTACATTGCTATGGATTTTAGTTTATTGATACAGATTTAAAGTTAATTTTGTTATACTGTGTGTATATTTCTACTCTTGTTTAAGGTATTATGTTTGTACAGCTCATTTAAAATTGTAATAGATAATTAAGAAATAGATTAATAATTAGTCATCTATGATAATCATACTTGTAGCCATGTTAGTTAAGTCTTCTAGGTATACATAGATATATTTCAGATAGATAGGTAATCTTCAAATACTTCAAAGACCTACAGAATATGACATTTAAAGTGTTTAAAAAATTTAGACTTTCTGGACAGTGAGACATGTCTGCTCCTGGCAGCACCGGATTTACTTCAGAGAAGAGGATGGGCATCAAAGATACTCCATATGGCGTTTATCTTCGCTTTGGCAAAAATAGCCATTTGGACAAGAAACTGTTCTTGCCTGGACTGCTTGATCAACTAGACATGCAGGACCCATAGGAAGGTGATCACTAAACTTTGCTTGGCGAAATGGTCCTTCAGGGTCCTGCTTCACAGAGGAAACTGCCAGACATTCTACAGGAAACAGAGAGAAATGATTGAGAGACTCTAGGCCTGTGGGCTGAAGACAGATACCCCAACTTTACAGAGGAACTTTGGATGACTGTCCAGACTGACAGCTGTCTCTGTCTACCCTGTAAGACTCCTGAAAGTTGCTTGCATTCTTCTCCAATTTCTCAGGTAGTATTATATCCTCTGAGGTCTTTGATGTAGTTGAAGCTAGATACAATTTTCCTTAGTTATAATAAAAGATAAGTTAGATGTAAAACCTTAGACTCACAAATATAAGATAGATATGATATCTTCTTTAATTTTTCCAAATAGACTAGTTATTATAAATAGACTAGATATTATAACTATAATTCTTGCTTGATAATTGTTTTGTTATCTGTAATTTTACTATGTAAAAGTTAAAACCTTCCTTTAAAATAAAAAAAGAAAAGAAAAGGGGAAGTACCGTGGGATGTTCTGTATGGCAAATGTATTAATAAATAAAACACTGATTGGCCAGTAGCCAGACAGGAAGTACAGGCGGGACTAACAGAGAGGAGAATTGAGGGAACAGGAAGGGAAGGGAGCGACTGCTGCAGCTGCCACCAGGACAAGGAGGATGTAAGGTACCAGTAAGCCACGAGCCACATGGCAAAGTATAGATTAATAGAAATGGGCTGAATATAAGAGAAAGAGTTACACAATGATAGGCTTGAACTAATGGCCAAGCAGTTTAAATAATATAAGTGTCTGTATGTTTATTTTATAAGTGGGCTAAGGGACTGCCGGGACTTGGTGGGACCCGGAGAGAAAACTCTCCAGCTACAGTTTATACTCCCACCAACATTGAACAGAGGTTCCTGTTTCCCCACATCCTCTTCAGCATCTGTCTTCTTTTTTAAAAATTCTTTTTCTCTTTAATTCAAATAGATTTCTTTTCATACAATACGTTCTGGTTACAATTTCCCTTTCCCCTACTCCTCCCAGTTCCCCCTCCCTCCCCTCCCATCCACACCCTTTCTGTGTCTCATTAGAAAAAAAACAGGCATCTAAGGATAAGATAAGATGAGATAAAAATGAACAAGTTAGAATAAGACAAAACATACAAACAGAAGAGACAAAGCAAAAACAGACACAGATGACACAGAGATACACAAGTTCACAAACAGGAGACAAGTGCTCACACACAGAGGAAACATGTTCACAAGTGCTCACACACAGAGGAAACATGTTCACAAGTGCTCACACACAGAGGAAACATACACATTTACAAATGCTCACACACAGAAGAAACACACATGTTCACATGTGCTCACACATGAGGAAACATACATGTTTACAAGTGCTCACACACAGAGGAAACACACATGTTCACAAGTGTTCACATACAGAGAAAGCATACACATTCACAAGTGCTCACACACGAGGAAACACACATATTCATGCACTGGAAACCCATAAAATCATAAAACCAGGAGCAATATGATACATGCAAAGGACCTGTAAGGTTGGTGGCGTGTGTCTTTAATTCCAGCACTCAGAAGGCAGAGGCAGGCGGATCTCTGTGAGTTCAAGGCTAGCCTAGTCTACAGAGCAAGATCCAGGAAAAGGTGCAAAACTACACAGAGAAACCCTGTCTCGAAAAACCTAAAAAAAAAAAAAATGCCCTGACACAATGTTGTGAGACAAAGAATCTCTAATAATGGCATTGAGTTTGTTTTGTGTTGGCCATTTATTGCTGGGCATGGGGCCTACCCTTAAGAGTTTCCCCAGTGAGACTCCCTTGTAGAAAACTATTTTTCATTTGTAAGCAGTTACCAATTAGTGTAAGTCTCTGTATTTGTTCCCATCTATTGCAGGAGGAAGCTTCTCTAATGATGGCTGAGCGAGGCACTGATCTATAAGTACAGCAGAACGTCATTAGGAGTCATTTTACTGCTACATTCCTCTAGCAAAACAGTAGTGTTTGGTTTTCCCCTAGGTACCTGGCCTATCTGGTCTCAGTTCTTGGCAACCCAAACTCTCAGTTATGGGTTCCATCTCTGTGGGTCTTAAAACACATCAGATCCTGGGTGACACTCTCACAACCCTGTGCCACCACTTCATCACTGTATCTTGCAGGCAGGGGACAATTGTAGATAGAAGGGTTTCTAGCTGGGTTGACATTTGCCTTTCACTCTGGGTAGCAGACAGAGTACCTTCCAGGACCATGAACATTAGACTGTGGGGGTGAAGGCCCTAGGTAGGCACCAACTCAACTTCTCTGTGTTCAGTGAGTTGTATAGGTGTTGTTTTCAGCAAGAGGGCCTTACCATCAATTTGTGGAGAACAACCTGGCTTTGGCAGTAGCCTGGGTTGTTTAGGCTTTCTATGTGACCCCTTTGGCTCACAATTTGATTAAATGTCACCCATTCCCAATACTGGAAGCTTCATTTGGTGATGAGAGATGTCCAGTGGGGCTGTGTCCTTTATTGTCTAGCAATTTCATTTAGATTGACTTTATATATGTATATAATTTAAGAAACTTGTGTGGATTAGTTTTTCCTACAGACTCTTAAATGGCCCTCATTTTTAGCTTCTCTCTCTCTCTCTCTCTCTCTCTCTCTCTCTCTCTCTCTCTCTCTCTCTTCTCAATTTTTTAAGACAAGGTTTCTCTGTGTAAGCCTGGCTGTCCTGGAACTTGCTCTGGAGATCCTCCTGCCTCTGCCTCTCTCCCAGGTGCTGGGATTAGAGGTGTGTATCAGCCGTCCTTTCCTGTACTCCCTCCCTAGCCTGCTCTTCCCCTCCCTCTTTGAGCCTGCCACTCCAGTCCGTCTCTCCCCATCTATTGGTAATATTCTGTTTCCCCTTCCTAGGGAGATCCATGCCACCTCCCTGTGCCCAGTCCCTTACTCTATACCCAAACTCTGTGGGTATACGGACTGTAGCTTGCTTATCAGTGACTTAGTAGCCAACATCCACATGTAAGTGAGTACATATCATCTTTCTGGATATGGGTTATCTTACTCGGGGATGACTTTTCAGCTCCATCAGTTTACCTGTGATTTTCATTTTTTAATGGCTGAATAATATTCCATTGTGAAAATATACCACATTTTCTTTAGCCATTGATCCACTGATGGCCATCTAGGCTGTTTCTAATTTCTGGCTACTATGAATACTGCAGCAATGAGCATGGTTGAACAAGCGTCTGCAGTAAGAGGAAGTGTCTTTTGAGTATATGCCCAAGAGTGGTCCAGCAGGGTCTTGAAGGAAATCTACTCCCATCTTTCGAGGAACTGGTGCACTGACTTCCAGAGGCACTGTACAGGTCTGCACTCCCACCAGCAACAGAGGTGAGGCCCCTTATCCACACCCTCTCCAGCAGGCGCTGCCACTTGTTTTGTTGCTCTTGGCCATTCTGACTGGTGCACGATGAAATCTCAAAGTAGCTTTGATTTGCATTTTCCTGATGGCTAAGGATGTTGAACAGTTCTTTAAATGCTTCTTGGTCATTTGAATTTTTCGCTTTTGAGAGTTCTATGTTTAGATCTGCATCCCATTTTAATTGGGTTATTTATATTCTTAATGTCCAGCTTTTTGAGTTCTTTATATATTTTGGGTATTAGCCCTCTATCAGGTGTGTAGTTGATAAAGATCTTTCCCCATTTTGTAGGCTGAAGCGTTATCTAAACGACAGTGTCCCTTGCCATGCGGACACTTCAGTTTCACGAGGTCCCATTTATTAAGTTTTGATTGTAATGCCTGTGCTAATGGTGGTCTGCTCAGAAAATCTTTTTCCATGCCAATGCACTTGAGGCTGTTCCCCTCTTTCTCTTCTAGTAGGTTTAGTGTATCTGGTTTTATGTTGAGGTCTTTGATCCATTTGGAGTTGAGTACAGGGTGGACATATGAATCTATTTGGACTCTTCTACATGTAGCCATCCAAATTGACCAGCATCATTTGTTGAAGATGCTGTCCTTTTTCCAGTTTGTAACTTTGGTTCTTTATAAAACAAAACAAAACAAAACAAAACAAAACAAAACACAACAGAAACCAACCAACCAACCAACCAACCAAACAAACAAACAAAAAACAGGTATCCATAGGTGTGTGGAATTATTTTTGGTTCTTCAGTTTTATTCCATTGATCAATGTATCTGTTTTTGTGCCAGTACAACACTGTTTTCATTATTATAGCTCAGTAGTACAATTTGAGATCAGAGATGGTGATACCTATAGCAACTCTTTCATTATTCAGAAGTGTTTTTAGCTATCCTGAGTGTGTGTGTGTGTGTGTGTGTGTGTGTGTGTGTGTGTGTGTGTTCATTTGAAGATGAAAGTTGTCTTTTCATGTTGTGTGAAGAATTGTGTTGGGATTTTGATGGGGATTGCATTGAATCTCTAGATTGCTTTTGGGAGGGTGGCCATTTTTACTATGTTACTATATTCTGCTGATCCATGAGCATAGGAGATCTTTCTATCTTCTTCAATTTCTTTAATGTTATAATGTTTTCTTTTTCTTAAAAGTCTTTTACTTGCCTGGTTAGAGTTATCCCAAGCTAACTTTTTTGAGGCTATGTGAAAGGTGTTGTTTCCTTGATTTCTTTCTCAGTTTGTTTGCCATTTCTGTATAGATAGGCTACTGATTTTATGGAGCTAAGTTGTATCGTGTTACTTTTCTGAAAGTGTTTATCGGCTATAGGAATTCCTTGGTGGAATTTTCAGGGTCACTTATGCATACCATCATATTATCTGCAAATAAGGATACTTTGACTTCTTTTCTAATTTGTAACCTTTGACCTTCAGTTGTTTTATTGCTCTAACTAAGACTTCAAGTATTATGGAGAGAGTAGACAATGTTGTCTTTATCCTGACCTTGGTGGAATTGCTTTGAGTTTCTCTCCATTTAAGTTGACATTGGTCTTAAGTTTACTGTAAATTGCTTTTATTATTATTTAGATATGTCCCTTCTATCCAGGACTTATATCATGATGGAGCATTGGGTTTTGTCAGAGGCCTTTTCTGCATCTAAAGAGATGATAATGTGGTTGTTGTCTTCCAGTTTGTTTATATGGTGGATTATGTTTATTGATTTACATATGTTGAACCATCTCTGCGTCTCTGGGATAAAGCCTACTTGATCATGGTAGATATTATTTTTGATATGTTTTTTGATTCAGTTTACAATTATTTTATTGAGAATTTTTACATCTATGTTTATAAGGGAAATTGGTCTGTAATTCTCTTTTTATTTTGTTGCACCTTTATGTGGTTTAGGTATCATGGTAACTGTGGCCTCATACAAAGAATATGGAAATGTTCCTTATGTTTCTATTGTGGAGAAACTTGAGGAGTGCTGGTATTAACTTTTCGTTGAAAGTTTGGCAGAATTCTCTGTTAAAACTATCTGGCTCTGGCCTTTTTTGGTTGGGAGATTTTAATGACTGCTTCTATTTCACTAAGGCCAATAGGTCTATTCAAATTATTTATCTGATCTTGGTTTAACTTTAGTAGGTTGTATATATCAACAAAGTTGTTTATTTCTTTTAGATCTTCCAATTTGGTGTAGTACAGGATATTAGGCTGCAGTCCACATGATTCTCTGGATTTCTATGCTGTCTGTTGCTGTGTTTCCACTTTCATCTCTAATCTCATTAATTTGGATCTTTCTACCTGCATTTTAGTTAATTTGGCTAAGGTTTGTCAATCTTATTAATTTTCCCAAAGAACCAATTCTTTGTTTTGTTAATTCATTGTTACTAGATAGGTCCATTTTTTTTTAACGTAGAAACTTGGTGTGATGAAATTGTCTCACAGCATCCCTTCATTATGTCCCTTAAGTTTGAGCATGTGTATTTTCATTTTCATTCATATCTAAAACTTTTTATTTTCTTTCTCACTTTTTATCTTGACCCATTTTCATTCAGTGGTGAGCTGTTCAGTTTCCATGAGTGTGTGAGCTTTCTGTTGTTGATGTCCAGATTTTACCTGTGGTGGTCTGATGGGACGCATGGTATTATTTCAGTTTTCTCATATCTGTTGAGAATTGCTTTGTGTTAAAGAATGTGGTCAGAAAGTTCCATGAGCTACTGAGAAGAAAGTATATTCTTTTGTGCTTGGGTAAAATGTCCTGTGAATATCTGTTAGGTTAATTTGATTCATGACATCAGTTAGCGCCATCATTTTTCTGTTGGGTTTTTGTCTAGCTGACCTGTCTATTGGCAAGAGTTAGGTACTGAAGTCTTCCACTATCACTGTGTGAGAGGGTCCACATGTGACTTAAGCAGGGTTTCTTTTATGAACTCGAATGCCCTTGTGTTTGGTGCATAGACATTAGGAATTACAGTGTCCTCTTGGTGGATTTTTCCTTGAGGAGTAACTATTTATTCTGATTAGTTTTCTTTTGAAGTCTATTTTGTCAAATATTAAGATGGCTATACCAGCTTCCTTTCTAGGTCCATTTTAACCTGAAGTGATGTTTATCCTTGGTATTAAAGTACGTTTCTTGGATGCAGCCGAAGTACGGATCCTGTTTTCACATCCGTCCTGTTTGCCTGTATCTTTTTATTGGGGAATTGAGACCACTGATGTTGAGGGTCAGCAGCGAGCAGTGTTCGCTGATGCTGTCATGTTATTGTTGTTGTGTCCCCTCTCTTTTGATTTGCTCATCGGATATTATTTATTCCATTTGTTTTCTTGGGTGGGGTTTATGTGTTCAAGTTGAGGTTTCCTCTTAAATGCCTTCTGTAGGGCTGTATTTGTACATAGACACAGCTTAGATTTAGTTTTACCAGGGAATGTCTTTCTTTTTACATCTCTTATGATTGAAAATTTTGCTGGATATAGTAGTCTCAGCTGGCATCTGCAGTCTCTAAAATTCATAAAACATTTGTACAGGCTCTTCTGGCTTCTAGAGTCCCCACTGAAAAGGCAGGGGTTATTCTTATATTTTTGGTTGTGAACCTAGCCTTGGATCGCTGAGCCATCTCTCCATCCCACCAAGTGTTATTCTAATAGGTCTGCATTTACATATTACTTTGTGTTTTTTCCTTGCAGTTTTTATTCATTCTTTGTTACATACATTTAGTGTTTTGACTATCACGTGCCAAGGGGACTTTGTTTTCTGATCCAATCTATTTGGTGTTCTGTAAGCTTCTTGTACCTTGATAGTCACCTCCTTTAAGTTAGGAAAATTTTCTTCTATGATTTTATTGAAAATATTTTCTGGTCATTTGAGCTGGGATTCTTCTCCTTCTTCTATTCCTATTGTTTTTAGATTTGGTCTTTTTTATAGTGTCCCAGATTTCCTAGATGTTTTGTACCTGGATTTTTTTCTTGTTTTGATTTAACTGAGGTATCTGTTTCTTCTATCTTGTCTTCAGTGCCTGAAGTTCTGTCTTAAATGTCTTCTTGTATGTATTCTGTTGGTGAGCTTTTTCTCTGCAGTTCCTATTGGGTACCTAAAATTTTCATTTCCAGTTTCCCCTCAATTTGGGTTTTCTTTATTGATTCTATTTCTACTTTGATGTTTTGAACTGCTTTCTTCATTTCATCCACTGTGTGTTTTCAAAGATCTCATTGATAGAATTATTATTATTATATCATATCCTCTTTAAGGACCTCTAAGATATTCACAAATGCTGTTTTGAAGCTCTTGCCTTTTGCTTCAGTTATGTTGGAATACTCAGGGCCTACTGTGGTAGGATAGCTGGGCTCTAGCAGAAACATCTTGTCCTGGCTGTTATTGATTGTGTTTTTAATGCTGGCATGTAGACATCTGGGCTTGAGATAACTGTAATTCTAGATGCTGATGTCTGGTCTTGTTTTTGTTGGGTGGTTGTTCCATTCATTTTTTGTTTGCCCTGTCTGGTTCTTGTTTTTTTTGTTGCCCTGTCTGGTTCTTAGGAGAGTGGAGTGGCCATGGGTTGCCTGGTAGGGAATAATGTTATGATTCTGTCAGGTGTGTCTCTGTTGGTTTTGGGTAGAATGTATGATCAAGTATGGGGTGCTGATACTTAGGAATGGGGATGGGCTATAATGGGGGTGGAGAAGAGGGGTCCAGTCCACATGAGAGAGGAAAGCAGGGTGTGCCAACAGAATCTGGATAGCCTTCTCGGAATAGGGCTAGAGAAGAAGGGGAGGCTGAAGCAGGTGGTCTGCTATCAAGCTGGGGATGAGGCTGGGGGATTGGATTTGGAGGAGAGGCTAGAGAGTGAAGGTGGTCACCCAGCTGTTTCCCTGGCTGGTGATGTCATTTGTTTTCTAGATGTAGTCAATTCTGACTGGGATGTCAACGTGGTTTTAATTATTTGCATTTACCTGTTGACCAAGGGCATTTGAACACTTTAAAAATATCATTTTCCATTTGCCTTTCTTCTTTTGAGAATTGTCTCTCCCATCCATTGGCCCATGTTTTGCTTTTACTGGATATTTCACTCTTATCTTAAATTTGGAGGCCCACCTTTTTACTTGGCTTGTAGGTTACTTACAGTTACCCAGTAAAGGTCTAATTAAGAAAGGCTACATCTTACTTTTAGCCTCTCTAAATCCCTGTCTCCCCGAGCCCTTATTTCTGGGGAAGCTGTTAACACACCCTCCTTACATTGTCTTGCGGTAACCTCGAATTCCCTCCACTTTCCCTCATCTCTCCTACATCTTTTTGTTTTGTATCTGCTGTTCCTTAGCTGTGTGCTTTGCAAGCATCCTGGGAGCTGAAAATTTGTCTTTTTCATTTTGTCTGAATCCCATAACACCTACTACTCTGATAGACAGAAATTGATTTCCTGTGTGGGAATAAAACTGTAGGGCAAGTGGAGGAAACAGGGGCAAGGCAAACCCCAACCCATCTTAACAACCCAGCTTACTTCCTGAGCTCATGTTCTGAAAGTGGTCCCTGGTCGGTGCTTCTGTGGGCTGGTTGATTCAGCAAGTGCAGGTGTGTTTGAACATGGTGTGTGGAGAGGAGCCTTTAAAAGTGAGTCAGACCTCCACAGAGAGACCAGCTGTGTGACACCAGCACATTATCTAACTTCACTGAGTCCCATCTTTTAATTTTTAGGTATAAAACATGACTAGTCAAAAGAAATGGATGGGTTATGTATTATTGAATAGTACAATACTTAAGGATATGGATTCAGTTGAGATCAATTCCCAGCCATAAGTCACCTGAGCTGTTATAGAGGAGTGATAAATGTTTCTGTGTCTTAAGGCTATCAGGCTGGATGATAAAAAATGTAAATGTAGCTAAGGATGACCTTGAACTCCTGATCCTCCTCTTTTGACCCATGTCCTGGGATTGCAGGCATGTGCTATTTCTTAAGATTTATGTGGTATTAAGGGTCAAACTCAGGTTTTTGTGAATGTCAGGCAACAACATTAACCGAGCTATTCTCCCACCACATGTGGAAAACTGTGCTTTTAATTGACACATAATGATTATATACAGTTCACACACACACACATATACGTGTGTGTGTATATATATATATAGTGGTGCATATGCGTGTGTGTGTGTGTGCGCGCGCGCGTGCGTGTGTGCATGTTATGCTCATGCATATGGAGGTCGGAGGTCACCCTGGTCAACCTTTGAAGCTATCTACCTTGTTTATGAGGCAGGGTCTCATGGGGAGCCGGGCCACACTAGGCTGTGTAGTTCAGAGCAAGTCCCCAGGCTCTGCCTGCCCCTTCCTCCCTAGCACTGTGATTACAGGCATGTGCTACCTGGTTTTTTAGCCTGGGTTTTTGGATATTGGACACAGATCCTCATGGATGTAAAGAAAGCACCTCACCAACACAATTATGGAATGTAATATAATACATTCATGGAATGTAATAAAGTAAGTGATATTGAGAAGCAAACTCAAGACTCTGTCAATTGAGACACATCTCTAACCACAGGGAAATATTACTTTAGTTTATAAATAATAGTCATATATAATTGACTAATAATAATAATAACAAACAACTTATGGGTGTCAGTGAATGTACATGGTATGCACATGTGTGTGGAGATCGGATTCCTTTGGAGCTGTCCAACTTGTTTTGTGAGACAGAGTCTTTCACTGTATATGTATCTGTGGATGAATTTCTAAACAGTTTTATTAAATAAGAAACACAGAGCCAAATACAGGGATAATAGCTGAAGAGATCAGAGAAATAGCGAATAGCCACGACTAGCCTTAGCTTACCACCACACTGTAGCTTCCCCAGAGAGAGAGCTTCTTCTTGTCTAACCTGAGCTTTTATTGCCTTCCCATTCTGCCTTCTTATTGGCTCTAAGCCCAGCCACATAACTTCCTCGTCACTGCCTGTCTATATAGACCTCCAGTCTCTATGGTTGGTACTTGGATTAAAGGCGTGTGTCACCACGCTTGGCTGTGTCCTTGACCACACAGAGATTCTGCCTGCCATGTGTAGAATTAAGGGCATGTGCCAACACTACCTTGTAGCTAGAGTTTTCTCCAGTCCTGCCTGGCCCATGGTCAGGACAAATCTCTCTCACCCGACAGTCCCGCAGTTGCTCAGACCCAACCAAGTAAACACACAGAGACTTATATTGCTTACAAACTGTATGGCCATGGCAGGCTTCTTGTTATCTAATTCTTCTATCTTAAATTAACCCATTTCTATAAATCTATACCTTGCCACAAAGCTCGTGGCTTACCAGTATCTTCCATGTTGGTACTCATGGCAGCGTCTGGCAGTGTCTCCTCCACCTCAGCCTTCCACTTGCCAGAATTCTCTTCTCTCCTGGTCCTGCCTATATTTCCTGCCTTGCTACTGGCCAATCAGTATTTTATTTATTAACCAATCAGAGCAACACATTTAACATAGAGAACATCCCACAGCACTAGCTACCTGACTTCTATATGGCTCACTATGATCTCTGATCTCCAAGCAAACTTTATTTGTTAACATACAAATAAAACGTCATATTTCAGCACAAATAAAATATCACTATATGTATCCATGTTGGATCTGTCAACCAGGCTAGTTAACATAAGTATCACATCACACAAAAAATATGGTGCAAACATTTAAGATCTATGTTTTAAAAAGTTTTGAATATGCAATGTATTATTATCAACTTTTGTCAACACACTGAACCATAGCTCTTTAACATACAGTTCTGTTTAATTGAGATGTTAAACATTTAGAAGAGAAGAATAGTAATTTTCAGAGATTGGGAGGCTGGGCATGATGTATGAGGAATATGTGATTTGTTTTATGCTATCATGGTTTGGGGATATTTGTTAATAGGAGTAGATGACTGATACATTTTCTGTGTTCCTTATCTCTCATCAAAAAAACTAGCACTCACTATATGAGGTCTCAGTGACAATTGGTTTACTGTGTGTGCAGCATTTAGATCCATTCTGAACATATGCTCCATGAAAACTGTTTTTGTGTGAAGTCACATTGGTGTAGGGTACATAGCAGGCACCCCAGGAGCAGTGTGTCCCTCTTAGAGTGTGCTCACTAAAGAACTGAGCAGAAACTCACATTCAGCTTCTGCCTTATTTTTTGACATCCATTTGGCTACTAAGGATCACCAGAGTTTCCAGGGATGCATAAACACCCTTGATCTGAAAATGTCCCTCTTTTTCTGGCAGGGCCCTTGAAACAAGCTGGGAGGGGCCCAGTATGATAAACACACACCCGGGTCTACTTCCTTCCACCCTCAGTGGAAATGGGGCTCAAGACAAGCATAGGGCAGAAGCCGGTCTCCTGACAAGGGCTGATTTGTGTTGGGAGAGCATTCACCATGAACAAGAAGGGTTCTTCTGGTGTGTGTGTGTGTACCACAGGTTGACATTCAGGTGTCTTCCTCAATCACTCTCCACCTTCTTTATTGAGACAAGGCCTCTCTCGGAACCTGAAACTCACTAATTCGATTGCACTGGCTAGTTAGCAAGCTCCAGGGATCTACCTAGCCCTGTAAATCACCCCTGTCCCAATGCTGGGATTGCAGATGCATGCCATGCACCTACCTTTTTATATGGATACTGGAGGCCCAAACCCTGGTCCTCATGCTTGTTTAGAAAGCATTTTATCTACTGAGCCATTTCTCCAGCCTGACAAAGAGTCTTTTCAAACAGAAGGCAAGTCAAGGTGCCTATCTTAAATTCAAAGAAGGCTGGCGCATTGGAAATACAGATCTGTCTGGACAGGTCTGGCTTAGGCTGAGAGGGAGTGAAGGAGCCTAGCAGGTGCAAAGCAACTTCTCCATGGGCCCAAGAAGAAAGATTTACAATACCTTCTGTTTATTTGGTGTTGTAAAAGCTCTCTATTTCTGTGATTTAGAGTCATTGTTTTCAATTTGCCAAGAGCTTCTCTCCAGTGAGGTGTGATGAAGTTTCTCTTGCCCTCCCCCCAAACACACATTGTCCACAGAGGGCATTGTCCAGGAAGAAGGCTCACAGAGCCTTATCTTGCTGCATGAAAGGTGGTTTCTCATCACACTCAGCCAGCAGCCAGATTCCAGGAGCCTGGAGGTTAACAGGCTCATCTCCAAAGTTGGCTGCCATGCCCTACCTCTCTTGATGACCTTGGGCCAGTTATTTAATAGCTCTAATCCTTAACATCTGTCTTTATATCTTTTAAGAATGAGGAAGGCAGTAGTTCCAACCAATTAGGATTCTGTGAAGATTCAGTGCAATAATAACTAAAGAAGGTCTTGCATAGCTCTTGGCAAACAATCAGTGCTCAATAAATGACACCTAATGCTGCTGTTATTACATTAAGCAATTGCTGCATGTCTCTTGGTACTCAAACTGTGTGTGAGGGATAGAAAAAAAAGCAAATGGCTATGAGATGGCTCAGTTGATAAAGTTCTTGTTTCGTAAGTATGGAGTTCTGAATTTGGATCCACAGTAGCCACGGAGACACGGACATGGTGGTTGGTGTCTGTAACTCCAGCACTGGGGCCAATGGAGACAGGTAGACTCCTGAAGGTCATTAGCCAGAAACAATAAATTGCAGGTTCAGTAATCAGCCTGCCTCAAAAATAAGGTGGAGAGCAATGAAGGGAGAAGCCCACTGGTGAGTTCTGACCTCCACGTGCAGGTATACAACCTGCACATGAATCTACAGCACACGGACACACACAGAAAAGCAAGATCACAATTACTTTAGGTTTCATGGACCCAAAGGTCTCCATCGCAATTATTCACCTCTGCTACTGCAGGAGAAAGGCAGCCAAGGGTGACCAATAATTGCCCAAGTAAACTGTTATTTGCAAAAGCTGTCTGTTTGCTAGATTTATCCTGTGGGTGGACATTTGTTATCTGTGTCCTAGAGCCCTTCACCGTTAGGAATGTATTTGGCTCTACTTGATGGAAAATACTATGATGTGGAGTCTCGGAGAAGTGGGTGTTGGCATTGGTTCTGTGGTCCAAAGATGTGGGTCGGTACTTCTGGGGTTCTTCGCATATTTTCTTCATGTGTCTCGATTTTACCATATACACAGTGAACACAAGAGGGAGGTATGGGACCCAGCCAATGAGAGCAGGCATTCCCAAGATATTTCAGACTTCAGTGACTGGATTGTGCCATGTGGCCATTCCCTGTTGCAGTGGAAATGGGGCAGTAACTAATGTCATCTGCACCATCTAGAGTGGAGATGGGCAGAGGAAATGGGGTTGAGGACATGCGAGGTTAGTCAGTAACATTGCTGTGCTACCCCAGCCATGAGGAATGGGAACTAAGTTCAGAGTATCGCAATGTTGTGTTCATTATTAAGGGTGCTTAAACAAGGAGTATAGGTGTCTGAATAAAGGCTGAAACATTTGATGCAGAAAATTCATTACAGCCGAATTTGAGTATTACTATGTACATCAATTACGGCTTAAAATCCTCCCTTTCCCTCCCTCCTTCATAATTAGTGGACTCTCTCATATGGAACTTGATGATGTCATGATAGCCCACCCGTGTGCACTTTCCTACCCTCTGGATATGGGCTCAGTCATGTGAGTTGGCCAAAGTAGTGATCCTGATCAAAGCAGAAGTCATGGACATGTCTGGGGGAGTGTTTTCCCCTTGGTATCTGTTGCCCTTCGCCCTCCGGATTCCAGGATAGAAAACATACTTGGAGTCAATCGGAATGAAAGCTACGTGAGCAGCCAGGCACAGCTGGACTCAGGCTTGAAGCAGAGCTACTCTGCTGAGAGCATCAAATGCCTTCTCTACCTACAGGTGCCGAGTGAGGACAAATTCTTGCCATGTTGAGTGACTGAGTTCTGGCCTGGCTGTTACATAGTAATAGCTAACCCATAGAACTCTACCTTATGTAGGTGCAAGAATGTCAAACTCACAAATCAGGATCTCTAGCTACATATGTTGGTTGATTATTTATTTATTTATTTATTTATTTATTTATTTATTTATTTATTTATTTATTTATACTTTGACTGGGGACCTAATATTCAAGATCTGATGATAAATTCCAGGGATACTAAACCACATGAGATGTGCAGTGTGGTGTTTGAAAGTGGAAGCAAAGTATGGGATCAAGAATGGAAAGAGAATTGTTAACTGTGGGGAGAGGAAGAAGAAGAAAACAGAGGGGAGGAACCCTCAGTTGCCATGTCACAGTTAAGGAGAGGAGTGTGGCGCAGACAGAACTGGGAAGGGCGTGGAGAGAGGGCATTCTGGGACAGGGCTCAGAGTTTAGTCAGAGTTTAGAGGCAAAAGGGGCTTGGCCATGGAGAACCAGCAAGTGAAGGTTTCTAGAAGGTCAGTGGTAAGGAGCAAAGTATCTTGTGTCCCTTAGAGATGGTCTGCTATGCAAGGACAAGGAAACAATTATGGGCTTAACCACAAGGGCAGTGGAAGCAGTGAGGAGCACTGATGTCTGCTGATTTATGTGAGCGCATGGTCACTTCTCAGACACTTGCGAGGTGTCAGGCACTAGGCTGTGTCCACTTCTCTCCTAGCCACTCTAGTAGGTAAGTATTACTGTTCTCCCCTCACAGAGGAGGAAACTGAGGCTCAGAGAGGTAACAGCTTGTTCATAATCATGGAATAATTGCTAAAGTGGTGTGGCCACTCATGATGCTGAATTCTAGAGTCTTGCTCCTTAACCACAGCAGTTCCAGCATCTCTACATAGCAGACTGGGGAAAGAAAGGGCTTAGTCAACCAAGAAGTTTCAACAAACACAGTTGGATACTCACTCTCCCCCCAGCTCCTCATCCCTCTCTGTAGTCTCTGAGCTCACAAGAGCCATTGAGCTCATCAGGGAGGAGTTGTGTGAATAGAATGTGGTCATGTCCTCAGGAAACTTGATTGACAGAGAAATGATGCTGAGGACCAATGACTTTTATTGGTTCATTAAGACAGGTTCCTTGAGGCAGTGATGCTTGAGTATGCTGGGTTAAAGCACCAGAGAGAGAGAGAGGTTAAAAAATGGATCTGTCTGGTAAAGTGTTTGTCACGTGAGCATGAGGACTAAGTTTAATCCCTAGAATCCACATTAAAAAAAAAAAGCTGGCATCGTGGTGCATACTTGTGATCCCAGCACTGGGAAGGTAGAGACGGGTGTATCCTTGGATCTCATTGGCCAGTTGGTCTAGTGAATCAGGTCCAGATAGCAATGAAAGACTATGTCACACTTCTCCCTCAAATAAACAAGTGATATAAAGCCAACATGAATGGCTCCTGAGTTAGCCTCTGACCTACACACATGAACACACATGTGACCCTTGTCCTCATTTGATTTCTGTTTCTGTGATAAAAATAATGACCAAAGGCAACTTGGGGATGAAGGGGTTTCTTTCATCTTAAGGCTTACAGTCCATCATCAAGGGAAGCCAGTGCAGAACCCCAGGCAGAAACCTGGGGGCAGGAACTCTGCTTACTGACATGATTCCATGCCCACATTCAGCAACCTTTAATCCAACCCAGACCTCCTGCCAGGGGCGACACAATACACAGTGGGCTGGGTCATCCCACATCAGCTGTTAATCAAGAAAATGCACCCCCCCACACTGACATGCTCCCAGGCTGATGTGTTGGAGGCAGTTCCTCAGCTGAGGTTCCCTCTTCCCAGGTGACTTTAGTCTGTGTCAAGTTGACAAACAGTACCCATTACGGCCTGCACTCTCAAACGTGCTTGTGTATACATGCACACCCAGACACGTAAACACAAAATAAAAAACACAGCTTCAGGGTGAACTGGAATAAAAATGTTTGAGTGTGAGTCTCTACACCCCCTTCCCTCCCCACCCCTTTCTCTTTACACTTCCCCAGTGACTCTGCAGTCCCATGAAGGTGACATTGGCAATCTCTGTAGACACATCCTGCCTAGGACACTGTTGCTTATCACACATGGCTGGTCAGCTACTTCCTCTGGGGTGAGCGATGCCTGGAAGCCAATTTTAATTCCTCAGGCTCTCTGCTGAATCCTAAGAGCTGCCAGTCTCTGCCCTGGCCCCTGGACGAGTTCTTTGAAGATGCCGGTTGCCTGAAGCGACTGTCAAACTAGCCGTGTGGCATCAGGCATGATGTCCGGTCTTTCTGGACTCCTCTGCGGCTCTCCAGCCATTGTGAGCAGAAGACATTGCCAGAAGAAGAACAATGGCACAGGTTGCCCCTGCAGCACAAGGTACCAACAGTCAAACCGAGGGTCTCCAGGCATGAGGGCAATGGGTTCTCATTTTGCCATTTGGGTTGACTATTCTAGAAAGAGCAAAAGCCCCATGTCTGCATATTTTCTGTTCAGGACTCTAAAGGATATGAGGATATCTTCTCTTTCAGGCCTAGAATATTTCTAGGAAGGCAGTTTGAAACCAATCAACATCATCTAAGTTGGTGTCTGAGAATCCCCCAGTTGCAGCCTTGGATTTCTGAACCTAGATGTTTACTACTTTCTCAGATAGGGGTGAAAGCCAGACAGCCCGACGTGACGTTGGCATTCCCATCTGCAGTCAGGCTTGATTTCTGCTGATGTGAGGAAACATCCCGAAAGAACTCGCATCTGTAGCCTGTAGCCGTGGGAGGATGGCTAGTTTACATTCAAGTGTGTGGGCCTGCTGAACTCGTCCCTTCCAGTCCCTGCCTGGAGCTGACAGTGTAAACATGACACCATTTCCCACATAAGCATTGCAGAGTTTGGTGACAGGGATGATAGTCAGAGCAATGGGGGACATTTTAAGCACATTTGCTGACATATGGTTTGCATGCAGTTCATCTGCCATTGTTTGTATGTGCATGTTCACATGCCCCTGTAGAGGGTAACCATTCCAGCTTTGACCTGGAATTACCACCCCCTTTGAGGCTTCAGTAACTGTCACGCCTAAAAGGCAGAGCCAAGAGAGGACCCCTGAAGACCCGAGATCCAGATGGGGGAGCTCCCTTGGTGCCTGGATCCTGGACGCTGGAGGTAGACTGAGCAGAGTTCTCCAGAGAACACCCCCGGACTGCACTTCACCTTTCTCAGACCCTGTAACCTATCCCTTCACTTGTAAGTTACCCCACAAAATAAACCTCCCTTCTAACTATGTGGAGTTGCCTTAATATTTAAACCAATATGCCCCGTTAGTGGAGAGGTACACACATACCTAATATGTGAACTCTTAATGTCTAGCTCTGTGTGTGTGTGTGTGTGTGTGTGCTTTTGCTTACCCATGCGTGACTTTGGGTATGTAGAGTTTGCATGTATGTTTTCCAATTTCTGTCACAGAGAATGTTTCATTCTTTTCACAAAAGCTTTATAGCTTTGCAGTTCCCGTCACTGTCAAAGCTGCTCCTGATGAGAGCTTAGCATGCTAGTTGCTGCACAGTCTCTCTTTAGCTAGTACTTCATAGAGAATGCTGCATGAAGATGTCAGATGTAGCCTTGGATAAGCCTTAGATCATCCCTTCCACCCCATACTTAGACCCCTCTTTTCCTAGTTTTCTCAAATGCTGCTGTGTGGTCGCTACACAAGTGTGTGGGTTCACGCGGGTCCATGGAATGAAGACACAGAGGCATCTTAAGAATGAATTTATCCTATCATGGCTGCAGGGGGGTCCAGCCTCAAAGGACTAAAGCACTAACCCTTTGCCTAGGGCATATTTATTTACTCTTTTTTTTTTTTCAGTTTAGATAGTTAATTTCCATACATTCAAAGCAACCCTAAAGGAGCTCCCAGAGACTAAATGCCAGGTGCAATTTACTTGAATTATCAGGTACCTCGGTTTTCCTGGTTTCCTGGACCAAGTTTTGCATAGGCCTTTGATCCTTGGGGCACTCTCTGATCCTTGACTCTCAAATAAGATTCACATAGGGTGATAAGAGAAACAAAAGGTGTGGTTGAACAAAGGAAGGATTAGGATGAGGTGCTGCTCTCTGGAGCCAAGCCAGGAGCTCAGCAAGAATGCCACCACATTGCTGATTCTCCCATTTGCCCCACTGTTGCAGAATATTTGCTTAACTATGTAAAGATGGGTTGCATTTGTTTAACTATGTAAAGATGTGTTACTGTTTTATCTTGCCTGTCTAAGGTACCTGATTAGTCTGATAAACAGCCCATAGTGAGGGAGGAGGTATAGACAGGACTTCTGGGCTGGGAGAATAAGTAGGAGGAGAAATTTAGGTCGGGGGAAGGAATAAAAAGATACACTAGGGAGATGCCAGGGGCCAGCCAACTAGATTTGGAGAAAGCAGGAAAGTAGGACGACATACAGAATGGAAGAAAGGTAAAAAGCCCCAAGACAAAAAGTAGATGAGTAGAAACAGGTTAAATTAAATTAGAAGGGCTAATGGGACAAGCCTAAGCTAAGGCCGAGAATTCATAGTTAATAATACGTCTCTGTGTCTTTATTTGGGAGCTGGTTGGTGGCCCAAAGAAAATGCCAGCAAAACCCCACTGTCACTGTTCCAGATGGCCTCACACATCTCCCCTTGGACTTGATGACCTTCCACTGAATCTAGAGGCCATATCTTTTGAGGAACCAGCCTTGAGCTATAAGTTTTATTGTAAGTTGAGAGTGAGGGCTGGATTTGAAAGCTCCCGAAGGCATCCAAGGGCAATCAACTAAGACCTGTAGGGTCACTGTGGATGTGTTCGTCTCTCTGTTGCTGTGGCAAAATACCTCACAGAAACATGTTAAGGGAAGAAGGATTCGTTTAGCTGACTCTGTGTTTCTGGCCCCACTGTGAGGGAGAGGATGTGGCAGAGGAAGCTGTTCAATTGATGGCAGCCAAGAAGCAGAGGTGGGGGGAGGGAGAGGAGGGAGGGGTGTATGGTTTTGTTGGCTTCCTCTTCCTTTTCCTATTATTCCACCGGATCCACCAGCCTATGGGATGGTGCTGCCCACATTCGGGTGGGTCTTCCCCTTCAGTTAATCCTCTCTGGAAGCATGCTCATAAACACACCTGAGTTTTCCTAATCTCCTAGGTACCTCACAGTTAATCAACAGGACAGTCAACCTACAGTCAACAGCACAGCAGTGACACAATTGGGGGCAGAGAAAGCAACCAGGGGAACTTCTCCTTGCTGAGAACTACCTGCAGAAAGAGCCTGTTCTTGTCTCTGTTCCTGGGCCTGGGGTACAGCCTGGGGCTGATCACAGCCCTCTGGTCTTGGAGGACTTGGGTCAGGCCAGTTAAACACCAGTTACTTAACCGTACTGGCTAAAAGGAGAGATGTTGTTGTTGTTGGAATCTTAGATGGTCTTTTAGTAAAAAACCCAGAGCTAGATATCCCTTGCCACATCACTTCCTGGGGTTAAAGGTGTGTGTGCTTCCCAAGCAAAGGCATGAGATCTCAAGTGCGGGGATCAAAGGTGTGTGCCACCACAGCCTGACCTCTATGTCTAATCTAGTGGCTGGCTCTGTCTCTGATCCTCAGGCAAGTTTATTAGGGTGCACAATATATCATCACACGGTGTGCCTCCCTCCAGGGGCAGCATCTCCAGGGCAGGCCCCCAAATCCGCATCCACATTTTTCATATGCTTCCCAGGTGATGCCTTCCTTCTCTGGAGGTTGGAAACTGACAAGCAAGGCAGACTATGTAGTTCTTTCTAGACACTGAGACTATTATTCTGGTAGTGAAAATATTGACAGAGAACAGATGGGATTTTCTCAAGGAAAAGAAATGAAAACCCTACATCTTGCAAGAAATAGAAAAAAATAATAAACTGTTTGAAGAAGTGCATCAGGCTAGGAGGAGAGTGCCTGGGGCTGGGTACCTAACCTGCAATGTGAAAAACAGCTGGCTGGCCTCCAGGATGAAGGACACTCTGCCAGCCTCTCCAAGCCGATTCATCTCCCCAGGCCCAACACCAGGGAGATTCTGAACCACTGAGTGCTCAGGTGCTATAAATCAGAAGCACTACAGTTTAATAAGGAGCCATACTTCCTTCATCTTGCACTTTGTATGGAACTGTTACTTTTCAGTCGGTTTGCAAACTGGTTATCATGAGTGAGCTGGTCCCTCCCTGTCGTTAATGGTGGTAATAGTGGTGGGAATGACAAGGTTTGCTGTGTGTTTGCCATGGTCAGATGCTATGCCTGCTGTGGGGATTATCCCACTTCCTCGCCACAGTTCTTTGGGTGGGCGTTCTCATCATCCTCTCTTCAAAGATAAGAAAGCCTAGGCACAATGACTTCTCTAAGGTGACACAGACTGTGTTAGTCTTGAAGAGCCTGCATGCAAACCAGGGAAAGATGCTCCCCGTTTGAGTGCAAGTGTGTGTGTGTGTGTGTGTGTGTGTGTGTGTGTGTGTGTGTGTGTGTGTAGAGGCCAGAGGTGGGGAGGCTGGGTGTCTTCCATCACTTTCACCTTTGTGTTGGAGACAAGGTCACTCGTTGAACCTGGGCTACTGATTCAGTTAAACTGGCAAGTCCAAGGAGCCCTTTGCCCTCACCTCTGCAGTGTGGGGATTATGGCCAGACCCAGACTCAGCTCTTCTGTGAGTTCAGGGATTGCTCTCAGACCCTCTTGCTTACTTGGCAAGTACTTTACTGGCTGAGTCATCTCCGCAGTCTGAGATGCTCCCCTGTTGAGTTAGAGCAAGACACCATTTGTGTGGATACACAGCTCCCTGTGTACGGGTTGTGAGTGGTAGCCCCGTCTTTGAGATCGCCTATCCCAAAGTCAGCTTTTACAGCCTGGTGGGTACAGGGTAATCTGGATTCCAGCCCTTGGTCATCTCATCGGAGTGTGCATGTGTAGTGTACAGCATGCACAACGACACTGCATGGGCCTTTCTGCCTCTAAGTGATGCAACTGGCATTTGATCCTAAGCTGCCTGACTGAGAAGTAGATATTTGCATCCACATGCATTTAAATTCTTGTCAATATGTAAAGATAATACACAATTTCTTCTTCTAAAATGGAGATTTTCAAGCGGCATAGAGAACTATCAGATGGAAGGGTCTAGGGTCACTGGTACAGAACCCCTGACAGTGCACAGCTGGAGAGACCACTGGGGATTAAATTCTATTTTCTCAAGTCTATACTCTTAAAGGCATACTCACAATGGAATATGGATTTGGAAGAGATGTGAAAGGGATCTTGGGGCTGGATGACAAGGCATGGAGAGGCATGATGTTCTGAAAATGAGGCTCAGGGTGGTCTAAGTCCATTCCTCTGTGCAGCACCCATGTGCTCAAGGTTCTTGTTTAGCACATCTGCTATACCAACATGAATGTTAAAAGGGGGTCAGGGAAGGTGTCACAGATATGCTGTCATGAGGACCCAAGTTTGATCCCCAACACCCAAGTAAAACTCTGGGTATGGTGGTGCATCCCTGAAAAGGCAGAGGCAGAAAGATCCCTGGAGCTCACTGGCTAGCTCATCTAGCTTACTCCACAACAATGGGGGGCACTGTGTGAAAAAGTAAGGTGGGTGCTGGAGAGATGGTTCCGTGGTTAAGATCACATACTGTTCTTACAGAGGAAGGACCTGAGTTCAGTTCCCAGAACCCACATCAGGCATCTTACCTTTAACTCCAACATGGGAGGCAGGGGTCCTGATTGCCCCAGCCTCTGTAGATACCTGTACTTCTGTGTACATACATATCATACTTGAAAATAAAATAAAAATATTTTTTTCTAAAGAAAGCAAAAATAAGGTAGATGGCTTCTGAGGAATGACACCTTCATGTCTCCTCAGGCAATACATTCTTGCACATTTGCACATACAACCACATATGCACTCTCATTTGCACACACCAATGGAGAGCAGAATGGACATTACTAGGTGTCATGGAAGCTTCAGCTGTAAAGGGCCAGTACTGAGATACCTTGTCACCATGGAGCACTTTGACTGATGTGATAGGCACCATGAGTAGCTACACAGTTCTACACATGTGATAAGATTACATGGAAACGTATAGAGAGCCAAGTGTAGTCTGAACAAACTCCTTGGGCCATGTAGTATCAGTTTCCAATAAGGACAGAGTTAGGGACTTGTAAGATGGTTATAGGACAAAGGGGGTGAAGAGTGCTTTGGAAGTGGGGTGCTATTTCTTGTGACTTTATCATAATTTCAAGATAGAACATTAAAAAACTCTACGGGAATGTTTACATGTGATCAGGATATAGGAAATTTATTCTGCAATGCATACTGTGCAAATAATAAGTAATATAAGTAAGAAGTGAAAACTAAACATTTAAACCACAATTAGGAGGGCTGAGGAGATGGCTCTGTTGGCAATGTTTGCTGTTCAGGCCCAAGAGGCTGAGTTTGATCTCCACTGCCCTGTGAAAAACTCTAAACGTTTTGACCTGGTGGTGTGTATTTGTGGGAAAGTGAAGACAGGTGGATCCAGCTCAGAACCTCGTGAGCTCTAGGTCAGTGGAAGACCTTTTCTCTTTAAGTTGTCTCTTAGTTTGGATCACAGAACCATGCACTGGAAACCCCCACACAGATGCATGAGGAGGCAGGCAAAAAGATGCCAGCAGATGGAGAGTTATAGCAGTAAGACTGGATGCCCATCAATATTTCCTTTCACTTTTACTGATGTCTGGGTGTGAGGAGATGTGTAAGATCCCCATAGATGAGAAGAAGGTATTTTTTGAGAAAACAGGATAATTTGAAGAATAAAATCTAAATGTAATATGGGTATATGTGATTGAACATAAAAACTAAAAATACATGTGTAATTGTGTTATGTGAACAGGAGAATAAAAATACCCAAGTATGTATATGTTTATATAAATGAAGAGAAAAGCTGTTTGGAAATGTAAGCTCTAAACCAATAGTGGATGTGCAGTGACTAGATTGCTTGCCAAGTGTGTGTGTCACCTGCTCCACAAACAATTTCACTTAGCCATGCAGCAAACTCATAGAGTAAGAACTACTGTCATGAAGTTCCACTTTCCACATAGCACCATAGAATTGGGAAGCCACTCACTAAAGGCCATGCATTTGGAGCTGGGACTCCTCAGACTGCAAGTTTCTCTCTGTCTCACTGACCTTGGACCCTCCACTTGGGCTCAAAGGAAATCACTTGTCTCCAGAGAAAGAAAACACAGAAGTAGACCTGGGCAGGGAAAAGAACAGTCTAATTATTGTTCTTCACTTGACAGCTAATGTTCACTTATGAGTGAGTACATACCATATTTGTCTTTCTGGGTCTGTGTTGCCTCACTCAGGTTGATCTTTTCTAGTTCCATCCATTTGCCTCAAATTTTATGATGTCATTGTTTTTAACAGCTGAGTAGAATTCCGTTGTGTAAATGTACCACATTTTCCTTATCCATTCTTCAGTTGAGGGGCATCTAGGTTATTTCCAGTTTCTGGCTATTATGAATAAGGCTGCATTGAACATGGCTGAGCATGTGTCCTTGTGGTAGGATAAAACATCCTTCGGGTATATGCTCAAGAGTGGTATAGCTGAGTATTGAGGTAGATCAATTCCCAATTTTCTGAGGAATCACCTTATTGATTTCCAAAGTTGCTGTACAAATTTGCACTCTCACTAGCAATGGAGAAGTGTTCTCCTTGCTCCATATCCTCTACAACATAAGCTGTCACTTGTGTTTTTCATCTTAGCCATTCTGACAGGTATAAGATTGAATCTCGGAGTCATTTTACTTTTCCCTGATCTAAGGATGTTAAACACCTCCTTAAGTGTTTCTCAGCCACTTGAGTTTCTTCTGTTGAGAATTCTCTGTTTATATTTGTACCCCATTTTAAAAATTGAATTATTCTGTTTGTTGATGTCTAGTTTCTTGAGTTCTTTATATATTTTGTACATTAGCCCTCTGTCAGATATGGGGCTGGTGAATGTCTTTTCCCATTATGTAGGCTGCCGTTTTGTCCTATTGACAGTGTCCTTTGCCTTACAGAAGGTTTTTCAGTTTTATGAGGTCCCATTTATTGATTGTGGTTCTTTAGTGCCTGTGCTATCCAGGTGTTCTTTCAGGAAGCTGTCTGTTGTGCCAATGTGTTCAAGGCTATTTCCTACTTTCTCTTCTACCAGGTTTAGTGTATCTGGATTTATGTTGAGATCTTTGATCCACTTGGACTTGAGTTTTGTTCAGGGTGATAGATATGGGTCAATTTGTATTCTTCTACATGCTGACATCCAGTTAGATCAGCACTATTTGTTGAATGTGCTTTCATTTTTTCCATTGTGTATTTCTGGCTTCTTTATCAAAAATCAGGTACCCATAGGTGTGTAGATTTATGTTGGGTTCTTCATTCGATTCTGTTGATCAACCTGTCTGTTTTTAATGCCAATACCATGATATTTTTACTACTTTAGCTGTAGTACAGCTTGAAATCAGGGATAGTGATAACTCTGGATGCTCTTTTATTGCATAGGATTGTTTTACCTATTCTGGGTTTTTTGTTTTTCCATATGAAGTTGAGTATTGTCCTTTCAAGTTCTGTAAGGAATTGTGTTGGGATTTTCATGGGGATTGCATTGAATATGTAGATTGCTTTTGGTAGGATGGACAGTTTTACTATGTTGATCCTATTGATCCATGAGCATGGGAGATCTTGCCATCTTCTATCTTATTCAATTTCTTTCTTCAAAGACTTGAAGTTTTTATCATACAAGTCTTTTACTTTCTTGACTAGAGTTACCCCAAGATATTTTATATTATTTGTGGCTATTGTGAAGGATCTTGTTTTCCTGATTTCTTTCCTCAGTCTGTTTGTCATTTGTGTTTAGGAGGGCTACTGATAATTTTTGAGTTAATCTTGTATCCAGCCACTTCACTAAAGGTGTTTATCAGCTATAGGAGTTCCCTGGTGCAATCCACAGACCCCAGAGGATCTAAGTCACAAAGAAAGCTGGGAAGGGGAAATAGAATAGATTTTGCAAGTGGACTAAGGGTGGGTAGGGATGAGAACAGGAGGGATTAGGCATGAGTGGGAGAGATTACTGGAATTGGGGGCAATATAGAAACCTAATACAGTGTAAACTCCCTGGAATCTATGAGAGTGACCCTAGAGAAGTCTCCTAGTAACAAGGGATACAGAGCCCAAACTGGCCATTTTCTACAAACTGGCAAGGGTCCTAGCAGTGAGACTGGGACATCAACCCAGTCACAAAACCTTTGACCTACATACAATCTGTCCTGCTCATAAGACATCCTGGGGCAATGGTGGTACAGAACTTGTGGGAGTGACCAACCCATAACTGGTCCAACTTGTGGCCTACACCAAAAGAGGGAGCCCACACTTGACATTGCCTGGAGGATCAGGAACCAGAGGCAGAACACTGCAGAACCTTGGGATAAACCCAGACATGGCTGACAAAAAAATCAATGAAATGATTCCTAATGATGTTCTGCTATACTCATAGATCAGTGCCTAATCCAATTGTCATCAGAGAGGCTTCATCTAGCAACTGATGGGAGCAGATGCAGAGACCCACAGCCAAACACTAGATGGAGCCAGGAAAACCCCCACAGAAAAGTGGGAAGAAGGATTATAGGAGCCATAGGGAAAGAGGAATGAGGGCCATAAAATCAATTAAGCAGGGCTCACAGAATTGAAGCAACAAACAGACCCTGTATTGTGTCTGAGCTAGTATAGCTGGTGTTCTTATGAGACTCCCAACAATGGGAGTGCAGGCTGTCCCTGATTTCTGCCTGCACTTGAGGCTCCTTTCCGCCTACTGGGTTGCCACATCTAGCGGTGATAGGAGGGTTTATACCTAGTTTTAGTGTATCTTGCTAGGCCATTTTCGGTGGGTATCCCTGGAAGGCCGGCTCTCTTTTGTTGTTGTTGAAGGAGGAGTTGATCTTGGGGAGAGTGATGTTGGGGAAGGGGCTAGAAGGAGAGGAAACTGTGGTCAGGATGTAATGTATGAGAGAAGAATAAAAGCTAAAAAATTAATACCAATGAAATATGTTTGCATGAGCAAACAGTTCCTTATAGGAAAAAACAAAACAAAAATGTTACAAAAAACAGTCTAATGGAGAATCCAAGAGGGAGTCAAACCCCACATACCCGCAAAGAGCCGGTGTTGCTGAGGGTGTCTCTATCACCCAGCGCTGCAGCATGCCAGTCTCTGCTCTGTGAAGGCAAAGGCAGGAATGACACTTCCGTCAAATAGCTCTGCCCTGGCTGTATCATTGCTGATCATCCCTGGAGAAGCGGCTCCCATGCAGCTCCTCCCTGAATCATGGCTGTCCCAGTGGAGGAGGGGACATCTGGGGATGGGAAGAATGGAAAAGGGATTTGTCTCTCTGCAGTGCTGCAGGGGAGAAAGCACTGACCCTGCCCTGGGATTTCAAGGACTACAAGTGAGTCAGAGGGGCAAGGTCATTCACTGGTGGGACGCGCTCCCATTGTGGACTGAGTGGACGCCTTCAACCTCACGGATGAGACAGCAGAGGGGCAGAGGATCACAGTGATTGGGCAATCTCACTTTTAAAATTATACACAAATGTCTTCTTTTCTCACTGAGCTCTACAGACGTCACACAGAGGCTGCTGTCTACCTCAGTGCCAGGACACTGTCCCCTGTGGTGGCTTCCCTCAGCACCAGGCTCACTCTTTACAGCCCACCCCTAACATGGACTCATCATTAAGTAATTAGCAGCACTGCTAGTGGTTTGATCTTTCTCAGCTTTGGAACCTGAGCTTTGTGAAAGCAGAAGGCAATTTTGTGCTAATTAATGAGTTCCTATTATCCAGCCCAATGGCCGCCACATAGCAGGTGCCCAATAAACATGGATACATGAATCTAATATTAAAAATAAAGTCTTCATGTGGTTTTTTAGTGATAATGAGTCTAATAAAAGTCTAAGTGATTCTAGATCTTGCTTCATTTATCTACAGAACTGCTGTATTTTATTTACCCCATATAATATGCAAGGCTTTCAATAAGCCATGAGAATATAGCAGTGACAGAGCATACATCATATTTGTCTTCAAAACTTGAGCTCATGGGTCTGGGGAGATGGCTCAGTGCTTGCCATGCAACTCAGAATCTAATCTGAGTTAGATTTCCAGAACTCATTTCTAGAAAAAAGCCAGGAGTTGTGCCTATAATCCTGGTGCTGGGGAAGTGGAGGCAGGAGCATGCCTGGGGCTTCCTGTTCAGCCAGCTCCAGGTTTAGCAAGAGACCCTGTTTCAGAAAAGTAGAAAGGGATTGAGGGAGACACCCAATGTCGACCTCTGGCTTCATGTGTGTTGTCATGTGTATATGCTCACATATAAATTAAGTTCAGTGTCTAGAGTGCCCTGTCATGGAGCCGGTCAGCTGAGCGCTTGTGTGAATGCTGTGCAGTGGGGGTCTGTTGGTTACTGTCCAGTGCCAGCTTCTCACTCACTCGCCATCCATTTGTAGTTTTGCCAGAGTCCCCCAGAAGCTCGCTGAAACATCCCATTGTAACGTAGACTCTCTCCTGACATCAACTTTTCAGGGCAGTTTACAAATGCAACTCATTCTTCTTCCAGGGGCCTGAAGCTGAAACACCCTCTAGGTGAAATAATTGAGTATCTGTCAAGTCTCCCCAGCCCAGAGCTCCAAGACCTTGGGGGAAGTTCCACAATCAGCATAGCTCTATCTTCTTTACTAGCAAGGAGTTGGTCCCACCCCAGGGCTTCATGATACTTAATTAAGATCCTCAGTGTGATGGCAATGCTCTGCTAGCCTTGGAGGGAGGCTGGCTTGCCTTTCTGTTCTCCTGTGAGGGTACTTGTGCATTTGGGGGCCTCCAGGAGCACCTGGGGCACACTGTTGCCTCTGAGGCAGGTAAGAGAACTCAACTCTAATGAAGCTTCTGGGATTTCTGGTCAAGTTAGTTTCTTGATCAGCACTCACCTAGGTTTTGGGAAACAGACAAACTCAGTACATGTATGTGGCTGTCATTTCATTACTCCTACCTTGAGACTGCTTTTTCCCCCTTAAAAATGGAGAATCCTTTTGCCCTTGAATGTATTAAAAAATAGTGTCTCCTTCCCTCCCTCCCTTCACCCCTTCCTCCCTCCTTCCCTTCTTCCCCCCTACCCTTCTTTCTTTTTGTCCCTTGTTATTTTCTTTGAGCTGTTCCTTACTCTCTCTCTCTCTCTCTCTCTCTCTCTCTCTCTCTCTCTCTCTCTCCCTCTCCCTCTCCCTCTCCCTCTCCCTCTCCCTCTCCCTCTCCCTCTCCCTCTCCCTCTCCCTCTCCCTCTCCCTCTCCCTCTCCTTCCTTCTCTATCGTAACTTCTGAGGAAGTTACATGGCATAATTTAATACTCATTATAAGAGACATCTAAAACCAGAGACAGAATTTAAATGAATCTTATGGCGAATTTTAAAATCTTTCCCTTTTCATTCCTGAGTTTTTGCAAGAAGAGAACAAAATGCAGCCAGGAATAAAAGGAAAAGAATTGGAGAATAAGAGTTTCCAGACTCTAGGACAGAAGTGACCACCTGGTATTTCCTTGTGTTATGCCCTGGGTGCAAGACCCCTGAAGAGACCACCAGAGACATGAACTCATCGAAATGCAAAAGCAAGGTTTATTTCAGTTTAAGCCTGGGCAGGGACCTCATTAAGCCATCCAACACAGTAAAGGCTGGAGGAGGTGCCTGTCCCTCTGCAAGCTCAGTTTTTAAAGGCAAAAACCACAAGGTTACATCACTTAGGGGTGCTAGTACGGGTACAGTTCTGATTGGCTCAGGTTTTATGGGCTTTCCAGAATTTCTATATTTTCTTACTTTGCAGTTTTAACAAGTTGTTTGTCAAACTTTATAGATTACTTCCAGCATTGGGGCATTGTGTGGCTAATTGTTTGCTACCAGATAGTCCTTCAAACATCCTGACTTTGTACTTTGACCATCTATGGCATTGGGCCATTCTATGGTTAATCAGTTGCTACCAGATGGCTCTTCAAGCATCCTGACTTTGTCCTGGGACCTATGTCAGCAGCTCTGAGAATTTTGAAACTCAGGCCTGTTTCAAGCTGGGGTGAGGGACTTACTTGAAATGGGGGTGCTCTGGTTCTTCACTTGGGCTGCTTGACAGTACCTAAAGTACAATGTAGCTTCGGAGTCTCAAGCTGGACCTGTTATGCCCAGATTGTGACCCCAAAGAGACCACTGAAGACTGAGGATGTCCAGAATGCAACAGCAATGTTTATTCTATAGATACAAGCCTAGACAAGGAACTCGTTCCTACACCTAATACAGTCAGGCAGGGAGGAGTTTCTCTTTCTTTGTGAGGCTAGCTATTTAAAGGCAAAAACCACAAGCCCTTCAGGGCGGTTGGGGTTTGGCTTGAGTGCAACTGAGATAGGTTTATTTTTATTTTTTAAGGTAATTGGGTGAGGGTATGTAACCTTTGAATTTACTGGTTGGGGGTTACAATTATCATTTTGGGGGCAGTCTGGGACAAGTCCCAGGCTTTGTCCTTGAGTTGCCATGGGGGCTGGCTGGCCTAGCACGTACTGACTGTGGGGGCGGGCTCAGTGGTCCAGGCTCTGTCCTTGACTCATGCACATAGCTCTAAGTTGGTGAGGGGTCCCAGACAATAAACAACTGGCTGAACTTTGAGCAGTCAGAGTACATGCAGGAAGGGAGCTACTGCAAGGACTATGTCTTTTGTTCATGGCCCTCCCAAAGACTGCTTGCTCAAGTCTCAGGAAACTGAAATTGAGGCCTGATCTCTGAGAGAAGACTGGGCAGCCTGTTATGGCATCTGCTTGGTCCTTTCAGACCTTCCATAGCAACCTCATCTCCTCAGCTACTTAGATCCTTCCCTCAGTTCCCCTTGGTCATGCTCTGTGGCTGTCTGTTGGTTGCTGTTTCTACATGCACATGCTTTTGAGTGTATTAAAATGATATTTTGGGGTTGGAGAGATGGTTCAGAGGTTAAGAGCACCGATTACTCTTCCAGAGGTCCTGAGTTCAGTTCCCAGCACCCACATGGTGGCTCACAACCATCTGTAATGAGATCTGTCACCCTCTTCTGTATACATAATAAATAAATCTTTTTAAAAATGATATTTTTTCCTCCCTCCCTTCCTCCTTCCATTCCTCCTTTGCCCCATCTCCCTCCTTCCCCTCCATTCTCCCTCCCTCCCTTCCTCCTCCCTTTGATGCCAATTGATTTTAGTTTTTACCATTACCACTGTGCCTTCAGCCCTGGCTGGCTTCCTCCAAAGCATCCTTCCCTGAACAGCTCTGTGCATCCCTCCTGCCCCACATCCTGTTTTCTCCACAGCCACCTGAGTGTGAGTCAAATCACAATTCTTCACATCTCTCATTCACCTTAAAGCTTGCAAAAAGCCCAGCACCTGGTACCTCACGCCTTCCTTGTCCCAGCCCCCCTTAGTCCCTCTGCTCCAGCTGCACTGGGATCCTTGAACAATCCCACTGTGTTTTCCCTGCAGGCCTCTGCCAGACATTGGAATGCTCTTCCAAATATGATTTGATTTATGCCCCCTTTCTCTGGCAGCCCCAATCTCACTGCCACCTTCACTTTGAAGTTTCACATTCCCTATCTAGGCTCTTCCACCTTACCCTACCACAATGTTTTAAGCTTCTATAACATGTGCCAGGTTACTGAATGGTTTGCTTATCTGGTATAGGATTGACCCCACTGTGCCCATGTGCTAGCAAGTGAGCTCAGTGATTAGGGTGTGTGTATGGTCTTCTAACATATGGGAACACTTAGAGCAATGTCTAGCACATAAAAATTACAATGAGTACAAAAAAGGAAAAACACTCTCCACTGTTATTCAGTGTTTCTCTCCAGCATGAATTTTGATAGAGCAAGAAAAAGAGGGGAAAAGAGTAAAAGACTCAATAGAAGTTGGAGGGCCATTGAAGGTACAGTGTTTCTCTACTCTCCAGAAAGAGGATGTGGGGGGGGTCCAGTCAATTTTCTCTAAGAGTGTAGCTCCCAATGAGTCAACCACACACCAGTGCAAGGCTGCATAGCCAAGAATATTTGAGAAGCAGAAATTGGCCATGGTGGGGAAAAGGAGGACACAAAGTTTAGTGAAAGGGAAGCTGGGATGGAACTGTGTTTAGTTGGTGGAGAGAGGGTAAATATGACCAAAACATGAATGAAATTCTCAGAGACTTAACAAAAATGTACATGCTGATTGGTTTTCTCCACTTGCCAGAAGCCTAGACATGTCTAAGAAAGGCGAATCAAAATTGAGAAAGTGCTTCCATAAGGTTGACCAGTAGGCAAGTCTGTGATTAATGATTGAAGTGGAATGGAAGGAGCAGGTGACTGGGGGCAGGACCAGGTGGTCCTGGGTGCTGTAACAGAGCAGGCTGAGCAAGCCATGAAGAATAGGTCAGTAAGCATCCCCCTCCATGGCCTATGATTCAGTTAGGTTCCTGCCTTGAGTTCTTGCCCTGGCTTCCCTTCATGATGAACTACAAATAGAAGCTGAAATAAACTCTTTCCTCCCTAAGTTGCTTTTTGTTATGGTGTTTCATCAGAGCAGAAGAAATCCTAGCAATGACAATATATTTTTTAAAATTATGCGATAAAAATTTAAATCAATAAAAATATGACTAGATACTAGAGTTAGGAGACTAAAAATGCATCATTCATCCATTCAATACATATATGCAACTGATTGCTTACTGTGTGTCAGGCATTGTGCCAGGAGTTGGCATCTTATAGGCTGGGTCAAACCAAATGTGTCTTCTGCCATCATGGAAAGAAACAATTATAATTGGTATGTTAGGTATATTGTCACTGTGATAAATGTCTGCTAGGAACATAATGGAGGACAGATGTATTTTGTCTAATGGTTGAAGTCTACAAGGATTGAGTGCTATGGTGAGGGAAAACAGCTCACATCATGGCAACCAGGACTAGAGTGAATGCTGTGCTAGTGGGCTTCGTCCTTTTCCTTTATTCCACCCAGGCTCCAAGATTACTGAATGTTTTCTCCTTGATTGTCTCTGGATGCTCTCAAAGATATACCCAGAAGGATGTCTTACAAATTTGCTAAGTGTTTCTCAATTCAATTATGTTAATGGTTAAGATGTTTCGACACAATGGAGAGTTTAAATCGTGAACAGTGGCGTTAAGAAGCTCACAGATCTGAGGACAGAAGCTTTGAGCTTCATCTGGGAATTGGAAAGTTTCTCCATAGACATTATATTTGTTAGGGTCCTGGAAAAGTCCCACAAAAGACCATCATCCATGTATGCAATCAACAAGAGAGTTTATTATCTTGAGAAAGCTTCAGTATACTGGGACCTGCCATCCCACACAAAGGCAAGATGAGGATAATCCCAAGAGGAATGTGTGGGCTACTTTTAAGCACAGCCAAGGGGAGGTCCTGAGGCAGTTAGGTCATTTTATCTACAATTGGCTTAAGCAACTGGCAATCATATCAATATGCTCTAATTGGCCAGGGCTAGTTAGGGGTTGGTCAGAGCTACAGTTATCCATTTTGGGGCAGGCCTGGATAAGTCTCAGGCTCTGTCCTTGAGGTACTGTGGAGGCAGGCTAGCCTAGTATACACTGACTGTGGGGGGTGGCTCAGTGGCCCAGGCTTGGTGTGTCCTATCTCTCTTGTCCCTGTTGTCAGAAGCACCAGTGATTAATTGCCCTTTGTTCATGGCTCTTTCAGAAACTGCTTGCTCAGTTTCAGGAAACTGAAATTAAGGCCTGATCTCAGGCTGATCAGTCTTCTCAATATTTAAGTTGAACTATGAAGGATGAGAGGAACTTATCTCAGATCCAGACAGGCCTTCCTGGGCAGAGAGAGTAGCAATGTGTACAGTGTGGAAGACTGTGCTGGATGGACGAAAGAGGTCAGAGTAGTTGGAGAGGGAGATGCATCCAGAATAAGACTGAGCTTGTAGACAGCATCCCAGTTGTTCTGGGTCTTTGAGACCATGGCAGGAATTTGGTTTCTACTGCAGAGACAATGGACTTCTTTAGATTTTTAGTGCATCAGATAGCAACAGTTGTGTGATGCTGAAGGGGGCAGGCAAAGGCACCTTGGCCTGAGTGCTGCCATTTTGACTTCAGACTCCATTTTACCTGTAGGGTGAAATAAAATTTAGGTTCCCAAGTCCTAGGGGAGCTGAGAACTTTCAAGTGGCTGATTAACCTCCTCCCTCAACCATTGACATAGTGGGTTAGGCATCTTTAGTTCTTTAGAAACATTATGGCTGTTCCTAACCACAGAAAGAACAAATGAATCCGATTGGTTGGACTGAAGCTTGCATTGTACATCAGTTGACAATGATGGAATAGTCAAGGAAGCCCCTAATTTCTAAATCCTGAATGGTAAAATTTGTAAGTATAACTTGGCAACCAGTGTTTGTGATTTTTGTGCTTATAAAGCCCACTTCTGCCCCTGCTCAGAGCTGTCAGGACAAACAAGGCTTGTGAGTCCTTGTCCTGCAGTCCTGATCGATCAGTGACCCCCTTATGTGGTGATTTATTAAAATCTTTGGAACCCATAACTGTTGTTTCTCTCCTTTCTTATGACACATAATGGGGCAGGTGTAACAATGTGAAGACCCTTGTGGCTATGATGGAGAAGGAGGAAGAATTGGGAGTTGGGTAACAGATACATGAAGATCTGGTTCAGAGGATTTTGCAGTGAGAGAACTTGGAGACTTGAGCTTATGTAATGGATAGGGATGGAGAGATATGGATGGTTTTATTTTAAATATAGTTCTGAAAACTCATCTGTCTTATTCTGAGTTCCACAACTGAGGTTCTTCATGAAAAAGCCAAAAGCCGAGGGAAACCCCAGGGCCTCCTCTCAAGAGTGAGGCAGAGTGCTGATTCTGAGACATTTGAGCTGCAAAGCATGCTCTGCAAACCGCAGAGGAACCGAAATTTCCCTGGGCTGCAGACTTTACAGTCTAAGCCTCCTCCCTCCTTCCTACTCCTCTCCTTCTGAATGACAGCAGAGTTTCTGCTTGCTTGACAACTTGACCATGTCTGCAGTCAGTTAAAACCCACACAGCTGGGCACATCTTCGAAGAATTATTCTTGATTGGATCATTTGAGGTGTGAAGACCTGGCCTAAATTTGGGCCACACCTTCTGGAGTCAGCGGACAGAGAAGGATGTAAAGGAAGCTTTTGCTTTTTGCCTGCCTGCCTCACTCTCAATGGTGAGTTCGTCTACCCTGCTGCTGAGGGATTCCTTCCTGGTATTAATTCAGACCTAGATCCTCAGGATTTCAGTGTAAACTGAAAACCCACCAAGAGACATCCAGCCTCGTGAACTGAACAACTATCAGATTCTTGGCCTTCGCACTGGGAGACAAACATTGCTGCATTGGCCAGACCACAGCCTGTAAGGAGTTCTAATAAGCCCTCTCTCTCTCTCTCTCTCTCTCTCTCTCTCTCTCTCTATATATATATATATATATATATATATATATATATATTATATGTATATATATGTATATATAATATATGTAATGTAATATATATAATATATGTATATATGTATATATATGTATATATAATATATGTAATGTTATATATATATATACATATATATATACATATATATATATATATACATATATATATAATCAGTGTCCTCCAGAGAACACTGATTGGCATAGACTACATGTAAAATTTGTTTGCTTCCTGGGGCATAATCTCAAGCTTTTGCTCAGGTTATGACCCCCCACCTGTCACATCCTTCTCCTTTAACCTTTTGATAAGCATTTCCAAAATCTAGACTTAAGTTCCTTTGTGGATTGGGGATATGGCTCAGTCATAAGTGCTTGCCACACAAATATGAGAACTGAGCTCCCTGAAAAAGCCAGGAGTTAGTGTTTCCTGTGTTGTGCCCCAAAATCCAGATCCCCAAAAGATTACCAAGATAATGACTCTAATGCAAAAACAGTGAGTCTTTAACAGGAGTTAACTCAGGCCTCTCTGTCCAACCTACACAGCAGCAGAGCAGGAGAGACCCTGAGCAACCAGGGTTTTTATAGTGGCTAGATGGTGTGTGTGTGTGTGTGTGTGTGTGTGTGTGTGTGTGTGTGTGTGTGTGTGTGTGTGTGTGGTGGGGGGCAGTGTTCAGCTTGGAGGAGTCCAAGTCTGCCTAGTTACAGACCTTGGATTGGCTCAAGCCCTGGAGTACCTGAACTGACCTGATTGGTTCTCTTGGGTCTAGGGAATTGTAACATTTTTGTTTCATCAGAGGGACACCTGGAGTTGTTTGTCTGTTTCTGATTGGCCCTTCCCTGTGGGTGAGGCATTCATGGCTTCTGATTGGCCCTCCCTGTGGGGTGAGGAGTTAGAGGCTCTCTCTGTAGTTAGGGCAAAAGGTCAAGGACAGTTGGGGTGGGGCATCCTGCTCAGGCCGTTTTGCTGTGGCTGCATTTCTGCTGAGTCCTGGGTCTCTCACCTATAATCCCAACGCTGAGGTCATGGTGGTGGTAGAGCTGGTGGATCTGCAGCAGCTTGCTGGCCAGCCAGTGTAGCTAAAACAGTCAGCTCTGAGTTTAGTTGAAGACCTTCTTTCAAAAAATAAGGCAGAGAGCCACTGAGGAAGACATTTGATGTAGACCTCTGGCTTCCACATGTGTATGCATACACATACACATGCACCAAGCATTCCCCTCCACACAGAACCAACAGCTTCATGAAGCAACCAACATTAGTGTCTCCAAAAAGAATTTCTCTGTGTCCTGGAATGTTCCTGGTAAATTTGAAAAATGTACAATTGTTAAGCTGTGGAGTAACAATCAACTGTTGTGTAACATTTTCCTTGAGATTGAAACATTCCATTCTGCAGAGAAACTTTTTAAACCAGAAGGCAAACAACTCAAAACAGGAAGTTCCAGAAACTCACTAGACTCCTCCCTGCAAGAGTAAACAAGCCCATCTGCTGGGAGTCCAGCAGAGAAGCCAAGCTGCACAGAAGACTCTGAGACCAGACCAGCTGCATGGAAGAAGCAGAACCCAGCAGAGCTGCCTGGGAGAGGTTTAGACCACCTGAGTCATTTGGAGGGGACACTCTTCAACCTGCTGAACTGTCTGCAGTGTGGTGTGTGCCGTCACCTGAGCCGCAGTGGACTTTGTTGATGCAGCCATCTTTTAGTAATTCCTGCTTCTGTAAGTAAGCCCTCACTGCTCCTCCTGTAAGTAACCCCAATAAAAGTCATTGGTTCACCAAGCTGGACTTTGGCGGTATCTGTACTTTGGTCCATTATGGGCACCCTGCTTGGGGTGAGTGGGTACATGTTGTGTCTCCCCAGAAAAAGTTTCATCATACATCAACTTATGTGATATCTCCACATTTTGCCATTTGATGTTGCTTCCTGCACAGCGTCCAAGATAATAATCCTACCTAATGCTTAGTAGACAGATTTCTTTTTCTATTTGTATGTGTTTGTATGATGTTCATGTGTGTATGTGTGTGGACACACCTGTGTTGTGGGTGCACATGTACATGTGGAGGCCTGAGGTTGACGTCTCAATCATCTCTAGTCACTTTTCACTCTTATTCACTGAGACACTTCTCTCCATCAACCCCAAACTTCAGATATGGTCGGTCTTGCTAGACACCTTGCTTGGGGGAGTCCACTGTCTGCCTTCGGAGGCTGTAATCACAGCCAGTCTCAGAACCGTCCTAACATTTTATGTGGGTTCTGGAGATCAGAACTCCAGTTCTCATGCTTAGTTAGCAGGTGCTTTAACACTGGAGCTATTCCCAAAGCCTCACACGAGTGCAGAATTCCGTGTGTGTTTTTCTCTCAACTCTGTGACAGTCTTATGGAGGGAGATACTACTTACTATCACCCCATTATCACAGAAGAGAAAACTCAATCATAGAGCAATTTAATGGCTCTGGTATGATTTCTTTCTCTGAATAATGCACCAATATTCACACACACACACACACACACACACACACACACACACACACACACACACTTTTGTTACCCACTACTTTTAAGCATTCACAAGTGGCTCTTGTACCAAGTATTTCTGTGATAGTTCAGAAAATAAAAAAGAAAAGTGTTTTAAAACTCTAGCTCCCAGCTCCCTCGTTGCATGACCTTGGACACCCCACTTGATCTTTCTGCATCCTGGTTTCTCATACATAAGGTAGGATGAATAATAGGATGGTTACTATTAGCAAGATTAAATGAAACAAGCCTAGAGAATTGCCTGCTACATGTTCGATGTGCTCCATTGATATATGAGTCCTCTTTGCTCTGTTTTTCCCATAAGGAAAGGTATGCTCATTCCAGAAACACGGTACTACAGGGAACGCCCTGTGATACCAGCTGCCAGATGGCACAGAGATGCCAAGACTTCCAGTAACACTGAGCACTCCAAGCTTCTGGAAGCTGCAGGATCCTTCTTACATCTTTGACAGAGGACATCCACAGTCTCCTGGACATGCACCATAATACCCATTTTCTGCAGGGCACATCAATTATGCATTCCCTTATCACCATGAATATTTAAGAATTCATATGCATAAATAAAACATACATTAATTAGAAGTTTGCCATTGCATTTCTTTCCTGACCTGTCCTCACCATCATGTCTGTTGTCCACAGACATAAATCATTCAACATCATCCTTCCTGGACCCGGTGTTCTCCTCTGTCAGGTTCAAAGAGCCTTGATGTGTAGTCACCAAGCAATGACACTGACCAAATCCTTTTGTTTCTCTTTTGTGGAAGAAATTAAAATTATTCATGAGGTCTTGCTCAGCGGAACAGTTGGATCCTTTCCCTCCACTGCAGGGACAGACTTCCTGGCCAGAGCTTGCTGCTGAAGAATTGAACATTGGTTAAAAGTGAATGTCTCCTCCAAGGGGGGATATTAATACACTTAATGTTCAGGGAGCCTTGGCATCTCCTGCTGGGAGGCTGCCAAACAAATTACATTAGGTAGATGCTCTCACTCTCAATAGGATTAACAAGTGGCACAGGTCCACTGTGTGTCTTTATTCACTCGGATCAGGCACAAGCAGATGTGTGCCATTTGTGTCTTCAAAGCATGGCTTGGTGTGGACCTCCAACAGGTCCTTTGATGGTACCCTCATAAGTCACCCAGGTGTAGCAGAACCAAGGCCTTGTTCAGGCTTGTACCAGCAAGCTGGAAGCCTGGATGCCTAGAGGCCTTTTCTCTTAATTTGTTGGCTTGGAGGCTGATTCTTGGACTGCTCTCAAAACACCATGGCTGAAGGGTTACTAACTGAAAGTCCATAATTATACAATGTGAACAAGTAATGTGGTTTGATGGGGAATGTGAGAATAAGAAATCTGATGGAGTCAGAGCTGCTGGAACACCCAGATTGTTGACTGTGGAGCTAGAATTTGAACACAAATCTGTGTGGCCCCCAGGTTTTCACAAGTCCTTTTGTGAATGGCACAGGCCTGTGATACAAAGCAAAAGCTTCTTGAGCATATTCCGATGTTCGGGTGTGTGGGGCTTTACTATTTCATTAAGAAATCTGTGGCCGTGGAGTTCATCCTGCATTCTTCTAGTTCTACTTTTCTTGCACCTCAAAAGCATTTTGCTCTGAGGATTCAAACAAAGGCAAATCTGCCACCTCCGTCAGCTTCTTCCTGTGGGGACACTGGCCTTCTTCCTCTGTGCGTAGATCTCAGCTTCAGTAATTTCTACAAGCGGGGAATGCTTGACTCGGTCAACAGATGTCCTGCAGTTTTTGGTGGCCTTGGTCTGTGCTGCCAACAGAGGTCATGTTGCTGTCCATAGTCCAAGCTGCGACTGCAGGCCGCTCTGGTGTCTGTGGTCCGTGTTGCTGCTGGAGGCCATATTGATGTCTGTGAACTATGTTGCCACCAGAAGCCATGTTGATGTCTGTGAACTATGTTGCCACCAGAAGCCATGTTGATGTCTGAGGGCTGTGCTGCCACCGGAAACCATGTTGAAGTCCATGATGCATGCTGTGGCTGGCAGCCATGGTCAAGGAAGCTCCCTTTGCAATGGAATGGATGACTGCCGATTCATAGCTGAGAGTGAGAGACGTTGAAGGCTTCTGTGACATCCCTCCCCTCAACAAAATGAAACAACCCAGACAGAAAGCCATTGAAGAGAGTCCTTAGAAACTGTGATAAAGATGCTGAAAAGCAGCTCTTTGGAGCTGCTGGCTTCTCCTGGGGGAGGTAAGAGTGGGCGGTCGGGATGGGGAAGGACTCAGTTTTCTTTTAAGGACTGGCTACTGGGAGATTGACCATGATCCAAAGAGTGTATGGGAAGCAAATTCAATTAGACTTGGTGGTTTTTTTGTTGTTTGTTTGTTTTTGAAGGGGGTACAAGGATGGGAGGGTGGACCTCAGAGGAATGGGAAGTGTGCTCAGAGTGCATTGTACAAAATCGCCAAATAGTAAAAATATTATGTTGGGGAAAAGAAGAGTCACCAGTAGAGTCACTACATACTTCACTGGAGTCTTTATACAAATCATCTAAGTATCCAAAAGACAAGCAATAATAGTATATATTTATGGGATGCAGTCTGAGGAGGAAATGCATGTATTAAATATGTGATGGTCAAATCACTAGCATTTCTATGTCTTTAAACATTTGTTATTTGTGTTGAGCCTTTGAAGTTTTCCTTTCAAGTTCTTTATAAAAACAGTCAGAACCCGTCAATCTGTTGTGATGTAACAATGAACTGTCAGAACCTGTCAATCTGTTGTGATGTAACAATGAACTGTCAGAACCTGTCACTCTGTTATGATGTAATAATGAACTGTCAGAACCTGTCACTCTGTTATGATATAATAATGATGTAATAATGAACTGTCAGAACCCGTCACTCTGTTATGATGTAATAATGAACTGTCAGAACCTGTCACTCTGTTATGATATAATAATGATGTAATAATGAACTGTCAGAACCTGTCACTCTGTTATGATGTAATAATGATGTAATAATGAGCTGTCAGACTCTGTCACTCTGTTAGGATGTGCACTTTTCTGTTCTAGTTTTATTTTGTTGCTGTGATAAGACATCCTGGCCAAAAACCACTTAGGGAAAAAGGGTTCATTAGGATAATTCCAGGCTACAGTGCATTATTGAGGAGAAGTCTAGGCAGGAGTTCAAATATTCCATTTATAGTCAAGAGCAGAGACAGAGAATAAATGTATAGATCCTTCCTTGCTGGTTCTTCCCAGCATGCTTTCTTCACTTTTATACAGTTCAGAGTCCAGCCCATGAGACGGTGTTACCCCCATTCAGGGTGGATTGTTCCACTTCCATTAACAATCAAGATACTCTCCCACAAACCTAGACACAGGCTAAATGGATCTAGACAGTTCCACTACTGAGACGCTCCTCTTAAGATTCTAGGCTGCAGGAAGGTGATGTGTGGAGCCAACAGCCCCCACCTTTTTAAGTGTATTTCAGCAGCCATTATGTACCTTCTCATCTCTAACCCTTCCCTAGTCTTGAGTGCCCACTGATCTGCTCTCTACTTCCATGAATGTCATTCTTTGCTTTTCACATGTGAGTGAAATCATTCAGTGTTTGTCCTTCTGGAAGGTAGTCATTGGGCATTTGCTTTGCCCTTGGCCCTTTGATGGAAAGCGACCTGTGTGTGAATCTCTTATTAGTTAACAAATCACCTGAGTCCATTTGCTACACAGTCCTACATGCTTCTGTCTCTGACATGTCATTGCTTGGCATCATTTTGCCAGTTGGCAAAGACCTGGTTAAAACCTTTATAAATTAGGTGGTTTTATAATCTCCTAGGAGCTATGGAAATTGGTGCAGTTCTTTAGGGAAAAAATAGTAATATAAATCAAGAATACTAATAGCAATTCCGTGCACTCTTGCTCTTGTACTTGATTCTTGTATCTGTCCTAAGGGGTCCACTTTGTCCCAGTTATCCATAACCTTCCCTGTGCTGGGCTGTGTGCTTACATAAATGCCTCATGTATACCCTTGACACTTCCATGAAGTAGATATAAATACCAAAATCCATTTAAACACAAGGAAATCGCAGTTCAGAGAGGTGGAGTCACTTGTCTAAGACCTTCAGCTGCTGGACCAGAAAGGATAGAGGTTTCAGACCAATGCATTTTCTAACAGACAAATTACCCACGTAACCGGCCACACTCCATGACAGTGCTATTTTGGAAGCGCCATTTAATACGTTAAAATGAATTTTATGGACAGCTGAGTAATTATCCAACTTGAACCCAATTAAAAATTGAGTCCATTCTGCCCTAATTGAGGACTTCTTTTGATTAATGCTGGACAAATGGGTTTCTCTTTTTAACTAGAACTTGGAGGCCCAGATGGCTGGGCTGGCTTTCTACACTTCACCCACAGTGAAGCTTGTATGATGGACCCACTTGTATCTACTTGTCCACGTCACTATGTGGACAAGGGAAAGACTACATTTCATTTTTGTAGTTCTGGGGATTGAACCTATGGCCTCAGACATGATAAGAAAGTGCCCTTCCACTGAGCCCTCTCTCCAGCCCTCGTTTTCTATTTTGTATTTTGAGGCAGTGCCTTAGTTTGTTTCCTGTTGCTGTGCTAAAACACCGACCAAAAGTAAGTTGCAGAGGAAAGGGTTTATTTGGCTTATAGGTCACAGTCCACCATCATGGGAGGCCAAGGCAGGAACTCCAGGCAGGAGACTGGAAGTACGAACTGAAGCGGAGACCATAGAGAAGCCCTACTTCCTGGCTTGCTTTCACTGGCTTGCTTGGCTTGCACCTAGCCTCACATTCCCAGTGATGGCACTCACTGCCTGCAGCAGGCTAGGCCCTTCCACATCTACCTCTAATCTGGAAAATGCCTACAGACTTGCTACAGGCAATCTAATGGTGGCCTTTTCTCATCTAGGTTCCTCTGCCCAGACAACTCCAGCTGTGACATGCTGAGAAAAAGCTAACCAGGATAGGCAGGGTCTCGCTAAGTAACCCAGGATGATCTTGAACTCATTCAATAGCTTATCTTGAACTTACTCTATAGCCTAGACATGTTTGAACTCATGATCCCTCCTACCTCAGCCTCTAGAGCAGCTAAGGTCACAGGTAGGCATCATCAAGTCTGAGTAGGAATAGACTAGTGACTGCTTCAAAGAGACATGGGTTTGTAGTATCTGCAAACAAGCGGCTTGATTAGAACTATTTCTTTTGAGATGCTCACTGTAGATAGGTGGAAAGCCATATGTTTTAGATCTCTAGCCCTTAGCATGCAAACTAGCCTCATACTTAGCTGGGAGCTTGGGTATGTTATACCACCCTCTCAGCATCGTTTCTTTTATTGTGAGAAATAAATGGTTAGGGACTTGGAGTTAGTTGCAGGCTACAGAAACTGAGCACCAGGGTTATCACAGAGGGGTCTGTGAGCAACACGCACGCACATTATCTCTTAGCCCTGCTGTTTGGAACCCTCTTAGGCACAAACATTGTCCCAGGAACTGGACTACTCTAGAGCATTGTGCTGGCCATGGTTGTGCTGTTACCTCAGTGCTCTCTCATGCCCAGGGATGTTGGAAGAAGCTGCCACCACCATCTTCTACTTTTAGAATGGATTTCACTCCATATTTTAGTGCTTACAGCTCCAATTCCATTCTAAGCATGCACATCTGGGCATTTGGCATCGACCTTCTCCAGTAGAAGTCTCTGTATCCAAAGGTAGGGGAAGATGCTGTCGGTATTTTGGCATCTACCATCTACAGTAGAAGGCTCTGTGTCCAAAGGTGGGGGAATATGGTGCAGGTACAGGCAGGTGCTTTGGGGGTGCAGTGTGGTAGTGCAAACATTCCAGCCTACAGGGAAGCTCTCTAAGATTCAGGAAGTTCTTGAGGTCACAGACTCCCTAAGTAAATGACTCTTAAGCTCTAAAGTTTACAAGATTCTCAAGGTCCCTCCCTCCCCAAGGTTATATAAGCAGTAAGGACTGCCAAGAATAGGTGATTCCTACCTGCCAGGCTGCTTCCAAGTTCTGCAGAGAGGTCCAGGGTTCCAGCTTTTATGAGTTGTCACTCATGCTGGGCTGGGCTTGTGATCAGCTGTCTTTGGTCACCCCTGCTCCTGTAAGCAGCTGCTCACCCAGTCTCCTATGAGCAACCCGATAAATTCACTAGTGTGTCAAGTTGGGTTTGGGGGTGTCTTTGCTTTGATCTGTCTTCAGTTCCCTATCTGGGGTGAGGAGATGTTTGCTCAGGTCTTCCCAGGAAATATGTCATACAACTAGGACGGGCAGAAAGAGACCGACACACACGAGAATGGTAATTACCCTCCGCTTGGCTTCATTCATTCTTCAGCCATCCTTAAGGATTTACTGAGCACATATTATTTGCTTGGCGGGAACTGTGCTAAATCATGACAGCCATAGGCAAGAGTGGACTGTGACGATTTACAATCTTACAATACTATTGGCAAGAGATGATGATGATGATGATGATTATTATTATTATTATTGGAGACCGAGTCTTACTCTGTAGTCCTGGTTGGCTTGCAATTCACTATGTAATGCAGTCTGGTCTTAAGCAGTGGGAATCCTCCTGCCTCAGCCTCTCAAGTGCAGGGATTACCACACTCAGATGGATTTCCTTTTTTTTTTTTTTTTTTTAAATTAACTTGAGGACAAGGCTGGGTAGAGAACTAAGCACACAATGCCCTTTCTGGTAAGTGGGCCAGTACTACCATGGAAAAACACACAACAGGTGTGTAACAGCAGTGAATTCTCTTCCACCAGCCCAACTTGCATCTTAGGAGGAGAGAATCTCTTGCTTTTCTTTTAGACATGAATACATTTTGAAATCAAAACACAGACACCTGACAATTTTGCCTAAACTCATGATGCTGGTTTCTATAGCTCAATCAAGGGCTTGACAGCTGCCTAGCAGGTGACAGATGGAATCAAGGGCTCCTGTGGCATTGATGCACAGCTTGAAAAGGCTTGCTACTCGGAGCTCTGGATTGTCTGTTGCCCTATCCGTGCCCTGTGCTGAGTTAACAGACATGATTAAAGCTGTGTTTCCATTTGCAGTGATAGACTGAACTTTGGGGCTGTGGCAGCTGTTAGCCTAGTCCCTGGCCTTCTTCTGCTGCTTCCGAGTTCAGGGTCTCTTAGGATTGTTGAAGAGAGGGTGGAGGACAGGGTACAGAACCAGGCACTGGGGACAGGCATGTTTGTCAAAGGGGAAGCAGAAATTAAACCTGCTGAAGTCTAAGGGGTGGAGGGTGAATCTGGTCACTTTCAGAGAAGGGTGCCAGAGGACAGGGATTTGGGACCTGAATTCTGAGTATGGTCCCCATCATGTCCCCAAGACTTGTTGAACTCCTTTACAAAATTGTCACAGAAATGATACCCAAGGAGCTGAGAAGATGGCCCATCCCAGACCATGCTGACTTCCTATCAGTGTCTATCCTTTGAGTTTGTTTCTCTACTAGGAAACCTCACTCTTATGGTCTTTGCTAGGCTCCCACCGCACCCCACATCCAGTGCTTTCTCTGTCTTAGTGGTGGCTTTCGGAGCCTTCCCATTGCAGGAGACACGGGGCATGAACATATGAGAGAATGTGTGCACATGTATTTGCACACATGTGTGCATGTGCACATACAAAAGAACATGTAGTTTCTTTAGGAAAACTATGGTCAGTGCGATAGACAGAACACGAGAAAAAGCCAGATTTTGACCAAAGAGCACAACCCAGCCCCAGTGCAGAGGAAGGACCCCTGGAAATAGAGCTGAGTTTGGAAAGGCAAGGATGTGTTAGCTCTTTGCAGGATGAGGGTGTTGCAGCACGTGCTGAGATGGGGTCCTTCATTTCCCTTCACCCATGAACTAGAAACATGCAGCTATTGTTAGTACGCTTTACTACTTTTTACTTTAAATTCTTATGTCATTTGCATAATGGGAATTATGATATTTACTTACCACATGACCTTTTTTTGAAGGAAGGTTATATCACATAGTAGGTGTTTAAAAGACATGGCTTCCTACCTCCCTTGTTGACTTTCATTGCCCATTGAAGTTGACTGAGTAATGGCCTACAGAGAGGTAATACTATAAAAATGGAACCAGTAAGTGCGACTTTATTTGGGGGAAAATAAAAGATCTTTGTGGTCATTATTAAGAATTTTGAAGGGAAGATTCCTGAGTTTTTCAATAAGCCTCTTAATACAATCACAAATGTCATGTCAAAGATAGGTAAAGAGGCCATGGGGCATCAAACTCCAGGGATGCAGCAGTATCAGAGAAGCCCCAGTGCCCCCAGTACAGATCGAGGTGGGGAAGACCCTCCGGAGCAGCCTTGTCAGAAGTGTGGCACATTCAGCCTGGAGATAGGTTTTGGAGCATCTCACCTCCTAAGCTGTAAAGACACATTTCTAGTGTTTTTTTAAAGCTATTTTGTTCATAGTAATCTATTCCAGTGGTTTCAGAAGCTGATATGCTCATGCCTTGGTCTGTAGCCTTTTTACCCTGCACTGCACAGCGGCAGAGCTATTTGATCAATGCATCTGAAGTGTGAAGTTGGGTGCTTGTCCTCCTAGGAATGTGTGAACGTTTCTTTCTCCATAGAGCTGTTGTGAAGTGGCTGGTTTGGAAAGGGTGTTGCATTATCTGGAGAGAGCAAGAGCCTCAAGGTTCCTAGGTCATATCCAGGCAGTACAGGCACAGGACTGGATGAGGAGGCAGAATGCCCCCAAGAGGAAGCTGAGGCTGTTAATGGGATTCAGCAGTGTGACTCTAACTTGGGGAGGAAGACACATGTGGACCAGCACAGGCTTTCACAGAGAAGCCATATTAGCAAATGTGGACTAGTTGGCACCCACAGGTGGGATGCTGCACGCAGGAGCTGAGGATTTCTAAGCCACCAACCCCCTTTAGTTATCTCACGTAAGTTCACGGTGGAATTCCAAGGCTTGGGTTCAGGGTCAAAGAGCTGGAAAGCCACACGAGGACTTGCACGCAGGTTTATAGGATCCCAACCACTGCTCTCAAAGTTGGCTTAAGACTGGGAGGGCCATCCAGGCAGGCTGGACTTAAAAAAGGTTCCCTTTCTTATGATGCTCTCATTTGATACCTCAATTGGTGTCTGCTCCCCTGAGTCTGATTCTAGTGCCAATATTTCCAGTGTTTCTGCACATGAACTCTTGCCAACTCAGCGAACACATTCTTTATGCAAGGCTGAAAGTCTCATTGGGTTTGTTCCCTGGACTTTTGATCTGAACTGGGGGGTGGGGAGGCATTTGGTCTCGTCAGCGCCCCCTCTAGGGTGCATTAAGCCACTGAGATGAGGTAGACAACACTGGGCTCCACATCAGGCTGATTAACTCTGGTGGCCGCTGTAATGAAGAACAAGCCACGTTCCTGTCCCAGCCTGTTATCGTCAGCGTTTACTGCAATGCTTTGATCTTAATCTAGTTTCAGAATCTTAACAGCACATGTAATCTGTCAAAGATTTTGTAGGCTGATCTGTGTGGCTTGCTGTGGGAAAAAGATCTTATGCTTCTGTGGCTTCTCACAGATTCTTGGAGTCACACGTGGTTCCTAAAATTATGGGCCATTGAAAAGGTAATCTTTTGCTAATGCAGTTTTTTAAATCATGGGTCCGATTCTGGCAGCTCCTCACAGGTTTCATGAGAAGCCTTCAGCTACTGCTGTGCAGGGTGTAGGAGCCATTTTTTTGTGTCCGCATATACAAAGTTATCAGAGCTGTAAATATCTCTGTAAAGCAGACACAAATAGTATCTGCCTGTTAAAGTGGTGCATCTGTGGCTCGGGGAAGCTAAGAAGCCTTCCCTAAATTACCCAGCTACTAGTGGTAGGCTTTGGGGTCAGGCTGCCCCGCTCAAGGGTTGTCCTCTGTCTCCTGCCTTAGTGCCCCAATGTACTCAGAGGCTGTTTGGTCAAACTGTAAAGCAGTTAACATTAGTTCAGCTCTTGTTAGGCACCAAATGTTGTACAGGATGCTCAGGATGTTTGAGGAGTTCTCAAACCACTAAGCTAATCCTCACAGTTTTCTGGGAACTTAAAAAATTTAGGTTTTCTAGTTAGGAGCTGCACAGTAAGAACTCAAGTGTGTATTTTAATGGTGGTTCAGTCTGCCTCCTGGGGAGGGGAGAGGGCACGGCACACAACTCAGCAAGGAGAATGGACTGACTTTCTTCTGTTCTCAGGACCCACAACCACAGCATCTGCCAGTCTATCATCTATCTGTCTGTCTGTCTATCTATCCCTCTATCAACTGTCTGTCTACCTATCTATCTATGTATCAATTGTCTATCATCTATACAACTATTATTTCCTTATTTGCCATCTGTCTACTTATCATCCATTTACTGTCGTTTATCACCCTATCATTCTATCTATCTATCTATCTATCTATCTATCTATCTATCTATCTATCTATCATCTATTTCTCCATTAATTTGTTTATGGTAATCTATCACTCTGTCTATATCTATCTATCTATCTGTCTATCTATCTATCTATCTATCTATCTATCTATCTATCATCAATCATCTATCTCTTCATCTAATCTTTCTAAGGACACAGCAGAGAAAGATGACATACAGATAGGCTGATATACAGGCATACACTTTCAAAGTTCAGAGTTTGAACTTTGAACTTTGTAACTACTCCTATAGCTACTTATACTCTGGTCTTGCATGCTTCACCTCTCTGCAACAATGTCCCAGCCATGATGCTCTTCTCTCTGCTTCAGGGACATTTCACTTGTCAGATGTCATCCTAGACCGTGTAGGCTATTTCGATGACTGGCTCCTGGATCTTCAGGTTTCAGCTCAACATGCTGAAAATGCTCAACATGCTCACATATATGCTTTCCCTGTTATCTGTTTTGTTGTTTTCTTCACATTGAGATTTGCTGTGGAGCCCAGGCTGGACTTGGTGATCTTCCTGACCCAGTCTCCAGAACATCAAAATTATAGCCATACTCCTCCTGGCCAGCTCTACCATCCAGAGATGAAAGTCTTTCTGCCAGGAGTTAGATAGTGTGCTAGGCTTCCTGGGCTGTCTAAGGTCTTTGGTGCACACAGTCTGTATATTTGCAACCTTTCCAAATGCAAAAAGTTCATCAATATTTTCATGATGGTCCTTGACAAATTCTTCCAGCCTCTGGTTTATAGATTCCTCAGCATGACCCTTCCGAGACGACTTTCTTTATTTGACTGTGGGTGCTCAGCGCGCAAATGTTTTCTTTGCTTTGCTTCAGGGCCTATAACAGATGCTAAGCAAGTAAAAAATTAATAAAGGACTGACCGGAAAAGAAGCTCCCCTGTGTCTTGAGATGAACACTGCCAGAAGCTTTAGTCCAGATGACTGGAAGTGACCAGCACTTCTGTGATAGCTCTTGTGAGTTTAGCCACACACCCAGGAACAGACTCTCAGCTCTTCAGTCCATATCAAGCTGTCAACCTCTATATGCACAGGGAGAAACTGCAGGTGAGCATAGATACCTGCTTCATCTTGCACATCAACCTTGGATTTGGAGATGCCAATGACAGGTGACTTCAACTTCCATTTAGTAGAAAACCAAATGATCAGCTCTTTTGATCTCTCAGATCATTTCCACATATGCGAAGGGCCAGGTGTCAGAAACCTGGCACAGAGTTGTAAACAAGTGTGGTGGCTGGGGGGAAAAAGCAGGGCAGTGGTGGCACACACCTTTAATCCCAGCACTTGGGAGGCAGATGTGGGAGCATCTCTGAGTTCAAGGCCAGCCTGATCTGCAGAGTGAGTTCCAGGACAGCCAGGGCTACACAGTTTTGAAAAATAAAAACAAAACACCACCACACACACACACACACACACACACACACACACACACACACAACCAAGTGTGGTGGCCTGGCCACAGTTTGACTGAACCTGTGATAACTCTTTCTGATGATCAAGATGTTGGTGATGGTGTTGATGTCAGTGAATTTTTCTCTCTGAAGTTGAACAATGCTCTATTGTTACTTTTCCACAGATTGTTTGCAGGAGTTTTAGAAGTTCCAAATAATTGAGAAGAGAACAAAAAGATAACAAAAACTCTCTCAGCTCATTCTAAGAGCCCTTAAATAGCTAGTGAATCATGTCCAGTGCCTTAAAGAGCACCTGTAATATTGTTCTAGTTCTGAAGAAGCACACACTCAAGTCACTTAAATAGGATTCCATACCATGAGAGGTTCTGCAGTTTGTTCAATAGGATGGTATACCATGAGAGGTTCCACAGTTTGTTCAATAGGATGGTATATCATGAGAGGTTCCACAGTTTGTTCAATAGGATGGTATATCATGAGAGGTTCCACAGTTTGTTCAATAGGATGGTATATCATGAGAGGTTCTGCAGTTTGTCTTTTGCTGAGATGGTGGTGGCACTGATGGACAAATAAAGCTGAGTCAGAAGAGGAGAAACATGTTCTGTGTTCCAATACAAGCTCTGGGATTCTGGCTTAAATATTAGGGCTGATACCAGGGGCCTGTCTGCACTAGAAGTGACTGAATTATTGCTTCTAGAAGTGCTGGATCAGAGTTCTTTCCATCAAACATCCGTACCTCCAACAAATGAGCTTGAATCTGTCCTCTTCCATGGCCAGTCAAGCCCTAGTACTACATAAGCACAGTGCAAGCACTTGTTGTGGGATAGTCTTTCTGTATGCTGTGAATATATGTTGCTACTATTGGTTAATGAAGAAGCTCTTTTGGCCTGTGGCAACACAAGACATAGCCAGGAGAGAAATCCAAGAGAGATACAGGGAGAAGAAAGGAGAAGCTGGGGAGACACTGGGACCTGTGGCAGTGGTGGGGGAGCAAGATGTAACAGAACACAGGTAAAGCCAAGAGACACATGGCCATATATAGATTAATAGAAATGGATTAATTTAAGATGTAATAGCTAGCTAGCAGTAAGCCTGAGCCACAGACCAAACAGTTTGTAATTGATATGAAGCCTCTGAGTGATTATTTTATAAACTGCCACAGGCTAGGTGGGACACAGAAGTTTCCAGTTACAAGCACTAATCATTTTCTAATTGGGGAAAGCAGATTCCAGACTTGCCCTGGGCCATCAGCACCTGGCATTGGTGGTAAAACTATGGAGGCTCAGTGTCTCCTTTGCTTCCCTCTGAGAGAGCAGAGCGTGAAATGCTGTGCAGTCAAGGTGAGTCTTCCCACCTCAGGATGACCTAGACAGTCCTGCACAGGCATGCCCAGAAGCCTGTCTCCTAAGTGACTCTCAACCCTGTCCTGGTGACAATTAATGGTAATCTTCAAAACCACAGTATGACATGGAGAACAGTGGCTGGATTCTCACTACGTGTAGGGAGCAAAGTAAATACTTTTTTAGTAAAATAAATTGAATGAGTAGAGCGTTATAAAAAGATAATAATGATGCAGCTTTTAATTTTAGTTGTTCTTCAATATGGTTAAGACAATAACAAAAGAACTTGGTGTCTTCTGTCCTATGCCATATGCCCTGTTTCTTCTTGAGCAGAGTGAGCAGTGTTGACTCCTATCCATGCTTGCCAGATGTGTTCCCCTGGAAAGTAACTAGACATCTCTGACCCACTTCTTTTTAAAGTTATTTCTATTTTGTTCTAAATTATGTATATGTCTGTGTGAGTATGAGTTTGTGCATAAGAGTGCAGTGCTTGTAGAGACCAGAAGAGGGCGACAGATCCTCTGGAGTTAGAATTACAGGCACAGATATGGGCAACGAAACTTTGGTCCTCTGCAAGAGCAATATATGCTTATAAGCACTGAGCTGTCTTTCCAGCTCTGACCTACAGCCTCACCTATAAATTGGAGCAACACTATAAAAAAGTATTGTGGGGATGAGGAGGAATTGGAGGGGAGGCAATTGGAACTAGATTTGATCAAAAAACATGATACATTTGAATAAAATTCTCCAAAACAACAACAACACAGGCCTACCACGAGAGTGCCTGGGCTTGGTCACAGATGACTCAGGCCCACCTTGCTTGGGGACTGGCATGTGATGGATGCAGGCTAGGTATTGTGCCTAATCCCTCTTTGGGGTTGTATGGGCATGAACTTCAATCCAGGGACCACTGACCTTCCCTTGAGGTCCCTGAAGCTCTGAGAATGAGTTTATCTGGTACTGTGGAAATATTGCAGAGACTAATCCGTTGAAGGGAAGTCAAAGCCAAGATCACTCAACTACTTGGTCAAGACGTTTAGACTCCCTATGCCTCCATTTACTTGCTTGTAAGTTGCAAGTGGGGTGGGATGGGTAGGCAAGAGGTCCTTGCAGGCTGCCTGGGAGGAGGAAATGAAAAGACATGGGTGTGCTAAGCAATGACCCCCACCCCAGCCGGCCCGGGGCCCTCATTCCTGCTGTTCCATCCCAGCCTGTCTTGGGGTTTGCCCTCATTCCTGCCTCGTGTCTGTCCGGAATTATAGGAAAATGCATCATATCCTCTTGCACACAGACCCACAGCATGTTCTGGGGCTGGGGAGTTCCTATCACTGCACATTGCCTGATTGTAACATTACCTGATGGCCTTTCCCAAGCTGGTGCTCAGAGAGACAGCTGTCTCATTATTGTGAGCAGAAGAAATGCAAGCTTTTTTTGGGGGGTTAGGATGAGAAGAAGGACTGATTCCTTAGTGCTGCTGTTAAACTGGTTGGTATCCTTGCTGACCTCCATCACCGTCTCCTCCATGATATAACTGATCTTTCAAGTCTGTGCTTGTTTTCTTACCTATACTTTTCTGATGGATTCCAGAGGGCAGCAGGTTCATCAGTAATGTCCAAGATTACCACGGTTGTCTTTAAACACTCTCCTCCAGCACTCCACCTGCACCCTCTGCCCTTTACAACTTGGTTTCATACTCTTTCTTAACTCCCCAGGGCCTTTCCACATGCTGTTCTGTCTTCTAGTGGGAGGAGCTTTGGGAAATGGAGCATTAGGGAGCAATATAAAGTCATTGCAAGACAGATACACCTCCCAACCAGAGCCTGATATCCTGTCCCCACTCATGTGCCCTTAGGAGTTAATTGTCATTCCTATTTTTTAATTTAAATTCAAGTCTGCTTTCTATATCCTCCAAAGCCTGCGTCCTCACCAGCTGAACATGAATCACCCCCATACTGAGTGCACAATCAGGTGTCATGTTCTGTGCTCAGTATCAGCCGCAGCAGCACTGGAGCCCCAAAAAAGCCCAACTAATTATAAGCCTGCGTTCTATGCTGTTATTATTTGAATGTAACAAAGGCACCTGCCACGTTAATTATGCCCTTCTAATAAACATCTCCAGGCAGCCAATCAAGAATGAGCAGGGTAGGGGGTGCATGTTGAAAACGCAGGTCTTGGTACCACATTGTCAAACTTTCCTGGGTTCAGTGATGTGCTCATTCACACGCAGCTCCTACAGCCTCCACCCAGACCAGCAGGGAAGATTAAGCGGCTAAACTGCACCAAGTGCATGAAATCCCAAAGAATTCTCCAGGAAGGAGACTCTGGAAGGACGTCAGCCGGACCTCTCTGCCTGTGTGTTCAGAGTGACAGCTTTACACTGAGGAGGGGTGTGTGGGAGAGAAAGACAAAAAGAGGCTGCACATCAAGCCTGTGTCTGCTAGACACTGACTTTTTTCCTGTTAATATATAGAGGCATAATACGGGGTCAAGGGCATACCTCTCATCCAGCTTTTCTTGTTAAAACATTTTTACTATGGTAAATATGTGTAATGTGTAAATATATGTAAATATGTGAAATTATTTCACATTCAGTGAAATAATTATTTTGAAATTATTTATTGTACTATTATAAAATTTATGTGATCTAAAATCTGCCATTTTAACCACCTCTAAATATGAAGTTCAGGGCATTAATTACAGCCTCAATGTTGCAAAACTATCATCTCTGATTTTCCAAACATTTTCATCACCACAAATAGAAAAATTGTAACTGTTACAGCTTGATTGCTTGTTCACATACATTTAGAGGATGCAGCCTAAATCCAGAGCAAAACTAAAGCATTTCATATTTCCAAGAGACCACTTTGAATGTCTTCTCTAGGGGACAAAAACCTGTGTTATTAAGGTTTCTCTAAAAAGAGAGGGGGCTTTATTCCATTATATTAGATTGGCTTACAGTATGTGGGGTCTGGGTTGTCCAACAATGACTGCCTCATACTAGAGAGGAAGATAACCTTGCAGTTGCTCTGTCCATGAGGCTGGAGGACTCAGCAATCAACATCTGGTGTTGAATCTTGGAGCATTCCTGGGGCTGCTGGTCTTCGGTCCACACTGGACTCCCCAAGAGGTTGGTTCTAGTGCTGCTGAAGAATGGTGCAGCAGCAGAGGAGACGAACTTCGCTGAGAGTCCGAGGCAAGCAGGCGAAATGCCATTTCCCTCATTTAGGGAGGAACTTCCTGTTTCAAATAATCTGGCCAAGAAAGTCCCTCACAGGAGTGCCCTGCAGCTTGAGTTTTAGTTGATTCCAGATGCAGTCACATTGACAAGCGAGAGCATCACACCCCAATTCTGAATTCTTGAGCATGGATTAACATTGCCCAATAACTATAGATGGAGTCAAACAACACACACTATCTAATGTCTGGCTTTGTTCTTGTGACAGTATTCATGAGATCCATTCTTGTTGTATTAGTAGTGTCTTATTTTTCATTACTATGTAGTATGTGAGTGTAACTCAAATCATTTCCTTTCTCTATGTATTTTATCAATGGACATTTGGGACTGAGATAGTTATCTTTAACTATCAACTTGATACAGAATGGAATCACCTGGGAAGAGTGTCTCAATGAAGGTCTGTGTATGCTAGGATGGCCTGTAGACATATCTATGGAGGATTGTCTTGATTAAATTGATTTTAATCCAGCCCTATGTAGGCAGCATTATTCCCTAGGCAGAGGGTCTTGAACTATAAGAATGAAGAAGTCATAATTCAAAAGCAAGTGAGAGAGCGTGAACACATTCATTTCCTTCTGCCTTTGACTGTGGATGTGATGTGACTAGCTGTTTCAGGTTCCTGAATTGACCTCCCTGTGGTGATGGACTGTAATTGTAAGCTGAATAAACCCTTTTCCCCCATAAATTGTTTTCAGGGTGTTTTATCACAGCAGTAGAAATGAGACTAAACAGTTGTTTGTGGTTTGGGATTGTAGATAAAAGAGTATAAATATCATAGATAATCACTTCTTTCCCATGGCTATTATATTAGTGTACCAGGGATGCCATAACAAACTACTAGACACCAAGCAACCTAAGTAACAGAAATTTATTTTCTGGCTAGTTTGAGGTTTTGGGGATCAAGGTGTCAGCAGGGTTGGCTTTTTGAGGAATTTCCCCTTGGCTGTAGATAACCAATAACCACCTTCCCCTGGTGTCTGCACAGCCTTCCCTCTGTATGTTTCTGTCCTAATCTCTTCATATCAGGACATTGTCATGTGGGGCTTGAGCCCACTATGCTGGCTTAATCACCTCTTAAAACCCATGTCTCCAAACATCCATAGGTTGTGTTCACCTTCAAACTAGGATCAAGAAAGATGATACACAGATATAATTCAATCTATAAGAGCTGTGTGATTGGAAATGAGGTTACTTAGGCACAAACATGTGTTTATTTATTGTTAACAGACATTCCAGTTTTCCAAAGTGATTGCAACAATTTAATGTTCCATCAGCACAGAGAAAGTTCCAGTGCCTTCACTCCTGAGTCAACATTTGGTGTTGTCAATTTTAATTTCATTTTAGTCATTCTGGTGTATCAGTGACATTCCCAGGTCCTTGTGAGACACTAAGCCAAGGTCTGCTCTGATGCCTGACTTCTATTCCAAGTGCTAGAAAGCAGTATGTGGTCACACAATGGAGGTTCTGAGCACTCTGAGATCTTGTAGAGTGCTGCTCTGCACCAGTGTAGGATGTCTTCTTCACCCTTGGGCAGAGGAGAATTCATGAGTGATAAGAATTTCAACCTTTATATGCATGTGAAATTTCTTAAAGACTCCCCAATTAGTGTGCATTGCTTTTCTAAAAGAAAAAAAGGAAAGTCACATTTTAAAACATCATGGAAGCTGGCTTCTGTGGTTAAGAGCACCTGATAATGAAGCAGAGGCCTGCAATTTGGTTCCAATCACCCAGTCATGCATCTCAGGACAGCCTTTAACTCCAGCTCCAGGTGATCTGATGCCCTCTGTGAACACTACATGTATGTGCACTAACACACATGCACACAATTAAAAATAAAATAAGCCACACATGCACACACAATTGAGTTCTTGAGTGCTGCTGGGTGGGTGAGGAGGTGGGGGGATCTAGGAGGAGTTAGTGAGGGGAAACCATGATCAGAATATAGTGCACTAAAATTATTTTCAATAATAAATATAAAAGCATTTATAAAACATGTCTACATGGGCAGTCATTGTAAAATCTCTAGAGTTATAACACAATAATGTCATTTTTTTGAAAGCAGTTAAATACCACCTCAAAGCACTTTTCCAAATCAGTGCTAGGGATGCTGGTCTGGTTACTTGAATTATTTGAGATGCATGTGTGTACATATCTATGCACATGTGGAAGAACATACAGGCATATGTCTTTCGATAATGTGTGTGGGCACATAGAGTAGAGAGGACTACTTTGGGTCTCGTTCCTTATACACTGTCCAAATCATCCCTTTGAGACAGGATCTCTCACAATCCTGGAACTCACTAAGTGGACTGGCTTGCCGTAAGCCCCAGGGACCCATCTGTTTCTAACTCCAAGCCACCACTCTGCTTGCCCTTTAAAAAACATGGGTTCTTGGGCATTGGACTCAGGTCCTCATGCTGACCCACCCCCTTTAGTCTACATATTTACTTCTTAAATAGCTTATATCAGATGACATGCTGAGACAATTTTTGGTAATCTTTGTAGCTTCTTGACTTTATTGGTGGTGGTCTATCAAAAATGAGCAATAACCATTATTATTGCAATAACTGGTATTCAGATGAGTTATATGACCCCAATTCCCACAAAGTTGCAGTGCTTCAAATTGGTAGAAATATGAGCAAAGGTTCAAGTGACACCTATAGACACTGAGTTGCTTCCGTGATGTGTCCAGACAGGATTTCTCACATTCACAATGCTACAAGATGGGTGCTATTTAGGCCAATTTCATACATGAAGAAACACAAGCACTTGTTGAAAGTTTCATGAACTAGTGGACAGGGCCAGTGCGCCAACACAGGATTCCCACTCTGTGGTGGTTATTATTAGAAGTATTATTTAAACTCTACATCAAGGGCTGGTGAGAGGGTGTGGTGAGCAAGGCATGTCCCTCCAGCCTTGCAACCTCAGTTCAATTTCTGGGACCTATGTGGTGGAAGGAGAAAACGGATGCCTGCAAGTTATCTTCCAGTCTCCACATGTGCACGGTCCTATGTACACTAAATAAATAAAGACATAAAGATCTGGAGCACTTTGTGGTATGGTAAGAGCTGGTTTTGTGCCAATCTTGAAGGAAAAGTCCATCCATCAGAAAGTTCTGCCTTGCACAGGGCTGAAATTGGCCTCTTTGCAACTTTCCTCAGTTGCTTCCAGTACTTAGCACTTAATTACATCTTGTCTTCTGTTATTCTCTGATTGTCTCTTGTGGCTCCTCCCTTCTTCCTGGTTCCCTTACCAGCATCCCCAGGACAGAGATGAAGTCTTATAGGCTCAACACCTCCTAGAATTGCAAAATAGGAGATTATCAGATAAATACTTGGTTGAAAGTTCATAACAAGATTTCTCCTCACGGTCTCATCCCAGGTATTTGGAAAACCATGTAGAAAGGTCACCAAGGGTTTGTAATTTAAATATGTGTTCAGTTTAAATGCAATTAAAATACTTGTGAATAGACAGTGTAGTCAATACCCAATAGCTTTATACCTCAAATGATACTTCTGTCCTAATGACTGCCATTTCTTGAGTGTGTGCTCGTGTGTGTGCACATGAGTGTGTGGTGCATGCATATGAGCATGTGATAGGTGCCTATGCAAACATACAGAGGCCTTTCACTCTCTGCCTTATTGCCTTGAGACAGGGTCTTTCACTAAACTGGAAGTTCAAAGTTTTGGTTAGGCTGGCTGGCCAGTGAGCTACTGGGATCTGTCTGTTCCATCTTTAAAAAACTGGGGTTACAGTAACAGCATGCAGAGTCATCTCCCCAACCAGAAGGATGTCAACTCGGCCTGTCTCTTGTCTTTGGTATTGTGTGGCTACCAAATGAGAAATGGGGGCAAAAAGTGAGTAGAGTCAAGGTTGCACAAAGGAAGGTCAAGGGGGAGCTTGCCTGCCTGAAATTTTGTCGACTCCAAGGGGAACTGTTTCCCAAGTATGCTTCCCCTCTCAGATGCAATCACTCGTCCCTGTTTCCTGTAGTGCTCTTTACTTCCATCTCCTAACTAGAATTTAGCCAGCATTCTTTCCACAGCAAGTGATTGATACCCTTCTCAATGTAGCACAAAGAAAGTGAGGGTACTTAAATTGGTTGCATTGTGTGACTAGATAGTCTGGGGGCTTTGACACAGCTGGATCTGGAGATGATGCCATGAGATGTGTATAATGTTGTAAGATGTGTATGATGTAATGAGATGTGTGTGATGTCATGAGGTGTGTATGATGTCATGAGAGATGATTAGATTCTGTTTCTTTTTCCCTACTATGCTTACAGCCCCAGTTGAGAGAACCCCCAATGACCCAAAGGGTGAAGTCAACCTCCCCATTGTTCCTTGATCTCACAGTGGTCACATGCCTATCCCTATACTAATCCCTTGAGTTTAAAAGAAACATGAAGATAGCTAGTTCTGAGATGAGCTCCACCCAAATGAGGTGGTCCTAGAGAAGAAGAGAGAGAGTGACCAGAGAGAAGTCTGAAGGCCATCAGTAGAGCAAAACAGACACAAACCACGATGTCCACAACCAGTTAATACTATGTTATGAATCTGCCTCTTGCTAGTCTGGGACTCTGGAAGGCAGAATATTGGATGATTCCTTTTGGAACTTAGCCCTTAAAGGAAGAAGAGGAAACATTTAAGGTGCTTTGTTTTCACCTGTTCATTGAGCATAGGATGAGCAAAGAAAGATTCAGTCCCTGCCTACCATAGAGCTTGCGTGTTGTGGTGGGCAGAACACACAGAAATGACCACAACAGAGACTGACACATGCTCATGCTTGATGTGTTCTCGGCCTTGAACCTGAGATACAATATGAAGGGGAAAACACTAATACCACACAGCTTCTTCATGGAACACCTTTCTACACCTTCACAGCAACCTCCAAGGTCAGAAGAGACAATGGAACCTCATTTGATACAGAGGGAATGGAAAAGTCAAAGGATATAACACATACACACTGTCCCAATCACTCATGTGCTTTCACACAGAACCCACATTCAGTGAAGTCACATCTCATTTGGAAGATGGAAAACTACTTCTTAAGAAAAAGAAATTGTCAACACCAAAGATGGAACTTGGAGTCTAAGCCAGCTGATGTCCAGGAAGGGACTGAATGTCATACAAAGCCCGAGTCTGAATCTGAGTCTGGATTCACTGTTCAAAGCTCATAGCACATAGTCCGTAGTCCAGTGCTCTTCTTCCTCATCCCACTAGAAGTTTCCCTCCATACTGAAGCTCCACAACCCAGAGAGTCACTTTAATTGACTCCTGTAAGCAGCAAACAGCTATTAGCAGCAGAGGCCCAGAAGGAAGAGTAAGAGATCTGTTGCTGTCTTCAACAAAGCCTTGATGTCCTGTCCCCAAAATGCCAACCTCCTTTTCCCAGAAGGTATTTCTGTCCCCTCGATCACTCATAACTAACCCTGTTCCAGACACTGGGTGGTGCTGGGGGCAGTGGCATGCAGCCAGCCTCTCCAGAGCTTGGCTGGGTATGTGTGGCAGCCGGAATCTGGCCTATTTTGCTCATGTGATAACCAGAGACTGTTCTACTAGTGAGATCCAACTGTCCCCATAAACAGAATGGTCCCAAACTGTTAAAAATATCAGACTCAGAGGAAGCTCAGAGCCTGGAACCAAGGAAGCCCAAGTGACTATTTCTTAAACTTATCATGTAGATGAACCAACAAATCCAATCAGTGAAGGATCTAGGTCCTCAAAAGGCTGACAAGTGACCTCCAAGGTGGGTCTCTTCTCCCTCCTCATGAACAATAAAATGATAACACTTTCTCTGTTGGCAGCGTTTCATCTATACTACCTGAGTTTACTCTAATGCTTAACCATTGATGACATTCCTTCCAGCTACATATGTTGTGCTCATTTCAGAGGGAAGCCGAGGCTCAGACAGAAGGACAGACAGACTCTCTTTTTAGGGAAATGGTGAAGGATTTGCTGATGACCTGTGTTGTGAGAGAAAAAGATAGGCTATGAATAAGTCCAGTAATTTTTGTCTAATCAGCTTGACAAAGCATTTACTGACTAAGATAGCAAGACTTTTGGCTAGTATAGATCCTGCTCAGTGTGGAGTCAAGAGTTTAGCTCTGTCTCTGCAATTAAAGAGAGAGATACTAAGAGACAGCTAATTATGAAAAAGGATGCTAGAGTTGGAAGTGTAGGGATTATGGCCACAGTGACAGATTTAAAGCCCAAGGCTGGAGATTATTGAAGAAACTGGACCTAGAGAAGAGAATGAGTTAGGGACAGTCTGGGGCACAGGAACTAGAAGACAAGAAGTAGCTGAGAAGATGCAGGAGGGGTACACATGGGATGGGAACATAGAGGGGCGGTATGTTCCTGCCAAACTGCATTAAGCTTAAGTCTGAGGAGTGATTGTCCGTTTTAGCACACAGGGTAGTCTGACTGACCTTGACAGAGGCACCTGCATGAGGTGGTGGGGAAGGAAGCTGGTGAAAATGGGAACAGAGGCGGAGACAATTATTTTATGTGTTTTCAGGAAACAGAGCAAAGAATGAAAGCATAGCTGGGCAGACCACAAGTGATTTTACTGGATCGAATATTACACCATGATTGTGTCAGAGAGGAATGATATATGATGTACGAACAAAAAAAAAAATGGAGTGATCGCAGGAGTGTGTACCTGGGTTGGCTGGAGGGTGCGGGGCACACAAGACACCAGAGCATCTGGGTTTGGAGTGCTCCCTGCATTTGCTGAGTGGACTCTCCCAGAATGACATGCTCTTGACTTCCTTCCTCGGAGCCACTTCAGACTTCCCAGAGAATGCTGCTGCTCGGAAGAGCACAGCCCAGGATGCAACGCTTGCTATTTCTGCTTTGATAACCATGAATTAGAGAGAAGAAAGAGACAGGAGGTGACAGAGGACTTTGTCTGGGCTGCTGAATTTAGGTGTGTGAGTGGTGAGCATGTTTGCAACATCACCTTGCTAGGATATTTTCAAGGTTAGGAGGCATTTTCAAAAGGACAGAGACCATGAAAACATACCCGTGGAAATCATCTAAGACATTTAGCCTAAGGTTTCTTCCAAGGCCATCCAAATAACGAATATCAATGGAGGCAGATGGAGGAGTGGGCAGCTGACCTTAGGGAACTTAGATTCAGGAAGGTCTTAGTGAACTTGCCAGTGGTGAGGGGAGGGGACAGACGCTGCCTCACACTGCTGGTGCTACCCATCTAAAGCCTTCCTCTAGGCTTTTAGGAACCTGGGCTTAGGCCAAAGTAGGATTTGGGGGTCTGGCACTGAAAAGAAATCTGATACACTGAAGCAGAGTTGGAAATTTTGTCAAAAAGATTTTAATGTAGGCTTGTGCATGAGAGTTAAGAGAACAAGAGGTGCTCTGAAGCAAGTGAGGCCCACCCAAGGGAGAGCAGGGGGAGCAAGATGTACCCTTCTCAAGGAGAAAGCAAACAGGTCTTTATTTTAGCATTTAGCCATACATTCCATTTTTGGTGACTCTCAAGTTATATCTCAAAAGGTTGCTAAGAAACTGCCGCCACCTGCTTTTTCCTTCGGATAACAGAGCTATATGAGGTGGCCACAGAGACCCCTTAGATGGAACTTTGATCTGATTAAATGAAATAATAAGCTGTTGGGGTTGTACAAAGGGTTAAGTCCACATCCCTTCCTGTAACTGGGTTTCTGAAAAATCTGGGAAGAGGGAGAAAACTGAGAGGAAGGGAAGCCCTTAAGCAGGCGTTAATTGTGATGGAATTCTTGCTGTCCTGCTAGCAAAGGCTTCCTCTGGCTTCCAGAGAGTGAGGAGCATCTCTTCTACTTCTTGCATTTGCAAGCTCTCCTCTGCCATTCTTCTGTCTTGCCTCACATGCATGATGCTCACAGAAGGTCCAGAGTTAGGTGTTTGGAGACTTACACACAAGTGCTGGGCATGCACAGAGGGCAGGTTAGGACGGCCAGGTAAACCCGAAGGAGGCAAAGCTTCAGGCGCTCTGGACCCTTCACAGGAGAACCTAAAAAGTTTGTTTCTGACATGGGAAACAGCCTTGGAGGTGTAGGGAACACCAAACACCAACTGGGTTGGAACTGGTTGAACTATATTCTGAGTGCACTTTTAAATTAATTTTAAGTTAGTGTACAAAGTAACAGGTTTCCTTGTGACATTTTCGTACGTATCATTGTGCTTTGCTTATAGGCACCACACCCACCATCCTCATTGTTCCTCTTCTTGCTAGTCCCCTACCTCCTCCACCAGCCCCCTTCCTTAGTTCATCTGTCTGTCTATCTATCTATCTATCTATCTATCTATCTATCTATCTATCTATCTATCTATCTATCTATCTATCTATCTATCTTCACATATTTTAAGTCTAGATTCTGCATATGAAAGAAAATGATTATCATTCTTTCGTTGTCCCTGTTGTTTTCCCTTGTTCTTCCACACTCTTTCCTCCTAGGTGGGCTGCAGTTCAGGGGCACAGACAGCACTTGTTGGTAAACAATTTTTAATGGAGGGACAATATAGCTGGGTATATCTGAAATACAAAGTGACAGGTAAACGGCATTGGTTGCGACGATGGTAGGGGCGCTGGTTACCGTGTGGAAAGGTCACAAGCCATGGTAGAACCTACTGTTAGTTTTTAGACCTTTATTAGGAGGGAAAAGGAGGGGGGAAAGAGAGGAGAGTCAGGCTTGGTGGGGGAGAGAAGTGGGGAGCAGAGAGAGCAAAGAACACAGAGAGGGTGGGAGTCTGCATCTGGCCTTTTAAGGTGCAGATTGCTGACCACGTAGTCGCCAGCGCCCCTTGATGACATAAGACGCAAGACCCCGAGGAGTAAGGGCAGGGTCCTAACACAAAGTAGAAAAATCTTGAAAAGCAAGCAGTTGTTTTCCTAGCAGGGGGTCCATAAAGGAGTCATCAGGGTTGAATGGTGGCTCTTCCTGCCATTTGTGGGTCTAGTGGCATGTGTGAAGGTTTCAGAAGAGGATTCTGGAACTTGGCTATATGCCAACTGAATACCTTACACATAATTACAAAAAAATTGTTCTTTATGGTTTGGAGTTAAGAGCTGACGTTTTCTGAACACATGCCTCTGATATTAGGCCACTCACTAAGGGCCTAAGAGGAACAAAGGCAACCCCTGTAACCATAACGGAGGTGACCTCTGAAGATATCTCTGCTTATTTAAAGCAATACACAGATGAGCGTGAAGCACAGAAATCACTGCAGGAGGGAGGCTTTCAGGCTGTAACTGTCTTTCAGTGGGTCTTCCCACACATTCATGGGGCCCCTGAGTGAGGTGCAAATGGGTCTTTAATTCTCTTCTCTTTTAACACAGGGAAAGTAAGCCTCAGGCTCAGTCTCTCAGGTGCAGACTCTCCCAGATACCTGGAACTCACTAGATGAAACAACTATGCATTTCATTTTATTTGTTTTGAGTTACAATTCACAACAGTAATTTTTATTTTGCAGCTGTCTTCCATCACTGTGAAGAGTATTGATTTTTTTTCTGGGTGGCACTGATTTGGATTTTTACATGTTCTTCATGCCTATTGTTTTAAAGCCAGCCTTTTCTTTTTTTTTTTTTTTGTTGTTTTAAGTGAACAATATTAAAGATTATAGTAAGTGATGAATGCTGGAAGTGGCACTTGTGTATGTGACAGTTGTAAGCCCAAGAACATAGTGTGAGAAATGAAGCTGAGCCCTGACAACATCATGCCCCATGATAAGAGCTGCCTGAAATATGCCACATACCACATATGCCCCCTTCTATCTGCTTCTATGCGATGTTCTGAAGAAGCAAAGCTCCATGACCTCTTAGGGCTGAGGCCTGAGCTGGGCACAGAGGCCTTTTGCTGGGGTGATGGAAGAGTCCTAAGTCATCTGTGTTAATGGTTACATGAAGCAGTGAATTTGCTAGAAATGAGTCAACAGTCCACTTAAAACAGCTTCACACTGTCAGTGATTATATTTGAATAAAAGTTTTAAGATCTCGAGAGTGCTCAAAACAAAATGAAACAAAAAATGTAAAATCTTGAGAATGGCCTTTGAACAGCTGAAACTTTGGAGACATTGGTCATCGTGATGGTTTGGGTGCAGCCCCCACAGGCTCTTGTGTTTGAACACTCGATCCTCAGCTGGTGGAACTTTGTGAAAGGTTGTAGACCGTTTAGGAGGTGGTACCTTGCTGGAGGGAGTGGCCTTGAGGGGGTCACAGATCACCTTCACTTCCTGTCCATTCTCTGTGTCCTGACTGCAGTTGCAGTGTGACCAGCCACCTCATGCTCCTGCACCAGGCAGTGATGGGCTGTATGTCTTCTTAAGCTGGGACTGGAAGCAGACATTTCTTTAAGCATCAATAATAGTTGGACAGTTGTGACCCTTAGAGCTGCTCCAAGGGCTGCTTTGTATCAAAGCCTATGAGGATGTCCAAACAATGTTGCTGCAAGACTCTTGTTGCATGTTCCCATTTGTCCCATTAACAGCTTGTCTGGCAACATGGATGCCACTAGAAATAAAGCTACCCCCAGCTCAGATCAAGGATGGATCTACTTAGCTCCACCCAGCTATATGGCTGGGGGAGCAGATGGGGCCATCTAAAGTCTAAAATTCATGATTTATTCATGAAGGTGAGTATGGCTTATTTATGATAAGATTATGATGAGGGTCAGCATGTCATTTCTGAGGGCATAGAATAGAACAAGCTGAACCAGTATGTGATCACTGGGTATAGCAGGTGGGCATTTGTCTATCTCTTGTCCTGTTTTAGGACCTTGTCACAAAGAGACCTAACAAAGAGTTTCATGGAGCTTTATCCATTTTTAGAATGATGAGCATCTGCTTTGGAGTTCAGGGGACAGCTCTGCTGGAGGATGACATCCCCTAGCTAAAAATGCCCTGCGGATGGTGCAGAGGGTGGACAACCCCACCACAGAGTTTCCTTTAGGATTCTAAGCTTGTACAGATTGAAATAATTACTGCTTGTGACTTCCTTGATGAGGAAGCATGCGAAGTCTCTGAGAGGAGGACAGCTGGGCGAATGATGGGGCAGGACAGCCTTCCCCATGGAAATCCCATCTGTCTGAGGCCAGCCCCTCTGGGGCCCGAGGCATGAGAAGGGAAAGCCTCTAGTGAATCAGCTGTGAATCTAGCTTTCTCAGCCTTTGAGGCCAAGGCCATCTCCTGACTGTTGCCACTCAAATGCACTTTCTCAGATTCACCTCTCTGCTTCCTCCTTGCGTGCCACAGTAGAAAAATCTCCCACAGAGCCACCGCAATCCCTTTCAAGCTCACAGGACACAGCCACGCTCCTGCTCAACACTCTGCAGTGGCTTCTGACTTTGTTAAAAATAAGCCCAGTTTTGTTGCTGTTTGCACTGTTTTTCACTTCTGGCCATTACCATTTCATATTGTCTCAGCCTTTTCACACGTGTAAGGAATTTTATTTGTCTTTAAAGGTGGAGGTTGTATGTCTGGCAGTGAGGATTAAAATATGTTTTTTTTTTTTTAAATAAAGAGAATAAAACTCCAAATTAAAAAAAAAATCTACCAGGAAGTAAAGTTCATTTTGACCTCTGCCTGTGCTGTCCACATGTGATTCTGAGGAGCTAAGGAGGCAGTTGCTTCGAATACAGATGTGCTGTGGGCACAAAGCACCCTGAATGCACATCCTTGTGTTGAGATATCTGAAGATAGTATAAAAAATTAATGCTACCCCACTCATTAAAACTTTTTTTGAATCGGTGTCTCATTTATGTGTATCCTTAAACTCCCTATACAGCCAAGGATGACCTTGAACTTCTGATCCTCCTGCCTTCATTACCCATGTGCTGGGATTACATGTGTGCACCACTATGTTGCATTTTGCTCAGTGCTGGGGATTGAACCTGGGGCTTTGTGTGTGCTAGGCGAGCGCTCTATCAACGGAGTCATATCCCCAGTCTCTTCATTAATACTTCTTTATAGCATCACTTTTTAAATGATAGTATTTTAAATTTATTCACTTAATAAACTGTATTATTAACATCAACATATTCATGTTAATGTATTAATTAAAGCTTCACTGGAGCTTTTGAAATATGGCTGTGTAGAAAAAAAACAGTTTAATGAAATGATCCAGGCACAGAAAGATAAATACCAGGTAATCTCATCATACATGGAATTTAAAAAGTTTGCTGAGTGGAAGTTGAGTGGAATTATGAACTGTCTGTCTCAAAAAGCCAATGCGTCGAGTATTTTCACTATGAAGAGGTGAGAGGCCATGGAGATGATTTTGATCTGACTTAGGCATTATCCAATACGTACAGGTCTGAAACCTCACAATATCTCACACACTTGGGCCTGATGGCACGAGCCTATAATCCCAGGTACTCGGGAAGCTGATGCAGAGGCAGTATGAGGTCAAGGCCAGCCTGCACAGTCTAGTGCAATCCTGTCTCAAAACAGAAAACAGGGATGGGAGCGTGTTAGGGGAGAGACCTGGATCGGGTTGTAGGGGTACTGAGGGGTAGATTCGATTAAAAATAAAATGTACTTACACATTAAGACAAACTCTTAGAGAAAATACAAAACTTTGTAGGTCTCTAATAGCTCAGCAGTAGAGTCCTTGACTAGGATGTACTGGTTCCTAGGTTCAGTTCCAAGTATGGCAGAGAGAGGGTGGAGGAGGGAGAAGGAAAGGGAGAGAAAGAGGGAGAGAAGATAGAGAGGAGAAAGAGGAGGGAGAGAGGAAAGAGAGAGAGAGAGTGAGCGAGAACATATATATATATGGTAAACCTATGTCAGTGACCAAACAATGTTTCTGTCTGGTGACATTGATCCTCCCCCATCCCCAACCCTGTGTCCTAAGCGCCATCTCGGCTCTTGGCTGTCCTTGATGGAGACCCTCATCTTGGGGCACTGCTGTCTACTGACACTGGGGAGCTCTTCCCCTATTCAGCAGGACACCTGACTTCCTGCTCTGCCTCCTCCTGGCCTCTACTGAAAGGCAAGCAGTCCGTTGGGAGGCCTCCTCTGTTCAGGTTTCCCCCAGGAGCCCCTTTCCTTGCCTGGTCATTTCTGTGCATCAGGCTGCCCGCCACAGGTGCAGAAGGGAATATTTCAGTTCGGAGGAAACAGCCACACGACACTGGGCCAAACACATCAGATTGTAACTGCAGAAAGAAAAAGCTGCCTTCTTCGGTGTTCAGCATGCACCCATGTAGTGTTGCCTGTGGACTTTCATACATGCAGCTCCATCTTAAATACACACTCCTGTCTTATGGCTGGAGAACCCCCGAGGCCACTCAAGAGCCAGCTTCAGCATCCCTTTCTTGTAAAGCATCCCCCATTTCTCTCTCTTAGGCAAGTTAGTCTGCTGTCCTTGAAGCCTTCTCAGAAATGTGTGGCCTCTTCTCCCACTTCCTTTCCTGTGGCACTGGAGATGATGTAACATTCCTTCTTGGGATCAGATTCTCCCTAGTCCATGAACTTCGCTCGGGGAGCAGCACAGGCCACCCACATGGGTAGTGCGGTAGCACAGGGCACATGATAGGCACTTGGGAAGGTTGAAGAATGAATATATGATGGCGTGAGTAGAGGTGACTGAATGAAATGGTGAGTGAACAAGACTGAGGGGAAGTGACATGTGTGTGAATGAGAGCTTCAGTTGGTGGCTGGACAGACGAACGATGAGTAAGTGAATGAAGGGCAGCTCTCAGCAGTCAGCCTTCTCTCTGGCTAGTATAATGAAGGTAAATACCTACTGCCTTCGCCAGGGATGGGAGGATTTGAGTTTCAGGCTGTGTGGTTGGAGATAAGCAGAAGTATTGATGCTGTTATTCCAAGATGATGAAGGTCTTGGAAACAGCTCTTGGAGTTCCCAACATGAAGGTAAATGCATCAATACTCTGGAATCTTCATTATTGGGTGAAGGTATATAGCATCTTAGGTAATGGAACAGTTCCAGGCCTTCTAAGAAAGCATGTACACCTACACTCTTTGGCTTATGTGCTTGAAAACCTAGTGCTGTGTGGAAGGCTGTGGAGCCTTCAAAAGGTAAGGCCTAAACTGGAGAAGTCCCAAGAAGTGGGCCTTGAGGTTTAGAGCATGGCCTTGCTTCTGGACTGTTCTCTACTTCCTGATCCACCCAAAGGTGAGAAAAGCACCATGAGGGACAATTATCTCCTTAAACTGAGTCAAAAGATGTCTTTCCTCTTTCACATTGTTTTAGACAGGCACTTTATTATAGCGACAAAGAAGTAGCCAACATATACACACACACACTCACACACATACAAACACACACCACACACACTCACACAAACACACCACACACACACACACACACACACACACACACACACACACACACTCATGAAAAACATGCATAGTTGCATGTGGGATTTGAGAGAATCCACAGTGCTCCTTACATCACACTAAAAACTCAGATTAGTGGCTCTTGTCTGGTTGCCCGGCTGCTTTGGGCTCCAGATGTATCCCAGAGATGGGAACTTAATGGTAGGGACTTCGCTCATTTATACTGAATAGAGTTGAATTTCAGTTGAACTGATGACATTCCTTGCTTGAGGAACAGGGGTGCAGGTCAGCTGCTTCTTCAAAACCTCACATACCTGGGAAATCCTGATGTCTTCATAGTGTCCACTCAGAAATCAACCCTACAGATGACATAATCCTTCTAGACACTTACCATCATGTCTTTCCCTCCAAAAGGCTGAGCAGGAGGAATCCAGGAGAGTGTAAAACATTACCCGCATCTGGATAAGCAAACAGAGCACTATTTTGGAACACCCTAATTAATGGTGGTGCCAAGCCATTTTTCTTGCTTCCTGGGTGCCACATGCTATGAAAATAACACCCAGCTCAGCTCAGGGCAGGGTTCACTAAACCCCAATCTAGAAGGGGCAGCCTGCATCAGTGAAAACCATTAACAGCTGAGGTGGAACCCAGTTAAAATTCAATTTATCCTGAACCTGGCACTTAACGAAGGGTGTTTAATTTCATTAATACAGCTTAGAGAGTTTCTCCTATTCAGAAGTATTTGTATGAGAGCAGGATGAACAACTGTCAAGTCCCTAGGGAGGCTGAATGGTAGAGATGGCAGAAGCCTATGGATGGGTGAATGGGCTGGGGCTGGAAAGTAAACATCTGTACACACTGTTGGGAGACATGGAAGGGGGAACTCTGCAAATATTTTGAAGGACATTTGTACCATCCATCAGAACAAACAAAACCAGGATATGTGTTACTTAGCCCAGATGTATGGAGATGCTTCCTATGAAAATGTTATGAAGACACTTACTGTACACAATAGAAGACACTGGAAACAATTCAAATATTCAAGAATAGGGAACAGGCTAAGCAATAAGATGTTTATGTAGTGTTGCACACTGCAGCTTTGGGGAACAAGAAAACAGCTGAACGTGCTCTGCTATAGATGCACACATACATAGATCTGTATAGATATGTACATGTATATATACTTAGGTGGAAACAAACAGTTTCTTGAATGGTGCTCGTGGTATCCTTCTGAGGATAAAAACAGAACATACAGATATTTGATGGGTCTCTGGAAGGCTACAAGGGTGTGCAATTGCAATAATGGTTACTTCTAGGTAGAATCCAGAGATGGTTTTAATATTTCACTTTCCTTGCATATACTTGACTGCTCAAGTCCTACCATACACATATATTAATTTTTAAGCTAAAATTGTGCTTTGCAAAACATACAAGGAACTAATTTATAAATGATCAACGATTTCTTAAGTTTCTGTTGTTCACTTGAGTACTTACTGAACATTTAAACCTGTCACTTGAGGGCTCTGCCTGTAAAACATGCCCCAGTACTTACCCCTTGAGCTGCATGAGGTTATGTTACTGTTTACTGTGTTCACCAGCCACAGCGGGGCAGCAGGCCTGGCTTCTCTCCACATCAGCTCCAGGGCAGAGATGGATGAGAACGGGCGAAATTCTTTGAGCCTCTCTGTCTGTCAGCTGCAGAGCTCTACCCATTCTCTGTGTCCTGCCTCATCTAACCTGCTCTTCCAGCCACTCAGCTCCCAGCCCTGAGGTCAGAGCTTATACCTGCAGAGCTGAGTGCATGAAAGAATGAATGAATGAATGAATGAATGAATGAGTAAGGGAAGAAAGGAATGAAGTGCACAGACACTCCTGTCAAGAAAGAAGAAGTATGGCCAGAGAGGGCATACTCTGAGCCAAGCCATAGAGCCACAGCACTGACTGGGAGCTGCTGAGGGCGTGGCTGAGGTGAGTGGCTTTTCTGTGGCTGGCACTGGAGGAAGAGTGTAGGTGAGGGATAAACACCTAGGATTCATGTTCTGGCTGTGAACCAGGACACACCAATGAGCCCCAGGAGGGATGCTTAATATTTAAAACAGTATATATGTTTAAATTATGTCTCCAGAATACACTAGTCAGTTTCTTTCATTCCTGCTATCTTCCAAATCCCGAGGGGCTTGTCTACATGCTTAAGTACTCACACATCTGAGGGAAAATGTCTATACTTTACTAGGCCTTTACTGGACACTTTTATTAAAAATGTTATTGAACAAATTACAACAGACCTTTCCTTTTTTTAAGGTATATGTCATACTTCACAGGTCTTAGTGGTCATTCTGTGTGGATTATTTCTTCCTCCTTTCCTTCCATCCATCCCTCCCCTTCCTTCCTTCCTTCTCTCCCTCCCTCCCTCCATCCCTCCCCTTCCTTCCTTCCTTCCTTCCTTCCTTCCTTCCTTCCTTCCTTCCTTCCTTCCTTCCTTCCTTCCTTCCTTCCTTCCTTCCCTCCCCTTCCTTCCTTCCTTCCTTCCTTCCTTCCTTCCTTCCTTCCTCCCTCCCTCCCTCCCTCCCTCCCTCCCTCCCTCCCTTCCTTCCTTCCTTCCTTCCCTCCTTCCTTCCTCACCCCCATGTATCCCAGTTTGGCCTTGAACTTACTGTGTACCTAAGGGTGATCATGGACACTGCAACTTGGAAAGGCTTAGCCTTTGGACAAAGTTGTGTGACTTCTTAGGCATGGAAACTGTTCTGTCTCTTAGTCCTGGTTCTGGCTCTGCCTGGATTTTTTGCTCCATATGACATATTCCTTCAGTCTTAGTTTCAGTTTTCCTGTCTGTGGGTGAGAGTGGTAGACAGGATCACCTGTAATATTCTGTCTCTGAAGTTTCAGAGCTTCCCACACGGGCAAAGTGTTGGTGCCTCTATGGACCAAATTGTGCCCCATAAATTCATATCCTGAAACTTTTATCTCCTATGTGGCTGTATTTCTTTGAAACAGGGTCTCATGTATCACAGGCCGGTCCCACATTCCTTATGTAACCAAGGATGCATGTGGCTGTACTTGGACCCAGGGCTTATAGAAAGGCTGTTAAGATTACAGAAGATTATGATTCTGACCTCTAGAACTATGAGATAGTCAGTTTCTGCTGTTTAACCTCATGATAGGGCATTTTGCTCTGGTACCCCAAACTGCCTCATATACTGACCACCACCTGATATGATGGATCTTGTACTGAAAGGCATCCCTGAAAGTGGGCTCATGAGGACAATTTGGAACACATCCTGCATCTATGTCAAGGTGAGTTATCCTGGTGAGTTATTGACCACAGAGGGGGTCAATACATATTGAATGAAAGAAGCAGATAAAATGGTCATAAGTGGTCATGACCTTAACATTGTCTTAAGGTCTTTCAGGCCAGGGAATCCCAGAGAAGCACCAAAGATGGAGTTCATGAGAAGTAGGATAGTGACTACCCCCCACCATACACACACCTGGAGTGTTGTGAGGAGCAGAGGCTCACACAGCTCATGAGGGCTTACGGGGCAAGTGCATGTCAATCTGAGGCTCACACAGCTCATGAGGGCTTACGGGGCAAGTGCATGTCAATCTGAGGCTCACACAGCTCATGAGGGCTGACCGGGCAAGTGTATGTCAATCTGAGGCTCACACAGCTTGTGAGGGCTGACTGGGCAAGTGTATGTCAATATGAGGCTCACACAGCTCGTGAGGGCTTACGGGGCAAGTGTATGTCAATCTGAGCGGATTTCTGGGAGTGCTTTTTAGGTAAGGGGCTGAGTCAATTTGGGCAATGCTTGACAAGAGGGACCAGGATTGCTTCCTTGTGAGCCTCAGGCATGGACCTTGCTAGCAGAAAGTTTGGATATTGAGGCTGAACTTATGTTAGATTTCCCACTGCTGTGACAGATAGCCAAGAGAAGCAATTTAAAGAAGGAAATATTGGGGTTGGGGATTTAGCTCAGTGGTAGACCGCTTGCCTAGCAAGTGCAAGGCCCTGGGTTTGGTCCTCAGCTCTGAAAAAAAAAAAGACAAAATAAAGAAGGAAATATTTACACTGATTTCAGAGATTTCAGCCCATGATGGTCTGGCTCCATGGTCACAGGCATGTTGGGAGGGAAGGTGTTTATTCATGGCGGCTGAGAGGCGGAGAGGAGTAACAGGAAGGGGCTGTAGCTAAGATATGCCCGTCAAAGGCACATGGCAGTGGCCCACTTCCTCGCTGTGCTCCAGCCCCCACAGGCTCCCAACAGTCTAGTTCTCATTTGACTCTCTCCAAGCTTTACGCCACATACTAGGTCACTGACCCAGGACCTAACAAGGTCTGGAAACACTCTCACAGACACTGAAGTGTGCTTTACTAATCTGTTGGATACTCACACAATCAGACAATGAGGATGAACCACCCCACTTCTTGTATTAACTCTTACTACCTGTTAGATTTTTAAGCATGACCTCCTGGGATGCCATGCCTTTTCTTAATTTTTGTCTAAAGTGTATTAATTACACACATTGATGAAGTACAACATGGTACTGATCAAGTCAAGACAATTGGTATTCCCACCACTTCATTTATCTCGGGGCCTTTGAACGACTCTTTTCTAAATCTTCCTGTGCCTCAGTTTTCTTCTTTATGAAAAGAAGACTGCAACACTCCATGAGGTACAGGGAGAATAAAAGGAGAGGTAAGTAGTGGGTGCTGGGTACAGAGCATGGCACACAGTAAGTCTCAGTCCGCAGTGGCTGGCCTTTTTCTCTAATTCCCTTGTAAGTAGGGTGTGGGGACAAGGGAAGTAGAGGGAGTGTTGTTCTCTTGAAGTCCCAGGATTTTCCCTCCACAATCTTCTGCTGGGTCAGGAGGCTGGGCAACCCCTTTTCCATAAAAATGGATAAAGCAAGGTCTTTTTGAGATGGGCTCACTTGATGAAGAACTCTTGGGAATCCATTAACTCCAGTATTACTGAACATCTGAATGCAATTTGCAAGCTATAATAACATCTTTCTCGTTAGCAAATGTTTATGCTGCTCTATAATTTTCTTTTCCATATGAAAATAGACCTGTCATCCTAAGGTGGTCGGCCAGCTGCCTCTAAAAATCGTTAATAAGCAGGAAGGATGGCCGGCCCTGTAGTCTGTTGAAGGAATGAGTGTTTCTGTCCCCAAGTAGGGTCTGGGGTCTTCCCCTGTCTGATGTGTCAAGAAGGAGATGCTGTGGAAGAAAAGAATTAGAAGAAGTCTGGGAAGTGAGTGAGCAGAGAACTAGCATTTCTAGAAGCCCCACTCTGTACTAGGTGGTGCCCTGGACTCTCGTTCATTTTAGTTGCATTCACATTGCATGTGACATGCTCAAGTTCCCCATAAGCATTTTCCAAATGTGACTTCTGGCCTCACTAGACTTAGAATCTCAGTGGGTTTTGGTCTGACATTTTCATTTTCAGTGCATTTTAGGTCTAGAATTCTATGCATTTCAGGATAGAGAGAGACTAAATCTTCCATTACCAGAGAAAATGAAATGATTTTTCTGGGGAGTATTCTTTTACATAATAGACACTATTCATTTAAGCTTCTTTCAAAGATTTATCTCCACTCCAAGTAACTGGATAATTTAGTCACGATTTCTACCAAACCAGCTTCTTTATTGACTATTTGATGCACTAGTTCAGCAAATGCTTATCGAGTGGCCACTGAGGGCACTGGGGCTGAACTACAAGGCGCCATCACTGCACCAGGGCTGAACTACAAGGCGCCGTCACTGTGCCAGGGCTGAACTACAAGGCCGTCACTGCGCCAGGGCAGGACGAGTGCAGGCTGTCAGGTACAAACAAACAGAGACGACTCCAACAGAGACTGATTATTGTGTGAGTGGGAATGTAGGAACTTGGCCACTGACTTGGTTTTGGGGGTAATAGCTGAGGTGTGATGAGAAGGACAGCAAAGATACCCCCAAAGGAGAATGTTTAGAAGGGTTGAAGGACCATGGCACACTCATCATGGCTGCAATGTAGTGCAAGAGGTAGAGGGAAAGTGGGTAGCATGTTGTACATCTAGAAGACCGCAGGCAGCATTTTTACAGAGAGTGCTCTTGCTGGTATGTGAGCACGAACCTGGGTGGGAGTGGATCTCAGGCCTGCAGCACCAGCTGTAGGAACATTGCTGTTACCAAGGGGGAAGGTGAAAGTGACATTGGACAAGCTATGGGCAGTGGACATGGAGACCAGTTGCTAACTTGGAGATATACTGACTGGAGTAAAAGTCACTGTGTCAGGTGAGTAATTGTGTAGTGAACAATATGGGAATCCACTAAGAAGCAGAATAAACTATTCACCCAGAAGTCCACCTCCAAAGCCACACTCTTGCCTTCTAATATTCCTATTCTGATTTTAAAAAGAAGTTCCATTGTGTCCCACACATTTTCTGCACCTTGGCTGGCTTCTCATAACTTTATTGCGAATGGCCATGCAATGCCATGTTGTGCAGACATTCACACGTTATTAAAACAACCGTTTTGCTGGAGACTGAGGTTCATAGTCACATCTTTTACAGTAGCTATTTTTACTTAAAGCTGCACTATCTTGGACTCTTTCTGGGGAGTAATTCTTGGAGAGTACTGGAGGGTGGTTTAAAGGGCCATTTGAAGTGAGGACTTGCTGGTGGTTTGGTTTCTCCTCTTCTCTTCACGTACAGTTTCTTTGACTCAGAATGACTTCTGGACACAATTGACTCTGACCATTGTCTCCCACTGACATTTCTCAGAGCTGTCCAGACTTTCGAGCACAGACAGCTGCTTCCTCAGACAGTGACCAGAGACTGGGGAGTTTGTTCCTGCTGGCCCTCTTCTGCAGTAAATCATCCCTGCCCGTAGAGGGCGCCAATGTAGGCTCCCTTTCTAGGCTTTAAAGTAGAGCAATTGAGAACACGGCCTCTAACCTCAGACAACATGAATCTGAATAACTCCAGAGTCAGGTAATTTATCCTCCCAGCATATCAGCTTTCTCAGTTGTGAAGAGGTCATGATGGCAGGGTATATCTTGGTTATGTCGCAGGTTATAACAGGCATTGATAAGATAAGAATTTATGATACCTGGTTGATCTCAAGCTTCAAGTGAATATTCACTCTTCATGTTATTTGGTATGCTGGCCTCAGAGTGCCTGAAACTTTAAGCAGCAAAGTTTGAACTGTGTTGTAATTTTTGTTCACAGATCCTGGGGTCATCCAAGTTCAATTTCCCATGGATGTCTCTGGGGCTTTGGATGACTTCTGTGAGCCTCAGTTTCTCTCCATGAAAAATGTAGAAGATAATATGACCATATTAAAGGGATGCTGTGATTCTGCAAGTTAGTTAATGTGTGTGAAGTGCCTGCCACAGTGTCTGGAGTGAGGTGAGTGCTGGAGGATGCTGGAGGTGCTGGGAGGATGCTGGAGGATGCTGGAGGTGCTGGGAGGATGCTGGGAGCAAGAAACCTGCATTTCTTTCCGCTGATACAGATACTCGGTGCCTATAACTGCTCCTGTCTGCTGAGTACCTTCTGTATGTCAGGGAAGTCGTGAGACCCCACACAGGTATAGTACTCAGAACTCTCAGGACAGTGAGCCAGGGAGGAGCTTCAGTTCACCTTACTTTATAGAGACTGGGAAGGGGAAATTCAGGGTGATCACCTGACATGGATGAGGTGGCGGATCCAGAGGAAAGTTTCCATATGACTGCACATTCCATGCCCTTCCACAGTACTATGCAATGTGCTTCTCGGTGGTTCTTAACCACGGATGAAGGAGGTTGAGAACCTGCCAAAAAATGGTGTCCTTGAAGGCATGATGAAAAATGATCACTTTTCACAATCCAAAGAGCGTCTTATTAAATTACCAGCTTCCTTTGCCCAAGGCTGGCCCAGGGAGCATTGGCTGTAGTAAGGGACTCTTTCTGATGGAGGGTCAATTTTAGCTTGGAATCTGTTCTTTTGAATCAGTTCCAACAGTCTGATTTGCTGTCACGAACCTCTTAATAAATGAGGTACTTTACTCAATTTCCAATAAACTTTCCAACATTAGGGTGAAGAGGAAATTCTGAAATAGACCTCACATCCATATATAGTCAGAGTGAGGCTTCTTACCACAGCTTTCACGAGGACAAGACGTCAACAGCAACGGTAGAAATGAAGAGTGATGAGAAAGGGACAGCGAGAGGGACAGTGTGACCTTGCTTAAGCTCATTTCATAATTTTTTTCCTTTCTGATTTGCTACTGGGAAATCTCAGATGAAGCTGCCAGTAAGTGATGGGTGTGGGAAGAATTTCATGGCATGAGCTCCTGCAGAACAAGCATTTTTCGGTTATCAAAACAAAGCCAGCCCCTTGTTTACCTTTATCTATCCCGGCTCTTCCAGCCAATTAACTTCCTGGAGTTCGGCAGCTGCATGAATGAAGACACTGGGTTGTAGGCGCCATGTGAAGGGGGCAGCTTTGCAGACAAGTAGTCGGAGCAGGTGGTCAAGGGTCACTTCAGTGGCATTGGGCAAGAGTTTAGTATTATTAATATTTTCTCTTTTGTACAGGATGGATATTTACCCCACATCATCTGGGTTGGTTGGAAAATTGCACAAATTTGTGTGAACAATGTGTGTGGCCAACATGTGAGATGTGCCATACATCCAATAAATATCAATAAGTATTGAGGTTCTAGTTAAAAATGAAGGCTAATTGATCTAGGCTCCACAACTGTATAACTGAAGGGTCTCTTAGCATAAGGACTTTATGGAGAACTTGTAAAGAGGTGGCAAGTCTCTCTTTCTTTTTTGCCCATCTTACCATGAATCTCTAGCCATTCCTCCGTCATCTGCCAGGCTGAGTTATAAGACTGAAATGTTGGTAATGGATTTTCTTCAAATGCAGTGGTGAAGTGACCCACTCAGGAAAGGAAAATATATTATCCATTTCACAGGGTCCAGCTCACGTATCACTCACTGAAAGTATGATCTGTAGACCAACATCACATGCATTTGAAATAGGCTCAGCATCTCAGCTCCACCCAGAGTGCAGTCAAAGCAAGTGTAGCAGCCAGGCTCAGGTGAGCACATTCATCCTGAAATGGAAGAAGCATGCTCAGAGTTCCAGGTGGGCCCTGGTCCTCCCTTGTCACACTGGCAATGGACTTGTACATGCCTTGTTTTTGTAATTGGTGGTTACAGTTTTCTTGATATTTTATCTTGCTCATCTCTGTGGCAGGTTGCAGGTAGTTTAGAAACAAGAAAGGAGTCACTGGGTCAGTGTTAAGGAATGAACGTGAATGGAAGGATGAGATTGAGTTTCTTGTGGTGATTGATGTGTGAACTTAAAGGCTTCTACTTGGCAATCAGGATACAAAGCAGCTGCGGAAACACAAAAGTCAAAATCTCCAAAATCTCCCTGTTCTGAGGTTAAACACCACTAAGACCCTGGAGCATCTGCCTGAACTTCTCCACGTTGCAACAAATGTTGAGAGCCGCACCATGCCAAATTTCAAACACAGTTTATTTGTTGACTTTGCCCAAGGGAAGATCACATAACAATGGTAGCTAGACCTGTGGAAAGAATCTGAGAAGGAGAGGTTTGGGGCACACTGTATCTCTGAGCCCCCATTGAGACCGATGTGGTGATGCTTGCCTGTAATCCCATCACGTGGGAGGCTGAGGCAGGGGGATTTCCCTGAGCTCTGGGCCCCCACAAGACTGGCCCTATCAACAGTTCATTATGGCTGGAAGAGGGCCTCCTAGGGCCCCCCCACTCCTCCATGCTGAACTATTAACTGCTGATAGAATTGGGGGTCTGGGAATCATCGTGTTCAGTTGTATACCCACTGCTGAGCCCAGCAAGCTCCAATGAATAGTTACAAGACCATGGTGGCACAGATGGCCCTGACTCAACCCAGTGGGTGACAGAATTGTAAAGACATGACTATGAAAGAGAGGTTTGTAGGGAGGACGCAAGGTTGATGTGTGTGAGAATATCAAAGAACAAATGCAATCAACAAACAGAAAAATCAAGAGAAAACAAAAGCCATTCAGTTACAAGGTAATGAGTTTTAAAAACCATAATCCCAAGACCCCAGGTTTGGGGTGGGAGGGTAGGAAAGTTCCGAGAGGAGTCAGAACTGGAAGTTTCCTAGCTAATGCTTTTCTCTATGTACCGACATGTTTGTATAGCCAGGTCTGGATTACAAGTCTCAGGATTCTACTTGTAAATTCCTCCTGACCACAAGGTTTAAGAAAAAAGCAGCTCCTTATTCCAGAAGGAATAAAACTGTCTTTTGTGTCTGGAGGAAAGTGCAATGCAGACTCCCCTCTCGGGTTCTCCAGCGTCTCTGATTTTATGACACCAAGATTGGTCATCCTGCCTTGTCCACCCTGTCCTCCAAGGGGCTTCCTGTAATTTGTGGATGTTCTGCAGCCCTCACATCCTGCAGTCCATGGGATGGGCCTGATGAATTAAACCAGCCCAGTGGCTTTCATGGATTCTGTCTTTATCTTTTCCACCTCTGTTTACTCATCAGCCTTTGCCCTCAGGCTCCACTGGCTTATTTGAGTAATCAGGCTCCCCTTTTATAGCCCACTGTCCGTAAGTTTCCTCAGTTGTACTTGACTGTGATCACCTGGGGCTCCAGACTCAGACCCTGTGGATTCTTTTTCGGTTCAGTCTTGTTAAAAAAAATAATTAATTAACCGGGCGGTGGTGCGGTGGTGCACGCCTTTAATCCCAGCACTCGGGAGGCAGAGGCAGGTGGATCTTTGTGAGTTCGAGGCCAGCCTGGGCTACCAAGTGAGTTCCAGGAAGGGCGCAAAGCTACACAGAGAAATCTTGTCTCGAAAAAAAAAAAAAAAATTATTTAATGATTTTAACCTCTCCATGCCCAGGTTCTTTCCTCTCATTGGTGCCTGCACTAAGATAAGGATTTGATAAGATGGTGAATTTATAAAGAATTTAGCAGGGTTAGGAAGTGAATGCCCTTAACGATAGTTTCTGTTCTACTCCTTCAGCCAATTAGTCTGGGATCTTATGTTCTGAGCCCAAGTCTTTGAGGTCAGTGTACACAGGGGTGTTTTTCCACATAGCTCTCCCTCTCCCTGAGCACCTAAGGGCAGGGATCTTAGCTTCCTCCATTTAGAAGGGTGCAGGTGTGTCCATACCAGACTCTTGGCTTGTACTGTCTCGGTGTGCAGAGATGTTATTGGAGGAGCATCCTTTTATCTGGACCTTGACTCTTCCCCCACCCCAATTCCTTAGTTTCCTCTCTGTCTCTCTTGTCTCTCTCTCTCTCTCTCTCTCTCTCTCTCTCTCTCTCTCTCTCTCTCTCTCCCTCTCTCTCTCTCTTTCAAAGACTAAGTCTCACATAGCCCAGCTTGGCCTCAAACTCCCTAAGTTGCTGAGGATGACCTTGGACTACTAATCTTCCTGCCTATACTTTCCAAAAGCTGAAATTAGGAACATGTGCCACCATGCCCAGCTTCATCCTCTCAAGGGGTTTTCTTTCTTTCTTTCTTCCCCCTTTTGAAGCATGCCTCATGTAGACCAGGCTAGTTCTCAAATTCACTGTGTAGCCAAGGATGGCTTAGAATTGCTGAGCCTTCTCCCTTCCCTCCACAGCATGGAATTCCAGTCTTGTACGAGCACACAGGGTTTATGCAATGCTGGAACTCAAACCCTACCAACTGAGCCAATCCCAGCCTTTCCGTCACCCCCACCCCAGGATATAATGAATAAGCAACTGTAAGATATATATGTGCTCATGTGTGTGCATGTGTGTGTGCCTATGAATCCTAACTTCAGACTTTTGGATGATTCCTGTCCTCCACCCAAGAATACTTAGGATTACTAGCAACGGATGTGTACAGTGAAGGAGAGATTTACAAATACTTTATATTTGTGTGTCATTCAAATCGCATACTGCCTGTGGAGGTAGATATTAATCCTGTTTTTGTATTTCAATTTAACTTTTTCCTTTGAAATTTCATGCATGTATACAATGAATCTTTGATCAAATCCACCCTCTCACTTTGTCTTCCAAGTCTCCCCCAAACCACCCGTCACATCTTCCTCTAACCTTCATAACTTCTTTTTGTTATTTAGTTATTTTTAACCTTACGTAATCAAATGAATGCTGCCCATATGAGTGTGGGTGTGGGTTAATCCACTGTGGCCTAGGAACATACCAATGGCCAGAGCCCTAGAGTGACTCTCTCTCCTCCAGAAGCCATCAGTTGTCACAAGCTCCTCAACTGGGGGGGGGGGGAGGGTATGGCCAATGGAGCCCATCCCCCCTCCATACTGGAACTTTTCATTGGTTTGATCATGTGCAGTTCACCACAGCCTCTGTGAGCTCATGTGTGGAAGATCATCATGTTCTGTCCAGAGAGGCTTCTTACTGCAATGACTAGTAGTTAATACAGAGAAACACGACTTTATTTCAAAAACAGAAATAGAAGCACAGAGACTTTTCCCAATGTCACATGGCTAATAAGTGTTCAGTTGGGCTGGAACCCAGGCATTTTACCAGATCCCAAGTACATATCCGTCATGCCAGCCTCTTTTAAGAGGTTCTGTCCTTCTGAGAATGACTTATTTATCACATCATCTTCCAAGTTCACTGGCATCACCCAAATGGTGTGATTTAGTTTGAACAACATCTTGCTATCCCTATTGTTAGCATTCAGACCTGCCCTTGGGCCTCAAGTGCCCTGAGGTCATCTTAAGTAAAGTCCTCTTTAAGAGAATCTCTCCCTCTTCTTTCTCTTCCTTCCTCTCTTGCCAGGAGGTAGTGCACACCTCCTCCCTTCATTTTCTTTTTTTTCTCTTTCTCTTTTTCCTCTCCTCTCTTCAGACTCTGCCTGTTTTCTCTGTCTTCCCCACTTAATAAAACTTTCCACATGGGTGCCTTGTCTCCATGGCGTGAGTGACTTTCTGCCATGCCCCTTGGCCACTGCTCACAGTGGATGCATGGTATGTCTTCCTCACCCACCGTGGGGCAAAACAAAGGTTGAAATTCTGAGTCAAGAGGAAGATCCCTGGCATAGGGGACAAAATGTCTATCTATGATGCCCATTGACATACTAGGAAACTGGGCTCAGAGCCGTCAATGTATAGATTTATTAACTAAAAGGGTTCTGCAATAAGATAAGACACTTGACCAAAGAGGTATTATATGGCCTTAAGAAGTTATTATTTCTATATAAATCATTCAGGATTATAATCGGGCTATACTCAAAGATCAGAACTCAGGGCCTTAAGAGTGGCAGTAGATGCAGATATCGCTGCCCTAGAAAAATCTGTTACACACTTAGAGGAATCGCTCTCCTCTTTAGCTGAAATAGTTCTCCAGGATAGAAGGGGCCTTGACCTAGAATTTGTTCATTTGGTTCCCCTGGTTATCATTCCTTCAACAAGGGATCCTATGCAAGGCCTTAGGAGAGCAATGCTGTTTTTACGTTAACTACTCAGGGGTCATAGGAACTCCATGGCCCTGCTGAAAAATCAGATCTATGACAGAGAAAGGCAGCAGCAACAAGGAAACCACCCTGGTGTCTGCCTCAGCCAGCCCCTTAGTGATCTTGCTTCTTTTGAGCCTTTGTACAGGGGTAGCCTAGGACCACCTGCATGTCAGATGTTGGCACTGAGATTCACAATAATGACAAAACCGCAGCTGTGAAATAGAAACAAGCCTCAAATACTTTGGACTGGTGTGGACTTTTTATGTGATGATAGAAATGTAAAGCTATATTTGATCCAACTCTGGTTTATAATATACTCTATATGATAATAGAAATTTATATTCTATTATAATTGAAAGTTATAAAGGTATTCAGATTAACAAAAGCTAACTTAGACATTTACACCTATGTCTTTGCCAAGTGTTCAATACCAATCTTCTAGGGAATTTAAATATATGATGGCATAGGTTTGGTAAATAAGTGATTTGATAAACAAGATATATTTCCTATAATGGCATTTCGGCTCCCCTGAGAGGGCCCTTTTCTCAGAGTTGGGCCACACCTTAACTCAAAAGCCCCTTTTTCTTAGTCTTATGAAAGCTGCTAAAATATTGAAGGCTATCAGGGAATAGAAGTTGATAGTCAGTTGTTCATATTTAATGGAAAGACAGTCCTCAAATGCTCAGAGATCTGCAGAATATGGCATTAAAATGTTTAATTAAAAAGCTTTTTGTGAAAGAGAGACATGCTAACTCATGGCAGCACCTTTATTTCCTCCAAAGAAGATGGATGGGCACAGAAGAATCTCCACCCGGAACTTGCTCCAGAGTAGCAGCACCAGCCACTGAGCAAAAACTGCCTTCCACCTCAACTACTGCCTTTTGCCTCAACTGCTGCCAGGGCCTTCTTCAGATCATGGACAACAGGACTCTGGGGACCCATTGCCTCACTTTTGCCTAGACAAGGTGGGCTGGTCCTCCCCACAAGTTCCTATCCCACAACTGTCGGATCTTCTGAGGCCTGGCAGCTGAAGACTGATGCTGTTGCCCTGAGACCTCTGCCTTCAACAACCATGGAGGACCCTAAGGTGACTGTCTAGGTTGGCATCAAGGAAGTCTATCACTTTCAATCTCTAACTCAGGTAAAATTTGTTCTTCTCAGATCTCTGATGTCGTTTGATGACCGGGCTTTGTCAGTTCAACAGCAGCAACCAAGGCCTCAGTGGCCTTCTCAGTTCTCTGTGTAAAATTCACAGGCCTCACTCTCTTAGAGCTGATACCAAGTCTAGACACAGCTCACCTTGCTACCAGACTCAAAAAAGGGACCAACTCACTTTGCAGTGACTGCTCTCAGTGTCTCCTGGTGAGTTAGATAAAGAGAAACAGCTTTAAGGTTTGTTTACATGAAGATAGGAAAGCTGTCTCACTTCTGTTCATTTACTTATCCTTCTCAGATCTGATGGTGTTTGATGACCAGGGTACTAATATATTTGCCAACTAACAGCACTCTTCCCCAACCCCAAGATTACAAGCACCTTGGTAGCTCATTGATAAGTTTCCTGTTAAAAGTACAGACAGTCATGCCTCATTCATAGACTCCATGATACAGGATAAACTGGTTTCAGATGTAACTTCAGAGGTTCAGAGTTTCAACATTGATAAACTGATAGAGCACTGGACTACAGACAGTCTTGGGAGTCCTTAAATTACTGTGGACTTTACTGGTCCCAGCTTTTAGAGGCAGGTTAGCATTAGAGAGGGTATAGATGCCTCCCTTCTCCTTCACTCACTTAACCACTTCCATTCAGTAAATTTCCTCTGGTTATAGATTTAAAGATGTGTTTCATTGGGTTGAAATCAGGCCCTAGAAAATGTTCATACCTTTTAACACAAAGCCATAGCTTTTGCTGTGACACCAAAATGTAAATCTATTCCAATTGTTTTACAAACACTTGCAGGTTCCTGCACAGGTCCAACCCTCCTGCCAGACTCATGCCAAGGCCAACCCTCATGGGCCCTCCAGATACACCACCAGCCGCTGCACCAACCAAGGACACCAACCGGGCGAATACTGGCAGGTTAATTTCAACCACATCCTCACTCATGAAAAGTTCGGTTATCTCTTAACTCTTTTTGACACCTTTACAGAAGCACAGGAAACAGCAGATGGGATGGCTCCTGTACTCCAGGAAAACATCATCCCTCGATTGGGTGTGCCATTCCCCCAAGCCTCTGGAACGTCACTGTTGGTACCACCACCACCAGACTCAAGGGCATGTCTGTCCTTCTGTCTGGCTCATCCACCCTTGCCTCTTCTGTACAACCAGGCACTTCTCCATCCATTCTCTCTGGCAATTATCACTCTTCCCATGGCTATCCCCACTCATGAGGCCAATGATAACAATCTATTTTTTTCCTAGTAGCCTGCCTTCTCAGCTCCCTCAAGGAACAAATGCCTGAGGTCTCCACATGACAGCTAACTCAATGCTTCTTCACTCACACCTCCTGCTGTGTGTGACCCCCAACTCGCAACTTCCCCCTCCCCACTTCATCGCAAAATCATCAGGAAGCAGTCTCGAGAATTCGGCGCCCCCCACCTGCTATCCATAACTCACCTTTTTATAATAATCAAATGTTAGCATTCAGACCCACCCCTGGCTCACCCAGTGCCCTAACAACATCATCTTAAGTAAAGTCCTCATTAAGAAACCCCCTCCCCCTTCTCTCTCTTCCTTCCTCTCTTACCAGGAGGTAGTGCACACCTCCTCCCCTCCTCCCCTCTTTTTCTTTCCTTGTCTCCTTCTCTTCTTCTTCTCCTCTCCTCAGACCCTGCCTGTTTTCTCTTTCTCCTCCCCTCCCTTCCTCTCTTAACAAAACTTTTCACGTGGTGTCGTGTCTGCATCACACGAGTGACTTTCCTCTGTGCCCTCTTGGCCGCTGCCCGCAGTATCTGCATGGCATGTTTCCCTCACCTGCCGTGGGGCACCTGGGCTCCACCCAGCAAGGCCTCTCCTCGATGTTTTACAAAACCTATCTGTTGCATTTTCTCTGTCCGTCATCTGTTAATGGACATCGGGTTGTTTCTACACTCTGGCTCTGCTAGAATGAACATGGTGTGCCTTCTCGTCAAGATCTGATTTCTGTGTTTCCAGATGTGTACCCAGAAGGGAAACGGGGGGATCACAGGGCAGTTTTATTTTAAACTTCTTGAGAAACCTTCACATTGTTTCTTGCAGCTGCCGCATCATTGATATTCTGAGCAGAGTCCACGTTCCATTCTCAGAGCCCCACCCGCTCTCGCTCCCCTTTGTTTTGATAATAGCCTCCCTAACAGATGTGAGGATATGACCCAAATACTATACAATTACACGAGCTATACAACACACTCAGATGCACGGGAGCAGAGAACAGAAAAGTGGGTCCCAGGGGCGGGAGGGAGACATGGGTGCTTGCCAGGCAGTGGGTCTAAAGCTTCGGCTGTGCACAGGGCATGAGAGCTGCCATTGGGCTCTGCAATCCTCACCTGTAGTGAAAATTACTGCATGTGAATGGAAGATTTGTTAAGAGGGCAGAGCTCAGGATATGGCCCTGTCCACAAAGGGAATGTGGAAAAAATTTAAAATGTGTGTGTGTGTGTGTGCGCGCGTGTGCGTGTGCATGTGCGTGTGCGTGTGTGTGTGTGTGTGTGTGTGTGTGTGTGTGTATGCACGCATGCGTGCATATGCACACACATGTGCACACATGCAGGCACAGGCCACAGGTTGATGTTCAGTGCTCTCTTGAATCACTCTCCAGTGACTTTTTTGAGACAAGATCTCTCAATTGGGAGCTCACTGGCTCAGCGAGGCTGGCTGGTCATCGAGTTTCAGGGACCCCCATCTGTGTTCCCCCAGTGTTGGGGTTACAGATGTATACCACCATGCACAGAAATTAACTTGTATGTTGAGGATCTGAACATAGGTGCTTATGATTGTGAGACAAGCGCTTTGCTGACTGATCCATCTTCTCAGCCCCACAAGGGAAGTTATGGAGATGAGAGACATGCAGGTAGCTTGTTGCAGTAATTGCATCCTATGTGGACAATTCCATGCAAACTTTCAAATTGCGTATATTAAATATCACCCATAGGTTTTGGCATGCCAATTACCCTTCAGTGAAGCTGCTTTTAAAGCCTGTCTTATCTTAATAATTGCCTTTTTTTGTTCCACTCTCTCTTGAGAAAGAGACAGCAACTTTTCAGGAAACACGCTGCCTGTGCATGGAGGAGGAGGCGAAGACCCGAGAGCAGACCACGATGTCTCACAACTGCCCTTTGCTCCTTAGAGTGTCGTCTACAACCAACCCCCGAAGTAGTGCACCTTCTGCTGGCTGCTACCATCTTCTGGAATGTTCCAGGAGAGCACACTGAACCCTCTTCCTTCTGTGATTTACCCCCTCTATACCCTGATAGGGCAGCTCTCAGCTTTGTAGACTCATCTTCGTCAGTTTGACTGACTTTAGAACTTTCTCCAGGGCATCACATCTCCACATTTCCTGGGGCTCTACCCAGATATGGCCCGACCTGCAAGCCACCATTCAAGAGGTCAGCTCCTCTTTCCTTCAAGCACACCATACTCCATAAGGCGGTGCAAGCTCTATCACAAATGGATCCAGCTGTCTATTAGATTCACCCAAGCAGAGGTTTAGTTTTCCTTCTTTGACAGTCTAAAGAAGCCCAGGTCGTGAGAAGAGGGTCTATGTTTTACTGCCACCCAGGGATCCAAGCCAATGGCAGCTCTCCTACCTTCTGCAGGGTATTCTGAAGTCATAACAGTACAGCTCAGCTGGACAAAGGAGAAGACAATGGAGAAATATGCATAAAGATGTTAGGTATTGGCCTGGAAACTGGGCACACCACGCTAACCTGCTTACATTCCTCAGGTCAGAACTCAGTCTCACCACGACACTGTCCATGTATAAGAGAGGCTTGAAGATCCAATCTGTTTTCAGAAAGAAGAGGAAAGGGACTGATGGACATCTCAGCCATCACACTAAGGAAGCTGTCTCCTCCTTCCCTTCTGCAGGAAGTCTCCCTTTCCGGGCCTCCGAATTCCTCCATCTGCACCCCAGGATCCCCAGTAGAGTCAGAACCAGGATCATCTGCTCCCTGGAAGGACCAGCCATTCTTGATTTCTTTTGGGCAATCTCGAGAGACCAAAGAAAAGATTCTGGTTTGGGGTTGATGGCAGAGACATCTCAGAGACTCCGGGGCTCAGCTGCCCACTCTGGCTGTAGTTACTGGGGAGACGATTGAGTCACTCAGTTCCCATCTTTCAGGTTTTGTGTAAAACTTGTGAATTCTCACAGCCCTGTGCATCCTGGGTTTTAACTGTCAGAGTGGTTATCAGCCCAGGTTTATGGATTAACGTCCATTTCATGGGAGCAGTGAGAACCAAGAAAAGGTAGTCATTGCTGTACATGTTAGGGTATGCTGAGGACCCTAAGGTCATGCTCACGGTGGGGCTGCACTGGCAATGGATAATTATTGATGGCAATTCATTTCTAGCAACAACACGAGCACCTCTCAGACTCTGGTGACGATGGAAATGGAGGTTCTGGTGTCTGTCCTCTGCATCACTTATCTCTAACGCCCAGCCCTTGACAGCAGGATGTTATGGGAAAATATCATTCCTTCCTCTATTTAAAAACCAAATTTGTCTGAGGCCAGGGAGATGGCTCAGTTATGACTGACCTGAGTTCAATCTCCAGAACTCATGTGAAAAAATCTGGGTATGATGATATATGCTTGTAATCCCAGTGCTGGGGAAGCAGGGGCAGGTGAATTATTTGGGACTCACTAGCCGGTCAGCCCAGCCTGCTTACCAACTCCACACCAGTGAGAGATGTTGTCTCAAAGTAAAAGTGGCCAGCATCTGAGGAATGACATCCGAAGTTGTCCTTTTGCCTTGTCACACACGTACACACACACACACACACACACACACACACACACACACACATACATATACACACACACAGATATATATACCGAAACATTCTGGTACCTGCTGCACACACATGAAGGACATGCACATACGGGAAAAAAGGTTTTCTGGATTAGCTGTGTGAGAAGAGCACACATGTTTGCATTTTATGTCCGGATTCTCTTCCCCGACCTCCTGCTTGCAGCACATTTAAGTCCTTCTACAATGGTGGAGTGGGGTGGGGAAGCATGGACCAGCTGAGAAGCTGGCATCACTGAGCATTATCCTGCAGTCCCCTGGGCAGTGCATGTACCACTCTCAGCCAGGCCCCACTTCCTCCTGGACCGGCGCCTCTTCCTTTAATTCTGAGGGGCATATACTGGCGTAGAACACCTTCCTAGGCAATCAAAGCCCCGTGGAGGAGCAAGTGTAAAAATCCAGATAATGGCATGAAAGTGAACAGAAGCCTGCTTAGAGCAGGGGCGTGTGTCAGTTAAAAAATGAAACTCAAAGAGAAGCAGAATTAGAAATGAGCAGAGAGAAAATGAAATCTGCTGTAGCCATCCTGTCCGTCACGATAAGTCATCAGTCATAGCAAGGACTGCCCGTCATGAGGAGCTGGATACTGTGCGCCCCTGTGTATCGGGGTTTCTTTGTGCCTTCTACTGCCCAGTGTAATCATTTTAGGATGTCGTGCTGTGACAAGTGTCCTCCCCAAAGGACCGGTCCACTGATTGGTAAATTTAAAATAATCCTCTTCAAAGACCACTCAGATCTTCAAAACAGTCCTAGGATGAGCAAAGGCCACTGGAGAACATGTCACAGAAGTCTGTCCCCACTTCCTTTGTTCTGTGGTGGAGGGAAAAGTAGAACTGAAGAGTTGTTATTTGGTGTTGCCAGAGATTTTTCTGTCTCATCCCAGGACTTAGACATCTGATGCCCACAGCATGGGGCACACCTTAGGGTCTCTAAACTTGACAAATGTTCTTTGTGTTCTTTGAACCTGTCCTAGTTAAGTCATGGGATGTGTTCTGGTGACTGCACCGTCCAGAAGCAGGGGCCCAGCTCTGAGTGCCAGGCACTGCGTTGCCCATCATTTATGGAAAGCATCTCGTCAGGGTGCTCAGAATGGAAAGCGTCTACAGGCTCAGAGCCGTCTCATGCTGTTGTGAACCTCTGTGCAGATCCTGAACTAATTGCTTTACTGAGAGTAATTTATCTTAGCTGTTCTCACGAGTGCTGCTATATGGTTGCGCATCTCTGTATCTCTGGGCTCTCAGTAGCAGAAGCCCGGGAGCATAGCCCTGTATCTTTGAGCGGAGGCTGTGGAGTTAGACTGCCTGATTCAAATCTTAGTTCCGTCTGTCCGATCTTAGGCAAGATGCCTAACCTCTCTAAGCTTTAGTTTTTCTACCTGCCAAGTAGGGATGAAAGTGGCACTTACTACTTTTGGTCTGAGAAGATGAGATGATTATAATTTTGTGTCTAGATTTCTTTTGCACATGCGCATGCACATGGAGGTCAGGGGTCAATGTTAGGCATCAGTTCTCAGGAGCGGCCCACCTTGTGGTTTTTTGTTTGTTTGTTTTTGAGACAAGGTCTCTTACTGGCCTGGCTGGAACTCACTGATTAAGACAGGCTGGCTGGCAGTGAGTCCCAGAGACCCACCTGTCTCTGCCTCTCCAGTGCTGGGGTTACATACATGCACCCCCATGCTTGGCTTTTTCTGTGGTGCTGAGGACTGAGCTCAGGTCCTTATTCTTGCACAGCAGGTGCTTTGCAGATTAAACATGATCCCCAGCCTTTATATGTTAATTAGAAGCTGGCTCCTGGTGAGTATATAGCCCTTAAATGTGGGCTCTCCCCATCACCACCCCTGTGGAGCAACTACGCGTTTGAATCACTGCTTCAAATTTCCCAAAAGAAACAACTTAAAAGAGGAAGGTTTAACTGATGCTCTTTGTTTCTCTTGCCATGGCAGTGAGGGCACATGGAGCAGAGTTCTTTAGTCCGTGATAGAAGCCGAGAGCAGCCAGAGGAAAGAGCCAGGGCAAGATACAGCCACATTCCCACTGACCTCCTTCCTCCAGCTAGACCTCACTTTCTATAGTGCCACCACCTCTCAACAGTCTGCTCAAAATTTGAATCCTTCAGTGGCTTTAATCACTGATGGGGCCATGTGTCAGACAAGCTCAGGAGAAAATTCAGTAGCCTGATACCTTCATTTTCTTTTGGGTTATTATACACACCTCTCCCTCCTCTGGTAACCAGGCACTTGGCAGCCTAGCTCCTTGACCTGAATGTAACTAACACACACACACACACACACACACACATACACGCACGCACGCACGCACGCACGCACGCACGCGCGCGCATACACACACACCCTCTCTCCAAACAATGTATCTAGCAAACCCTTTACCCTCAACTGTATCAGGCTACATGTATTCCTGTCTTTGAGCAGTAATATAGATTTCACTGCCTCTGGTAATGATCAAACTTTTTTTATTCATGACAATATCTATTCATGTACATTTATAACATATCTGGGTATGAAAATTCGAAGGGCCAATCAAAACTGAATTGGTTTTGGGTGCTCATGTATAAGGCCTCTACTCACCTTTTAGGGCCAATGATCACACATAGTCCTCAGAAATGCCCTGGCAGATACACTCAGAGGGACATGTCACTAATGTACTAATGTAACTAATGCTTCTCAGTTCAGCAGAGCTGATGTGATGGGCCACCACATAACTCATCAGAGTGATGAGCTTTTCCCTAACCCTATCCAGGAGTCTGGGGATACCAACCAGTTATCTTTACTGAGAAGTTCTGGAAAGTATCTCATGGCTAAGTTTCCAATTTATTCAAACTTTGATATGAAATAGTTGTCCCTAGACATCGATCCCATGACATGTTCAGTAAGCATGCAAGGAAAGCACAGAACCCATTGGGGGGCCCAAGCTCCTGCTCTTGATTCCTGCCATCAGCATGGACACAGATTCCAAAAGGCACATTAGCAGAGATGCCTCTGTTTCCCATGATGAGGACTTGGATTTCTACACGATTTTCTCCATGACAGGTTTTTCTACTGGGTGCTTTAAATTTACTGTCTTGTCCTGGGGACATATTCCAGTAGACAAGACACTCTCTGTGCAACAATGAGATCTGAATTGGGTCCCCAGAACACCTAAAACGCCAGATCTGTCGGGGACGCACCTGTTACCCCAGCCCTTCCTAGGTGAGATGGGAGGCACACACAGGAGAAGCCACAGAAGCTCGAGGGCCAGACAGCCTTGTGCACAAACTGGCAAATGACAAGAGAGAGCCTGTCTGAAGCAAAGTGGAGGATGAAGACCAACACTCGAGCTTGCCCTCTGACCCCCACGTGCACGCTGAGATTCACACTCACACTCATACTTACACACAAACTTCCTTTACAGATATACCTAATATAAAGTACTTTTTGTCTCTGCCGAGGGACATACATCAGTGGTAAAGACTTATTTACAGTTGTCTTCATTACCACAAAAAAGAGGAGTCAAAGTTCTTAGTCTCACTCACTAGTCCCTAATGCTGTGATTAAGAGACACGACTCTTTTCATGTGGCCACCAAGGAAGTAGACGACAGAGAGGTCATGTAACTTGTCAAAGGTCACACAGCTCATAGCAGCACATATGAGACCAACCCCAGGGTTTTCTTTCCTTAAAGCCATTGTGTTTTTCATAGGCTCCTGCAGGGCTCAGGAAGGTAAAACGGGCTTTGCAGAACTGGATAACAGCCTTTTTTCTTAGAAATGGAGGTGTGGCAGTCAGGGCCTGGCTTTCAGAAGAATGGCATTTTTGATGTCTCCTTATGACCCCATTTAGAGTCTCTCTCCTATAACTCTCCACTTGCCAGAAGGCCAGAGGAGCAGTTCACAGGCAGCATTATTCGGCATGACACTCTCTTCAATGTGCAGGTCAGAGTCCTTGATCCCCAGGAATGACCTCATAGAGCACCTTCCCTCTCCACCCCAGTGGATAATAAACCTGCTTTCTTCTTTTCTCACAGCTCTGCCTCCTCAGTGTGAGTCCGCCACCCACCCTGCTCAGAGCTTCCTTGTTTGCCTTACACAGAGGGTGAGGACGCTAAGAGAGGCAGAAGCAGCAGTTGGAGGACTGGAGCCACAGCTTGGCTCCTTCCTAGCTCTGAAATCTTGGAGAAGTCTCTTGGGTTCTCTGGACTTTCTTTGTAATTCGAGGATATTTTAATTCATCAGCATAAGTTTACTGAGGTCTGTCAGGTTCCAGGTACCCTGGTGAACAGAGATGCTGTGATGAATACAGCCCTGGCTGCATCTGAAAAAGCCTCTTTGCCCTGACAGGAAGGAGGAGAGGGAGACAATGGCTACTAAGCAGGAGAAAGTGACGCTAGAGCTAAGTGTCTGCAGACAGGAGGAACCTTGTGCTGTGGAATATGTAACAGGGAGAGTTCACTGGGAACCTTGTGCTGTGGAATATGTAACAGGGAGAGTTCACTGGGTTTGGGCAAGCAATTAAGATCCCAGCGATGGATAAGTTAGTTGAGCTAAAGCAGGAGGCTTTCAGACAGAGCAAACGGCGGCGTGCTGAGATGCCTTTCCTGGCAGAATTATTTGTGGAAGCGATGGAGATGGATGATGGGGTGCCTATGATGGCTTTTGGGACAGAGGCGTTCTGTGTCCCTGCTTCCCTTGGTCTGTAGCACTCCCTCCTCTGTGTCAGCATGGGTCTGCTTGTGTTAAGTCACCAAGATCGTAATTCCAAGTTTGGTGTCTGTCTCCATCCACCTTTGGTATATGTAGGAGACTGGTTCCAAGGCACACTCCCTGTCTCCCAGGCCTGAAAGTCTGCAGATACTTAAGTGTCTTATAAGGAATGCTGTGGTATTTGCATCGATTGCACACACATCCTCCCATATACTGTGAATCATATCTGGATGACTCACAACTCCGGATACAATGCAAATGCAATGGAAGTACTGGGTGTGCAGCATTGTTTGGGAGCAAAGACAAGAATGTCTGTCCCTGTGTGCTCAAGACAAATGCGGGGTTTTCTATCCTGATATGGTTTGTGAAATCCCAGCACGATGTGCATGCTCCCTACATGGCACTCATAATGGTGGTCATGACAGTAAGATGACTGACAAGGACACAGTGATGCTGGAGTGTGAACGATGCCTTTCAGAGAGTTTCCCACAAGGCAGCATCCTGGGAAGAAGTCACACTCTTTCCATTTCATCTCCATCCTTCTTATGCAGCACTACAGAGACCATTCTCACAGCACAATGCCAAGAAGCCATTGAGAAGGCTTCTTCTTTATCTTCATGTCACACAACTGTCCCCAGAAACCATTTGCTTATCACAGCCCTCTTCCTATTCAATGAGGGCTCATCCAACAAAGACAGTCTCTGAGAAATGCCACCTGTACCTCCTACAGAAACATTGTTCTCTTTCCTCAGCCTGTGCTATCCCAGCCTGTTGTTTCAGCTCACACAAATGAAGCCTAAATGGAAGAAGGCATGCTTGGCAGAGAGGGGTCTGCCTGGGTGCTGGCTTCCTGTTGTCTTAACTGGGTCCCAGGAGCACTTTTGAAGCTTCTCGTTTGCTGACACAAGCAGGCTTTAAGACATTCTGTCTTGGTTATTTCCAGTCTCCCCAAGAACAACGAAGCCCTATTAACTCCTCACAGCCTTCCCTTCAACTCCAAGGAGGTGCAGAGACCTGCTCAGCTTGAGAGCAGGTGAGCACCACACCAATCCTTGTACTTCAGGGTGGGTCATGAACACCAGCTCTGTAAGATGCCCACAGCCCTGCAGGAAGAGAAGCAGAGGCAGAAAGTTTGGAATAGAAACAGCCAGGCCTGGAGTCTATTTGGTACAGCCTTCCCACCTGCTTTTTGCAAGTTGCTCACTATGACATAGAAACTTCCCTTCACCTCTCTGGGACTCAGTTTCCTCATTTGGAAAATATTGTAGTTTATGCTCCATATGGAGACTCTCAATTGTCTCTCATAACAAATCTGTGATGAGGTGGCATTTTAGTCCCAACTTATAAATGAAGAAATGACTTCATTTATAAGTTGGGACTAAACAACAACAGTCACGTAGTTAGTCCATTGTCTGTGAACCCAAGACCATGAAACTCAATACCTAATAATTTTCACCTCCACCCATCTTAGCTCATGAGTGGTGACTCCTGTCAGTTACCAAAGTAGAGAGTATAATGTTGGCTCAAGTCGTCATCTAGAATAAGCCAC